>NC_086196.1:116196722-117533805 GCF_035770615.1 Melospiza melodia melodia | reverse complement strand
GTGACAGGGACTCATTTCACCAATCTCTCCCTCCACCTCTGTGCCTACTTTTGTCTTGCACTATACCAGAAGAAGATTGAAATCTGAATTATGCTTGCACTTCTGCTGTTCAACTTCCAGGCTTCAGCTTTTGCTGTTTATCTGTTTCAGAATCCACCAAAATGGCACATTTTAAACCAGAAAACCATAAATCTGCTTTCTGATTGTAGCTCGAGTGTGTCCAAACAACATATGTTGGATTTCATGCACATTATTTCTTTTTAAACTCTTTTGAGTTTTTTTTATTTTTTTGTGGGGGGGGGGGGAGGTTGGGGTTTTTTGGGGGTTTTTTTGGGTTTTTTTGGTTGGTTTGTTGGTTGGTTTGATTTTTTGTTTGTTCAGTTTTTTGTTTTGTTTTGTTAGTTTTGTTAGTTTTTTTTGTTTTTTGTTTTTTTTTTAATCTGAAGATCTGAAGGTAACACTCTCATTGATTGGGCTGCTTTGAATGCAGAATAATCACAGATGAAAGTGCAACCTGAGTACACGTCTGTGTTAACTCTTTATGACATGATGTACCTGGCAGACCTAATATTTACAGCATGTTTTCTTACCCTTCCAGCAAAAGGATGGGTTTACACTTTGATTGGAGTTGCATTGAACTTCTGATGCAGGTAACTGATTCATTAATCTCCCACAAAAATGCAGACACTGCAAGCACATTTCACCCTATTGTTAAATAATATGCATATTTTGGCAGGAGAGAAAGCCAAACTTAAATGAAGTCTTCCTGTTTTTTTGGATATCTGGATTATTTAATGTCAGGTCAAATCTACAAAGGATACATTTTCTCAAATTTGAGGGAATAGCATTAGGGCTGTCCAGTTCTCTGTTCTCCGAAGCATTTGGCATTTGTGAGATAAAACTATTGTGACATCCTCAGCACCTTTTTGGCAGGTGATGACAGTTCCATAGTAACTGAAACTTAGAAAACTGAAAACTTAGAAAGAAATCCAAAACTTATATAACGATATCACGCAAGTTAGATTGCTTCTTCCCTTGGCTGCTCTGTGACTGACACCATTTATAGAATCTGTACACTTTTTTGTTTCAAAAGTAGACAAAATGGTTCAGGCTCTCTGTCACCGTCACAGGACAGAAAGATGGGATTATGTGATATGGAAGATGATATTTCACACCCAGAGCTTAAAATTACTTTTAGCCAGTCTTGTGTTGTTTAATTAAATCAGGAGAGCAAAATCTTTTTAAAGGTGGTTTGCTTTTCCTGTGATGTAAGGCAACATTTTCCTTATCCTTATTTTATAGTTACAGCTGCACACTGGAAACAGACTCTAAAAGAGTTCATACCACTGTTTATGTGCCATCAGCTGAAAAAAGTATCAGTAAAGTTTTTATTCAAACAAAGATGATACAAATTATTAGATAGCCTCTGTAGAAAACTCTCTTGGGTGACTTTTATGTCCTTTACTGCTCTCCTTTTCCTACTTGCTTTGGAATGATAAACAAAATTTAGGACAGGTCATTCTGATTACTTTTCAGATTCCCAGGCAAACAAGTGCCATCCAGCTGCCTTAAACGTGACTTACCTGCAGCTCTACCTGTTGTGTACCAGTGGAACACTGGTTCCTCCAAAAGTAGGCATAGGAGACACCTTACAGCAAAGGCACCCAAGCTTCACTGCTGTCTGTGATCCATTCCCCTCCTGCTCTCACAACATTCAAGGTCACTGTTTGGAGTTGTTGCTGTACAGCCCTTTCCCTTTAGCATGTGTTTATGGACTGGTTGTGCCTGGTCCCATGGTTCTTCAAATAAACAATCCTCAATACACACAGAGGTTTCCCCAACAGCTTCTTGACTGCCACCTCCACCAATTACTGTGAAGGCAAAACTATCCTTATCACAGCAGAAGCATTTACCCTCCATCATCCTGAGGCATGTGTCAGTTGTTCCCACGTGCCTGTCTCCAGTCCTCTGTGAAAGACTGCCTTGGCCTTTGATCTTACTCCGTGTGCCCACTAACATGGTCTCCCCTTACACAGTTGCTGAAGAGAAGAGACTTCAGAAAGATCTATCACATGTTCTACCTTCCTGCTACTCTCTGTTTTACAAAAGAACTCACACAAACAGGAACAACCTTGTGCTCTCAGGTTTGCAGGCCTTTTAACACTCCAAAGAAAAAGCCCCATGTCAGTGCCTGGTGGATGTGAATTAAAATATGTCAGTTAAGCAGCCTCTTCGCGCCCATCTCTTAGTTCACTATCATTGCCCTGCCCTGAAGTCTATATAGTTCATATTAATCTCTAAGTCACACTAGTAGGATCTGAATTTATTTCTATTTCAGTTAAGTATATAACCACTGTAAGCACACAACAGCATGGGGCTGCTCCAACTCAAATGTTTTGTCTCATCTAAACACAAGAAAGTCATTAAACATAGACTTTTACCAAAGTAGACAGACAGAATATTCAGAAATCAAATGCTTAAAGAAAAGGAGAAGGTGGCAAACAAAATAGGTGAATGAACTGTACAAAACACATAATAATACAATCTGCTCATGAATAATTTGATACATTTCAATATTTCAATTAAATTTTAAATTTTCTCTGATGATAATCAAAGTATTGGAATAAAAAATAAATGAGCTAGACATGTTTATTTCTCTAATGAGATGTTATTATAACATCAGTCTAGATATAGGCTACTGAAGGACAGAACATCTAGGTTACCTTGGAAGGTCTGAATCCTCCCATTTGCTATTGCTGCATCCTTTGGAATCACAAAGGACAATTATAGTTCTCTTACTCAAAGTACCTCTTTTTCTCTGGCTTTCAAGAAGTCAGTAGCTCATATCTATTCAGGATGGCCTTCAAAACACTGTGTCCTACACTTCCCCTACCCCTTTTCTCTTTTGATTTGTTTAGCTTTGATTTGCTTTTCTGCATCCTTATAAAATACCCTTTACAAGCTCTTCACAGTACATCAGTGTTACATCCACCCCTTCTTCTTCATTAAGCACTGAGCTCAACTGGCTTACAGACCCAGCCCCCATCACTCATTTACTGAATTTTTAAGTAAAAAAAGGCTTTGTTTGATGTTACAGGATGTGTCAATACAAATCTAAATAGACAGGTCAACTTTTTTCAAGACTTCATGTCTTCTTTTATTCAAGGCCTTCAGCATCAAAAAATAATGGCATTTTAAAGGCTGCTTGTCATGACTCTCCTGTTGATTCTGTTCTTGGCACATAAATGTAATTCACACAAACATATAAAACCTAACCTGTAAATAGAATCCCAAGTTAACTGTCAATCTGAATGGTCAGAAGTTCAAATCTGTAAAAGAAAACAATTACCTTCTTCAGTGAAAGGCAGTATCAGGTAAAGGTTAGGGCTTGAAATTATGTTTTCTAAAAGAGTATGATGAATAATTTCTTGCTTCCCTCATTTCTCTAGGTAAAAGTGTACATGTGATTGTAAGCACAACACTTTTAAGCACAGCTCAAAAGTTTATTTTTCATTAATGTTTTACTGAATTTCAGAAGGCAGATATGAATATGCATCTCCATTTTCACAGACAAAGAAACCAGAGCTGAGGAGAATCGTTTCCCCTCCAGTCACAAGGCAGAGCTATGTGAGGGTCAGGAGCAGATGCTCTGTCCCCTGAATAGATGTCTTGTCCTCTGCCTGCTGTGTCATGCAGCTTGTCTGAGATATATTTGTATCACTGCTGTAAAGCATGTGTGCTTGATAGGATGGACACCTTCCAGCTTTAAATATTGAATATTGGATTTTGCCATAAATGTCACATAAAAAGGTCTTGCCCAGCCAAAGGTATTTTTGAAGAAATATAAGAGAAAAGTACTTTCTCTTTGAATAGTGGAGATTTGATTTGAATCTGTTATTTTTTTTTTTCTAAGAGGAGAGAGCATATTTACTTGGAAAAATCTTTATTTATTTGGTCTGTAAGGCTGAGGTGAAAAGCACTCAGCAATATAGTCTGAAATAACTGAGTGAAACCATTGAGAACTTTCAAGAAACCCTTTTTAAACACTAGTGGCTTACTTTCATGCTGAGGCTTTCTGAAGTATTTACCTGGTAGTTTCATAGTACATTTTGGACCAGGTATCATTTTATTTTCTTCTAAAAACACTAAACAATGACTGCCTTCACCATAGCACAGTCCATATAGGACAAAACTGTGATACAGATAGAGATATTGTCATTGAGGAACACTTTTGGTTTATTTTAATTCAATGTCTCATATCTGTTAGATATATGCCATGCCCTGAATGCCTGGTTTTAGAATTAGGTAAACAAAACTTAAAGACACTTTTCTTGGCCATGAAACAATCAGTCAGAAAAAAAAAAACTTTGAGGTTGGAGTAGATGAAGTGCTTGAACTGGCAACTTGTGTTGTTACTTCTGGAACAAACCTGGGCAGCAGGGAAGACTGGCTGTAATTAAAGGCATTACGTACCCTGACAAACAGAGCTGCATATATCATTACCAGCAGTTGCCATTGAAAGGGTGTCTATAGAGCAGAAGGCAGGGTAGATTACTGTGGAGCCAGGAGAGTTTAGCATTTGGCAAAAATTAAGAGCCTAGTCTTTTAAAGGGGGTGAGCTAGCAGGTTTTTAATTTTGAACACTTTTCTGAATTTAAAATATATTACTTAATTTTAATTTTTTTAACAGCATAGTTTTAGCTTCAGTGATCATCAAGCTGAATAGAACATCAAGCTCCCAGGACTCAGGCTAATAAACAAACAGCAAGGTTTTCCAGCTAAATATTGCTACTGTATGTTCTAGAAAGCACTACACTTTTCACTGTGAAACCAGAAATGAAATTTATTATTGAAGGTAAACAGAATGGCACCTTGCTAAAAGGGCACATGCCCTTCCACTGCCCCCTACAAAAGTGGAGAGATACTATTCCAAATCTCAGTCTTCTCCTTTTGTCTGCAGACCTAGTTTCTTCTGGTTGGACCAAAGTGTCAGACAGAGGCAAAGTCCCAAGTTCTGATCTGTTTGTAGCCTTAATGCCTTATGCCCACCAAGTTCATATTGAGAGGTAGAAATATCCAATAATCCCAGTGTGGTAAAAGCTCTAGGAGCTTCTGCTGACAAAAGCCCCTAAACCCTTTTTCATAAGATCTATGTTGCATGTGTGTGTACATGTCTGAAACACCATGGACCCTCAGAAAAATTTTGTTAGCATAAGAAATTTAATATTATAACAATAAATCACTAACTTCAGAAAGGCTCAGCTAATACAGTGTGACAGATTTTTTGCTCTTTTAATATGTTAACTAGATTAGTCTTTTTTTCTTTGGTGCTAAACAGCCATGGGGATATTTAAAAGTGTCCCCACACATGAAGACATAGTTCCCTTGTGTTTAAATTTTAATAGCAAAGCATCTTGGTACAAAAATTCTACAACAAACCTTGAAAATGAACTTGCTCATGTGTTCATGTAGACACAAAGCCATCAACAGCAGTAGTGTGGAGTCGAGTTTCTACTGGCATTATTTTCTTATCCGTGAAGTTTGAACAGATAGCTAAAGACATATACTGGATCTGTGTCAGAGTAATAAAACAGTTCAACAGAGAAGGAAGAAACATCATGATCCTAGAAAAAGTCTACATCACTCAGTGCTGCTCCCCTCGTAAGGGAAGCAACCACATCTGCTTCCCTTGGCCTAATTTAAACCTAGTGTTATGTTATATTCCACAATAATACTCTAACATTTCCCTTCAGCTTCCCTACGAAATGCTTGAATTCTTTAATAAACACTCAGTGGCAACTCACGTTAAAAAGCAAATAACAGTGAAGTCAAACTGAAAGCTTATTTATCCAGTCAAGTTTTAGGCTATGAATAAATCATATAATACAATATAGAAAGTTTGGTATCTTAAGCATTAACTTGTCTAGGAATATTGTCTTGAGTCACTATTTGAACTTAATCTGAACATCTAAACATCATTTTACTATAGATATAGTAAGTGGTAACTCTTCATCACTTACAAAAGCAAAACCCAGCTCTGGAGACCTCAAGATGAGTATAACATATTGACTTATGACATAGATTCTACCCAGCCAAACTGCTTCTTATTCATTTCAATAATACTGGCTAATTAATGAGCTTTGATAGAACCGATTTTGTTACATTTTGCATCATTCTTGCTACAAAAAAATCACTCTAGCAATGACAAAACCGATGTTTATTTGTATTTGTAAACACAACAGTGCCTGGCAGATAAAATATTGCCACAGTCCAACCACAAGCACACTTTCATCATCATTTTCTCAGTTTAGGCTGGTTAAATCCAGGTAGTTCCTGCCAAATATTCCAAGGAATGCTACAAAACGTGGGGGAAAAAAAGCTCTGTCTGCAAATACCAAAGCCAGACATAAGTGAAGCAGATTAGTCCAGCATGTGCTAAGGAGGACTGGTATGTTAACAATAAAGTGGGCAGGTTTTCCTGTCTTCTGCTACTGTTGCAGAGTTGAAAATTTGCAGTGCTGTATGAATTTGCTGAGTAAGTAATCTTGAATTTATTAGTAGACAAAGGAGTTTGAAATCACAATAGCTTGTTCTTATACACATGAGATGAGATTAGGAGTGAATGCTCTTAAGTTCAGCTTTTCACTTGTTATTGTACAACTGGAAGCAATGTTTGGATTCAGAGTGTTAAAAATATTTAAATATTTTGAAATACAATTAAAACATCTAAAATATTATTTATTTTTTAAATTTGAATTTAACCACGAGACAAGGTTGTCCTGATAACTATTGTGTCCCTTATTGATGCCAAGATGGTATTTTCCTCACCAAAATGACATCAGATAAGCTCACATACACAGAAGGCAGATTTTGGACTCACTCCTACTACACAGTGATAACGTTTGCACTATTTTGTCAGGTAAAATACCAAAGCTGTGCAACTGTGTAACAACTTGAATGGCCTTCCCAAAAGGAAGGGCACCTCCCCTTGCAAGACCAGGACATAATCACTAGCTGTTACTCAGACAACTTCTCCAATAGAAACTGGGATCATGTATGCCTTTGATCAATTTATAAATCATTTATAGGCATGACTAGGTTAACTGTTAACCAGCCTGCCACTTGAATTCCATGCAACATGAATGGGTGGGGTTGTCCTTTTCTGTTTTATTAATCTTCAGCCTTCTTTTTTCTAATGAAATCATGCCAAAAATCTGTTTGTTTAGCTGCTTGCATGATTTGTTAAAATTCCATTCAGCAAACATTGGACATAGGAAAAGTATACTATTGAAGATTGTTGTAAAAACCCCATCTCACCTGTTTTGTAGCTCTGTCACCGTGTCCTCAACTTTCTGTTTAACTTGAAAATAAAACATCTCTATCTGCTAACATAGCTTCATTCCTCCCACTCTCCCAGGGGCTTATTCTTCAGCTTCCACTTTCAATGTCCAGAGTAAAAGAGAAATACAGGAATCTCTCCTCCCCAGTACAAAAGGCTTCCTCTCTTAGGTGTCTGTTCCTGTTTGTGTCAATAATCCAGACGGATAAAAAGTGGAATTTATTCAACATAGGCCATCAAAATACCAGGCTGCTCAGCAGAAGAAAGCATATACTGGGTGCATCCAAGATGATCCAAATCTTCCTTTGCCCCTTGTTTACTATTTAAATAGATAATTAAGTAGCAATTATATTTTTATAAGTTATAAAATTAGTTTTCTGTCAATAGGGTGGCAGTTTCATCTGGAATCTTTCAACAACACCAGAACTCATTTCTAAGAGACAGGGGGAGGGCACAGGGAACAAAACACGCGGAACTCTTATTCCATCGAATTTCAAGGACCAGCTGTGACAGGAAAGGAAAGGGTGGGGACAGGATCAGTAAACAGTCTTTCATTTCTCCTGCAAAGCAAAACACAATTAAAAGCAGAAAATGGAGCTGGTGAGAAAGGGGGAGGGGAGGCAAAACAGAAACTAGGGAGGACACCACTAGTAAATTTTTTAAGAGTTACCTAGAAAAAACTACAACAAAGAACTGAAATAAAGTTTAGTAGGAACTGGGAAAGAGAAATGGTAACAATAAACAGACTTTACAAGATGAATGAAAGCTGGTAAAGCACGTGCTTTACATCCCTTGAAGAAATGGTCTCTGCAGGGACCATTTTTGTGAGAAGCCATTGTCCTTACCCAGGATGATTCCTCTGGTTGATTTTCCATGACCAGAGAAGAAGAGGGCAGGAGTGCATGTGGACCTGGCTACTCCATCTCCTTCACCACAGCCCCTCCTTGGAAATGGGGCCCAGCCTTCCCCAGAAGGAAGGATTCAGTTACATTAGGTCTCTGTGCCCAGGGCAAGGGCGGCCTGAACTGAACCTGTGTTCTGCAATACAGAGTTATGGAATAGAAATATGAGAGCACTGAGCAATGAAAGAGCTCATCAGTGATCTATGTGTCCTGAACACACACCACAAGCCTCCTCAAAGCCTTGACAATGAGCAGCCCATTAGAGGATTGGCACCTTGTTAGCCCAAGGGAAACTCATGCCTTTGCCTGGCTGGAGGTACCTGACAGAGGAGAGCAGTTCTTCCAGTAAAGGTAAAAGAAGACTCCAGCAACTGCTTACTCCTCTTCTCAAACCAATCTCCTAGACTTACTTAAGACACAGGAAAAAATGTCTGTGACCACCGTGGATGAGCCCAGCTCTGCTGCATCCTGTCCTGAAGAGCCACTTGAGCAAGAGAGGTGGGCACCGTGTTACGCTTCCTTTCCCTAGCAAGGCTACTCAGGAGCAGAGATGTGAATTTGCACCCAGGTGTTAGGCATCAAGGAAAGTCTGAGATTGAGAGAGTGGGGTTCAGCACACAAAATCATCTGTGTTTGTAATGACCCAAGTTATGGTATCTTGCTAAGAAAAAAACCAAAAAACAGCTTAAGAGAGAAAAAAAAAAGGCTTAGCAAAGGAAATTCTACAAACAGGCACAACAGAGAATGCAAGGCAGATTGTTATTCACTGTACTTTCTGTTTTAATGTCACAAACATTTACATCCTTGATGGATTCCAATTTAATTTTCTAAACCATTTGCCCAGAGTGGTGATAAATTCATTTTCTTGATCTCTGTCACTTGGCTAGTGGCTTTTTTTTCTAGAAGAGGAGCTGCACACAGTTTGGCCTGGGGGACAGAACACATTAGTGGGGAAAAGAACCTCTTACACAAATCAGTGGCTACTTTGAAGTGGTTCTTCATTCTTTACACTGGAATTATCTCCAGAGAGGAATCTGTTGGGTGACACCAGCTGACAAGCCAGGCTTCAAATGCATGGAAGTACACAGCAAATTCCTGTGAGCCTGAGAGCTCATCTCTCACTGGATTTTCTCTGTCCAAAACCATTTTTCCAGTACTCAACAAGGCTGTTCAAAAATAATGGAAGAATTCAAAACTGTGTTGTTGTGAATGAGGTGAAAGGCAAGCAGCTGGAACTGAAGAACCAGCATAGAGAGAAACATCTACTTGCCGCTTTTGTAGAAGGGAATTAGAAGCTGATGTGTTTGAACAGAAAATTTACAAGTCAAATCCTTCATAACTCAAAGTTTAAAGCTCAGTGCCAAGTGCTACGACTGAGAAAGAGAAGCCACAGGGATCTGTGATCTGCTCTCACTGCCTGCATGCTGGAAGCTCATCCATGCCACCCTGCTGTCCCCAGCAGAGCCTAGTTACTTGTGCTTTGCTGAAACGCCTCTCACAGGACAGCAGGTTCTCTTCATCTGTTGGTATCATGAGATGGAAAGCCTGTCTCTTGTACCTGATCTCAGCTGTTTCTACCACATTTCAAAGGACATGTGCCTCATTTCCTGTTTCAATTTGTATTGAATTTGCCTGAATTTGACTTGAAACCATTTTTGCTTTTTCTTCTAAAGAGCCATTAAATATCTGCTATTTTCTGAATGTGTCTATGTACCGGTCAAATCACCTCTAAAATTTACTATATGCTGTAAGTTTTTTCAATCTTGCTTTGATTTTTTATACTCTTTTCCCAAATTCAGTACCAAGTCTGAAGGTAGAATTCCAGCCTCTATCTCACTGATGCAAAGCACAAAAGTAAGACCATTTCCTCATTCCACACTCTTCTGGTTTTGGGGGGTTTGGGGGATATTTTTTCATACCATCAAGGTGGACAAGTCATATCACTTTATGAATTGTCTTTTCTCACCTCTGAATCTATTACTGACTGTCAAACCAGTTCCCTATCTGCCTGTATATATTAGATAACATGGTCTTAGATAAAACATTTTCAAATAATATTTTGTCCAAGTCAAGATTAATAAATTTTCCAGATTATTTTACCTGAAGTCATACAAACTTATCACTCTGTCAGTCCTTTGTATGCTAACCATAACAAAATTACCAGATCATGACAAATATATTTTGTCCTTTAACTAAGAGGACTGCATAAGCTCTTCATTGTAGATGTTGAAAAAGAAACAGTTGAAAGAACAGCCCTTGGACATTAGTGATGAAGTGACTAGCTAATCTTTTCTTTCATGCAAAATCCAGATAACCTTAAATCCTAAGAATCATGAGAGTAGGGAATGGGAGGCTGCAGAGAGCTACTGTGGAAAGGGACCTGGGGCTCCTGGTCCATGACAAGTTGAACATGAGCCAGCAGTGCCCTGGAGCCAGGAGGGCCAACCCTGTCCTGGGGGCATCAGGCCCAGCATCACCAGCTGGGCAAGGGAGGGGATTGTCCTGCTCTGCTCTGCTCTGCTCTGGGGCAGCCTCACCTCCAGTGCTGGGGGCAGCTCTGGGTGCCACAATGTAAGGAAGTTAGAGAGCTATCAGAGAATGTCCAAAAGAGGACATTCTTTTGTCCTCTGAGGATGGTGAAGGGTCAAGAGGAGAAGCCTGGAGGGGACTGAGGGGAGACCCCATTGCAGTTACAGCTTCTCTTGAGGGGAAGAGGAGGGGCAGGCACTGATCTCTTCACTCTCCTGACCAGTGACAGGACCTGAGGGAATGGCCTGAGGCTGAGTCAGGGGAGGGTTAGGAAAAGCTTTTTCACCCAGAGGTGGTTGGGCACTGGAACAGGGTTCCCAGGGAAGTGGTCACAGCACCAAGCCTGACAGAGTTCAAGAGTCTGAACAACACCCTCAGGCACATAGTGTGATTCTTGATGTGTCCTGTGTAAGGCCAGGAGCTGGACTTGATGATCCTGATGGGTTCTTTTAACTCAGCATATTCCATGTTTCTATGGGTCTATGAGAAGTATCAGAAAGTTTTGTAACATTTTCTGAGATCTTCATGAATATGATAGAATTTAGAAATTGTTAACAATTTTTAAATTTATTTATCAGTTTTTTGTTATGAATCCACTCATGCCTTTTAGGAGAAAAAAAAAAACTGGATAAATAACATCAATAGAAAGAACTATCTTATTTTTTCTGAGAACAACTTCCTATGAAATGGAACTACAGAATCTTCCTTTACAGCCATAGACCAATGTTAAGGCACTGTTATTTCCTTTCTGATAGCTCTAATTGTCAGTTTTAACTGACCTTAGTTAAATGCTGACCTCAGTTAAGTCTCCTGAGTAAAATACTCTGTTGGTTACATGGGTTGTTGGAACCTAAACTCAGCTCTGCACTGCAGTCTGGAGACTTATAAACAAGTGTGACACAAAGCTCTAAATTTAAATTTAGGAAATAAATTGGACAGAAGCACATGAAATGCAGAACTAAGCACACCTCGTGTGTCTTCTGAAACATCAACTGTCCTAATGCTGTGTATTTTGCAAATGCTTCTTCCACATTACATCTCACAGACAGTGAAGTAACATTAAACTGTAATTGAAAACGAATTTGGTTTGTTTAGTCTACAGAAGAGAAGCCTGAAGGAAGACCTGATAACAGTCTATAAGTACAGAAAGAGCTGCCACAAAGAGCAAAGGAATAATCTCTTCTTCATGCCCTTGGACAGAGGACAAGAAGAAATACGCTCAAATTACAGCTACAGAAATTCAGGTTGGATATCAGAAAAAAACCCTTTATCTGCAAGAATCACCAGGCGTGGGAACAGATTGCCTTGGGTGATTGTGAAATCTCTGTCACTGTGAGCTTCTAAGGAGGAATTAGACAAATGTTTGCTGAGGTGGCAAAGGCAGAGTTGAATTCTTGAGGCTGAATATAGACTACATAACCTCCACAAATCTCTGCCAAATCTATTTTCTATGTTTTTTTTTTTCCCTTTACTCTTCTCACTTATATAAAGGAGTTCTTCATATTTATAGAAACTCACCATTTCATAAATTTGAAATGCATATTTATTCACAAATTTTCAAAAAGAGAGAGAAGTAAATGAAAAAAAAGCTGGTAACAGCATGTAAAGAATCAGAAATATCTTACTAAGGCATGAAATTACTATTTATAGCACCACCACAGAAACTCATAATGTAACATTGCAATAAATATACCTCATGAAAACTTCACTACTCAAAAGCTGTATAAGCATCAAAACCTGTGGCTTCATATCCTACAAATACAACTCCCCCCTAATAAAGCATATTTCCTGTAGTCTGCTCTTTCTCTAGACAAAACTCAAAAGTTCATGATAAGGAAAGAAACAAATGTGCTGCAAGTATCCAGATCAGGTGACTAACTTGCTAATGACCTCCTCTTCCCCCCAGGCCAAGGAGAAATACCTGTAAGGCCAAACCTAATGGGTTTAAAGAGAAGGTAAGTTTTTTAATAAACACATTCCTGGTTTTGCCAATCAGACTAAGACATTATTGACAGAACAACTAATAAAAAATCCTCTGATGCAGAATTTCAGCAATAAGATAATCAAACTCATTCTTTACTTGCTCACTTTGAAGTCTTTTTGAAGTAAACAATGAAACCATTTTTCTTTTTCCTCAGCCCCAAGACAGTATTACTGCCACATTTGTATTAGCAGCATCATAATATTAACAATTTTTGTTTTTCACAGAAACAGCATTTTGTACTGATCTGTGGCAACCAAACCATTTTATTCACTTTTGTGTTTGTTTCAAAAGCCTTTGCATCCACACACAGGTTTTATAAAGTCTATTCTTAAGCCAAGGGCAATGCATGCATATGTAACCTAATACCTTTTATCTGAGGATCTGAATCAACTTTCTTTGATTCCAAGTTTGCTCTTGACATAAATGAAGGCAAGTATGGTCCCAAATTGGTCATTCACAGCACCAGTCAATGGCAGTTTAAAAAGAACAAGGACTGCATTATAAGGGTAAACATTTGGAATTATTCAAATGTTATGCAATATAGAAATGAGCTTGAGGCAAGATTGCTTTTGACGCCTTAGCCAGTCATCCCCATAGTGTGACTTGTCATAAATCTCCTTTCAGAATACTACAAAGAAGGGGAAGCAAAGAGAACACTCAGCTAATGGCTACACACCACAGTGCTCACACCATGTGAAAATAAAATGTAGGAAAATTTAATAAGCCATATATTAAATTATACACCTGCTACATTAAGATTTTTCATATTATCCTCAAGTTCTTGAGATTAGAAATTTCTCTTTAAAAAAATTCTGAAGAGGAACTTGGTACAGTTTCCAAAATCAAAATAAACTCTATCTTTAGGAAGCATATTTAGTAAAGTTCTCTGTTCCAGCATTCCTAGAAATCTACCCAGCTTCCTTCCTCAGTGCTCTGAATGCAGCTGCTTATGCAAGTTTCCTTAGTTCTCATCTCACTGGAGCTGTAGACAAAAATGACAGTATGCAACATTTTAAGATTGTATTCATTAGCATTAAGATGCTTATAGATCTTGCTTTGTAGTTATTTGGTACCATTATAACCCTCATATTTTCTCTTCTACATTTTTTTTTCTTTAACTTTGACCCATATCTTCTAAATTGAAATTTTTTTTTATTTACATCTGCAGGAGTGTAGCTCAGTTTTTTTGTCTGAGAGTAAGTGATTGCCACAAGGACTGCAGTGAAAATCAGTTCAGCTTGTGGGAAAATACAAAAAGTTTTGCTCATCTTCTTTGTAAGCCAATATATTCCCTAAGTGTCTTGTTGGTTGGGTAAGATTCCTTTATGCATTTGGCTGCATTTTCTAACCTTTAGGGCTTTGATACTGTTGCTTGTCCTTTTGCCAATGTTTTAAAACAATAAAACCCTCTAGAACGTCCAAAAACTAAATGCAAAACATGTTAATGAAATTTGCAAACAGTGCCTGGCCCGTGCTTTGTGCCATAAGAGTCTAGTAACTATGCAAGTTTTAATATATAATCTAAAACATACAACTCTGACATTAAATAAGGAAAAAAATGTTTACAATGTTTTCAATGAAGTGTGGATGGACTTGCATTCCCTGAACATAATTACACAAATAGGCCAGGCATAGTGTGGTTACAGAGGCACAGCCCTGGCTGATGTCAGCTGGAAAAGGATTAGAATAAACACTGTAAACTGTACTGGATGCAATTTTAATTGCCAGAAAGTGCATTGTCAATAAAATAAACTCTATAGTCAAAAAATATATTTTATATTGGAATTCATATAAAACCAGTATAAGAAAAACATCTACAGAAATTCAGAGAATAATGTGTGTGAAACTAGCAGCCCCACCTGTAAGCAAAAAGGATGCATCTATATTTGGAAGGGAGATAACAGCAAAAAGAAATGGAAAATTTTGTTGATATGATCAATTCTTATCCTCTTGCTACAGTTCTGTATGCCAGGTGAGCTGTCCCTGAGAGGGGACAAGCAAGTGAGCCTCTATGCTTGACACAGACTTCTGACACAGAATTCTAATGGTTCTTGAGGGTTTTATTTTTCTTCAACCCTCTTGTAAATTCTTCTTCAACACTCTTATTGATGTGAGAGCATCAACAACTGAGCAGCTGCCCTGGTCCAGCCTCCCAACACTGGCTCTTCCTCTGCTGAGTAAAGGAATCCCTAAATATGTACATACATATGCACAAAGATATGGAGCTTCTATCTCTTGGGGAAGGGATTTTGAAATTTAATTGCAAGATGTTATTTAACTGCTATAAACACCCACCAGTTTTCCCAAAACTCGCCTTGGAACTGTGGCACATTGTTTTCAGGAAAAAAACCAAAAAGAATGTTTATTGAGTTTATTTTACATTTCTTAAAAGCTGTTATGTGCAATCCTTAGCTGGATAGTGATGAGGAGGCAGTATGTTCTTGTTGATTTATAAAAGAAGCTATGTTATTGAAAATAAACTATTATATGTCTCTTTCCCACCAAATTAGTCAAAGAATCCATGGGGAAACTTTTATGGAAAATAACTTTTCTCTGATTAATTCTACAAAGCAGTGTCATTAGATATTTCTGATTGATGGTTTTTATTCTCTTGTTACCCACCTGTGCTGGTTTAGGGCAAATTTGTTAAAGAATCTGCAAAGGAGGGCCCCTCCAGAAAGCAAACCCACACGGCTCCTCCCCCCAACAGGTTCAGGAAAAAATTCCTTGGAGAGAGGTGGAAAGAACCTGTTTATTTGACTGGCACAGAACCCCCCAGCACACAAAATGAACAATACCCGATGACACCGCTCTGAGAAAGATGACAAATCAGAAAGTCTCTTTCGGGGGTGGTTGCTCTGTTCTCAGTCCCTCCGGCGCTGGGGCAGCTGCTGCAGCCAAACCTTCGGTGTTCCTGGGTCCCAGTCCGGAGCAGGTTCGAGATGGTCACAGAAACAGGAGAGGAGAAACAGTCCAGGAAGGGATGTGGACTGTGTAGCTAGAACTAGCTAATAAGCAGAGGCCAAAGCAGAGCAGAAGCAAGAGCAGAAAAGGGAGCAAGCAAAGCAGCAAGCTGAAAGCAAGAAGTGAAAAACAGCCCTATGTACTGCTCATCTCTGTGTCCCTGATAAGAGAAACCCAAACAAAACTTCCACTCTTCAGAGCCGGTCTTAAAGGCACAGAACAGATGAATGGGGATACAAGCATCATAACGTCACCCCAGGACACCACCACATATTGTTACCTTCCACCAGCTGTGAACTTGAAGGGAATAGGTCTCCTCTCTCTCTATACCAAGCCAATGGTCTTATGAGATGAAGATGCTTTTCTCCTGACAAGGTGATGTCACAAGTGATCTTGCAACCATCTCTTCCATGTTAATGGCTAAGAAATCCTGGTATTTACAGGCCCCACAGGACCATCAGCACTGAGCTCACCATTCTTCCCAGGATGTAATGGCTGCAGCTATAAAGTAAAAGCATCCCCTCCTATGGGGTTTCCTTTGTGTCAAAGATATACTATTCATCATCATATTCCAGTTCACAATGTCTAGAATAATGAGAGGGTTGTGCTGAGTGCCGTCTGGCACAGCTGTGTTTTTCATAGCATGACACCAAGGATATGTGCTGCATTACCACTTGGGATAGTGTGGGAGGAATGTCCTAGATGGAAAGAGTCAATCTTGACATGGGCTGAATCCAGGAACAGACCCTGGAACAAATTATCACGTCAAGTGTTTTCTAGGTCTTCTTTTTAGAAGCAAATTGCTGGCTCAGTCCAGCACATAGCAGGAAATAGCTAATTGCTAATGTGGGTACATATGAACCCAGCCTCACCTTCAGAAGGACCAAATTTTTTACTACATTTGAGCACTATCGAGAGAACAAAAACTCTTTTTTTCTTCACATTCTCCAGCTATTAAATGCTTCTGAGATTTTATCTGTTTGATATTGCAATCAGAGTAGCTCAACAAAGGAGCATAAGCAGCGCTTTGCTATAAAAATAATGAGACCTGCAGTAATTTTGGCTGTTTACAGATGAACACCCAGAAACACAGACCAGCTGAGGAGGAATCCCTGCCCTTCACAACAACAGAAAT
Source organism: Melospiza melodia melodia (assembly GCF_035770615.1). Taxonomy (NCBI): domain Eukaryota; kingdom Metazoa; phylum Chordata; class Aves; order Passeriformes; family Passerellidae; genus Melospiza; species Melospiza melodia. The sequence goes on along the minus strand of NC_086196.1, from coordinate 117,516,952 downwards.
CACAGCTGGACTTATCAATCTTTCCTTCAGGTGAAATACTATCCAATGTGGAAGAAAAGCTACTGGTATGTCTCACTTGGGCTTTGATGGTGCTGAGAGTTTTGGTCCAGAGCTGTCTTCAACAGGGACCCATCCAGAGAGCAGGGTGTTATTCCCATCTTCTCAGCAGCCAGTCTCCTTCAGCTGCTGAATTATGAACCAGCTGAGAAATTTTTAGCTTAGTCATCTAATTCCTGCAGATAATAATCAAACCCAGAGGTCACACATGCGTGGGAGGGTCTCTCCTCCTGGCACGCAAGACTGGCCAGTGACTGCTGACAGAGCTGTAAGTGCTGTGCTATGTACTGTGGGCAAGAAAAACAAAGAAAATCCAAATAGGTCAGCAGCATAGGCAGGAAAGCCTGAACTTCACACTAGAGTAATAATTTGCCTCAGAGGATGGCCACAAGGATGATCAGAAGGCTGGAGCAGCTGTCCTATGAAGAGCTGTGGTTGTTCAGTCTAGAGAAATGAAGGCTCTGGTGAGACCCAGTAGAAGCCTTCTGGTGCCTGAAGAGAGCCTACAAGTAAGGTAGAGCGGGACTTTTTACAATGGCATGTAGTGATAGGGCAAAGGAGAGTGACTTCAGGCTGACAGTAGGTTTAGATTAGAAATTAGGACAAAATTCTCTATTCTGAGAGAGGTGGGACACTGGTTGTCCAGAGAAGTTGTGGATGCATTAAATTGTATAAGAGCTCAGGACACAACAATAACTAGTTTAATTTTAGGAATTAATGTATATAGTATATAGTGTCAAATCATATAGTCACATCAATTTTAGAAGGAGTGATTTCCTGTGTCTGGATACTCCCTGAACACCCTTTTCATAGACACAAGAACCAAATCTGTGTATCAGGGATAATTGATTTTCATTTCATCTTATCTTAAGGCTACAGGTGATTACCTAATATTAGAAGATACACTGAGCTGAGCTGCATTTTCTTCCAAATACATCTGTTAGTTATAAAAATAAAAGAGACCCTGCTTTTCTTCAAATTATACATTACCTCCATCAGCTATGTGAAATTTTGTTATTTTGTTATAGTTTATTAACCAAGATTTCAGGTGAAATGCTATATATATTTTAAGAAACAGGATGGGAAGTTGCCACACTGGGAACTGGTTTATTTGTTGGGGAGAGTCAGGAATCATTGTCAAGGTTTCTACTCTGAGTGAGCAGAGCCATGACTTTTTGACCTATTCTCTTTCAGGTAATAGATGTATATATGGATTTAATATAAGATAATTATTATGATTCTGGATGGAATGAAGTAGATTAGGTCTTCTAGCTGGCAGAGTTTGTTCTAATTTTAATGGTGGAGATGGAGAACACTGACATAAAGAGATGTACCATGAAAAATTGCTGCTTATGTCATTTATTTTTCTCATTATTTATTTTAATTTTACTTTATTTTATTCTTTATTTTAATTTTTAGCAACAATTATCAGGAGAAAAATCTCTGGCCTCTCTGTTTAGCTTCAAGGGCTATGCAGTTTAGCTTTTACTCTATTCTATCCTGGAAGATGTCCTATCAGCCCATCTGATAGGACAGATGTCCTTACCAGACCATCTTAATTTGGGGGTAAAATCTGCAGCATCCCAAGTCAAACTCTGTATTCCAGATGTTGATGTTTCACCTTGGCAAACTATCTGTTCATTTAGCCTACAGGCAGGCACACAGGGCTGAGGTAATAAGACCAATGCTAATTTTCCTCAGGACAGCTAAGCTATTATTTACAGATGTGTTCTGGGCTTTTTTGATCTCAGTCAAAAACAGTCAAAATTCTTTTTGTAGAAAGCACAATGCAAGAACATTTAGTATGCTTCTGGTGCTGTTGCTTGTTTCTTCCTTTCTTTTTGGAAATATAAACTGAAGAAAAAACCCCAAACTAATGGTATGGTTTTGGATTCAGAATTAAACCAACTATGATACATTATGGGCATGGTTTGTGCTAGCAATTTGTGGCTATTTAGAAAATAAAATTTTTGCTTGAAAAGGCTGACAACAACTACATTATATTTAGTTAAAACACCAGATGTAAATACTTCTTAATTAAATGCTTAGACTGACATTCCTTAAAATGGAAAACACATGGTCTACGTAATTCAAATATATCCACAGCAGGGCCTTTTTCAGTGTTCAGTCAGGTCCTGATGGAACAGTGAATAAAAGGAAATTTCCCCACCAGTAAAAGAGGTCAGATTAACAGGAGTTCACTTGCAACAGTGTTTTACATGACTGCCTACTATAAGAAGCCACGTAGAGCTGCTCAGGGTCCTAGGCAGCATAAAACATTCACCAGAGATCTGTCAGCCCCATGGACCCCCTGAGGTCATCACATGGATGTCCTGCTGGAAGGGAGGAGAAGGAACCCCAGCCACAGTTTCCCAGAGCAGCACGCTGTGGAGATGCAGCTGACAAGTCCTTCTCATCCACTGGCTGCTTGGGTCTCTCTAAAGCAAAGAGCAAAAATCTTCTCAAATTTCCAAATCTTCAGTAAAAAAAAGAAAAAAAAGTAAAAAAAAAAAAAAAGAGAGAGAGAGAAAGAAAAGAAAAAGCAAACATATTTACCATTAGAACAAAATGTTCTTCTATAGAATCTACTTTCGGCTAGGGATAAGGTAGTATATAAGATGTTTAGCATCCCCTCTGGCCTCACCTCAGCTTATTCATCTAGTATAGATGGCTTTTCCAGTCTGTACTCCTCCAAATTCAACCTGCTTCCTCTCAAAGTCAGTGCTGAAACTGACTCTGATGTTGGCAGATGGGGACTGTATTTTTTCTCACTCTCATTTAAGAATAGGAGGATGCAGGAACCCATGGACCTATAGAGGAAAAATTCACTCCCGGTAGAAAAGCACTGACTAATGCACTACTTTTTTCAAAAAAAAAAAATTAAAAATGAACCATAAATATAAAAAAGCTCCAAATTAAGATTTTCATCTTGTACTTCCACAACATACCTAAGTGGAACATCACCAGTTCTTATGGATATGTGAAATCATACACTGTTCAAACATGCTTGTCCCACAGTGCAATAAAAATGTATTTTGATACTAAGTACAGTGCAGCAATTGATGTCATTCACAGTACAGGTTGAGATAAGTCATTTCTCATCAACTGTGCCATTCTGAAAAACAGCTGATGTTCTTTTTGACTGAGCTCATCAAGACTTTTCTGAATCAACTGCAGGAATGTTTCTGTGAGCAATGTGTTGGCTGCAGTGGTGATTGCCAAAAGCCAAACCCTGAACTTTCATTACATCTTGGGGCTTCTCTTTGGGACTGCAATATATGAAGATTCTCGGTGATGTTGTATTTATTCCAGATGAGAGAAACTGAATCATTGGTTACACTCAGGAAAACACACTTAGAATTTCCTTAAGTATCTTGGTTCACGTGAATTTTCTTGTATTTTATTAGGAATTTTTCCTGGAAAGCTCAGGCATCCTAACCCTCTACAAGTGCAGTTTTACTGGTGGATTTGCTCCCAAGATAAGCTGTAGTTTTCAGATGGCTGAATGGAAAATATTCTGTGAACCTGGTCTCTTCATGCTGAAGCATCTGGCCCATGAAGACTTTTCAACAGATCATTTTTCAGGACCTCTCTTTTCTCTTAGAGCTGAAAAGAACTGGTTTTCATTTTAGCTTCATTGCCTCCTAGTTTAGACCCTGTTTCAGATTCTCACTGCAGATTTCATCAAACCTGTATCCAAATGTAAACCAATATAAATTTCATAGAAGGAATTTAATGACACACAAGCCAATTTTACTAGACAGGAAACATTTGTCTATCAATGTAATCATAGTTTCAAATTTCATAATGTTCTAGTACAAATATTTTGTCTGGAAAATTTTCAATTAATCTTGGAAACCATTGCAGTGATATCTCTTCAATTAGAAAGAAGTTCCAGGACTGTATTTCCGGGTTCATTCTGTTGAAATGCAGCTGGTACACACAATGCTCAGTCTGCTGATTTAGCAGCACTATGAAAGTACTGCTTGTTATCTCTATAGATCCACAGAATTAAATTCAGTTTTAAATTTAATACCCTCAAAGGTTAATACAATTTATTCACAACAAATGAGATAGTGAAATTTTCATGGCATTTCCTCCAACCCTGTACACACAACATAAATTTCTCTTAATTGAAGGAAGTTCTTGACTCATTTTCTCCCCACAGTGTTTTTTTTCTTTTTCATTACATATCATGTTATTCAGAGCAATAATTTTTATTATTTCATTTCCATTAGCAAGATCTGAGTACTTGTGAATGCACATTGAAATCTGAGTATTAAATACCATAGATGTTAAAATCACAGTGTGTGTTGCCATTTGAGAAAAATGTTCTTCAGGCAGAGAACAGCCCAGCTTCCACCTCATCTGCAGAATCATTCTACAGTGCAAATCCTGACAATAATTCATGCTAGCAAGAGCTTTCCTTCCAACATGCCTTTGCACTTGCTTCTAAGAATAATGAAAATGTAATAAAATCATAAAAATTAGTCAAACAAATGCAAATTAGATCCTTCAGACTCCCACTGCAGTCAATCTAATGAACTGACAAGCCAAATTAATTTTATTGTGTGACGCACAGATGTCCTTTCATGGCAAAATGCAGATACCAAGTTGTTTTCAAGAGACACCTGAACATGCTCAGTCTTTCGTATCAACCCTCAGAAGGCCACCCGCAGCACCATTTTTTTCTTAACATTGGGAAGCCATAACACAGAGAATGTCTAATCTCAAGTACCAATACAAATAATACAAATAATGTCATAATTATTAGAGGTTTGCACTCATATTTTATCATTTTCTACAAATGGTTTTCTGTAGGAAACCTGTTAGGTACCTGTTCTATAGGTACCTGTTAGGGACATTTTTCTTGTTGTTGAACCTTGGCAGAGAGGAGGGCTTTAGTATTCCTTGATCATATAGAACTAGCTATAGCTTGAAATCTGCCATCTTACCCAAAGAGTTTCTAGAGCTGATTATCTACATCTCTGCTTGTCACCAAATATTTGCCTTTCATTACTAAAATACTTCTAAATATACTTCAGTCATCTAATCACCAGGCTGATTATTCCATGCCCTATGATTCAGGTGCTGATCATACATCAAGAATAAATAACTGAGAATAGGGAGGACTCAGTGAGCAACTGATAGGAAAAATATTGTTGAGCCTAATCAGTGACATGTTGTGATTATTGCATTTGTATGTGTAATAAACTTACAATTGTTTCTGATTATAAACAACTGTAAAGAACTTTGATTTGTAATATAAACAGATTTCAGGTGCCATGCACACTGCAGTGCAAAATCTATGTAAGAAAACTTAATGAAATGATAGACCTTTTATTTGAAGCATGGGTATGAACTATTTCTAGCAGTGATAACATTTTTTTATTATAATTTATTTTAATTAGCAATAACTATACTTTCTTTTCCTGGAAGGTACTACTTCATAGCTTACCAACACCCATAAGGTGTTTCTTGAACTGCCATCAGTTTAAGCAAATCTCTGGGGCTGGCTGTGTATCAGCAGGGCAGGCAGTCTGCCCCCTACCCCCAGCCTGCCTTCACACAACATCAAAACCTTTATTCCATACAATCTGCTGACAAAATCAGTCACTTTGGTCTTTTTTCCCCTAGAATCAGAAAGGCACATGAGAGCAAAACCATCTCTGTCCTTAATTCTAAGCCTTCACACATGAGGAAAAAACACAGTACATTCCCCACCTTTACTGCCAATGATTTGGTGGTTAAACATGGCTGCACATTTAATTAGTGTGCACTAATTCTGTGATTTTTTTTTCCAGACAGACCAGGTTTCCCCATGTCTTCTTGATTGTTCAATGCCCATTCTGTAGAATTAGTGTGGCACTGAGGACACATTATAAAATTCATAAAACCTCTAGATCTGCATAAAAACAAAGTTACTTTTGCTGATCATGGCCATCGTCTCTATAGTTTCACCATTTAGATGAAGTCATGCATGCAAGAGTTAACAGACTTCAGTTCAAGAATCACAAAAATAGGTAAGTGCCTTCAGCTAGCAATGCTGAAGCAGTCAGACACAACTCATTGCTTTGCACTTCATTCCTTTAACTTTTTTTTTTGTGAATTTTTACCTCTTCTATTTTTTTTAAGTTTTATTGCTTCTGAGTTCCTTGTTTCCTTCTTGCATCAAATTTGGATTATAGCATGCAAGGACTCAGGAAAAAAATTTCATAGGACCACCAATATTAATGAAAGCACCCAGGAGAAATTTGAACTACTCAATGACTTTAAATGAGCACTTTCAACCCTTGCCTGTGAGAGGAAGAAGAGCTGTCAACAGAAATGTAGCATAAATCATGCAGTATTTCATCAGTCTGCCTTTTTTACTATGATTCAGATTTAAATAAACTGGGGAGAATATTGAAATTATGGCCAGAGAGTTCTAAAATTTTTCCTTTACCACATTGCAGGCAAAAAGTGCAGAAGTATAATACCTTAATCTATCTCCCATATTTGGGTATGCAGAAAGGAATTAGTAGGAAGGAAGGGGTAAAAAAAGTGTATGAGGATTTTATGAATCCAAATCCTGCAGCTGACTGCGTGCTGAACTTAACATTCCTGATTTGGGAAGCATGCACACCTGAACACTACTGTGAAATCTAAGAGTAAAATCTATTCTACACTTGAAAGTGTTGCTGGTTGCTTCCTTGCACAAGTATCTCTGTTTAGGAGTGTGATCTTCTCAATCTGAACCCATGAACAGCTGATTGATCAGGACCAACTCCTTGCATATATAACTAATTCAAATTCCAACTAGTTAGCAGCAGAAATGTTTGGTCAGAAATGCATAGGGCTGTCTACCAAGAAAACACAGTGGGCACTTTGAACTGTTTGAAAAAACATTTCATTGAATATGGTAGACAGTCTAATGAGCAGTGCACACCTGTGGACCTTCTCTTCTTCCTTGGTCAGGCTGCACAAAAGTACCAGCTGTACATATTCTCCAAGTGGCCCTGGACCATTTGAAAACGTGCTTTAGCACATGAAGAATCTGAAGCTGCAGCAAGCCTTCAAGGCCAGCCAGCACAAAACTTGGGAATGTTTTTTAGCAGAAAATCTAACAGCAATGTAGCATTACAACAGGCTCCAGGAAATTCTGAAAAACTACTGGTTTTGCTTTTCTTCTGTAGCAGTTTGAAACTGGTGGGCACAGCAAGTAGCCACAGCAAAAGCCACTAGCTGTGAGAAATCCTATACAAAGCCCTGGGCAAGCAGAATATGATGGAGGATGGAAAGATTCTTTTCCCGATATTTAGTTTGGTGGCAAGCTGGAGGATAAGCATATTTTGCATCATCAAAAATTATACAGAAGTAAAAAACCCTTGCTGTGATATGATCATATGATAGCTTTCCCTGCTTTTTGTAGAGAAATCAAAATTTTAAAAATGGCTTTTTAATCACCTCCTACTTAGAAAAAAGAACAGTTTAAGTTACAAGAACAGTATTCTAACTCCATTATGGTGCATCAAGTTATTATTTTAATTGATTAATAAAGTGCTATATTCCTTTCACAACATAGTAGACAAAAAGCAGATATAGTTTTTTTCCCAAGACAATCTGTTTACTTTCAGTGCATTGGGTCTTCCTGGACCAAAGTTTTCACAGTCTTGCACCCACATCTTTTTTCATTTACTGCAATATACTTATATTCATTTCTAAAGAAATTAAAAATAAAAAGCAACATGAAATTGGGGAAAAAGAACTCCAAACTAAACTCAGATAGGTGTCCTGAACAGATTCAAAATAATCAATTACAAAATGAATTCTTTGCTGCTATTTTGTCACATGTCCAAAAGGCATCCAGAACAACATTTTCAAAAATGTTCATGTGACTAAGGGATCTAAGGCTCGTTTATTTAGGGTCCTTTGAAAGCATCTTTCCTATTTAGAATTAATTCAGTTCTTGAAAGTTGATGAACTCTCTCAGTCCTTAGAGATTTTAGATGCTTTATGAATCCTGTGCCCTCTTAGACACTTGATACACTTATATCAGTACTTCAGAATATATTTAGAAGTCAGGTTTAAACACTTATCTTGAAAAATTTTGGCTGATGTAGTCCAATAATTATTCTACAGATGAAAAATAAAACACACTAAAGAGCAATCCAAAGAACAACTAATCTCACGCACCAACTCACTGATAACATGCCAAGACTGAAAAAACACATAATAAAAAAATTATAAAATGTATAGGGATTTAGTAGGTCACAGAGACCATCTGCCTACAAATCAAGGACTATTCATTACTACCAGGTCATCCTTACCGTGAACTACCTAACTCTGGCTGCCTCAGAAGATTTGGCTGTCACCCTTCCTAAAATGGCCATCCCCTTTCTAAGATGTGATACGTTAAAATTATAATGCGGCAAATAAGTATTTTGTACTATTTTGGAATTAAAAAAAAAAAAAAGATGTTATTTTCCAGTTAAGAGAGAATTAATATACTACTATACTAACACAATATTACCATATTATTATGGTTTCAAAAGGCACAGAATTTCTAGTTACATGTGCCTCACTTGAACTGGTCTGTAATAAAGCTAGAAAGCATTGAAGGGAAAGAAATATTTTATTTAACTTTTTGGCCTCAGTCCTTTTAAACATTGTAACTCAGAGCACCAAGGGATCAATAAAAACACATTTATCTCTCCAGTTCCTTAAAATGAACTCTAATCTTATTTTGTGCATTTCCTGTTTGCAAGAGGATGGGAAGAGATTCCTAGGCAGTAATAGAAAAATATCCCAACATTTTTCAAAACCTATTCATAGTTATAGATTGACAAAAATCAAACTTTTTATGGCATTTTCAACAGATCTACAGAAACAATTCTGTTTGAGTCGATACAGTGTAGTTCTAGTGAGATAGAATTTGAATAAATTACTCATGAATTGTTATATATGCCTGAGAAATATAAAAAGTTATTTTGCACAACAGGAAAAATATGAAACCAACAAAAATATTGCCAAGAAAAAAATAGCTTAGTTACTGGCTATTGTAATCTTCCTGAAGTTCTGCCTGTCCAGGTTCAGGTTTCACTCAAATGTGATGTTTTATTCCAAATAATTTATGTGGGAATAACAATAGTGAGAAATAAGATTACCAGGCATTCTGCTGTTACATTGAAACAGGGCAGTAAGAGGCTTTCCTGTCCACAGAAATCTGCTGTGAAACAGAAACTGTATATTTTAACATTTTCCTCCATAAAATTCTGTCTCAAATAGTTTGTGAAGATATGATGACCTCACTCTAATGAAAAAGAATATTCTCCAAATGGAACGGAAGACAGACTGTCCTTGAGCCAGAACTGCAGTGCAGAGGTGCTGGGATGTGCCCTCAGGAGCTGACCATGGCTGGCAATAGAGCATAACTCCATTTGACAAGCAGGTTGAATCAATTTACACACAAGTTTGAATCTCATAACTCAGCACCACACTGGATAACAGAGTGCATATCTTTTTTGATATAGGACTAATTTCCAAGTCTGTAGAAGCAAGTGTGGCAGTGGAATTTTTGCAGATAATTTGATAAAACCTTTAACAGCAAGTCCAGAGCACTGAATTACAGAAATTCTCAAGTCTAAACAAAACAAAATTGAACAAGTATATTATAATGAACTATTGATTTGCTTTCTTTTCTGTCCATAGAACAACCTCAGGAAGATTAGTCCATAAACTGATCTAATTCATTCTACATTTTTAAATATTTCTGTGTGTGTGTGTGTGTGTGTGCATGTGTGTGCGTACAAATGCTGAACTTTTAATGGCTAACAGTGAGTATTGGGTGTTCAATATTTGGTAGTCTGGTTCTAAAGATTAACAGAGATAACAATAAGTCATGTAGCAGGTTTTCCTTCACCTGGCTGGATAAGACTACAGCTTCTTTCAAACAAATCAGATTATTAAAGTCCATTTACTTAGCATGCCAAATGTTTACAGACATTAAAGACAAAGAGATAGTTGAAGGAAATTACAATAATAGTATTATTTTAATATTTCTTCCCCATTTATCCAGCCCTAACTACAATGGCAAAAAAATAGAAAAAGTACTGCTGTTAAAACTTTAAGAATGTAAGAAATATTTGCTCTACAACACACCAAACTCAGTTCTGTCAGACCAAATAGCCACTACATAAAATCAGCATGAATACATGGATCACTGCAAAATTTCCAAACAAACACACAAGACATGACCAAAATAAAGAGAGTTAGCTGTAAGTCATTCTAGGTGAGGAATTAAGAGATGTCAGATCTGTAGGGAGACAGAAACTGCTCTGAGATTCAGACAAGGTTGAAGAAGCTGAGGATAGATCAGTTCCAGAGTTTACACTGCTGTAACTAGAAACAGAATCTGGCCCAGCACTCTGTGGAAGGATGCCAAGAAAATTCTTGGCATCTTGAGTTAAAGCTGTAGGTGGTTAACAGGAAAGTTAAGGTCAAATAAGGAGACCCTTAGCTGGCTGTGGTTCCATCAGATAAGACAGCCCACCAGGCAAACAGCAGTCAGACTTCAAGATTTAAAGGGCTACTCTTCACAGGAGTTCAAGACTCTGTCAACCAGAATGTTACATTTCTAGAATAACATGGGCTTCTCCAAGTACTGGCATTTAGTCATTCTTTATTAATGTGCCAGGCTATTGAATTGAAAGCAGCGTTCCCATCATAAATTTAATTCTCTTTCATTCCCACTGTGCCAGGCACATATAATATATATCACATGGGTGAACCTTGAAAGGGGAGTGTTTATTTAAGTTATATCTTCCTCTTAGTTTGAGTTAGTTTGCAATCTGCAGTTGAGCAATGAGATTGAGTTGCTGAGAATATGTTGGTGGGCTGGGCAAGTGCTACCTCAGAGGAAATAAATCAGTTGCACAGATAAATGAGTTCTTCTGAATCTTTTTCCCAAGTCTTCTACAACATATATTCCAGGTCCTCATTTGTTCATTAAAAGAAGAGGGGAAAAAAAATCTAGTACAAATAATTAACTGAAAATCCTACCCAAAAAAATGAGAATTTTTAAACTTCACATATATCTGCAAGGCAAGTTAAAAGCCTAGGCTTTCCCAGGGTCCTGTAAAGCTGTGTAAAAAACACAGATTTCATGGCTGAATTTGGTTCTAGTGGACAGTATGACATTGTTAATTTTCATAGCTATTTCATGAGTTAATTCTGTCCAAAAACGTATCTGGGGAAAAGATGACATGGTATTAAATTACTGTCCTACATAGTGTATTCTGGCTGGCAGTCATCAAGAGTTTGGAGAAGGAAATATACTATTATTATTTTCCCTTCACAGATGCCAGGGCCTGGATTACTGGCTTCTATTCAGCTGCTTTTTTGTTACTCCCATTAAGCACCTTGCCCAAGAATGCTTTGGATTACTCTCAGCTTTGGGATGATAAGAGCTTAGTCTCTATTGAGTGATTTGCTTTCTCTATGTATTGAAATCACTGAAGACAGAGTCCTTGAGAGTATTCATCTCATGGCTTAGGATTTCTGTGGGCAAAGTAATTTGGACAGATTCACCTACGTGCCACGCATATAAAAATATAACATTCATTGCCTGCATAAGGAGACAGCTACACCCCCTAATGTTGGATCCTTTCTCTTCTATGAGCATAATCTCATCCAGAAGCAGTCTGAGGTCAGTACTCATCAGGTCCTATCCTGCAATACAAATGCAACGCATCCATCTGTATTCCACGTCAGACTAAGAGTAACCTAATGATGCAGATCATAGGCCTAGGGAAGATGGCAAAGAAATCACACTGCTCTCTGAGAAGGATAAACCAGCAAGCCTTCCCAGGTCCTTGCCTGTTGCAATGAGTCATCTGTCTTCTCTTTCCACCCACTTCAACAATGCCTGTCCCAAGTATTTAAGAATCCCAATAATCAAACACATCAAGGGTCACATTCCATCCATGATTTTAGGCTATTAAATATAGGCCCACAACCCTTCAGGCTAATAATTGCTCTACTCGCTAACAAATTCTGCCTTCGATATGAACCAGTGAGGTGGCTATGCAGATCTGGATTAAAAACCATCTTGCATCTTCCCATCTTGGGGCATGGATATGGCTAGCACATGATAGTCAGCCCTGACACCGGAGACAGGCCCATTCTCTGTGGATAAAACATTCTTTGTATCGCCACATATACTTATTTTGCAACATAATGAAGAGATCATTTCAAGAAGTTATAACACTGTCACATGTTAATGCTTCCTCTTCACAGAAGACAAAGCACAGAGTCCAACTGCTGCACACTGCAATGAAGCACAGATTTTTATTTGCCAAGATCATAACTGTTTTATTATGGAACCAGTTCATTTTGAAAACTATATTTTCCTATATCATACTATGCAGGCAGTAGATGCTGCTATGATCTCTGAAAAATGTTTCATTTGGGGGAGGGGATTGGATGGATCTGCTGATTTTACAGTTTTATCAGGACTCACTCTGCCTATAATGCCACAAGGACTCTTAATTTAATGTAACTGTAGTTCAAAAGAATTTTTATCTACAGATGGAATATTTTTGCTAAAATTTAAACAGTTTGAAAAGGGAATGAAATATTCACTAGGCAGGATCACTAGAACAAGAAAATCACATGTAAAGGGAAAATATGTGGAAAAAGGAAAAAATCAAGAGTGACACGAACACTTTATACACAAATATGAATTAGAGATTATATACAGAGAAATCTATTCTTTCAGGTTACATTTGAATAATACATAATATTTAGATAGAAAGGTTGTTGTGGTGTGCTGTATAAAAGGTAATTCTTTTTTTCCTGAACCATAAAATTGCACAAAGCAGAGGTTTCAGCATCAAATCATTTCTGTAAGTATTAACACTATTGAAAATATTTCTAAATGCAGAAGTAAAATATTTTTTTCCAAGTAAGAAAAAAATAAGAATTTTTTCTAAGTAAGAAACAATTTTTCATTCTCTTCTAAAGACCCGTCAAGAGTTATAATCAGTTAAAAATATATTTGAAAATATAGTAAAAAAATCCCCAAACTTATCAGCTTTGATCATTAAAAAAAACCACTGTAAGCAATGCAATAGTCTCTGCTTTCCAATGGAAAGGAAGCTTTTCTCTGATATTTGAAAAATATCTTTCTGTATCATAGAGTTTTTCTCTAATCTACCTAGGCAAGTCAAGTTCCTCCAAGAAAGACTGAATCCTGAGCCTGAATGAACTCTGAAACATTATCTTTTTAAAGATAAACATACACTCCATAAACTTTTCATTGTTCTAAACATCTGTTTGGACTTATAAAGAGCTTTTCAGCCAAGTCCTGGGATAGGGATGTTGACTTAGTATGCGCATCTCTTCTTTAATTCTTGCAAGCAACAAAACATTATTTGTATAGTCAGTATGATGTATCATATCTACTCTAGCGCAGAAAAAAATAACAATTTAAAAATTAATAAAAACAAATAGCTTGTATAATGTCCTGTTTCCCCATCTCAGATTGATACAGATGTAGATGTAGACATAAAGGGGGTCCAACCATGCTGGATCTGAAAGGAGGTGGATCATCCCCTACATTTCTTTTGAATGAGCTCCTTAGACAGTGTATTAGAGTCTTCATTGCTTTTCTGTCTCAGTGGGAATAAAAAAAAATCAGGACAAATAGAACTGTAACAAATAGCCCTAAGAAAGTGGTCATCCTATAATGTCTTTTAGGGGAAAATGTAGGTACTTACAGTGAAGACCACTCAGCTATGTTGGAGGCCACATGACAGAAGAATGCTTTTGCCACTGTTCACCCATTAGACTTTGGACTGCTGGTTATCTACAGGCTACTTTTAAAGGTTCTGCAAGTGGGGTTCAACAAGTACAAGACTGCCATCAAACACAACTTGATTCCCTCCTCAGGAACTCTGCAGCTTCAAAACAACCACGTCGTGTTAGGGAGCATGAAAGCTCCTCCCTTTGCTTTCCACGCTTTGTAAGAAAGGTGCATGAATGAGCCCATCCTTCAAGAGTCTAACACAATATCTGGATTGCAGATATACATAATTAACAGCAGATCCCAAGTTACCAGATCATCAATCATCTATTTCAAAGCAAATGTAACCTGGGCATTGCCCCAAAATGTATGTTCCAAGATTTGATATAACTTGTTCAAACTTCCCCTAGGCATTTCTAAGAAAACACTCTTAACACCTCATCATAATCTGTGGATCATAATCTGAAAAAGGCAACCTTTGCTCAAGAGCACTGTTCAGATCTGTACTCAGAGCCAAGCAAGATAGATTGATAGATTGATAGACTATCTATGAGTTAGATCATGAGCCCCACGATGCCAAGATCTAAGGACTTGAAAAAGCCAAAAATCAGAGTTGTGCTTTTAAAGAAGATGAGACAAGGCAGAACAGGTAATACGAATGAGAACGTGACAAAGGAAATTAAACACAAGGAAAACTAACTGCACATGTTTGACATTAAACAAGATAACATAAAGTGAAAAGCTTTATTATTTGTTTAATTAATAATGATTCATTGAATTATATGGTTTACAAGGACCTCATCAGATAACATGGTTTAACCATGGTTTTTATAACCATGGGATGAAAAACAATGGGACAGTAGGAAACACATATTTGGTCTAACTTTTGTAAAATTTTCAAGCAGGCCCATTGGTTACAGTATTTCTGTTCTGAACTTGAATTGCTCAATAACTGATGGGGCTGCACATTATCTTTTTACAAAGTTCAAAATAACTGAGCCCATGAAAGTGCTGAGCCTGTCTGTAAAGAAAAAATTGAAAACCATTTGAGGACCAAATGTGAGCCTTGTCACATCGCAGTCATGTGCTCCCAAGGAATCAACAAAAAGTGTAAATGTAACCTAGTTCAAGATGTTATTATTTCAGCATTGGATATAGGATGGAGCAATGAAAAAACCTCTGAGAGAACATGTACAATTTATCCAACGCTGTGCCCCACCCTTGGATTAACTTTTTAGCTTTCTATTGTTGGCAATATCTCAGCCAGAAATTTCAGTCCTGAGAAATGTAAAATGGAACTTTAATTGTTGGAACAAAATATATTTTCTAGCCCAGAGACCACAAAGCAGAACAAGGCCAAGATGCAGAACACTGAGTGCCAAACTAGCGTGCAGCTGAGAGCAGTTCCTTCATGACTTTTATTTCAAGTTCTGCTTTTCATTTGGGAATGGCTACTTCTGTCCCTCACATAAATAAATAGATGCCACCACTTAGGTGAAACTAATACCAGCTCAAGGGCTGATCTTCCTGGCTTATCCATAAAGATTCTGGAATGACTGTAAATTGTAAGATTTAATGGAGTTTTTTGTGTACCTGAACATTATTTCCAATTCTTTTGGTTGGTGTGTGAGGTTTCCCCACTGTCTCATACACTGTAGACAAAAGTTTATCAAATTTAAATTTAATCATCCCAAGCCATCTGTAAGGAGGAGCCTTCCTTAATACACTTTCAAATTAAATATGATTTTTAAAAAGCAAATGAGTGAATGATTTGGGGGAGTCTAAGGGGGTGATTTTTGCAAGGTCTTTTTGTTGTTTTTTGGGTTTTTTCTTAGTTATTTTGGGTTTTCATTTCTTTGTAGTACACAACCATAGAGAACAAACAATAAAAGCTAATTAGCTAAGGGCATTTACTATATAATCAGATGCTCTGAGTAGGGGAGACAGAAATATGTTTTATTTAGGGAATATAAGTTTTGTTTTCTTTGTGTATTTGAAACATTACACTTAAAACAAACAGAAATTTCCTTGCAGAAATTTCCTGTCACTGTATGAATTTCATCTAAATACAGAACTATCAAATATTCACCTCTTCAAAAAGTTAATCCTCCTGGAATTCTTAAATTCCACATGAAAAAGGCCAAATATCAGTGTACTGACTACAATACACAGGCGTATTTTTCTACTTTACAACTTTCTTTTTCAAGATCTCCAGGGAAATTATTCAAGAAGCTGAGTTTCATGTGCTCTGATACCACAACAACAGAAAATGTTTCACCTTTTTATCTTACTGATTGTCTCAGAGAGTGCTCACAATAGCATAACTGAAATATCCTTTTTTTATATAAGGCAGAGTTCAGTGGACAACTTGTCACAAGATAGCAATTTTTCTTAAAAATATTTTTTGTTAAGTTATTCTCTCTAAAAAAGTTCATTATCTTCAAAACCATATGCAAAAATTATTTTCAAACTAATTTTTTTTTCTCGCTTCTGAAAATATTTACACTGAAATGTGACCTTTTTCCACTGGAAAAAGAGGCCACATGGTACTGCATGAGTCACATACCTGAAGCCTGTGCCCTTTTCAACATGAGCCCTCAACCATCATAAATACAACTTTTGCTTTCTAAGCTTGTGATAGTTTCTTGACCTTTGCTAGATCTGTAAAAATTCTTGCCAGTTATTTTTGGTTTTAGTAAATGTTCTAAAACGAATAAAGGGTGGCACAAACGCATTTCATACCATTGTGTTTCCTGCAAATATTTCCCTTTAGCGACCTGGTACAGAGTTTTCCTCTTTGCCTTACACATCTGGCTGAGCATTCTTTGGGTGTTTGGATGGGCTCTCCTGCTTGGTACCATGCCCTTGCCACGCCGCTGCATCTTTTGTTCAGGAAGAACATTTTTGTTCCCGAACACAGCCTCAACTCAGGCAGGGTGTGCTCTCCTGCAGGGAGGTCACCCCTCTCCACACCCATGTGTGGCAGGTGCAGATGGCATGAGTATTTTGGTAGTCTGTCCCCAGGGCAGAGCTGACAAGGACTGGAGAAAAGCATTTGCAGTGGAAGCCTTCAGCTCTGTCTGCCTTTCTCACTGCAAAAACCTTGCAGCTCTGAGTTGTCCTCTTCAGAGTGCAGGGCTCATCACTGTCTGGGCTCTCTAGGATTGCCAAATATGTCCTAGAGGGTCTTCTGGCTGTGAGTAGGTGCTGTGAGTGAGTGCTGTGAGTAGGTGCTGCAAGCAGGTGCAGTGCACACTCCTTAATTTTCCCTTAGCCAGCCTGCCATTTTAAATGCTGGTTTAGTTATTTTCACCAATGAGTAGAGAAGAAATCAAATTCCTCATACTGTGAAAATATGTATTTATATTTCTCTTTGAGAAGAATTGAGAAAATAACACAGAAACAGGGTCTTTTATGGTCTCTGGTATGAAACCTGATGTTATACTTCTGCATAGTAGCACCTGAAAAACCTTAATTCATCATGTTTTCTAATTTCCTCAATCTTTCACGACTTTTGTGATGGATTTCTAAACCCATAGGTCCCTCTGCTTTTTTGTTTATGCTTTGCATAACAAGAGATGCAGCTGATATTAATACACACCTAATACTATTATTTTATTCATTAAATTAATATAATTGCTAGAAAACGGAAAGATCACCTGGTACATTGCAGTTAACTCGGAGAATACAGCCACAATAGCATTATAACCAAATGGCCTTGCATTTCTCAGCTATAAAGTTCACTACAGATCTCACATTAAACATTTGCTTGAAAGACAGCCAAGTGAAGATGTGTTTCATTCCTCTGGGATCCAGAAAGCTACCAGCTGTTTCCTACAAAGTGCTCTGCTGTGTCCAACACTGAAGGTCCATATATTCAGTATCCTTTCTCCAAGATCTGCTGGCAGCAGATGCGTACAGAACAGAACAAGAACAGAGCCCACATTAAAGGGCTCTTCCTGTGTTGTAATCCCCTGTTTCCAGCTATCAGTGGGAGTGTCTGACACGAAGCTTGCATCTAATGGCTGCATGGAATAGTCACAAATGGACTTAATCTTCACTAATCTATCCAGATCCTTTCCAGCTCTCTCTATGTTTTTGGCCTCCAAAATGTCCCGTGAGGATTCTTAGAATTTAATATGCATCATAAAGATTTCCTTTTGTTTCTTTTAAACCTGCTGCAGGAAAGCTTCACTGAGGCCCACTAGTTTTTCTGCTCCCAAAAATAATGACTGATAACTCCTTGCTCACATTTTTTACATCGTGCATGATTTAACTGAACATACCCCTCCTCAACTCAGCTGTTTATGTAACTCTAATTTAATTTGCTTTTATATACTTGTTTTCTGCCCTTCAATACAAAAAGATTGTTCTTCTGTTCCAGATAGTTCCTTCACTTTGGTTTTCATCACAGGATATAGCAGAAGAATTCAGTCCAAGTGAGGTGAAGGGAGCAATTTCAATGTCAGAATGACTCTTGCAAAATCTCCGATATTATCTGTTCCAAAAATATGTCAAACTTTCTTCCAACACCTCACATCACTTCCCTAGGAACTAAAACCACACCCTTAAAAATAAGAACTTGGTGAAGAAAGATTAGCTTCTGCATGGGATATCCAAGAAGGTCTGCATTCTGCTAGGAGATGGAGAGAGGAATTTCTATGCCCAGGCTCTTTTCCTTTACTCCTGGAAAATTCTAACTGTCCTGTTGGTAATTCTGTCTTTTGATTCAGAAGTAGCATTATGAGCTTGAATGGAACAGGAGAGCTGTATATGGGATTTACACAGTCAGAAATCAAATTATTATTCATAATGATAACTCACATCTTGTGGTTTAAAAGATAAGCACAAGAAAAGCAGAACAAAAAATACAGGCAGAGAATATGTCAGAGATTTGCTTCTTAAAGTATATTTTCCATTGTGTGTCTTAATGGATGAAGGCTTGCACACCTGACTTGACAAATTGTTTCATCCTTTCATAGGTCAGAACAAACAACCCAGGTTTTTCTTCTACTGACTCAGCTAAATCATCTTCTCTTAATCCCTGTCTGATGCTCTTAGGTACATTAAGGGCAATGATTCACCAACTCTGTTGGCCTTTTCAGCATTCCAGAATCTCATACTTTATTTCCTGGGATCAAATGTGCCAATCCTTACATATTTTGGTATCTTCAAACCTTCTTTAAACGTACCCCTTCAAACCTTCTTTAAATGTATCCCTTTAGACAACCACTCTAAGGCACTTACTTCTCTTGTCCAGTGATGCAGTTCCTCATCTCCAGGACACAAGAAATCGAAGTCAGCACATCAGCCCCACCACTTCCCCCTTGAGTAACAGAGGATGGGCAGGCCAATAGCATTAAGGCTCCTTGGGAGCTGGACTACAATGCTAAGTCACACTTAGGGCATTATTTTCTACTGCTTCTTCATTTGTTGGGGGAATTCTGTTTACTACATTTCCCCTTCACACTTAAAACTTAAATCAAGTTCATTAAATTTTATCCCTAGGAGGGCTAGAACTGTATTTAAATAAGTAAATGTTTTACATTTTAAACTACAGACACTGTCAAGAATCAAATTGAGTATTTTGTTTTATCATTGTTTGTGTAGCATATTCAAGTATCACACTGAAGAAAGTATCTGAAGTTCTATACTTTATTTAAGAGAGGCAGAAAAATCTTAATTACTTTAATAAGGCTTATTAGTGTTATCCAGATATGAGCTGAGGGGTGGGCAGAATAACATCAATAAATGGTCATGAAGAAGTTAAAATTTTCTCAGCATCAACTATGTCTAAAATCATGATCTGCATCATACCACATTTCCTATAAACTCATTCCAATTATTGTGTTCCTTTCATTTTTATGTCTGCCACCCCATAATTCCTATGGAAGAAAAACAAAACCCACCCTCCACAGTCAAAACTTACTCAATAAAAGAATACTCAACTGTATACATAAGAGAACAATAAAGACATTCCCCACCACTACGAGACTGCCATTTGGGAAAGTTAATGCCAAGTTCTTGGCCTAGAGCATAGCTCATCTGGCCTTTTCTTCCCCTATGTAACACCCTGGTGGAAGCACATAGTTACTGTTTAGATCCACTACAGGACAACAAGAGTTCAAGAAAGGTTCTTGTGGCCAGAGAGCAGTTACCTGCTGTGCCATGAAGGTGCTGGTTGCTTTGTTACCTCAAGAGACAAGCATCAGACAGAGATTTCTCATCAAAAGGACCACGAGTGCTGTGAAAGAAGTGAAATAGCTGCCTAAGAAATGACATTTGAGAGGGTGAGTGAAATCTGCATGGGTCCATGAAGATGACAAGAGGCAGCTGATGGTTTATAGAAAGGATATGTTGGGCTTAACCAAACCCAGGCTTGATGCTGTTCGGCTGACTACCCTGGTGTCCCTGCTTTGGGCCACTTGAAGAAGAGTGGTTTCAGAGCTAGAGACTCCAGGAAGCATTTGGGATGTGACCACAACATGAAATAGCATTTTAAAGAAAGAGAGAAGTTGATGCTTAGGCTTGTGTATGAGAGGGTTTACGTGTTAAGCATTTTTTCACTCAACGCGAAAAAAGGGAGGGGAAAAGTTTTAGCAGAAATTGTAGAGTAAGAAAAAGAAAGAGAATGGTTTGGTTTATGGTGACTCAGTGTCTGTGCTTATGAATAACCTGGTATCTGCCTCTGATGGAGGAAAAAAAGAGGTTATAATATTCCCTTATTTAATATGGACCATTAATTGACATGGGCAGTCTGTTGAATCTAACAGAAGACATGGCTGGCATCAGTAGAAGATGATATAGGAAGCTCTGGAAGAATTATGAGAGGACAGTCCATAGAAATAGTAAGAGAATAGGAAAGAATATCCAAAAGATTAATAAAAAGCAATATTTGAGAAAGAGTCATATTATATGAAAAAGTAGAATCATCAATCTTGCAAAAAACATCCTAAGGTCAATCTTTATATGAGACTGGACTAGAAGCCACTGAATTTGCTAAGAAAATGTCTTGTGTCACAGATCTGTTAAATAATGTTTGTGTGTAAACAAAAGAGTTCTTTTATTAGCTCACTTAGTATTTCATCCTGCTTAAAAAACAGAATCATAAAATCCACAGGGAGATCCAGGATATTTTCCCCTCTTTATCCTTACATATTTACAAAAAAAATGAAATAGTGGATCATGATTACCCCACTTCAGTATCACTAAACCAGGGAACTGGCAACGTTAGCATTCAAGTAGCAGGATGCACTACATTTATATGCAAACATGTGTGAGGAAGGACATTATCTCAGAGGGAAAAGTTTACAAATATAGTCTGCTCACCACAGCTGAAAGAGTTTGGACTGAGATGAGAGTGAAAATAGTGAAAAACAATAGTCATAAGGAACTGTTATGCATCTCCAGGGCAGGATTAGAAGGCAGAGCAGGAAGCATTTATGCATGAAAAAAGGAGAGTTGTAAGAAAGCACACACATTAATCGTGGGGATTTCAATTATGCTGACATTTACTGGAACACAAGTGACAAGCAAAAGCATGTTCTAAAAGCTCTCAAAGCTGCTGCCATATGGAACTTTCTGATAAGTCAACCAAAGGCATCTTCTAATCAAAGCTAAATTCTAGGTTCTTTCTGTGAGGTGGCACAAGAAACTGTCCAAGCCAGCTCCAGATGGATGAAGTCATTGGAAGAACTACAGGTTGCAGCCACAAAGCAAGCCTGAATTTGTTACCCATCAGCTTTACCAGCACCCTTATTTTCAGCAGTTTTCAGAGATTTGCTTTCCATTGGTGCCCACCATTGGCCTCTTAGGATGGTAAAATATATGGAAAAAATAAAATTAGAGAAAGAGCAAGAAGACCACTTCAAAATATTTTCTGTTAACTATCTAGGCAGAAACCTTAAAATCCATCAGGTCAGCAAGAAGGGTTATTAGGTAAAAAAGCATCAATAAATGATGGCTTCGCTTATCCTTGCCGAATTCATCAAACGAACTGAATATCCTCTATTCAGAGCAGATATGAGATGACTTCTAAGAAAGAAAAAAAAAAAAAAATATCTTGGTGAGTGGTGAGTGTTCCCAGAAAACACAGAAAGTGTTGTTCAGAGTGGTAATGATTGACCTTGTTCCTGTAAGTATTTTCTACCTAACTTGGTTCTGACAGATAATTCTACAGCTCTTATCGACAGTCTTCGTTGCTTTATTCAATGAGTGATTCGCACTTTAAGACCAAAGCAAACATAGAGCTAACTCTCCATATTTCATTGCAATTATGTTATTCACCCTTCTAAGCACTCTACCAAGCAGGATCAAGCCAAAACTTTGATTGGAGAAAAAAAATAAAGAAAACTTTTCACATTTCCGGTTTATACCTACACAATTAGGAGGAGCAAAGAAATAACTTTTTTAGAGCCTCTAATTCTTAATTTACAGCCAACTCTGTTCCATTTGTCTTTCTCTGTATTTTCCTTCCCTATATCTATTTTTTGCAGAGGACTAACTTATATAGGCAACTATATTTACTTATTTTTAAATATTTATCAAGGGGAAAGTGAGCCCTACCTTCATAAAGCTTGATGGCAGCACCAAGGGCAGGACAGAGTGCAGGGGAATGTGGTGTGTTTTTATGTAAGTCCCAAAGGCAGAGTCGGTGTTGAGGGAAGAGGACATGCTGTGGAGCACAAAAAAAAAGCCAAGGTGGTTAATTTCTCTCATGCAGTCTCATTCTGGACAGAAAAGAGACAGATAAGAGTGTAGGCAAGCATGTTCCTCCTCCTGAACAACTCTGGTTACCTCGATGCTGAAAAAGGCAAGAGGTTAATGTTATCACTTAATAACACTAAGCAAAATTTATTTTTATGCAAAGAGGGTCACTAAGAGGTTCAAGCAGGAAGCACTAGGTATAAATGATACTGAGATCCTGTGCTAATGGCAATAACACGAATAATTTGACTTAGGCCATGTATTTCATCTCATCAGAGAAACACCACTTGTTCTTTTCTAAACTTTGGAACCAACTCTGTCAAAAATCTCATCTTTAAATACTTCTGGCTGTTATTTATTTCAGAAAGATGGCATGAACAAACACATACATACATACATATATATATATACATGCATGCAAAAATTTATGAATAAACATAATAAGACCTGAAGGAATTCAGAAAAATACAGGTCCATGTACTAAGAAAACACGTCTCATCAAGCCTATTTTTCAAATTAGGCATGAGAATAAACTGCTCCTCAAGTTTGTATTAGAAAAATAAATAGTTATTACAAAATAGATACAGAAATAAAGAGTGGTTAAACATTTTTAAGGGATGGTAGAGAACAATCTGACCCAAAGATTCACCTCAGTTTGAAAACTAAGCAGGTATTTCAGATCTCTTTACAATCAACATAAAGAACCCTTTTACTAGACTGGAGCAGGGATAAGCAAAGGTGAAACCCTCAAAACATGTGCACACATGCAAAGTGCTTCAAATGGGGCTGGTTCCACAAAGATAAGGAGACACTGGATAATTTTATTTTTTTTAAGACCAAATGGGTCAGCTAGTGAGAATCTAAGATTCATTAAATTGCTGGACAAACGATTTCAGAGTAACTGATAATCCAGTGTAACAAGTCTGGAACACAGTAAAAATTCAGGAAGAATGGAAACTATAAATCTTTTCAAAAAGGTTACATGGCATCAGCCCCAAGCATAGTGGTGGAACAGATGACACAAGATTGTATTAACAATGAACAAAACAAAACCAGCAGATTTGAAAAATAATTAGTACCAATCATTATAATTTAATGAAAAAATAATCACAGTAAAAGCAAATCAGATTTCACTTTTTGAGTGAAAATTACATGCTTGATTAATAAAGGCATCTGTACTTTTTTATGTTTAGATTTTTGGAAATATAAACCACTTGTCTTACTAAACAGAAATACCTCATCAGGGGTATAGATTAACAAATAAATCAAATATTCATTTAAAAAATTCAACATTGATTAGAAAATGAAAATTAGTTGCATTTCTCAAGGACATTTGACATTCAACATTATAAATAACTATCAGATACTACAAACTACATACTGTTCATAAAATCTACTAATGGAATGACTGAGAAAACATCAAACAACATCAAGGTTTAAATGGTCATATAAAATATTTGGATTTTCATCCAGAGAAACACATCTATATATCACAGAATCATTGAACTCTGATTTGAGGCATGCCTGGAGGTTATCTACTCCAGCTTTCTATCCAAAGCACAGCAAACTCTTGCATGAGGTGAAGTAGCTGTAGTTTTGTCTGGCTTTCCATCCCCTCCAAGGACAGAACCTGTTCCAGTGTTGCTTTATCCTCCAAAAGAAAGTCTCGTTCCTAATGTCATGACTAGCAAACATTCCAAAATGCGGTCTTTGGCCTCTTTATGCCTTCTGCCATCAATGAAAAGAACTTGGCTCCAGCATCTTTGTAGCTGCCAGCAATTATCTCCAGGTAGTTCTTAGACCTCACCTTAGCTTCCTCCTGACAGGTTAAGGATTC
This sequence comes from Melospiza melodia melodia, assembly GCF_035770615.1. Classification (NCBI taxonomy): domain Eukaryota; kingdom Metazoa; phylum Chordata; class Aves; order Passeriformes; family Passerellidae; genus Melospiza; species Melospiza melodia. The sequence continues at coordinate 117,492,569 of NC_086196.1, read as the reverse complement.
CCAACTCCATCAGCTTCTCCAGGCAGATCCCATGCCTGATACTCCATACCATATGGTAACCTTCTGCTGATGTCAGCCGTTCTCTGAACAGCTTTTATGAAGAGAAAACCCAAAACTGGAAGCAAACTTCCAGTACCACTGGTGCTGAGCAGAGGAAAGAGATTACTTCTCTCCATCAATTGGCTTTACTTCTACTCATCAGGGCCATGAGAACACTGTGAATCACAGCTGTCCCTGCGCAGAATTAATTCTATTGTCATTGTTTTGCCTCCAGTATGGAAATGTGTGCTGTTCATTGAAATTTGTAACCTTTCTTTTGACACTGTCCTTAGGATACTCCTGACCAAAGTTTAGCCACTCACTATTCGACTCTCCACATTTAATGCTCCGTTTAAACTTTCATGTTCTATTTACATTTTCTAAGGAATTTTATTCTCCAGACTGTTGATGACATTTTTCAATAATAGAGGCTTGTCTATTTGTGCTGGACACACAATATTTATCCACTCATTCCCAGGCATCAAGTAACCACCCACCTTAAAGAGCCCAATCATACAGTCCAGAGGTTGCCTTCTAAATGAAGATGTTGAGGGAGGTGGTATCAAAAGCTTTACTGAATTCAAGTTTCAGCTATTGCTCACTGGTCACCCACATTGAAAATCATTTAATCATACAAGACAGCCATGCTGGTAGAGCATGTTTTCCCTTGGTAAAATAGGTAGATAATTTCTGACTTTTTATCCTTCGTATACTTGGAAATTAATTCCAGAAGGACACACACCATTATATTTCATTTTTTTCCAGTCATCACAAACCTCCCCTAGTTGCATTATTTTTTAGAGAAAACAGGAATCCACCTTGCACTCATAGAAGCAAGTGGTAAACCCATGAGAAAACTATGTCATAGACCACAAAGGATAAAGCTGTAGTCAGAACTTTCAGATAAAATAATAAAGCCTGATCTGTCTTGCTAAAGCTAGAAAGACAGCAGTGAGAAACAAGATAGAAAATATGATGTTGTCTAGATATGAGATATTTTTTTAAAGTATGCTGGATTATTCTAGGTGTTTCTGATATCCCTGCTATTATGAGGATTTTTGAATACTTCATAATGCAATATATAGCAATAAAATAACTGGGAAAAGCAGCAAATACCTTTCAGTCAGAGTTTTACTGTTTATTTTATTTCAAAGATGATATAGAGAGTTCTATGCTCTTTAAAGGCAGCACCCATGGGCTTCGGAAAGGGAGAGTTGGGGTGATTAGCTTCTATAAATTTCTGTGAAAGGTTTAACAAGAGCTATTGCATTATATTAATTAATGAAGTCCATGGCACTTGGCTCAAGATATCAATAACTGGGTTAAATACAAGACATCCACAGACCAGGGAAGATGACAGAACAGCTGCTTTTGCTCCTTTTCTCTATGAATCTTAAGTTTTATGGTGGTATCAAGATTATTCTGAGAATGTTAAACATAATATAGCCAGTAAATCTATATCAGAATACCAAGAAAATCTTCTGAAACTTCTTTCATAATATTTGACTACAGAACAGAAAGCCAAATGAAATGGAAAAGAGAGAATCTCTTCCCCATACTAAAATAAAAGCTAAGGCATTAGCACTATGATCAAAACATTGAAGAGTTTAATGTAATAAGCAGCTTTTTAAAAAAAGAATTTCACCTTCATGTCAATGTGCAGCTGTAGCTGTAGAAAAGGTGCTTTGTTGCATTAGAGAAGTAAAAATAATTTAGAAAATTCCTAACTTCTTTATGTAATAAGGGTTAGGACTGGATATCAATATATCCCAGTGGTCAGGGAGACACCCACCCACGTCAAAGTAGAGAAAGCTCTTAATATATTAATTAATCCCTATTTGAACAACAAATCTCATTCTGAGTTTTCAAAAAAAACCCATAATAAGTTGTTTTGTTAGCAATAGATAACTAAGCATATTTCTGTGGAGCAGTAACTCTCTCCTGCCTTAACACTTTGATAGCACTTGAGATCTTTCCCAGGACAACAATTAATAGTCACTAATTACTAGTAAAACAATCTTGGCAAATATCAATCCAAGTCAGAATAAAAATATGTAGAGAAGTTTAACATTTCATGTTTTTCCTGCACTTTTCAAGTGACCTTGGATTTTCAAGGTGCTAATGAGATCTCAAAGGAGACTGATGCAAGCTCCCCAGAAACTGTCTGTAAAAGAAACAGTGACAAAGTGGTAGATAGCCAAAAATACCTTTTTCCTTATACCAGACTGTGCTTAGCTGGCTAGACAGCTTATGTGGTTTCTGGATAGCATGCCAAACAGGGGACAAAAAGTGGAGAGCATTGTTTGAATGGGATTCCTGGGGAGAGGGGTGGAAAGAGTAATATAAAAAGGGCAGGAGAAGCAGGAGCTGAGGACATTGAGGTTAAATCAAAACATGTAAAGCTGTACAAAACACAGTTTCCCTAACTTTGCTTTTCAAAGAACTCCTTGTTTTCCTGAAGAGTGGCTGTGCCCACTGTCATCCCAATGCCAGGTTAGGTTTTGAATCCTGAGTCTCAAATGGCCCCGTTCTCGCTTGGCAGAGCTGCCAGACAGGGATAAAGGGGGAAGACTTGAACAGAGGGACAGGCATGTCTCTGTCCCCTCACACACACAAAGAAATAGAGCAAGACTGCAGATAGAGAACAGTGGTAGGGGCCAGGTTGTGTCCTGTTAGTCACAGGGGCTGTGGGAATGATGCAGGGTCAGTAAGACACCCATACATATAGAGCCTTTTAAAGCCCTCAAGCTTCTTTTAGACCACAGATCTGATTTACATATGCAGCACAGTCCCCATTCAGAGAGTGTGAGTGAAACTCGAGCCAAACTGCTTTGTTTTGCTGCTTGCCTTGTACCACTGAAATTTCCCTTGCAGTAAATTACCATAGATAAACAAGAAGTGTCTTAAAAATTAGCATCTGATTGCCCTCAAATTGAGCCCTGTTTTTTACCCCAGAGAGTTCAGTTGAAGGAACAAGAAAATACAATGACAGTTTCACTAGAATACTTTACAAGAAAGATGACATAATTGAGAATCCATCCCCTTATGTAACAAGGATTTATAGAAAATTTTATAATGGAATTCTGTGAAAAGAATCAACAAATGCAACCCTCAGTATTCATTTTCCTGGTGTATTATTTACCTAGTGTTAGCTAATATAACAACCACAAATCCAGGTGGGGAAAATCAGCCTTGCTTCGCAACAAAATATTCTTTTGCTTCTTGTGACTTAAACATGTAGTAAATTAGAAACAAACAAAAAAACCCACAAACTTTCAATACCATGGGGTGGTGCACAGATAACACTGCTGTGGAGGCCAAGCCTTCCAGCAGATTTAACACAGCCATGACTGCACTAGAGGAAAGTTTGGGTAAGTGAAATGGGACACTGAACTCTGTCAGCAACACAGAGATGCCCAGTGCCTAAAGGAACCTCTGTGACCCCCAGATGGCAGCTGACAATCAAGAAATAGCCCAGTCTCCTTTAGGTACCTCTCTGATCCCTGCCATCCCTATGCAGATATCTCAGGTACCTGTGGCACCCAGTGCACCATGGCATACCCAGAGTGGGTATTCAGGATCCTCCCTGAATAACCAAATTGGCAAACGAAGTTCTGGATTATGACTATGACACAAAACAGAGAACCATGTGATTTTCTTAATGAAATAAGGAAAAGTATTTTATCAGCAAAATACTTCACATTATTTTTCTTAATATATTACTTGAATGAATTATCAAACATATTGCCAAATTGGATGGAAAATCCTAAACCAAAAGCAAATATTTTTTACAGAAAAAATTAAAAAGGGGTTAAAAATTATGTTCTAATATCTCCAGACCAAAGAAGAGGGAACATAATTAAAAGGGGGGAAAAAACCAAAACAAGGTGGGAAGAAAACAAGCAAATATGTATAAATCTTTAGTAACTTAGAGAAGTGGTGGCTGTCAATCTTGAAAGCAGAATAAAGGTAGTCAGTCTTGACATGAGGACTGCAGCACCAAGAACCCAATGGGACAATGAACATCCTGCAGAAGACAGAAAGACATTCTTCCTTCATTAAAACTCCCAAGACTGTAGAAATTATCTAAATTTTTCTATTTGGAAAAAAAAAGGATCTGAATTTCCTGTCCTTGTCTTCTACTAACTCTCACTCTCCACTGTCCAAGAGTCTGTACATTCTATCTATGCAAAACTTTTCTGTATTTAAATGTGTTTGTTTTTTATATGTCATCTTTTGCCATGCAATATCTGGTTTCTGAATACTCCTTAATTTATACTTTCATTATAATAATTAACTACATGCAATAGTGGGCTGGAATTGCTCCTCAGTACAGGAAATGATCACTGTGAAACCGTCACCCTTCTATCACTGCTTCACAGCTCACACCTTAGCTCAGATTTAAGAGAAGCTTCACCCTAAAGAAGACTGTGATTTCCTACAACCTCTTCTCTCTTCCCCCTGAAGTTCTTGCTCTCAGATAAAAAGTAGCCCCAGATCCTGCTTAAACTGATGTGTTTTAGCTCAAACCCCAGTTTTTGCATTCAGGGACTGGGCAGTGACCAGATCCTATGTTTGAAATTTCCTTTCATGCCTTCTCCTCTCTACACCTGAGAGCACTCTAACCTGCCCCTGGCTCCTTCACTCATGAAATTGGTGTTGACATTTACTCTGGTTGTACTATTCAAGGAGTTGTAAAATAATTTCAAATCTATTTCTGAATAGATATTTGCACTTTTAGGCATTCATGATTACAAATTTCAGGTAACATTATTGACAACACCACAGCTGAAGTGTTTCTATCCCCAGGATTTGAGACCAGAGCTCAGTAAGGGATTTGCTCCCACACATTCTTCTAGGGCATTGTTGTCAGGACTTGACAAGTCCTGACAAGTAGCCATAACACCTTCACCATTCATCAGTCATTTCAAATACACAGCTATGGCAATACCAATTACGTGGGTTTGGTTTGTTTTGCTTTTCCCACTCAAATATTTTTGTCTTCCTAATTTATTCCCCTCTGCACACAGAGCCTCAGTCATTTCTCTCATACAGGCTTGGGTAAATCTCTGATAACACTGCAGCATGTCCCACCTACACCATATTGAATTGACACTGAAATTATTTTCATAATGTCTATTTACAGAGAAATCTTTTATGAAGTTTATAATAAGACAGAGTACTGCATTACCAGTCTGAGTGATATAAAAGATTTTTTTAATGTCAGATACTTGCAGGCAACCTGAGTAAGTATTACAGTAGGTTTGCATAGATCATTGAAAAATGCTCTCTGTGAAAACATACAGAGAAAAATAAGCTAATTCACTCAAAATGCATGCAGAGTTTGTTAAATTTGCCCTTGGTTTTGAATCAGGTGGAGAAAAAGATTTTTACCTTATAAAACAGGAATCACAAATCCATCTTGCCCTTTCTTGCTTCAGCTCTTTTTTTCTTCTTCTAGTTGCCTGCTTATTCTTTCTGTAGTTTATCTTTTCTGTCATCTGCTTGTTGGAAGCATGGATTCAAATTATACCAGGTGGCAAGGAGAAATTTTTCTCCCTTTAGTGACACACAAAAGTGAGGGACAATTTTCTAAATTCTATTGGTTACATATTAATTCAGAGTTCACAGAATTTCAGAGGAAACCTCATTATTTTTTGCACTAAACAGAGTCCCTTTGATTTAAGCACTGAAAAAAACCAATAAAATCTCCCATAAGTTAGGATATGCAGTTTGAACAGATAGACTGGATTAGGACCCAAAACTTGCTCTTTTAGGCAAAATATTCCATATTTATGTAAGCATGAAGTTATTATTTAAAAATAAAAATAGTATTAAACTAGCATGTACAGAATATTTTCTGTATTTGCATTAGCCAGTCCTCATTTTCTTTGCACAAAAGAAAAAATAGTATAATTTACTTCTTTTGACAGAATTTTTTGTTCTTCGTTGGCCTAATAATACATCTGTCTTTGAGAAAGCCTTCTAAATATAAAGATTCAACATGTATTGAAAATTTGCAGCTTGGTTTTACCAGCGTTGCTCAGTCTAGCTACCAGTACTCACTTCTTTCTCCAAATTCTTAAGCAAGAGAAAGCACTGGCATACTTTTAATTTCTTATTAAACAACTTTAGACTCTCCGAAAACTGTGGGCTTGAGGTTTGTTTTGCAGTTTTAAATAGCTGAGGACCCGCCTGCTGGCAAAATGCAATACCAGCATTCCTGTTGTCAGTGAATGCTCTTGTATAAAATACCCACTGACTTCACACGGAGAGGCTTTGAAGCATCAGAACCTCCCCATTCTTCCAGAAGAGTTTAATATCTTTAACCTACACAATTTTGTTAAAAATATGAGAAAATAGACAGCATTTTGGAAAAGTGGAATGAAAAAAAAGTTCTCTGAAGATATGGAATGGTAACAGTTGGCTAATTAAATGGACAAATTGTACTTTAAAAAGATGCCAGGGCTTAAGAAAAATAAACCATCAATTAGCTTTGTTCAGTCTTTGTACTTAAATCCTTACTGCTTTAAAAATAGTCCTGTTAAACAGGATGCAGAGTTATTTAAACTTAAATACTATTAGTTCTGGGATCCAAGATGAGGAACAGACTCAAAACTTATCTGGTTAGTGCATGTCCTCTGACCCAAAACTATTTCTATTTGTATTCTCAATACAAACCCAGTATAAAAGGATTCTCACTGTTTAACCATAAAAATCTCTGGATTTTAAATTCATAGATAAGTATAAAGGGTACGTTCTTTTTTTTAATTAGAAATTTATTGTTTTGTGGGGTATTTTTAAAACAGTTTCGGGGATTTATTTTTGATTATTTGATTTACTATACTGTTATTACCTGGTATTCCTTATCAGCCTACTTACACTCTTCATGCTATTTTCAGTCTCTGATCTATGCATAAATTTAAAACATTTCATAGAAGAGTTTCTTTAAATCTTTCAAGAAGTTGTTCTTTGAGTACTTTCCCACAATTAAAGGATTTTATCACCATATTGACAAAACTTTACAAATGTATCCATTATCTATCTATGGGCAACTGGCCCACAGGAAAAGCATTAGTACAAATTTGGAGTGATTCCTAAGAAGGAATCAAGACGCTTCATGCCTGATCCAATTTGGACAACCACCACAAAAGCAGCAGTGTCAGCCAAAGACAGGAATAAACAATCTGTAAAAGATAGATTGCATAGCCACCTGAAGCAATAATTGGCCTGCAGGTACCTCAATAGGAGAGATTCAATTTCTCAAAGTTCCTTCTTATCTTTCGGCTCATATGCAGGAACATGATGTGCAGCTGAGAACTTGGCATTGACCAAAGGAGAAAAGAAGATTTCCAGCTGGTTCCCTAAAATTCTTCCTTTCATCAAGAAGCACAGTGTGGTTAATGTCAAAAGAAGAATTCAAATGGATTAGCAGAGATCCAACTTCCTCTGCAACAAATACATGAAGAGCATTTAGTGAAGAGCACTATCTTGTTGCCCAGTAACATCTCTAGATACTAATTTTTGGGCATAAACCTGAAGGTAAAGAGAATGGTTAAGAGTCATGACAATGAACAAGCTTTGTAGGTGGACAAAAATTACATTGTCAAATGTTTACAGACATAACCACTGACCAATCAGTTTAAATTTCCCAAAATGCAATTAAAATTGCATGTCTTCAGCTGCCCAAAGGTAAAAAAAGCATTTTGAAGAATGACCATTATCTACATGGGAAGTTTTGAAAACAGACAAATCTTTGTAACTCAAAATAAATGGCTGATTGTCTAAGCTTCAGTCAAACACAATCTTTTTAATGGTAAGAGAGCTTCAGAGGAGGGATAGCCATCCAAACTGCAAGTGGAGCAGGGATCAATACCCACTCCAATGTACATGCTTCAGCTGAATAACCATTACAGTCTGAGTGCAGTACAGAGGAAGAAAATCAAAGAGGTAGAGAGGAAACATGCCAAGCAGGTCACCCACTACATACTTGAATTCCCTCTTAGGACTCAGTTATCACATTGTATTGAAAAGATTATGCTTGTTCATGACATCAATGGAGAGACTGGGCTGTAAAGATGTCTATAAAATCTTTTCTTCTCATAACCATGGAAAAAATCAAGATCGGGTGAGGGACTGGGAGATAAACGGTACAAATAGCTAAGAGATTTGGCTCACATCCTCCTGAACTCTTGCCATAAACAATGTCTGAGAATGGCCAGAGGCTCCTCCAGGAGAGGAGCTGTGCATGTTCCAATGGCAGAAACCTGCAATTTACAGAACAAGCTCTGTGTGAATTACAAGGTCAAGCCGTCCAAACTTGCACTTTTCTGAAGATCCCAGGAGAACACAGTCAAAATGCCCATATCTAATTTCATCATTATTACTGTCTCAAATCCTCAGTGAACTTACAAGGAAACTGACTTGGCAGATCTGACAGCTGCACTCAGAATCAGCTGGGAAAGTGCGCTGGGTGGCAGAGAGATAACAGAGATAACATCATTTTTAAGCTTTACCACACCAAGGCAACCCTTGGTTGTGGTAAACCCTGATTTTCTCCTTTGCTCAGCGTAGCACCCTGCCTGTCCTGTCACCTTGCAGAATCAATCAGTGGTAGCACCTAAGTGACACATGAATCTACTCTTAAACATAGGATTTGAAAATAGGAGGAACACAAGTACAGCCTAAACACTGTGCTCTCAAAATGTCCCCAGTACTTCAAATTCAGATGATGGGAGAATTGTTTTTAAAAACATTCTGCATTCTCTGTGTTTAAAAAACATCAAATTGATATAAATAAAGTCTTGTTCTCATTTTATGAAAATAAAGGATTTGTTTAATACTCCAGATACTCACCAGGAGCATTGAGAATACTAATAGCATTTGGATTTTATAATGATGAATTAACAAGTAAACAGGAAACCATAACTTTTACAGTCTCATGGGGCAGCTCAGGAATGAGAGAGTTCTGGCCCAACATACATCTCTAGTACATCTCTATGCATACTAAATAACTACACTTTACATAAACACATATATGTTTGAGCATGCACATGTGCCAAAGGAGTCAGAGAAAAAATTCCATATTAGCTTAAATAACAAATAAAAATAATTTAATTGAATACAGTATTAGGGTAGTACAGTGAAAATATCAAAATCTAAGAAGTTTCCACATGAGTTTGCACAGAAAACCTTACATTTATCTTCTCTCTGCTACATGCCAAGACAGAGTTTCATTCAAATATCATGCATTTATTACTCCCCCAGAGAGTCTCTAACCATTTAGTGCACAGGATGGACTGTTCTCAATGAAAAAAAAAAACACTAAATGAAAACAAATAAAAATATTTAAACAGCTAAAAATATAATCTCATGGTTTATTTACATGGTGTTATCAAAAATCTGTTCTGAATGTAGAATGAGTTTCATAATGTCTTAATTCCATGGAGTTCATCAACATAATAGGTAATTTATGGTAAAAAGTTATTAGTAAAATAAGCTTAAGGAAATATAAATTAAGAAATTTAAAATTAGCAAGATAGATGTATAGGTTACAACTCAAAACCAAGTCACAAAATCACAAGAGATCTCTTCTTCAGCAATCCTCTGTCCTTCAACGTTATTGGCCACAAAGAAGGAAGGGATTCAGCTGGGAGCAGCTGCCTTTATGATACAGCCCAAACTCACCCTCCAAGCACTGGATACCCTTGGAAATAAATGGCAGAAATGATTAGCACTCCTGCAGCTCAGAGCTGTGCACCAGTGCACACAAGTGTGTGTGTAACTCCTGTAAAAGCAGCTGTGTAATGGCACAACTCAGCACGAGGCTTTCATCCATCATATTTCCAACATCCCGTGTCTCCTCCTGCCCCAGTGCCTCCTTCTTCCTTCACAGCGCCACAGCCACCCTGCCATCTGCACAAGGCCCCTTTCCCAAGTCTGATCTCCATCTTCTCTTTCCTGCTTGTGGCCTTGGATCCAGAGTGCCAGGTCCTGGCCCAGTGCCACGGCAGCTCCCGGCCGTGCTGACGGCCTGTGTGTCCCACGCCACTCAGGAGGGGACAGGTTCAGAGCTGGCAGGATGGTGGTGCTGGCAACGGTAGGAGCACACACATCATTGTCACGGGAGAAACGAGCTGGCTCCTGTCCCACATCTGACCATCTGCATACAGGTTTCCAAATGCATAACGTGGGTGCATTTACAAAGGATCAGCCATAGTGACCACCTTCAGTGCCACAAACATTCTCTGCTGTCCTTGCTCCCAAACGGGCAGGTAAAAAATTGCGCATATTTCTAGAAGAGTAAAATAGACAAAATCCTTCAGGGTTTTTAAGTCTATCCATTTATTCTCCTTACCCACTACCATTCCTTCCTCTCTTGCCCCTTCCCGCCCCTCCCCCCACAAGAATAAATCTTTTACTGTGCAAAGTTAAAAACAAATTAAACTTTGGAAAAGCTATAAGTCATTGAAAACAGTATTTTATAATGGAAATTGCCAGGTAATTTTACCTAGAGCCATTTCTGCTTCAGCTGCCTGTAATAACTGTGATGAGCTGGATTAGGCATTCAGACCCTGGGGTGACAGGAGCAGTTAGGATGGATTGCATAGCTTTTGGGAAAGGCATTAATCACGAAGTTCCAGCCATGTGATCTGTGGAGCACTTGCCTGTCATCCACAAATAGCTGCTTGATTATGTGATGCTGAACCTCCTCATTTCCCACTGCTGGAGTGCACTAAATATTTCCTAATATTTGTCTCAACATATGCCAGGTACCACAGAAAGACATATTAGTATAATGCTTTGGATGAAGGGAAAGCTGGAGTCTTCATCAATGGAAGGGAAGCATGTCTGCAAGACAAGCCCTCTCAGAGGACACACTCTATGCTATGAAGTGGTGGGGGCCCTTACTGGACCATGAAATTCCCTGGTATTTGTAGAATATTTATAGAAGAGAAAACCTTTCCCCCATACTTTTGCTTCTCCCCAACTCTGCAGCCAGTGGTTTACTGCATCAGTAGGGAAACAGCAGAGTCATTCCCTGTGATCCTTAAGCCTTACTTATTTCTGTGGGAGTCCTCCACATCAGTGTGCTGTTAACATTATTATCTTACTGAATCTAAAACACAGCTCTGAACCAATGAAGAGGAGAATAAATTATATTCCAGCCGAAACCAGGACAACATGCATTGAGAAACCTCCTTCTATCTTTTTCAATCGCAATTTAAAAAAAAAAAAATCCTTCAGGGTCTTGCTCAACTTTATCTGAAAAACTTCTCCAAGACAAAGAATTGCACTAAAAGAAGTTCCTCCTTCACTCTGCATATTCATTGCAGTTTCAATACAGGCACTTTATTGTAAACATAGACAAGAGAGAAAGGGAAACAGAAAAGCAGAACTAGCTATGATCTCATCCACATCCATGCACTGAAGGGAACTGTACAGGGTAGAGCTGAGACAAGGGGGGCAGAAAAACAAAGAAGCAGTAACTCCTCAGGCTATCTCAAACAGACAGCTATGCACAAACTCACCACAAATTTAGGACTTCTCAAACCAGGATGAAATTACTTGCTCTCATTTACAGCATTGTCTGCCTTTGCAGGACGCCCTGCAATTTCTACACAAATAATCTTCATTTATGGACTGGTACTCCAAGTTACAGAGAGCCTCTCTGCATTCAGAAGATCATTTTGTTTCCAAACATGGAGGAGGAGAAGGAGAACCTGTGATCTTCCTCTTTAAAACATATCTGCCAGGGATGGTCAGAAGAGGAAAACAGGAAGAAAGAGAAAACAGCCATCAGTGCAAAGCAGCTGAACGAACCCAACTACAGATATTTAGATACTTGACATTGCAAGTACAAGTCAAAAAAATTCCAGAAATATCTATATACACACATACAGAGAAATTTAATATAAAATATATATATTAATGCATTAGTATTTTCTAAACACATTTATACCTACATGTTTATGCACAAATTTCTATGGATGCATGTACACAGTAAAAATTTAGTAACAATTGCAATTTTGGATATATTGTTTTTATCACATATCTTACATGGTATCAAAATATATGTAAAAATTAAACTTAAAATCAAGCTTTTGTACCTGAACTAATTGCAACACTGTAGTATTTATCAAACATTGTTTTTGGAAGTAATTACTAAAGAGAATGTAAGCAAATATTTTTATCAATACACTAAAAAGGAACTTCCTACTAAGAGAATTAAAACATTTTTATACCAGGATGAATTCTGGTTAAAATTTGTGAACAAGCAATTGCTATTTTTTGTTCTTATTCAATAATTCCAGAATAATGTTTTCAATAGCCTGAAAATAGATAAGAACACCATGAACACATTTTGAACTGCACAAAAAACCATTAAGAACACGAAGTCAAACACTCAAAATATGGCAACATAAAAAAAAACAAACAGATGATTAATCAGAAATCAAAGCCTTGACATTGATGTTTCAGAGATGTTACCCATTAAATTCAAGTGAGGATTCCTCAAGCTGCAAGAAGTTTCTTATTTTCAGCTGAGAGGCCTCTTAAGTGGCAAATGGAAATCAAAAAACAAAGACATGTATTTTGTTTTGCTTCAATAAAATCAGCATCTGCTTGCCAGCTACAAACCAGAAATCCTTCATTTACATGAGTTGCATAGGAGCAGGCTTGTTTTTCTTCTCTGCATGGCAGCAAAGAGGCAGAGTCTGCAAACCAGAGGCCTATGTCACTATGTCAGAAACTGTGGGTTTGGCTTTGTTTCTCTCTTGAAATCAAAGGTAACTTAAGGCCAATTGCCATCTTTAATGGATTGCATAGGTTAAAGTCTTTATATAAAATTTTTTAATTATTGTTTTTATTATTTTTAGCCAACTCTTTTTTTTTCTGGTAGAAAACAGTGATTGAAAGATTTCCTCTGAAATACCTTTTGATGTTTCAAGGTCTGGATTCATCATCTCTAATTTCAGACACTTGCCTAAAGGACTAAGTACTCTACTTTTAGTCAGTGGATACTGTCTTCCTTTTGAATAATTCTGAAATATCTTCAGTTAATTACAGATAAAACTTTGTGTGACTATATATATATATAATTCCATTGTCCAGTTTTGGGTGGGATGAAATTTAAGGCAAGATTGTATGGCAAGATTTCCAGCTTTTTGTATTCCAAATAAATTCAACTTCTAACTGAAGGATGAGAAGAATAACCATGACTGTTGGATTTTGGCGTTTCTTTGTTTGGGATTTTTTAAAGTTTTTTGTAGTATACCCCAGGCATATATTTCTCTCAACATCTCAAAAAAGTCAGGAATGTTCTCATGTATTTTCCTTCTAAACAGATCCAGGGATGATTGCTCTACCCACACAGAGCAATGGTTGCTCTACCATGTAGCCTGATGATACCTAACTAAATGTTTTATTTTGATAAGACCACCTTCAATACAAGTAAATAATTGCGTCATTTCAAAAGGCTGTCTTGGCCCAGCAGCTTGGAGCAAACTATGCTGCCATGAGTCACATTTTATTTCATCTCAGCGTACCTGTCTTTCTGTGGTGGATCCTCTAGACATTACAAGGCATAACTGAGAAAAGGTTTGATTAAATTTTAAGCCATAATACATGAGAGTAGAAAAAGTTGATGGGACCCAGCTGGAGCAGCATCCAAACCAAAGGGTTCACATCTGCTCCAATGGTGTGAATGACTGCTCCAAAGAAGGATAGCAAACTCAATGCTCAGTTACTGGAGCTGAGTGAAAAAGGGTGCCTGCAAACAATACCAGAAAAACAAAAAAATCTGCAAGGAAATCAAGTCATTCACTGGAGCTCGCAAAAAAATTTCATACAGAAATTGGTATTTATGTTAATTTTTGCTTAAAAGTGTCTCTTTGCAGCACATTGTCCTAACCTCCTGCCCTTACTTCCTCCCTTAGGTCTGTCACTCTGGCTATACCCTCAGAGGGATCTTTCCCCTCTTCTTATGAGCCTATATGCATCCTCTTGGATTTCCATTTTCTTCTCAACAAGACAGACCATATGTAAAACAATCTATTAAGTGCTGTCACCGGACCAGCTGTTTCCAAGTTTTCTTCCTATGCTGTAAACTTGCAGCAAAGAGAGTGTCCCATATGCAATACATTTATGCTCTGTGCATCCCCACTTCAGAAGGGAGCCGTTCTCAGACAAATGTTTAAGATGATCCCATAAATTAACAATAACAATTAAAAAGCCAACCAAATTAAAAAAAAATCCACTCATGTTTCTTTCCATATGCTAGTTAAAAGAAGTATTTATTTGCTGTGTGTGCCTATATCCGAGTTTGCAGTCATTGCATGGAGGTTTTGTATATAACCTCAGCTTTCTGCTTCAGATTTCCAACAGCTTGTCCTGGGAGATGACTTACTCAATAGCTCTAGCCATGAGTTATACATGCCTACCCAATCACTAGGATTAGGATTGTCTGGGGACATTGCAGAACGCACATCACAGGTTGGATGTGTCTGTCTACAAGACTTAGGCACAGCAATACACTGGCCTCAGCATGTCCAACGGATCTGTATCAAATCTTCTCATTCTTTGCAGACTCCTTCCCCTAACAGAATTTTTCATGCTTCTCTGTACAGGAATATCCAAATTCCATACAAAGCCATCACTGCCTACTTGAGTTTTCAAAAGGACCCATCAGTAGGTGTTGCAAGAAATACAAAGCAAGATGGATGCTTGACATCCTCAGATTTATAGCTATACCATTTTTGCATAGAAGCAATGGCAGAAGTGGAAGGAGAAATTAATCCGATCTTAATTGCAGTACAGACCTCCTATAGCAAGCGTAATCAACTATAGCTAATAGAAAACACTAATCTACTCCATTCAACTAACCCAACTGGCTAAAATAAAAAAAGCATGTGGTGGCAATGTTCATTAAAAAAGAAACCTTTTTAATTTAAAAAAATGAAATATTAGAACAAATTGCTGATACAAACAGCAGTGTTTGAAACTACCCATTTCCAGATCTGTTTTAGTGGTTCTGTGGAAAGAAGTAGAAAACATGGACCTGGTTAGTCATTATGATTGTAAAACATTTCCAGTTGTTTTTTATTGTTAATGTCATGTCTAGAAGTTTAAAAAGGTTCAACCAGTGGCTGAAATTGGAGTGAAACTTTAAAACAATTTGACTTTTTAAATCAGAATGTTAAGACTGGGTTTGCTCTTCCCTGAGAGAGAGACAGAGACTCTGAGAAGTGGTAACTGAAGAAATAAAAAAAAGTACAAAACCATACCACTTTCTATGTGAGAAGACATAAAGGAGCTTCCTTATTTTGGTCACTTCCCCTTCCCTCTTGTTCACCAACAGACACACACACATGCACAGTATACATACACCCCCAGACAGCTCCTGAGCCTGTAATCCTCTGCTGAAAATCTTTCTTGCTGCTTTAATGAGCTGAATTCTCTTTGGAATGAAAGAGATTAAATAACAATTCCAGCACAACTGAACAGTCAAGCCTGAGGCAGAAATGAATGGCCAGTGCAGGATTATGGTAAATAAATAAATAAACAGGGATGTAGAAGCAGCGCCAAATCAAAACTTTCATCAAAATATAGTTCTTGCATGTCCCTGTTTCCAGCTGGCCATTAAATTAGTTGAGTCCTGCTTGGGCTCAGAGATCTCTCAGAAACTTCTCTGTGAGGTCAGGGATAAAAGGCTGACAAAATAGGAAATTTCACAAGAAAAAGCCTGATCACAGAAATCTTTGCTTTATTCACTCACAAAAGAGGACAACAGAAAAGGATCAAAGACCAAAGTATTTAGGGAACAGATTGAAATAGAAGAATACTAAAATTGAATTAACACTATAACTTATTTAAATTTTTAGTGTTTGGGAAACACTATATTGCCTAGCACTATGCAACACAGAGGAATTAAGAAACAGTTGACTCTGTTTAATCAGGATTACATGAACTTTTCATTTCTATGTTTTATAATTCTTTAGTTCATGACTGGGACCATTTGTTTCTTTTGCAGTGCCATTAGGGAAGGTGCTGCAGCACTACAAATAACAATAATGAGATCATGACTCCCACTAATCTGATCAGGGCTATCAAATCTAGTTCCCCAGCACAGAATGAAACCATACAACAGAATTTAGACCATACCACAACTCCACCAAAAACAAACACTATCCACCCTATAATAAGCTTAAAGCCTTTCACATGCAAAATAAGAAACCTCAAGAAAAGCAATTATGTCACAAAAAGGGGAAAGATTCCTACAATAGCAGGCAATTACTTTGTTGAAAATGTCTAGAGATTGAGAGGGTGCCTAGAGCTGCATCATTACAGCTGCAGCACCTATGCTGATGTTTTCAGACTGCTTCTACCAGAAAAAGGTGATGGGCTGGCTGGGAGACCACCAGCAGAACCAGACACCCCAGTAACGGCAAGCATCAGAAAGTGCTCAAAACCAGAACAAAACAAAACAAAACAAAACAAAATAAAGCAAAAAAAAAAAAAAACCCAAGCAACACCTTTTGTCAATTTGATAGAAAAAAATTTAACCATCAATTTAACATCGGGTAAATGAGAAAGACATATCACTGTCTCATCTGAGACTAAAAATGAAGCAAACAAAGAAAATATCCAGAAGTCAACATAAGGAATAACCAAAACAGAACAGGAAGGATGGCCCTTGTAGATGGCTACTGGATAACAAGTGTCAGTTTGCCAGCAAATAACATGAGCTAATGCAAAATCTACATCCATGCCACCCCCAAGGGCATGAATAAATCCAAACACCTGAAGTCTTAAATGCATTGTGGAGTTGATTGTGGAAAATTGCATTAAATGTTCATAGAATTCCCTCCATGTTGAGAACAACTACCTAATGTTACTGGCGCTATATGACTATTATTCATACTTTAAAGGCCATATAAATGGTTTGGTGGGGCAGAAATTCAATTACTCTTACACTTCCCTAGATTCAGTGATCCTCCCTCTGAATCTAAATAACTCCTGAGAAGTGAGAAACACTGCTTTAATCTGTAATTTAGGAAAAAACAAACAAAAAATCAAGAAATTCCAGTTAGAATTTTCAGAAGTTTCATTTTGATTCAAACAAAAAAAGAAACCAAACAAACAAAAACCAAAAGCAAACAAACAAAAAACCCCACAACCTTGAAGAGCATATAAACATATTCAAGAGTCCAGGCCTCACAATGTCCTTGGTCTAACCAAAAAATAAAAATCAGGATACATATACTTTTATCTGCACTAAAATCATAAGAGATGAACAGTATGATTTGAAACTTTTAGTTATTTACAAGCAGTCTGTACCCAGATCCTTCAGATGCATCTGAAAACAGTTTAAAATTTCTGGTATGTACCACCAAGAATGCTGCCCATGAAAATTTATTTCTTCTTTATCAGTACTGATAATGATTCAGCCTAAGAAGTGACGCAGTTTGGGAAGTCACAGTTAAAAAAAAAAAAAAAAAAAAACCAAAATGAAACAAAACCCCACAAAACAAAACCAAAGTTAACGGGCAAGTTTCTGGAGGAGAAAAAGAGAAAAAAATATTTGGAAGGGTAAAACTCCTCTGATTCCAAAATGCAGGCTGCTAAACCTATGGAGCAAGACCAAAGAGTAAAAGCAAAGTGGGAAAATCAGCACATGACTCCAAGTAAATAAAAAATCCCTACTACAAATATGCTTATGATGGACAGAATAAAAGTTGCATGAATGACACACAATTGTATCATGGACTTATACATGTTGCAGTTACATTTAGAGAAAAGTTTTCTAATTAAAAGCACAGTGAAGCAATGGAATAGAATGCACAGTCTAGATGTTAAAAGGTTACATCTATAAGTGTAAACATCTGTTAACTTGTTTAAAAGCCAACTTAATTAAATTAGCACAAATCCCTCTGTGGCATTTCACTGAGTTAAACTAAAATCATAGATTCCTTGGACTGGAAGAGCTCTCAAGAGGTCTAGTCCGTTCCCTGTCCACAGGCAGGATCAGCTCATCTCACATCATCCCTGACAGATGTTTATCTATCCTGTTTTTAAAAGACCACCAAGGATGGAGAGTTTATAACGTCTTTAGACAATCCTTTTACTATGAGATTTTTGTTAATCTACACAGCACAATATTACACAACCATAGCAAACTAGGGGCATTCACAGTCAGACACCAAAGAGATAAAAAGCAATTTATTAAGCCACGATGATTACTTTGAACCATGTGAACATATATTATCTCTTAACAAATTATTGTGCATCAGCTGACAGATGGTAATGAGTCAGGTACACACACAACCTATCATAAATGTGAAATGAAACAAAATGTGAAGTTAAGCTTTTTACTTCTATTTGCTAGGCGCTAAAACCATGCATGTGATTAATTACTCTTCCTCAATCGGCAGAAAGTTTAGTCAGGATAAATCTATATTTCCTCTATGTTCATATGTTATTTACAAAAGTTAATTTAAATATTGTTTTTTGAGAAGAACATTATCCTAGGTAAAATGTTACACTTTCCTTTTCCTGCCTATTTTCATTACTAAGTCTGGGCAATCTAACCAGGCTTTGATAAAGATACAGAAGGAATACATCCAACCAAAAATAGCAAATAACACTCCTTGACTTTTCCAAAAATACTTCCCACACTTTTGACGCAGTCACCAGTACCACCAAATTCATATCTGCTCTTTCCTCTGCATTTAGCAGAGGAAAAGTTGTGCTGGAGAATTATGGAACCTTAGAATAGCCCAGGTTGAAAAGATACTTAAAAGATTACTTCATCAACATTCTATGGAAAAGTGTGCCTGGATGAAATTATCCAGTACTGCTAAACAGTATACTGAAAATCTCTGGCAAAGGGGGCTCTACCACATCTCTGGGGAAGTTGTTCCAGAGGCTGCTCTCACTGTAAAAAATTCCTGTTGTACATGAACATGGAAGCACTCTCCCCTCCAGGCATCTTTCTCTGGAGTCTGAATGCAGCTCACTTTGCAGCTGCATTAGTGCAGCACAACAGGAGTGCTACCATGCATTGTTTTGGCTACAGAATAACATAAAAAGCATTTTAAATATTTGTTGTGTTGAACTAAGGTTCTTGCCCCCTCTTGCCTCTTCCGTTGACAGCTGTGCACAATTCTAATGCCTACACTTCCCTCTGCTCAACCTTTATGAATGAGAATATAAGCATAAAAGACATTTGTCATCACATTGAAGTGTACTGCCAAAGGCAACTTCAGAGACAATCCCGGAAAGTGATGTTGTCCTAGAAAGTTGATATTCCTTTGATTGATTTTAAAGTATTACAAAGTCATTAATTGCTCTCCCTTAAAAAAAGGACTTATGATATCTTTTGCTTCTTCACACTATAAAAAAAAAATTTCTTACAAAATAATGATCAGTAATCATACTGATTTCTTAGACAGGAAGACACCTGACACAAACTACATTAGTTGGTGCTGAACTTCTATAACTCCAAGGAATCAGTAAAGAAATAATATTATTTTCCTCCAGAAGACTCCAGAAGAGTTATAAAATTAATATTTTACAAATACTTCCATTTTTTTCAAGTCTTTTAACATTCCACTTTCACCAGGCCATAAATTCTAAAAATTAGGATAATAAAGCTACTGTGCAAAAGAACAGGGTGAAAAAGATATTAGAATATTTTATACTTTTTGAAATACTTAGTAAAAAATTTTTAAAAAACTTCCAGAAAATTAAAAATCTGTTCTCAACTTAAAAAATATCAGCTTATAATTTCAGAATTAAAAAAGTTACATTAAAATAGAAAAAAGTTTTTTTTATGTTGCAAATGTCTTTTCATTCAGATCACACATTTTGAGGGATAGGATAGAGAGACTGTTTTTTTACAGAAGCACTTTAGGCAATTGCACTGGATGTTCATCAATGCTAACAATAACATTCAAATCTATATAATAGGAACTTTACCAGAGTTTGGTGGGGGATATTTTCCTCTATTAAATAATTTGTATCTGACAGTAGTTGAATACTGAATCTTTGACAGAAAAAAAATCCCAAACATCTATCTGGGTTCATTAATTGAATACAAAACACAGAGTTTGCCTTGGTTTTTCAGAACTGAAGTGAATTTGAAATTTTTGAGCACTAGAGCAAAACATATTAGCATTAATGAGCCGTGCATTTGTAATGTTCATGAGGTAACACACAAAGACTAATGTGGTGAAATTTTAAGCTGCAGATAAGTGTTCCCAAGTCACTCATTATCTGAACATCTGGATACACATCTCATAATCAACTGAAAATCTGTTTTAACAATCTGTCACTGCGTTGCACATTTGTGATTTTTTCTGAAGACCGGAAATCATCAGAATGAATCCAATCAATAATCCCCAGAAATGCAGAAGCTGGATACTTCAGCAGGCCAGAAGCAGGGGGAACTACCAGAAGACCAAAGAAATGCAGAAAGAGCCAGTTTAAAGTCAGGTAGATGGGAGATATACTTTTGGGCTTGTGAGCTAATAAGCAGGTAACATACACCTTTTAAATGTCACCACCTAGTTTCAACACAGAAACGCATTTCTGGATCCTCATTCCAAACAAACTCTAAAACATAAATCCCTTGTACTCATGTAAGGTATCTTACAAATGTATCCCAAGCATGTTAGTATAGTTCACTTTATGTTAAAGAATGTGTTTTATGAAGATTGCATTTTTCTCTTTATGTCACATGAAAATGTGGGAGTTTTAGTATTTCATTTGAACTGACTTAAGTGATTTACACATCCTGCTTTATGGCTGTTCAAGAGCAGTAAAAGAAGTACAATACATTCCAACAGGAGGTGTACATTAAATTGAGAAGGTTTTATTGTCATTGCTCCCCACAAGCCTGGCCATTTTATGTAAGCTTCTGTAAGACAAAATCACTGCTCCCCATTCCTCACACAAATTATTTATTGGCTAGGTTACACTTTGGTGGGAGTTAGCATCTCACTCCAAGTCTGAACTTGATTCTTTATGTATTTACTGTGGGATCACATGGAATAGTTACTACATTGACCTCCCTGCTTGCTGATGTTGACCAGAAATTCTGGCCCTTTGCCTTTTATCATCTCTTCCATAATAAAGACATTCCAGAAAATCATATCAGACTGTGGATCTTGTGAAGAGCAACTAATTTGACAGACCCTTATTTGAACATAAGCTGGTGTTGTCACCTCTTCAGCAGTTTTCATTTTTACGTGACCTGTGTCAATAAGCAGCCTTAAAACAGAATTTCTAAAGGAATACTAATTTTGCACTAATTAAAATATTAAAGATTTCACTTTTAGACATATCTGATGGCAAAAAAACCCGCCCAATAATTCTAGAAAAAAAAATCAACAGAACAACTCTTTTTTCTTTTTTTTTTTTTTTTTTTTTTTTTTTTTTTTTACAGCCATAAGGGCTTTCTGGCTTTCCTCAATGGAATAAAAACACTTGTCCCCTGAAAAGCCACCCACTCCTCTGAGTTATTATTAGGGCAGGCTATTCATTTACTGCTCCTTTATGTGTGGATAATCAGTGTTATATACCCAAAATTGCATGTATTCCCATTTTTTCCAGTTCACAGAAAGGTCCAAGCCTCCACTTCATTCACAGTCATCCGTTATTCCCCTTCCATATGACAGCACACGAGCAGGAGAGGGGGAAGTAAAATTAGCCTAAATCCAGCTGCTTTGATGACAATTACTGGGAGTGTTTGCACTTTCAAACAAGCTCACTACTTTTTCAGTCAATAGGTCACAGTTCTAATACAGATTATTCATGTGAGCTATCTCCAGAAGAACGAAGAGGTTGTTCTTTATACAGAAGTTTCATGTTGCTTCACAGAGAATTTCCTTCTGTTCCACAATCTCCTTGAGCTCCCTTTGCTATCAACAACTTTTCAGACTAGTGAAGCAGAAAAAGAAATTTAGGAGGCAGAACACCAGGTTCCTAACATTAGCTTACCACTCTTCTTTCCCCATTTCCCAAGATCCTCAAGAATAAAACAAAATTATATTTCTTGGACCCAAAAGGAATGAACTATCAGAGTACTTTAAAAGAATCTCATGGGAAACATCTGTAAAATAATAGGAAAACAATTGCCTTACTCCATTTTCATTTTTTTTCCCTTTTAAAGGAAAATCTTCTTTTATGAAGACATAAACATGACTAAAAAAACTTTCAGCTGCTTCACTTTATCTGACACATCTGCGTCTGTTGAAGTACATTCTGGTTGACAGAGCAAAGAAATGCCTATGCTTTTGGTTGTAAGAGTAAGGCATATTGGCAAATATCTTGTTGTCCTGCTGTATCAAAAAATACAAATGAAAGCTACAAACATGTATATCTTTAAGCAAAAACAAAAAAAAAAAACCAACAAAAAAAAAAAAAAACCACAAAAAACCACACCAAAAAAAAAAAAAAAAAAAACAAAAAAAAACCACACAAACACAAAAGCTTCCTGAAATTGTACTGCTTCCTTTCAATTTAAGTGCTAAGATGAATTTTCTTCCATAAATTACCTTGATCAAATTTGTGACATAAAATGATGTCTACAATGTCCCATGATAAGGAGGTTGGCAGAGTTATTGCTCACTTGGTGAATTATTCCCTCACCTTTAAAGCTCATTTAATGCTCCCCAACCACTTTAGTGAGCAAATCCCTGAACTGTTGTTCCCAGATCATCCTTCTCATAGTGCTTATGTGACAAAATGTGACATGCTTACACCTCTATGGCCCTTTGTCATTTCCCTTCAGGATGAAGTCCTGAGTTCCAGACCTGGCCACCCTTGTCTCCCTCTTCCTTTTCCAGCCATGACAAATAGTTTTGAACTAAACAACACGAAACATATATTAAAAAAAAAAAAAAAAGAGAAAAAAAAAAAAAAAAGAAAGTATTTCCTAATTAGAAGAAACACTGATTTACAGAACATTTTGAACTTTCACTTTGTCTACTAGCCTTTGTTTGCTTTTCCCCAGGCCTCCCTGAGAAGCAGTGAAGTAATGCTTTTGTAGCCTATTTTTGGCCCAAATCCTATTCCCAGGCACCAAAACAGATCGGCCTGGAGGCAAGCACAGAACACTTAGGATTTAGAAAGTTTCTTCATTCCCTTTGTTTTAAATTTGACTGGATCAGTCAAAATTCAGCTTCTATTTTATTCTTTGTTAACAGCATGTACTTCTGTGACTATCTTCACCCAGCTCTTAAGACTTGGGTGTCTTGGGTGTCATCCACAAATTTTGATGCTTCACTACTACTCAAACCAGTTACTATGATGTTGAGCACTGTATTTCCCAGAACACAGCCCTGAAATATTCCAATAAAACTCTGAAGTTTTCCAGCTTTTAAAATATTTTTATCCTTGTAAGGGCATTATCTCTTGTATTGCAGGAACTCAGGCTCTTTAATTCTCAGTAGTTTGTCAATAGCATTAAGAAAACCACAGAAGATGTATTAGCATTGTATTTCCATGACTTCTGCTATAAGTTCTTTAAAGAAGTCCAAGCATTTGAATGTTCTGTTTACAAATACTATTTTTTTCCTTTTACTAGTAGCCTGCTCACAGAAAGAGAGAACTTTCAGCAACATAAATTGAACTCAGATCTTTCTTCGCCAAAAATTAAATATCTTTTGACTTAATCAGTTTATTCAGAGTTGTAAGAAAAGAGCAGTTTAATTGGTGTTAATGGAATAAAAGGCACAAGATGTTGGCAGCTGGTCCATGTAGGGTATTTGACTGAATGAGCAGCTCTCATGCTGCAGTCACTTTCATTTGGTCTTCATTTTATATTTCCAATCCCATGTCAATACAAAGATACAAAACCTCATTCACACCTTTGATTGCTGCCGATGGCTTCTTATTAAAAAAGTCTCAAAGATGTAAAATGAGTATGTGATTGACCTAATGACAAATTTTAAAAAGGCACCCCTGAGAGAATTTTTCAAGAAGAATAAATGGAAATCAGCTTTTCTTGGCTTCCTTGATGACAATGACATTTAAATACAGTCATCAGGAGGCTAACAAAGTTTGGAAACAAATCTCAATCTAAATAAAAGGGGAACACAAGCAAAGTGGGAGTCAGAGACTGAAAAACGATCATGTAAGATGTAAGAATCCACCTCATTGCATGACTGGAAGCCTGAATAGCCCTAAATAAACTATTCATCCCATATGCAATCCATAATATTTTGTTGCTCTGATTTTTTTAAAAGGTCTCAACTGGAATTTCTTTTGTGAAAAAGATTATTTACATATAAATAAAAAGAATGCACTTGCAAAAAAGTGGTCACAGTTCTATGTAAGTCCCCAAAAAGAAGACTGATGTGGCTTTATGTCCCAGAAGAAGGAGTTTGTGTTTCTACTAAGAGATCATCACACCAGTTGTTTTCTGCACCAGTCAAAGCACAAAATGTAAACTTGGCTGACCTACTTTTAATAGTTACTCATCCTGGAATGTGTTCCTCAGTAACCTTCCTTATTCCTAGTAAAAGCCAATGAAATATATTAAATACAAATCACTGGCATGATAATTAGTCTGTTTCCTCAGAACATTTCTGCTACTTGCATTCTGCAGCAGAAAATTTGGCACTCTTCTCCCTCACTCTATATCACTAGTTGCTTTTATTTCCTTCAGGTGTACAAGCAGTGTAACTTACCACTTTGGCTGTATCTCCTGGAGAGAAGAAGTCCTGCAACACCTCCTTTAATTCTCTTCAGAATTATTTTTTAGTAGAAAGAAAATACAATATTTGAAAGTTGAAAATTCAAATAACTTTATGATTCCCAGCATTTTACTTCTACCCCAAATGAAAAATATTTCCCAATGCTGATCTTACCTCCGGATACTCTCAACTTTTGGAGATGACAGCAGCAAGGGGTGTTACTCAGTTTTCTCAGCCATATTAAACCCCAGCCATCTGTCCTAACTGCAGCACCTCTGTTGTTCATGGTCAGCAGGGAGGTCTGTTGTCAGCTAAGGGCTCACAGAGACCAGATCAGCCTGACCCTGCTCTGCTGTGGGATATGGTGACGTTGCAATGTCAACATGGGGGCTCTCATCACAATCCCACCTTCCTGAGTTTCTTCCTACACCCTAAATCCAATTCTTCATCCCCTCAAGGTGTCACAGATCTTCTCTGCCACCTTTGCTCAGCTCAGGAGTTTTTAGCTGGCTTTACTCTCAGTGATTACAAAACTTTGGATTTTGGTAGTTCCAGCCTTTTGGTATTCCAGTTCTGTGTGTCCCAGTCTTGGTTTTTTCTGCTTCCCTGCACATGTGTTACAGGTTAGGAAAGCTCTAATAAGGTCAAAACTCAATATAATATCATTGAAAGGAGTGATAATAGTTTTTCTTTCTCTCTTCTTCCTTTTTTATCAGCCCACCTTAGATGTTTTTAGTTGTACATTAACTACTTGCTACATGAAGCAGAAATTAAACATTTGGCAGTAGATTTAATGCAGTATTTTTTAAACTGAGAAATTCTCCACAACCAATCTGCCTACTGAATTCAAATGACAGAAGAGTATGTATTTGTCAAGGAGGGTACATAGATGCTTGTGTAGATGTCTGAAAAAGATAAGCCTTTCTTCAAATTACATGTTACTGTTACAGGGACTAAAAGCAACCATGAATAGTGGCTTTCCAGGAGTATGGAGGAAATGAAAAATACACCTGCAAGAGTCTGTGTAGAATACAGTTTTACCAGTGTCAAGTTTTAGTAAAACTTAATGATGCAGAAATTGTAAACTGTCCACTGAAGACAAGAAAGTCAGATCTCATATATCCTTTAGTAGCTAAATTAATGAAATTATTATATTGGAAATCAGCTGAAATTATAAGCAACTATAGATATGAAATTGCTTTGAAATTAAAGAGGGAAGCAACTCCAAAAAAATCATTAAAGTTGCATTCTGTTAGCTTTTTTTTGCATCTGTCAAATTCCAATAGACCCATAGTCCAGATTCAATGTAGCAAAAGTGGACCAAGGTCAAATAAGCAGTGGTAATTCTATAATGCATGCAAGAGAAATTCTACAGTAGTTCTGGAAAATGATAATTTATACTTGTTAAGAAATTGCTTATAGGTTACAAGTACTATGTACATTTTAAAGTTCCCACAATGGGTAGGAATGTCTAGTTTCCAATTAATGTTACTGGGATATCAAAGTTAAGTCATGTGTGCCAGCAATTACTGCCCAATAATTTTCAAAAGTGATGATGACCTAGATTTATTTATTTCTTTGTATACTTGATGCCCTACACACCTCAGAGGAAGCACTTTCGGATATAGAATGTCATAAATGCAAAGCATAGTTCATCCTGTAAATATGCTCCAAGCATTATCTATTGCATTCATTTATGGAGTTACTGTAGTTTTGTGCTCTCAAGCCATAAGATTTCTTATGCATGCATAGCTGCAGAGACCAGCCCTACACATAAAGTAAAATTGTTATTATCAATAAAATCATAATTTCAATATTTTGAAGTCATGACTAAACCCCATTCAATCAGTCAGGCTTCCTAACGTACAACAAAAGAGGGTCTCAGCAAAAGAAAATTTTGAAGAAGGCAGAAAACCAAAACTTTTCCAGCGCTATAAACTAAATAAAGGAAATCTCATTCATGAAAAGATGTGACTATAAGTGGCAAACACTGACAAGCCTCAGACATTATTGTTGTTTGCACAGAAGACATGTTTGACACCAGGCAATACATAATACAAGTTTCCTTGCTATTGCTGCTCTTGCATTTTTGCCTGCCTTGATTTTATGGCCTTCAGTCTCCTCTGGACTTCATTCCTTCATGCTGACTTTCAGACTATTTAATAGTATTGATTTCCATAGCTTCTAATTGTTAGATGTGAAACAGAAGACATCATGCAAAGAGAAAGGACAACTTTCACCCTCAGCTTACCATCAGGAACTCATTGCATTGTACAGTGTTGGTTTTATCAAGAAAAGGAAAAATAAACAGTGGAAGAGTAGCAAAAGAGTTTGTTGTTACTACTATATAGTCCAAGTAAATGGAAAATATACAGTGTAAGAGAGAAATGCTTTCTCTTTGTGGTTAAGATAAGCTTGCACCATATTTCATAATTTGTTAGTGGCAGCCAGAAGTTAGGGGTTATCCAAAGTGTTTCAAGCCTGAGTAAGTTAACCAAGCTGTTAACAGGGCATTATGCAGAATTTAGAAACAAAGAAAAGGGGGGGGGGGGGGCAGGGGGGAGACGGAGGAAGAAAACCTCCTATTTGTGTAAATTCATTAAATGGACTAAACTCATTCATTGTTCCACTAGATTTTGCCAATATCTTCAGGGCCTCTGCTAAAGAAGAGTGGCAGACAATATCTTGCCCTGCAGGTCTAGCACAACCAGAAAAAACAAGGGGTTAAACAGCCTGA
Source organism: Melospiza melodia melodia (assembly GCF_035770615.1). Classification (NCBI taxonomy): domain Eukaryota; kingdom Metazoa; phylum Chordata; class Aves; order Passeriformes; family Passerellidae; genus Melospiza; species Melospiza melodia. The sequence goes on along the minus strand of NC_086196.1, from coordinate 117,465,095 downwards.
GAGGTCAAAGAGCTGGGGACTGCAGGGTGCACCAATTCAGCACATCTCTGCAAGAGCATCTGCCAGCAAGAATACTTCCAGGGGCACCACAGCAAGGAGCAAACTCCTTCAGATGCACTGGCAGCACTCCCTCACCGCTGAGCCCACGTTGGCACAGATCAATGCAGAGCAATTTCACTGTCTTGTGACAAACTATGTCAAGGCCTTTTATTTTGCTAATGAGTTCTGTATGTCTGTTTTAGTAACTTTAGCTGCTGTGCTGAAATGGAAATTTTGTTTCTCAATTACTGTTAATTTTTCCTTGGAACATCTCTGCCAGAACTTTTGATCCAGGTGGAAAGAGGCAACCACTCTAAAGGGTAACCTCAATCTATCAGGAAACCAGCTTATTTTTAGACTATGATTGTTAGCTGTGCAAATGATATGGCAAGTTGAGCTTGCAGTTTCCCAAAGAATCAATCAACGAATCATGCACTAGCAAAGTAGCATAATATTAAGGCATCCCCTTGGCAACAAGATGACTACCAAACTAAAAGGCAAAGAAACAAACACATGTACAGGGAAAAAACCTTCTTGTGCATGCTCTCATCTGGCTTTAAAACAGAGAAATAAATCAAAAGCCTGGGCATTAAGAAAAATAGTCACCTGTAGCGAGCAACAGCCCTGTGAGGTAAAATGCTTAGGTAATATCAAAGCAGCAGTACAACAGCAGGCAGCACAAAGTCACTCCAATGAAGCCATTATGTAAGAGATTCAGGGGCAAAATGCCACCTCCAGTACATCTCTAAACTCTGTTATAAAGAGTGTGACTCCTATGCTTGGGTTATGGCTACTAAACCTTGCTTACCCAGAGGTCACACATGGCCACAGTCCCCACTTCCTCCTGCTGTGCCATGAGCCCTCGGTGAACTGCAAGGTGAACCACAAACAAAACATGCTGCTTGTCATGTCTCAAGAGGAGAAAGTCTGGAACACAAGGTTTAGCTGCAGTAACTCTTCAAGAGTCATACAATTCCTTTCTTCACATCCTAATTTTTCCTGGGAAATCACATAAGTGTTTAAATATGAGGGAACTCCCCATGTCAGCACACAGGGCACAGAGCTGTGGATGACCTCTGATGGTTTCTCCTCCAGGGACATGGTACATGAGCTACCAAAGCACTACACCCACCTCCTCTCATCAGCCAGATGAGGTTTATCCTCCAGGTCACTGTCTTGGAAAGTGCCAGAGAAGAGAGAGCAGCAGGGTTCTGTAAAGGCCCAAATCTGTGATAAAGCTATGGTGCCAGTACAATTGTCCTCTTGGGCCACTGAGATTTTTGTTCCATAAAGAGCAGAAATCACCTACGGAGAATAAATAAATGGAAAGAAACACATATCATCAAGTCTCCCAGATCTTTGTATTTGCACACATTTTCTTGCCCATCGATGGGCAAGGATTCTCTCAGGATACCTGCTTCCTACCACAGGGGTAAAACACAGGGTCTGTTAGGACAACCAAGCAGCGTTCTTCTTTCAAGGAAGGAAGCTGCAGTACCATTCCCAAATCACAGTGTGCTGTCAGAGTAGCATAGCAAAAGTTTCATCTTTATTGCTTGTTTCCCCTACTTTTTGCACTTGTGAGCTGGATGGGGCAATCATTTTCCCACAACATCACCAGGCTGTTCATTAGACAATTTAAATACAGGCTGATGCAGCAGACAATGCAGGAGCAACCAGTACCAGTGTTTATAGCATCTGAGTCATGGGCTAAAATAAGTTTCAAGGAAGGAAGCCACAAAGGCTTTATGATAAATGCCCTACACATTAAAAAAAAAAATAAAAATATCCTGTTCAGCTAAGTTGAACAGTGAGTTGGCACCAACCTGATCCTGGAATAGTGGTATTTGTTCCACAACAGGATGGCGTCTCGAGGACAAATCTTTCCTGATGTCAGTGGAAAGAGGGACAAATGCAGAAAAATTCTCTGCCTCTGCTTTCTCCTGTTCATTCTTAAGCATTCAAAAGCTGTTGGAAAAAAACTCCTCTGATTTTCAAGTCTGTACTACCTAAAGTTAATTTTTTTCTCCACACCTGATTTATGGAATGATCTCAGAACCATATGGGGCCACAGCACAGCTTAGGCTCACCCAGCTGCATAAACTCTGTTACTAAGGAAAATGGATGCTAAAATCTCAGAGTAAAAAGAAATTATAATAGCAAACTACAACACAACCCAAAGTCTGAGAGGTATCCTTATTAACAGCATGAGTTCAGCTCCATAGGTGCTTATAGTCTGCAGTTTTGGGGTCCATAGCTCACAGTTCTTCCTCCTGAGTTCTCCCTGTTGCTTTGAGCTCTATCCTACATGTGCTGAAGTCTATAAAGAATAAAGGATATATCTCAGCTCTTGCTTTCACCAGTGTCTTCATAAATTACTATATGGAACCACATGTCCTGCTAAAGCCTGGAACACCCTTTACAGAAGAATATAAAGTAGAAATTATGCAATGGGAAAGTAAAAATAATGGTGAATTATACAGCTCTCTTCCAACATCTATATCCACCTAAAGCAAGGGAATATTTCTACTTCTGACTGCGCTGTCTTAGGGATAAAGACCTTATATGGAGGTTCTGGCTCTGTTACAGTCTATACCCCGAAATCATTTTACCATCAGTGCACTCTATTCACACCCCAGCTGAGCCTGAGTGCAAACTGATGCTCCTGTAGCACATACACCAGGAGAGCAAGCCCCCAGCTTGAGGACTGATAGGCTCATCTGACTGTCTGTGTTCATGAAAATTCTTTTATTGAAAGGAAGTTGTCCCATTATTTCATTATCTTGGTAAATGTATCCACTGTTCCCACCCTCCAATTTCAGACTATGAAGCAAGACTACTCCATTCATTGTCAGACAGAGAAAGAAATGAGGAAAATTATATCAAATAAGAAAGTTGGGATTCACAAAACACTTGAAAAAGACCCAAACAAGCAACAACCCAACTGTAGAACTGGACAATAAAGATTATTATGCTTGGTCACTGCTTCTCTGAAAACTAATTCTTTTCTTTACATGTGTAACTTGTTGGTAATTTAAATTTTTCTAAATTGTAATATAATTCTGACATTGGCAGATGTCAAATCACGTTGTTAGGCTCTCATAGAAAGGAATAAAATCTAGTCATAGTTGTTGAGCTGTATACAAAACAATCCCATTGCATGAAGTAATCCAGGTGTGAATTGGAAAAGGCACAGAATTAACCTGTACCTGAAAGCTTTTCTCAAGGAAGCTCACAAAGATGTCATGGCTTTGCTGGATTTCCAAGACTACAGAGATATGCCCCTGCCACAGCAACAATTATTTCTGCTTTTCAGGGATGTTATTTATAATCAAGGAGCATTATTCAGTTACACTTTTTTTCTAATTCTTGCTTCCAAAATTTTATTTCTTTTCCTCAGTAAAATCTGCATAGGCATGACAATGCTGCATTTCATCTTTAGAAGTGAAAGTACATTGGTTGAAACTCCTGCAAACATTGCAAGGAGAAAGCAGTACTAAGTCACAAAAACTGAAGTAACATAAAGGTATGTAGAAAGAATGTATATTTTTCTAATCACAATAAGATCCTTTTAAATAACAAGAAAATGCTCTCACCTTAAATTGCCATATGCTATTTTTAAACTGCCTGTATGTTTTCTCTGATTGTGCCAGAATTTATGTAGGTAGCAGAAATATCTCAAAGGTTTACTGCATCCTGGATAGTAGAACACTCAAGCAGTACAGTAATTACTTTAATTTTTCTTACCCATAGATTCACTGCTTGCATCACATCCCTAGGCTTCTGCTTTCATACTCCATACCTAAATGTTGCTACAGCTTAGTCAGAAACTAAGTGATCTGTGCACATTGCTGACAAACCAGTGTGGATTCTAGGAAATACGCAAGTCAGCTTGTGTGTCCTCGCTCATGGATTATGGCTGCATGGCCTAGGGCACTTTTGCAGAGTTTTTATTGTCTCAGCAAACAAAAACATAGATAAAACTGCAGTTTTCCCAAGGAATAAACAACAGCTTTGCTACCAGCGCCTTTCAGCTCAGAGTTCCAGAAAAGCCTGTAAAGTCCTTGAACAAAACCTCAGCCTCAGAGAGCATGGAAATTCATCCAGCTTGGTAAAAAAAATTCTTGAACAAAACTAAAAACAAAGCCTTGCTCCAATATAACCAAAGCTCTTGGTGTTAAATATACATGTATATGTTACCTTTTTTTTTCCCCAGCCTTAGTAAGGCAAACTTTCACTACTGACAAATAGAGAATTAGATGTGCTTGAAACAGCACCTGCATTTATTGGAAGCAATGAATACCAGAGGCATCACATAAAAGTTGTCATCTTATACAGAAGGGATCTTCTCTGACCACTTTTGGAAAGCTAAACATGTCCCAAGGGGCAATAATCAGACAAGCTAAAATACCAGTGCTTATTGCAGTACTTAAAACATGTTCCCTAGCCTGTGCAAAAGCACACGAGATCTCGGGGCTGTATGAAGGATCCTCACAAATGCTTTGATGGGGAAGGCACTACCTATACATCCAGGAGGAAAACTGCAGATATTTCAACAGCATCTGAACTCCTTGGAGCCAAAATCAGGTCCATATAAACTTTCATCCACCTGCAGCTTGGGTTATCCCAGTTGATACAAAACCACGATCAGGGCAGGTAGAGATGACAAGTGCCAGGAGCCTTCATCCAGGCATGAAATGGAAGCACTAGCTTCCAGTTCTGCTAGCCTGAAGAGATTCAGGCTCATAACACCTCTTTTTCAACAGACCTTCCAAGGGCCAGCCTATGCTTTTGATGGTTGATGCATTTTCTGATCCTTTTTTTAAGCAATCAGCCAGAGCTTAGCCCTGGACTTGAGGGTCCCTCCACCAGAAGGCTGCAATGCAGTACAAGTGGTAGACTCTGCTTCAAAGAGGTTACAGTGCCCACTGGAAAAGGGTAATGCCAAACTCTGCTTCCTTAAACTTTTGAGGTTTTTGGCTTTGATTTTACTTGTCTTATGGAAAGTGCATATCAAATCCTTGAAACAAAACCTTTCAAAATCTCTATGTCCTGGCTGAGCTGCCTAGCCAAGGGAGTTCAGGGGACTTCTGGAGAAAAAAAATCTTCTAGAGGCATGAGACACCTGCCTGTGAACTCCAGTCAATAGAATTAGAGAGGATCAAGGAGCACTGCACTACTGAATCGCCAGACCCAGCTGTTACATTCCGCATCCATCTGCCTACAAGACCTTAAATCGGAAGTCTGAACCTCCTCCAAAGACCTCCACTAAGCACAGCCACTGTGGGGTTTACTCTGACAGTTTACTGCCTTTTCTATATTGCCAGATCAAACTGGGTTCAAACTGCAAAACCTTCCCTCTTGTTAATGAAAAGATGTCTTCCCAGATACAGGCTTTGCCAAATGAAAATGCACTGAACTCCAGCCCCTGCTGCCATCTACAGAGTGAGGGTCTAGACAAGCAGCCAGCATGAATGGCAGCTCAAGAAAGCATCATCACATGGTGGCATTCACTGTTACACCCCAGCCTTAACGGGGTGTTATACAAACACAAGGACACAATTCCTTGTTTGCAGTGCAAAGCCACCAGAAACCACAAGGTGTTTCACCTCTGAAAAAACAAGCCCCACTATAGGTACCAAAATCTGAAACTGGCTTCACCTAATCAGATATTTGGCATTACTGGAATCTGGCAGAGGTCAAGTATATCATTGTTTCCAGAGTAATTCTCTAGGAAGGATATGCTGCTAACTTTCTCATTTCCAGCAGCACAGATAATAGTTGCTGGTACCAGCAGAATCCATAAATTTGCTCCATAGCCTGTTTCACTCTTTATTAATATTGACACTTTCTTTCCAAGGATTTAAGACTTCAAATCTGGTGAGTTTATAAGTGAAGAGATCAATAAATCCATGGATAAAAACAAATCCCCTAAAATCTTGCCAAGTGTACTATGGGATTCCCTAAATGCTTACTTGAGAAAAAGAGATTCATTTAATTTTTCCTCACTAAGAGTCAAAACAAAAGAAATAATAACAATGGAAGATATTTAAAAACAGTTGAAAAATAAATGTATTTGAGGTTAGCATCATCAATGAAAATCCTAGCATGTTAATCAATTTGATATTTAAAATTCATAAGGTCAATCATCTCACAACAACCTACTTCACAAAATAACTATTCTATAGACTGGTGTTTAAATAGGAACTAATAAGTAATGCCATGTTCAGATTACAATAAATGGTTAGGCCCAGTAATAAAAAAATGAAATAACAGATGAGTCCAAGTCATTAAAAAATAGTCTTCAAATATAGTATCAGAATCTGTTTCATGTACATGTTTATTATCATGTACATTATCATGGAATATTATTTTTTTGAAAATTGAAAAAAAAATTGCTCTAATTTTTTCTCTCTAATTTATGATTAAGGAATTAATCCAGATTTTCTATTGGGAGAATAAGTCTAAACTAAAATCTACTGTCTTTTGTACAAACTTCTGTTGACATATATAATATTTTAAACATACAATGTTTAGAATTTTAAATACAATTCATTAATAGGAAGTAAAGTGATCACAGAGATCCCCCATCTATCAGACCCTCTAAGTTAACCTCAGTAGAATTTCCCTAAGATTTTAATAAGGTTTGAAGCTCTGTAATAGCAAAGACTGACAGTCCCATTGTGGCTTGGTTCTGCTTCAAAGCAGAAACAGCTTTATTAAATTACTCTTAGTAGGTTTTTAATTACATTTTGATGAAAGGCCAGTTACAAGAGCATGAGAAATGCTATGTATTACCTGTCTGCCTTAACTCAAAGACCCTCTTTATAGTGAGAGCTGCAAACAGAACTCAGATTTACACTGCATTTTAAGATACTGACCTACACATTTGTGCAGACATGCAGAGACTAAAACAAGCTCTAGGCAAGAATACTGGGGGGAAAAAAGAAAAATATGATCCAGTATCTTCACAGATTTCTAAGGTTGAGTCCCTCTTGGCAGAAGTGCCCACATATTCTAACTTGAACAAACCCTGTCCTTTTACTATGATGTGCTTCAGAATAAACATTTCTGTGAAAAGCTCCAGCATCAAGTCACACAGGTGGCTGACACTGACATCTGCTCACACCTGGCACTGCCAGAGGTAGATTCCTTCTGGTACTGAAATTTGGCTCTTGCATAACATTTCAGGGGAGGTTGGGAAGGATAGGGCTTGGAGAAAAACTCCTGGTTTCAGCTCACAGCAGGTCAAATTGGGCAGGAACGCAGTTTCTCCCCAAATCATAATTAATTTTTCACTGCCTGTCTCTGTCCCAGTGTTAATATCAAACCTTTCACATCTTAATAGCACATGGTTTACACCTATTGATCCGAAAAAAACACACAAGACTTATCAACCCTCCTCCTCTTCTCCCTCCTCCTCCCATCATCCCAGCTGTAATCAACCCTGTAACTGATCCTGACAGTAATTGACTGGGACAAATTTTTTGAGCTTTCTACCCCTTACTGAAACCTGCCCTAGATCACGTCCATGGGATATGGCCACAGCTTTTACTGTCTGCAATGTCATTGTCCATGAACATTACAGTCACACTGACAATGTTTGAGCAGGCCACAGAGTCCCAGCACTAAGAGTCATAGACATGTATAGATTTATCCACCTCCAAATCGGTCTGTCCCCAAAGGTTTGCACCTTGCACTTGCTGTATTGCTTCCAGAAATAAGCACAAAATCAACATTACAGTTTTAGCTGGCCAAAGTTGCCAGGAAAAAAAACCAAACAGCTTTATTTGGGCAGTCAGTGCATGATGGCCAAGTGTGACAGCCAGCAACACCAGCAGGAATGCAGCTGCAGGTTCATAAGGCACATTCAGCATGCCTGCCATAGCTTCAAAGTTAAAAACAGCAATGAGCAGCTCAGATCTTCTGTTGAACATGCCAATGCTTGACTTTCTCAACAGTCATAAAGACATTGGGGTCTCACTTTGCAAAATCATAGAATCATTAGTTGGGCAAGACCTCTTGACCTCAGATCAAGCCCAACCATTAACCCAGCACTGCCAAGTCCTCCACTAACACACGTCCCCAGGTGCCACACCTATGTGGTTTTTAAATACCTCCAGGAATGGTGACTCCTCCACTTCCCTGGGCTGTTCCAATGCTTCAAAACCCTTTCAGTGAAGGGATTTTTCCTAATATCAAATCTAAATTTCCCCTGGTGCAACTTGAGATTACCTCCTCTTGTTCTATCTCTTGCTGCCTGGGAGAAGAAACAAATTCCTTGCAGGGAGTTGTACAGAGTGATAAACTCCCCCCAGGCCTCCTTTTCTCCAGGTCAAACAACCCCAGTTCCATCAGACACTCCTCCTAAGACTTGTGCTCCAGAGCCCTCAACAATTATCCTGCCCTTCTCTGGACAGGCTCCAACACCTCTTTCTTGTCTTTCTTGTGGTGTGGGTCCCAGAGCGGGACACAGCGCTCATGGGCACATACTCAGCACTGGTTAATATACAGGGACAATCCCTCTCCTGGTCCTTCTGGCCACACTGTTTCAGATGCAAGCCAGGATGTCTTTGGCTTTCTTGGCCACCTGGGTACACTGCTGTATCAGAAGGTCTCATTTGTACCTTTCACATGGTATCTGGATATGATCCCAGCCAGCAAAACAAGAAAGCATTACGAAACACAGAGAGATATTCTTTCAAATTTTCCCTGCAGTTTCCTTAGGGAGGAGGGAGGAGGCTGGGAGGAGAAAGTCGCTGTGCAAATGAACAAAAGACAAGTGAAGCAATTTGCCCCTGAAGGAAAACACTCCACTCCAGTGAGCAGTGGACACAGCCCATGGCAAGAGGTGCTCCCACAGTACAACCCACTGACCCACAACGAAGGCTGTGAACAGCAAGAGCTTGGCAGGGCCAGCTTGTTCATTGAAAATGCTTTCTTCCAAGTCAGAGTTCCTCGCATTTTAACAAGGGATAAAATAGGAAAGTCATAACACTTATTATTTAAAATACTACTAAAAAAAGAGGCTTGTTCATATACTTTCAGAAACAGATATAATGTTTAATCCTATCCAACCCATGTATGAAATTTACCAAATATGAAAATCCAGATTTTCCTCTTATCTTTTTTTTTCTGTGGTGCAACTTTTGATTTGTCTTATGTTTAAAATTCTGTTTGGGTTATTTTTGCAAAGGCACTCAATCTATCTATGGAGGGTGGAGGAAGGCAGCAGATGGCAGACGCAGGAACCCTGTGTGACCTTGCCTCTTGGGAAAGACATGGATAGACAACAAACTGACCTCTGTGAAAGCTGTATCAGAATATCCTGATTTGGAAAGGACTCAGAAGGATCAACAAAGTCCAGATCCTGGCCCTGCACAGGACAGCCCCAAGAATCACACTATGTACCTAGATATTAGACAGGGAGATGGTACAGAAAATATCAAGGGAGATAACCTGTGTATTTTGTCCTCTTTTCCAGGACCTACTGCAAGATCCTCTATAGCTTGAACATAGTCTTTCCCCTCATTTTCCACCAAGCTCTGGCAGTGACACTATTCAGATGAAGCTTCCCAGGGATTTACTAACAAATGTTAAGATATCAAAGTGCCCATCAAGGCAGGGAATAAAAAGGCAGCCTGGCAATTAGGGTGATTAATTTAAGGCTACATGTTTACACTAAATAACTACTTTAGGATGCTATGATTCAATTTGATTTGAATTGCCTCTTGGTGAACTTGTAACCTTTCACTCCACCCTCTCCCTCTTGGTCCTGCTTTTACTGAAGTCACTTGGATCTCAGCCACAACATATATGAACTGCAAGCAGTGGTGTAGAAAAAAGTACAGAAGTCTCGTGTGATGGAAGAATTTGGCATCCTTTTCAAGGAGAAAAAGAATAATCACCAGCTTGGCATTTGAGTTTCTATAAGCCGTTCCCCTTCCCCCACCCCCCCACCCCCCCCCACACCCCACTTCTCCAATCTTGGAGCAAATACTAAAAAGCAAAAATAATCTTGATTTAAATAGTACTGCTTATAGAATCCTAGCTTTCGCAGTAAGGAGTGTCACAGATCTGGAATAATAGGCCTGTCAAACTTAGGAAAGAAGTTCACTGGCAGAGCAGACTAATATAGCCTCTATCCATACTTGGTCTGCTGCCTCTCAGCCAGTGCAGTGCTAGTAATCACTCATTTACAAATACTGTCAGAATTTTCATTTAAGGTTACAGAAATCAACTAAAAGAGCACTAAAAGATCTCAGAATTGTATTATGTGGGTTCAGCTTGTATATCTAATAATACATTTTTTAAGACACCCCTCCCCTTCCCTACTTTTCTCGTAATGGCTTCCTTTAGGATGCAATATGGAAGTCAGGAAAAGGAAAATCAATTGCATCAAGCTAAATTCTTACTCCCACTCTAGATATTCATTTTTTCTTCTCTGCATTTGACTGCCAATAGCATCAGCTCAAGAAATATCAAGGAATTAAAATGCACAGAGATGAGAAAAGCTTTTCCCAGAGGAGAAAAAAATATTATATGTAAAATAGTATCTCCATACACAAAGAAAATGAGAATTTCCCAGCTTTCTCACCAGTTCATACATACCAATCTAGTGAAAAATAAGAATGTACTCCACATGCAGAAGTATCTAACCGCTAGAGATTTAACATGAGATAAAAAGGCAACAAAATAATAAATAGTACTTTGTAGTTGCTTCACTGAAATTATTTTGATGTAAAATTGAGGTAAAAGTATCTTTTAACACCTACTGTCTCCGAGCACAGAGACAGAGACTTGGTCTGAAAGAATCCACTTACAAAACAATTTGAAATGTTGCTTTTAAGAGAGTAAGACTGACTCAGTCTCTCTTGTCTCACAAAGTCCTCACTGCACCTCACTTGCTTGGCAAATATAAATAAACAATGTTATTTTTGAAAGGCCGAAGAAAGCTTGAGAAAGGAACTGTGTGGCTTGATAACTAAACCAAAGCACAAAATTTCAATATCTAAGCACCACTAGGTCACACATGGAGGAAAGAGTAGAGAAAATCTTCAACTTTAGTGTGACCAGCAACAAGATTAATTTCAAGAAACCCAGTCAGCAGGAAAACACACACATGAGAGAAGTTTATGTGTTTAGAACATACCTGGGGCAGAAAAGGTGTCAAAGGAAATATTATGGAGCAGCATTCACTATTGAGTATTAATAATCGCACTTTATCTAGAATAAACCCAGCTCCACATGATGCCAGCTGCATGAAAACCTTGAAGTGATAGCCAGCTGGATCACTGCACGACTTCCAGGTATCTAAAACTTATCCCTGCCTCAAAATATTCATGAAGCTGAAATTTAACATGTGACTATTCCTTTAGACTCGGATGTCTCAGCAGGCTCATTTGCTCTCAGCTTTTCAGCCATCCCATTAGGTTACATCTTGACATACCCTCAGCCAAGACAGAGAATTCTCATTGTCTGTTCCAACCTCCTGGATTGGACATGCCCATATACCACCTCACATGGGAGCTGAACTGCATGCCCTGAATTCTTTACTGGGACAATTCTTCCCCAAGCCTAGTATTCCCCCATCTACAAAAGCATCTCTAGATTGCACAATGTTGTTTTGCAACCTGCGCTCCACAGATTTCATCTGATACTGTTACTGACCTCTCTTGAGTGACCCGACAGAAAGTTTACAAACTTGCTGGTCTTTATCTTTCCAGCACCACTGAATTATCAAAACCTCTGGAAAGAGCACCACCTGTAATAAACAGAAAACCTTTTTCCCAGCACAGCAGTCTGGTTCAACAGAAGGGGAAACACATAAGGGGGGAGGGGAAGGCAAAAAAGCAACAACCAAAGTCATTGATTTAACACACTGAATACGCTGGGGACTGGACTTGGTGAATGATCCTCACCCCCATAGACTATGGAGCTGAGAGGCAAAAGCTTTCCTGTAGACATCTTTCTGTTGGCACCTTCAACAAAACCAGTCTTGACTTTTTTTGTCATGCTATGAAATACAGATCCATAATACCTGAGAATTCATTTTTCAACGCACTATCTAATAATCCAAATGGCAGAAGTTAGCACTGAGAATTAGGAAAAAGTTTGAGCTCTGCAACTGGAAACTGGGTAAAATAATACATCCTTACCACAGATGTTATTATTACTTAGCAATTAATGGATAGAACACAAAAATTTTGGGCACAGTTTACTTAACACAATCCATTTTTTCTTCTGAATACCTCAGTCCAGGTCTTTCATCTACTTAGGCACCAAACAACCTTGCAGATCACATGAACAGCCAGTAAAATATTTTCCAGACATAAAACTAATGGCACTGGTTGCATTTTGGTGTAACAGGTAGAGCCGAGACAGAGAGTGCCAGTGCCTCAGAGCAGCTTCCGTTCTAAATTAATCCCCAGGAGCTCCTAAATTGCTTGATATTTCAAGACAGCTATAAGGGTAATTCATCCTTTCCAAGTGCTGCTGACTCCAAGGCTGTAGCTGCTCTCAGCAGGATGGCATTTATTTTTCATCAAACAGGAACTGCATTTTCAGTTATAGTTTTACCTACCACCAGAACACTTAGAGTCTGATCCTGTGAAGTGGTGATGGATTTTTGCAAGGTGAGAGACCAACCGTGAGGAAATCAAGGAGGATCTCTATTAGGGCTTGAAGATTTACTTGTGATCGTGCATGCCTTTTACCAGCCAGATCATCCATTTTGATGTCTGCACTGCATAAACTTCTTTGCATCGCTGAGCAGGGATTCTCATTGAGCCCCAGATCCTGCAGCCAAAGTCTCATCAGGAATTTATTCTAGCAACCACAAGCTATCCTATTATTTCATAGACAATCTGGATCAGCAAATACATATACTCCTCATTAGAGAAATTTAAGAACACTGACTGGAAAAGAGGACAGATTTTTTCCCCATTCCTTAGCTTCTTGCCCACCAGAGGTGTTCTTTTCACCATATTGGTAGTTTTCCAATCACTGTTCTGCTCAATACATTTAGAAAAGTTATTTTTCTTTTTATTTTTCCTGAAACAGTCACTTCAGCAGAATTTCAATTGCTTACAGAATTATTTTCTTCATGTGATTATTTCTTACCCGTCACTGCTTTCCTCAAGTTGTTCAGCTGAAAAGACGGGTTGTATTTTTCCATGGCCTGCAAGAGCACACACCTCATAACTTTACAGACTCTGTGGGTCTTCTGCATTGACCTTGAGCTGCTGTCCCCCACACACCGGAAGAAAAACTTCTACCTTCACTCCACTTTACTGGCAGCTCCACTTCAACTTACTCACATCTTCCCCTTTCTTAGACTATTTATACTTCTCTGCCTACATGTGAATTACATAGTCAGTATACAGAGCTCAGTAGTTAATTCACCTCTCATCATGACAAGCTGAAGAAAGGCTTTTAATGCTCACACCTTTGCACTTGTAGTTATGTAGACTATACATATATCTAGATAGATAGATAGATAGATAGATAGATAGATAGATAGATAGATAGATAGATAGATAGATAGATAGATAGATAGATAGATAGATAGAGCTCCCTAAATGGACACAGCATTAGCAACCAAAACACACATTACAGGCTGTTCTTGCAGAAAGGCTTATAAGAACAAACTTCAACCCCAGAGATCCAGGAAGCAGGTGGGGAGGACATAAGAGTAAGGAGGGCAGCCAGCGGTAAAAGGTGATGGAAGTAGACTGTAATTAGCTGGTTTGAGGGTGTTATCACTAAATTTAAAGGGCTAGCACAAGAAACACCGTGTTGTAGGAATGCTTCTGAAAAAGAGTCAGTTTATAGTATTAGGTTAGTATGAACTAAAAAAGAAAGAAATGGCAGTCAGAGGAAAGAAAAGTGCAAAACTATTTCTGAATGTCATTACACATCCTAAAAATGGGTATTACTGATTCTCAGGGTTTACAAGAATGAACAGGAGACAAAACAGTATGTTCTGTATGTTGATTTAGTTAAGCTTACCTTCATTATGATTTTATTCCTTTTCTATTACTTATATTTTAGTTATGTTTAGACAATTGAATATGACTTACACTTTGGGGAAGCATGTGTGGCACTTCTCAATGGTGCCACTTCCCCCCCTTGCTTTTGATGAGAAGTCTTTCTCTCTAGGTGTGTTTTGAAAATCTCTGTTTAGGACAGGGAACTGGTCACATGCAGTTGGGCAGGGACTTTCAAGCCTGTTTAGTATAACTCCTTTATATCCCAAACAAATCCCAACATGTAAAGAACATAGTGAAAACACAGACCCTTGAACTGTTTGTGAATCTACACTGAGGTCACAACCGAGTGCTATTTTTGAATACCTACTATTTGGACTTATGATGGCATTCCTATTGAGGATCTTGCTTAAAAGCCACTCTGGGTCCTGAGCAACTCAAAGCCAAAAGCAGAGGAATGGCTGGTATACAGGGAGTTTGCAGTCTGCATCTTAATCAAATCAGCCTCTATGAATCGTGGTTTTTGCCAAGTGTCATTCTCCTCCAGGTAACTCATAAAGGTGGAAAAACTTCTGATATTCCTTCCAATTGTTGATATGAATGCAAAAGAGGAAGGAAGTCATGGTCTGGCACACCTGACACAATTGTTGGCCATCAGAACAAATGGGAGATTTCAGTGGTGGCCTTTACAAAGAGCTTTGTATTCTGCATGAGTGACCTCGACCTACAGCAGTGTTCCCAGAACAACATCCTGCACTACTTGTTGCTCTCTGCCCTCTGCTCTGCTCCCACCTGCACACCACAGATGAACTCACCCTTGCAGACAGCTTTACTGGCAGAGCCAGCAGAGCAGTCCAAGAGTGAGGAGAGGTGAGGCCTGCAGAGGTGGCACTGTAGGGATGTACTTCATACTCCTCCTGTTCCCATGCAATAACTTCCCATCCTATCCATGCTGATCAACTCTATCGTGAGGGCTTTTCCTCAAGACAGTTTTTTTCAAAGCAGGCATGGGCCTCTCATTCTCATGATTCTCTTTCTTTTGCTTATGATTCAAAGAATAGTGATTTGCAATCACAAGAGGACAAAAGAAAAAGCCACTTCTGGTTCAGACTCATCCCACTCAAACATTGTTGCTTACATCCTCTAGATATCTGGCTGAAGCATTCTAATTCAATATAAAGAGCTATTGGCTTATGTTTAATTTTAGCTTTCTCATTTAGCTTCTATGCCACAAAAGTGCCTTTTTTAATTTTAAATCAGGTAGAAAATCGCCATCTTGACTCCAGCATAGAGGGTGAAATATCAAAAATATCAGTATCCACCTAAGTAATTTTTAATGAATTGAGTCTTTTGTTCAACAACAGATGAACTTGTCTCTTTGGCAGAGTAATACAATCTAATCAGTTCTTATTTTTGGATTAATTTCAAAAACTGTCTCTCTGCATTTGTGAGCTTTCACTTATCCTTCTATGTGCTATTTTTCTTTCTTAAAATAAACTTTAAGCCCTATTTTTACCTTCATTTCTAATTTCTGCTTGAGGTGGAAGGAAGATGTCCTACTCTGAAAGGCCTAGAATTAAATTAGAAATCCTTGCCAACATGTAGTTTTATTTGCATTTACCTTGCAGAAATATAAATAATGTATTTCTTGTCCTGATTTGAATTACTCAGGCCCTGAGATATTCAATCTGGGGGTTCTACTTTGATATACATATTTTTTATCAGGTGGATCCTACTATCCTTTTACCATGTAGACCTTACAGGAAGTAGAAACAGACATTGAAACATTTTTTTCAAGAAACATCTAAAGTGCATGTTTGATTTATGCAGGTTTTTAATCTGGAAACCTTGGGCTCCCTCTTTTCATTATATATAAAATAGTGAATACAAATAAATACATATTTTGTGTATTAAAATATATAGGTCATAAAAGTATTTTAAAAAAAATAAAATATATTTTGAGTCTGTCTATTCTCATGAACCTTCTTAGATTTTCTGTCACATCACAGTTCATGACAAATTTCTTTGTCTCCTTTGCATGATATGGAGCTATTTCTGTTTCTGTTCACCCACTGCCAGAGTCTGACCTCAGTAACATTGGTGTTATTCCAGTGTAAATCCAGAGTGGCCCCCAGTGTCTGGATGAAAGTCTGATACTCTTGGTTCCATCCAGATAAAACAGTAGTAATGCTTGCTGGCAGAAGGCAGCATTTTTGGGGATTTGACAAGACTGTGACCAGACTTCAGACTGAGAGCAAACATGTATATCCATCTGTTGTCAAGGCAATCTGCAGTCCCAGGGTCTGTTGGGTTTGGCTGTGGAAGGTCTGCTCTTGGTCCCCTGGGCAGGATTCGTTGGCCATGTTCTCAGGATCCTGCGCTCCAGCTTTCTTTCCCACTGCTGTCTGCTGCTGTGGGACCAGCCCCAGCCCCAGTGCGCTATGCAAGAACTCTCTGGACCAGCTTCTTCCTCCTTGGCACAGGCCCTGTCCTCCCCTTAGGCAATCATCTCTTCTGAGCAGTGTTCTTCTGTGGGTTCATGAGGCAGGCTGTGCCCTCCAGAAGAAGGGGACTTTTTCAGGATATTGCAACACATCCCAGCATAGATTTACAAACTCCCATTCAATATATTTAGTTATTTTAGTCATACCACAGAGAAAACAGAAAGTGTAAGAAATATTTTTTTAAAAAATCTAACCATGTATTATATGTATTATATGTATTATATACATTGAACAACACAGACATTAACTCCAAAGTATATCTTTGAGCTTTCTGATTCACTGATGGCACTATACCATCAACATCTATGGAGGCCAAGAAAAACAAAAACAGTTTTGCTCTGACTAAGCCTCTCACTCTTCCAGGAAGGAACTACTGCTGGAGAAGCACATCTTGCTGCGTTTTGTCATGAAGAGCTAGAGCCTTTAACAAAAGCCAGTGGACCGTACCTGAACTTGAGTCAACATCAACGGACTGGAGTAACGAAAATTTGTTCTTATTATGTCCTGCCTTTTCAATTTCATTCTACCTTTCTACTGTAGCAAAATGCTATTTCCTATAAGTAAAAAATCAATGAGGTTTTCTCTGCTTGACACATCCACAGACACACAGGTTTATCTCATTTATTGTGTCCTTCCCTCTTCTGGTATTTCCCTACTATACTGTTTGTATTCCACAAGTCTTTTATAACATCTTCCTTTACTCATCTCACTGTACTGACTTATTTGCTCAACCTCACTTCTACTCTGTTTCCATTTCAGTTTGGCTGTATACAGAGCCTGGTTCTGCTTCCAGGGTCCTCAGACAATTTGCATTTCCTAGATTGCCTAGAGCCTTAGTTTTAACTGCAGTCTGTATAAAACTGTAATTTTCCCTTATGTTTGTTGATCAGGCAATAAAGGGACTTTTAACTAGGGAAGAAATTGGAGCTACTTGTGTTTCTAATATATCTATGACAAATAAAATCAATATTAGAATAATTATATTTCCATAACCTAAGAACTTCCTGAATCTGTGGGCTGGTGGAGGAAATCCAAGGCCACTGCATGCAAATATGACATAGCTGTCTTTTCTATTTTTGTTCATGCCAGCCTAGTGAAGAGTAGTAGTTGACAGGAACTGGCTGTGCTGGAATCCTCAGAGGGTGGTGTTTTTTTACCATGCTCAGTGGGGCCATTACTCAGCTGGGAATTGCGCCTGATAAACTTTAAAAAAAAAAAAAAATTGAAAGAAAAGACACATTTTAGAATGCTTGTTGTAGGTTACAAATAAACATAATGCAGAGTGGTGTCTGCACACACATGCTGCAGATAGGAGTGCAGAGCACAGCTCCTGGAGCTGTTCAGCTGTACCCCAGAGCTGCATTTGTGGAATACAAACAGTACAGTAACACATGCCCACTCTCACAATGCCCACCTCCCCTGGGCCTCTTCTCCCAGAGCTTGGGCAGGTAGACAGAGGTTTGGGATTGGTCATTAGCCTGTCATTATTGTTTTCTTAAATATAATCCAATGTGCATGACCTGGAGGAAAGACCTTTAACTAGGGTTTTTAGGAGGCCAAGCGGAACATAAGTCAGAAGAGAAGAGTCAGAATTTTAATCTTGAGGAGAAAGCTGCAGTCACAGAGCAGGAAGACCACACAATGTAATGGAGATTGAACATGCAAAGGTTTGCATCCATTCACTACCTTCATTGGGCAGTGACAATGTGACTGGGGGTGGTACACCCAAGGTATCCAACTTGCTAATGTTCTCAGCACCATGGATTTTCCATCAGCTACCAGAAGGGGCCAGGCTTTAGGATCAAGGAATATCTTCAGTTTCTTCATCTATTTCTCCTCATCACCTTTGTCTGCCAAAATGGTCAAGTTGTTTTTTGTGGCCTGGGTGTTACACCCAAGTTGTGACTGAGTCTGTCTTGAGTCTGAGGAACAGCTACCTCCAACTCATACAATTAGACCTCAAAAGGTTGGAAGAGAAAAGTCAGGAGAATATGGTTATTTTCCCCAAGACACTGTGCAGTTTGTAAAGTGCATGATTGAATTTTTTTCACAGGTGCAGCAGCCAGCTCATTGATCTTTCAGAAAGGTAAGTCAAACTAGCAGAGAAGACATCAGAAGGAGATTCACTGACCACGATGGTGCCAGAATGTGCAGGTTAATATGTTGAATCATAGGTCTTGCTGGTATGAAGACTTCTGAAAAGAAACCCAAATTGTGTCTATTTCCAGAGGTGAGAACACAATGAAACTTTCCTTAAATGAAACCCTCTTCCCACACTATGTCTCTCACCCAGCACACCTCTTAAAATCTCACCTAAAAATAGGATTTTCGGAAATGTCTCTAGGAGGGCATGTGGTACCTTTCTACTTTTTCGTTACACCATTCAACACATCCACCATTCCCTGAGCTCTCTAGTGTGGGGGTGTACTTTTGTGGTCTTCTAGGGACAAGGTAGATACAATTGGTCTCATTTGGCCTTCCAGGCTAACAGTAACAGCCATCACTGCAGGTTTTGCTGCTCAGTGTTGTGTTGCTAACTTGGATCTATGGCAAGCTGCACCGTGAAAATAACCTGCAATGCGCCTCCAGAAGTTTTGGTTTTGCATAAACAGAAATAATCCTTCTTATTCATTTCTTCCAATACATTGATGACTTTTCAGTGAGCATGTAACCAGATCTGCATGAAATGATTGTAATAGCAGCCTGTAGTAATGGGGGGAAAACCAGTTTTTATTTCCTTGCATAAAATGTCAAAACATGGATCAGACTGGCTGAACATCCAGAAATTCTTTCCATTGGATCGCCAGATTTGCCAGTCATTCTAAGACGTCTTTTTCCAAAAATGAAGATGACTTACAAAATTGTCTAGCTTGGGTAAAGAGAGATACTGTTTCCAAAAGGAGGAGTAAGTTTATTTTGGAGTTTTATATTATCTGTTTTTAAAGTCTTATATTTAGGGATTGCTTTTTTTTCCAAAATAGTCAAAGATGCTTTATGTCATAGCAAAAGGCCCCTAAAATGGTATTTTTTTATTTAAATGGCACATGATCTTATTCTTAACATTTATTATAATCCTTTTAGAGTCCATTAGATGTTGTCTAAGTTTCTGATCACGTAAAATTCCAAAACATTTAAACACAGACCAGCAACGGTGCAAAGATTATTAAACAAAATATGACTGGTCAGCTTTATGGGCAGAATGAAGTGCTCATTTGGATATTTATTTTTCTTATGCAGGCACAAGGAGAAGGGGAAAAAAGAGTTGATTATCCTTGTAGAGGGAAACTGGTGAAATTTTAACTTCCATGGTAAAAAGCTCTTTAGAGATGAAACTGAGTGTGAGAAAAACAAGTGAGGTACAGTCTTCAAAGACTTATCTATACTTTTCTGTTTAGGAATTTTGTCTGTGCACATGGCAATCAGAAGGAAAGCTGATAGGTATGAATTGCTAACTCAGTTTAATGATGCATACAGCAGTTACAGATGGCGACAAAATTTTGTCAGATTTCTGTGCTCTGTATGCAAAATCAGCAGAGCTTCAGGAAAAAGCAAAAGAACATTTGGGGAGTCTGTGCTGTGCCTGCTTACAAATGTGAAGCTGAAACAATTAGACATGTGGTCAATGGGAATAAAAGTTGCTGCATATATATGTATAGGCATGTATGCATGCAGGTATAGGCAACATATGCATAGACATGATGCACTGAATAAGCAAGAAATATTTTCCATCTGGAGAAGTCATCAATGAAAACTGTGTGCTGGAACAGCCATAAAACAGTAGATCTGACATTATTTTTCCTACCTTTGTCACTAGAGTTTTTCAATGTGCTCTTCTTTGGCAATGCCTTTTAGCGTTGAGACACCCAAACTGCAAGGCTCTCAGTTTCTTGAAGTTACTGACTCTCAGATGAAGGTAGAGTCCATCTGACAGCATCTGCTGTGCTGAATGCGACCAAATATCTCAGCCTGAACATGAAGGAAAACAGCCCTGCTCCTGAGCAGCCACCAAACCCTCAGACCAGTTCTGGTTAAACCAAGATTGTTCTTCAACTTCACTGCACACATTGAATTTAATGTTTACCAGGATCACATCAATGCTTAAAACCATAACTTTTATACAGCAGCACCTCTGCACTGCATCCTTCACTGTTCAGCTTAGGAGGCAACAAATTTGGGTTGCACCCAGCCTGGCTGCCACTGCTTTTGCAGAAGTTCAGCTCCCATGGTGGCAGCGCAGTGCACACACTCCAGTTCCACCCTTGTGAGATTGGATCGCTGCAGCAAGACACTGAGGAGCTGAACTGCTTTTGGCCTGGGACTCCTGCTGCTAGGGACAACACCCCATGTCACTGTGGGCTGCACCAGATAGCCCCTGAAACCTGCCAGACCTAAAAGCTGCAGAGAGCCAAGGCTGGACCAGACAGGCACCCTAGCAAGGGGGAAGAAGCATTGTTTCTTGGCCAGCCTAGCCAAAGGCTCCAGGCTGCCAGAGAAGGCAAGGCTGAGCTACTGTAGTGGGACAAGAGGAGCTGGACAAGAAGACAAGCACATGACAGAGGCACAGGAGAGGCCACATTCAAGAATCTCACACTTACAGATCCACTGGAGTAGCAAAAGTGCTAGGTTATTTTCTGTAGGCAGTAACAAACTTTCTCTTTAACAGGAAAGTTAGTGCATATAGTCTATATAGTATATAGTGTATCATATAGGCCATGATTTTTCCTGGTTAATTGCTTCCCCAGATGCAATTTCCAGACTGACGATAATATGTCAAACCCATGAATACAGCAGTAGCTGCTTTTATTCAGTACTTCCAAAGAAAACCAGGTGGATGCTTAAACAGAGCTGGTTTTTCGTCAGAAGATAGGTTAACAAAGGAAAGGTTTACCTTGAGTGACCTTAGACTAAAGATATAACACACTCCTCCCTGTCCTTCAGCTTTGTAGTGGCGCATTTCTCTATGGGGAAACAAGCCAAGATCCAGGTGTTGACTTCTATGGAGAATAATTTCAGATTTCAGGACACTGCTTTATGTGTAGAGACCACCTAACCTGAGTACTTCAAATAAATTTATGTTGCTAAGATTTAGTATGAGCAACTTTTCCATGGGAAAGGTGATATTTCAATTGGCAATTTCCAATTTCAAATAAAATACCACAGCTGGAAAAATATATATACTGGAATTCACAAAATTCCCATGAAAACAAGAGAGGAAGTCCTCTCCTAGCTTGAAGTTGTATGTGGAAAAGACATTAAATACTGTCATAATCTGAATTGAAGCCCGATATCTTTTATCCTGTCATTAATGTGGAAAAATCAGTGACTTCACGGGTAAAAAATAATGCCTATATGAGTAGTCTTCAGCTTTTTATTTCAGTTTCTCAGAATGTGGAACTTAAGGTACTGCAGTGGAGTACATGGCTGGAAAATTCAGCCTCAAAAAAAAAAATTCAGCCACTGTTTAAAGGCACTATCCTAGAGAAACATAAAATCTGATTGCATTTTTTTTCCTTTCTTCACAGTAGGATTTTAAGTTAATTGAAATCACAAGGAAAGAGAAATAACACAGAGCTTTTTGTCTACATGGTTAAGATTAATATATTTAGATAAACCCTAGCTAAAGATCCAGATTTTGAGATAGCAAGTTAATCCAAACATTCTCATATCCATCCATGAGGCAGGTGATGGTCAGTAGGTCACTGAATAAATCACCAGGAGAAAGTCTACGGAATCACACGGTGCTTTGATTTTATTTCCTTATAGTCTCAGAAGAAATGCCAAATGTTCTGACCTTACCTAAGGGAGTATGTGCTTTTATATTGCATGAACTCTGTCAGCAAGAGCAGGAGTTTAACCAGCAATCCTATCTAGGGTTAATAAGTACAGTAGAACAGTCAAAACCAGTTGAGTCCAGTAGGTTTTTGGGTGAAATTTTCAAATCGTGAGGATTTTTCCAACTCCTGGTTAGCAAAAGTGTAGAAATTAAATGCATTTTTTCTCAGGGGGCTAGAGGAGCACAAAGATATTGTGGCAACTAAGGAGAAACAATTGTGCACCAAACATACTGAGATCTGGAAGTACCTCAGTATGTTTGGTGCACAATTGTGCAGTAAATTGCGCACAATTGTGCACCAAATTTGCACATAACCATGCAAACATTAGTCACAAATTGCTTTTTTTTTTTTTTTTTTTTTTTTTTTTAATCTTAGAAGAAGCTGTGGACATCTTGGAGGAGCTGAGATTCCCAGGATTACTGGAACTGGAAGTAACCCTACCCTGGAATGCTGGACACCCCTCACTGGTGGTGAGGAAGCAAAGGAAGCTGAGAGCAATGTGCTGTTACCACAATGGATTTTGCTTCAATTGCAGAACAAGAAACAGCTCTAAGTCTCATTCAAAACAATGGCAAATCATTGGTCATATTTTCTATTCTTATTAGTAAGTTCTCTTTCTGTTGTGAAAATTAGAGATTGCTTTTAGTGATATTCTATATTCTCATCAACATGCTACTTGTTATTTCTGGGCAATTCTATAACCATGCATGATTCAATTTACAGAATCAAATACAGGCCTCTGTGCAACTTTAAGTTTTGTGCTTATTATCTCTCAGATTTCTGACTACTTTTATTTACAGGTTTTAGTGATGCTCAGTTTTTCACATTTTCTTATGTAATGCCTCCTGCTGCCATTATCAGTTTTCCATGAAGACCTCAGGATTATATCATACTCTCCAGTACACTCAGCTGCCTAAAGGAAATTTTCAGCTCAGTTTTCACTGTGAAGAAAAGAATTTGCTGGACAGCACATGAAGTTCCAGATGTGACAAAGTCTGGCTCTCAGGCTCCCTGATGTGAAGTACAGCAAAGTGTTAATAGTTTTTACTGAGTAGTCAGCTTGAAAAGGAATAGGGGATTTAAGACATCCTTTATTGGGAGAAACTCCAGACAAGTGGGCAACTCTCAAAGGTTTTTTGTGAGGGTTTTTGGTGTCTCATGACCTATTGAATTTTGCATTTGTATTACCCTGAGCAAACTTCTGTGGTTCTCATTACAATTTATGTATAACCTGCACTGTTTGCAGCCAAGGCCTAAAGATGAGAACAAATCTCTGAGGAGTTAAAAGTAGCAAGAAGGTAATCTGATCCCAGAGGCAAACAGGAGAAGAGTGACTGGGAACAGGGCCACTTCAGGTAAAATCTGCAGTGTCACCCATTAACCATGCCAAAGAAATGGGGACACTGGAAACAGTCTCCATCAAGCCTTTTCTAAAAAGAGACAACACTACAGATGCCATGTGTGATCTGAACAGGCTCTCAAAACTAGACTCGTATCAATAAAAACCTGTCTATTCTTTCATCTTCTTTTCTAATCTCCCTGCTAAAGCCAGCATCATCTGCAGAGAAGGCCCAGATCTAGAAAAGACATTTTATGAGAGTAAGATGCCCTTCCAGTAGTTTCCATCCTTTAGTCCTGTTCTGTGGGGTCATGGGACTCCACAGAGCTGTTATCTTTCAAATGGTTGGTTATTTGGTTCTTGGGGTGAAAGTCTGGTGAGAGTCTTACCTGTGTGGAAAGGCAGGCCAAATGTGCATTTTGCATAACAGAAATGAAATAATTCTGCTCCATGATGCTTTCAAACTTCCCTCAAGCATCTAAGAAGAAGACAAACAAAATCCCTTGCATCCCTGGGGCTGCCAATGTAGCTGGAAGTTAAAATGCAATGTGAAAAGCATGTCACAGATAAGCCTCTGCAACACATCATAAACTGCACCCACTCCTCAGTGGACCTTGTTCTTCATGGGCTTGTAATAATTTTTCTTTCATTACAGTCCTTTTTCATCAAGAGATCCCCTAAGCACAGAACAACACTGCAGAACTAGGGGAAAGAACCAAAAACCAAAAAACCTTAAATTCTGTTTGGAGCAACAGTAGCCACCCAACACAAATGGGAGAGGAACATTAAAGTGCCAGGCACACCAAAACCAACAGGTCACACTATGCAGGACATGGCAACGAACTGGAGGAATGGGGCTTGTTATTCAGCTCTGCTGGGCAGCATGGGAAAAATGAGAAAGTGATAAAAAATCATTTCAAGGCAGAAAAACAACAAAAAGTGCAAACTATTGGAATGGGAAGGAGGAATGGGAATTTATTGCACCATTTTGGAGGAGCTAATGGTCAGGACTAGATCTGGGATGTATCTAAGGATCTACTCTGTAAAATAAAGGTGTACAGGACAATACATGCAAAGCAATGTAGAGCACATTGAAAAGCAATTTGAAAGCAGGATACAATGCAGACAGCAAATCCTCTATATCCATAACTGTATGCAATTCTGCAGGATTGAGCTCTGATATGCCAATTCTCCCACTGGCATAGTTCAAAAGAACAAAAACCCAGACAAGAGTCACCATGATGTTATCAGTCCAAGCCTCACACCTGAAGTCTTCCTCAGAACTTGTTTCCCTTGCCCAATCCTCAGCTCTTAGATTTTGCATCATCTCTGTGTTCTCCTGGAGAAGAGGGAGCTCAGGGTGGGAGGTGCTGCAGCCCTGCCCAGGTGCACAGCCGGGCTGGCAGGCAGCTGCACACCGAGAGCCACACAGCAGGGGTGGCAGCAAACAGAAATTCTGCAATAACACCTGATGTCACTTCTCCCATTACTTTTTCTCACTGCCTTAAGCAAAAAGCTTTACCTTAAACCAGCCTCTTCCAGATTCAGTGCTGAGACAGGCCATGGGCTCCAGAAGTGCTGCAATTTCATGGGGCAAACAGACCTTCTGGCTTGAAATTCTCACTTTGCTGATCCTTTCTTTTTGCATCTGCTGCACAAACCTTTTAAACAGAAATATTTCCACTCCTCACCTCCTGGGCAGGTCTTGATGAGATCCCTTCCCCTCCCTGTACCCATCCTCAGCACATCTCACTTTCTGCTAGTCTGAGATATGAAATGCTAATTTTCTGACAGCTTTGGAACATGGTGGATCTCTGTCATGGTTTAACCCTGGTCAGCAACTCAGCCCCATGTAGCTGCTTGCTCATTTTCCTTAGCTGGATTAGGGAAAAAATGTGAAGGGTAAAAATGAGAAAACTCATGAGCTGAGATAAAGGCAGTTTAATAGGGAAAGTAAAAGCCATGCACCCAAGAAAAGCAAACCCAGGAACTGATTCCCATTGGAAGGCAGGTGTTCAACCATCCCAAGGAAAGCAGGGCTCCATCACACATAACAGGGACTTGGGCAGACTGAAGTTGTCACTCTGAACACTTTCCCCCTTCCTTCTTGCCCCAGCTTTATATGCTGAGCATGACACCACATGGTACAGAATGCTCCTTGGTCAGTTGAGTCAGATGTCCTGGCTGTGCTGCCTCCCAAAATTCTTGTGCACCCCAGAATCCTCTCTGGTGGTGTGGGAAGAGAAGCAGAAAAGTGTGCAAACACCGCTCAGCAATAACAAAAACATCCCTGAGCCATCAATACTGTTTTCAGCAGAAGTCCAAAACACACTCATATTGCCTACTCTGAAGAAAATTATCTCAGCCAAAGCCAGCACAATCTCCTTCTGCCTTGCCCTGGAAATGCAGTGTGGGACAATTGCTTACAGCTGCCAGCCAGGGAGGGCAGAGGATTCTAAGGGCAAAAGAGCCAACATGAACCAATTTTCTACCACCCAGCTTGAAGGGCTTGCCATAAGAAAATATGTTAGATATTTGTTTGCTCTCGCTGTGAGAGCACAGTCAGGAAGAGTTTAAGAAAGCTGATCCTGCCTTTGGGCAAGGGGACATCGCAGAACATCCTTGCTGGCTCTTTCCACTCCAGAAGAATCTCATGTTCTCCAACAAGTGCAAGGTGAAGCACCTGGGTCAGGGCAGCCCCCAGTATCAATACAAGCTGGAGGGTGGACAGAGCAGGAGCAGCCCTGCCAAGAAAGCCTTGGGAGTGCTGGTGGATGAAAATCTGGACATGAGCCAGAAACGTGCACTTGCAGCCCAGAAAGCCAATTTTATCCTGGGCTGCATCAGAAGCAGAGTGGGCAGCAGGGCAAGGGAGGGGATTCTGCCCCTCTGCTCTGCTCTGGGGAGATTCCATCTGGACTCTCTGGGGTCCCCAGTAGAGGAAGAACATTGACCTGCTGGAGCAGGTTCAGAGGAGAGCCACCAAGGTGATTAGAGGGCACCTCTCCTATGAGGAAAGGCTGAGACAATTGGGATTACTCAGCCTGGAGAAGAGAAGACTTTAGGGTGACCTAATTGCAGCCTTCCAATTCCTGAAGGGAGCCTATAAGAAAGATGGAGATAAATATTTTACAAAGGCGTGTAGTGATAGGACAAGGGGGAACAGCTTTAAACTAAGGGGAGGTTTAGATTAGATATTGGGAAGAAATTCTTTATTGTGAGGGTGGTGAGGCACTGGAACAGGTTGCCCAGAGAAGCTGTGGATGCCCCATCCCTGGAAGTGTATAAGACCAGGTTGGATGGAGCATTGAGCCACCTGATCAAGCAAAAAATATCCCCACCTGTGGCAGGGGTGTTGTAATGACATCATCTTTCAGGTTCCTTCCAACACAGGCCACTCCATGCTTCTTTGACTCTATGACTTTCTCTGCTAAGGGGATCACATGGACTGACAGTTTTAGAGTTGCACACCAGGCACCCCCAGGTGTAGGAACAGATTATTTAAAGGCCCTTTGCTGCTCTACCTCCCCAGCACCTGCTGCACTCCAGCGGATTCCCAACAAGTGGCTGTGACCCTGGGAGGAGCTGAGCTACCCAACAGTCATGCTAGGCACTTCTAGGCACTTTCAGGGTTTGATGGGTTTCTGCACACTCCCCAGACCACATGGCTCATCAGTGGGAAAAAACCTGGTCCACAGAAGGTCTGCAGCATCAGGAGGGAGGGGGCCAAAATCTTTGCACACTTCTTTGGTAATGCTGCCACAGACAATGATTTCTTGCTGGGAAGCTAAAAATCCTGATGTGGTCTTTGTGACAGCAGACATCCTTTTGTGGATTATTGCCAAAACTCAGAGGCCTGAAAAGCAAGCTGGGAAGTGTCTGCTGGGGAAAGAAACCCCCCCTGCCTTCCATGAGAAGTTAATAAATGTCAGAGAAAAAATCTGAAGACATAATAATGGCTGTGAGGATTAACTTGCTCTTACAGCAGCAGTGCCAGATTATTTATTGGAAGTATATTTTTCCTCTTTGAGGTTTGTTTGAGGGTTTTTCTGTTAAAAATAGATAACCAAAGGTTTATGAATGAAAGACACATTGGGGAAAAAATCAACTTGACACATAAAATTAAATTTCAGTATCAAAACTCTAGGGTTTAGCAGAGAAGAAAGAAAAGCATTTCATGCAGGCATCCAGCTGCAAAAAAGAAGGCCACTGGAGATTAATGAGGAAATAAATGGAAATAATATATGAGGACTAAATAAGGAGGAAGTTTAGGCCATAAGAGATTAATGAGGAACATACACTTGCTCTAGCTTTGCCACCAGATACATGAACTGAATTGTGTTTTATGGTTTTCAAGGTAAATTGAAAGTGACTGAACAGCAAAGAAACTTTACAGAGGGTTTTCACTCACAGTCCTCCTGGGACTCATCCCCTCAGAGGTGGGAAAGGCTATATATGCTAACTCTGCAGTTTTTGGGGATGAGCAGAGGAAGTTTCTCTATAGAAAGCTTTGTTAGCACATGCTTCCTTCTTTTGAGCATGAGACAACCAGCAAAAAGCCTTGGTTTTGCACAGAAGTCACTGAACTGCAGCTGAATAGGCCTTAGTTAAGCTGATCTTTAAATCATGTAATTAAAAGCAGAAACAAAAGTCTTAAAAGGCATAATCCAATCTTTATATTTGTACTGCCACATGTGTGCATGCATATAGAAATGCACTTGCTGTCAGAAAAATTTGCTATTTCAAAATAAATTTTACCCACAACTTGGAATAAATACTTAGCCTACAAAATGTCATAAGAATTCATACAATTATAGTTTGGAAATCACATTTTTTATTTCTACACTAACTTTTTTTAAATAGCATAAAAAGCATATTTTAAAATAATAAAATAAATCACAATAAAATTATCTGTTCTGTTTAAGATGTAATAAAATGTCTCAAATGAAGCTAAGACAGACAAAATGAATTGTTTAATTACCTTCAATTCCCTTGTTTCAGTACCAATTTTCTGCATCTTCTTTCCATTCTATTAATTTTCATTTCAATGCTAACCTAAGCTATTTTCTGTCCCCATCTGCCTTCTGAGGTTTTATCCCAGAGCCAAGAAGTGCTGTCCTAATTGAGCTCTCAATTTACTCAGCATCTCCACTCCTGGCAAGGGTCAGCCACAACCAGGGCTGCTCTCCATGGATCTGAGACCCTCAGCTCTGCATCATGGCAGCCCACCACCATTTCCCTTGGTCTCTTTCCCTGCATGCCAGGGGGTGTTCTTTTTTTATTTCAAGTCCCTAATGGGGGGATTAAGATGGGAGGAGGTGTGTTTGAATTGCTCTGGTCACTGTATCCAAAATCATGACAGCCTGAGAGAAGCATGACCTGCCATGGGGCAGCTGCTGGAGTGCTGTGCGGGCCACATGTGACACTGGAGTCTCTTGAATGTTCAGCATAAGAAAAGAGCCCAGGCAGGCTTGCCTGAAAACCCTGGCCAGCTCAGGTCCCACTATAAGCAGTGTAGGAAATCCCATATCCTGGATTCCCCTCAAGTAACACATTGTTTCTTCCTACAGCTCCATCAAAATCCAGCTCTTCATTGTAAGAAGGAAATTGGCATAATCCAGATCTAATGAAAAAGGATTTCATAAGTCACTTTTCCCCTGGTTCACTTCCAACAAATCAGCTGTGCACTGTGGCCACTGCACAGGTGAAGGCCAGCTGTGTGGTGATCCTTTACCTGACCACACTCACCCCAAGCTCTTCTTGCCAGCATCCTGCAAGAGCTCTGGAAACTGGGGATGGATTCTGCCCACAAAGCTCTGGGGTGATGAGAGGAACAAAATAGTGAGTTGTACTTTCTATTGCAAGCCTCCTTCAAATTCAAGGGAACAGGGCAGAAGGCCTTCACCATCCTCTGTGATTTTGGCTCTCATCTGTCAAAGAAGAGAGTAGAAATGACATTAGCCTCCTACTACTATGGGAGTCTGAGCCATGAGCTGTCCCTGGTCTTTGGGAAAGTCAGCTTGGACCAGTAAGAGAAGGACATTCTCAATAGTAGACTGGTCACACCTCTGATTAGTGAAGCAGCTGCTTCCCAAAAAGACAGTGGGATTTTTGGTTAAATTTGCCAATTTTTGTTTTTACTATGCTTAGGAAAAGCTGGATCCAAAATTATTGGTGTAAAATAAGTAAGTCTTATCCTAACCTTTCCAAACAAGAATGTTTCTGTCTGTTGCACAACTAAAATGAGCAACATTTGAAATACTTTTTCCAAAAAAAGGTTATACTTTTGGCATGTTATTTAAATTATACCTAACAAATTCATTTGTTTAGAAATCCATATGCCTTTCAGAAAGTAAATACAGTTCATATTTGAATAAGTTCCTATATTTAATGCCAAGCTTTCATGGAAAATGCCCATTAATGTTTATCAGAACATTAGATTCATGAGCCAAACTTTTGGTAATGCATGGCATTAAACTTTGGGGTGGAAGAGGTGGATTATATATTTAGAAATAGCTCCTATTAGGCAGCTACTATAGGAGCTGCATGGAGGAGAATGCCCATAGGATACCACTTCTCCCAGCTGGCAGCATGACACAGTGCAGGAGCCTGTCAGGGGGCAGGACAGGGAGTTCCAGCCCTAAGTCTGAATTTCTTGCCTTTTGTGGGTTTAAGCCATATGTGGACTCACCTAATTTGTAAAGGATGTTTTACAGCTGAAATACAAACCCTGAAAACAGGGAATGAGGATGAAAACACAGACCATGCCATGACCACAGTCCAAGGCTCTTGTGGGAGCTGCCATAGTCAGGGACTTACAGCAAATATTCTATTGAATTACAGAAAGGACTGTTATTAGGTTCCCCTTCCCTTCAGCTCATTATATACAATGGTCTTCCATAACTAAACTTTCTTTCTAGCAGCTTTTGCCCATCAACAGCTTAACACTTTAAAATTTTCCAAACACTGCAATTTGATATATTCAGGTAGCAATATGCATTCAGGGAAACTGTGGGTCCCAGGATAATGATTCTCTTCAATCAGTTTAAGCCTGGGACATTGTATATTTATGACAGTGAGTATTATGGGGATGTGGATTCACCAGTTGACTGATGCAGGCAGCCCTGCAAAGTGATCAATCTTTGCTTGTTAAGGAAATTCCTGTACCCTCATGTATTTGTCTGGTGGCCAGCCTAAAAGAAAAAAAAAAAAATGAATCACCTGTATAGAAATAAAAAGCAATAAGCCCAGTCAGGACATCCACTCGTTTGGAGGAAGCTCAGTTTCAAGAGATTCCAATTGTGGGCCCAGTTTCTTCAGCAGGTTTGCTGGTTGTGGCTCTGCAGTCATTTAATGTCCCTGCACACTACTCCACAGTGTTTTCATTTCACCTCCTGAAGTAATTGAAATTCAAGATGGAGGGAAGATAAATGGACCTGTGTCTGCATTGACTATAGAACTGATTTCGGGTCTCTGACAAAAAGGTATCACAGAGAGTACACAGCCTTTTAAGAGAACAACTGAGTTCAGTTATTCATGAAGGCAAGCTAAGATTTTGACATGACAGACTTAGCAGGTGAACAAATTTACAGAATTCCATAATATTTCATGAAAATTGCCTCTTTGGGAACAATTTTTGCAGGTTATATTCCATTTCTTAAAAAAGCAAGAGCCTGCCTTAAGCAAATGAGCTGACTTGCTGTGAGACAGCTGAAAAATAAGCTCATTGAAATCTCCACAAAGAGAAGCTCTAAGGGACAGGACTTGCACAGGGGTGTTTGCACAGTGCCTGGTACAATGGGTCCTAACCTGGTCATGCCCTTTGATTGTTACTGCAGAGCAAACAGTCGACAACAAAGAAGCAGCAAGTAACACTCAGGTCAAGCTCAGCTACCAAATCTACATTGTATGTTCCCCACATGCCTCCTCAAGCACGCAGGCAGCTGCTACCACTGCATACAAAGACTGGCTAAAGCCAAAGGAAAGTCTGTTGACCCCACAGCTTCTGCTTAGGTGTCTGATGCATTGGCTGGAATTTCATCAGATGCTTCCTGTCACTCATGGATGTTCCCACTGCTGTGGGAGGGCATTCTGTGATGATGAAAACTCTTTGTCCTACAGGGAAGACTATCATGAAAATGTCTTGACACCGAAGATGGAGCTTCTAGCAGTGAAAAATATCTGCTGGGTACCTTTCTGCTGTAGAGAATGCCCTCTGAGCAGTCAAAGAGCAGAGTTTGAAGGGCGCTTCTTGTGCATTGGTCAATCACATGCACCCATGACAACTAAAATGCAAGTGATGCAACAGTTGATCTGTGGCAAACATGTCTGCCCACAAAACTCCACAAAACAAATGTATCGTGTTCAGCCCTGAGCCCATACTCTGCGTGCATTTCTCAGAAACACTGACAGTAGTTCCTACCAGAATTGGAAGCTGTTTTTTACCTCTTAGTAGATTGCCTTTGGGATGGCCATCAGTGCAGCTCTGCAGAGTCTCTGCTGCCAAATGCATTGTCTTCATAAGAGCAACAGCAATAGCCTGATCCAATGTAGATGCTGTAATCATCAGATATAGATATTCTTCCTGGGGACAGTGAATGGCACATGGCAAGCTGTGTCTGTAAGATCCTGCTGACAAATCTGGGTCTGCATTTAGGCTTGGAGGAAAACTGATTAGTTTCAACTTCTTGGAACTTCCACGACTAAATAACTTTATGTAGCATGGCATCTATAAAGAGCTATGATGGCTGCAGCAAAGGAGATGCTGCTTCCAAACCATCTAGCACACAGCACAAATGCCTCTGTGTGACCCCACAGGGGTCCATGACTTCAACAAAACCAGGCAGGAATGGTTTTGCCAGACTAGAAAATACAGCCTTAAATATTTGACATTATTGGTGACAGAGGGTTAGGAAGAAATGAAAAGCATGTTGGAAAGCTCCATCTACAGAAGATGCACTATTCAATTTTATAGTTCCATAAAAAATGCAAAAGAACTGTTCACAGCTGGTGAGAAGGAAGCCCAAACTCTCAGTTTCACTTCCGCCACTAGCTGACATTTATAGGGTTTTACTTATAAACAGCACTTACATAAATCAGTCTAGTCATAGCTTACACCCCTCTTGCAATGCAGACCCCAGTCATGTATTTGTTGCTTCCCAAACAACAAAGACTTGAGGTGAGGAACAAGATATGCAAACTCTTCTTCAGTGGGTAATTTAACCCAAATCCAAGTACTTGGTTTACAAAGTGTATAAACAGCCTGCTGAAACCCAAACAATACAGTCAAGGAAGTATTTTATACTGAGAAAGATCTTCTCTTACTAGTTTGCATGCTGACATTTTAATAAGTGCCCTGTAGTGCCTTTCCCCCCCTGATTTAACCATAATTGTTGTTTTAATAAATTTTCAATTAATTTAACTGTTATTCTGCACTTCTTGAGAAGTTCATGTAACTGTATAAGGCTGTATGAATAATTCCCCTGTCATGAAGAACTGCTAGTGGACAGCTTGGCTTCAAATATTTCTGAAGAGCATTTCACAAGATAGCCAGGACACGTGGTTGCACAGAGATATTCCACTCCTCTTGCTGAACCTCACCTAATGACCCATCTAGCACTGACCTTACATCAGAGGCTCTCAAACACTAGAGACCAGCAGAATTACTGACAATCTGAAGAGAAGCATGTGGCGCTGGTCCCTCCTTCTTCTGCAAGGATCAGGATGAGAAGGCAGCAGAAAAGTAATAGAGAACAGCAATGCAGAAGTGAAACTGTGAGAAGCTACTCAAGGACAAAAGATTAAAAAGCAAAAGGACCGTGGCTTTATCCTTTCCTCAAAGAATTGATTAAATTAGGAATGGTTGTGATTACAGAAAGATTTCCTTGCAATTACTGTTCCACATCAGAATGCACTGCAGGAACTCTACAGACGTCTTGGATTGAGGGAATAAGCCAAGAAAGGGAGTCATGGTTATAACAAGAGCCATGCAGTTACTGCAGACATGTGAATCCTCTTCAAGCACACATTCACTAAGGAACACGTTTCCTGAGAGAAAACTATCACAGAGCCATGTACATCTCCCCCAGGAGCACCTGTCTTCCTGCTCCAGGCACCCCTCATCACCTTTGTTCACACTGCAGAGACGTGACCACATACACACACAGACAAGGATGTCTCCAAAGCTGGATGTCCCCAAAGCACATTCATTGTCTACTCTCTTTAGCTGTGATTTTAGAGGGGACACTGTTCTACAGCCCCCAAGGGAGGAACTCCAGAGAAGAGACCCTGTTTAGGTTAGATACAAGAGAGATCAATTTTTTTAATACTGCTGGCTGTTCTGGATGTCTCCATTTTCAAGGAGAGTTGTTCACTCATAAAGCATTTTCATCCCCAAGTCCAACAGAAGGAAAAGTATGTTTAAGGACAATATGCTCTTTAAAACCAGCAATTTATGCCCTCAAAGCCATTATGGGAATCTAAGGAATGTTTTCACCATGGGGAATATCCATGCTGTGTGCCCAATATTTAGGTGTGTATTTAGGACATAGCTGTTTTTCCCAAACAATGCAAAAAAGAAAACTTTCTGGCAAGTACTGTCATTGCTCATCCTGGTGCAACAGTCACATGAAATAGTGAAATTTTGCATCCACAAAACACACTCTCTGGACAGCATAAGGCTATGTAAGTATGTAGGAGATTAGTCTGATTAGTCTGTTCATGATAGCTTATCAGGCTTTTGAACAGTGAATATTTCTTCTCTAATGTACAGATTTTGATTTTGTGCTCTTGATCCTTGTGCAGACTAGAGTCCCATTGCAGACATCCTGACACACATCTATTGATATTCAGGGCATTGCTGCAAAACTACACCAGCTCCAATGCAACAGCATATAGCTGTGCTTTATCTAAGTTCATACAGCCACATGCACTGAATTTTACTAAAAACACATAAATAAAAGGGAGGAGGTTGCTTGATGGCAGCTTCAGGAAGGCATCACTAGATCCACACAAACACTTGGGAAAAAGGTGCGTGCAACTTCTACAAAACTCTCAGCAGAGGTTTCAGAGACAAGAGCAAACGGCCTCAAGTTGCACCAGGGGAGGTTTAGGTTGGATATTAGGAAGAAATTCCTTCAACAAAAAAGTTGTTAAGCATTGGAACATGCTGCCCTAGGAAGCATGGTGGAGGCACAGCCTCTGGAGGTATTTAAAGATAAGCAGATGTAGTACTTAGGGACATGATGTAGTGGTGGACTTCGTGGTGATGGGCAAGCGGTTGGACTTCATGATCTTAAAGGTCTTTCCAACCTAAATAATTCTATAAAAAACTAGAAACTCAGTTTCATTCCTGAGTAAAGAGGTTCCTGCGTAATTTTTTTATGGCAATAAAATAAATATGTGCTGCTGCAGCCAAGGAAAACCGCAGACTGTAACTTATCTTGATAAGTGACAGCTTCTCTGATCTGACTTATTTTAGCAGGGTGAGCAGAAGTTAAAGACTTGAGCTATTTCTCCTCTCCTACTGTAATCTATCAGTGTGTCCTCCAGCTTTCCAAGGTTTTGTTGTTCAGGTGATTTTCATTGTCCCACTTTGCTTTTACTCTCCCTCCTCTTCAGTACTGACTGCTTCCTCCCTCCAGAAAATCACAACATCCTAAAGTGAGCATTCATTTGGCTATGTCTGCATCACACTCTTCCTCAGTTTGGGAAAGAGGACTCACAATGCTCCACTCAGCTGGCTCTCCAAAAAATCCCCCCAGATTTAAGCAGAGAAATGGGAATTAACTCCCTCCAAGTGTAAGAGCATCTATCTAGGCTTTGATTTTGATATACAAGCAGAGGCTTTTCGATTTAGATGATTTCCAATCTCCCCAGTTTTCATCTGTGTCTTTGTCAAACTGCCTGAAATACTCCCTAACTGAGCAAGTTAACAGGAGGAAAGGGTAGGCCACGTGCCCCTCCCTTTTCTGGCAGTAACATGGGAGGAAAGACGATGCTGTATGGACAGGGACGCTGAGTGCATCCCCCCCTCCTGGCCAGGCTGATTTCAAAAGAGGTACTGTGC
Source organism: Melospiza melodia melodia (assembly GCF_035770615.1). Taxonomy (NCBI): domain Eukaryota; kingdom Metazoa; phylum Chordata; class Aves; order Passeriformes; family Passerellidae; genus Melospiza; species Melospiza melodia. Next base: position 117,429,324 of record NC_086196.1, on the reverse strand, counting down.
AGAAGGCACCTGGCATTCAGCAAGGGGGCTGCTACTACGCCTGGAAAAATGAGAAATCCCACCAACTTGTTTGGTTGGTGTTTTTGCAGAGGAATACAGGTTCACTCATCATTAAAATAAGCATATTCACACTCCCACTGAGCCAGTTTGAGACTTCCAAGACCAGCACAGTATATGAATGAGCCTAGTAAGAGGTACATAGTGCGGACTCTTAGCCACTATTTTTCAAATTTGGGTCAGTCTGAGGCACCATGACTGAAAAATTATTGCCACGAGCATTGTAAATTAATATTTAATATCGCCTTGAAGTGCTTTTTGAGGAAATTAGCCTTCATTACTGAGGCATCTCTCCTGTAAACACAGAAAACAGAAAATACCTCTGCTGACAAGGGCAGCATTGTAGGGCAGGGAAGAAGAGTAAACATTGAATCTGCGGGAAGAAGTGGACTGATTCAGCAGCTGAATCAATCAGGCATGTGCATCCCTTCTCCCCAGCAGTGCCCCAAGCCTCAGGATCTGCAGCACCCCACCCCACAGCTGGTGCCACCTCTACACCAGGCAGCAGCACACCCTTGCCCCCCAGACCAACCAAAATGGCAAGGTGCAGATGTCAGCCCCTACCAAACATGCCCCAAGGACACCAGGACCCCCCCAACTTGTGCCAGCTGGGTGGTTTGTGGCGCACTGATCACAGCCACAGCCACAGCCATGGATGCTCCGTCCTGTGACCTTCCCTGGAGGGCAGTGAGGGCGTGGGGCTTCCATGGCGCTGTTTCCTTCCCGTGTTTCGGGCCATTTGCACGGCCCAACTGGTGCTGGAGTGCGTATTTTTGGCAGTGGCTGGGGAGGTTCCTCTGCAGCTGAGTACAGCCAGCCAAACTCAGCTGGCACAAGGCAGGGCTTTTCAAAATGTTCTGTGCTCCAATCGGAAAGCAGCCCAATGCTACTCTTCTCAGAAAAGTGCTGCCCTTGTCCTCTTTTAATGAAAGCGAACTTGGTATTCAGTAGGAGCAAGCCAGAGCTATTTCAGACATGGAAGACAGCAGACACAAATCAATAGAAAAAAATAACTTCTTTTTATTTACAAAAAAATCCAAATATTGGATGCTGTAAACAAAATTCACAATCTGTTCCCTCTAGAGTCTGTTTTCCATCAGCTCTTTTTCTGTCTGTGACAAAGCCTATAGTCAAAATGTTCCAAAAGAGCAATCCAAGGAGCAGTTTGCTGCAACAGGATGCCTTGCAGAAGGCAACAGTTGTAAGGAAATTTGAGGGAAAGCAAATCTGCACAGACTCCTACAGACTGCAGGAGCCTGCAGTGCCTTTAGCCAAGACGTCTTGAAATTTGCAGGCCATTTTTTTTTACTATTTATTTTGTTAGCAAACCACTATTACAACAGCAAAACAGTACACTGATTTTCTTTCTTGCAAGGGAAATTCTCTGCATAAAGAAAACCATACAAAAGTATATATTCAAATAGGAGCTGAATATGCAAATACAATTTTTCCTTTTCTGTGCTGTTTTATCTAACACACTTCATTTTCTCAATTAAAAAAAAGCGCCTTTTTTGAACCGGTAGGAGCTTCTGATTAGATGCAAACCAAGCATTTAGTAAGAGCTGTTTAGAGGATTTGTGTGAAGGCCTTTGTGCAAGATAAAAAATACTTTAAGTGCAATACAAGAAACTAGAAAAATATCATCTTTTTGGTCTTCTAATTGCCCTTCTATTTTTAGGAGAAATGTTCTTGCATTTGAGAGGACAGCTACATCTAAGAAGAAAAAAAAGAAGAAAAATCCATTTAAAAGCTCTTGGTTGTTTCACGATCGTTACATTTAACCAAGTTTAGCGCCCTGTTGGTTAGCAGGAAATTCAGCGGTGGCACAAACAGTTTTACTGTAATCAGGTCAATGTCTTTAATCAGTTCAGCTCTTTAAAAGGGGCACTGTCTTCTGTAGCACAAGCTCTAACCTTACGGCTGATTGGATGGGACAGATCAAGTCTACAAAGCAAGAACACGGTTATTAACTTTAAAAGTACCAGTGTGCTGAAGAGGAGGGGAAAAAATAGTTAAAAAGAAGTCAGATTTTATGGAGGGAAAGGTGTGCAAACCACAGAAATAAACCAGCTTTGAAAAGGAGTTCTTATTTTACTCTTGGCCTGAACTCATGCCTTCTTCCCACCTCTAACACCAGGCACATTTAAAGTTACCAGTCACAAATAAAACAAAGCTCCACCAGTTCCACCACTTCATCATTAACATATGCAAAACAGATCTGGAATACCTATATAATATATATAAAAACATATTATATATGTATCAAAATGCAAATGCCAAAAGGTGCAGTTTAGCTCAGAGCCCGGCTGTATGCACTACAAGGTAACTAGCTGCTGTCAATCAAAAAAAAAAAAAAACCCAACCTACAATTAGATTTGAGCTGAGAGGAAGTAATTCAAAACCTTCTTTCAAGCAATGGCAAAAAAAAAAGGGTCCTTCAAAGGAAAACCAGCGCTGTATCATGTATTATCAGCATTCTGTGGTTGTGGCACAGCTATAGATTCTCAAACTCTTTTAAAGAGAGGATGAGTCATTTATTTGCCACAAATAGTTGTGGGAGAGAAGATACACCACACTACCAGCTGATCCTATTTCCCCAGCGCTCCCCTCGCTTCCGCTGGCGAGCCAGGAGCAGGAGGAGCGGGAGCCAGGAGCACCCAGCCCGGAGCGAACCTCGCTGGGACCAGCGGCCAGCCCAAAGGAAGGGAAGGTCCCCGGGGACAAGGTCTGCACGTCAGTGCTAGCATGGCAATGGACCAGCTCCTGAGCTTCCTGAAGGACTCGCGGGGAAGGTGCTTCAGTAAACAAATCGGGTTCCTATTAAAGTGCCTGCAGAGTGAAAAGTACAAAGCGCGACAAAAATAGATGTACCTTACTCACTCCATAGGGAAAACACGCTGCCAGGACACGAGTCCTCTCCCTCTCTCTGCCCCTGACTCCAATGCCAGACCGTGCCTGTGGCCAGGCAGGGCACAGATGGATTTCCTTCAAAAGCCTGAATTCCCTTTTTTTTTCTCCCCCCTCAGAAAGAAAAAGCAAACTATCAGAGTCAAGTGTCACTTAGTCATTAGGTTTTCAAACCACAACAAAGAATTTAACACCTTCAGAGATGGCACTGAAGTGAAAACAACAGCGGAGGAGGTTGGTTTTTTTCCCCCCTGCTGGTCTTTCGGGAGAGGAAATGAAAGTGAATAGCTATTGTTCCAATGTAAAGTGATTCCATTTAAATAAAGTACAGTACTAAAATTGTAAATGCAGTGTGACAACCAGATCAAAGATGTTTAATATTTGCATAAAAATATATATATATATATAATATATATATAAAATATAATTTTCAGCAATCGTGCAACACTCTTAAAAAGGGTTCATTTCACATTTGCTAAATTCTAGTGGTCCTGGAATGCATAATGCATTCTATTAAAAATACTCCTGTAAATATTAACAATTAGTGTTCAAATTACCAACTAATACAAATATTCTTTAGCTGTCAGGGGGTTTAAATAAACCTATCTTTGATCCACGTTCCACTGAAATTACACATCATGGAGGTATGCAGTCACAACATTAGTGGGTTAAATGTCAAAATGGCATTACAGTACAAAACAGTTAAAAAAAATCAGCTAGTCATATGTTTCTCCATCTGTGGAATTACTATGGCTCACAAGCAACCCACTGAATTACTGTAATCCTTGTTCTTGCAACCAAAGACATTATCTGAATCCCACCTTAATCCTGACTGGTTCATTAACTCCAAATTTCTCAGGTGTGGGTTAAAATTTCACTGCAAGGTGCCCACTGTCCTATGACATCCTGTTGCAAACTGGAAAACAAGTAGTACTTTATTTAAACATTCCTTAATTGCTACATTTTCCTAGACCACATTAATATATATTGTGTGTGTATATATATAGATATACACCAATGACATGTACATATATACACACACAAACATATATACACACATACACACACGTACCTAGGATAATAGCACACCGACAAAACATTAACTCTATACAGGTATTTGCCAAGAAAAAAAATAGGGCATTTCCTCCACCACTTATTCACAAGCTTATGGGTTGGTTTGCTTTTTTTTAATCCTTGTGTCCCTGATAAAACAAAATGCATGGTTAAACCACAAAACTATATAATTTTTTTCTCACTTCAAATTTTATGAAGGCATCAGGCACTTTTGATTACTATTGGTGTGTACAAATATAGGAACATCTCCTTTTACATATATATATATTTATATATATATACTCTACTGTATCTTCTTTGCTTGGATAACTTTTTTGTGAAATCTTTGGTCCTTAAGTATATACTTCTTGCCACAGCTGGTTTTCCAGCATTCTCACATTTTTAAAATGTGAGGCATGCACACAGCTGGAAATAATGGACTTTGTCATCGTACATGTTTCTGCTTCTATAACTGTACCAATCCACTACTGTTCATTTGGAGCAAGCTGTTTCTGGTAAAGCATTCTAGTCAAGCAAGCTATACATTCTACATGGTCAATCCATAGACGGCACTTGCTGCAAGCCCCAAATGCAGTAATTCCAATATACAACTTTATTCAGCTTATCTCTGCTTTATGCCTCTAACTTTTAACTCCTGAATATATATAGAACTGTTTTTTGTGAAGTTTTTTTTTTCTTTTGTTGTTTTTTTTTTGTTTTGTTTCTTTCATATTCTCCCTTTTGCAGATCCCATTCTAGAGTAAGAATAAAAATAAAAGAAAATAAGGCTTTCCCACCTTCTCTATGCCAAAGCTATGGGAGCAGATATTGCCAACCCATATTGTCATCAGGCATTCCTCCCTCACTTATTTCAGGGGAAGCTGGTTGCTTTTAATGACAGGCCTCTTGTGCTCTCGGGCAGGATCCAATTATTTTGGGGTTCTTTCTTGATCATGCTCCCACTAATTATTAGAAGAATCACAAGCTTGTCCCAAGCTTGAAAACTAGAGCAGATCATCATTGCACAAAACACCCCATTTCAGAGGGACCCGTCGCCCCTTCCTACACCTTAGAGAAAGTTCTCTCCACGGGGTCTACTAAGTTCAGTTCTTAATTACAGGGCAGCCAAGTAGAGTATGTGTGCTGCTGGCAAGGGAACACCGTCTGAACCTGGGCAATATAGTAATTGCTGAAGTTGGCATCTGCTACGTATGGGGCTGGCTGGTAATAGCAGGTGACATTGGCCACGTTGGGGATGATATTTTGCTCGGCTAGGACCCGGATGGCCAGCATGGTGATCAGATTCAGAGTCTGTCTCCTCTCATGTCCCATCAGGCACACTGTGCTCTCATTCACCACACCGTGAAGGGTCATGAGATAGTCATACTTGCGGTCTTCTAATCCCACAAAGTGGTTCTGCAAGTAGGACTCCAGCTTTCTCTGCTGCTCGCCAATGTCTGAGAAGTCAATGAAAAACCTCGAACACATGTATCTCTGCAGGGATTTAATCTCAGATTCAGAGGCTGCCCTAAAGCCCCTTACCAAAAGGTTGCAGTACTTCAGAAGACCACCTCCTCTGATTTCTTCTGGGTTTCTGGTGGCAATTATCTTGTTGCAGAGGTGATCAAAGGCTTCCTGGAAATCCCCATAAACGCTCTCACCAATGATAGTTGGGTGAAAAGTTTCAGTCATCGGATTCTCTGAGCACTCATAAAAAAGCAGCAGGGAGTCCAGCTTGATTTGAAAGGAATCGACACTGAATTCAAACTGCCGCCTCAGAGAGTCCACAAATTTCAGCTCCACGTTTTTGCCACTGTTATTGGACAGGGAGATAAGACTCCATCGGTCTGAATCATTGCATACTTTTACCATTTTCTGCACATAAGCCTCCTATAATCAGAAAGACAAAATGAGCAAATCAAGACAAAGATCCAAGAAATTTCTCCTTCACTGCATCTGCTCACCCCTCCCAAGCCCCCCTGCTCCCTCCCCCCACATTTGCATTTCATGAAAGATTTCACAGAGGCTGCAGATACAAACCACAGAGTAAGTGCTTAATGTGAGAGCTCAAAATGCTGTCACTGCAAGGGTATGACAGGGGAGGGAGAGTGTTCTGCTGGGACTGTGTCATGCAAGGGAAGCATACAGCAACACTACCTTGTTCAGTCACTTCTAAATACATCTACAGACTAAGTCCATGGCACATCTGCCAAATATGCCTGCACCCATATGCAGAAAGTCACTCCTGCAGTCTAAAAAGAAATCTTATTTATTGGTTTTCACTTCTCTACTTCCCAAAGAACAAGTTAGACAATGTTCATTCCCCTCAATCCTACCAGTGCAGGTTCACAAATCAGTCCCGTATTAAAAAAAAATAAGTCCCTCTAAAAATCTGGAAGGATTTGGATTCAGGCTAATCAACTCAAGCGAAGTGTCTTCCAGAGGAGGGAATATGCCTCCCCACTGGGGCACTTAGCACCGCTGGAAGCATGCCTTGCAGACGGGGTTTCCTTCTTGCAGATGTTAAATCCATCTACGCTCCCCGTGCACCCGGGAACCGGGGCCGGCACACCGAGCTGCCGCCGAGCCGGGCGGGGAGCGAGGTGTGCAGCGCCTGGCACACGCCCCAGGTAAAACAGCGCTCCCAGCAAATCAACCGGGAGGGAGAACAAGCTAATTAATCCTGAAGAGCCCCGGGCAGGGCGCTTCACTGTAAACTCCTCCTTTTTTAAGCGTGGGGTGAATAAATCGCTCGGGGTTCCCGTGGGTCGCGGAGGTGCGGGGGGAGCTGCTGCACCACTCCATCCCCAGGGGGAAGGTGCCCGCTCCCCGCAGGCAGGCGCTCACACCTGCCCGCTCCGGGCGTCTGGGCAGAGGTCGGATTTACCTTGAGTGTGAGAGGCGTGATCTTCTCCTTATTCACCCCCTCGGGTAAGAAATCCAAGAGGCAGTCCAAGACCACGTCCTTCACAGTCTGAAATTCGGCTTCTCCTTTGAGGTCGGCGCAGAAGATGAGGTCCAAGTCCTTGTAGCCCAGGCCGCTGTCCTGGTGGAGGACGTGGCTGGCGGCCGAGCCGTTCAGCCGCACGTCCCGCAGGCCGATGCCCTTCTCTTCCAGCCGGCTCCGCACCACCTTGACGATCTGCCGAGGCTGCATGGCCAGCGTGGGGAAGTTACCGCGGCCGTGGATGGGGATGGTTTCGCTGAGGATGCGGTCCAGACGTTGCACTTGCTCCCAGCTCAGCACGTTGCAGTGCGCGCTCTCGCCGCCGTCCGCGGAACTCCCGCCGGCCTTCTCATCGTCTGCCATGGTGAGCGGCCGCCGCCTCCTCGGGCTGGATCCAGGCACCGCTCCGGCTCCCTGCCGGCCCCCCGGGGCCTCTCTCTCTCCGCGCCTGGCAAAAGAGGAGGAAAAGCCAGCGGTCAGCAGCTGCATGCACCCGGCGCCCGAGCTCCGCTCCCCTGCGGCCGTCCCTTTCAGCGGGGAAGCGGGGGGACACACCTACTGATCAGATTAAAATAAATAAATAAATAATTTTGGGGGTGGGGGGAGAAAAAGCCCCCCGGAGCCAGGTGGTGCTGCACGATAAGGGAAAGCGCCCGACCTGCAGCGCCGCTGTTTGCGCCGCTCTCCGCGCTCCCGCCGGGGCAGAGGCCGCCCCGCGCCGACGGAGAGGCCGCCCCGCACCGCCCAAGAGGCCGCCCCGCTCGCTGCCGCCGCAGGCTGCCGCCGTCTCCGGAGCTTTCGTAGTTCTGGCCGGGAAAGGTCCCCAGTAGTTTTTATACGGGGTTTCTCCGCGCTTCCGGGGCTCCGTGTCACGGCGCCCGCGTCCCGCCCCCTCTATCTGCATGGCCGGCCTCGGCGGTGCCCCCGGCCCGCCCACACCCGCGCACCCGCGGGCCGCCCTCCCTCCCGCCCGCCCCTCCGCAGCGCCCGGCGCGGCCGCCCCGCACCGCCCCGGGCTGGGGGAGCCGCGCAGCGCAGCCTCCCCCGCACGGCTCCGGGCAGGCAACAAGTGCAGCAGCGCTCCCTGCCCCGGACGGGGCGCGGCCCATCCCGCTCCGGCCGTGCCTCGATGCGCGCCCAGGGGCACCCAGCTCCGCGCTGCCATTCATTCCCGGTTTTTTTTTCCCCTCTGCCTTTTTACCCCCCGCCCGTCTCCCCCCCCCCCCCCCCCCGACATTCCCGGTCATCCCAGGCTCAGCCAAACTTCATACCAGAGCGACGGAATTTGGCAAGAGCCCCTCTCCAAGCAGATGCCGAGGATCCCGGGCCGTGTGGTTTGCGCTGCTCGGCTCCTGACCGAGATTTCCAGAGCCGCCTGCGGCAGCGCAGCGGCATCACGCCGTGCCTACCCGGCCCCGGCCCGGCCCCTTCCCCCGTGCCCGCCCGCCCTCCTCGCCGGCGACGGGAGGAAAAAGGCATCTCGAAGACCACGGAGGAGCCGGTGCCTTCCAGAGGAGCATCCTGCTTATAGAGTACAACTTGGGTAACCGCGGAGCCGTAAAAATGACGTGGAAGACAAGCATATTATATAAACATACCCATATATTTTATTTGCATTTTCTTTCAAGTAGAATGAATGCATCTGCTTGTTTTTCACCTGTTACGTACATACACGAACATATAGTTATTATTTAAAATGCACATAGATACTATATGCATATCGATACTATTTCAAGACAGATACTATTTAAAACATATACATACTATTTATATGCATGTATATGTTTAAAACAGACTAAGCGCACACACTCGATGCACGATGCCCCGGGGCGCAGCCCGCGCACGCCAGCGCGGTATGGACGGCGGGTTGCGCGCAAGGATGCAGAGCTGGGGGGCACGGGGGGGTCATGGACGGGGTTGCGTCACCGCTCGCAGTTTTGTGACGCATGGCAGGAGGGGCTAATGGGGGAGCGCCACGACGTGACGCGCAGCTCCCTCAACCGAGCACTTCGCCTAAAAGGGAGGGTGGGCGACACAGCCCGACGGGGTTTACTTTCTTCTCCTCCCATTTTTAGCGCGCCCCCCATTCTTCTCCCGGCCCGGGATGGGATTAGAGGTGTGGAGCTGCTCGGGAACCTCCGAACCCTGCACTCCCTGTCCCTCCGCACACCCCGGGCGGGGGTCCCGCCGCGCTGCGCCCGCCCCGTCGGGGCGCTCCCGGCCGGCGCAGCGCGGGGCACGGGCGCCCCCTGCCGGTGACGCGGGGCGGGGGCGGCTCGGGCTCTGATCCATAGCCCACGTTCCCAATGGCTTCATTGCCTTCGTTCCCTGTGTGCTCCTCACGCCGGGGCACACACGGAGCGGGGGGACTCCGCCCTGTGCCCCGTCGTGCGGCACCGCCGCCCCCTCCCCGTGCCGCTCAGGGGCCGATAACAGTGTTTGTATTGCTCCGTGTCAATGTGTTAAAGGAGAAAAAAAAGAAAGTAGAAAGCTTTTAAAATACGAACGTGTACAAGGGACTGCAGCTTAACAGGAGAAGCAGAATGTTGTACATCTGCCAGCATATTGAATAGGGTTTGCCAGCTTATTCCTTTATATAAAATAAACATTCAGAGTAAGCGGGCGGCCGGCAGGGGAGCCTGTGGAGGGGCTGAGGGGAGCCTGCAGCGGCCTGCTGGGAGCCTGGGCCACTGGCCGCACTGGCTCCTGCTGCTGGGCACAGCGAGCCCCCACTCTCCCCATCTCCTCACACCACCTGCATCCCTAGAGGAGAGGGACACTGCTCGTCTCCCCCGGGGCCCCTGGGACCCGGCCGGTGACAGCCGGGGGCAGGGGCTCCCGGGGTCCCACCACGGGCACTGCCTGCCTGCAGCACTGAGGCGACACTGCCCTCCCTGTGCAGCTGGGAATGTCGGAGAGGTTAAAACATAACCCCATTCCCAAGCTGGCATCACCCAGGTGAACCACAGTTCACTAGGGCACACGATTTAATCTTTTGAAAGGGGTAACTATGGCCTTATTTATAAGCAAATTGTCATTATCAGTAATCAGCTGGATTACTGATTGCTAGAGCAAGGACAAAGATCAGACTTGGAGTCTCATCGCATATTAAGCAAGGCCAGCTCCAAGAAACTGAGACAATTTCCTGTCTGGGAGTAACCAGCATTTCATTTAACTTGTGTTTCTCAGCATGTTGAAATGAAATTTTAGCAGTATTTTGTATACTGCAGAATGTACCAGTGCATTCACTATGCTGGTCAGTAGGATTTAATGCTATTTTGTGTTGATCTTGTTTCATTCCCCCATGAAGTGTGACTTTTGACCTCTTTTAAGTTGCTATCATTTGCCCACTTGAAAAATGGGCAGAAGGTCATAGTGAAGAACACTGATTTACTAAAGGCAAGGTGAAAGCAATCTCAGAAGGACGACCTTTACACTGCTGGGTTTTGCTAAAGGAGAAGGGCTAGCCAAGCCCTGTCCTCACCTCAACCTCCCTTTCTCAGTGTAAGCACCTGCAAATCACCTCCCACTCACTGAAAGAAGAGAGGAAATAGTTTTCAGTCAGAATCACTGCATTTACATTTTCTCAGTTCAGAAATGTGCAAAGGATGGTAATCATTACACTCTTTGTATAGATTAGGAATTATTTGCTCTGATGTGCAATCCTTTTCACTTATCTTCCCTTAATTAATGGACACCAGATAAAGGGTATTTTATATACATATATATATAAAATAAACTGTGTTAACAGAAGAGAAATAGAACTCTACCAGTGCAGTACTTTACCTAAGGTATATACTCATTATGGATTTTTTGCTCTTCTATCCTACTTGAATGTGAAAGCCCTCATCACTTTAAATCAGTAGAAATCATTAAGAATTGTAACAAGAAATTAAATTAGGGTGAATTACATTATGAGAAACTTAGAAATATTTGTATGAGTTACAGAGATAATTCTAATTACAACTGATACTGGTAATGCTGCTGCTAATAAAAACATATATTCAGCTCATGAACACGCTCTGTCCCTTTAGTGACAAACTTACTTTTGGAAGGAAAAGGTGGGGGTTTTTAAATTGTCAGTGTGAGCAGTAATTCTTTGACAGAATTTTAATTGTATTAGTCACTCAGGTTGTTTTGTGCTGCCCAAGCAATTAGTAGGAGCACAAGATGTGTGATGTGAATCATGTCTTTCTCTATGTTCGCACAATATTTTTCAATTAGTCCCTTCATTCCCACCCGTACTCTCAGTCCTGCTCTAGAACAAATGAAAATTAATAGCAACAAATGTGTTTCTCATGTATGCATTTGTGTGTATTTGCCTAATAAAGTTCTCAGTGTGAGCTCTTCATTCAGCTTGGCCACGTAGCAGACTGTGTACTCTCCAGGTGAGCTCTGCTGAATTTAGGAATTTAAGTAATTTATTGACTGAACCACATCAGCTGTGACTGTAAGGTTGTTCTGCCTCCCTTCTGCCCGAGTCATGGTGCCTAAAACAGGAGCATGCTCTTTCTGGCAGAAAAAAAGAGCCAGAAACTGTGACTCTTCGTCTGTGCCTGGTCTAGGAATTGGCTCCTGTTTAGTGCCCAGTGGGGGAAAACTTCCAGTTTAGCTTTTTCAAAGAGGAATTGAGTTGGTGTGACAGCTGTCTGCCAACATGTGTTACCTACAGACAGTCAGGGGGTTCACTTCTGAGCAGAAACACTACTTCAGTCCAAAAATTAATGTTAACTCAGACAGAGGTGTTTGTTTTTTGTTAGAAACCCAACAAATATCACTGCTGCTATCATTACTACACATTAAAAGCAGCAGCCAGGATTGGTTTGACAGGAAAAAAGAAGTCTAGGAATTCCAAAAAACAGCCTCAGAAGGAGTTCAGAAAAAAAGATACAGGACAATTGTATCACAATTATGTCATGAAAAGTTTGGTAATGTCATTCCCCCTTTCCTTTATTTTTTTTCTTAATCCTGCTATTAAGAGCAGTTATTCCTGTTGGAGAGACAAACAGCAGGTACCATCATGTTGATTTTCCCTACATCCTTTTGACAATGTTAAAATTGCCAGTAGACGTTCAGAATAATAAAAAAGCAGTAGTCTGCAGCAAGATGGACATCGAGAGCCCCATTTTGCAGGTGGCTGAATGTGCAGTGTGCCAAGTGTGGATGAGCAGGCTGAGCAAGGGGAGCCCTGGGGCCCCTCGGCAGCCCTGGCTGCAGTGGGAATGCTGGCGGGATACAGCAGCACTGCAGCTTCCCACCCAGCCCTGGCACAGCAGCTCTTTCTGTCTCTGCTCACAAGTGCCTTAGCACAGCTGGCTTGCCCTATCTCATACAGCGGCCAACGGCAGCTAAAACACTAAAAATCAAATCTTGACCTAAATTTTGTTCTCTGTTGAGATGGAAACACATTGCTGGGCAGCAATCACCGGAAAAGTTCTTTATGTTATTCACTGTGTTGCTACACAATTATCTTGCCGGAAACAGCAGCTATAAGACTGAAGAATATTCATAGTTGTTCTCCTCCCAGATAGCACGTGAATGTATCAACTCAGCTCCAGACACCAAATTTCTGGAGAATGCAGGCTGCTGTGCCCTTTTCCTTCCCTCCTCATCACCCCATGTGCAGCTGCTGGCTCCATCCCACTCACCCTTCTGCTCGGCTGGGCAGCCCACCGGGCTGCTGAGTGTGCCACAGCTCTTCTCTGCTGCTTGCTGCCCCAGACCAGAGAGTGGGCAGAGCTCAAGGAGCCATCAGCCAACAGGACAGGAGTTCAGAGAACTTGGCTTGGGTGGGAAATCCTGGGAACTAACACAAAAGTCATCAGATTCGAACAGAGCCCAGCCTCACACTTGCATCAGACATCGACAATCTGAAAATTAGTTTCATGAAAACAGTAAATGGACACTTGCTGGAAATACCTTTGAGTGCCAAAAGGATATTGCTGTTACTGACAATAGCACAGAATAAAGTACCTTCAAAATAAACTCTTAAGGTGTTGTCTATAAAAGACACATTTGCAATCAATTCCAAATTTTGTTTGATTCATATCTTTCCTCAGAATTAGTTTGGGCAAAGTTTGAGCATGGGTGTGGAAGCAGAGCTCAAAGTCAGAGCTCAAAGGGGTTTTCTTGTTTTGGGGTTATTTTTTGGTTTTTTGGGGGAGGGGGGTTGTGGGGTTTTTTTTAGTGTTTTTTTTTTTTTGTTATTGGTATTGTTGTTATTTGATTTTTGGGGGGTTTGGTTTTGTTTTGGTGTTTTGTTGAGGTTTTTTCCTCACAAAAGTATTCAAATCTGATTTTTTTTCCCAAGGGCTTTGTCTTTCTCTTGCATGTATGCACAAAGTAGTCTTCTGATACCTTGATATTCTATAGTTCACAATGATTTATTTCCAAAATTTATTTCCATGTTTGACATTTTGTGATGGAGTAATCAATAATAGGAATCAGAACTAGAATTATCAACTGCTGGAGCAGTCAATACAAAGGTACTTTGAATAAAATGAAAATCAGAAATACTAGAAAATGGTCTTTCAAAGATAAATGAAAGAAATCTTTGTGCTTTCAAAGTACTTCTCTTTTATTAGTTTTATTGTCCTTCTGCCAGATTTTACTGGAAAGATGTTTTACTCATCCTGGGAAAATGGTCAATGTTTGGGCTAAATACTGTGATGTTTTGAAAAGGTGCAGTTTGAAGAAGGCCAAATTATCAGAATTTTCTGATGGGCCTGCCAGTTGCTTTTTGCAATGGTGCTGAGAGCGTGTTAAATGAAATAGTATCATTCAACATGTGCATTGCTGCAACAGCCACTGGCCAAGTCAAGAGATCAGGGCACCAAAAGGTTCATCTATCAAAAGACCTATTCCTGCCTCATCTAGGAAATTCACAGCCTAAATACATTGTATTACATTGCAGTAACTTATATTAGACAAACCCATCAGCATTTGCTCTTGAGCAGGATTTTTCAGAGCTAGTGCTGAAACAGAACAGGAAATGGCAAGCCTCTCATCTCCTCCATGCCAGGCTGGCAGTCATCCCAGCCTGCAAAGCACAGGATGGTGTGGTCCTGTCGAACCCTTTTTCTCTAGGTCACCTGCATAAAAAATAGCCATGCTCTCAGGTTCAGTTATGTTTTACACCCAGATATTGTTGTAATTTTGTCCATGTTAGCCTTTGGGATTGAAATGCAATGAAAAAAATGCAATAAAAATGAACTATACAAGATCTTAGGTATTCCTAGTCCTATGGAAGTCAAGAATAAGACTTTCTTTTTCCTTTTTTTTTTTTTTTTTGGCTTTGTTTTTGGGGGTTTTTTTTGTTTGTTTGTTTGTTTTTTAAGAGGCCACATTTTTCATTGGTGTGTAGGAGAGTTTAAAGCCTCAGTATTTCTACCCCCATAGGAAAGACACCCCTGCAATGTTTCATGACTCATGCTTTCATGCAACCCCGTTTGCTTCTGACTTGTAGGATTTTATGCTGATTTTATTTTTTCATGTTTTGTTTACCCTACAATGCATTAAGCTCACGTGGGAATACTCCAGTGGATTTCAGCATTCCTCTTTTTTCGGGGGGAGATGAAGAAACTTGTCATTTCAGATTTAAACAAGCTGTTCTGCTTTTGGAACAGCAAACTGAAGAGTGAAAATACTCAATGTGAACTAACAGAAATTGGGTTACTATTCATTGAGACAGAATAGGTTGCACAGAGTCATAACGTAGTTTCATCTACTACAAAACAAATGCTGCTTTAACAAGTGCTTTCAGTGCCAGGACTATGACTCCTGATGGAGTCAGGACACCTTTCAGTCTAGATTACAGTCCATGAGTGCTGGAAATTAATAACTGGATTACTACTGAAAATGTGGTTTATTACCCAATTAACCTCACTGTTAAAAATGTGCATTCCATTACTAGTCAGAAGTCAAGTTTGCACAAAATGGGAGTGTTTGCATTGAAATTTGCAGTACACTGAGATTACATGCTTATTCCCAGAATGCAATTCTTAGCATCTATAAAAAAGTGAAATATAATCTCCAGATTTGATGCTCCTCCCATTAAACTGCCTGCTGAAGTAATACTGACAAATACCTGCATAGAGGCACAATAAGAATTCTTTAGTTGTGATCCCACATGGCTTTTCATCTCACTCAAGTCTGTTGAAGGTAGCAGGCTGCTCTTAAATAAGGTTGCCTATCTCTAGCTGTTCCCAGGGAGGCAAAATGTGCTAGTTTTAGAGCCAATATATAACCATTACACATACTAGAGCAGATTTTGGTTACCTAGAGTTATGTGGATGCACTTTTTGGCTTAAAGGCAAAGAATCAAAATGCCATGAAGATGAAAGAATGAAACCCTACATGTTAGGACTGTGCAAGTGGGAACACAACCAAAACTCTGTGTAGCAATGGACCTAAAGGATGTGGGAGCACTCATCCAAAGAAGCAAAGAGCTGGAGAGTATCACACTCTGTTTGTGCATCTTACCAGAGATGACTAGGGGAGCTGATGGCTGGGAAATCACAATTTGTGTCAGATGTCTTAGCAAGCAATAACTTTCCTGGTGCCCATGGAATGATGGGCTAGTGACCACTGTCATTGTACCTGAATCCTGATGCTGCCTTGGCTTTTCCAGGATTGTGAGATGTCAGTAGGCAACCATTCTTAATCTTAATACACATGCAAAGTTGTCCCTTTTCCTGGTTTTCGTTTTTCTTCTTCTTAGTCTTTTCTTCTTTCCCCACCACCAATGATTCTCAGCTCTCTCTATGCTGATGATGGCAGCTGGAGCAAGGGCCTGGTTTGGAATTTCACTGCTCTCACAAACAAGAATACAGTGATATACTTTGCCACAGCACCAACAACAACACTCCTTTCTTCTTCCTTTTCTTTCACAGGAAAAGCTGCTTCTTCATACCATGCACTGTTTTGGTACACGAGGTTCAAAGAGCAAAATGATGACAGAGACAAGTGTTTAGTCAGAGTATGGAGAAAAAATGAACCAGGCAATTTATCAAGTACATTTCAAAGCAAAAGCAGGGTATTAAAACAAACAAACAAACAAACAAACAAACAAGCAAGCAAAACAAAACAACCAATTTTTTTCCCTAATTACAAAGGAAACCATGTCATGGGTGCCAAAAAAAGAGGATGTTTTTTCCCATGGAGAATTTTTCCTTCAGGAATGTGAAAATTATACAGAATAGTACCTTAGGCAGCTTATTTTGTAGCAGTATGCCCTGCCACCACCCCTCAATAGAAGGGAAGAGAGCCACCTCTGATGAGGAGAAGGCTCCAATCTGTGCTGCCAGTTCTCTTGCTGAGACCCTGCAGGATCCCGGATAGAATGAGCTGCATCAAGAGCCATGGCCTGCCACAGCTGCAAGTTACCACCAGCCTTTGCGCAATGCAAGCCAAGGACCCTGGGGCTCCTTCAGCCCTTCCTGAGCACCACCAGAGCATTGCCAGCACTGTTTACTGCTGGGAGGGATGGGCAGAGGCACAGCAGCAGCTGCAACCCAGTTTTAGCTCAGAGAGAACTACAGACTCTTGCTGTGCAGATGGGAGAGTTGTTGCTTCCCTGAAGAGGAGTTGCCAGAGCATAGAAGTCTTGACTGAGCTGTGCTACCAAGACATGGGTCTCACTGCCTTTGAGGATCTCAGAAACCAGCAAGGCCCAGGAGCCAGGAGCCTTTCCCTGTCTGAGAAATGACCAGACTAGCTCCCACATCCAGCTCCCACTGAGTTTGGAGATCAGCTGCTGCCCCCTTCCCAAGACGCAGGAGCAGCCTCTTCCTCAGAGGAGCAGCTCCAGCTCCTCAGTCCTGCTGAGCTCAGCAATAGCCCAGCTGAGCTCTGAACCGTAAGCTGGCTTTGTGCATGGATAAAAATAGTGCAGCACAAATAACATTAACACCAAAATAAGGGCAACTGTCACATTTATGCTCTTTTTTTTTACTGTGAAGCCCTCACAAGGATAAAAGGTCAGAGACTAGAATTCCAAGTGCAAAAACTCTCTTAGTTGTAGCACTACAGAGTCCTTTTAACTCTCTTTTTTTTTTTTCTGGACAGGTTCCTTGGACATGCAAACATTTAGGTGGGCTCTGCTAAGGAGTGAGGAGGAGTCATCACAGTGTGTAACCTCAGCACAGCACTGGGATTGCAAAAAGGCACTGAACTGGGAATGGAACCTTCCTTTCCAGCCCTGATGTTTAAATGTTGCCCATCACAGTGAAAATCCTCTAAGCTTATCTGAGCCAAAATGCAGAGAACAGTTTGTGAAATTTTGTCCTTCTGAAATAGAGCCCTGAGCTTGCCTCCTACTCATATCAAACCTAATCTTATCCTGAGCAGCAGCCTCAGCTCCCTTGCAGTCCAGACTCCTCCTCAAGTATTTTTCCCCAACATTAAGAAATTTCTTGCGATTGTACCACTATGCATCTGAAAGTGCTGTCAAGGGTTACTGTCCTGCAAGGTGACCTGGTAAATGAAACCAGAGTGAGTGGTGTGGGAATATTAGAAGTCTATTCCTTGTTCCTCTGCTGAAGAATAGTCTTTGTTTTCAAAATTAACCCCCGGAGGTTCTTATTTATCAGCATAACTTTTGTTTCATTTGCCACTGGATTCCAAATATTGCTTTGCCCTGGAGACCTGTTGTACTAATGCAGAGCCTCAGAGAAAGATTTCTATTCCACATGCCAAATGTTGCTATGATTCCTACTAGAATAATAAGGGAAACATTTTGGCTCTACATTCAGAAAATTTCATGAAGAGACAATATGTGCTTTTACATAGAAGACCCCACAAACAGCCCTGGATTCTTTCTTGAGGTGGTGCACAGAATTTCTCTATGTGAGAGGGTTGATTCCCCATCAGTGTCTTCCCAGCAACCTGAGGACATATTTTTGGTAGGAGTCTTGTGTCTCTGGCGAGCCCACTGATGAGGCAGCTTCATATGAAGAAGCTCCCTGTGGTGGATGTTGCTCTGCCAGCCATCCAACATCATAGCCCACAGCAAGGGAGCAGAGGTGCATTATTCCTTTTCTGCTGCTTACATCACAGTGTGCTCACTTGAGGCAGATAATACATTTTTATCTGTCTGTGATTTTAATATCCACTACATAATTTACAGCTCTTTGTTGCTCAGAACAATTGCATCTTGATTGCTGTTAAGCAGCAGATGCCCAATAAACGCTGGTGTTGCACACATCCTTCCAGCATCTGTCTTAAACCACATCATCTTTAGTAGTAAACCAGCAATCTCTTAAAAGCAGCCAATCCCCTGCAGGCAAACTCACTTGGTGTTCCTGTTAATCAAAGTGTGCAGCTTTTCATCGCTCACCACCTTCCACACCTAAATTTCAGTCTTACAGAGGCTCGGTGTTTAATTACTATCCACACTTGCCCTGGTTGTGCCCAGAGGCCAAAGAAGCCCCATGTCATTCTGTGCCAGTCCTGTGAAGGGCCAGGGGCACTGGCATTCCCCATTGCATCTCCAGTGACCTCGTGACAAGTCAAAGAGAAGCCCAAAGCAGGGCAGGTGAGCAGGCAGATGGAGGAAGAAGCCCTGAGGCTTAGGAGAGTGGGCTGCACAGAGAGGTGGTTGCCAGGAGCAGAGGAAACCCAGATCTAGCTGAGGAAAATACCAATGCCATTTCTGCTTTCACGGCAGCTGCAACTACTCCACCAGCTTTCATCTCTGGCTGCCTCCTCCTACGTTTTCTGTCCCACGGGCGGCGTGCCGGGGGCTGGGATGGAAGTGCCAGGAGCCTTCTCGCAGCGCTTCCAGCAGCTACTCCACTCAGCAGTGGTTGCCTCTGGTTGTTTACATGCTCATGTGCTAAAGGCACAGAATTACCATGTGCCCTCCGAAACACCACACCTGAGGAATGCACAAAACCAGGGATGGGCAAAACTGCTCCCTGCTAACAACTGCATGGGAGTAGTGGGACAAAAACACAGCCTGGAAATGGTTTCGCCATTTTGCCTCTCACAAACTGTAATCCTGAGCTGATTTGTTTTTAAGGAGTTCTGGCGTTACTCCAAAGGGCTGCATTTTCCAGAGATGAGCTATCCATTTCCTCTGGTCTTTTTAACATAGCTGCAGCTGAACTTTTAAGCCAGATTATCCCAATTTACCAGGCATGAGATTATTGCTGGTGTGCAAAATGAGGTGGAGAATTAAAAATAACCATGCCAGTAAGTGTGCAGTCAGTTGGTTTTAGGCTTAGAGGTTTATATGTCTTTTGGAAGTACACGAGTTCCAGAATAGATTGTTCAGAAGTCTGTGTGGTAGGGAGCCACACAGAACTGACTCCTTTGATTTTCACAGATCATCTTAGGATATAGAAACATGAAAAAACACCCAGGCACTCATTTTAGAACTGAATAGGTCAGTGCTTTAACTGCACGTGATGAAAGCCAGAAGTGTACTTGAGTATACTTAGCTCAGCTTAGATCAAAGTAATTGTATTGTGCACGTTAGGCTGCTTCATACAGTGTAGAATGTGAAGTCCTCAAAGGCAGAAGTGACTGACTCCAGCCACGTAGAAAAGATGCTGATGAAATTTCACGAATCTGATTTCCTGTTGGCTTGTTTATTTTTACAAAAATTAATTTTTTAGATGAGACCATTTTTGAATTCCTGCTTTTTACTACTGCACAAATGCCCTACGTTTAAGTGCAGTTCATAAACCTTCTGTATCCACTAAGGAGGAAAATGTTTGTCGCCCTCAGACACAGCCCAGACAAAGAACAGTCACCCAGCAGCCACAGCTTTTCATGTATTTTAAGTCCCTCTTATTCATCACCTCTTTTTCTGGTGTATGTGTTTGTATTCCTGTATAAAGAAATGACACTTTCTCTGGTCTTTCAATGCAAATATAGTGCAGAAGAGATTTACTTCACATATCTCTTGTGCTGCTGAAAAGAGGCTCCTTAAACTGGTTTTGGACACCAGAAAACATTAGCAATTCATCACAAAACATGTAATTTAATGTATCATTTTGCATTCAGATATTGGTGCCTTTTCTTAACATTAAGAGGCTTGCTACATTACAGTCAGCCTGCTGACAACCCAGGTAAAGAGCTCCTTGTCACCTTTTGGTTTTGATTATGGCTACCTAAGGCCTGGGCCTCGTGTGCTTGGACAGCTTGGTCACTCTTTAGCCAGCAGTGGTCATTTGAAGGAGAAATGAGGAATGTTTAGCTCCCTAAAACAGTTTTTAGTGGAGCTGAAGTCCTAAATTAATCCTTTTTATTTAATAATTGTGACTTATTTTCCTCTTGCTAGCTAACATACATCTTCTTTTGGTATCTGAGGTGTCCAAAATATTAAAACTAAACTTTTTACTCACCTTGAATAATAAAAATGCAGCAGTCACCATTAGACATCTGTCAGTTTCTGCCCTGTTCCATCTGAAATATCCACCAAGGATTTAGAATTCTGATCCTAATCCTAAGAAGTGGCACAAACCACAAGTGTTTGGGTTTGTTGTTACTATCCAACAGAGGAAAACGCATCAGTGCCCCAGGAGTGGACCCAGGATTTAATAATCCTTCTGCATGGATTATTTGACTTCTAATTATTTCATTTTTATGGGCTTGCCCCAGCCCTGGTCCCCCTCATCCTGACCAGAGTGAGCACAGATCTTCACAGCCCTGCTTGTTCCTGCCAGCATTCTGGGAGTGGCATCTGCCCAGCCTTTGTTCAGAGCCGGGGTGTCCAGTGCTGCGGCTGCCAGGGCACCACCAGCTCTGGGCAGTAAAGCCTGCTGGAGCGGGGACACAGGGTCTGCACAGCTGGGTTACTCTGAGCAGCCCAGGCAAAAATGCATCCATGGTTCAGCAGTCCCCAGAACAGCGAATCTTGCTCCCCTGTGCCAGTTGCTGTCCTATTACATGTGTGCTTTTCATAGACGTAGTTCTGCAAATTCCATGTGATACATCAAGATCAGTAAAAATAAGGTCAGTTATAAACACTGCCTTCTCCTTCTTCCTCTCCCTCTCTGCCCCCCTCCTAAGAAATGCCTGTGGGCAGGGTGAACCCTGTCTGTCACACATTTCACCCCCTTCACCCAAGACCAAGCAATAAGGCATGAAAGGGATAATGGTGGTGAAAAGTTAAAAGGCAAAAAGAAAAGAGAAAAAACAATAAAAGAGAAGCAGCTGTAAACCTATTGGTGCATTTACAGCTCACCCAACATGGACTAGAACCACCAAATACATTTCTGCTGTCCCATGTATAGTTATTGAATGCACTATTCTTTTTGGACTCACATGTATTTTCCACAAGGTCTCACCTTCCATTTTAGTTCATATAGCCCACTGATTTCAAAACTTGACATAAAAAAAGGCTCCACTGGGCCCTCAGAGTTACAGCAAGCTGTGCAATCTCAGTATCAGACATTTTGGTAGAGGCTTCCTGACACACAGTGGGTTTCAATTCTGCCAGGCCACTGCTATTCTGGAGTGGTACGAGACTGTGTACAGAAATATGCCATTGGCTTTGTCTGCCTCTCCCATCTAGAGTCACACCAGCTGGGGACTTGGGCTTCTGACAAGACACCTGGACTCACCTGGCAGGGACTGTGCAATTTCAAAGTGCCATCTGGGTGCTTTAATAATTTTGATAATTCATGTCATAGGGAAACCCTGAAGAACAAGACAGCATTTGTATGCTGTCCTCTTTTTTTGCTCTTCTACCTTTCTGCTCATGTATTGTATTGCAGAGTTGCAAAGGGTTGTCATTCATAACAGTAATCTGGTGCCAATCATGTAAAAACTTCCTTTTAACAGAGATAAGATTCTTCAGTCTACCAGTTCTTTAACTAAATAGGATTAATTAGCAGGAAGCCAGCTGCTTAATTCACCACTGACCTGTAAACCTGATAAGAATGAGGTCACTGGACATAATAGAGCTATTTAGGAGTTTAGGTCAAACTCTAATAACAGAAAACATAGTTTAAAGATCATTCTGATATAATAAAATTCTGGGGTAACAAAATACTGCTTATTAAAGAGAGAGATCTAGTCTTTAAAATAGTGTGCTCAGTATACTCAAAAGTACATTCCTTCCAAAACAAGCAATTGCAACATCTAAGCACAGTCAGTGGACACCAGACTTTGACATTCAACCCATCAAGCTTTTATATCCTTTCCCCCCCAGTTGTTATATAAAGCTCACTTTTAGTAACCTTAAGGTCTCACAGGAGCTTCACATTATGAGAGCCTTGTTTCATGTTTCAATGAGTAGCAACCAGTGCTCTCTGAGCTTATCCTGAGTAATTGTCTTGATTAAAAGAAGCTTGTGTGAGGATTAGAAAAAATAAATAGTGTGCAGATATTTCTACAGCTCTCCAATTTTCCTCCAACTTCCACTTAAGTTTTCACTATTTTTTTTCCGAAAGCAATTGTTTGCCAATCACAATTTCTATCACTAATACACATGTGCATTTGTATATTTCTGCTAAAATAGTGTTCCTGTTTTTCCCCAGAATCCCTGATTTCTTCACCAAAATGGTGTCTTGCCTCCTCTCCTCATTATGTCAGGAATAACAGGCAGGGTTTCATTGATTTACTCATAGTGAATCATATTGTAGTGTGCAAACTATAGTTTGCAAATATAGCAAATTGTAGTTAGTGTGCATGAATTTTCAAAGATCTTGGTCCAGAACTACGTACAGATCAGAAATACCACCTGAAGGCACTTTTGGAAACTAACTGGACGTATTTTAAAACCTTGCAGTCACGTAAAAACCAGACACAATATATGAGACAAGGAACTCAAAAAAAAAAAAAAACTTGATTTTCATGTATCAGGTCAATTTGTGCTTCTGATCCCAAAACAGAAAGAAGAATGGTTACACCTTAGCTACCCATCTGGGAACAAGAAGATTTTCCTCTTTAATTTTTTCCCCCCTTTTATTATTCCCTCCATCTTCAAAGCCTTCCTGTAGTAACTGGCTAGTGTCCCACCTTTCCTTGGCAAGGAAGTTTAAACATATTTCTTCAGATAGCCAAAAACGTTGTTATGGTTTGGAAGAAAACATTACTTCTACCCAGGAGCTCAGCACACCATGTTCCCATTTCTTCAGCCTGCTGCCAATACTGAAAAGTGAGATTACTTTTCAAGCCCACAGCTCAATAACGAACAGTTTTCTGAGTCTACTACAAAAGATCAGGAAGCCAGGCCCATTTTTTTATTTAATATACAGAGCCAGATTCTCAGCTGGTATAAGCTGAAGCAGCTTTACTGGTGTGAAGGAAAATATACTGATTAACACCTGCCAAAGTTCTGCTCTACATATTATGTTTGCAGAGTCAATGGCATAAATAATGGAAAATGTACTTCGTTTTTCCATTTTGAGACATTCTTCTTCCAGTACACCCTGGGAAAACATTGTACCCTTTAATAAAATGCTAAAGAGTCAATTAAAAAATGTAGGGCCAAAATTAAAGAAAATTCAAAAAATATTCTAGAGCAATTCATCACAATTACCTCCACAGCCACAGAAACAATGGGATGAATAGTTCCTCATCCAGAACTTTTCCCTCCTGTCTAGAACTAATATGCCAGAAGTGGATTTGTGAGAGGAGGGATGCACACACATGATACACTCCTTCTTGTTAGGCACTGCTGTCATTCTGTCTGGTATACAGGGCTCAAGCTACTGGAATTCCTATTAGTTCATCTATTCAAATGGCCAAATGATTCATCCACAAAAAAGGAAAACTTATAAACTTTGCCTGTCTTTTAGAGAATGTTATTTGTAAAAAGTATTGCACATGTGAAAAAAAAAACCCATGTGCTGCTATCTTTTATTGAATTAATCTGTCTTTCATAATAACAGTGCAGAAACAATATATATGCAGCTTTAAACAGGTGATGTCAAGGGTTGTTAAAGCTGAAAACAAACATGTTTTTTTAGTCTCATATAGAATTTTATATCTTCAGAATCTGCTACTCATGTAACATTTTGGGGTATGGATGCAACTTTACAAAGAGGAATGCTGCTTGGTGGTGCACTATTAATCCTTTGATTCATTTTTTTTAAAAAGTAGACATACAAATCACTGCAACGCTAACAGTGAGTAAACAAATATTCCCGTGCTGCCAGAGAAGATAGGGATATGTGCAAGATGATAACGCAGCTAGTTTACTTTGAACTTCAGATTAAATAAGATTTTTTTGTAGATATCTGAGATGGCAAAATGAGAAGGAAGAAGGAAAGACAAAGCCAGGTAATGGAAGTTTTGAGAAAGACTGTGAATCGTCTTTCCAGTCACTCCTGCCAGCTTGGGATAGGGGAAGAAGGAAGTGAAGACAGAAAGGGATCATCCTCGTGTTGCTACAGTCTGTCCATGAGCAGAGAAAACCTTTCCAACCCTGCTTTGAAATGGACACACTCGCAACATTTCCAGTTCCTACACACATATCTCTGTCATCCTAATTAAAAAAAAAAAAAAAACAAACCCAAACAAACTGTCAGTGACATGAAATCTCATTGCTTGAGATTAATCCTCCCCTCCACGCTCCAGTTGCCCAGGCTATAGGTGGGAAAAGTTCAATAGCCTTTGAGAAAATCCTGGCTATGCCAGATGCAACACCAATCCTAGGAGAGAGCCAGGAATTCAGAAGTGACTGAAGTCTGCTGACGTGCCTGGTTCATGCAGTACCTCACATTCCAAATGATTGTTTGCCTCATTCCCACTGTTATGAGCAGGACTCAGACAGCTTGGTGAATTTGTTCATCCCAGCAAGGCCATCCATGATTATTCAGGCACACTGAACTTCTTGTCCAGGGCTGCATCATGCCCCAAGCCACAGCCAGGACTGGTAAATTGGATCAGCTAATGGAAGGCCTTTGGCTGGTGTCAGCAACTCCCCAGACACTTCCCTTTGTGCTCAAACTGTTGTACAGGCTCCACAAAAGCACAGGTGTCCATCTTGCGCCAGGATGGACTCTCCCATGCCTCAGAGACACCCTCTCAGTGCCCTGAGGAGGGATATCCACCCCTAGCTCCTCCTGAGCAGTGTTGGGGTACATATATAGCAACTAAATACTCAGTCCAAGGCCTGGTGGGGAGTTTGGACCTCTGCAGTGGTTTAGCTTCAGAGATACACACAGCTGTTTGAAAGTCACTGCTCCAGCTCTTTCACATCCAACTCTATTTTTTTTTTCTTCCTTGCTGTCCAGGAGATTTTACATTTGTCAGCTCTGTCAGCACCAAGGTTTTATTTTCCCATTTTGTTCTTCCCCCTTGTTACCCGTTTATCTGTTTTCCTCCTGCCGTTTCTCTGCCCTCATGAACTCGGGAGCCTGGAACTAACACTTATTTCAAAAGTGGTGGTGAAGCCATCAGCTGAAAGCAGATTTTTTTTTTCCCAAGCCTTGAACATCTGTCAGCAAACTTTACGGGGGAGCGCTTGTTACCATAACAGGTTGTGTGGAAAAACACAGCCATGTCTCTCTCACCTTCCTACAGTCTTCCTTGGATTTCTCAAACATGGACTGTCCTTCATCTAAGGCCTACAGTAGGTAAACTGTAATCTTTATCAAATCAAAATGACTAGGCCATACAGCTAAAGAGACTACAGACTAAAAAATCAGCCCTGCTCTGGCTACCTTAAAGCACAGAAATCATTGTAGCATGCTGCTACTATCAAATCTACAAGACATATCCTCATTTATTACTCATCATGTTGCCATTTATGAGAAAATTAATGAAAATAGCAAAGAAAATCAGGTTTCAAAAGAGAAGTCCTGAAAACAGGTGAGTGATGTATCCCTCTGGGCACATGCTGGATTGTAGGATCAGTTCTGGCTCAAAGCCTTATATGTGAGAAACCCCAGTGATGAAAGGTCATCAGAATTTACAAACCCTTCAACACTTCTGTTGACCTGTATCAACCTCACATGAGCCTTTTGTTTACTTGCCTTTTTTAATTAGAGATACAAGGTGCAAAACAATAAGCTGCACAAGGTATTATACCCAGGAGAATGGCAACGACCCCATCTCATGCACAGGAGCAGCCCTGGGTTTTAGCTGTAAGGCATGTGACTAAGTATAGTTTATTTAACCTAAGTGACCTTTCGTGAACGTGCTCTGTGTTCTGCTCAGCAAAGGAAAGGTAAACATTGTCACTTTATTAAGACCATTTATCTTAGTGTATAAATGACCAATACTCTCCAGGCGTCACTTCTTGCACGCACGCTCTGAGTTTGCACTTGCACAGCGAGTGCTTTGATTTAGAAACGGTATTTCCCTCAAATCTAGAGCCACCATGGTAGGTCACCAGAGTACTCCCCAGAGTACTCTGCTCCTCCCCCCTTACAGGTATGTTACAAAGGACATTGAGACCAGTGTGTGATTTTCCACCCACTCCACTGGGCTTCAGACCAGGATGACTACACCTTTGTCTCTTTGATTTCCCAGTGGATTTGGCACTGGCCCTACCCAAATGTGGAAATTGTCTGATAAAGGCTGACTGGAAATTGCATGATCTTGGCTTAGAGCAGCTGGCATTTCCATGCCAATATTCAGCTTTTTCTGTATGCTTAGTTTAATGGAGGAGCTTGTTGTTGATAGTGTATTTACTGATAGACATTTGCCATCATAATCTTCAAGAACTGGGCTCCTGAGCTATGAAATGTCAGTTCAGAGGAGTTCTAATGGGGATTAGAGTTCTCCTCAAGAGTTCCCCCAGACTTGCAACGGTGTGGAGACAGCAATGGGGAGGGAAGGTGGCGGGGAAGGAAAGAGATGACAGGGAGGAACAGAATATTAATAACCACATCAATTTCTCTTCTCATTGCTTTCTGGGCAGTTTTGCTGTAACTGGACTTCCATAATACCAGCAAGGTCCACCCACTTGCACTGCTCTCTGTGTCCCAGTGCCACAGAAGAGCTAGCATTAGTAGATGACATACTTGTTTTGCATTGTGTGTGCCATAAATAACACAGAGACGTCATCATGTTCAAGGACTGATTTTGTCCAGTTGCTTTTCCTCTTATATGAGGTAAAAAATTAAAATAACAGTGAAAAATACAGAGGAAGCATGTGATCTTTTATATCACCAGGTGCTGTGCCTATGTGCTACTGCTCCCCTTTTCCTGAGCCAGGAAGCAGCAAGCTAGATTTCTGGGGATTGTGCCAGATCAGATCTGTGGCACTACTGCAGGTGTGCAGGCTGTGCTCAGCTTTGGTAAGCGCCACTCCGTCCTGGGGGGAGGTCTGAGCGCTTCAGCAGCCAGCTTCTGGGGCAGCATTAGCACCTTGGTGCTCGTGCCTCTGAGCAGCACAGTGCTCCTAACTTTTATGCCTCTTCCATTGGTTTTTCTTAGCCTACATGTGCGACAGAGCATTCAAATGCAGACTATTTCCAGCGCAGGTCGTTAATCCATTCCTTCCTCGGCCCAATGAGATGGATACACAATGCTGTTATTCAGTCTCTATTTCCCAAACTGCTTTGGCTTTCCTCTCTATGGTGAGCTCTCCAGCCAAGGTAGCCCTTGATTCCCTGTGAGCAGCCCTTCAGCCACCAGGCAGAGTTGTTCTCAATGGGAGTGTCCTCACTGAGAGTGAGCAAAGCCTTCTTTTTATACCTGTGTTCTCAAACTTTCCTCATCAGGCAGAAGAAAAAATGCAACTTTGATTTCTTTTTTCTGCCCCACAAAGTCTTAAATGACAACATAAATTCTAGAAAAAGTTAAATTTTAAAGGCTTGGAAGGATTGAGAAAACTGTTGCCTCCCATTTCTTCCTTTCCTTCAGATAGGTGAGATTTTAGTTTTTTACATTGGATGCCAGAAGCAGGTTTTTTCAGCAGAAATCCTTTGAGTGAGTAAAATATGCAAAATCAGACAGTTTTCTGAACGGGAAATAAGTGAATCATTGCTGCTTTTATTGCTCATTCTGTTTATTAAAACTGCTGGGCCAAGATTTATTTTTAATGAACTCTGATCAGTCACAGCCAGTGATTTCACAATTCATGTTAGTACTGTAGGCATTTGTTGCACTGCAAACAGCACATTTGCTTATTTTCTGGAAGATTTTTTTTCATCTGAATTGAAATTGGTCACACAGACTTCTCTGGGATTTTTCAGGCGAAGTATATTTGTTCCCATGGATAGAAGCCATATGTCAGAACCTTCTATTGTCACCAAAGGAAAATAAAATCTCGCCTTTATTCTGCTAAGTCTTTTCCTTTTTGTTTCCTTTTTCTTTTCTTTACTGTGTCTTGACATCCTGCCTCATTAAACTATAGATCATCCTCATGTTTTCTCTAATATGAATGTGTGTGTATAAGGGAAAATGCATAGTTAACAGATGAGAAAAGATAACATATAAATCAAATTGTATGCCAAAAGAGGGACACACATAATGAAAGCTGTAGAATCACATGTCTGCATTGTATCTTCCATATAAATGGAATTGTGAAGTAGAAATCAGTGTGCTGAGTCCTTGATCACAAAAAGCTAAAATTCTGCAAAATTTTGTCAGTAAAACTGGACATTTTGGACTGGCTCTTAGAATGGCAAGCTGTTGAAAAGCAATGAAGAAGTGCTGCACAGCAGGGCTGGGCTGACAGTGCCTAGCCAGCAGCATTACAGCCAGTTTCTTTTCTTCCTGCCTGTTTTCCCTGGGATCCAGGAGAATGAACCCACTCGCTCCAAAGGGATGTTTACTTTGATTTTCTGAAACAATTTTAAAGCAGCTGCTGGAAGATGATTAAACAAAGTATTTCAGAAATGCTTCAGATGAGGATCACACTGCGTGGTGCTGGAACCAGGTGCCTGTTTGGGACCTTGGCTGCATGTGCTGATCAAAGTCCCCAGCTGAGGATAGGTGGCCACCTGCAGGGCTTCACTCACAGCTCAGGTGGCACCATCTCAGTACCCTCATCCTCTCCCAGAGTGCTATCAAAGTTTGGTTTAAAGAAACAAACTGTACTACAACTCTGCAAAAAAGCACTGCTTTAATAGGATGTTCTTGCCAAACCTCCCTTATTTCTTTTCCCTGGCCTCCTCCTGATACAGTGCAGCCTCATCCTTCATGGGAAACCATGGCAGCTGAATCATTTGGTGCAACAACTGCTGTATTTAGTCATTCTCCACACCTTTTTCCCTATTTTGCTCCCTGAGTGTCTGTGCCAAGGTTGCCTGCACAGCTGACAGCAGCGGTATCTGATGGTGTGACAAAGGGGAACAGGATTGACACAAGGATAATTCATCTCTTTGTCTACTCAGAGGCTGAATTGTAGTCAAGATACAAATTAAGAGGATGTTAGAAGTTTAAATTCCTTTACCCCCACTGTACAGTCAAATACCTGCTTGCATCCCCATAGACTTCAGCATTTATTATGTTTTCTGTGTCATAATGGGTATCCACTAGTAGTTTGAGTAAACTCTCAGAGAATGAAGTCCTAGCCTCTCTGTGTGAATGAAGTCCTAGCCTCTCTGTGTGGAGCCTGACTCTGTCAAGGCCTCAGGTAGTGAATTGTCCCCTCTGTATCAAGGAAGATGAGCTGGAGTGGTATTCAGAACAGAGTGGAGTTTCCAGCTTGCCTCTGAACTGTGGTCAAAGTATAGACTCTTATGTGGAATGGGTTGCCCTCTGCCTTCAACATCTGGCTATCATCACCCTGAGGTGCACAGAAACATGAGCTCCCCAGGCAAAACCCAAATATCTGGCATTTCTAGCTTGTCACTTGGGCTTTGTACTAGCTTACATTTATTTAGGACTACCAAAACAGCCAGTTCTGCAAAATGTAAAGAAAAAAAACTTACAAAAATATTTAAATATTTAAAATTGTATGTAACACAAGTATTTGCACAGCAAAAAATTATTAAATAGATAGGTCCATCTATTTAAAACACTAATATTTGCTTTTACATTGTAGTACTCTAGCACTTTAGAGATTTGGGAAAATAAAAAAAAACATGGCAACAAAAGGCGTGGCCTTGCTTGTACTACAGAAAATAATGCCTCTATTTTCAGACACCAAATCAGAGACAGTCCTCTGTTTTGACTTTTAACATCAGTTCATAAGTTCACTTTTCATGGGAATACTCAGACCTGGCTAAAATTCTGATTCATTCTTACTCTGTTTTCACAAAATATCATTAACAGAAACAGAGTTTTTCAGCCTTTCTTTTCTAAGACACTTCATATTGCCTCTCAAAGAAAACTCCACATTTTTCTCTTTTTAGAGTTCCTTCAGAGAAAGGTTTACTTTTGGAAATGTTAAAATAAACAGTATAAACTTCTAGTCTGAGAAGTTGTTGTGGGTGCCAGAACTACAGCTGTAGCCACAGGATGACCAGATATTTAGGGACAGAAAAGAGGACAACTCCTTCTGCTTCGTGGGATTGCAGGACTGACACTACACTAGCACTCTGGCAAAGGGCTGTAGAACCAGGGTAAAAACCACTGCAATTTTAGGCACTCCTTTTCTCCCAGAATAGCCTGTTAAAGTCTAAAGTGGCTGAGTAGGAGTAATGCAAACTGAATTGTTCCTGACGCACATGCAGATCATCAGTGCCGAGTTAAGGGAGAGCTCTCCTAAACCTCTCTCACGTGGGTAAGTCCCTCATCCCTCGGGTAATCCCATTAACTTCCTCAAAGATCTAAATTCCCAGATAGTCAGAGAGCTCAGAATGTTTATACCTATGGTCATTTTTCAAGTTGGGAAATGGAGAAAAATCATATGAGTTTTTAGGGAATATGGGTCATCAGGTAGAGAACAGTCTCTGTACTGGAAATCTGGACTATGATGATTTTCTCAAAGTTAATGGTGGCCGTGTTTGACCTGAATTAAGCTCTGTTTGCCAAGTACTGTATCTGACTCAATGAGAGAAAGGTCATAAATGAGGAAGCACCTTGTGCTCTGAGAACCTCGTCAGCTTTTTATTGCAGAGTTCATAGTTCTCTGTTTTCTCAGATGGATGTAACTTTTGGCCAAGTCAGAAACTCCAGTTCTCACTTGTATGCTCAGCTTTATTTAGAGTACGGGAAAAGTTCTCATAAACTTTTCAACAAAACCCAACTAAATTTTAAATATGTAACAAACCAGCTGAGTTTTGGGTTGTTTGGAAAGTAACAACCTCAAATCTGGAAGTATTTTATATGAAACATGCAGATCTGTTTTAAAACAAACATTGCAATAAATTCAGCATTGAAGTAGTTGGGCAACTTAATAGACCTAACTTCCTCCTCTATTAAATGAACTGCTTACATGGGATAATTAGTCTGAGACTGCAAAAAAAAATAACAAAACTAAAAGAAGGCCAGAATTGTTTTCTCCTTTCCCTGCTTTTTCAAAGCATTGCTTGTGAGTTCTGCAGAAATCCATAGGAACGTATAAAACTGTTCCAATGCTCCCCACTGCTTTTTTGTCTTCACTTCTGCAAATTGATTTGCTGCTTTATTATTTGCCTCTTAATATCACAAGGACATTAATTAATGCTTTAGGCTTCCCTGCTTGCCAGGTAGCAAACAAGTGTAGAGACTAGAAGCTCATTAGCTCGAAGTGACATATTTTACCACTTGGAGCCAAGATTCAGGCTGATTAATTTGAAAACACTAGCATAAAAAGTGCAGTTTTGCATTGGAAATCTAGGTCTTTTTTTCTATATACCACACTGATAATTTAGGGCCCCATTCTTTCTCAGATTCAGTCTTAACTCTTAATTTTAAAATTATCAGGGAAGCACCATATGACTTCAAGGCAACAAACATAATTTATTTTTGGTTTGATCCCAGAAACCTCATTCAGTTAAAACTCCTACTGTTCCCTGGGAGACTTTGCCAAACAAGGATTCAGGACAGAGTGTGAGAATCTTCTCAAGGCACAGGGCAGAGCAGTCTTCACAGGGTAAGTGGTGGTCACCAACAGAGCTTGCTGAGAATGAACTCACTGAAGGGTGTCTCATCATCATCCACATGCCTGAGTTTCAAAATGAAATGATGATCCAAGGTGGCACTTACAATCAGAAAAGTGAGCAAAAATTGCCTGGACCAGGATTTAGACTGACACAGGAGCCCAGGATTTTGGTAATGGAGACCATGTGTTCCTGCTGCTCAGCAGGCAGAGACACTTCAGTGTGACTTTGTGCAAGCCAAAAACTCCGGTTGTTGATAAGTTTTTTCCTTGACAAATTAATTATATGACTTTCACCCTCATGTAGAAAGGGCTTACAGTGTTGCTATGCACTGGAGGCAGCATGTCTTCAGTCCATGATTTAGTTACTTCTTGTGTAATTAAAGCAGCAAATAAAATTTTAAGGTGGATCAGCAACTTCTTTTGCAATGGCCCTTTTGGTGCCTTCAAGACAGCATTTGTCCAGCATTTTCCTCTTGACATAACAGTGCAGTTTAGAGGATCAGAGGGGTTGGGTGTCTGAAATTGTTTTAGTTGCAGAAGTATACTGACAGTGTAAAAATGAGAATTGTGAGATAATTCAGCCTTAGTAAAAAGTCACACATTTCAGTCAGAGCATAAATATTTTGACTGTAGTTGACATAATTTCTTTTGGAACAAGTAGAAACAGTACCAGTGTGCAGAACAGCAGTGACCTCCCACAAGTGATTCTTTTCTGCCATAAATTAACTCCCCTTTTCCTTTCTCCCCTACAATATGATCTGGGTGATTCTAAAATCCCAGCAGTTAATTCCACTTGACAAACAACTCTAAGTCCTGACAAAACTGTGGTAATGTAGCCTTATTGAGTGTCATGACAGTTTAGCTGGGATGTTTCTGAATTAGTATTTAAGTGTTTTGGTCAGGAGATTTGCAATAAATGTCCAGAAGAAGCAGTTTCAGCAGGCTATTGATTGCTAGAGCTGGGGAAGAGGTGGGTGTTAGCAAGACAGCAGATTCAAAAGGCCTTTCTGAGTAATTGTTCAACACTGATAGATAACTAATGCTGGGAATATAAGGCACCAACTCATCTCTGAAATAACACAAGACAACAGCCTCAAGCTCAAAGGTATTTTACCATTCCCAAATTAATTTCTTCAGTTCAGCATGCTGTCCTCTAAGCCTGCCTTTGTCAGGTTAGACACTGATGTAAAGTGTGCCACAGAAACAGGCCAGAGAAAATAATCTGGAAATGATCTGCTGCCTTTTCTTGTGCACATGTCCAGTGGCACTCAGGGAGATCCTCAAGAAAAGAAGGCACAGAGCAGCAGTCTCCTCCACTCTGGCGTTGGGCAGCCCTAGGCAGTTTATCTTTCCACTCCTCAGTTTGCTTTTCCTAGTGGAAAAGCCAGAAGGGCTGGAGATTGTTGTCTCATCCTGCACAGAGCCGTGGACAGAGGATGCCTCTGGTAGAGCTGCCAATGTGCAAATACATGATGGGCAAGAAAATTCTGTTCTTTGCTTAGGTTCCCTTTCAGCCACACAGAACTGATCACATTGTCCCTGCTGCTCTCTAAGCATGTGCGCTCAGATCTAGACACAGCAGCAGAATATTATTCAACTTGAAAAACTCTGTGCAGGACCTTCCTAGGTCTTAATCCCTGCCCCTGGTTTTGAAATAACTCATCCTCTCTTTGTTCCTTTTCTATAATTAATTAGAGTTTTTCTTGCCCCGCCAACACCCATTCTGTTTAAATATTTATTTCATCAAGTATTTATTTTATTGATTTACATTGAACAATATGGCAGAGATCTGAAAGGAGTGCTACACAAAATTAAATGCAGTAAAATATTTTTTAAGAGTGATTAAAGACCTTCTCTTCCTGCTGAACTTCAGCAATAAAATGAGTATAGTTCACTGCCTTTGTATTCAGAATCTTCAAAGCAATTTGTGAATAAGTAGATTCCTGTCTCTTTACAATATGATGATGCAGGAAATTAATTTGGTGGAAATTACTCTGGGAAAGATGGATTATACCCCTTGAAGTTAACTTGGTAGTGTTGTCATCAGAAAGGTGTACTAGCATAATTTTGCAGCTGGCCTGAGCTCCTTCACTAGCTGGAGAGAGTGTCAAAAAACAGGCCTAAAGATCATAATCTTTAATCTATTTCCTAGCATTTAGTACAGATGTAAGTTTATAGTATCTGGTCAGTCAGTCTCTGAAAATCCTATGGCAATCACTGAATACTCAAATAAGCCACAATTATATTGTCTGAATTGTTTAGTCAGCAGGCAAAACCCAGTTAAAGCTGAGGAATCTGAAAGTATTTGAAGTAGCTTTGAGGAAAGGTATGTACCTTTCCTCAAAGCCACCTCCTGGGTATAAGTTTGGGAGCAAACTCACAAGCTGCTGTTTCAAACCAGTGAAATAATGATTGTGAGACAGGAATTACTGTGGTCAGAAGCAGGAATTGCCACACTCACTGGGAGAGGAAAAAAAAAGCATCTCCTCCAGAAAGGACTGTAGAATATTCAGATCGGTAATCATCCACTTCATCTTATAGAATAGGTAAGCAAAAAAAAAAAGGAAATGTGGTGCTTCTTTCATCTGACAAAATATGTACCTACACTTGTGTGTGCAGAGCGACTGAGAGACACCAGCTAATGCACAGCCCCCCAGTATGTAATGCCAAGACAGCCCTAACTTCTGAAGGCCCCTGCTTAATCCCTGCTTGTGTCCTGTGACAGAGCACAGAAGAACCCCCAGCTGGAAGGATCATCTGCCATGATCTTTTAGAACATACTAGTGGATGCAGATGCAAAATCTGAGCCCCTTATTGAGGGACTTGGTTCTTGTAGGGTGATCAGTGCTTCCCAAAATCAAAGTATCTTTCAAGTGCCCCAAGCGGAACACCAATCATGATAAGTTGGTTCCAAATTACAATGAAAACATGTGAAACAGACAGGCACACAAATGGCTACATACATGTGGGCATGTGCCTGCAGTCCCATCCTTGGAGTGAATTTTTACTGTCTT
The DNA here is from genome assembly GCF_035770615.1 of Melospiza melodia melodia. Lineage (NCBI taxonomy): Eukaryota > Metazoa > Chordata > Aves > Passeriformes > Passerellidae > Melospiza > Melospiza melodia. The sequence goes on along the minus strand of NC_086196.1, from coordinate 117,394,466 downwards.
CATATGGGAGAGTTAAAATAGGACAATGATTATTTAAATCGAGTGTGAACTACACAAATGCTGCCAACTAATTCTGAACAGCTTCAGTACTGGCTAAAATAGTTGTTTGAGGATTAGAAGGATTAGTTGTTGAGATTCAGTATAAACAGATCACAACAACAGTGCAATTGCTCAGAGAGCTTTGGTTCAGCACACATGCTGTGATTGTAAAACATACACAGAGCATAAGGCATGGAACATACATGAAAAGGCAATGGCAATCAATGGCTGGATGCTGGATTTCTCTTCTAACAGAACACTGGTATTCCAAGTAATGGATATGCACCTCTTCACGTTTATTTCATTCTTTCTCAGGCTGGTGTGGCAGCCCTAGAAGACAGCACGTCAGTGAACCTGTGCCAGAGATATATTCAGTCATACCTATTCCATTTAATCCTCATGATCTGCAAGGCTTCAGGCTGGGCAGGGAGGGGGAGGCAGCCGTGTCCAGCTGCAAAGAGCAACTCTGGGCTCATGTCACACAAACAACCAGCAGGGATTGCCTCGAGGTGACCTAAGACCTCTCTGGATCTATTCACATACACGTGCTTTTTTGAAACAAAGTTAAATCCTTGGAGACAAAGTGTCTGTGTACAGAAAGGGTCTCTTTCTTGTTTGATCTTACAAGATGTTACTGTCAGCAAAGGCAAACAACCCACATCCCATATTTAGTGTATTTTTTGTTAGTTTTAGCCTGTCTGAAATGCCTGGAGCCCGGTTGTGTCTGGCATGGACCTGTGGTGCAGCATTGCACAGGTGAAGGGCCTGAGTCCAATGGGTCTCACAGGGCTAAATTCCTCCATGAAGAGCATATACACAAAAACAGAGAGGATTGCAGCTACACACATGCAAAATTACCGAGCTCTGGAAGGCCATGTATTCCCAATGAAATAACAATGTTTGTGCCCTCAGTAGGCAGAAAGTAATTCCATTCCTTTTTAGTACTTTGTTACAATTATAGAGAGGCTTTTTGGTACTGGATTTGCTTTTAAAATCTATTTGGTCCCCACTGTTTGTCCCTGTCCAGTTAGATTATCTTTTATTGCGTAAGAGCACATAAAAAAATTGAAAAACAAATGGAAATTCAGCTATTAGCACAGTTAGAAAAAGGAAAGCAACACAAACCCTGGACATGTTAAGCATCTCTTTCATCAGTCCACCCTCTTGTGCTGGACTATGACCAATGAAATAACATAGAACATCAATCTTTTTCAAAAAACAATGTAATTCTTGCAATGTCTAGATTGCTTCTGGGATTTGAGACTGTTTACTACACTTTCTGAATTGTTCAGACAATGTTTATGTAAATGAAAACATTTATCTAGGTTACTGCTGTTAAGTACCCACTGAGAAACATTTTGCATTTATAGATGACCTTAAGCAACAATAGCAGAAGAAATTACTAGCAGGCAATATTTGGGATAGGCATGAAACCCTACATAAATCTAAAAAACAATAGTCCAGATTCTGCTGTGAGGGACCACCTGGTCCTCTTAGTCACACAGCTTTAATTCCCATTAGAAACATAGAATTTTGTTTCTGGATTGCAATGTCCAACCACAGAAATTTAACTACAGCCTCTTTCCTGACAAGCAGCAATGCTATTTCATGTCATCAGTGACAAGTTTTGTAGAAAGTTACTGTCTATACTTTTAGGCAGAGCTGAGGAAGCTTTTTAACATTCCATTATATCAGAATTATGCAATAACAGTACAAAAATAAATTAATATCAACTTACCTGCTGTGGACTGCTGTGATACTGTAGGGTTGGATGTCATGTGAAATAAAGTCATGATTACATTTATACCAAGGGATGCATTTTCGTTAGCCTTGTAAAAGGACATGCCTGGACAAAAATAATAAAGACAGTTAATCTAAGCATTTTAAGTGGGCTAGTAAAACCTTTTTACAACAGTGAGCAGACAGTAATGATGAGAATTAAAGCAGTTCCTCATTAAATTTAATTTGTTTCACTTCCAGCTGAGCTTTCAACTGATGATAAATACGAACTTGTTTTCCTTTTGCAAAGTTTAAAGAGAAAGACAGCGTTTGAGATCAAGCTATAGGCAGGCAGTGCTTTACATCCACTTCTTAGATGCCTGCTTTCTGGCTGAAACAGTGAAAAGTCAAGAAGAGAAATTATGTATACAGATTTGTTTATCTGACATACATAAAATGGCCATGAGTCTTCTTGGGAAATGGTGATGTTGTTTTGATTGTTATTCAGTCCAGAATAAATTGTGTTTCCAGGATGGTGAACAGAGACCTCAAAGCAGCTCATGCACAATCAAGAGAGGAGAAGGCATGGAAGCAGCACCTACATGCTCATCTCCATCCATCAGCACAGAACTGCTCTCCCAAACCACTGTGCAGGATACCTTTCTCCATCTGGTGATGGAGATCCAAATGTGCATGCATGTGTGTGGCTGCAGGAGTGGCCCACACAGACTTTGCCTGTACCACCTCACGCTTCTCTGCCGCCACTGCCAGCACAACTGCTTGTGCAGCACCCACATGGGCCAGGTGGGCAAACCATTAAGGATAAATCAGCCAAAAAAAAAAAAAAAAGAGTGTATTATTTCTCAGGCCAGTCTGTTTCTCAGTCTGCAGGAGAAAAATCCAAACACATGGTGCTGGCCCTGTTGGCCAGTGGAAGAGAGAGGAGGAGAGGTGGCAGAAGGTGATGGCAGCTGTGTGGATGGCAGTGCCCAGCATCAGGAGCCTTTTCAGCCCATTGTCATTCTGTTTGTGTGTCAGCGCTTGTATTTATAATCTCTTATGCCACCACACACTTACAAGCCTGGCATGACACCAGAGATGTCTTTATTTGCCATATGCTTTTGCAGACAGTCATCACACACACTGTAGCTACCATGAGGCTCTTCTATCATAGAATCATAGAATCATAGAATCATTAACACTGGAAAAATCTTCTGAGATCATTGAGTCCAACCTTTGGTTGAACACTGCCATATCAACTAAACCATAGCATTTAGCATATTAAATGCTTCATCCAGTCATTTCTTGAACTTTTCTAGGGATAGTGACACCACTGCCCTGGGCAGACTGCTCCAATGCTTAACCGTCCTTTCAGTGAATATATTTTTCCTGATGTCCATCCTGAACTTCCCCTGACATAGCTTGAGGCCATTCCTCTTGTCCTGTCACTATTTCCCCGGAGAAAAGTCTGACCCCCAGCTGGAAACAGACTCCTATCAGGGAGGTATAAAGAGCAATAACGTCTTCCCTGAGTCTCCTTTCCTCCAGGTTAAACACCCTCATCTCCCTCAGATGCTCCTCTAGACCCTTCACCAGCTCCATTTTCCTTCTCTGGACATGCTCCAGCACCTCCGTGTCCTATTTGAAGTGAGGGGCCTAAAACTGAATACAGGATTTGAGGTGTGGCCTCACCAGTGCCAAGTGCAGAGGGAAAATCATTGTCCTGATCCTGCTGGTGACACTGTTTCTGGTACAGGCCAGGATGCCATTGGCCTTCTTGGTCATCCAGAGTACCTATACCTATGAGTACATTCCCTTTGGCTGACATTTTTCCTGCCAAGGTGACAAATCCCTAAAGCTTCTCCCACAGCTCTTATTTGATGTGAGAAATAAACAGCCTACCTCCATCTGTGGAGTACTGAGCTATTCCAGGCACTGCTTCAGAACTTGCTTGCAATGTCCCTTACCCTTCCTGCCCTGTCTTGTGCTGGCAAGTGACACTGGTTGCAGTCTTGGTAGTCTTTGGGTCTGCCCATGGTGCCTTTACTGCCCAGAATAAGCTGTAATGTGTGCTGGCAGACCTGTTGTATGTGTATATACATTTACATATATGTGTATATATATATATATATGTATGTATATACATGTATGTGAATATATAGATATAGGTATATGTATACATGCATGTAAATATAAATCTACAAATATGCAGATGTAAATATGCACATCCATATATATATATGTGTGTTTGTGTACATTTATATATAAATACATGCATTCACATAGATGACAACAACCAAAGCAGTTGAATTCATAGTGGTGCCAGACATTCTTATGAGATTTGTGACAACGTGGTTTTTGCAGTCCTATTTCCACCTACAGACCACTCCCCTGGTGTCATAAACTGCTTTCTTCCTCTAAAATAAAGGAAATGTATGTACAATGCCTAGAAGAAAATGGAAGTGTGAAGCCATTTAACACTCATATTTAGGAAACTTCCACTGGTTAAAACTCTTTAAATAACCTTGCTTTCTGAGACTGCCATTTTCTCAGAAAATACCACACTCTGAAGAAGGCATTTTACAGAAAATTCTCTAGTTAAGAGATACATTTTTCAGTTATTAAACAATCCTGACAACATACTCCTCACCACGAGGGTGGTCAAAGAATGTGGCAGGCTGCCCAGATAGTCTGTGCTGTCTCCATCCCCAAGGATTTCAGAACTGGACTCAGCATGGCCCTGGATAATTTCCTGCCTGGAGCAGGAGGCTGGACTACCCCACCTTGCATTTTTTGTACAAGTCTGTGATTTTCAGCTAGTTACCACATGGAGGAAGCATGCAGTTTATGCTGGCCATATGGCAGGCTTTTGGGCTTTAAAAAATGAGGACCTCTTTCTGCAGCCCTCAGTAGTGGCTACCATATTGTTAAGCTTGCAAAAGATCCTGACAGATTCCTATCCTCAGTTGTCATAGAATCCCATATTGAGCCATGTCTAATTTATTTTAGATAAATTTCCTGGCTAGCAGCATGCTGAAGGATGAGGACCTGGCTGAAGTGGTCCAGACCTTTGTAGCTCTCAGAATCTCACTGAGGCACATGAAATGGGAGTTGGCAACAAGACCCTCGGGAGCACACTCAGCTGTTTCAGCACACTGCTCAGGAACAGAGACAGGAGCACATGTGCCACTTGCTCCTCCCTGTGCTGGTCTCACAGAGCTCTGGATGGCACTCACAAGGCCTTGCTCCCCCTGCCCAGCCTGACACAACACCTTGTCAACACTGCAGCCAGTGAAACTCGCTCCTCAAGATGCTCCAAGTTGAGCTGAAGGACTGCAAGGGTCAGTTCTGTGTCAGGGGACCGCAAAGTTCTGGCACCTCAGTGGGTCCATCAGGAGGATTTTCAAGGGCCAACCTGCTGCCAAAGTGCTGAATGATTGTGTGGGGTACATGCTTTGGCTAAACTTCACATTTCTCTTGATATTTTCATGGTTTTTATCTCATACTGTCTTTTTATTTCTGTATTTTCCATCTTTCATTTTCCACTTGTGCAAATAAACAAAGCATAGTATTAATACTAATTCATTTAGCAAAATTGTAGCCTTGGCAAAAAGGACCGTTTTCAAAGAGAACTGGCAGCAAAATAAACATGGGAAAGAAAAAAAGGCAGTGCTGCTTTTTTTCCTGGGCTGCAAAAGTTGCCTTTAACATTACTGGAGGTAATTTTTATTCAGAAGACAAAGGAAGACTCAAATGCAAAGCAATATGGCCAAGTTTACCTAGAAACTCTGTATGTTACAAGAAGGCAACCATATAATTTGAAGTAGGAAAAGTCTGACATTCTTCAGACATTGTGGTATTGAAGGGAGACAAATTCCCAAGAGAAGTAAAGTGCAGGAATGAGCAGCCCAACACCAGCCTCTAACCACTGTTTGTTTTGCACTTCTTCAACAAGAAATGAAATAGTTTAGTAACAGCCAAGACAATCCTGGCTTGCATGTCACCATATAAGCAGGAAATTCCAGCAATGCAAATATAATCCTGCAATAAAAGAACAAGCAGATAAAATGAGAAAAGCATATTTTCAGTTCTGAGGAAGGAAGGAGAATTATGTAAAATTGAAACACCTTTCTTGCACCTGTTAAATGCAGTAGCAAAATCCTGTAGTATATTACTTTCTTCCCCTGAAGGGACTAAATACTTTAGCTTTTTCTTATTGACAGTGACTGTTATAATAATCCCTTTGTTCACATCCTCCTAACATTCTGGAAAAACAACTCACTATGGGGACTAAAAATTCTTGAAATCTGGTCCCAAGCCAGAGACACTTCTAAAAAATTGAACAAGATCCTGTCAATTGTTTCTGAATTATGTGCAAATGTCTGTCAAGACATATATTTATTTAAGGTTTTCCTTCTTTTTTCCCTCATTCACAATTTACAACGAGGCAATTTTTTAGCATAAATTTTTCTTCTATCTCTATATGCTTTCATGGACAAATAAATCATTTCTTTGTGAGTGATTTGAAAATTATTTTTGTTTATGTGTAGCAGAACAGTGTATTCAAAATATCAAAAACTAAAAATGGCTATGATTGCCCAATGAAGTTAGAAATTGTAGAAGCTGTCTGTGTCAAAAAAGTCCATTTTTCTAGATGTTCACCAATTCAGAGGGGCCACAGTGAAGTACTTTTTTTTTTTAATCAAAGTTTCTTTAAGGAGCTTGTGAACACTGGAGATCCTTTCCTTCCTGCAGAACTAGAAATTTTAGTGGTTATGAGTACACAATGTACATCTGCACAGAAATAACTTTTTTTCACTAATTGAATCAAATTCACAAGATCCATGCTCAGTGGAGCATCCCCAGGCTGGCTCCATTCCCTGCTTGCTGTGTCTGTAAGGATGCAGTGTGGGGCAGAGGCAGCCTGGAGAGCCCTGACACGAGGGGTCTCCCAAAAGAGCCCCAAAATGCTTTTATTCCCAGGGAAATGTGTCCATGATGCTGGAGCTGGAACCCTGCTCTTACTGTAAGTGCCCTGTGATTTTCAGTGACCACAAGTGATGAAGATCTTAGTTTTAAATTTCATCTATAAGTTGGGACAGGTTCACCAAGATCAAAAAGAAGGAGAAGAGAGAGGGCCATGGATGTCTGGGCAAACTAGTCCTTAAAGAAGAAAAGAGTTGAAATTCCCCAGGGACCATCTAGCTTTGTATTTTGAATGCTGTCCACTTAAATTGGTCTCCTGGTGTAGCTGTATCTGCTATAATTGCAGCAGATTGCAGTTGCTGAAGGATCTCCTGTATGTGTACCCTTTCATTATGGCATATAAGCAGAGCATTTCCAGTAATTTAGAGGCAGCTAAAATCTCCTGTTCCTTGGAAGCTGCTTTCCCTATAGTAGCTCACACAGCATAAGTGGAGCAGTACAAACTGAAGAGAAGTACAGTAGTTACTGTTAGAAGTTGATGTCACTAGTTAGAAGATCCTAGTTGGCATTAAAAAAGAAATAAACTGTTAAAATTCAAAAAAACTAATACGCAGAACTGTACTCAAAGTTCAATTAGAAGAAAACAAACAAACAAACAAACAAACCACTGGTTTTCTCTCTGTCATTGAACTCCAGTGACAATTCGACAGTTTCTGTCTAGCCCACTGAAGACTTGTGATACATGGTTTTTCCTAGCATCCTTTGAAGCAATAACTTGGTTTCTTAAGGTTCTTTGCCATGATATGCTTTCCTAACAATTTGAAAAATGGTATGATTTATGACAATAAAGATCTAGAGTGAGCAGCTTGAAGCAACCAGATCTATAGTGATCTCTTTATCATTAATTTTTCCGCTTTTCAATGTTTTGAAGAATCACCCTCTACTGAAAGTGTCCTTCATTAAAATGAGGTAAATTGCCAGCTTTCACAGTTTTGAAAGAACACTTGAGAGTCTGAAGTGACTTCAGAAACCTTTAAGCAATTAAAAAAGAAAAAAATATATTTTGATTCTTGTGAAATCTTAAAGCAATCCCATTATTTCTTAGGATATGCTTCATGAGTTTTGCTCTCACACAGCTGGCAGTACTGTACTCTTTCCCTAACTATGCTGTGGCTTATTTTCTTCTTATTGAAATGAAATATTTCATGCTTCAATAAAGAGACAACCTTTGAGTTATGCAATTATAAGAAAAAATGTTGGATCCCTCTTTCCTCACTCCAACACTGCAGACAAAATCTTGAAAATAGAAAGCCTAAAAATTAGGGTATGAACACAAAAAATCCCAAACCAGGACTAAATAATTTGCTGCCTTTTTCTTTTAAAATAATTTCTCAATTCTTGTAATTTAGTCTTGTGAAAAGCCAGTTTATGGTTGACACATGAGGTGAGTACTACTGTGAGTTAGCACCCAGAAGAGGAGTTACATTGTATTTTTTCTTTTGTAGTGCTTGAAAATGGAAAGCACTGTTTTCCAACAGTGTCACATATTGTTTATACTTTTATATCCCTTTATTTTTGTGTTACTGTAGAGTCAGAAAGCCTGCAATAATCAGAAGTCCATTAATTACTATGCACAGCACAAACAAGCCTCTTCCCTTAAGACCACAGTTAAAATAGAATGTCATGGTCAATTTGTTCAAATAGGGAGATTTTTATTTCACCTGTTTTTGATGGTTTATGGATGCCAATTTTGTTTTATTCAAAAATGGCTCAGGAGGCTCAGAGGGGGAATGACTTCAGGCAGGCAAAGGGAAGCAGCGCTCATCCCTCACTGGAAGAGGTTCTCAAGAGTGGCTGAGTTCTTATTCCAGGTGGAGCTGGCAGCAAGCAGGGAAGAGCAGAGGGCTCTGCAGTCTGCTGGGGCACAGCAAAGCACAGCAGCATGTGCAGGAGCTTTATGTAGTCCCTGGCTGTGCTTTATGCCATTCTCCAGGGACTAGATACACACATATAGAGCATAACCCAGAACTGAGCCAGCATATGACAGCATCTACCTGCTGTTGAGGCAGCACCTTGGCCTTCCTACAGCCAGTGGGGCTTCTCTGTTGGTTTGGATAGGGGCATTCATGGCAGAACAAACACAGCATACAGCCTTTGTGTCCCAAGCAGAGCAGTTGTGCCCTCTCCCTTCTGCTATCTAAAACTAAATGCAGGGAGTTTAGATAACAGGAAATTAAAAAATACCCCCAGTGAAATACTAACCAGAATAAGGACCAGCAGTGTAATAAAGTTATTGATTTTCAGTCTGATCCTAGTTAGGTTTTGCAAGACCTTGCAGCTGCCAGCCATTCACAGGCTACTCAAAGCAGCTCCAAGCCATGCTCGGCTGAAGAGCTAAAAACTAGAGCTGTTAGCACAGGAGCTACTGGCAGGGACTGTCATCTGCCCAGCAAGGAAGATATTTATTTATAGAAAAGCCTTTGAAGCAGACCACTACATTTTAACCTAGTAATAACCAGTTAGGCTGGACTCAAAGAGCAGTAGGGTGTAACACAGCCATGCATTATATACCTCATTGTAAATGGTCTCAGAGGGAAAGCCTGTAATTTAGGGAGGTTTGAATGGCAAAACCTGGGTCATTGTAACAGCTACTTTTTCTTAGTTATTTTTATGGAAAGGGTGAAAAAGAAATACTGCCCTGAAGAAGTCAGGCAGCGTGTGTTTTCATTCAGCCTAGCTATGAAACCTCCCAGAGCCCAATCCCCCCTTGCCCAAATATTTGTTTTAAGATTAATTGTTCACACAGGAACTAAACAGCAACTTGCTGAATGCAAAGCTTTTACAGAAGATTTCTTTTCCTCCTCAGGACGTTTTTCTCATGTGTTGCTGGCTCTTTTATGTGTTCTGTCACCTTTGGGGAGTAGGATTCATGCAGAACCAAGGAAATGGCTTTTCTATTTCCTTGTGTGTTTTTAAAGTTTATCCACATATGAACTGGTTTTAGGAATAATTTTACAGGAGAACCTCAGGGCTCTGTTCAGAGGTCCTTCTTGTGTTGGATCATTTCACTGCAAGCACTCAACAGGCAGCCACCACACTCCAGAGCACAAGGAGAGAAAAACCCAGCAAGTGCTGTCCCCACAGTGCAGCACCACCTCATGTAGGTGCCCTGGTCAGATTGAAAACCACAGGCAAGAAAAAAAACCAAAACATTTGAGGAGGGAAACAGAAGCTCAGGAAGAGAAATCCTGGCTGCCTGGAAGACAGTGGTCCAGACCAACTTCTGCAGAGCCAGATTTTTGACCCGGGAATGTCGCCTAACTCGGGTGGAGAGCATGAAGAAAAGCTTGCCCTTACTCCTTGTACAGCCCATGGTTTTGAAAGACAGATCTTTCAAAAGTCAGCTGTGCTTTAAATCCAAGCTCCTTGAACCATATGGTCAGTTTGGAGCAAGGTATGCTTTGCTTTTTCTGGCCAGATGTACAAAGTCCCTGCCTCCTTCTAGTCCTTGTACTTGCACCTTAAGGTTTGTAGGCAGCTCATTTTTCAGTCCCTCTCTTCTCTATGCAGATGATATGTATCATAGACAATTCTCCTTGTTTTGTCTGATGCTGTAAATACATATTCCTGAATAAGTACTGTCATCAAGAGGTGAAGGTTACTGTCCAAGAACCCTGCTGTGGGTAGGCTTGGGTGTATGGATCTAGAAACACTGGGGCAAATGTTACTTCACAAATATTAGAGTTTAAAAGTGAGAGAAACAACCAAAAAATCTAAATATTAGAAACCAAGATATCTGAAAGGAAGATTTCAGTAATTCCAAAGAGTTCTTCCAGGTTATTATTGCAAATTAGGAAATTAAGTGTGAGCACATGTAGTACAACTCTGCTTCTTTGTCATTAGAAATTATCTTCAAAGGAATTTAAGATCTCATCATTTCCACCTGCCTCTTATTTAATGATACACTAACCAGAAGAGGTCTGAATTTTATCTGCATTATTAGTTTCAGCTCTCTCATGCTAACTTCCTGATGATACAGAATAATCACAAGTATGAACTGAAATTCTTGTGTGAGAAGAATATGAATTTTGTCTGTTTTGCATGGATTATGTTTATAGACTGAATAAATTAGAAAAATAAAAGAAAATATTGACTCAACCACCACTTTTATTTACCCTTGCATTGTACAAGAATTCTGCAAAGCCCTTGTTCTCTTGCTTCCAACAAACACTTGATTTCCAGCCAAACAGTCAAAATCAGCATTAAAATATTGGGTTTTATCATTTGACCCTCAAAGCACTGAAAAAAATCACAATAATTTAAAAAACTACAGAACAAGATGCTGCTGTGTTTTGTAGTTCAAATCAACATTTGTAGCATCAAATCCAGTAGAACACTTGAAATTAAAATATTCCTTTTTTGTTTTCTTTCCTTTTTCTTCTGGTAGATATGCAAAATGATAGAACTATGCTGAATATCAGCAGAACCATAAGCTGAGGAACCCAGTAGTCACCTACCCATGACACCAGCTGAAAAGGAAAGTGTCTTTTGTAATCAGGTGTTTTAAAGTAGGACAGTACAAGGCATATGCTGTAGTGAGTCTGACTCTCATTAACTATAAATCACAGCTTCATTACTCGGCAAAGCAACCCTCCTGAAAGTGAATAGTAGCATGAAATGAGAACTGGGCTCTTGCTTATTGAAACTGAAGCCAAAACCAACCAACCAAACAGAATCCAGCCATCATTCAATACATAGGGCATTGTTTCAGATAATACCCAGAAAGTGATAATTAGCTGCTCTTCCTAGAATGCCTTGAGCCCCTGCTGTGTAGCCTATTGGTATTAGCATTTTCTTTTGTGGTGAAAAGACTATTTGGATCTAGTAATTGAGTTAAAGGAACAAACCACCGATTCAATTTCACATTCACTAACACCAATTAAATGAAAAACATGGCAAAGTCCTGCCACAGCAGTCTGGCTTTAGGTTGGAAAAGAATAAGCAGACTCTAAATGGCAATCAGCTTCTCTGTGGGTTCTACTGGCAGACCGTGGCTTCTGATGTGAAACTCATCTTCATGACTGAAGTCCAGAGTATGAGTCTGTCTGCGACATTGTATGGTTTGATTTGGTTTGATAAGCATGCTTAAATATTTTTTTAGGATCTAAATTAGTAATATTACCATCATGCAGTAATGCCTGGAGCTTTTGTAACATTCACAGGGAAAGCACAGTCGGGTTTGTGCTCAGCATGAGTTAAAGACCTTTGCAAATGGAGACTCTGGCGTAGTTTCACACGTAGATCCCTGCTAATGTCTCCCCTATCTCAGCAGTCCAATTTAACCACGCACCAAATACATTATTCATACTGTTCTAATACAAACAATTCAATTTGCACTAACAGTCACTCAACAACAATTGTTTTCTACCTAATCTCATCATGTTAATATTGATACTATATAAATACACTTAAGTGATCAGAAACTGCTAACAGCCAGTGCCCTGCAGATGACAATAACAGTTATTAACAAGAAAACTTCAAAATACATTTCTTTTCTCCCACAGCCTTCTGAGATTAAAAAAAAAGCAGAGAAAAACTGTGAATGCAAAGTGACTTGAATTTGGCATAGCTAGAGACTGAGATCTGCTGTGTGAAATATGGGCTTTATTTAAAATAGGTCATTAGTGCAGCTGTTGAAAGTGTTTATATCTAATTGCTACTAAGCTATGTTCTCAGAAAGCAGTATTTTGTGGGTATAATTCTGGTCATAGAGCTGTAACATGGAGCTAAATATTATTTAAAATATTTATTTTGCACTCCAGAGGCGTGACAAATACATCTAAATCAGACACAGTTCCTGGCCAAGATGATGACTGGAATTGGTCCAAATACAAAAACAATGCAGCTATTTTCTGGATTTGTGAGTGAACATGTCAGACTTTGCCTTTTATATGCTCCTAACATTCAAGGGTCTTTCCATACTTCCTTGCCTTGCCTAGCCTCCCTTTTTGCATACAATGCATGCAGGGAGCACAATTTGTCAATAGAAACAGCAGCTCCAGCCCTGGTGCAGGGGAAAGATTGGCTCGTGCACAGGAGAATGCTTGGAATGGCGTGATAAACAAGGTTAATCGTGTCTAACCAGCTGCACTCATCTGCCCCACTGCAGCACAAACAATCCTGGAAAACCAGGTGCTTCTGAAAATGAGACCATTCAGGGCAGTGAAACTTGTGACTGTGACTGGATCAGGAATCCAAACCAGTAACGTCTTGTTTCTCTTTGTTATCTGCGCAGGGAGACCTGCACGGCTAGGTTGCATTTGGACAGTTAATTTTTAACATCTGAAGTTAGGTGTGATGAAGCCAGGCTGAAGTCAGCACAGGGGAAAAAAAAACTTGCAAACTGCATCATCCAGTTCTGGGCTGCATTAAGGTGAGGGTGTAGCTGCAATATCACTCACTGGGAGCAGCCAACCAAACCATTGGTTTCAACATGTGACAACTGCATCATAGTGCTTCTTTTGCATGCATAGTGTTACATAAGTTTTGGCCCTGCTCAGGAGAGAAAAATACAGACTTCTACAGGTCTCAGACGGTACTGCCTCAGTGCTCTGAGTAGCACGGTTCTAACCATCTGAATCATACTTCCACTGCTGCTTAGGCTTCAAAGTCTTTCTACACCAGCACTCTCAGTTTCACCAATACAGAGAAGCATAAAATACCACATAATGCATGGCAAAGTGTTCTTTAAATGATGGCATTTAACCCTGAAGTAAAATTAAAATACCTAAATGCTAGAAACTGGGGGAGGCTGTTTCAGTTATGTGTTGGTTTTCAAACTCTCTTAAAATCATAATCAAGTACCACTGGAAAATTTTAAACTGATCTGTCCTGTAAGCTAAGAAAATTCCAGACAATTCATTGAGGGGAGACTATAAAGACATTGTTAATCCTCCAGTGAGTCTTGTTATTCTGTAATAAATTGATTAGTCATCTGGCAGCCCCTGGATTTGATCTAATCATCCACAGAACACAACTGGCAGAAGAGCCAAAACACATCTCCTGTGCATGGCAATCTCTCAAGTCTGAAACTTGGTTCCAAAAATAACAAGAAAAGAAAATTAGGCGTACTTAGTACCAACACCAAGATGAAGCAGGGGGCAGGGGGGAAGAGGAAAGATGGCTGAAGATTCGTTGCACAGGATTTTTGCACATCTTTTCACTGGTACTGAGGTTAGTCAATGTTCAGCCTTTGTGGGTCCTCATGGGAAGGTGGATGCCATGAAGAAGCAGCTGCCTGAGTGTTTGTTATGAGGACAGCTCTCAGATGAGGCAATTCTGACAAGAAAATTCAAGTTAAGCCTTCAAAGTGGGTGCCAGGGAAGAATTGTGCAGTGCAGTAGCTATATATGGAGAGTCAGGCATGGGAACAGGGCATTCCACTCTGCTGCATATGCTTCACTGCTTCCCTGACAGCTAAAAATAGGATGTCACGCATGGGCATCAGTAGAAGCAAGGTTTATTAAGAGAGAGGAAAACTAATCTTTTTTTCTAGTTACCTTTCTTAACTTGACTGCATTAAAATCTAACTGAAATCTCCATTCAAAGATCATTTTTAAAATACAGATTTTTGTCCTATTATATTTAATTAAATTCATCCATAAATTATTCGTCCATAAATTTTCTGTAAGTCCATGTGATGCAGTCCATGTAATGCTATTTTTGATATTATATCCTATTTGATTCCAATATTTCAATTTTTCACAGCTTAAAAAATAGTCTAAAATGCCAAATTGCATTAACAGCAATATTTCCACTCATGCCATCAAATCTTAATCTCCAGATTTAAAATATATTGTTATCCAGAGAACCATTTCTTGGGAAAGAGTTGATTTGGTTTGGATCTGATTTAGTGAGAACTGCTTACAAGCAAAACAAACAACTTCAAAATTTATTTTTAAAAATATCTGCTATGTATGAACTAAATACATCCAGGAAATTATATGATAATATTTCCCCAAAATAAGCATGAAATATTTTCACCAAAATGAACATAATAATTTAGCATTATTTGATCAAATAAATCTGCTGTTTCTGAATCACCTCTAGGGCAAGAAATGAGATATTGTTAAATTAAGCTTTGAAATATATACTATCCCTGAACATATCCACAATAAATATTGTGTATGTATGTAATACCTGTTATTAAATGAAATAGAAAAAGTCTGTTTTGAGAAAAAGCCTTTAGGCAGAACTATGTCACTTTTGCAGTAAGAAAAACTTCTCTTTTCAAGATATATTTTTTACTTTGCCTTTATAGGCATTTTGTACTTTTACCTTCCTGGCTACCCTATTTTGTCACCAGTATTGGTGTGTACACTCCAATTTGACTTCTCTCTAGGATCCTTGGAAGGCTGATGCAATTTGCTCTGATGCTAATCCAAGCTGATAAAAAGCTGGTAATTCACTAAGTGAACCTCACAACTGGCCAGGCTGCAGCTGGCTATGAGAGAGTACCGGAGCTTTGAAAATTCAGGGATGAGATCCCAACAGAAAATACTGGTTCATCTCTTTGGGTCTCCAGAGAAGAAAAGCAAATGGATAATCAACATCACCTTTGGACAAACTCAGTCCAACTCTGCATGCTCCACTTAGTACTGGTAGTGATTCAGACACTCCAAACATCCCTATTCTGAGTCTGAAAGTTCTAGACATTTACATAACTTTACATGTAAACGTCGTGCCAGCAAGTGACCCGATGATATCATGGGCTATGTGCTGTGGGAATGCTACAGCTTAGGCAAGTGTTTGTAACCTTTAGCTGAAACCCACTCAGGGATGGAGCTGCAATTTTACTACATGGGCCCTGATCACCGGCTGAGCCTATGGGGCTTCTTCCATGATCCATTTCCACACAGAAATGCTACACCATAGGAGTAATATAATGGCACAAGACAGAAAGTCTGAAGGACTGTCTAACAAAAATCACATTCAAATAACTTAGGATTCCCTCTCACCTTAGTTATTAAGAATTAAAGTGCGGACATGTGATTGAAGTGAACAAAAAAGCAAGACAATGGTGTTATAAAAACAACACCATTAAAAATTAGATGCAGTCATCTAAATGTAATGGCTGCAATCCTGACTAACTTACACTTTCTCTGTAACTGTGCTCTGACAGCTCTCATGCGGAATTTTGAGTTATGATCTTAAAAAAATTATATTCTAAAAAGCCTTGTCCTTATTCTACTCTTCAAAAAAGCCTTGTCATGGGGAAAAATACTGTAATTAAGCGTGTTCTCAGCGAGCACCCAAAACATGCAGTAAAATGCTGAAAAAACAATGTTTTCCTGTAAGCACTTAGTTGCTAGCTAATCAGTCTGGTTTTATAAATGAATGTTCCACAGGATCCTCTTTCATGGCAGCTACAGCATTTTGTTAAGTTATTAAGTGTCAGACATAGAGGAATAAATTTTCATACTTTTCTATTTAAAACTTGGATTGCAGAAAAATGAAGGATACAACACTTTGCCTGGGATTAGACCAGTAATGGATATTTCTAAAACAAAACTTACTTCATATTTGTTTTGTACAAAAATATGATCCTTTTAATTCTAGAAATTGAGAGTTTCTGTCAGTCAATCCATTTTATTGCTGTACTTATTGTATGTGATACTTGCCCTCATGACATTTCACACATCAGATAAAATTTTGCTTTTCTCATTTCTCATGTTGTTCCTGCCATCATAAAGTATAACACCATCATTCAAGGCACAAGGAGGAGTTGCTTATTATCCCTTAACTGACTCACACCCTCAGCTTCTGGGTTTCAGGCACTTAAGCTCTCTCAGATAAATACCATACAGTATTTTAAATTATTTTCTTTCATTCTCATATAGACCTTCACATACACTGAAACCCAAGGAAGATTTCAGCTGGTTTTGCTCGGCTTTCAAACCCAAATCACTTTCAATATCAAGCTAGGAGTACACCAGGAGATTCTCAGTTAAATAAGCCAGCTCTAAAGCCAGTGTGCTCCTATATTAACATCCCAGATTAATCACAGCTGTCCATCATGCTGCAATTCTGCCCTTTGCAGATGCACACAGCAATTACTCTGTGAGAGCTGAAGTGCCGGAGCAGACACACACCTGACTCAGGATTCTAGAAAACCTCAGCAGCAGCCCAGGCAGGAAAACAGGATAGGTCACAGCAAGAGGAAGCAGCCTTGCTCACTTGGCTGTGCTTGTTAAATGCCTGGATAAAGCACAAACGCCCTGGGGTGACCTCCCTTTGTGCAAGTCTACTGTGCTGCCTTATATGATCACCATACTTATGTAACATATTCTGCAACTGAAGGAGGAGAGGAAGCCGGTAGATTTTTTTTTCCTGGCTTTCTTTGGCTCTTCAGAATTCTTTTACTGAACTACTGAGAGATGGGATCAAATCTATGGATACCACTACCCCTCTTCATCCCCCAGATCTGCTTTTAGGGGCCAGGAAGTATACAGGTCTATGGGACCCAGTAAAACCTCTCCCAACACAGTTATCGTCATCAGGCTTCAAAATATCAGAGACTTGCAAACATCTTCTTCACCTCTCTGGTACTTCAGTTTCTCAATCTAAGTCCTGTCTTGCAAGTTTATAGCAGGGCTTATAAAGGGCTTTCACACCCAGAAATCTCAGTATTAAAAATATCAAATTAATGAATCTTCAGAATTACACTCAAGTACATCCCTGTCAGTGTTCAAAGCAAGGTTGGATTGAGGTCTGAGCAATGAAAAGAGTCCCTGCTCATGACAAGGTGTTGGAATTAGATTTTTAAGGTTCCTTCCAACCCAATCTATCCTACATCACAAAAATGAGAAAGTGCATAAGGAGGCAAGAATCAGTTCAGACTACCAAGCATTTAAATCATCAGTACAAAATTACGCTAAATCCTTGGTAATTAAAAATACTCATGAAACACTTGAATGATATCTACAACTTGCATGAAGCTGAAACAAGGTTACATTTTCCACAAGAATGCCAACTATATTCCTTCTTCTGGCTTGCTTTATAAAGAGGAGTGATTTGGCAGGTTTCTTAAGGAAAGGAGACCAAACAACTTCTTTGTTGCATTGCCATGGAAATACAAATACAAACAGAGCACCTCCGGCTTCCACAGGCTCCAGTCATTCACAGCTCAAAATCACCATAGAGCATGAGATGTAGCAGACCCAGGTAACAGTAGAATTCATTTGTTTCTCCCTTTCTGAAACTTTTCCTGAATTGTAGATCATATATGTGAGATCCAGCATGCCCTTACTGCAATGCTGCCATTATTCTGAATTTGTTTGTGACCCTACCTTTCTCTGTTTCAGCTGGGAATAGAAGCAGGAATACTAAAATGCCATATGAAAGGCTATGTATGTTTCCCTTTTTTTTGATGAGAAATAGAAAATTCCAGAAACTTCTTGAGTTTTTATAAGGTTCTTAGCCTGTTTGTTTTTTTTTTTTTTAATAAAGTAAGTCTTTCCTTCATTAAACCACCAAGTATTTTGAGGGGTGATCAATGAGCCACAACACTCAACCTTCAAATTTTCTTCCTGTTTTACTCCTGAAATTTTGTGGAACCATTCCAGCCTGTTTCAGCAGGCACCCTAATGCCTCCTCCCTATCTGCATGCCATGAAGAGGAAATGAACCAAGTATTACATGGAAAAGTTATCAGTGAGATCAAAAAGGCAAGCAGGTGAAAATCATTATCCTAGAAATTAATTGGAATGGGATGTGTAAGAAGTGGTTAAAGTAAAAGAAAATTGAGGAAAAAAGTGCTTTGTTAAATGTCTTCTCTGAAACTACTTGCTGCTGTTTTTTAGAGATAGAATCTCTAAACTGCCTGTAAGTACTCCTTATCTATATTTTCATTTATGTAAAAGGAGGAGGAGCTGTAGTGTCACCCTGCAACTAGGCAATTTGCATCCCTTTTCATACATTTTTTGCTATAAATAGAACTACTGATTTTGTTCAATCTTCAGGTGTGTCCAATGCTTCAGACTAGTTGGACTCTCCCCCCGATCAGGATTACAAGTGTTCACTGTGGTAATATTAAATATTTTACATACAACATTGCCCCCTACACAGCTACAATCAGCAGCCTGTAACTTTTTAAGAGGCTCTCCTGAGCTTGGCAACACCTTTTTTAAACAGGCAGTTTATCTTCTGATAAGAAACAGAAATACTTCATTTATACTTGTTTAATGCTCTTAGAGCCTGTGCACGCAGTTTCCATAACAAGATAGGAAAAACAAGCCAAGTCTTCTGCGTGGGATTTTTCTGATCTCCAGGATATAGGAACACACCTATGGTATATTGCCGTATGAGTCATTGGGTTGCTGATGTCATGCAGTGTGTACTGTTAGGCTCAAGTAAGCGATAGAGAGAGTTCACTACAGGACAATAGCTTCTGGTACTCTGACGTATCACCTGCCTGTTGCACAGCTGTAGCCAGGTATAAAGTTACTTCAAACAAATAAAAATTACATTTAGAAACAAGAAAGCAGCATTCTGTTTTCCATTTGTAATGCCCTGTGACTACAGTGCTGAGCGTGGAAAATCAAAATCTGCGCTGCCATTCGTCCCTCCCTCCACCTCGCTGCCGCTGGGCTCCCTGGGCACCCTGCAAAGCCGTGGCAACCCAGGCGTGCCACAGGCAAGGAGAACTGCAGGAAGGGCTGCCAATTTTTCTTGTTCCTCAAGGTCTTGCAAAGTGCTTTTAAATCTGGCTCAGCAAACAAAGCACAAGCCACACTCCTGAGGGGTTCGCAGCATTTAAATAAGAGTCTCGCGTTACTATCCAAACATGAATCGGCGTGGGTGTTGTCAGAATGTACTCTCACACATCCTGACACACACAGCGTGAGGAGACAAAGCAGTTTATTTCAAGAGAAAAGGCACCAAGACATTGCTGAGCCCTTGGACAAGTGAAAATGAGGCTTTGCAGGGGTCCCCATAACAGGTGGGAACACATACAGGGTTCCAATGGTTTGCAAGGACAGCTTTGACTGCAGCAAAGGAAACAAAAATAAATGCAGCTGGCTGCTGCTGTGAAGAGGAATTGTTTGCCTACAAACCTGTTGGACATCCTAGACCATCCCTCAGCCAGGTATTCTCTAGGCATACAGCATAGCATAACACATCTTTTTTTAAAACAAATCTAGTAAAATACAGTGACAGTTCAGTGTCAAAGTCAGGTTTTTTGGCCTTACTTCCAATATTGTCTCTTAAACTCTGTCACAAGATCTAGGACCTGCTCCCTTGGATTTCCAAAGTGGTTTTTTTCTCAACCACTTCTCTTTTATCCTATGGAAAAAACAACTCCAGCCACTCCCTTCAGGCTCTTGAGGTGAGTCCATTCCTGTATCTTCTAGGTTAATTTTTTTTTTTTTTTTGCAAATAATCCTTTTCCACCATTCTTTATGCTTTCACCTTCCAAAGAATTGTCACCACAGCAAGGAACCAAATTCTCATTTGTTTAATTCACTCTTTCCTTAGAAATCAGGACAAGTATGGAACAGTTAGAAAGAAGCCACATCCTAACCTTAATTTTAAGTATAAAAATGCATGTTATGACGTAAGAATCATCATCCTTTTCTGGATAGTTTGCAAATAAAGGGGAAATTACTAAGACTAACAAAATTCACTATAAATAGTTTATCCTTGACTGTTAGATGAATGGATGGTTAGATGGAGGAGCAGAATATGTTCTTTAGAGGATCTCTAGATAACACCTTGAATATTTATGGTTTCACAGACTGCATAGATCCTTCTGCATAGGCCCTTTTTACTGATAGCAGATATAATGATATTAGGAAAAATTTCTTCACCAAAAGAGTAGTCAAGCATTGAAACAATCTGCCCATGAAAGTGGTGAAGACCATCCCTGGATGTATTTAAAAGATGTGCAGATATGGCATTTGGGTTTTGGCAGTGCTGGGCTAAGTGTTGAATCTTAAATGTCTTTTCCAAGCTAAACAATTAAAAGATAAATTACACAAACTGGGGATGCATTGTCAGGAAAGGATCTGAACAGACTCCTTACAGAAGAAATTGGATTTCTTGTTTTGAAAGGGAAAATAATTTAAGCAGAAAGAAATAAAGAACAAATTATACCCTGAAATGAATGGTGAGAAAGAATACATTGCTCGATCTAAGGGTAGATTTGTGTTGTTGATTTTAGACAATTGTGAAAAACAACATTAAAAGAACACACCGACAAAACAAACAAACAAGCAAACAAACAAACAAAACAAAACAAACAATCAAAAAAACCACAACCAAAAAAATCCTTACCAAATACAACCCCAGAATGCAACAAAATAGTCATTTCCCTTGCTGAATTACTAATACTATTCATTAGGCTCTTATCTGAAATACCTTGATTATGAAAAGAAGAATACCAGATGGGGTAGATGCAGAGAAGGCTACTGAGGTGTCTGAAAAGTGAAGAGTCAATCCAAAAGGAGAAGGCCATAGAAATTATTGTACCTGTTTTCAGCAGGCTGACTAGCAAGATACGGACTGCTGTCTGACAGGGCCAGAAGGTAAACAGGCCGGTCACAGAATAATCTCAGCTCATCAAAAACTAGCTGCGAAAGAAGCATGGTAAGGAATCAGATACACGTTTTTTACCTAAAGGCTGATATCTATAGAAATAATAGTAGCAGAAAAGTAATTTGGTTTCAATCTTGAGCCATTAATCAGCAAGGTGAAATTGTGTTTATTGTGATAGCAGAAAACAGACCTTGAAAATTCAGAAGTTCTCCTCCAGTTGTCTTATTTAATATTTGTTGAACTATATTTGCAAACCTGAAAAGAACATCAGCAGGATACAGAGAAAATAAAGGAACCACCCCAGTACAGTTCATGTGGCTTAGACAAGTGTTTAAATACAGCCAGTTGGACCCATATTGGAGGCCAGAGTTGCTCTCAGACCTGTGTGGCCCTGGAATAGCTGTTTGTTGTTGGTGGATGCCTGCTGGTTCTGCTGAGCAGGGTAACTCAGAGAAGTGTCTCTGCTGGTGGGCACAGGCAGACTCCATCCTGCCACCTTCAGCCCCTCCCACCACCGTAACCTTGGGCTGCTTCCCTGCAGGAGCAAGCATCCTTCAGCAACCACAGGGTGCTGACTCCTTCAAACTGCAGATTAATTCAGGGATTTTTTAATATTGATTTATGGTTGAGAACAAAGTGTTCGTTATTAAGTTGGCGAAGATACCCAAGTTCATTTTATTAGCAAAGATGGACAGAACTCTGCAAGGCTGCATGATTTTAAGTGCTTAAAACAAATTTCAAATATCATAAGTAAAATCCAGATTTTTACCCACACACCATCTATTAACTCTTTAATAATTCTGAAAAAAAAATAGATAAGAGGATATCAGCACACATTCAGGGATCTTACTGAATCAGCTGGAGAAAACATTTGGGAACTGCTGGTGACAACTTTCCAACAATTATTCAATATGCTGGTTTTACACTTCTGCCAAGATCCTGATGAGTTCAAATACAAAGCCCAGGTTACACAGTAATCTATAAACCAGGCAAATAGTGAATGAAAAACCATAGTGGAGTGAAATCCAGAGTGAAATCATAGTGGAGAAAAAGAAAAATAACAGTGAAATATACAACAGTGAGATACTTAGCGTTAATGGGTCCTGCAGCACGAGTGCAGATTCTGCAGTTAGAGAAGACCTGGAGAAAGATGAAAGAAAATAGCCACTGAAAGAGCAAAAATTTTAAACCTGGAAGACCTACAAAGTGTGGAACCATATGCCTTTGAAAAGCTTCAGAGAAGTTATGTTTCCATTTCTTGTCAGGAGAATAAGAGCAACAAGACATTTACCTGTGTCAGGAAGTGTCAGATATAAATCTTGTTATGCAACTTGATCATGGAATTTATTTCTCCAGGATGTCAGTGATGCCAAATATCTAGGTAAACTGAAATGGTAAATATATTTTTGGAAAGGGAAAAATATCCGGTGTTGTAACAATCAATGTTAGTATTACAAAATATATGGGTATGAAAAGAAAGGTATGAAATAATTTTTCATAGTTTATTCCCATCATCCACATTTCCTAGGGAAAAAAGGAATTCCCATCAATCAGATGAGGTTATTGCATCTTTTAATTATTAATACTTTTCTTTTCATTATCTGGTTCTACTCATCTTCAGAAAAGGCAAAGAAAGCTATTCTCTTATACTGGCAATTTCAACAGTAAAACTTTCACGGAGAGTAGGAGGAGGCCACACAGAAATATGTTTGTTAGCAAAAGAGAAGATAAATGGTATTTTCAAAGCCTATTAATTCCTCTTGCTCTACTGAAGGCAAGAAAATCCTTACTATGCACTCTGCTGAGAAATAGTCCCAAGCTTTTTCTGTGTTCCAACATTACAGATTAATGAGGATATGATACACACAGCTATGAGCATTTCCCTATTAACCTTGCAGGTTTACCAAGACAGTTAATACATCAGACTTGATGGCAGTACTTGGTGATAGCAGGTCAGGCTTTTTGCCAGCACTTACCCACAAAATGCATTTTTAAAGAGTAAGAAAAGTAAGAGAAATGGCTGTCAGGCCAAAATGGATATAAATTGGAGAGACAGGTGTCTTTAAATAAAAAATCCCTGGAAGAGCAGTCCTCAAAGATTTTCCAGAAGACATGTATTTTAATCTATTAATTCCTTCTCTCCAATCTCAAAAAGTTATGCAGTAAGCTTGTTAGGGGCAGGACTGGTATGTTGACTGGCCATAGGTATGGAGTGCCCTGAGATGCCATCTGAGCTGGTGGTTATAACACAGGACCCATGGAAGGAGAGCAGACCCATCTGCAAGGGCAGTCAGAGGCCAGGCAGGCTCCTTGAGGGTATCTCATGTGACACCAGATGTGTTTGGGTGACTTAATCTGGACCCCAGGACACACAGCTTCATTGGTTTCATAGAAAAGTATTAATTAATGATGTCTGAAATTGTAGCTGAAAGTTTGATCCAAAATTATGACACAGCATAATTAAAACTCATCTGTTACCAAAATTTTATAATAAGAAAACAAATAGAGAAGTATGAACACCAGTCTTGTATGGTTTGCTAATGCCATTCTGGGATGAGACTTTAAAACTTTAGTCTTGGTTCTGCATTAATATCTTATGCTGTTTATCAGCATAAGGATACTCCCAGTTCTTTGAAGACTTACAGAGGAGGAGAGGAAAACAAGAATTCTGATCATGTTATTAACCTTAGGAAACTGCTATAAAAGAAACTTGTATGAACTTCCTGACAATTAGTACATAATTCTAAAAATACTGATTTAAAACTTAACCATACTCTCACAGAGATGTTTGTTAAAGTGTAATCAGTCAAACCTGTTATGCCCAAAGGAGAGTTTTTAATGTATGTGCCTTTTGATAGCCATCCTAATCTTTACTGAATTTATGACCAAAATTGTGATCCAGGAAGGCAAAAGAATTATGGATTTCATCTTAAAATACAGTATCTTTCATCAAGGGAAATATGTGTCTGGGAAAGAAATTATATAACCTTCCATTGACATGATTTTGTATATTCTTTTTCTCTAATAACAAGATCTGAAATAATATTTAGAAATCAAAGTGTTACTAAAATCTAGTTTAAGATCAAACAATTTCATGTACAACACTTCTGTCTGTATCATGTAGCTTTTGTGGCTTAGTAATCATATTCTCATCTCCCTATTATAAAAAATACTTTCTTCTTGCTGCTATGATAAAAAACAGTAAAAACTAGGAATTAAACATCCAGGGGAAATAATAAACCAACTATAAAAGGCACTACAGCATCAAGAAGCAAAAGCAAGAGAGAGGAATAAAAAAAGTGGAAATATGTATTTACTGCTGTTTTTTAAGTGTATGTGGTTAATTGTGACAGAGGAAGGCAAATTTTTTTTACAGAATTGAAGAATATTTTGAAAAGAAAAATACCTCACAAGCACAAGATAAGGAATTACAATAGTGCAGATCAGGAGGGTCTTCAACATGAAGCTTTTTCTTGTAAAGTGAAATTTCATATTAGTTGTTTATAAGAAGTCACATCAGTTCCACGATCCTACCAATGTGCAGGAAATTAGTGTA
Source organism: Melospiza melodia melodia (assembly GCF_035770615.1). Lineage (NCBI taxonomy): Eukaryota > Metazoa > Chordata > Aves > Passeriformes > Passerellidae > Melospiza > Melospiza melodia. Next base: position 117,369,632 of record NC_086196.1, on the reverse strand, counting down.
TAAAGACAGATAGCTAAATCTATAATCAAATTGTGTGTCTCTGTGTGTGTGTGTGTTTGTGTGTGTGTGTGCTCACATGATGACAACACTGAAGTAATCATGAGGACTCCTGATGACAAAATTGAATAAAAGCCCATATAAAATACTGGTAACAGATATCACCTCTTGTGAGTGTCCTGATATTTTACCCTTTTCCTCACTTGACATTATAATTTTCTACAGCAGAACATAAAGCTCTACAAATTCTAAACATATGCACCAAGCAGCAGAAGCAGCCAAGAACCAAGTCCCTATCAATAAGTAAACTTTGAGCAGAAAAGCACACTTCTCCCTGTTTTCAACCTTTCAACATGCTTATCTGGAAATGGACTTTCCTCCCTCCCTGTTTGCTAGTCTCCCCCTTCCTCCCCAGCCAGGAGCTGGAAGAGTCTTGCTGACACCTGGGTACTGCTTTTTCTCATTCAGTGCCTACAAAGCTGATCTCCCATCCTAAAAGTCAGCTGCACAGCAAGGAAACCAAGAGGGCCCAGTTAACCCAGGTGCATGGGGAGCATGACAGAGCACCGTGGGCTCCTGTGGGTTTCTGCTGTCCCTCCTCTCGGGCAAGGGTAAGTTTGTTTGCCTTCTCTAGTTCAGCAGCCAGCGCATAGCTCACTGCTGTCCTGAGGGCAGCCTGGGAGGGCATTAGCCAAGAGGATGATGGCTCTGTGTAAAGCAACATAAAGAACTTCCTTCTCTGACTTCCGTCATTTCTGATGGAAAAGGTCAAAATATAATATTTATTTTTTTTTCTTAATTCCCCCAATGAAATTTTGCCTACGTGTGAGAAGACAGAAGTGGCAGGTTAGAACTCTCTGTTCTGAGCACTGACCTTCCACCTGCCTTACAGAGCAAAGCTGCAGGAGTTCTAAGCTTGATGAAAAGTTGCAGCTTAGCTCTAAGGCCTCTGACATTACATTAGCAACAGCACACTTAATGGCACACCTTTGAAAGAACTGAACATCCTAAGCATAAATTAATCCACTTGGGGATTTCAGAAACATCAGGAGAAACCCTGAGCTCTGGTTTGTAGCTCTTATCAAGGTAGTCAGACTTACCAATCATGATGTCATTATCAAAAAGCTATTATCAAATAGGCCAACAGCCTATTTACTAGTACCTCATGCTAGAAGAATAAATCTCTCTTGGATACCATGAAGTTGTATAGCATTTTCCTTGCCAAAGCAGCTTGTGTTCACAAAACTTAAATGCTAATTACTTAAATACTAATACCTGAAAATATGTTTAGGACTTGGGAATTGTCAAGCATTCACGCAACCTCCAACAAGAAATCTTCCAACATCCTGCAAGAATTCTTCACTTGCCAAATACAGGCAGATGCCTGGAATTAAAGATTCAAGGTTTCCAGCCCCACCTTCACAATGGCCTCTGAGCCTCATCTTGAACAGATCCCATGTCCACTCACTTGTTTCTTTTGCTTGAAGTGGGTAAATTCTGTCCCAAAATTCACAGAGTTTTAAGGGGGATCATTTATTTGTCTCTGGCAGTGTTTTGTGTGCTGGCATAAGAATCAAAAATGACATTTAAAGAAGACTGTTGTGATTTAGGAATAGTATTCTTCATTTTAGTGTTCCCACTGAAGCATTCCAAATCACGCATCCCTCGCTCTCTCACTCCCCCCTTTCAGTCCCCCTGTGGCAGGATGGAGAAGAGAATTGGAGGCACAAAGGGTAAAGATCACAGACTGAGATAAGAACAATTTACTGGAAAGAGCAATGGAATAAAACAAACAGTAACAGCAGTAATATCGGTGACAGAGCGAGTTGGCACCACCTGACCTCTGTCTCTTCATGCCGCACTTACTCAACCAGAAGGGACCCCATCCTCAGAAAATGACATGAGCTGGTACAGAATAACCTCCAGGTCCTGGCCATGTCCCCTCCTGGCTACTGCAAAAACTAACTTTATTCTGGCTGGAACCAGGACAGACCTGATACTAACACATGTTTAGTGTTAGTATCACTAACACTAACACCTCTAACATTTGCACCCAGGAGAAAGAGGATGGCAAAACCAGCCTCACCTCAACACATCTGGGTAATAAAAGAGTTGACTCCTGCTCCCAGTCAGCAAAATTATGTAACACAGCTGTCCTTTAGTCAATGCAGTTTTAGATTACCCTCTCTAGTTGGCAATATTATTACATTTATCTTTCCACTTATCAACCAATATCTAATCTTCAAACAGCATATCCTTTCTACTTGAGTAACAGAATAAACAGCATAATTATATGAAGGCAATTAAGCAAACATTGCACAACATCACCACCTGAGGCTGTCAGTCTACCAGATACCTCATACTGTCCCAGCCAACCTAACTGACACTTGAAATAATTAGGAAATAGAATGAAAGTGACTCCTGAGCTGTAGACAGGAGCAAGAAGCAGCACTGACAGGCACAAGAGATGGATGGTAACTGTGGATGTTGTGAGTCCATGTCAATGATAGATGGAAGAGGATGTCATACAAGCAGGGAGCACATGTCACTGCTGCCAAGTCTTCCTGTGATTTTGGCAAGGGCGACCATTGGGTTAGGTTTTCTGGTTTAAAAAATTGCCCAGTGAGCAATATCCATTTGTCTTTTGACCTTCCTATGTTCCACCCTTATGCAGGCAAACAATTTTGAGCCTTGTGCAAAAAAGGAATCAAATTATATGTTAATGCATCTTTTGAGGAAAAAATGTTTAGGAAGATTGTTGAGGAAACTAATTCTTGGTTTGATGTCAGTCAGAGCTAGGCTGTCCTAAAGCACTGAGAAAAAACTGAAGTACAAGAAGGGAGAGATTACAGAAGAGGAGAGTGAAAGACAAAGAACACTTTGCATATGAAAAGACAGTAGAAAAGGGTGCTTATTTATCAAAGAGATAGGCAGATATTCTCTTAACAGGAACAGAGGTCATATAGGATAAGATGGAAACACTCAGCCCAAAGGAGTGCTGTACACACCTGAGAGTCAAGCATTAACTAGGGCTGAATTTCAGCCTGGGGAGACAAACAAAAAAAAAAACAACCTGACTGTACTAACCAGCATATATAAAGGAAAAGATATCTAGATATCTAGAATTTACATAAATGAATGCACAGAATCCTGATTCATTAATCAACTACATATATCAAGCACCTCTAAAATAGTTTGATTTGTTTCTTGTTCTTTGCTTACCCATACATTCTATTTTTCAATTTTGCTGAGTCTTACTTTGAATGCAATAAAGGATTTTCCATTTATTTCTATTGAATGTCTTGTGATCAGAACAGACTTTCTCTACACCAGCCAGCTTAAATATTCCTCTCTGTTACATTTGTCCTTGTCAACAGAATAGGTCAAAATAGGATAATTTTTCATCTCTTCCTTTCCCCATATTGAAATTCTGAAAATATTCAGGCAGTTCCAATTCCTAATTACCCCCTTTTATCTCCTTAGATTACTCATCTGGTACTCTTTGCAATCCATTTCCTTCAAATGCCATAAGTAATTAGGTGTCCCTATGGAGTTATTTACCTGTGATTTTTGTCATTTTTTACCAAACCATATCCATTACAACTGCATTGCCCTCTCCGGGTTTTCTGCAAATTTTCTTGCTAAAGAAGTGCCTAGAAGCAGCATTTCAGGAACAATTGAGTGTGAGCTGGCATAGTAACATCTCACTTTTCTAGGTCCCACTCAGCTTCCCAAGCTCACATCAAAAAGGCACACGCAGTGTATCTCCCAGGGGTGCCTCTCTGCATTCTCCTCCATTGCATCTTCTCAGCCAATGCCCTTCAACTCTGATGCAAGGGAAACTTAGACCATAAATTGGTCTAAATTGGGATAAATTGGTCTGCTTGGGATAATTTAACACAATTGTAGACAAAGCCTCTTTAGCAGGCTTGGTGTCAAAGCAGCGATAGTTTTACATTTGCTGTTACACTGCACAACTCACAGCATGTGGTTTCTCCTCCAGAAATTTGAACCTGCCTGGGTGCCAAGTTCCAGTCTCTGAGATGGATGGATGTTGCTCTTCCTCCCCAGCTGGGGTCAGCTCCCTGTGGCAGGACTTTCTCCACACTCCCAGGTGTACATGGGGTGTGACAGCACAGCTATCTCCCCGGTACATCCAAGGAATGAGCTTATCACCTTCAGTCCTCCTTGTGGGCTCCCACCGCGCCCTTTGCCACCACCAACAGCGCCCCAGCCACAGCTCATTCCATGCTGCCTCTTCTGGAAGGCACTCCCTGCCTTCTGCCAGTCTGGGAATGGCTTTTGATTCACATCTTTTCATCAATCTGGGTAAAGGTTGCTGGCGTAAGGTTGCTGCTGCTCACAAACCCAAGACTTTTAACGTGTACCAAATGTTCCCGCAATATGGCTGGCTCACCCCACATTAGCATAAAAAATACACACTGCAAACACATCCAACTGCTTTTAACATCAAAAGGAAGTTTTCCACTGATTTTTATAAGGTCTGAATTGGGGTCTTGTGACCCTGCTACAGTGAAGTATTTACACATATGCCAGATCCTAAGTATGTGAAGAAGCCCTGTGAATTCAATATGCTTCTCAGATGCTTAAACACTTGGCTTAAACAGTCAAGGCCTCAATGTTTATTTTAAGCTGCTGTAACAGTGCCACTGTTATATAAAATAAAATGCATGTGAGAATTCCTTTGTTCCTATGAAAGGAGAAATAGGCCTTTACATTAGTATAGATACATATAATGGGCCTGTTTATATACATATGCACACATATTTACACACATAAAAGTATTGGCATCTTTTCTACTCATCATATTCCTAAAAGTAAAAGTTTTATCTCATTCATAGAATTAACTGCAAAATGCAGCATTTGAGTCCACGTTTTTTACAGTGGAAAAAAAAATTCCTTTTAAATGCCCTTGTCCCAGTGCTGATGGATGCTTTCCAAACCAGGAAACTGTCACACAATAGACAAATCAAAAGCCTTAACCTGAGAAGTAGGAATATTTGCCTTGGAAACATATATACAAAAACTCACAACAACAAAAGGAAGAAAGAGAGTTGGGCAACGTAGTGAAAGATTTACCTCAGAGACCATCAAAAGGAAGAATCATTTCCTTTTTGGCTTTAGGGCAATGTTTATTTAGATTAAAGTGTAAAAGGTATAGTGGAAATAAATGTCCTCATTATTGTCTATAGAACCTTCAAATAGACCTTCATCTTATAATGACACTCAGGAGACATTTTAGGTCTTCTCTCTCCATTCCTTTTCCCTCCTTTATCTCTTTCCTTTTTTTTTTTTTTTCATTTTGATTTGATTTGGTTTTTTAATATATAATATGCAGGGTTCAGCCTTAAAATTCCCTACTGAAATTGAGTGAATTCATGCATATATATGCTGAGCAGCTGCAATTACATGTGACTCAGACAGGGGCAATGCAGCATTTCAACTGCAATGTCTCCAAAAATTAAATGAGAAAAATGAGACTTTACCTTGGGGTAAAGGCTGGCAGACTAACACCGGAAGGGACAGAAACAGTATGTGCCCAGTTCTTCTGTCTCTGATGGAAAAGACTAAATTCTTGCATTGCTTTACAGAAGAACAGATTCCTCCAGATTCACTGCGAGTTGCTTAGAGCAGTATAGAAACAGATGGTGAGGTAAATACCATTTTCTCTTTACTAGCAAATAGTTTCTGCTCTATTATTATTTGATTCTTTACAATTCATAAATCAGATTAAATCAATAACATCTGTGAACATCACTGCCCTTCTGCTCCTCTGAAATACCCCATAACCTTCCATAACTTTCTTTATTGCTATTGAGCCTCATGTCAGGCTATCTTGAAACTCCTAGCCCAACAGGAAATAATGTCTGGATTACAAACACTTGGGGGTTTTTTATAGTGGCAGGCAGGCAGGGAGAGGACATAACACTGCAATTCAGGAGTATTAAGAAGATTATGATAACTGTTGGATTTTGAGGGGTTTCTTTGGAGTCTTATTTCTCCTTCAAGTGCAAAACACCTGGGAAGGCTGGCAGAGACGGGCTCTGGAAATGTTAAATCATCAGAGAAGAGCACGAATTTATCATGTCTCATCCTCTGTTAAAAACTCCCCAGGGATTTACTTCCCATGCAAGTGGTCTGTGGATAATGCAAAGGAAAGAAGAGCAGCTGGTGTCAGGATCTGTGAGGTTCGTCAGTGGCAAAGCCACTTCAGTACCCTCTGTGTCTGGAGAGGTAATCACCACAGCAGTCCAAAACCTAGCCCAGTGTTCTGTCTGTGCTGTGCCATGTGTCATCTGGAACTAAAGAAGCACAAAAACATTTCCAGAAGGTGAAATGTTGGCAAAGGCTGATAGGGAGAGACTACTGTGGCTGGTGAGGTCTTGTAGTGTGGCTTAACAGGCATTAACAGGCACGTTGTGTTACAGCACTGTACCCATGGCTCTGCTGGGACTGGGACTTCTTAAGAGACAATTATATTTTTTTCTCTCTTCTCCATTTAAACTCTCTGAAATGAGAGGGATGGGGTCAGTGTTCTGCATGCCCTGGCTCCAGCAAGAGGGCATGTTTGATGGTGATGAGGTTTGAGGGGAAGTGGAAGACTGAATAGGATAAAGGAAGCTAACTTTGCTGCAATTTCACTCTTATCAATGGTTGGGATCAGTGTGCGTGGTGGAACGTGACATTAACCATGTTTAGGTGCTGTCTAGGAGAGAGGTCGTTGGGGCTGTCAGAAAGCAAATTAACAGCTTGCTGATGATCTAGGATTAGTTCTTGAGCTCATTCCTTGGGTCTTCCTGGACATGCCATTTGCCCTCTCTCCACTGAAGGGGAAAGCTATTTCCCTTACTGCTATTAGTTTTCATGCTTTTAAATACCAAGTATTTATTTACAGAATAAAAATTACTTGTGGAGTAGATGGGGTAATGAAATGAATCTACAGTCTGCTTTCTGGATGATATAAAAATGTATAATGTTAATGGTCATATTTCTTCCCAAAGTTTATTAATTGGTCCATGAGAGATCACATGGAGACTTTTACATCCTTTTACACATGTAATCTTTTTTTTCCTGGGTAACTAGCTTCTGACTTTTCATAGGAGAATCAACAGCCATAAATCAAAACATTCCTACACAATTACATACATCCATCTCTGAATCTGAACATGGAACTAAACACACAAAAATGTCAGGCAAGCCAATTTGCATGCAATCCTGATAGATAGCTGAATCTGTTCAAGCCTCCCAGACCTATGTTTGAACCTCCTGTAGCTGTGGTAAATCAGACACAAGCATGCATAGGACACAAAGGCCAGAGAGTTTTCATTAGGAGATTGTGCTCTCCACTGTAATTCCTGAGCAAGACAAAATGACTGAAGAATAAGCACAGGCAGTGACCACCAGGGCAAAGGCAAGCCCAGCACTGAGAGCAATTTAGAATAACCCCAGATTCTTAGTCCTCAGCCCACTTGAAGCACAGATGTGTTATGTTCTATTATGCAAGACTGATGCAGTAGCTCCCCAGGCTTCAGTCCCCATTTCCCAGCTGAAAACCAGTATTTGGGAAGCCTGCACTAGTCAGGCTTTGCGAATGTTAGCATACAAAAGATGTTAGGATCCAGTGCTCTGTGTGTAACCCTGCAGCCATATCCATTTTTAGCAGCTTTTTCCAAACTCACAAGTTACTCTTTGCCCCCTCAAAAGTGTTTGAGCTTTACGTATTACCCCCCCCCCCCATATTGTAAGGAAGGTTGAATACTTAATTACACTGATCTAATTTGGCTAAAGAAGTTCACAAATGCTCTTATTTATTTTTATCTGTGCAGTTTCTGTTTGTCTAATGATTCTGAGCATATGCTTCAGAGACACTCTGGGGCTGGACTCTCCAGATCCATAAAACATGATCCAGAAAATGTAATCTATTTTCAGCAAGCTTAAATCAGTTTTTGCAGAGATCCACTAGAGATTTCTGGTGGTTAGAAAATGAAAGAAGGTTAAAAAAAAAATTGTCTGTGTTAAAATTATTCATTTCTCTTGATAATTATCAGGAACAGATGCTGTATTTAGTTATCTATATTCTGTGATGTGTTAATCCTTGTTTTTCTAGCCCTTTGTTTTTTTCAACAAACACATATACATTATTTCTAAAACAAGAAAAGACATCATATCTCTAAAATCTCAGTTTTGTTGGAAAGTTCAGAAAATAGATAAATAACCCAAAGCCATGGGCTTATTTCTTCTAAACAAAAGGTTATCACAGAATGTCAAGATTATTTTTTCATGCCCCTCTTCTTTCTTACATGCGTACTACCTCCCACACCCACCTCCTGGCAAATCAACAAGCTCTGAGCAGTCAGTCCCCACTTTGGTGACTCAGTCTCAGAGCATTAAAGCCTTAAGCTTGGCAGGTGTCCAGGATGAAGAAATATTAACAAATCTCCCACAAAGAGCACTCTAATCATAGCAAGCACTGAAGCCTTGAACATAATATTTCCTCCATGTATAAGATTTCCAATTTGCTTAATGGCCTCTCTAACTTTGCGCTATGATATTGCAAATGTTCTTTTAAAAACTCCAAGTCCTCCCCAAACACATAACCAGCATGAACATTACACTATAAAAAAATATCATTTACTCTTCACTTTTGGCTTCTGCTGAGAAATCTTCTTCCAAGTCATCATTTATTGGAAAATAAAAAAGAAATACCATGTTCAAGTTATCGTTCAAAGATGCCTCATTTTGTAATTCCCATTGCAACAACAGAGGCACATACTTCCATGAAACATTGTTGTTTATCTCTTTTTGGATGACCTCATCGAAGGTTAGTTGGAAGAAGATGGAAATGCAGACTGATTTATTGGTAGCTGGAGTGCAAATTTCACACAAAAGTTCAAATGGCAGATTGTATAACTACAGCTAAATGGTCTCAATTTTGTATGTTGTGAGTAATTTCCACAAGTCGTTGTTCTGTTGTCTGCCCCACATCACACACTCAACTCTCCTACTTTCTCTTAGGATATGAGCTGACACTTTTTCCAGATAGCTACGTTCAGAGCAAGGATTTTTACAAAAAAATACAACTGCACCCATTTTTCTTCATACCCAAGGGTTGTGAACAACATCCAGCTAAATCCAATTATATTTAGGCTATGGTAGAACTGTAGCAAATACTCTGAATACTGCTTATCTAAGGTCTTTAAATTTATTTCTATGAATAATTACAATTTAGTTACCAGGGAAACACATATTATAGCAGTCATTCTCCTTATTCATTGGCAGAGTTATGTCTGCCACTTTACAGACAAAATGTGTCTGAGTGTAGAACTGCATTAAACAGTAATTTCAGAGGACTTTTCAAGAGATATTTTTCCTAAAAGAAAAATATTTTTCTAAAACTTCTTTCTTTACAGTTCCTCAGTCTACACTAATGAAACTCGTAAATTGTTCTCTGATTTGGGACATTATTTTTTCTTTGAGAATTTTTCTTTAGTAGAAATCTACTCTCTGCAGTGAATATGAATTTTTTAACATGAGTGTGATTAGTCTTCTAGAAAAGACAGACTATTGAAGGCAGAAGTGTCAGAAGAAATACAAACGTACAAAGAGAAAGCAAAGCATTACAATAATTTATGCAGTGTATAAATTCAAGTCACTACAAAAGAGCACAGGTCTCCCTCTCATAAGGATGCATGCTAGTCAAAAGGCACACATCAACCCTACCTAGCTGGGTTTATTTTAAGAAAGCAAGGACTATGGCCAGCTCTGGAGGAGCAGGAGAGAATCCAAACTCTTTCATTAGGAAGGACTTCTGCACATTCAAACCATGTGAAGTGGGGAACACCTGCTATGTCAGCTAGTATTAATGGAGAGAGGAACAGTCGTGCTTCAGTTACTTATGTGCCATAAAATGTCCCAGTTGTGTTCTTTAAAGCTGCTTAGTTACATTAAAAGACAGCCCTTCCCACATTCCCTAGGTCAGGCAAACACATCCACTTCACAGGAATTCCATGCTATGCCTGATGTTCCGCAGTCCCAGGCTAAATGTGAGCGACTGCAATTCACCTTTGAGCTGGCTATGCTTCATTCTTTAACTAAAGTCAGCACAACTCTGTATCTTATATTGTTCTTCACATTTCCACAAATTGCTCATGCTAAATATCTGGTTTTCCTTGTACCATTTTTTTTACATCAGTGAACAAAAATGCCTTTTTAAATTTTTACCATTTTAAGCATGGAAAAATAGTGTCTAGAACATTTCATGCAGACATCTCCCTGAAATCTGACACAGTCATTAAAAAAGGGTACAATGCACAATTCAGTAAATGTGGGAATAAAAAGTTTTAGTGAGTCTTGAGTCATCAGTAACAAAATTAATGAATGAGATGTTTAAAACCCACAATTTCCAAATTCAAAACTGATGAGCAAATACTTCCCTTAAATGGTTCTGACTGGTTGCCAGTGGCCAGTTCCCCACATCCTAGACAACAGACATAACTTCAAAATATAAATAACCCTCTTGGTAGAATTGGCATACACGCTTCTAGTGGGGTAATAACATTTGACCATGACCACTGAGAAATAGATTTGTTCCTTTCATGTAAAAATGAAGAGTGTTTTAATATGAAAACAAAATTGTTGGTTTGAAAATCCTATATCCAGATTACATCTAAACGTATTTAGATAAACACATGTTCTTAGGAAGCAGAGCATGGAACTGGAGAATATGAAAGAACAATTAAAGAGCTAAGGAAAATTAAGCCCCTGGGTTACACTAATAAAAGAATGATAGTGATCATCTCCCCATCTAGTCTTAATAGCTGTCTTTCATAAATTTTCCATTAAAATCAAATTAAAGTTTGAGCATTGCCATTTCAATGAAATTCTTTGCAGCTGCATTTCTCTCAGACCAGTGTTAATATTAAGCATTTAGTGAATTTCTTTTAGAAGTTAATTCAATAGTGCTTGCCATTATAAAGCTACAATCTCATTTTTATTTAATCACCAAGATGTTATGATCTTTCAGGATGAGACAGTTTTAAAAACTATAAAGATTGTTTTCTGAAGTTTAATAGTACCCGCTTGGCCATGAGCATTAATTTCAATGAATAGTCAATATTTTCTACATCATACTTTCTACATTCTTCATCCTGACTTTAAGTACCCAACTATTCATTTGCAAGACACCATAATCTTTTTATTAAGCACCTTTTGCTGCTTTATGTCCCCCTTTCAAAGCAACATAATTTATGAGCATCTAAGTATGATCTAGTCGTAGCATTTAAAATAAAACGTATTTCAAAATTGGTAAGATCATTTTTGAATTATATTTTCTGGAAATAATTTAATATGACTAGTTCAATAAAGGGTTGAAATATTAGAGAAAAAAACCCTCACTGGTTGATTTAAGGTACTTTTTATGTCAGCTCTGTCTGTAAATGTTGCAAGATTGATTTTTCTCTTAAGCAGTTCTTTCCAACAATGTGGAATGGGGATCTAGGTTTCTTTTTGTATCATGACTATATACAGGGATTTTGAGATCATTTTCTTTATCAAATAATTTAAGAGAACACATGCAGAAATACTACATTTTTCAATTTAACTTTTTCTCAGCTACCTTCATAGTCCCCCCACCATGGTATTAGATTGCCACTTAGCCAAATGCAGCCCTTCAGAAGCAATGAACCTCATCTGAGTTATGTGAGGTGGTTCTCATTTCACAGCACCACACTTGTGAAAATCCTGGTGTGAAAGGAGTCACAGACTACTTTAGGATGGGAGGGACTTGTGGAGGTCATCCGGCCACCCCTCCAGATTGTCAAGGCCCTACTGTAGGGTGGCTTTGACCTGCAGCCTCCAAATCTCCTCTGTAGTCTGTGACCTTTCTGAGCTGGAGGTCCCATTGCCCAGGTCACCGATGAGGATTGCTAAGCAGTGTCAGCCTCAAGTATAACCCCTTAGGAAAATCACCAGTACTCCACAGCCAGCTGGATTTCAAGGCACTAATCACAGCCTTTGGATCCAGCAGTCCAGGTGGGTTTCACCCACCTGTGATTCACATGCAGTCCCTATCTCACTGGCTGAACTGCAGAGATACTCTGGAGAGTGACTGTTAAAGGCCATCCACTGCTTTTCCCTCCTCTCATAAAAGATCACAATTAGGCCAACCAGACACATTTTTTCCCTTGTGCTGGCTGTTCCCTCTCTTCTTTTTCATGTGCCTGGACATGACTTCTGGGATCATTTGCTCCACAATCTCACAGAGACTGGGGTGAGGCTGGTAGTTCCCCTGGTTGTCCCTTTTGCCCTTTTATTTGGTTTCTTCTGAAGATAAGTGTGATGCTGGACTTTTTTAACCTCCCTCAATTGCCCTGACCTTTCAAAGAGGATAGTTAGCTCCCTCAGCAGTCTCCATGGATTTGTATATGTCCAGTTCCCTTATTTGATCCTGGATGGGATCATTCTCTACTGTAGTCAGTACATCTTTCCCATAAACTTTGCACAAAGAACTTGGAGGCCTGAAAACAGACCTTGCCAGGAAAGAACAAGAGAAACACTGAGCACACCAGAATATTTTAAGCCTTTTTTCATTAGGCTGTCTTCCTATTTAATAGGAAAGTGTTTTTATATAAATCTGCAGGAGGACTGGAAGCCAAACAGAGGCACAATATCAACACAAGGCCACGAGAGAGTGTGTGAGAAATTATTCTTTAAATCCTTCCCTGAGACTTGAAAGCTTAACCTCATAGTCTTCTTTTAAAACATAACAGGACAGCTATTTTCATTTTGGTTGGGTTGTTTTTTTTCTTTAACCTACAAGTCCATGGCTAACACACTAACACAGACTATGAGAACCCTGGGTCCTAGGCTGTGTTCTGTAAAAGGAGTTTAAGCTCTCCTCCTCTACTGCCTGGAAAAGTGGTCTCATAGCAGATCTACAGACTGCATGGGGTTGAAGAAAATGTGGTGGGCTTAATTCTTTCTACTGGAGCTGTTCCACCTTTGTGAAGGAATTCAATATTTACTAGTCCAGGAATGTTACTTTCTAGCCAAACCATTGAGGACACTCTCTGGGAAATAGGAAAACCTGAGTTCCAAACTCTTCTTCTAGAGGCCTTTTTTTACATCAAGCTGTCAATTGATAAAACATACCAAGACTCCAAGGCAAAGTACAATGCTTGTGTCTCTCTGCTGGTACCTGTGTGGCAAAGTTTTGGTTTTCAGTCAAACTGAAAACATCAGTCTCCTGGCAGAATGTCTCCAGACATCCAAAAGCTTCTTCCACAGATTTTTCTATTTTTTAAAGCTAGTTTGGGTGATCTGCTCCCATCCAAAGAGTCACATTCCCCTGCACAGCTAATCCATTCTCACGGAGTTGTGTTCTGTTTAGCCTGTTCTTTCCAGCAGTGACACTAACTAGAGAATTGATAGATTTTCTGGCAGGACATGTGGAATGTACCTGTTACTTTGAAGTCACAGTGTGTCTAGACTCATATCCAAAAAAAAATGCTTCATTGCTAAAAATAGAAGCATAGCATTTTTTGAAAAATACATTTAAAAGGAAGTAAAAAACAAAAGATTAAATGTCTTTTTAGATTTGTGAATTACATAGGATGTGGTAAATTGTCTAGTCAGTGTTTGTCTACATGTGGTCTGAACATTTTTTATGGAGATCCTGAGTTTAAATACATATATTTTTTGAATAAAGTTTAAAATCCCAAGAGTTGTGATGCCATAGCAAATTACAGGGCGTTTTCTTCATCGACTAGATCACTAGCTTTTGCCATTGGTTTTGGGTACTGATTTACTCATAAAAATGAAATGGAAGAGTCACTCTACCAGAGACATATATTGTATTTTCAGTACAGCTGAGGAAGTTCAAAGAAAAACACACATAGGCACACTTTCTCTGCTCCCACTGCAGTAAATGTACTTAACTTTAAAACTACAGGGTACTTTGTCCAAGGGTGTTCCAGGAATTAAATCTTTTTCTGTAGTAGCAGAAGCTTCAGAACCATTCAGCAGTTTTTCATTTTGATTTCTAATTTTAATCCTGACACTATCCTTTTTCTGAAATGATACAGTGAATTTTATCATTTTGCGCTTTCCTAGATAAAAGAAATAACCCCTTACATGGGCAAGGCAAGACGCCTTTATTCATATATTGTTAGTCCCCTAAAATGCCTCCTATTAAATTTCATAAGTACTTCTGATGCCCCATTACCTTAAGTAGGGAAAGGTCATCTTTGTCTGCTTAAAGAAATGCAGTCTTTCCAGAGGAATGTAGCAAACCCAGAGTTTAAAATATTCCTGGCAGGGTGAGGTTGTTCAGGCAGATTTAGGCAGATGCACATAATTCACAACATTCTTTGGGAATTCCTACCCAGTGAGCATCATTCACAGAATCTGTCCTGTGAGTTTGCATTTATTCTTAATATTGTATCTGTCTTTTCCATCCTGTAAATGTTCAGATTTATATAGTTATAATTGAGCACAGGATAATGACACCAAACTCAAAACAAGCCCAGTCAGAATATGAGAAACAGCGCAAACAATTCACTAAGCAGGCTTATTTCCCCTTCTTTCAAACTATTTGACTTCTTAAAAGTTCACTCCATGTGCACTCTATACCAGAACACAGAAGGGTGAATAACACACCTGCAATAGAAATTAAAACCATATCAATACTATTCAGGAGACTGCATACATTTTTGCCCTAAATTTGGTTTGTTGTAGCATCACCATTAGTCTGCATTGACGGTAGATCTTCTTTCAGCTTGAAACCTGCTGCTTCAGAGCAGATTAATCTAACTTGGTTACTCAAACCACTTCTGTTCTCTCAGTGCCACAGAATGATTTGTGTATGTAGTGTGTTCATTTTAGAAGTGGGATTTCCTTCCTTCTTTCCTGCATCAGTTTAATTATTTGATAGAGAAAATGCTACAGACTTACTGAAGAATAGTAGTAACCACCACAGGTCTACAACCTCCCACTAACCCTTGCTTTAATGCAGTCCCAAATTGCTCAGCAAGCTATTTTCATAAGTGGTTCAGACACTCTCTCATGCTGTGACTATTTTTCAAAAAATTTTTTAAAAAGAGAAACTTTTTTGTTTATTCTCCAAACTTGCTAGAAAATAATTTTTTCTACTAAGGCCTTCTCCATCCAATTTTAACATTTTCTATGGGACACTTTTTATGACTTGACTAAGGGTAAATGTGTTCCCAGGACGGCATGAGTCCAAAGACAGCATTTTCACAAAATGTAATGGCTAACACTACCATGACTCAGAAATTGCACACAGGCACTACTACTCTGTACTTACAAAAATCATGGCCATAGGAAAACAAAATGCACTCATTCAATATCACAGATTATAAAAGTACTCATGACAAGCTGAGGTAAAGATTTTAATCAGAGAAAATTTCTCAGAAATTGTAAAAATTGTTGACAGGTCACGGGCACTGGGAATGCCGGATCCGATGCAGGAGTTTTGGGGAGCATGCTCTAACTTTGGAAGGTCAGGGGAAGGTAGAGGAAATCCTAACATCCATACAAGACCAGTGCCAGAACACCTTGGAGGCAAAGTAGAAGGCTTTCACTATGAGAGATGCTGCTTTGAACCACCACTGAGATAAACTGGGAGCTCACAGAAATGTGGTGCTGGAAATGCAGACCTTTCAGCATCTCTTTGTGCCCTCTTACAGACCTTGCTTCCTCATCTGGAATAGGTTCATTCTCATGTCCTAAACCTCTCCATACATTAGAGCATAAACAATGAAAGCAAATGTTAATAGACCCAGGTGGATGACACATTCAGACCTATTCAGCCATAAAACTGAAGAGAAAAATTACTTTGAAATAACTAAAAGATCACGCAGTGCGTTCCTTAGTTTTAGCTGCATGTATTTCCAAATACACTGAATAACACCAGGCTATGTACCCAAGTATTATACGCTCAAGACCAGCTGTGGGACTTGGAAGGGAAATATAAAACTAAGTATGACTAATGGAAAGTTTATCCTTGAGAAACATATTTACATATTTCAAAGTTAATTAACATTAAGAAAGTATGTACCACACTCAGCACTGTCAACTTCAAGAAGGGCGTTATCACATTCCAGTGGTATTTATCTCTATTTTCCCAAACACATAATCATGAAAAATTTCTACTATTGACTGCAGCATCAAGATAAAAGGAGTCGGGGACTTAGGCTTGAACAGTGCTCAGCCCCCATATAGTGAGCATTACACTCAGAACCTGCTGGCAGCTTTTTCAACCTCTCCAAATGCACATCTTTTTATGACTATCATTCACTTTCTACTTTCACAAACAAAACAAGGCTATCAAATGGAAATTAATAGATAGTGCAAAAGCACGCTTACAAAAAGCAAGGACATTCCAACAATTACTAGATGTTCCCCACCTTATCAAAATAAAGGAAGATAAAAAGACAGGTGAGAGGAAATTCAGTACAATTACACATACAAAGCAGAGGAAACACAGTTTTTTGTTGGTGCTGTTCCATTGCTGCCATGACTGACTGCAGTGTCCTTGTTCTGCAAGGACCACAGCTGAGAATGAGATGTGATGTTCCACGTCCTTGTGCTAAACACATGCACAGCAAGACTAGGACACAGCAAACAACTTAGTTATCCTTGTACTTATTTCTGATAAGTTATTATTTTGTGCCATTTTCTTCAGTTGTTTTGTCAGTTTAGCAGGAGTTTCATAACTTCAACATGAAAATAAAAATACTATGTGCACATGAAAATAACCCATAGATTAGTCTGTAGCAATGGGTTAGAATTACCCCCGAAAAAATTTTTGTGACTAGCTGGGCTTAGACTAAATATGAAATTAGTTTGTTCATTAGAGATGTTTCATACAAGAACTGTTTGAGGACTAGACTCGAACAGATCCTTCTAAATCATCAATAGTGCCTTTACTTGCTGTGTTGGTTACACTTTGATTGTCTGATTGCTGAAGCAGTATATTACTCTCTTGCTGCAATCCAGTTATATCAATGTGTATTTTCATATAGCATTCCCTAAAATGTGTTTTAAATTTTTGCTGTTACCTAAGTTGTCTCTCCATTTCTAAGAGCTCAGTGGGCAAAAGCCTTCCAAGATTAGACTTTGTCACTTCTAAGTGGAAGAAAGTAAAATTCTCATCAGATAGACACTAAAGTAAAAGTTGCCTTTTTTTTTTTTTTTGCAACAGAATTGGAGAATTGGTTACAAGGCTCCAGCTTCATTTTGAACATTTTGTTGTTGCTATTCTGCATTTTTAAATCCAATTTCCTTATTTGCTTAGCACAATACACATCTCACATTTAGACTTCATCTTGCTGATTTCCCATTGCCACCCCAGCTGGCTGCATCCTTCAGGAGGGCTGTGTTATGCCATGCAAGTGTTTTGTGCTATCACTGATGACACTACTGTGGCAATATTAGCAATTTTTCTTTCCTTGGCTTTCTAGCAAAGTCAGCATCTTCAGTTTTAAAAACTACTTCAGCTACCTTCAAAATGGGAATGATATGTACATAGCAAAAGAGTGCAGAAAAATATTGAATATTAAGTAACAAGACAAATTAACAAGGCTTGCCTGGACCTTGTTGTACCCCTAAACTTCCTGCCCATTTTTGATTGTCGCAAATGTATATAATTTCTGAGAAAAAGCTGAGAGCAAGGAAAAGCTCTCAACATATCCAACCAGTACAATTAGCATTTGGTTAGCTAACAGTAGTTTCCAAAGTTAAATAATAATATTCCTGTGCATGCAAGTTAGCCTTACACAGGAAAGATAAAGAGGGAAGTGCAGTCCATGATATGAAGAACTTATATCACTTCTTGTTAGTAATGTTTGCCAAGACTGAGAGCCTAAAAATATTGTTTTTAGTATCAAGAGGTGTTGAAAATATATATATATATAATAATAAAAATTGTCTCTTAGAAGAGAACTACAGAAATAGTTTTCCATGGCCAGAACTTCCTTTCCTTCTTACACCAGCGTAAGGCCAAGTAGAGTGTAGGGAGTGAGGAACAAGCTTGAAAATGTGATCATGTGCAACACAAAGTAACACCGATTCACCAGGAGCAGCAAAGCTGTCCCCATTTACTCTAGATGAAGGATTGTCCAGAAAGGAAACAGTAGATAAAATAGTAGTAGTTCATCAAAAACATTTGGTTGGATTGTAATCTCTCAGTAACAAACAAAAGGAAATTTCAGTTGAAAGGAAAAGATAACTATTTCATATAAGCAGACGTATAAATAGAAAATGATACAAACAGAAAGCAGTTCTGGGGAAGGAGAGTGGTGGAACAAAGCAGCTTTAATCTGCACTTTGTAGTCTTGGATGGAGATTCTTCAAGCTTACAAGCTCCGTGTAGCTCATTTTAGTGCCAGCTGAACTGCTACTTTGATTTCTTCTCACTGCCAAAATCAGGAAATATTCAGGAGATGCTGTTGAAAAGGTTCTTTTTGCCCCTCAGAAATCTTCAAATCACTTTAATCTAACTCATTTTACAATACAGAAATGTACGTTCAAGGTTCAGAGAAACAAAATAAATGGTTTTGGAGGCAACAGAGAGACAGGGTAGGGGAGAATGGGACCAGTTTTAATTGACATCCAGAGCAAGATGGGGAAGGTGATTCAAAGTCCTGCTGATAGAGAAAAACAAGTAGGTGCTTATATTTTCTCATAATTTTTAAGACGTATTTTCATATTTTCCTGTTAAAAGAACACAAGGCAAAAACTGAATGGAGAAATAAATTAAAGAAAAAACAACTTTGAAGGTTTCCATGAACAGTGATAAAAAAGAAAAAATATTTTTGAATTATACTAGACCAACACATCAATTACTCCACCATCAGGAAACAAAGTTAGGTTTATCTCTGCATTTCAAGGAAATCAAGCCCACAGAGGTTAAGGAGGTTGCTAAATGGGTGAGGGAGCAAGAGAACAATTTACAAAATCATCCTCTAATTTGGAGCCAAGGTCAATGATTTAAACTTTATTGCTCATCTTGAAACCAAATTCACAATGAGCATAGGTGGAACCATCCCAACTAGCAATTACCCAGAGCCAGGCAAACAAGAACTGCAGAAGTAAGTATAGCTGCAAGGGAATTCATGTTTTCAAAACATGAGATCAGCCCTGCCAATTTGCTAGCCACTGCTCACTTCTGATGGTGATAACTTGTTAAGCCACAGCACTCAGCCACATGCCGGGCACCGAGCTCTGTCGGGAAACTGCCACAAGTTGTGGTGCCACTAAGGAGTTTCAGCTGCAGCCAAGATTTCAACACTCATCTCTCCTGTTCTTCAGAGCCTGATCCTCTATTGGAAAAAAGGCTCCCAATATTACCAGTTAGATTGTGCCTGGGCCAGTCTGACCCTCGCTGCTGGGCCAAAGGCAGCAACTGCGGTGTATCACCCCAGAGATACCTTGGCTTGCTGGTGGTTGCAGCTGGGCACTGAACAAGTCCAGGCTTGTTAGGAACCCCGTTTACCTCAAGAGGAATAGCTTCAGGTGATGGTGAAGAGAAAAAGGAGAGGATTCTGCTGGAGGGTTGAATGTCCAGAGGTCTATTCCATGGTTACAGAGGAACGTGAGGAACTGCTCCAACAGAACAACAACCGCATGGTCTGATCACCTTTTTAAGCTCAGGGACAGGGGGAGGGGAGCCACCAACCAGGTGAGAAGGGCAGGGTCTCAGGGGAAGATGACACCCAGAAAGGCCAATGACCTCTGGGCATAGGGGCATCCTTTGAACTTGACCAACCACACGACGCCTTGCTGGAATGTTAAGCGTGATTGACAGGACTCACTCAGCATGGGGGCAAGGGGGAAGGGAGAGATGTATAGGCACGCCTGGGAAAGTGACCTGGAAGGCCAAAATAGGACATTACAGCGCACCACAACAATCCTCTATGCCACAGTCAGAGCCAAATGAAAGATGGCCTGGTTACTGCTGTCTGTATGGAGTTTGGTGCATCCTTACCAAGGAGCACACCCAGCTTCAGCCTTGCAAATATGTCAGTGAAGTACTTTGTTTGTACAGATAAATGGTCTTGTAGGAAAGAGAAAGAATGCATAATGGCTGCATGTCAGGAGCTCTGATGAAACCTTCCTCCCACCATACAGTGAATCCCAATTCTATGTAATTATATGGTTCACTGATCCTTTCTTTTGGCCCAAATTTAACGCAGCCCACACAAACTGGTGTCATCTTTGCGCTTATTACTGTAAAATATTGACCTCAGCATGCTGAATCATGAAACAGAGTTTGTAGAAAAGGTTACAATGTGCTGTATGTTCTGAAACCCCACACCCAGTCAAGTTTCTGCTATAGACATTTTGTTTCACGTTTGAAGGGAAACTGAGGGCTGTGTTCCAGAGCATTGAATTTACAACTTTCCCATTCAAATGACTAAACTGATGCCAAATACAGTGAGATTTTATCTATCT
Source organism: Melospiza melodia melodia (assembly GCF_035770615.1). Taxonomy (NCBI): domain Eukaryota; kingdom Metazoa; phylum Chordata; class Aves; order Passeriformes; family Passerellidae; genus Melospiza; species Melospiza melodia. Next base: position 117,349,142 of record NC_086196.1, on the reverse strand, counting down.
AGACAGAAAATAGGCACATCATTGAAAATATGCTTGGAAAAGATGTGTTTTGCAGGGAAATCCCTAAATTATCAACTTGCACCAAAAAACAGAGGCTGAAGTGAGGCTGGGAATATTGGAATTAGCAGGTTTCTAACTAGGCTTGTTAGCAGTGTATCAGAGAGTGCCTGCTGTTGGAAAGGACCTCTGGAGATCATCTCCACTTTAACTAAACACACAGTGATCTTCCAGGGCTTTTCTTTTTTTAAACAAAATATCTTGTGAGGGAGAAAAAAATGCAGCACAGTTACAATCAAAGCATGCTGAAGCTATGGCAACAGCAGGAAGAAAGAAGCACTACTTTCTTCCTTCACCTCACCTCCTGTATTCTACCCACATCAAGAAAAAGTTCAAGGTTGCATTTGGCTCTTCTGAGTTAAAGAAGAGGCAATATAAGATATGAGGTCAGATTTTCCTTTTCTTTCTAGCCCTTCTTATACGCATTTCACTTTTGGAAGTATTTAGTGTTTTTCATTAGTGGGAGCAATAACAAAAAATACCTGTTGAATTTGTACAATTGTAACAAGAATTTAGTTCTATTAAATTCTGTTTATGTTTTTTTTTCCTTCAATTAACTGTTACTGATAATATATTTTCTGAAGTTAAAGTTATGGATTTTTTGGTGCCCAACACTTTGAAAATTATACAGTCTTTTGATAGATATTTGCCCTTTCAAAGCTGAATCAGGATATTAGGAAATTGTGATTTCTTTGAAAAGGTCAACAAGAAGTTTTGTATATAATAGGTAAGAGTGCCAGCTTACAGACAGTCCTGTCTTTGAGGTGAGGCTGATGTGACTATCCCATTCTCAGGTAGCACACATGTAATAGCTAATTCTTCTAAAATAATTCTCTGAAAGATACCAAGGGAGCTTTTAAGCCCCCCATTATCCATAACCATGCAGTCCTCCATGAGCCAAAGAAATTTCTAAGTTCATAGAGTGCTACACAGAATGTCACCATGACAAGGCTGCTGCTGCTGAGTGGTGTTTTTTTCATGTGCTAAACATGAGGGATTCTCAAAGGACAGTAACAAGCACAGTCTATGAGTGTTACTGACATCCATCCTGAGAGACCCTCAAGCCATCTCTTGCCTCAGCCACACTTTCCAATTAAACATATTTAAATATTAACCATGTTACAGATTAGGCTAATTGATGTTTCCAGAAATAAGACAGTCTGTCAGAGCAGTTAATAGAACTGAACATGCCAAAAAGGCATTGTCTGTTCTTCAGTTATAGGGATGCCTTTAGCTCCTTTATGCCTTTGTCATAGAAGCAAAAAAACCCTGCACTGCCAGCTTCTAACTTCTCCCTTGGAAACATAGGCCCTCTTTGTATGAAACTCACAATTCTTTATAGAATTAGAGGGAAGTATTTAATAGACCCTAATGAAATGTTGTGGGAACTATGCTAATTCTGTCACTTCAGCAGAAGAATAATTTCAATAGACAACTAGGGAAAGTCAAAGCTGCTTGAAAAAAGGAGGAAACAGTAAAATTCACCAACAGCTGCTACCAAATAGAAATGGTAATAGAACTTCGTCACAATATACTTTAAATAGTGTGGTTTAAATATTGTTAAATAAATTGCATTTGAACCCAAAGTAACACTCTCAGGTTCCATGGGAAATTAGGCAGGAAAGATGAGCTATAACTTCTATATGTAAGAAAGAGCCATTTTTGTGGTGTACTCACTTGTCCAGCTCACTCCCCAAGGCAGGGACCTTGAGAGTACTAAACAGGGTCTGATTCAAGAATGAACATTCTGGAAGAAGCTGAAAGCAAAGAGCTGAGGCACAACTGAGGACAGGTATGATCATAAACAAAAATGCCTCTGATGATTACCCACTCAAATACACTATGTGAGAAAAGAAACCTCTTAATAATTAAGACTATTACTTTTCTAAACACATCAGTGAGGGAATTTACACACAGTGTTTTCTGAAATAGAGAGAAAAACATTATCCTTTACACAATCTGAACCCCTTTGGCTGTGCTGGGCATCCTTTTCTGATACATGATGTTGTTAGAAAGCAGTACAGATTTCTCCAATGTCTAAACAAGCATATGCTTGTCAGATTTATTGTCAATTTACATATAAAAACTGATTTTCCTACCTCAAGTGAAAACTGCAATTTCCTACTAAACAGTATGGTTTTTATCACTAAGGGTCTTTTAAAAAATTGGAACAGATCTTTCTTCCTCAGCATAGAGCAAGGAAAAAATAGCGTTTTTTTTCTAGAAACAATATCAAAACAAGTTAAATTCAGTACTATGTGCACTTGTTAAATCTCTGGTTCCCACCAGCTTCCTATTTCAAAATAATCCATATATATGTAAGAACAGAAAGCTGTTCAGGGTTTTACTGGGTATCCTATATTGACCAAGGCCACTGATTTCAGAAGGGAATCAATAGGGAGTGAAGGAGGCCAAAGTTGAAGGTTTCATGGTTGTCAGCAAAGCAAATAAATGGCAGACACACAAAAGGGCAGGAAATATTTAAATCTCACTGTAGGTGTAACAAGGTATATTTCTTTCTTAACTGTGAGACCTTTTTCTGGGCCAGAGCACTGCCAGCAGCAGAGAAAGTGCTGCTGTGAAGGAAGAACAAGGTGAGATGAGCTTTTGCCCCACAGCCAGGTCCCCGTGGTCCCCGAGAGCCCTGCCTGTCCCTGCCCTTCCCAGGTCCCCGTGGTCCCCCACAGCCCTGCCTGTCCCTGCCCATCCCAGGTCCCCGTGGTCCCCGAGAGCCCTGCCTGTCCCTGCCCATCCCGGGGCCCCTGTCCCCCACAGCCCTGCCTGTCCCTGCCCATCCCGGGGCCCCTGTCCCCCCACAGCCCTGCCTGTCCCTGCCCATCCCGGGGCCCCTGTCCCCCGAGAGCCCTGCCTGTCCTGCCCATCCCGGGGCCCCTGTCCCCCACAGCCCTGCCTGTCCCTGCCCATCCCGGGGCCCCTGTCCCCCACAGCCCTGCCTGTCCTGCCCATCCCAGGGCCCCTCTCCCTGCACAGGCCCCAGGGCTGTGGGTCCCTGCCCCACGGGCAGCACAGCAGGGCCAGTCCCTGCTCCCCAGCACGATGGCTCCACAGCCCACCTGGCCCCTTCCCCAGGGAGCTGCCCAAAGCTGGGGTGGCCCCGGTGCCCTCCTGGCTGCCCTGCTGTTCTGCTGCGCTGCTCAGAAAGGCCTCGCCTGACAAGGAGCAGGCAACCTTTGGAACCTGTCCCAGCTCTGGGGCACTGACCCAAGAACTCTGGCTCCCTATGGCAGGGAGAAGACACACTTAAATGAAGAAAATAGGGCAAGCAAACTGCATCTGGAAGGAACACAGTCATTTGCACAATTAACAGTCTTGCCCTAAGAGGAGTCTTGGTGATGCCAGCCAGGAGGGCAGTGATGTGACTAACCTCATTAGACAGAGAAGCTACCAGAGCAGAACAAACAAAAAAACATGGCAGAATTCAATTATACCCATGTATACTTGAAGGAATGTGATTGTGAGAAATGATATAGAGGTACAAGTTTTAAATATCTTAAAATGACCACTTGTTAAACTTACTACTCAGAAAACCCACAAGTGAAGAAGCAGTTTGGCTTAGTCTTAACCAGACAACATGTGGTTTGCAATGTTACTTTTGAAAAGTTTCTCTGTAATTATGACTACTATATAATCAAATTTAGCATTTAGAAGAATGAAGCAGATTTAATTAAAAAAAAAGAACAACAACAAAAAAAGAAGAAGCTTGTTAAACACAAATTAAAAGGAAGACACAGAAGTCAGAACCACTGAACAACAATAAACAAAGGCATTTAAACTTGGAAAGATTTCCTCCAAAAAACAGAAGCCTTATCTGAAGAAGGGAAACAGAAAAGAAGATAAATCCAGATAAAAAACAAATAAAACTATAAAAGGTAAATGAAAACAGATTTTGAAGATTAATTTGAGTAAATAAGAACTGCTTTCCTCCCAGTCCACAGACCTAACAGAAGTAAAAAAAAAATGTAAAGTCATAACAAAAAAGTTAGATTAATTCTCTTTATCCATATTTGTTTAAGAAAAGCTTAGAGAGATTCACAGGCACTTGCTTTGTAAGGGTCAAGTTTGGTGAACCACCAAAAGGTCAGTAGGGAACATTTGTGGACAGACTGGTAAAATAAATGCTAAAGAATCACTTGGGTTCCATTGCATTTAACACCAAGTAGTACAACATTCAAACTATGAGACTACTGAATTTCTGCTGTAGTGGTAACCTCCTGACTAACACTTCCTCAGGAACAGAGAATATCAGCTGTAAAAAATGTCCTTTAAAGGGGGATTGAGAGAGGGTACAAGTAATGTACACGGGAAAGTCTGACTTCTGTGCATATGGAGCTGTTAGAAATTATTAATCTGCTCAACATTTGATATCCTGGTCATACTGCAGCAGCTTTTGCAGTACAAAATCAAGTCATAGGTATTATATATACATAGGTATTAGGATTTACTGCAGGGTCAGTAGGTATATTGACAATGACTGTCTGATTTACAGAATTGCATAAATTTTCAGAAAACTGTTCACAAGGCACCTCTCCATCAAGTCGCAAGAAACAAACCAGTCATGATACAAGGAAGACAGAGAGGTTTCTTGTATGTTTGTAACTAATTAAAAGCTGAGAGTGTGCATAATATAAAGAAATTATCTCAGGAATTATTTAGAAACAAAAACTGTTTAATAAAGTCATACATAACAACTGAATAAATCATGAATTTGCAGATGAATAATCAGGATAGTAAAAATTCAAGTTGTCTTTACAAAGGAGTTACATCATATGGCACAGCTTTTTGTACTCTTTCTAAGCATTTGTTCTTGGTGACTGAGACAGAAATCTGAAATAAAAATGCCTTTTGTCTTGTTGTCCTAACAACTGAACTACTGTCCCCAAAAGACTGATACGAAGATAAAAAAATTACACACAGATGAGCTAAAGTGCATAGCAACATTTCAAGAAGGGAAGGATGGAAAGAGATGAACATTCTTTCTTCAATATAACCTCTGCTCAACCAGCTTTTATGCATAACTTACTGTCATTTATTTTTGAAACTGCTATATTGAGCATTCAAGGCAGTTACAGAACATCTTTCCCCTTTAACAGTTTGCCCCTGCATGACAAAGAATCAGTATAGAAATATTTTTAAATTACAGAAATTTAATGCACTCATTTTCCTGCCTTCAAATTACTAGCCACTGCCAAGCTTTGTCACAAGGCCAGATTTTTTGGATATTTAGCCTTCCCAGCCCCCTTACCCCACAGCAGCTCCAAAAACACCTTCTGAAATAATAATTGGTTAAAACAAAATCAGCTTGTATTGTCGCAAAAAAACCCTGATACATCAGTCCTACTGAAGATACTGAAAAATCTCACGTGATAGTCAGACAGTCAAAACAAGAAGCAAGGTTTTGTGTGTGTGTGTGTGTGTAGACACTTGTTTCTTTCCTTCTGACTTTGCAGTTTCATCCTCAGCAGCAGGTGACAGATGCTCACCATTACTCACTAAAAACATAAAAGTGATTCAAAACTTAAGTCCATGTTCTATAAATACTCAAGACAATGACATTTCCGTTTGCATGACAAGCAACACAAAAGGTCAAGGCTTCATGTCTACTTTCATGTCTCAGCAGTGCCTGTTCTTGTCTGTGGTCTTTCCCAGCCACTGTATTTCTGTCTATAATGTGCATTTCTGCATAACAACAACTACGTGATGGAAAATAGGTTTAGTTTTTAGTTTGCAGGACAAATGTGTTTCTCATCAGCCTCACTGGACACTGGAATTCACATCATGCTACCAAATATTATGAAAAATACAAAGGAAATATAGTAAAAAGTGTAACTCCACAGCTGTGGTTGAAAACAGTTGCTTAAGTGCTATACAGAATAACGAAACAGAGGAGTTCTACTGTCACTGAGAAGTGTCTGCAGTCCATTATATTTTGCAGGATCACAAGGAGTCAGTCCTCTTGCCAATGCTTTCTTCTGCTGCCCTTGCAGAGGTGTCATGAAAATAAAAGAACTGTGCAGAGGGAAAACCCAAGTGGTTGAAAATGTATGTGACTGTAATGTTCTTTAATCTTTGCATATTTTGAACAGTCTGTAAAACCGTCAGTGAGAGCAATGACACCCAGGTGATAAGCAGAGAGGAGGGAAACATTCAGTGGTTGTGACATTTCCCCACTCTGTGAAGAAACAACCATGATTGAACCTTTTAAATAGAAGTGCCCTGAATGTCCTTGCAGACCCATCTTTCACTTCCAGTGAAATACTGTTGGGCTGCATTCATACCAAATTGGGTTGCTGACTTAAATTCAACTCCACTCACATTTCAGAAGATATCTTCATCTTGTGGCCTGCATGCAAATACCCAATATTAAATCTCCAGGTGTCTCTTTTAACTAATAGCCTGCAATTAGTGTTTGATGGTCCATCAATGCATTATGCAGTTCCTTCCTCTGGAAGAGTTCTCTCTTTCTTTAAATTGCCAGAATTGAAAGAATTATGTTCTAATCCCCTGACTTCATCCAGTTCGTTTTGAAACTTAATGTTTTTAATTTAAATCCCCTATTGGGAACTAATTCTCTTCCATGGCACCAGCACAGCTAGGTTGCCCTGATTAATTACTAGCACTTACCCTTCTACTTCAGTAAATCTCAGTATGATGTCTAATAACTGGAAAGATTTAAACAAATGTTTTATGCCATTTCAAATCTGAAGCTCCAAAAAATTCTACAAAATTTAAGAAAAGCAGAGGGCTATAGAGAGCCTGGGTATAAGAATTGAGAGTCTGCGAGGTTCAGAGCTCATTCAATTCCCAAGCTACTAAATCAAATCCCTACTGGAAAGCCAGCTCACACAGGTTATACCATTCATCAAATAACATGGGTTTAGAAATCAAACACAGGTTTAGGAATCAAATTACACTTTCAGTCCTGGAGGTGCAACAGAGAACCAGATTTACAATTTCTAACATACAGGAGATGTATTTTAAATGTCCATGTGTTACTGTAGGAGAGGAAGCCCATGAACATAGCAAAGATTAAACTTCCATTCATGTGAAGTCTACTGGTGGCAAACATGAGAACAGTTATTCTAAGCCAGTTTTGGAAATGGACTTTCACACATGGATAAAAATTTACAAAAAAAAAAAAGCCCAAAAAAACAAACAAAGAGAAAAAAATCAACCACAAATGTAACCAACCAAACAAGAAAAAACTATTCCCAGCTGAAATTCAACTTGATTATCCTTTACCTACATGACAACCTAGGTAAAAATCTAAGACTAATGAAAGGAAATAATCTAAACACTGAACGTCTTATAAGAAAAATGAAGATATACTTTTCCCAAAGTATATACTCATTTTGTTTGCTAATTAGCTGTGATGAGCAGATAAATGCCCTTTGCCAGACTTTGCTGAAAGTCTCTTTCCATTCAGTGGTTGGCATAGAGATGAAAAGAGAGTCTTCGTCACAGTGTTCAGACTAAAGCTGCATTTTTGCTCACACCAGTTAGAGCAACCAACATTTCTTAAGGCATGAAGGTACCTCACACTATACAATGAAATGGTCAACCATGTTTTGATAAGTTTGATCTTCAGCAATTTCTCTGCAATGAATTAGTTCACTGAATGAAGATTTTCTCCATCAATCTCCCCGTTCACTCATCTCTGTCTCAAACACACATTTTTCCCATGATGTATCACTGCCACCACCTCAGATGCTCTAAGCAAGGAATCACACACCCAACTTTGTGGCCAGCCAGTCCAAAGACAGGTTTGCTCTAATCAGCTTTAAAAGTATAAAATGTACATGTAATTACAATCAGACCTTGATAAAGACATTTTCTGTATGCCCATTATTACTCTAGTGAGCTACCCAAAAGTCCAGGCTCAGATACTTCCTGAGTTGGAGCCTTCTTGGAAAGCAGAGATAAAATTTCCAGGCTAATTTTGTAAATGTGTGTTTAAAAAGTATATAGTTACAGTGGCATGCACAGGCCAATAAAATTAAATTCCCTGTTTTAAAAAATTAAGATTATCCATTTTGTTTTTCCTGGGTGTCATTGTTAGCTGACTGTTGTGTCATATTTTCCTAAAACTAACCTTTTCAAAAATCAGTAATTATCTTGAATTATATTCCCTGATCTATGATAAGGAATGGATTATATTAAAAATGGGATGATGATTTAATTTATAGCCCAGGTCCGATTCACCTTTAAAACAGTCTTTGGTTTTGCTTTCTGGATGCTTAGCAAGGTAGAATATTTTTCTCTAAGGACATGATTTAATGATTTATTGAGAGTCCTTAACTCCCACTGAGGTCAAAACTATCACACAAGGCCAGATCCCAGCAATACCTTAAAGGGAGCTTGAAAATTTCTGCCAAGGCATCAGTACATTAGAAAGAGGGTTAGAGAAATAGTGGCTTCCAAAAGTAACTTTCACTTTCCAAGCAAAACTGCACCTTTCTTGGATTGTATTTCTTTTTGGTCACTTTTTTATACAAATGCTACCATTTTATCTTTTTGGAATTCAGGCTCATATCTATAAAAGTCAAAGTTGGCAGACCATTTCTTTCAAGAAATGTGTGTGTGTGTGTGTGTGTGTGTGTGTGTGTGTGTGTGAGAGAGAGAGAGAGAGAGAGAGAGAGAGAGAGAGAGAGAGAGAGAGAGAGAGCGAAACAGTTTGGAAAGGGATTTTCCTGATGTGCTCCCCTGAGGATCAAAAGAAGGTTTTCAGCTTTCCTGGATGCTACAATCTTGATGCTACAAAATCATACACTGATGTGCTACCAGAGAAGTCAAGTGCACCCCTGGCCCTGAGTTGTGTTTGCATCAGGAGCACAGGCAGCTTGCTTCTGCCTTGTGGCAGCAGAGGGGTGACACTGCTGGCTAACCAGGGACTCCCCTCATTGCAACATCCACAAATGGCCCTGCTTTCAAAAACTGTAATTATCTGCTTCCTCTCTGATGGGCTGATAAATGGGACTGGTTTTGACCAATATGAGAACAAGGTGTTAGTGCTGGACTGCCACAGGGAACATGAGGGTAGGATTCTTCATATGGGAACAGTGCAAACAAAACCCCTTGGCATTTGTTCTAGAGACTGTTTATTCTGTACCTCTGCTTTCTGCCATAGAAAATCGGTGGGCTTTCCTCATCCCAGTGACAACTCCCGCATACTGCTAAGCAACTATTCACAAGATATTTGTTTTCCTGCTCCAAGGGCAAGTTTCCCACCAATGTCTTCATGCACAGTTGAGCTACATAAAACCGTTTCCAACCAACTAGCTTAGCTTCATTAACAAAAATTTATTTTCATTAGGTCCTTTTTAATTCTAACTGCTAGACTAGCAGCCAAATCAGTGACAATTACTTATGGACTGTGGAATTGGTTATAGACTGTGTCACCCATGTAGACACATACATAAAGACAGCACAAATTACTTAAGCCTAAATATCTGCCAGCAAATAAGAATCTCACTTTGAAAAGGCATAATACTGTTAATAGGCTCAGTCCCAGAAAGATACAGAGTGTGAAATTAATAGATCTAAGCTCAGCAGGAGTGCCTTTTTTTATATCCACTGCTAAGGTGAAAAGCTGTTCCTGAAGCATTGTTCCTGTTCTCCTTCCACTCCTGATGTTCTGTGCCCTACCAGCACACGTGCTGCTCAGGGAGACATACTACTCCTGTATAATTTGGCTATTCTGCCTCACACCTTAACATCTAGGAAGATAAAAAAACCAAACCAAAACAAAAAAACGTATACCACACACACAAAACACAAACAAATGAATAAACACATCAACCAAAAAACACCTCTCAATTCACTTGTATTAAAACCTCAGGATATACATAACATGGCATAAATAACATAAGAAGTTTACAAACTAATCTGCCTAATTATGAAAAAAATTGAGAGAAATAATTCTTATATCAATGAAGCCAGCTGCGTATCTCTCCAGACAAATAACACCACCACTACTTAGGTATACAAATATCTCCTTTGTACTTAGCACTTTTAAATGATGCTGAGCTATAGATGTTAGTTAATCTATATTGGTAAATTAAACTTATTAACCATGACTGTGTTAACAAATTGTTGAGAACTGATTATTGAAATTAGACTGACCAAATTAGCCAGTAATTTCTAATTAGAAATTAGAAATTTTCTAGTAATTTAACTGAAGAAAAAGTCAGGGTCCAAAAAGAAGCCTGAGTGTTCCCAGAAATTCATCTGCAGCAAATCAGCCCAAATTGCAGAATGGGCTGCAATGGCTCTGACAGGCAAAGGGACTCATCTTGCCTCACAACAATGTATGATGAAAACACGCAGTTCTCGAAGCTTGGAGGTTATGATGAAAACACACAGCTCTTGAAGCTTGGAGGTTAGCCACAGGTTGTGCAGAGCTGTAGCAAGCAGCGTTACAGGGAACGGTCACACTTGGGCTTGCTTCACAGGAGGTGCATGTCTGCAGGAAGAGAGCTGTCTGCAGCTCCTTGCTCAGATGTAACTTAAACTCCATCATGTGGGTCTAACTCACCACTTCTCACCTTTCTGCACTGTACCAGAGGTGCTGGCAAGCAGTCAGGGGTGACAGATCTTCCTGCCCTCTTTTAGGTCTGTTTGGAAACAGGTGTGCAGCTTCAGATCAAGGAATCCACCTCCATGCTGAAAGGGGAGGTAATACCAAACTGGCAGTACTCCTCCTTTCTGCCCACCTGGCCCATACCTCTAGCTCCTTGTTGAGAGCTTTCTATTTATTTATTTGAAAGATTTACTTTTGGTAGCTAACAGTGCAATGTAATGACTGGAGCAAGCTTTAGAAGGAATAAGTTTTATCAACTTCATGCAAGCACCCTTTGAGTGCCAATCAAACATTGAAAACACAGGCATGAAGAGACAGATCTGGCACAAAGGGTATACAGTACAACAAACCAGTCTGGGGAGGTGCTAGCCCAAATTCACAACCACCTCCACTGACAGTTTATGAAAATATACCTGTCTGAAACAGTATTTCTGTCACTTTAATTTCCCCATTTCTACATTTGTCATTTTCATCATCTCCTTAAGGATCATTCCCACCTTGTACCAAGATTACAAAAACCTAATAATTATCTCCCTTGTGATCACCTCATGGCCCCCAGCATGGCCCCATGCACCCTGGGGAGCAATTCTGTTATGCTCATCCTTTCAGCAGATTTCCCCCAGCACTTCTGGCCAAGTCTGGCCTCCAAGTTCCCTGGTTTTCTTGTTGAAGAGTAATTCTGATCATTATCTCATTTGGAGAAAAGAGGAAGCAGAGTTAAAGTATAACAGAGTCTGTTTAGTGACTGAAATGTGTCTTATGCTTACAATTATTAACACCTGACTGCATATTATCAAACACTTCCCAGTATAGGGAGTGTTGTATAGGGCTGCTTGCTGCTGCCACAGCCATAGCCAGCATTTTATAGCAGACCTGTCAATTATCAGCAGTTTCCTACCAGTAGCTTATTTTATTTTTTTTTAATACTTCCCCTTATTTTTCTTCTCACTGAAGTCATCTGTGAGTCCTCCCACCACTTATGGGTTTCACACTGGTTATCAGGACTGGCAGTACTCAAAGCACAGGAAGTGGGGTGCAGTGACTGTGGATGTCACTGCATGTGTGTGGAACATGACAGTTTATATGACGGTGGGCATGAACCTTAGCTAAAGTTATGAAAAATGCTTTTTTACCCTTCTCTGTTTGTGTACTCTTCCTCTTAGATATATTAGTTTCAAGCATAATAAGTTTTTGGGAAGCTGCACTCAGAAAAGCCTTCTTTTGCACTTTCTAAATATATCTAGAGAATCATTAAGGAAAGAAGAACTTCTGTTTACAATTTTTTCTTGCTCTTTGTAACTCTCATGATTGAAGCTGGGTTACATTGCAAATGAATGCATTTATTTTTTTCTATCATCTGTCACTATATAGTCTTACTGTCCAAATTTATTCTCCTTATTCAGTAAAAAAGGAGGGAAGGGAGGGGAAGGGAAGGGAAGGGAAGGGAAGGGAAGGGAAGGGAAGGGAAGGGAAGGGAAGGGAAGGGAAGGGAAGGGAAGGGAAGGGAAGGGAAGGGAAGGGAAGGGAAGGGAAGGGAAGGGAAGGGAAGGGAAGGGAAGGGAAGGGAAGGGAAGGGAAGGGAAGGGAAGGGAAGGGAAGGGAAGGGAAGGGAAGGGTTCTTTAACTTTTTTAAAGGAAGATCATTTTAGAAAAAAAAGTTCTGAATTTTATAAACATAATGAAGTCTCAGAAGTTGAAACCAAACACAGAAGTAGAAATGCACATATATTGTTTAAAATGTGTGTGTTATTCTTTGTTTGAAACATCACAAATAAAATGTGTCAAGTGACAGTTAGGCTAATATTTCACAAGCAAACTGCAGTATGCACCAACATAAAACTGAGACTATCCACAAAGCTTAACCACTTGATTTCATAAGTAACTGCCTTCTGTTTTAAAGACTTCAATTTGTTGGACAAGAAGGAAGTGGTAAGCCGAAGAGTGATTGAAATCTATGATCCATCACCACAGACTGAGCTGATGCATGATCAGTGTGAAAATAGAGAGTAGTAAAACAGAAAATGAGATAAACCAGATAAGATGGTTGCTTATTTGTCTGTGAATCATGAGAAAGTGGTGACTTCATTGCACATGAAACATTGTAAAATGATAATACTTAGGTCTACAGCTTTCACATGCCCAAAGGACTGTGCAGGCTATGAAACTGAAATTGTTCTTGGGAAATAACGCGATTGCATCTCAACTGCCCACTGGGGCAGTTATTTCTGGTGGCCATGGATTGCAGGCATTTAGAGGGTAAAATATGCATCTGAAATGATACCTGTACCATTCTCAGTGGAATGCCTGGTGCCTTCTTTTTATATAGCAGTTCTTAGTACAAATACTCAACCAAGCCTTTGTCTCAGAGCACACCAGCAAATACTTCTGTATGCCTGCAGTATAACTCCTGCACATACCCTCAAGTGCCCATTATACCAGTCTAATAATATTTTTCCATGGAAACAGAAATAAACACACTGTTTAAGAAGATGACAAAGGCTATTTTCCTGACAGCTTTTATAGCAAAAAGGTGTATAAGAAGGAGTCTTGACTGGTTAGATATATTTGGGTCATGAAGCCATTTCTTTTGTCCAGCATTTCTAGAAATGTCTGCATTTTGGCATCTACGGGTGACTTTGACTATGAAAAACTGGCCAAGTTAATATATGCTGTGTTATTCTTAAGCAATGTCAGAAATTTCTAAAAAGAATTTCCAAGGCACTGCTAGCACTCCTGCAGAAGAAGTGGTGGAAATTTGGCAATTGCTGTATATGACATGGAAGAGGTATTCACATTCCCTCTGTTATATAGTTATCTTGAAACCATGTAAACCTTCTTCAGCCAAATAAATACAGTTGAAGACAGCAATATTTCATCATGATATCTCCAAGACTGTGCAACTGGTTCTGAACTGAAAATCCAGATTCTTCTCAAGGTAGCCAGACCTATCCTGCTTCAGTAAAAAAGATCTTTTCTTTGAGCTTTGGACTTCACTCTTCACAGTCCTCTCTATGAAGCAAGAATAAGTTGAATACTGATGAGCCATACTGAAAAGTTGGGGGAAAAAACCCAAAAGACCACTTCTGTTATCAGAAAAGGTATCAATATTATTTTCTTGCTGACAGATAACACACACACACCACCTGTCACCTTTCCCTGCCAAACAAGTACTGAAAATGTATCTCATATTATTAATAGATTTCTTTCTGACATGATGATTAACTATGTTTTTCTCTTTGTCCAAATCTGTCTATAGACATGGTTGGCCTTGTCATGTCTCGATTTGTAGCTGAAGAAGATACTGTCTCCAGGCACCTCCCTTTCCCCCACCAAGTTGAAATGTGTACCTCACAAATCAGCTCTCAAATAACATCTTGAGATGAACCTGAAAAAAGAAAAAAAATTGTAGCAGCAAAGGATTTGCCCATTCCCAGTGACATCTTCAATGTCTGAAGTTGAACCAAGCTGCTCAATGCACAATACTGCAATGTACTACAGTGGCCCCTAATCACAAAAAGCTTCTCTCAAATACATACTCTCTGTGCTCTATCACTCTGCATGCCTATCCCTGAATGTTCTCCAAAACTACTGATTAAAAAAAGGATAATTGGACTAATCATTGCTAACTAGAATAATCATTAACATTATTTTTTTCACATCCAGAATAGGTTTTATCCTCTCAATTTTCCTTAATTAGAAGGTTTTCCTGAAGTGTTCTTTATTTAATGTGAATATACTGTAGCAAAGTTTCTTCTTCCACACACATTTGTGATTTTGAAAGCAAAAAAAAAAAAAAAAAAAAAAAGAAAGGGAGAGAAGAGATAACATTATATTTAAACCCAAAATTTCAAATTGGTAGAACGGCTTGAACATAAAAGCCTATATATATGATCTAGTGTATAACTTAAAAAACTGTGGGGATAAAGCAAATCTCAGCAGTGTTTATTGGTACTCTCCAGTGGAACTGGAAGAGTTATAACTCAGCAGACACCCTTACAGGCCTGGACAATCCATGTGCTTTTCAGCAGATTTAAACAGTTCAGCATTTAACAATTTGTATTACTTGAGCCCCTGCTAATCATACAAAACAACAAAGGAGTCCAATGCAGAGATCTCTCATTCTGCTATCTGAGTTTACTCTGCATGTTTAGCTCAGGGATTTCACAGAGAGCCTAAAACCTGCAGGACTTTTCAAGAGATTAGGGTCTCATGTCCATGAACCCAGCCCCAGGGGGTATGGTTGTACTTTTCAGTAAGAGAGGGCCAGTGTGGGAACCGCACACTGGACCCCTGATCAGTTTCCCCATGCCGACATTTCTCACCTCTGGTTTGGACTACTTTAACAAGCATTCTGCTGGGCAGTGCCTGAACATCACGGGAGCTGCTCTCAGTTCATGATGGTCAAGGGTACATTTGTTTTGGCTCTCTCCCAACAACGCAGCCTTGTAACAGCATCCTAGTAGATGCTGCATCTTTGAACACACCACATCCTAAAGCATAAAACACACACCTTCTAATTTGTATGCTAAAAACATTCGTCTGGTGGGTTGCAACACAGACCCTGTATTATTTCAGGCAGTCTGAACAGCAAAGAGACATAAACATGTCTTAAGGCCAGAGGGTGCCCAGGAGACCTTAAAGCCAATTTATACTTAGCACCCATTTGAGATGGTGCATTGGACATATGGTCCCAGGGTCTGATCTGTGCCTGTGATGTTTTCAGCAATACAGGCATTGCATAATGCCCACTCTGTCTTCCTGGATGCCACAAAGTCCCAGCCTGAGGTTGCCCCTTGTAAAATCCAGTCTTTCAGGTTACAGTTTCTTAACATGGAGATGTGCACGTACACACAACTCAAGCTATCATTTTACAGCACAAGAGATCCTCTGCACGAGCACATGGCATATGCAATCAGGCTGTGTTTATTCCCTCTGGCTCTGAGGCCATCTGGCACTAGTGAAGTCTATTATCATCCAAATAAGGGTGCCCGCATCCAAACTACATGTTGGGCATGGTGCCTGGCCCGTGCTAATTCTCAAAACATGCCCAGGAACTGTTTGGAAGAGGCCTGGGCTGACTGCCCAGGGACAAACCATTCCAGGGACTGCTCAAACAATTTAACAGTGTAGACAATGCAGTTAGTGCCTGGGTCTGTCTTCTGGCACTGTGTAATTTCCAGTATTAGCAGAGCCTGCAAGTGCAATGGAAAAGGCTGACTCCTTCATGGGGCTCACTTCTCTCTGAGTGGCATCAAGCACTTCAAATCTACCACATGTTAAGAGTGTCTTCAGAGATCAAAAGATTTCTGGAAGTCAAACTGTATCCTGGAAACACTGCAGATTGAATATTTGAAAGTATAATAATGAACTGATATAGGAAAGATCGATTGTAATATTTGTCTCTGTATGTTCAATACAAGTGGGCAGAGCTCTAGAGGAGCATAGACAGGCCAAGGTACCAAGGGTGTGCCGAGGAACAGGCTTGCATGAGCAAAGACATAAAAAGCATTCAGCTGAGGAATCTAAAGCCAAACAGCTTTCAGGATGTTGGAATATCACATCCATAGTGGTGAGCATGGTTTTCACTCCTTTGGTTTTCTCAGATTTGTGAGGAGAACACTTACAAATAAAGGGAAAGAAAAAAAAAAGCAGAGAGCCTTTAAAGGTTCCTCATTCCAACTATGTACCCTGTAGCCATTTTAAACAAAGTAAAATGGGCAAAAAAATCATATTTCCCCATTTATTCTAGCTTGAATGCTAAGAAACTGAAGTTTCTGTAAACATGAATTGTTTATTGGAACCAAGATTCATGGATATACTGGAACACAAGATGCTTTCAAAACACCATTTCTTCTTTTTTGTAGTTCATCCTAGGAAATGGGATGGTGAATGGCTTCTGTAATAACTAAAGGCATTTTCTGAAACAATCAAAAATATAGTTGTCTTCTTCACTCATCAGCACACGTGTAAACCCATAGGACAGTGACATTTCACATGACAATAGCCAGTGCACAGAAACTTGAGTGTGGAAAGGATTCTCCTGGGCTCAGCTGTCTGCAACTGCAGCTGACCATGCCAAATGGTTCCAGATATTTATGAAGCTCCATCTTCATAACTAGGCCATTTGCCTCCAAGACAGGGATGTTCCTGAATTTTAACTCTCTGACAGTCAGAAACCTGAAGTTACTCACAGCACCATTGCTGCTCATGACATCGTTGTCATTGCTGAAATCTTTGTGCATCCCCCACTGCTGTTCACAGAGACAAGACCTTCCCACTCTCTGACTTGGGACCAACCAAATCCAAAGAACCAAAGCTCTTTCCACGTTAATGGCAAATCTTCAATAACTAGCACTTATTTTAGAAAAGAGGTTATCTCATTCAGATATCAGAACAGCTTGGCACAGTTGTCCTTTGAAAGATAGGTTGCATTTTTTACCTTTCACACCAACAGCTTTCACTCTTTTTTCTAATACTCTCAAACTACTCAAGTCAGACTAATGGACAGGAACCTTTTGCTTTCCCTTTCATAGATACAGGTATTACAGCAAGTGTGAATATAACGATAATCTCATGAGCTCACAGAAAACAGTGTTAATGAAAATCATGGTACTTCTTTATCCTTTATATTTCCTTGTTTATTTTTTTCTGGTTTATTTGTGGGGATTTTTTGGATGTTTCTTCATTGGTTGGGGGTTTTTAATTATAATTTGTATAAAATTATAATTAAAGGAAGGGTCAGAAAAAGAAGTCAGTACAATAGTGCAGAAAAACACTGAAAATTTATTTTTTAACTGTAAGCTCTGCTCTATTCTAAATTATAGAATAAAGATCTCTCAGTTAAAAGATCAGACTTTTTTCACTGACATTTTTATGAAGAAAAACATAGAAAATCCAGGGGTTTCTTTGAGAATCAGCAAATCCCACTGAATGAAAATCCATAGTAGCCTCATTGTATTACTGCAGTGCAGGTATTAGTCAACTCATTCAATTCACTTGCAAGGCTCAGTATGTGTCCTTCTGTCTCTAGAGCTGAACTGGGCTTAGCAGATCATAAAAGAAAAGGCACTTTTTTCCCCCATTACTGAAAAATCCTTAAGTAGACTCATGGATTTAATTTAAATTATCTGGAAAAATGAGCATTCAGTGGAGGAAGTTTCAGCTGAAAACAATTTATTTCTGAATGCTATAAGCAATTAAAAAAAATATTTGGACTAGAAGTTAGACTGTAACCATAACTAGCAGACGTTCATCCACCCAGATTCGCTGAGAAATTGTCGAGGTAGAGCTGCAGGTACCCTAGATCTGTGTGTGCTGACCACTACATCATGCATCCCATGTGTGGGAATCACATGAACCGTATCACACGTCGATCATCCAAGCTTCTGACTGCGCCGGGCGCTGCTTTCGAGCAAACCGCAGGCAGAATTGCTGTCACAATTATGCCAGCGTTTAACCTCATTTCGGTTCGTTTATATTTAAGTTTTGCTGTCTTTCCAGAGCCGTGCATCGCTTATGACAGCTACTGTGTTTGGGTTAAGTTTCTGTATTCCTTCCAAGTTTGTGTAAATCACAAGCTGTGGCTGTCTGGTATCCAAATGGACTTTTTTGTCGTAAGCGGCATCTACCATTTCCATCAAACATAGGCCTTCTCTTCCTTTTGACACCTATATAGCTGCAATTATTTTTTTCTCTCAGTTCATGTATTCCTTTGATTTTCCCTAAATTTTCCTTAATATAATTGTGTGTGCCTTTTACCTTTCTGCTTCTATCTGCTTTCTGAGATTACCAGACTATTCTCACACTTTCCTTTCTTCCGGTGTCCTTTCTGAATATCATTGTCTCTTATAATTTCTAAAAGTAGACAAACATAAATTCCAAGCTGCACATACACATAGGTATTTGCATTGATTTCCAGTGTAACTACATTATCTACCTTTACCTTTATCTACCTTTTGTTTCATGTTTTTCTGGTCGAGGTTATTTCCGTTTGGTTCTTTGTGGCCTACCTCTTCAGTGAGCACTCAGATTTATGCAGAAATTCATTCAATATTTCTGTGAAACTGAAAAGATAAACTCTCCAGGGTATGAACCATTTGTTTGTCTCACATTTGTCTTTACTTGTTTTTGTAGAGTGCTATGCATGCCTAAGTTTAAAATACTACGCATAAGGACCATGACATTAACTCCTCAAACCCCAAAGCCTCATGGCAGGTTGATTTTCAGGTGAATATTCTGCGTGAGCTCAGTTTCACTCAGTCTGGGGAACAGGATAGCTCCAGGGACTGGATTCATGCCTCTCTTCATTTAAACTTGGTGAGGTATCAAATGTCTGGATGACCGTGGCATATTGTAAATTGTTATGTTAACCTACTTGAGAGATGCCCAACAAAAGCAATATTTTGAACCTTTTTCATCTTCAAGTGACAAAACTTGTTATGAACATGGTATCCAAGTTGACATTTCATACACACACACACACAAAAAATTCCCACTGACCCCAGGTGCTGCTGCAGAGAAGAGTCTGCAGAGAAAGATTGCTTTTGGAAAACTATCTTGGGAGCTGATTTTGTCATTGGCAGAATCACTCAGTTTCTGGTTAATATCTGTAGTAATTCAGTGCACAGAAGCAATTTATGTCAAAGATACCATACTGTCTCATATCTAAAAACCTTTCTCAGAATAGCTATACATATCTAGAAAAAGAAGAAAAAAAATATCAATTGTTACTGCAAGATTAATCTGCCAAAAAGACAGAGACCAGAGGTTACTTACGAGCTGTGTACAATGAACATTCTTCTTCCCATTTTGGAGGTGCACTCTGCAGTATTGAGTCTCCAACTTGATGAACTCACGATTGCTCAGTCCTCCCTTCCCTCTCAGCTCTTTCTGTGCCTGTGGTTTGGCGCTACAGCCCTCACCCTGTACCTAAGGTGAGACTCAGTGCACACTTAAGAAGAGCTCTCAGAAGGAGCAGTTGAAGATTTGGGTGTGACGGGACCTCCCTGAGAACCCAGCTCTGTGGAAACACTGGCATCCCTCAACCCCATCAGTTACAGACTGAGAGACCCTTCCCCATCACCCAACCCTTCCACCACTGCAGTTTTCTCCTGTTCTTGACCTACTTTGCACAAATATTCATTCACTCCTCACTGACAACACTACAAATCACAGTTTCCTTTTTCCCCTTGCCTTTCTCTCCTGAATCCTTTTTCTACATGTACATCATCCTTTTCTCAATTTTATTGTTGTGTTTTGTCACTTATAAATAGACGTCCCTTTGTGTCTGACCTTGGTTTGCAAAGCCTTCTCCGCCCTATGGCTGAGGAGAGGCCATTTTGGTCTTTCTGGTTTTGAAATTCTCCAAAGAATATAATTTCCTTGGGAAAAGGAAGAAGCAAAATTTAAAAAAAAAAGAAAGCAAATCTTCCCCTTCATATCAAAATCCATTCATCCACTTCTAATTTTAGTTTCCCTTAGTGAATGAGACCCTGTAATTAAAACATTGGCAGATGAGAATATTATAGAGCCTTGCAGTTCAAGTGAACATTATTGTAAAACGTAATAATTTTGTGTCTGACAGTCTAGTAAACTGACTGAAAACATGTACGACCATCCAGACTAAGGCTTGCAAGGACCTGCTCACACTGCATCATTCAGACTCTGTTTCCACAGGTAGTATTTGCAACAGGACTGAAACCAACATCCAGCTGATAGAGGCCAACATACCAGGGCCAATGCTGACCTCTACCAGCAGATGATTTAACTTCCTTTTCACAGGGGTGCCATATATCTTTCTTGGAAACCTTTCATTCACAGATGTGTTGAATGTCAAGTTACAGGACCTTTGCAGAACAAAGCTGCCAAAATTGTTTCCTTCTCACCACCTAAGCATCCATATTCCACATATCTGTGATTTTCTGAACCCGGCTAAAAGGATTCAAATTACTAGGTGCCATGCTCAACAAATCAAATGCCAGTGTCCATTAGAATTTTTATTAGTAGTTCCACTTAAGGAGACTCCCTACAGGCACTCATTTCTATCCTTACTGCCTTCCATTTCATTAGCCATTCCTTCCATCTCCAATCCCATTTCTGTTCCAACCATAAACACAGTTGCACCAACAAAACTGAGGCAGCTGTGAGCAGCACTGCAGAGGCAGGAACAAATGCCTGGGGAAGGAGATTTTAATGTGCAGCCTCTCTTGAACATGCTTTATGAAGACCAGATTGTTTCAAAGAGAAACTATCCCATGACACAGAAACAATCTAAACAATTTACAGATGACATATACCTGACCTGTGACAGAACTAAACAGCAATTTTGCCCTTGTTACTTCAGCAAGATGCAAGGGTGCAAATCCTAGTCAGTCTTCTACCCACCCGTTCTAGAGATTTTAGCCCAACAACTGAAATAATACAGCAAATACTTTTGTCAAGTAGAAAAAAAGGATCAAGGCTCAGGAATACGGGTAAATGTCAAAAAGCAGAGCCTAGAAATTCATTAACAGTTTTACCAATCCCTTGGAAAATTAGCAAGGATGTGAAACCCCAGAGGACAGCATGTTAGTTCTCTACTCTTTCCTCTCATCTACCTTACAATGTAGAAGATATAGCTGCATGTATCATCATTACATCGTTAAGTTTTCTCTCAGACAATATGAGTCAGAATTTCTCACAAAGCAAATCAGGCCTTAGAGAAGGTGGAAGGAGAAATGGTTCATGTATCTTCATGAGGAAGAGTATCCTTTTCTTATGAGGAGAGACAACAGGAGCTGGGGCTGTTTAGTCTGGAGAAGACTGAGAGGGAATCTCAACAAAACATGCAGACATCTTAAAGGTGGGTGCCAAGAGGATGGTGACAGATTCATTTCAATGGTGCCCAGTGACAAGATGAGGAGCAATGAACATAAAATAAAACACAAGCAGTTCCACCTCAACATGAGGAAGAATTTCTCTACATTGAGGGTGTCAGAGCCCTGCAACAGGCTGTCCAGGGAGTTCATGGATCTCGCTCTCTGGAGAATTCCAAACCCGCCTGGACAGGTTCCCATGTAACCTGCTCTAGGTTACCCTGCCTTGCCAGGTGAGTGGGACTGGGTGACCTCCAGAGGTTGCTTCCAACTCTAACAATTCTGTGATTCGTGTCACACTGTCTGGAGATAGGAATGCAGGGCTGTGCTTTCTTCTAAAATAAGGAGGGAAATGGAAGACACTGGCTGCTTTTTGCTAGGATTTATGCAGTTTAGTAATTCTTGGCTTTGTTGTAAATGCAGGGGAAACATTTTTATATAAAGAAATAAAATAGGCTTATTTAAATGAAAAATACAGTTGGTTTTTTAAACTTTCCAAACCAGTTTCAAAAAAACTCTACCTCTGCACTCCTAATGCACTCCTAAATCCCTATCTTGCATTCACATTTTACTGATGCAACACACTGGAGTAAAACATGAATATAAGTATTTAAACTGTGTTGTTTCAGTTTTAATCTGATTCCTCTGTTTGCACTTTAACAGCTCTTTCTGGGAGGGAATTCTGTTGTCACAAAGCTCCTCTAGGGTTTTCCTGGTAAATTTGCTGGGCCTCCCTGTCCCTGTACAGATGATGTGTTGTCCTGCCCATTTTGATATTAGTTATCCAAGGGGGATGGTCTGTTAATTGATGATGGGCTTAGCTTTCAACCTTCAATTATAGTTTTCACTTAAAATGTTGCAGGACTAGAGTGTTTAAAGTCTCCTGAATATTAAAATTTGAGGTGTTTTGCCTGTAATGAGTGAATCTAGGCTACAACTGAGACACATCCAGTATTTCTTGTATCTAGTGATCCACAGAGCAGAATTTCAGTGGAAGTACCTAGTAGGAATGCAGGTTCTTTGTCATAAATGTGTCTTTCCCTTGTTCTCAACTGCATGTATTCCATCATGCCAGGAGGCAGACAGTTCTCTCACCTATTCCTCCAGCCTTCCCTGGGAGCCTTCAGTGCCTTTTACAAACTCATTTCTTGTGCCTGGAAATAAAGGGTTAGTCTTCCAGATTCCAGCTGAAATAATGTGTTGAGCAGACTATGAAATCCAGCATCTCTCTTGCATGTCCCCTCCTCCTGAGAAGGAGTTCACTGTCTAAATCCCAAGAGATTTTAATGTGCAAACTACATGCCAGAGGAGAACACTACACACCCATGCAATGTGCACAGAAAGCAGGAGGAATCCACTAACTAATATGTTGCTACATGACATGAACTCGCTGCTTCTTCCCAGGAATGTTGCCAGTGAAGGTATTCAAGGTCATCTTGCACAGAAAAGAGACATATCACACACACATGAATGATTGTTCCTTGAACTACAGCTAACTTCACAGAAAGATGAGTTAATCTTGGCCAAGTTAAAATAAAATATTCCAGAGACTAAAAGCATTGTGCAGGGGTGCTACAGAAGCTGTCCAAATGGATAATTAACAGTACAAGGAATAGTGGATAAAATGTTATTGGTGGAGAAGAGCTTAGGCATTCAGTTAGAGACAAGAATTTAATTGTATTCCATCATTTCAAAAGCAGGCATCTATAGCACCAGCCTGATTCATGTGGGTTTCCTTTTTTTTGCCCTGAAGGATATTCCCCAACTCATCGAGATACTCCTTGGCTTACTTTTAGTTTAAGTCTATATTAAGTTCAGATGTATGTGGATGCAGACATTCTTGTCAGTCATATTGCTATAATTTGTTAAAGAAAAATAAAAGTGAGGCTACCTGAATAAAAGTGTACAAATCATATTAGACTAAGTGGGAGCTTCTGTTCAGTTTGATCCAAATACAGCAGTTTATACAGCAATAATGCATAGTAAAATAGGTAGAACAGATTGCTATGAAATCTCAGTGTTCAGGTTATGTACATGAGCTTATATCTTATCATCTAGGATTAATATCTTTACAGTACAAAATCATTTCCTCTACATCCAAATTTCTAGCCATTAATGTCATTCAGGCATCCTGAATTGCTGGTCTATAGAAGTCAAACAGTACTAAATTTACTTCTGGGTGCATAAAGATTTTCACAATCAGAGCTCTTTGTATTAAATGTCATTCATATTTGATAACTAAGTGGAAGACAGCAATCCCCATCCAGGGGTATCCATCTCATCAGCTAGTGTTGAATCCCATAAATTTTGTGTGCACTAAATTACTTTTCTTGGTTTCTAACATGCAAAATCTGTTCAATACTTGCCGTACTGTAGCTGCAGTTATAGTTTTTCTGGATGAGTCCCCGCCCTGGGCAGAGCAGCAGTCACAACACAGATCATTAAAATGGATCGACTGTGGACCTAAGGTCTGGATCCACTTTGCAGGAGTGATTCCTTCTGACATCCTTGCCTTCTCTTCAAAGTCTCACTACTTAGCAGTTCTCCTCCCTTACAGGAGGTAGGTCCTTCTTCTGAGGAAGTAGCTCATGGTATACATTTCAAGTAATGAATTCCAAAAGGAACACAAAATTCTAGCCCACAAGCTCTTGGGTATCTGACCTGAATAAATAGGGACTGTAAGACCCTCAAACTGTGTAATCATCTCCCTTGGGCACAAACCAATTTAACAGAAAAATTAATTCCAACATGATTCACAACTAAGTGGTTCATTCGTTGTGAGCAAAGAGTTCTCAGAATTTCACTTCCCATAGGGAGAGGGAGAAGGGATATTTTAACTATCAACCACAGTTCAGGGTAAAATAAGCACTGAAACACTTCCCCAGAAGTGTTAGGTTGGGGTTTTTGTTTTTTCTGGTTTTTTTTCACTGCTTGATTTTTCCATCTGTAGGTGAGAAGAAGGTGAGAAGGCAGCAGAACGCAGATTTGGTGATGGAAGCTGGAAAAGAAGTAAGAAGGATTGTGTTAGCACTTGCATCCAGTCTCAACTACAGAAAATATCATGAGCTCCTGTGGACTGAAATGCTGTGGATGTGTACAATGCATGCACTTACACAAGCCAAAGAAACCCTTAGCTTGGTTTTTCTTTTTTTTTTCTTTTTTTCTATCAGCACCAGAAACACGAGTTTTGCCCCTTGCTAGAGGCCTGAACTCTTCTTGTGCACATTTTGGAGTATGATTCAGACTAAGTTCTTTTTTTGTCACTGGCCCCATTACCTAATGTTTTGCAGTCCTGCCCAATAAAGATTTATTCATCTCATATGTTCCTGGTTGTGACCTTATGTTCGGACGCAGTTGGACTGCTCTGCAATCCAAGGCTCTTTCCTCAGCATTCCAAACCTGGGAGCTGCTGTGCCTGGGAACACCAGCCTGCAGAACCTCACTGGACAGTAAAACAGCCCTTGAAGGCCCAAAGTTTTTCAATCAAGCATTCAGCCTCATCTGTTTTGTTATTGCACTAATACTGCCCGGAGGAAAATCACAAATAAGAGTCAATATATTTCAAATATGTTATTTAACTGAAGCATGTTTTCTTAGATTCAGTTTGAACATTGCAATGCTTAACTTTTCTTTGAACACCCCTATGTGCTGCTTATGATGAAAGTATCAAACCCAAATTTTCACTGAAAATAGGAACCCACCATGAGGTTTTACATGACTGAAGTAGGCATTGTACTCAGCGGGCCAGCCCCCTGATCCAGACTTATTTCACACTGGAGTTTTCTGCAGCAAAATCGCATCCTTTCACAAACTGTGTGCAGCTGTGCAGTTCAGAAAATATGACTCAAAAGTTTTCTTTTAAAGCATTTCCCTCCTTCACTCTCCCTTGCTGGCCAGAAGTCCATGAGGATCATCCCCACATTTGTTTTAATCCCTTCAGCATTTAGTTCCTCAATCCAGCTATTTTTCCCTCCTGGTGAAACCCCATGGCAAATCTTGTACTGAGAACTACCAGCAACACTTCTTTCTCTGCTCAGGGAAAATCAATGATTAACACAGGAGAGGCTCAGTGGTGACATATCCTAGGAAAGGTGGTGTTTCAGTATCATGAGATACTCACCTTCTAATAGTTATTTGACAATGATCAAAAGATCTGTGATATTAATTACAGCTAATCTGTCCTACTCACTATGCTAAAAGTGGAGTACAAACTGTGCAGGATTAATCGCCCTTTGCTACTTATGAGGTTCTTTAAGGCTAATTTGTCCCCATCCATCAAGCTTGGTTCACTCATGTATTCAACAAAATGAGCAAGGCTTTAACTATCAGGGAAGGTGAGTTAATACAAAATAATGAAAGCTATTTAGCTCTCATTATTATAGCTATGAAAGCTAAACACTCTGAGGAGCTCAGTACTTGAATCTTTCAAATTGCATTTATGTACCCAGATGACCATTTAATGCAATCTTCTATTTTTCTTTATTCATTTTGCCCAATATATTGTTCTCTCACATATTTCACTATCTGTAAAAAAAACTTAAGACACCAAGAAAATAAAAAAATAAGTTGTCATTATTACATCAGTGGTTTTGATAGGAGGAGGTGGGGCTGGTAAAAAAGTTGTTTAATCTGCACTGTATTCACTGACTTTACAAGGGACCTATCTTTTGCTCTTGGCTTAAGTCACAGAAAGTTGTGTTTGAGGTGCTGCCACTATCTGAAAAGTACTTTTCATTGATCTGAGAAAGAACATATATGAAGACTGCAATCATTGTGGATTTCCTCAAAAAAATCATAATATCAAGCCTTTCCTTCAGATTGTCACTGTGAGAGAAAATTCAACAGTGTTTGACCTAGAAACCTCAAACTTAAATAATAATAGTTGCAGAAAAACAGTTTTTAAACAGGATTGCATTTCACAGCTTCAGAAAAACGTGAATTCACCTCACTTTGTGTGGGTTCTCTAAACAGCGAAATCAAATTCCCTTTGGATTCTTCCCCTCTGAGCAAGGATGAGACTGAGTCATCCTCCATTTGTTTGTCTTTGTTGACAAATATTACTCTCAACTTACAAACAATGTCAGCAAGAAAACAGAGCATCTGGAGCTTGTTCAGTTATGCTTCTACCTTTCCAAAATGCTACGTAATAAATATGCATATGGTTAATTTTAAACACTTGAATACCTCCACTGGCTTTAGCTGGGATGATTCTAACATTAAAATTTGCTGAATGAAGACCATCATACTTATTGCAGCTGTGCCCCATTTGTGGTAGCAATGTGGCATTCCTGGCAGCAAGACAAAACTTGAAATTCCTTAGTTTAGACATGCTCTTCTGGGAGCACCATGACATTTAGGATTTAACATAACCACTTGTGCTGAAGGTGCCACCTATACCTGGATGGGTAGGTTTTTGGACAAACCACACTGTTCCCCTGCAGAGAGCACTGCTAAGACTGCCACTCTTGCCTTTGAAAGCTGCTAATTCCCTTTGTGCACCCATGAGTCCAAAATGCAAGGCCTATGATAGAAACCTTGTGAAAACATAGCTCACTCTGCAGCAAGCAATGGATCTAGTCTGGAATTTCATGTCTTCTTTCTTCAGTGATTCAATTACAGTGCTATCTGAAGCAGTGACGAAAACAGAATACTGGAACTTCAGCTATCCAATTTAAAGGCAAATAATTCCCTATCAGACTAGAAAATGCTGCAACAGAAACTATGAATATTAATGTATTGCAGTTTCAGCACTCAGAGTCTTTTTTCCTTGCTGTATTTTGCCCTGCTGAGCTATGAAATAGGTGTTCTGTAACGCCAGGCTCTTTTCACAACAGACAGGATGAAATTGTTTCCTTGGTTAGACAGCTCACCCTTGAGGTATGCTCTAAGCATATCCTTTTTTGCACATCTATACTGCAACTTCCAATTAGGGAGGAATATAAGCAGCAAGAGTCAGCAGGGGGGAGAATAAGATGTTCTTTGTTGCCAGACAGAAAATTCCTAGCTGAAAAAAGGTTAGGATTCAGCATGTCAAAGTTCCTTTGCTTTTAGTCATGTGAGAGAATTCACATACATGTGCATGACTGACTTCTTTCCTAGAGCCTGTTGGAACTACAGTTCTCAGAACCTGGACTATTCAAAGAGCTGGGAATGTTTGTCTGATCCTCTGCAGTAACACTTTTATAGAGAAAAGCTTTCTTCTCCCGAGAATATTTTCATCTGCAAATGCAACACAGCCTCTTCTCCATCTGATAGAAGTTTTCCACTAAATTCAATCTGAGCAAAATAACTAAGAAAATCCTACTGTTATTCCTACCTGTTGCTGTGTGCTGATCTTTTGTAGTCATTCCTAATGCAATACAAGATGAAAAAAATAATATATTTTTAAAGTAGGGGACAAAAATACACCACACAGGATTATTTCCAAGTTGATGGTCACCATCAAAGATTGAGATGGCTGATCAGTGCTAAGGCAACATCAAGCAATTAACAACTCAGATTAAATATCCAACAAAGCTCCATCTCCGCGGCGATTCTAAACCATGCCCTTGAGCAAATATTTGGGGAAACCACCAGTAACACTCCTATCCTCATAGTTCATGACATTTTTCTGAGAATAATTAAATAATTTTCTAAAAAATTATTTAATTATTTTCAAGCTTCAGAATATTCCAGTCCTTATTCATATTTGCAACAGATTGCAATGATGTGCCTGTTTTTTACTTGGAAGCAGAAAGGCTAAGCAGCCCCTAGCTCAATCTAGCACAAAATCTGAAGCAGATTTGGGGTTAAGTTTGAGCTCTTCGTGCCACCTTTGCAGTTTCTGAGTTTTTCTTTAAGTTTTGGCTTTGTAGCCTCAAAGTAACTTCAGTCAAAATATCTGAGCATTGTCAGGTTTCAGTTCAAAAGTATGTCAAAAGTACAGTTTTACATGAATCTGACCCAACAGTTAATCCTTCTCTGCACTTGATATTCAACATAAGCTTTCTTGAAAAGTTTTAGGTTTTCTGGTGGATATTTCTCACAGCTCTAGGTTGAATAAAGCTGGAATGTTATACTCCTCTCAGCAGGTTTCATCGAAATCCCAGCTACTTTGACAGACAACCTCCTGACTGTGAGGAGAGTGGGTCAAGGCAAAGACTTGCTTGGTGTCCACTCAGATTCTCGAGCATTATGCACAGGACAGTGCCAGCCAGAACAATGAAACAAGACAGCAATGGTCACTCTTCTTTTTCACTTACTAGTTTCAAGTAGCAAATATTGAGGACAAAGTTCTAGGGGAACGCCTCATGAAACACTTATCTTCTTTTAGACTCACTACTACAATAAACAACATTTTAGAGTCACAGCAACAAATATTTCCTGCAGTCTGTTAAAAATAGTCAATTTTTCACCCTTAGAAGGAGTCTGAACTCCCCATTTCAGCTGCCACCTACCTTCAAGAATGCCCTAATCCTCTTCTTCCTTCTGTTTATCCCAAGAAACTCCATTGGATGGTAAATTTCTGTAAATAGGTATCACACAGCTTCCTTTATCCCAACCACACAGAGCACCAGCATAGGAAAATTCTGCACCAGAGGGACCTGAGAGCCCAGATTACAGAATCACTGAATGGGTCAGGCTGAAAGGGACCACAGTGGGTCATCTCCAGAGAGGGAGGCTCCACAGCCCCTTTGGGCAGTCTGTTCTAGTGCTTGGTCACACATACAGTAAAGAAATTTTTCCTCATATTCAGATGGAATTTCCTGTGCTTCAGTGTCTGCCTGTTGCCGCTTGGCCTACTGCTTGGCACCACTGAGAAGGGCTTGGAAATATCCTCTGATACCCTCCTTTCAGATATCCAAAGACACTGATGCGGTGCCTCTCAGCCATTTCTTCTTGAGGCTGAACTGGCTCAGATCCCTCAGCACTTCCTTATAAGAAAGATGTTTCAGTCCCTTAATTATCTTCGTCACTCTTTGTCACCTGCTCCAGAAGCAACTGGGTGCACAACATGCATAGACCAGCCAACAAAAGACCTGACAAGATTTTTGTCAGAGGTATGATATGACCATGCCCAACCTATGTCTGTGCAAGGGGATTCTGGTGGGTCAATCACATGAGTGAAACTGTAAAGACAGTAGCTTTGGGTGGCAAGTAGGCCCCAAACCTCAAGACAGAGATCACAGAATCACTGGGTTGCAAGAGATCTTCAAGATCATCAAGTCCAACCCATGCCCTAACACCTCGACTAAACCACAGCACTGAGTGCCACATCCAGTCTTTTTTTAAACACATCCAGGGATGGTGACTCCACCACCTACCCAGGCAGACCATTCCAGTATTTTATCACTCTTTCTACAAAAACTTTTTTCTAATATCCAATCTATATTTCCCTTGGCACAGCTTAAGACTTTGTCCTGTTTTGTCAGTGGCTGCCGGGAGAAAGAGACCAACCCCTCCGACTTTCAGGGGTTGTAGAGAGTGATAAGGTCACCCCTGAGTCTCCTTTTCTCCAGGCTAAACAGGCCCAGCTCCCTCAGTTGTTCCTCACAGAGCTTGTGTTCCCAGCCCCTCACAGCCTTGTTGCCTCCTATGGACTCGCTCAAGCCTCTCAACGTCCTTCCCAAACTGAGGGGCCAGAACTGGACACAGCACTCAAGGTGTGGCCTCACCAGTGCTGAGTACAGGGGAAGGATGACCTCTCTGCTCCTGCTGGCCAAACTGTTTCTGATACAGGCCAGGATGCCTTTGGCCTTCTTGGCCACCAAGGCACACTGCTGGCTCATGTCCAGCTGTCTGTCAGTACCCCCAGGTCCCTTTCTGCCAAACTGTCCCCAGCCTGTAGTGATGCAGGGAATTATTGTGGCTAAAATGCAGGACTTGGCATTTGGACTTATTAAACTTAATCCTATTGGACTCTGCCCATCCATTCAACAATTCCAGTCTCTCTGCAGAGCCCTCCTACCTTCCAACAGATGGACACACAATCCCAGCTTAGTGGCACCCGCAAATTTACCAGTGAAAGACTCAACCCCCTTATCCAGGCCAGCAATAAAGATATTGGACAGAGCAGGCCCCAGCACAGACCCCTGAGGGACACCACTGGTGCCTGGCCCCAGCTGGATGCAGCACCATTCACCATCACTCTCTGGGCCCGGCCATGCAGCCAGTTCCTAACCCAGCACAGAGTGCTCCTGTCCAAGCCGTGGGCTGCCAGCTTTTCCAAGGCTGTGCTGTGGGGGACAGTGTCAAAGGCCTTGCTGAAATCCAGGCAGACAACAACCACAGCCTTTCCTGCATCCACGAGGGTCTGATGGTCATAAAAGGAGACCAAGTTGGTCAAACACAACCTACCCCCCACAAACTCCTGCTGGCTGGGTCTAATACCCTGGCCATCCTGCAAGTGCTGTGTGATGACACTCAATACAAACTGTTCCATAACCTTGTTGGGTATTAAAGGTCAGACTGACTGGTCTATAATTACCAGGATCCTCCTTCCTACCCTTTTCGTGAATGGGCGTCACACTGGCCAGCTGCCAGCCATCTGGAACCTCACCAGTGAGCCAGGACTGCTGGTAAATGATGGAGAGCGGTTTCACAAGCTCCTGTGTCAGTTCTCTCATCACTCTTGGAGGGATTCCATCTGGTCCCATGGATTTATGAACATCCAAGTGGCTTAGCAGTTCTCCAACTACCTCTTCCTGGGTAAGAGGGGGATCATTCTGCTCCCTGACACCATCTACCAGCCCAGGAGCACAATAATAAATAAAACCCCTGCCTCTAACGAAATAAAAAGCAAAGACACCCCTTTATTTAAAATACATTTAAAATTTTAAAAATAATTTTGTTTGTCATCATTCTATTCACATCTATATTTGTAATTTTCATTTGTTATATTTATAGATATTATATATATTGGAGAGAATACCTTTTTATATAATAATAGATATATTCTTTTGACACAATATATTTCTTTTACTTACATTTATATATATTAAATACTTATTGATATCGACATATATATGATATATTTGGATTTCTATTTTTATATTTTTTATGAAATCTCCAGCCTATACCCCAATAAAAGCCAAATAATCCCCAATTTATTTAAACTATATTTAAACATAAATCCTGTCACGACTGCATTGCACAGCATTGCCCCAAGCTAATCTGACACTTGTTCATCTCCTGGACCTGAAACTGAACCCGCTCACCTTGATCGCACCTGGCAGAACCATTTTCGTACCGTTTTCTGGCATTTCTTGGGTTTTTTTCTTGAATTTTTTGTGGCCTTTATTGCCTCTCTTTCTTGCCTTGTTTCTTGGGGCTTTTACTCCCTTTTTCCTTGATTTTTTTCTGTCATTTCTTGCATTTTTTTCTTAGTTTCTTCTTGCCCATCTTGGTGTTTTTTCTTGCCCCCCTTGGGGTTTTTTTTTTCAGGTTTTTTTTTTTTTTCCTGGGTTTTTCTTTGCCATTTTGTTTTTTTTTTTTCTGGATTTTTTTCTTCCCCATCTTGTTTTTTGTTCTGATTTTATTTCTTGCCCATCTTGGGGTTTTTCTCTGGTCTGTTTTCAGGGATTTTTCTCGCCCATCTTGGGTTCTTTTCTGGTTTGTTTTTCTCTGCCTTTCTTACGGTTTTTTCTGGGCTTTTTCATGCCCATTTTGGGGGTTTATTCTGGGCTTTTTCATGCCCATCTTGGGGTTTTCTTCTGCGTTTTTTTCCTTGCCCATCTTGTTGGGTTTTTTTTTTGGTTTTTTTTTTTTTTTTTTTTTTTGTTGGTTTTTTTTTTTTTTTGGTCTTTATTTTGCTTTTTTCCTGGTTTTTTTTTTTTTTTTTTCTGTGGTATTTCTGGGATTTTTCTTGCCCATCTTGGATTTTTCGGGGGGGGGGGTTTCTCGCCCATCCCGAGGTTTTTTTCTGTGGGTTTGTTTTTAGTTGTTTTTTTTTTTTTCTTTTCTTTTTCTTTTTCTTTTTTTTTTTTTTTTTCCCCTAGGTTTCTCCTTGTCCTCCTGGTTTTTGGGTTTTTTTTTGTCTGTCTTCCTTCCTTCCTCCCTTCCTTCCTGTCCTTCCTTCTTTCTTCCTTTCATTTCCTTATTTTCTTTCTTTCTTTCTGTCTTTCTTTCTATCTTTCTTTCTGTCTTCCCCTGCACTTCTAATCTTGGTTTTCCTTTCTAACTTTATAATAAAAAAGCAGCAGTAGTAACTTTCAGGCTAGCTGGGAGTAAAAAAAATCATTTTCCAAAACGAAAATGATTTAAAGAAAACTATTTATTCCCTGGGAGCTTGAAATTTTCTACTGCTGCACATGACATAGAGCTTTTAACTCCTTCTTATAGATAGTTGATATTTTATACTTTATACAGCGCCCCCTGCCGTCTGCACAGGCGCACTGCAGCGAGAGCGTTGCGGCGTCGTTCGGTTCTGTTTAATGAAACTCGGCTGAATTCGGCTTGGTTCGGCTCTTGGTCTAAACTCGTTTCAGTTCGGCTCTTCGGCTGAACTCCCCACGGTTCGGCTAAACTCGGTCGTATTCGGCACATTGTCTAAATGCGGCTCAAGTCGGCTACACTCGGCTATCGGTTCCAGTCGGCTATCATCGGCTCTTGGTGTAAACTCGGCTATTTTCCGGCCACACTCGGCTCTTCGGGTCACGTCGGCTGTTTCCGGCCACACTCGGCTCTTCGGCCCTTCGGAACAATTCGGCCCGGCTCGGCTCCCTCAGGGCGGGAAGGCGGCCGTGAGAGGACCCCGGCACAGCGAGGCGTTTACCCAGATGCCTGTCACAAACCCGCCAAAATGCGCCCGTCCGCGGCGCCGCTGAGCCCACAGCATGTCTCGGATACACATGAAACGCCACAGAAAAATCCGTCGGGGCCGCCATGACGTCGGTATTCCGTGCAGGCAGTCCAGTACACCCACCCGGTCCTCCACTTCCCCACCCTTTTCGCCGCCCTGTTGAGAAGGTCAATGAAAAATCCGCGACATCGGCGACGCGCCACCCCTGAGGTGGCGGCCTCTCGGCGCAGGGCTGCAGTACCGCGCTCTGCCCACAAGGCGGCAGCACTGCCGCCCGCCACAGCCGGGGGCGCAGCGCGCCTCGGGGCTGCGGGCAGGGAAGGCGGCAAAAAAGAACAGGGGCGACCCCCGCCGAAAACTGCTCTGAAATAAATGCCCCAAAACAACCGGGAAGAGGAAAAAAAACCCTCTGCCTCTAATCTAATAGGATAAAACAAAACAAAACAAAACACACAAAAAAAAAACCCCAAACAAAACATCAATTTCTTTTAAAAAATATTTAAATATTTTTTAAATATTTTTTCATATTAATATTCACATTTCTATTTACAATGTACATTGATGTACACTGTCCATTTATACATTTCTTTTTATAAATACATTTATATTCCATATTGCATATATCCCTAAAACTTAAATTTATTTGTGTATTTTTATACATACTTTTACATATAAGTATATATTTCTGTTACGATTTTTACTTCTGTAACACTTGGATTATTTATAATAAAACCTTTGCCTCCATCCACATTAAAGCCAAAAAGAACCCCTTTCTTCAAAATTGTATTTAAATATTTTTTAAAATTCTATTTTTCAGGTTCATATTCACATTTACATTTAAAATGTATACTTATGTATACTGTTATTTGTATTCTTATTACATCTCTTCCTATTATTTGTATTTATTTGTATTTTGTGTTTATATATATATTTATATCTTGATTGTATATCTCAATATTTAGAAATATATGACAATAATATCTACATTCATATTATTTAAAATAAAAACCCTGCCTCTAACACAATAAGAATAAAAAAACCCCAACCCTTTGTTTTAAACAATATTTAAATAGATTTTATCCTAATGTTCAATTTTTATATTCATATTTGTATTTATAATGTATATTAATGTATATTGCTTACTTATACATTTATCTTTACCAATGTCAATTTATAAATAAATTTATATTCTATATTACATCTGATGTGAGTAGTTATTTGTATTTTTTATATATTTTTATTCATATTTTTTTATATTTGATTAAATATTTCTGCATCAAGGTTTTTACTTCTGGAAGACTTATAATATTCAAAATAAAACCCCTGCCTCTACTTAAGTAAAAGCCAAAACATTCCCTTTCTTTTAAACTTTATTTACATATTTTTATATTCCCATTTATAATTTATATTGCCGTATAATGTTATTTATATTCTATACTACAGCTCTTCATATTACTTACATATATTTACATATAAATTTATATTCATACTTTAGCAATTTCTCTTTATATATTTATTATATATTTCCATCTTAAGATCCACATTTCTATATTACTTATATTCTTTAAAATAAAACTCCTGCCTCTAACCAAATAAAAGCCAAGGACACCCCTTTATTTGAACCCGATTTAAAATTTAGGAAGTAAATTTATTTTTCAAAATTATAATGATATTTATATGGATATTTTTATTTATTCTATTCATAGATATTATATATATTAGAGAGAATACCTTCTAATATAATAATAGATATATATTTTCTGTATTATATATTTTTTTACTTATATTTATTTAAATTAAATAAATATATACAAATATATATACAAAAACAACCTGATAAGAGACTAAGAACTTTTTCAACAGATAACCACAGTACTAATTTCAGACTTGGAAAAATATTTAGGCATAATCACTACCACAAAATTAACCCAAAGTAGAAAAATTACCAGAAAACCAACAAAACAAACTCAACTCATTTCTGAGCACCATAGTCCTTCCTCACTCACAATATGCAATTAATTCTCTCCTGCCATTTACATCCCCAGCATCATCCCATACTGAGCATTCCTGGCACCAGAAGTCACTCGGAGCCAATTAACATCCAACTTTCCCTTCCTCAGGACTGTGTGCTTTCTGTGTCTTTATGCACACACGGAGCAGCTGTCAGACCCACCTCTCAGCGCCTAACAAGCACTCAGATGTTCTCTCCAGGTTCAGGTGAGGCAGCTTTCAATCCAGTCAGGATTGCCTCGCTTCTTCCCTGGCAGTAGCCTTGCACAATTACCTCCAGCTGGAAGTCAGACCCCACTCCCTGAATTCTCATCTCTGCCTTTAAGTAATGCGTTGTGTGGAAGACTGTGCAGCAGTTTCTGAAAGAAAGTGATTTCAGGAGAAATGGGAAATTGATGGTCTCCAGTTTGTCAGTTAGTTGGTGAGTGTCAGGGGTCATCTAATAACAGCACCATCAACAGTTTCAGCACTACCTCTGTGCAGCCAACACTTGTTAGGACACGAAGTGCAGTGCTGTCATGGCTAAAGTGAAGAGAAGTGCTGTCATGGCTAAACGCTTTCAGGGATCAGGGAAATGGGGAGGAAGCAGGAAGGCAGGAGATCAGGAGTTTCACAGTGCCTCTCACCATAGCTCTGTGCCAAGTACTTGACACTGGCAGGGGGTCTGTGCACACATCACAAACAGGGCAGGGCTGCTGGGAACTGCCTTGAGCCGTTTGATTTTCCAGCATCAGCCTCATTCCATGCTTATGGCAATGGGAAGATGCCACCAGCTCACATCCCAGGCAGCAGACCAAGAACGCAATGTCACAACTCACTTTATCAGTTTTTTGCCCAATCACACAAAGCAAAAGCACATTGACAGTAGCTCTATCCAACCACTGTAAGCACAGGTGCCTTTGGTTAAACAATGCTTGCTTATTTCAAATACAATACCTGCTTGTGAGCCTTAAATACAATGCACAGATTTAAAGCTTGTGAGCTTTAAACACAATGCTCCAGTATTAAGCCTAGAACTTCCTAATATCTTGCTAGATAAACTTTCTGTAGCTTAGGGAGTTATTCTAGGCAAGTGTTAATACACAGACCATTGTTCTATTTGTCCTTGCTTTTCCACATTTTAAATAGTTTTTCTGCTGACCAATCTCATGGCTGCTGCTCAGCTCTGATCACAGTTCTGCTGTCTCTGAGGCCTGCCTTTTGCAGCTTTCCCAAACCCCTCTGATTTTACACATTCCCACAATACTCAGTGCTGGGTGAACCCTAGTGCAGAAACAGAGGAAGCAGGATTTAGAGTGAGTCTACTCACCCAAAGTACTGGGAAAGAAACTCCCTATCAGATGAGTTCTGCAGATCACAGACAGGAGGAAATGCAGTTACAATGGGTTACTCCTGAGAACTGTGCTCACATGCAGTTTCCCTGGGGGTTTTTGGCCCTGCTAGCAAACGTCACCCTTGGAACCACATGAGCAGAAACAGATGGGTCCCCCAGCGAGCACCTTGCTAAGATAACCCTCACAAAAAAACCATTCCATCCCCTGCGGTAAATTATAACTGCTGAACTGCCAGCTGATGGCATTGCTGCCCCAGGGCTCTGTGTTTGTAACTCTGCACACATTGGGAGCGAGAGCAGCTGAGCTGACACCTTTCTATGGGGAAGAGCCTTCAGTTTGCACGTCCTTTTTAACCATTTCAAGCAAAGACACCGGCCCAGGGTTACAAGGAATAACAGCCGTGGAACTTCTCCTTGAAAATGCTACAGCTGAAATAAAGCTGCCAAGGTGTGCTGATATGGGCCATTCTTGTTTCTCACACAGAACCTGTCACAAAACTAAATGCTGCAACAGGAGCAGACAGCATGCCAAGCAGGCACTGCTGATCTGAAATGTATCCAAAATAACTAAACCTCCTGAGCCTGGAAATCCTGGCTTGAAATTCCATTACAATAAACTTTCCAGCACTGGCACTCTGGGATTTGGAAAGTACAGTCTGTTCTCTTGGTCTTGTTAATTCCTTGATTTATCCTCACTTTTGTGTTCAGCCCCAAGTAAGTCAGATTCTACTCAATTACAGTCTGAACTGGACAATATTTCCCTACTCAGCGGAGTGGTGTTCCATCACAGTGAAATTAAAAAAAAAAAAAGGCTACAAAGATGCAGCACAGGTCTTTTCTTTCCTTAGCTTGCTATGCCTACTTTTTTATTACTACTCCATTTTCCTAGAAACCTACTTAGACTGGGAGAATACTACCAGTTACTTGCCTATCTGTGAAAGTTATCACAAAAACCAGAAGAAATAATCCAGATTAGGACCAAAACCAGTCCCCCCAAAAATTGCCACATCTGCAGAAGAGAATTCCACCAATAAGCCTGTTCTGGTGCAGATATAGCAGGCAGAATTTTTTTCCAAGCAAAATACAGCTGGACCTTGACTAATCCTTCACATTGAAATGAAGTTGTATTTTTGTACCTGGGAAAACTCTAATAAGTATAGTCAAAGAAACTATTCTGATAGAGAAGGGAAATACCTCCTGTATTCACATGTTAAAAAGTCTTGGATTGGTTCCTCAACATTTTGGAATTCACTTCCAGTTTTCTTGCCCAGCACAGCAATCACTGCCAGTCTCAGTCACAGGTGCATTGACAGAATCCTAAAAGATGCTGAGGACCAGTCCTAAATTCATTTATGAGTTCAGTTCTGTTATCAGAAGGATAGCATCAGTTTTCTTTGTCCCTATCTAATTTTCTTCCTCGATTTTCAATTTCCCAGAAGGGAAGCCCCAGACTCCCACATTTGTCCTTTCCTTAGTGGAAGCCTCCTCAGGGAAGATGAGGCATTATCAGATGTCATTTCTTCCCTTGTCCTGGGGACCCTCAAACACCACCACAGTCTGATTACTTGTTTAGAGACAAAACCATTTGAATTAGTGCTAGGAACCTTGTCCTATTGGACCTCTAGTTCTGCTTCTCTTGTATTTTTATTTCACCAGACTGCAACTTGTTCAGATTTGTTTGTCAGCAAACCTGGCATGTCAAAAAATTGTTCAACTGAGAAGCTCCATCTCAAAGTGCTTAGGCTATCAGATAACCCAGGCAATGTTTTACTCACACCCTGATAGTTAAAACTATTAAACTTGCATCCCACCTAGCATGTTGACACAGCATTACCAGGAAACAAAGTTCATTTTGTCTACACACGCAAAAATCATGAGGTGAAAGACGTGGCAGAGCATTTTGACTGATACAGCAAAGTTCTTACGACATAAAGTAGTGTGTGTGGTTTTCCTGGTTGGTTTTTTTTTTGTTGTTTTTTTTTTTTTGTTTTTTTTTTGTTTGTTTTTTGTTGCTGTATCTTTATTTTTTTAATAATACACAAAGTTCAGTCATTTGAGAAAATCATCAAAGAGTAATTGCCACACCAGCACTATTTAGCATGTTCCTTTCTCCTTTTTTCCCTGACTGAAACCCACATCAAGTAATTACATGCAATTAAACATATTCTTTCCAATGCTTTTGCCTTGTTTTCTTTTTTCATTTCACTACAATTACTGTGAATTCTCTTTTACTCATCAACTTGCACTTTTCAAGCAAATTTTCATGCATTTTATGCATCAAAAGGGCCAATACCTCAAAGAGGAGGATCTTTGTAGCCTGCCCTGATGGAGGGCCATTTCATCCAAATCTCATCATTTTCATCCAAATCTGTTCTGTACCTCATCAAGGCTCTGATAATGGGCTCTACACAGCAGAAATAGTCAAATTGCAGTTTGAACCAGAGAAATTTTTTTATTTGCTTCAAAGTAGCAATTACACGAATCTTCAGCTACAAAAGGGAACCTCTCAAACAACAGTGCTGTAAATCAAGCAGTTTGTTCACTTGAGATAGGAACCTATTAAGAGAAAAATATTCTCCAAAAGAATTCATCCCATCATTGAATTTTTAGGCTGTTTGAGATACAGACTGTGTCTGGATGCCTAAGGGGGTCTTAAGAGCCACACAGGCGGTGGTATGGTGCAAATAACAAACACATGTGAGTCAGCACTGACAGACAGAAAGGGCAGGATCCCTGTCCTTTATCAAATCACTATGGATAGGATCTTCCTTGTCTCAAATACTTTAGGAGCACAAACACTCTTCAGCCTCCATTAAATAACATGGTATTGACTCCTCTCTATGCCAAGGATTGAAGAAACATGCTACAGCCTCACCTAGAGGAGTTATAACAACTCCCAGTCCTATGCACAGGTGACCTGTCCAATTACTAATTAAAACAGATTAATAACAGAAATATAGTCAGAGACCAACAGAACTAATAAACCTTCTTCTACAGAACAGCCTACTTGTTTCTCATCCTCCCCATGAACCAGTCGCCACCAAAAAGATATTGGGAAACCAGAGAGCCTGAAGGAAACCATTCCTCCATGCACTCCATGTTCTTAGCACTCAAAGCTCCAGGGAATTTTCCTTGAGCAGGTAAGGATATGGTGACAATGCACTTTGACACTAGTACTGCATGATGCTCCCAGGCAATCCATTCACACAGACTGATTCACCTCAGCCCAGCTGAGCACACCACAGGAGCAGAATAACTCTGCTAGAGCTGGTTTCTGTATGGAACAGGCTGATGAGCTCCAGCCACTGTGCTGTGCCCAGTGATTCCAGCTCACCTCTCTGAATTTCTGCTGAAATGGTTGCCAACACAGGCTGGGATTAGACAGAAGGCAGCACTGGAATCAGCTGGGGGCTCAGGACTCAGGAGCTCCCCACCTGAGAGCTCACATGTGTTTTGTTCTGCTGAAAATCCAATTTTGTCACTGGTCTGGAAAGAGGAGTGTTCTTGAATCATTTTCATCTGAGAAGCAGTTGAAAATATGTATAGAAATATATAGTATACATAGAAATATATGTTATATAGAATATATACTTTATATATAATATTATATCTGTTATTATATATAATTATATATTTTATATATTATATATTATATATTATTAATATATATTATATCTAATTCTATATATCTAGAGCTATGTGTTAAACCATCCATTTTTGCCTGAACATCAGTTCCCTGTCTGAAGTTAAAATCATGAACAGTGAACATGTTATGGACAGTGGAAGCTGAAAGCCAAACTAATTTACAGATGGATCCTGAAAATTCAGCAGAGTTAGACTACTGAAGTCAAAAGGCTTCAATATTTTATTTTCTATTTTAACCTAAAAAGGACAGTCTGGTGACATTTCAGGTTCAAACTGAGGTTGGGATAACAATTACAATTGTAGAAGTAAAATACCACAAGTTCTGTACATGACTGGAATCAACTTAGTCCACACAGCTATGAAGGGAGTGATACCAGCAGCAATCAATTCCTAATGTTGTTTCCTGTGAGTACAATGAATTGTATAAACATAAATGCTCAAGAGTTAAGTTTATGTTTAGATTCTTCAAAACACAAACTTTTAGGGATTATAAAAACGCCTGGCTTTTCCTTCTTCCTCAGAGAATTCTCACCTGGTATTTTGCTTTGACAATTTATGCTTCTATTCTGAATCTGAAAATAATCATCAGTAACTCAAACGGGCATAGGAAAATACATTATTTTTTCCCAGTCAACCCATGATACCACTGCACAGTTTTGTGAGGGAAAGTTTCATTTGCCTTCCAGCCATCAGGCACTGGCCAGCATTCAAGCAAGCACATCCATTCAGATGAAGGACCGGCTTGTTGCATGACTGAGCAGCCAAATTCAATTCATACTTGGAGTGAAACCAATTAATATTTGTAAATAGAATATATACTTTATATATAGTATTATAAATATTACATAGAATTATATATTTTATGTATTATATATTATGAATATATATTATACATAATTCTATATAACATAGAACCATACCTAGAACTGTATCCAGAACCATACTTAACACATAGCTAGAACATATCTGGAACGTACCTAGAACTATATCCAGAACATATCTGGAACGCACCTAGAACTATATCTAGAACGTACCTAGAACCACACCTAGAACCTTTTACGACAGTCGCGCTTTACGGCCGGTTTTACGACAGGTTTTTCTTGCCCATCTTGAGGTTTTTTTCCTGTGTTTTTTATGGGTTTTTTCTTGCCCATCTTGGGGTTTTTTCCAGCTTTTTTCCTGTTTCTTTTTTTCCTTGTTTTTTTTCTGGGTTTTTTCTGGTCCATCTTGGTTTTTTTTTTTTCTAGGATTCTTCTTGCCCCCATCTTGGGGTTTTTTTTCTTGGTTTTCGGTGGGTGTTTTCTGGGTTTTTTCTTGCCCATCTTGGGGTTTTTTTTCTGTGATTATTCTGGGTTTTTTGTTGATCTTTTCCTTGCCCATCTTGGTTTTTTTTTTCTGGGTCTTTTTCTTGCCCATCTTGGTGTTTTTTTTTCCTGGGTTTTCTTGCCCATCTTGGGGTTTTTTTCTTGGGTTTTTCTTGCCCATCTTGGGGTTTTTTAGCTTTTTTTCCTGGGTTTTCTCTAGCTCCTCTTGAGGTTTTTTCCCTGGGATTGTTCTGGGTTTTTTCTTGCCCATCTTGAAGTTTTTTTCCTGGGTTTTTGTGGGGTTTTTTTGTTGCCCATCTTGGGGTTTTTCCTGCATTTTTTCTGGGTTTTTCTTGCCCATCTTGGGTTTTTTTACTGGGTTTTTTGGGTCTTTTCTAGCTTACCTTGGGGTATTTTTCTGGGTTTTTACTAGGCTGGGACCAAAAAAAAAAAAAAAAAAAACAAACAGCCAGGGTGGAAGGCAGCTGGGGGTTTTTTATTCTCAATTTAACAATGAGTTGCAAAACCTGAAAAGCAAAAGTCATATACACAAGGTTAAATCCAGTCAGCATGCGCTCAAACATGCAGAGATGAGCAGACAGACACAGCCACGTGCTCTCACACACACTCAAACACTCCTTCCACTTACACGCTCGCTGCGGCCCTTACCTGAGATGCTGAAGAAGGTGCTTTGACACATCTTCTGTGAGACGACAGGAAGGGTCAACAAGTGGCTGACAGCTAGGACTTGTCCCCGCTCTGGACTGATAAATTTTCTACCCAAAATCCCGCAAAACACAGATGAACAGTAAAGTTGTTATAACTGTTCTACCTAACTGTGACTACAGGCCAGGGCAGGGCAGCTCCGATCATAAGTGGTACAGTGTAAGTACACACAATATAAGCTGACACATACAGTGCAAGGGTACATAGAGTGTAAGTACACACAATATAAGGCGACATGCTTACATACACTGTAAGTACAGACAATATAAGGCGATGCACTTATATACAGTATAAGCCAGCATAGGTACATGCAATGTAAGTACATACAGTATAAGCCAACATAGGTATATACAGTATAAGCCAGCATAGGTACATGCAATGTAAGTACATACAGTATAAGCCAACATAGGAACATACAATATAAACCAAAACTTAAGATAACTCTCTGGAAGATTACTTATTGAGCCCTATACCCTTGGAGAAGATGCAACCTATAGAACTACTGCAGTCTCGTGAGGAGGGTGTAAGATGCTCCCTCTAGAAGTCCAAGAAAATGGAAAAAAAGGCACTACCAAAGCTGGTAGTGAGAAGGAAGATGGATGAGAACACCTTGTCCCTGTGAGACATTCCTGTCTCAACGAGTAAAAATGTAAAGATGCTGGAATAAGGGATATCTGGAAAGGAGTGTGAGTAGAACACGGCCTATATGGCACAGAAGAGTGCCGATAAAGCATCGAGATGTAACAAAGGCCTGTGACGTGGAAGACAATGGACACAGACTACGTAACACAGACACCATAACATAGACACAGATGACATAACACAGAGACAAGTTGCAACTGCCTGGCACTTTCCCCTTAGGGACCCGAGAGTCCTAGCGCAAGACAAGCCAGAGGCCAATGAGGCCAAGGGAAAGGAAGCCCTATGATGACAGCACGTGATGATGAAATGTAACTCATTAAAGGAAGTTAGGGCCAAAGCAGTTAAGAGGATGCCCTAGAGGCTCGGCAAGCCTAGAGAAGGAAGTGGACTGCCGGGTGACTGCGGCTATAGCTCTGGACCTGAAGGCAAGCTCCTTGGGAGAAAGAGCCGTGACGACATCGAGTCGAGGAAGGCTGATGACGCAAAGTTCATGACACTGTGGAGATGGGTCGGAACTGCCCTGCCCAGCAAAGACTCTGGTGAGGCTGAGGAGAAACCCTCTCCCTTTACTTCCAGGGAGCCTGTCCCACTACAGACCTCTCCACTAAGCTGACATCAGATTGCCTCCTGTGACAGTAAAGGCTTTTCCCTTTCTCCCAACCACTGGCCCCGACACTTAGCTTTTGGAAGACGAGCGGACAAAAGCCATCGTCGGTCAGACAGGGACGTTGAGGTGTTCTCAATTTGTGTGCTTTGGTGCTGCCGCTTCCAAGCTGTGGCTACAAGCCTCCCCAGGGTACCTAAGGCAAAACAGAAAAGGTGACTATTGCCCTCAAAAACAGTAATCCCCAGGACTCCTCCACACCCCTGCCCCAGCTCACCTCAAGTCTTGATTTGACTCTGGAGGCTGCCCAGAAGGTACCTGCAAAAAGAAAATGGACACGCTCAGCATGCTGCTGCATAACGCTCATCTATGAGTCAGTCTGCCTAAACCCCAAATCACCTGCCCTCCTCTGTTCCTTGGCATGCCTAGGGCAGCGACAGCACCTGCAAAGAAACAAAGCAGAAAAGCATGCTGAGATACTGTGAAAACACAACCTCCCAACCCTGACAAGTATGCCACACCAATACCTTAAGCTTGCACCCACCTGGCATGGGCATGCTGGGCTAGGATAGATGGCAAGCAGAAAATCTAAAATAAAAAGAAGAATAATACATACTTAGAGCAGCACCAAAAACTGAGACCTCAGAAATAACAACAGCTTCGGTACCCTACTCAATGCTCACCTTGCCCACTCAGCCTTGACAGCTGCTCTCTGCCTTGACTTCCTAAAAATAAAGACTAAGAGCAGAGC
The DNA here is from genome assembly GCF_035770615.1 of Melospiza melodia melodia. Lineage (NCBI taxonomy): Eukaryota > Metazoa > Chordata > Aves > Passeriformes > Passerellidae > Melospiza > Melospiza melodia. Next base: position 117,304,841 of record NC_086196.1, on the reverse strand, counting down.
TGAAACAGCCACCATTTATGCTTCCTCTGCAGAGACAAACAGTGACTGACCTGCATGGGGGAATCCCCTCACCCAGGATGGGTGGCTCTGCCCTGGATTTTATCCTTCTGCAACTATAAGAAAGTTAGGATGAAAGTCAAAGGGCTGCAGGATACCTTATGGGCTCCAGATATCCAGTGTCCATCTCCAAATCACATCTAGAGTCCAGCTGCACCCCACATTACAAATTCCAAGTCCCCAGGACTTCTCCTATTGCACCAGGCTATACACCAGGGCAGAGCAGCCCCGGCACAAATGTGTGCTGATACCCATGACACAGGACAGACAGGATGTGACAAACAAAGGGCACAAGACACAGACAGAAATCTCTTTGCAAGGAAAACGGCTGCCAGGACTGAGAGAATGCAAAAGGAGATGACCAAGGTGAGATCGATGGTGAGCTGATGAGGCTCAGAGAACCCTGGTGGAAGATGATGATAACTGAATGATCTCTTCCAAGAACTGCAAAGATTGATGCCTAGGAATCCTACAGTCAGAATCCTCTCCCTAACCTCACATTCTTACAAGTCCTAGTCCACCATAATGGATCCAGGTGAGGCAGAGCTGTCCATACAGCTCAGAACAAGACCTGACAAGACACCTGACTGGATGCTTCCAAAGAGAGATGGAAGTCTGATACCTGTCTGAGCTCCCGAGTCAAAAGTTGATGGCCTGGGTGCCAGGCCAAGGAATGCAGAGATCACAGATGCTAACAATGATGCCAAGGTTTCTGACAAACCCATCAAAGGGCTAAGGAAAAAGACATGAGATACACAAACAACAAAAAATACACAAAAGACAAGTGACATGAGACACACCAGGACTGCTCTGCCCTGCTGCACACCTCAGCACTGTGACCAAAAGTGAGACTTTGCTTTTATGGGGCCTAAGGGGCCACTTCATGAAAAACATCCCCCTCCAAATTGGACTCAAAAACCCCTCCCAGTAATTCCCAAACCAGCACCATGCCTTCATCCCCGCTGTGGGTTGTAGCCCTCTACTTATCTCTCAGACATCAGGGGATGCAGGTCCCTGTCAGGTGCAAAAAAAGACCACCTCGTCAGCTAGGAGGGACCTGCTCTTACTGGGCTGTTGTCTCTCAGACAGCCTTATTAAAGAAAACCAAACATCAGTGCCTGACCTTGGCACCGCATCAGCCAAAACCCCACCACTCTGCTACTCACCGCACTCCTAAGAAGGCCCGGCACCTCCTGACCCTGACCCTCTGCCACACATGGAATGCATCTGCACCTGAAAGAAAGTTAGAACATATGTCAAACACCACCAGGATAACTCACAAGCTGCAAACACCTTATGTCAATCTAGGAATAGCATCTAGAGCCCAAGTACACCCCACATTACAAATTCCAACTCCCCATGGTTTTTCCTATTGCAGCTGGCCATGCGGCAGGGCAGAACAGCTCTGGCACAAATATGTGCAGACACCCGTGACACAGAACGTGACAAACAGGGGGACATGAAACACGACACATCATGCTTGTGGTGAGGGCCTCGAGGGGAGAAGGCAAAAGGGACCCCAAAGACACACTAGGGAACACGGCACACCGGACAACACGACACAGACCAGAGCTGTTCTGCACTGCCCGCCTGAAAGCTGCCATCAAAAGTAGAGCCTCTCCCTTTAGCCGTCCTAAGAGGCCCTTGGAGAAGATTGCTTTTCCCTCTGGTAATTTTTAAATCTGCCCCAAGAACTCCCAACCCACTACTCTCCCATCATCCCATCTCCAGGCCATGGCCCCCGACTTATCTTTTGGATGACCAGTGATGTGAATCCACGTTGCACCTGAAATGAGTCTGCCTCGGAGGGCCCCGTGATGGCCTGTGAGCCTCTCGGTCAGCTACAATGAAGAAAACCAAAACCAAAGTATGAGTCCAGAGTTATGTGGGCCAAATCCCAGCAAGGCATCTACTTGCCCTCTCCTGAGTGTGCCTGGCTCCTTCAGGCTCCAGCTTCATCCTGACTCCAAGGCTGTGGCCTTTATTAGGAGTGGCACCTGGGTTAGAGAAAGGCAAAGTTAAATGGCATTCCTGTGAGTGCAGTGGACAACCTTGTGTGCTGTAAGACATGTGAAAACCTCTGCTAGGCTTCTGAGAAGCCTTGTGAGGCGGGGGTCTTCAAATAAACACCCTTTCTCACCCTGCTGTCTGCAAACCTCCCCCACCCACAATAACTCCTAACTGGATACCTGCTCACCCTCCCTCTCCTAATCACAATCCTCAACTCACCTGAAGCCTCAATCTTAAACATCAACCTTGACACTGGGCAGATCCCTCTTGTGATATGAGGAATCTGCTGAAAAAATTTTTGTGCATGACACAGCTTGGAATTTCAGAGAGTTGCACTCCACAAATACTAAAAAAAAAAAAAAAACCAAAAAAAAAAACCACCCCTAAACACCAAAACCAGCCCCACAAACAAAAAAAACCAAACCAAAAACAGCCCCAAAAACAAAAATCCCCAAAACCACCAAAAACCCCAGAAAAACAAAAAAACCCACAAAACCAACCAAAAAACCAAACCTCCAAACACCAAAAAAACCCAAAAAACCAACCAAAAACCCCCAAAACACAACAAAAGTACACCAAAAATCCCAACAAAAAAAAAAAAAATCCAACCAAAAAAAACCCCAACAAAAACAAAAACAAAAAAACCCACCAGAGGAAAACCAAAAATTACAAAAGCACCTTACCACCCCTAAACACAAAACCCAAAATCACAAACATAAATATTCCCTGTATTCCATGCTGTTTTCTTCATAGAATATTCCAAGCCTCTGTGCTTTAGATGCCCAGAAACACCTGCTGAAAAGAAGCTGAGTTGGGCTGATAGAGCTTCTTCACTGAAATGAGAGGAGAGCTCTTACCCCACCCCATCCCAGAGAGGCAATGAAGCCCCTCAGCCAAGGCTGGGGTTAATATACCCCTGATGGTGCCCGCCTCTCATTCCCATGATGCCCGGGAAAAGGGAGGGGGTTGAATCCCACCGGGTATAAAAGCACTCAGAGCAGCTGCAGCTGTTTAGCCTCTCTAACTCAGATTCAAGGGCAGTAAAGGGCTTGTTATAGAAGAAAACTCTTCAGAAAAATGACAGCAGTTTCTTTTTTGCAACAACTACTTGAAGCAGAAGGACAGAAAACTGGTAAATATAAAGTTTTGTGGTAAGGTTACATAGCTGGATAAATTGGGTAATTGGGTAATTTGCTGTTACCTTACATAATTATTCTGTGTTTAACAAAAGCCATCTAATAAATTCACACTCAAAACTTCAGCAGCCAAGCTGGCCCTACCAAATCTGTGTGTTTATACATACAGTAAACAAAACCAAAATCCCAGTAATACCTATCAGAAATCTATGAAAGAAACCTATTGAAATTAATCCTACCTCAAATACAAACCAACCCATCCAGAAAGTTAGCTTCACTCAAAAACTAATTTACACAGAGTTAATAATACCAAGAAAAAAAACAACACACCATATACCACCAATGAATATAATAGTGAAGTAAAAAAAAACCACTACATTTTTTTCTTTTTGTTTTTTAAACTTTCTTTTATTACCTAGAACAAAAGATTTTGCCAGGACTGTAATAACAACAACTTCTTTTTCTTCTTCTCCTTCTAAAATGTCCCTTCTCACTCCCAAATTCCTTTCAACTCCTGAGTTTACATCCAAGCAAAAAGCAAAATTCGTGCACTCGTGCGTCCGATGCTCCTGTCAGATTCTCTGTTTCCCTCCACATCTTCTTACACTTTCAGTCTTCACGCTGTCCTGCCGTGATGAGTCTGACAGAAGAATTGGCACATGTTAACAGAGCATTTCCCTCCCTCCCTCCCTCTGCTTTCCTCAGCGCATTTCAATCCATCCCAGGCCTGCAATGATGCACCCTCACCCCAAGGCTCACAGCAAGCATGCAGCAGCTCAGGCTCACTTGGCTCCAGGGCTCTGTGCCTTGGATAGCCGAGGAAACTTCTGATGAGCCTCCGTTCCAATAAACTGGAATGCAAACTCACCTCCATCTCAGAGCCTCAGTGACCTCGGCCAGCCCCTTCCTCACTTCCCTGGGTCACAATGACTTCCAGGCACAAGGATGCAAAGCAGGTTTTTGTCTTTTCTCTTCAGTGCCAACAGGTAAAATATGTAGGCTTTGACATAACTAATTTACCCTCTCTGTGAACTCTCCCAAGGACAGTTTTAAAGAAAAGACAGAAGATTTCTGCTAAATCCATATGGGATTAGGAGGAAAGCAGCAAGGATCCGAGGCCAGCAGCGCGGCCAGGCAGTGTCAGGTCCCTGCCACCCTGTGACAAGGCACACAGCTGCAGAGCCCCAGAGCCTGCAGGCCCTGGAGCTGCCACATGGATGGACCTGGTTCCCTTCCCGGGTGCCCAGAGGGAAACCTGAGGGCAGGCGTCCACCCCGAGGGTGCACCCAGAGCCCCGGGCAGGGATGGAGTCACTGGCTGCTCTCTGGGGACGAGACCCTCCCTGCAGGTGACACTGCCTTGTCCTCTCCCTCCCTGTGGGACAGGGACCTCCAGGGTCTATGACCAGCCTCCTTCCGTCAGCATCCAGGTGCTGTGTTAGAGCCAGAGGGGTCAAGGCTTTCCAGATCCATAGCATCCTTTAGGTTGCAAAATCCTTCTAAGGCCATCGAGCCCAGCTGCTGCCCCAGCACTGCCAAGCCCCCCACCCTAATCAGGTCCCTAAACACCACATCTTGCCATGCTTTAAATGTCTCCAGCAATGGGGACTGCCCTGGGCAGCCTGCTCCTATGCCTGACCACCCTTTCAGTGAAGAAATTGATCCTCAAAGCCAATCTAAGCCTTCCCTGCTGCAACTTGAGGCCATTTCCTTTTGTCATGTCACTTCTTACTGGGGAGATCTCGGTACTTAAACCTTACCTGCTCCTTCCCTAGGAGGTCTCTGGCTTGGCTGGATGAGAGGAGAAACACTCCCACCACAGGAATGGCAGCTGAGCAGGTCCCACACCGAGGCAGGGGAGCAGCTGTCCTCACCAGAGCTCTCGTGTCAGCTCTCAGAGATCGGCTCTGCTCTGCCTCCCGGGCAGATCTCTGCTCAGTGCTTCAGAATTGGCTGTTTGGAGGAGGGGGAAAAACAGGTTAGCCAAGATTTTTATCCAGACTTATCTGATGTCCTTGCCCGCTTTGCCTCTTCCTGACTTCCTTCTGCTAAGAAAACAGCTGCCTTTGGACTTTGAGGGGGAACTGTCACATAATGCTTGAAAAGGAACTACAGAAAAGTGCCTCATTTTTAAAGACTCAGCCAAGAAGACAGATAACTGCAGCTTCTCCATCCCCACTGCCTGCAGGGCTGGCAGGCACCAGGCCAGCTCTGCTCCTGCTTCAAGTTGTTCCCAACTCTGCTGCAAGAACTGAAGGCTGCTTTGGCGTTCCATTGCTCCGCTTCTCCCAAAAAAGATCTTTCAGTGCTGTTATCCCTCCACGGGAAGGGCCTTTCTGTCTCACACACTCGGTGACACGAGGCTGCGCGAAGCTGCAGCAGCCTCTGCTCCAGGTGGGAAGGGCTTTCTTCTTCCTCTGGCACCTGGCTGGCACAGGTTGCTCACAGATGCCCCATCCCTGGAAGTGTTCGAGGCCCATTGGTGCTCTGGGATCAGGCTCAGAGCAACCTGGTCCATGGAACCATGTCCCTGCCCACGGCAGCAGGCTTGGAATGAGGTGATCTTTAGAGCCCCTTCCAACCTGAATTATTCCATGATTCTATGAACTCAAAAAACTCGGGGAAGAAATCTGTAAAGGTCACTAAATACATAAAAGCATATCCCCATCAGCATATTTTTGAATGAAAAGTATATCTACAAATGGTGAGAAGTATTCTATGTATTTGCTGTTGCTACCTTTCAGGTGTAATTTTAGCTATCACTTCAAGTTTTAAAATATTTTCTTTTAAAATAATAAGTAGTGCTCAAATTTTAGCATTTTTACACTATTGCAGAAGTAAGAATTCCTGACAGTCAGGCCATGTCATTCTTTATGGAACAGAGCCATCATGACAGAATTTCTGGGACAGAAATTTTCCAGGATGTCACTCCACAGAGAGCACCAAATTCCATATCAGTTGGCAGTTCTGTTCCTCCACATCAGAAAGCTAAACTAGGACAAGACAGCCTCGGGATTCACGAATAGCAAGGCAATAAGAGACGCGCCTTAATAATATCATTACAATTTCCACAGATCTGCCACCTGATCTGTGACAACACAGCACCCTGGCCGAGAGGAAGGTGAGCCTGCCCAGGACAGGGGTGGAACTAGGTCGTTTTCAGGATCTCTTCCACCCCAAACCATTCTGTGGTGTGATGAAACAGGAGAGTTGTAAGGGAGAAGAAGGATGAATTCCTTTGGAAGGATAATTGTTTGCCTCTCTAGTAGCAGGCTTTGCTGGCAGGATTGTTTTTCTCTTGCACTGACCTTGGCTGAAGGTGCTTCACCCTGCAGAGAGCGGTAACAGCCTGCTGCACATGCTGTTCTTGGGCAGATCGCACGGAGCTCGAGGGCAAAGAGCCCCCAGCAGTTCCGTGACAGGAGCAGATGCTCCTCCCCACGTTTGGAAATATCCATTTGGGATTTTTCCAGCAGATGGCAACAGCAGACCGGTGTGTACTGCAAGGGCAGACTTTGCAGGCTGCCTGAAACCTGGCTGGGCTCCACCCAAAGCACCTCTCGGGTCTGCTTCTCCTGCTCCTGGTATTGAGCCTAGCTGGCACCCCAGCGCATGGTTACTGGAATACAGAATAAATCAGTGCTGCAGTAAACTGTACTACAAGCTCTGCAGCTCTTGCTGTGTGTGCAGGGCTTAAAACACACCTGGTGCATTTGAAACAGATGAAAATTATGGCTCCCCCTGAATAAACATGATTTCTCTCCTAGATATCATTTTGAAAAATAATACTTCAAGGGGTGATCAGAATGGGAGCACAGACAAACACAAAGAATAAAAACTACAGCGTTTGATGCTTTATCAAAAGGTGTGTCTGCCCTACCGTGTCGGGAAGCTGGACTGCTGGACCCAACTTTGCAGCACATTCTTGTCATTGCTTCTGAGCCACCTTCACCAGCTGCTCTCGTGGCATTTGCCATGCCATTTGCAAATTACAATACGAGCGAACCTGGAAGACAAAACACAAGATAAATTTACAGCTGGACAGTCAAATCTTTTTCTCCAAAATGCAACCAATGTACAGCTTTCCCCTTAAGCTGAAGTACAGGCCAAATTCATAGAATCATTCGGGTCAAAAAAGCCCTTCAGGCAGTGAAAACGAGCATTTAGGTGTGGTATGAAGCTTGGGGAGCCCTGAAGAGGCCGTAAAAGTCAACTGATATTCTTTGGAAATTACAAATAAAAAATGGGAGTAATGAATTAACAATTAATCCAGTGCAGAAATGCCACAAGGGACAGCTTGCAGGGGAGATGCCTGAAAGCCAAAGCTGTGCTTCAGTGGCATCTGAGGTGGCAATTTTGAAGAGTGCCTGTACACAAGTTTCTTTTCACTGTGATCAGTGAGCAGCGGCTCAGAAGACCTGGCTGTAAAAAACACAGGTTATTGTCCCCAAGGACATGCCAGTGGTCTGGAAAAGGGTGACACTGGTTGACATGACTGTTGTGTTTGCTAGAGGGGAGAGCTCCTCGGTCCTCCTCACTTCACTGATGCTCCCAGTTGTGGTGCAGGCGAATGGCACCACTGGGCTGTGCTTCACCTCCCTGGGTATATTCTGTGCAGGGAACTGCAATGCCATTGCAACTTTTCTGCTCTCACATCATTCTTCCAGAAAAAAACAGTACCTTGAAGGGAAAAGTGCCCTGTCCCACTTCCTTTATCACTTGTGGTAACCCACAGCACACTCCCTGCACATGTTATCTGAATGTTAACTCTGTTCACAAGTGCTGTGAATAAACCCAAATCCAACTGAGAAAGTTCCTCTTTGCTCACATTTCAATACAAGGCTGGAACTATCACCTTGCAAAGAACTTTCCTCTACCAGTGCTAGATGCAAAACCAAAAAGCCAACCTAGGAATGCCTGCCACACTCCAGCACACAAAGCTGCTGCTGCTGCTGCTTTTAATGGCTTGGGCTGAGGGCTTTTCTGTTCTTCCTTTGCTCTGCTAATGGGAAGGACTGTGAGACCTCTTTGAACTAGCTACAGATACGGAAGACTGAGTAAACAAGTATTCTTCATCCCATTTCTCTTAAGAGTTTGTCCTGACAGATGTCTTATCCCTCCTGAGGTTTAGATTATAGTTTGTTTTTCCCTTTTTTCCCCCCTTTAGCCCCTGAAGCATTTCACACCCTGCTGGGCAAATGCCCAGAAGTAATCAGACTGACTGAACACGGGAAACGCAGACAAAGGAAAAGGCTGGAAGTTACTGTTCTTCTCCCAGCTGGCACTGCCAGCTCCTGAGGGCTCAGCCACGATAGCCCACGTTTCTGAGAGTACCTGTACGCTCTGGGTGTGTGCAGCCCTTGGGTCCTGCGGCAGCCTGGAGCTGCAGGCTCAGATATCCACCCCGAGCTCCTGGATCCTCCAGGACAAAGCCACCTCTCCCTGCTGCTCCCGTGTTGCTCTGCCTTGGGGGAAGACACACAGGTTAGCACAGTGGCAGTGCACGAGCTGCCAGGCGTCACCCATCTGACCTGCACCAAAGAGAAATCTTAATTTTCAAAACTTCCCATCATGCCACACAAAACACTGAGGCCTTCCAAATCTGGAAGGGATAGCCTGGCATGATGCCCCCCCAGGTCATATCTTACATAAAGAGTTCTTTTTCTCCTGCACAAGGCTCTATATCCTACTTTGACAGATATACAAATATCTATAGAAACTACAGATATTCAATAAGCGACCTTAAATCATAACAGCCAGGCCTCTGTATGGCCATGCTTAACTCCTGCTGAGCTCAGGCCATCTCCCCACTCCTCAGGCATCAGAAACTACTGAAACTCCCGTATTTTCCTGGGGGCTGCCTGCTTGCAGCTGCCCTCCTCTCACCAACGGGGCCACCTGCCAGGCTCCCCAGTGCACAGGGCACAGCAGCCTCCAAGGGGAGTATTCGTCTGTTTGAGAGGTGATTAAAAGCCTGGGGAAAAAAAAAGCTCAGCGATGCTGTGGCTCTGAAGGTGCAAGAATCATTACCCTGGAGATGTGCAGGTCACCTGGTTCATGCTGGGCACGCTCTCTGCTCGCTTCACCTGAGCGTTCAGCTGGAGAGATCCATTTCCACGCGCTGGGCTGGGTCCATCTCCGTCCCTGCTGTGAGAAGGTGTTCAGGGGGATGCCACTGCCTGCTCAGCAGAGGCTCCACACGCTCTGCCAGCAGCAGGGGCAGCCTTTGAGGCCACACCAGCCTGGCAGAGAGTCACTGAGCCATTCTGACAGTGTTAACAGCGCCACTGATGAATCCTCAACCTGAACCCCAAATTTCACCAGAGCAGTTCTTCCCCAATTTTCTGATAACAGCTGTACACTGCGGCTCCTCTGCTGTTTCCCAGCCACAGATGTGTGCCAGCACAGGAATATCAGTGTATTTTTTTCCTCCACATCTCTCTGATAAAGCCCTTTTGGCTGTAATATTGACATTGTCGTGACTATTAAGTCATTGGACACTCATCCATGCTAAAATGAAATAAAACCCCTACTTTGAAGCACTAAATTCTCTACCAAAGCAAGTGTTTTACTGCTGTGTACCTGGGCATACTGGGCAGCTTATTTTCATTCAGAAAAATAAAATGAGCTTTTCCAGTACAAACCCCTCTCCAGCAGCAGAGGATATGCTGGCACTAGTGTAATTAGAGACGTCAGGAATCAGGTAACACCACCAACATCACTTTGTCTTTATCAACTGAAAAAAAAAAAAAAAAAACAGTTAAGTAAATGCATTAAAAAAGTTAAAGCTGCTGAGGTTAATGCATTGTGGGGGTTGAGTGTGCTTTGTGTGATAAATTTATTTGCCAGGTACAGCATGAGCACAGTAAACCATGATGTTTGTCTGGAATTCATGAATATTCAGTTATGGGCAGCTCTAAGAACCAGACTGAGTTAGGACACAGTACATAGCAGTATAATTTGTTGGAATAAGCTTGTCTGCTGGAGAAAAACGTTTTGAAAGATTTTAGATGTTTGAGTAAAGAGCTGGCAATGTCTGCAATCCAATTCCCATCATGAGGTAACCTATCATCAGACACTGGCTCCCAAAACAAAATCTGGCAGATCTGAAGTTTACCACATTATGTCTCCCAATCTGCTCTCGTAGCCTTTCCCTTCCTCAGCCTCTGAGGCTGTGTCGTGTTTTCCGTGCAATGCTGAGAAAACAGAACGCTTTGCCAGTGTGCTCCTTACTTTTGGTTATTTTTAAATCTCCACAAAAGCTCCTGCTTTCTTCTGTAGCCAATGCCTCTTGTTTATGGAAGCAGTTCCAATTTATTTTCTATAAGGAAAAAAAAATCTACTGCCTCGAAAGCGCTGCAATATCCACATTGTTCTCCTGCATTGTTTTCCTTATAAAAAAGGAATTCTTTGGAGCTGCAGAGGCATTGAGTCGCCTCCACTCACTTTTTTTAACCCCTCCCAGCTCTCAAATAGTGGCTTTCAAGCAGTGACCTTTCCTTTTTGTGAAGGCCAGCCTGTTATTTTGGGTTGGATTTCCCTGCTGATTGTTCTGCGTTTCCTCCCGTGCTGCTCCGCAGCCCAGCCACTGCCGCTGTCCCCACTCCCGGTGGGACAACCAGGGTGACCCCCACCCTGTGCTCCTCCCTCCAGCCCTGCTGCTCCTGGGGGCCTGGCTGTAATCACGGGGAGAGCCAGAGCCCTGGCAGCCTTTCTCATCTTCACATGGATGGCCCAAAACCATCCACTTCTGGTAACAGCCACAAATGATAAAACCCTGGCAGCAGTGGCCATTTGTACACGTGGCTCCGGTATCGCCATCATCCAGGTGCTCAGAAATGCACAGCAGCTTCCTAGAACTGCTCTCAAGGAGCTTCGCCCATGGATGTCATAGGAGGACACACATAAAACCCTGACCTTTCCTGGTGAAACAGCTGATCCACTTCTCTGCGTGGGAATAAACACCTCGTTCATATTCTGTGACAGTAATTACTTGTCACCCCTGTATATTCTCTTTCTTGTAACAACCTTCTCCTTAATATTACAAACCTCTTGGAAGGACATGCAGAGCCCATTCCTTTTCTCATAGTACCTCTGCAGGATCTGAACTGGTTTGGGTCACTGTAAAATGCTAAACCCACAAGCAAAAAGCATGAGACACAAGTAGGATTCAGGATGAGCCTTGAAATCAGTCAAAACCTCTAATGTAATCTTTAAAGGGAATCTTGGCTACCTGAAGAAGAGAGGTGCAAAGTCCACCCGCTCCAGGTTTTTTTTTTTTTAAACAGCCAAGATGCAAAATCCAGATTCACTGTGCTGAAGGATCTCATCTCAATTTCTAGATGCTGACGTTGAGCCTGGCAACAAGTCCTGTCAGAAATAAACTGGGACATCTCAAATACACTCAGTGGAAAAACATGTCCATCTTGAGGACTGCTGCAGGCCTAGGAATCTGGAGCTCTGAGCAGACAGGCTTTGTTTTTAGGAGCAACATGTTCTGCTGCATTCATAAGAAAATGTTCTCAGAAATTCCAGGTCACCAGTAGTTTGAAAGCTCCTTGTTTTGGCCTGATTTTGGGATGCAACCTGAGTGTGAAGAGATGAGGTTTCTCGGTGGCTTCTGAACTTGAAGTGCTGCTTTTCAGCCAAAGCCCATCTAGACCCTGCCCTCAACTTGCATGTACAAGGCACAGAGACAAGAAGTGAAGTTTTCCAAATACTCATGTAATTTTCAAGTTGTTTATATTTCAGAATTCAAACTGAGACAAATTGTATTCCTTTACCCAAAATATTTAAAATTTTTCACTTCTGTTTCTTTCCCAGTAATAGTTTCCATCTGCCACTGACTGCATGGAAAACTTCAATGTCAAAATTTTAAGAAATGCTTATCTATTTTTACATCTATTTAGTAATTTTACAAACTTCAGATAAAGGAGAAACAAAGATGATTCTAATATAATTTTTTTTCTTGTACTTATTTCATTGAGAGGTGTGATAGGAAGATGAGATCCTGTGGTAGCCAAACTTCTAATGCACTACATTAACAATATGGGTAAAGCCTTGAATAATTGGAAAAATAATAAAATAAGTAGGCACAAAAAGGAGAAAATTACCCTCCCATCAAACCCTTCAACACTGGCAAATACCTACTGTGTTCAGAAAACAGAGTGTGAGACAGAAAGAAGGTGACAAAAAGGAGAAAAAACAACATCTAAAATTTCATAATGTTTCCTGAAGATCGAAACAAGATGAAAATTTAAACTTAAGGAAAATCTTTTGGGCCACCAAATATTTTTCATACAAAAGTCTCTGTTTTGAAGGATAAATGTTTAAGACACAAATGTTGGCCATCTGTAAGAGCAGCAGTGAATGAGGCAGCAAGATGGAAAAGGTGTGGTGGCAAATTGCCTTGGCTCCCTCTGGAGTGCTGCACTGCAGTGAGCTGGCCCTGGGCCCAGAAGCAGCAATGCCATATTTGTGCTGTGAGAAACGCAAGGTGCTCCGGCCTGGGAAAAGCCCTCTTCTGGTGTCCACACTGCCTGTTCCAGAACTGCTTCAATCCCACACTTCTCACTACATCCAGAGTGAAACATTTCCTCATCTCTATTTCTGCTTAGAGGGAAATCACTTTTTCCTCCTTGTGAGTAATTTGGGCTACAAATGCAGCAATGAATATGCTACCTAGTAGGAAAAAGGGAAATAAATATGTATAAATGGCTCTCCTGCTATTTGTGTGGGCTTGTGTGTGCCTGAGCACAGGCAAACATAAATACACACATATCTTATGCCTACAGAATATTTGTGTGTGTTCAGTGGCTCGGTTCCAGTGCAACTACAAACACCCATGCTCATTATAGGAAACTGTGTGCTTCTTGCTTGAAAACACTCTGAAATCTCTAAAAACATAAAGGCACCTGCCTCACACAAAGCATCTCCCCTGAGCTCGTTTTATCAAGCAGTGTTTATACTCCGAGTGTACGTGACATTGCTCACTTGAGACACCATTATCCAAAAATACTCCAAAGCTTATTCTAAACTATCTGAAAAAAAAGTATTAACATTCTTCTTCAATCAGTCTTTTAGCCAGTTCTTAACACATTTCCTCACCCATTCATTGATCCCTGTCCCCAGAGCACTTCTATTCATCCCGCTAATGAGAGGCAGATTGATTTCTATCATTTCACCTTCCACTTCCTTAGAGATGCAGGACTTGCTCAGAGGGAGGACAGGCACCTGTGCTGGCAGTGACAGAGAAGCTCAGTCAGATGACACGGGTGCTCTGGTCTGAAAGGAAGTTGGGGCTATTCTGATTTACACAGATCTCTAATGATGAGGACTTTTTGAGAGCTAAAGCTGAATTATAAACTGATCAGAGCTCCCGGGCAGCCGTCTCTTTGTTTTAAAATGAATGACTGTAATTACAGAATCTGAGATTATCTGCTGAGGGATTACATACCTACACACATGGCAAAAGATTTGCACCTTCTGTGCACCCCCTAGCAGTGTAAGTGTTATTCTTACATGCCCAGCCACCTCTGTGGGCCCACTCCAGACGTGAGCTGTGAGAAATGCAGCTGTTGAATTACAGGAAAGTAAAGGAAGTGGTGTGGGGGGCACACCTTTCCATCACTTCAAACACTGCTCAAACAGTTCTGCTTCTTCTGCCTGTCTGTCCCTCTCTCTTTTTATTTTTTTTCACATTTAGGCTTTAGTGTCTCTCTGTTTTCCCAGGGGTACATGTTAAAGGAAATTCAAACAATCATCAGGCTATATTCCACGTTATATCAGGCCATTTCCATGGTATTCCAGCCTTACTTGAAGAGATGATGTATTTGATAGCTTTTAGCTAGGCTCTCTCACTCCAAATTTCCCCCTTTTTTCCACTTTGCATTTATGATTTGTGATGGGCAAATCTCAAAAGATTAGAAACTTGGCTTGGATAAGCAACCCTATGTTTGAAGTTTACATTTCAATTTGCAGCGATCGGAGTCACTGCAACAAGCGCATGAATTACCTGCCTCAGACTGATGGCATTTGAGTGACCAGACACTTTGGCATGCTTTAGGGAGAGGAATAAGCTGTTAGCTGTACTTCCAGCTAACAGAGTTACCTTGCCCCAGAATTAAACAGACCAAGGTGATTTATTGATTTTCACTCGCATTAGGGGAAATGAGAGCTGAAGGCATCAGAGGATGGTTTGACTTTGGAGCGGGACTCAAATGCTGTATCCCATGTAAAGGCCTTTGGGTGCTCTGGCCAGACAAGGGGCAGGGGTAGAGATGAAAGCTGTGAATGCTTGTAGAGGTGCTGTCCTTTGAGACAATAAAATGTGTGCACTCCCCAGATGCAACAGTGACTGCAACGCACCAGTGTTTTCCTCTGGGCTGCAGAGTGCACTCTTAGCTCACCCTCCCTGGAAGACTCTGTTGTTGTTCCTGTGAAAACCTTAACTGTGCTTCACTGACATTTGGCACCACTTTGGAATCAACTTTCCATAGACATAGATCAGCTACAAAATTGGCCTTGACTGGATTTTCTCACTGAGAATGCAGACAGGAGATGCAAATCAAAGTTTAATCCTGTTGCCTGCAGTAGCAAAGCACAAAACAATGCCTATCTGGGATGTAGCATCTCTCTTTTTATTTATCTATTGTACGTCTGTGTCTGAGACAAGTATGTTCTTGCTCTGTTTCCAAACAGAAGAGCAGCACAGCAAATACCTCAGATGAGCAAAACAAATGTATCTACTTTTTTCTGGTAAGGTTTTACATCAGCTAAAAAGACATCTGGCTACAGACAACAGAAGGGTCTGACTAAAAGTGGGTGGAGGGTTGATGGAATTTTGATTTGTCAAAAAAGTTCTCATCAGGAAGCTCTGAGGGTTATACACAGGAGACAAAGTAGTTCACAAGTTTTTTAGCTCAATTTTTGCAGACCTGAGAAGTCTAGCTGTAAGCATTTTGGGGCAGGAGCTGGATGAACATGACTGATACTGGCAACAGGTATCTAAAATGGCAACTCAAAGGAAATAATTTCTCCAGTGCCACCAAAATGGGCGCTGAGCTCTTTGGAAGGTCTGACCTGAGACAGTGGTACAATGAAAAAACAGAATGGTTTCCTCCAATGGGTGGAGGGTACGAGGCCTGGGGAATGAATGTTTGTGGAGCACTCAGCCCTGGTATGAAAAGGTGCTGTAAAAGTTCAGTGTTATTTGTTATGGCATACTTACTCAGCAAGGCAGGAATATCAAAGGCTTTCTGCTCCCAGCTGGCTCAGCCTTATCTCAGGGAACTGCTGGTGGGTGCTGATGGCTCCCAGGGACTGCTGGTGACAGAGCAGTGAGGGCACTCACCACTTGCAGAGCTTCTCTGGGCACCTCCTGCTCCTGCCAAGGCTCCAGCTCCTCCGTGCTGCTTGACTCCCAAAGAAAGCCTGAAATGAAAGCACAGAGCTCTAGCACCTGGCTAATGGAGGCACTCAGCTAAGGCTTCCACTCACGGCTGCTACAGTGGGAAATAATTGATACAAATTGCTTCAGGCATTCAAGGCTGCTGGTCCCCCTTCCCACAGGCTATTTTTAGGCCCAATTAGGCAGATGAAGTGACGCCAGAATTAATTTGGGTACACTCAAATGTGTACCCAAATTACACATTGGGCTTGCCTTTTTTTTCTTCTTTTTTTAAAATGCTTTTCTTTAGATATATGGCAAATTTCTGAATTACAAAAAGCAAATAAAGGGATTTTTTTCTTTCCCCCCTCCTCTACTAAGTGATGTTCAAGCACTGAAAGACTTGCTCCCTGCAAAACCACTTCAGGCGGATTGCTGGGGAATTTCCTCTCAACACCTTAAACACAAAGCAAATAACAGAATATGAAATAACACATATTCTTGGCATCAGGCTGCACCATAGCTCCTCTGGGTCTGTCACAAAGCAAAGGCTACCAACCCACTCATCAGAAGATAAAATACAATTAACTAATTCATGATATAAATATTTTGGGTGGGGAGATATGAATTGGCTTATCTCTATTATTGTTATCATTATTATTCGCTGCTGTTTGCTAAGACGGAGTTTTTCAAAGCCTTCTTTCACATTAAGGAGCCCAAATTCCCATGTTAAATCCCACCCTAAATTTTATGGTGATAGCTTTTGCAAGCTACTGGGGAACACAGGCAGGGAGGCAGGTATAACTGGTGAGATAATATTCATGGCTGTTATTACCAGAATTTATGGACAAGCTCTTCCTGTGCTATTTGAATATAATTCATACATTTAGGCTAAGGGGAGATCTCTAAGTGTTCTCCAGCAAAGCCCCAACCTGTGCAATGTTTTCCCAGATAAGGAGCTACTGTAACTACCATGGAAAAAGTAATGAATATTTTACAATAATAAATTACAAATCTGGGGCAGAAAAACTTAAAAAAACATCAGCTTCTCAATACTGAACTGCTCCAAGTTGCATTTATTTTAGACAATCCAGGCTGTAACCTTACCTCAAAATACTGAGTCATAAAAACAACTTACATGAACAGAAGTCCCAATCCATTGAGAAAGTCCTTTGAAGTATAGTTTTTAAATGTCAAGTGTTCATAAGGTGCTTGCCCTATTTCCTCCCCTGAAAGAGTTTGTAGTTCCTATGGATTCCTGCCTTGTCACCCACTTCCCTGGCTCACATCTCAGCACCATACTCACCTTTTTATCTCCACCTGTGCTTTGCAGTGAACCTCACCATGGCACCTCTTTAAGCGATATCAGCTGATGGTGCTGAGTGAGACCCACTAACAGAAAGATCTTCAGTCTGTAAACAGCAAAAAAAAGAACAAAACACAATGTGTGTTAATAATACATTTTCAGAGACTTGAAGGAAACATTAGCAACTGGTCTCCACCAAGACAACAAGCCATGAGGAAAATACTGAGCTTCCAAAATGGCAAAAATTATACTCTCACAGGCACAACATCAAGGGAGATTTGTGCTCTGTCCTTGTCTGTAGCACAGATAATGGATTCTTCAAATCCCTGTCTCTCAGCAGCTTCATAGCAGGACATCCCTGCAAGGTCACTAAAACTCAGTCTCACAGAGAAAAGTCACTTCTCCACAGTCTTTCAAGAAGTCTTTGTAACAATGCAGCAGAGGAGGGAAAGGAAACTGCTATAAATATCTGAAAGGGTCAAAATGAAAAGAAAGTTGGAGTTTATCTACAATACCTTTGTGTTGACACTAGATATTCAAATTTCCTTGACTTTTCTAATAGAAATTACTCCAAAGGAGCAAATGCTTTGCTTCAGTCTCATTTTGTCATGCCCATAAACATACCAGAGATGAAAGGTACCTGGCTGAATTTGGGTAAAAATAGATGGGATTTTGAAAAGCAGGAAGAAATGCCTGGGAAAAGTCACCTACATATGGTCTTAATCATGCCAATGGATAACCCTCACATTACCCTTTAAAAGGTCATCTGATAAACATCAACATTGGGCTTTTCTCACACACCCAACACCTAAAATGGCTTCAGGCTACTGTAATATGGCATGAGAACTTAAATTAGAAGCATATATTTGGTAATAGCACCTCTGAGAGGGAGTCTTCAAAAGCCTGAGCCCCCATTAAAGGATTAGAAGTCCAGCACATATCAGCAACTGCTCTCCATCCAAAGAGAAACAGAACAGGAGACAGAAATCAGCATTTTGTTCTGATTAGCTTCTTTGATTGATCTAATGGCTTAATTACCTTTTTTTTTTTTTTTTTTTTTTTTTTTGAAAACATTGCTGCAAGCCTGCCACTGAGGGAAGTACTATAAAGAATGCCACTATGAAGCAGAGATTTCAAGCTCTCCCTTATGTCTTGTGGGTCTGGTAGTGACCTTTCCAGAACATTTGGTGGTGAGACACAGAATTAAACAGTCTCCAAGCAGCTGGTACCCTTGGGTCCAATTGTTTTCAGGGGTACCCAATATCCTAGTTACAGACTTTGAGGTAAAATTCAAGGATAAGAATGGGGTCATTAAATACTTCTGGAAATGTGCTAATTCTGTATGAAACAATGCAAGATATATTAAAAAAGAAGCAGGGATAATTAGTCAGTACATTCAAAAGCACTTCCTTTTTGTATGGGCAAATTTCCCTTCTGGAAGCAAATCCATTCAATTTTCCCTGAGTGCCAACATTTTGAGGTTATCTGCCCCAAAGGCAAAGAGATCAGATTGTCCAAGAAATGAGGATGAAGGCAAAGGGCACACCCTAAGGATTGAAGACTGGCTGAGAAATTGGAGAGTTTAAGGGAAAAGAAATTCTCTGTCTCAAGGTCACTGATGATTTTAGGATGTATTTAAATGGGGAAGAACACTCCTAACCACAGTTTTTTTATACTTTTGGTTTTTCTCTTGCTCCTGACTCAAAGTTCAGGTCATCTCTCCACTTTCCAAGTAGAGCTCTGAGTTATGCTCTGGCACTTGTGGGTTTTAAGAAAGGATAAGTAAAATTTTGCTCCGATTTTGATAGCCTCTTGCAGCCAGTCAGAAAATCTTCTGCACATGGGTTTTCATGGAATTCCCCATTTGTTTAATCCCAAATTCATCTTTTCAGTTCACAAATCAGGAAACAAAATTTCCTCAGTGCTGGCTGTACAATTCTTGCCCAAGAACTGGTGATCAGGCTCTGCACTCCTTTTACCAGATTTCAGGATTTGTGGGGGATACAGCCTTAATTTCTGAATCTGTCAGAGGTGAGCAAGGCATGACAGAAGTGGCCTTGCCTTCAAACAGACACAGTGACTTTGAACTCCTAAATTTTCTCTCTCTAAAGTCCTAAGTTATCCTCATGGGTTTTCTCTCCTGGATTCATGAGAGCAGTAGAGTAGCTCAATTGAATTTTCTTTGCCACCTCCCACTGAAGAGGGACATTTCTGTGCCATTTTTTCCCAGTATTTCTGTGTTTAACAGGTCCCACCCCCACGGACTCCTATCTCAAGAGCATACAAGCGGGAGCAGGCTGCTGCAGCAGGAATCCAGAAGCTGGAGCTGTCAAGCAGAGCCTTATTAGATACCAAAGGGGCTAATAAAAGAATGGGTGTTTGCTGTGTTTCTGGCAGGGATGGCTGCTGAAAAGCCTGGAGAGAAGGATCCGAGACACCTCAACCCCAAGTTCCGATGGATGTATTTCCAGTCGATCAATCTCTGCCCTTGTGCCTGAGCTACTTCCCACCTCGGGCCTCTGACAGCTGGACAAAGCAGGGTTTGAGCCGGGCCTTGCTCTGAGTGAGTGGGGAGAGATGGTTTCAGTCTGACCTTGCCAGATCAGGCCCAGGCTTGGGGCACTTGCTGAGCTCCAGGGAAGATTTTCCCACTGAATCGCAAGTGGCACAAATGAATTCTATCCCCAGCAATGTGCTGGAGTGCTGCAGTGACAAGTATTTGGGGAGACAGGAATCCACCTTGTGATCTGCAGAGCCTTTAGCTTCAGAAAGCACAGGAAAATACTCATGTATGTTGATTTGGTGGTGGGGGCGATTGTTAAAAGCTAATTATAATCTGAGAAACAGAGGAATATATTTAAGCACACAGTGGACATATTCATGATTATCCTTCTATATTAAAGAGATTAAGTTTGCCAAGAGCAAATGTGGGCTTTGTTTGGCTTTTTGTTCTCAAGTTCTCATATTTTCTTAAAGGCCATCAGATAATGAGATGTAGAAGCATACATCCAGATATAACATGGTGCAGCAATAAACAGAATATAATGCCAGACAGGAAAAGCAAATCTTCTACATTTGAACACTCTTGTTCATTTTTCCTCTCTACTTTTTTTTCTCCTGTTCTTAAAACAATAAAAAACCCAATTCAAATAATGGCAAACTCCCTTCAGGATTTCACCCAGGATTTCCATTCCATACAAAAATAGTTCCCCTCCCTCACTTGTTACCTTGCCCTCTGATTCTTCCCCCTAGTCAGAATTGTTGCTGTGCTAAATAATTAAAATGTCACTGGCCTTTTCCTGATCACTTTTCACACCTAGGACTGTTTTATTTCATAGATCTCCCTGAGTATTTTTTTTTCTTTCCTGAGAAAATATTTTGCATGAGTGTGTCATATGTTAATGATAAATACAGTGGCTGATACTTCATAGAGTCAATAATGGGCCTTTTAAGATATTTCTGTTTTGCTTTTAAATAGCAACTCTTCCATCATCATAATGACGACAACAACAGCAGCAGCAACAACAACAACAATAATAATAACAATATTCTCAGTCCTCTACCAAGTGTACCAGCACCACCACCACTACTACTACTAATATTCTCAGTCCTCTATCAAGTGTACCAAATTGTGTCAGAGATGGAGAGGGATTAATTCATCATATTTATATTCTCCATTCTCTACAGGAGTAGAAAAGGTGTGACTATAAATCATGCTTTAAGACCTGCTCCTGAACCCTCTTTTCAGCTGGCCATAGCTCATATTTGGGACTAAACCAGGGCAGCAGCCAGGCACCTTACCTTGTACTGCTCAGTACCAGTCTGGCTCCACATTTCTGCATTTCCTGGTAATGCTCAATCCGGCACGATTGCAGAGGGGAGCCTGGAATGAGTAAGAGAAAAATGAGATGTCAAATCTTACATTTAGAGGATTTAGCAAAGCGTGTAAATAAGTTATGGCATTGATATCCTGACAGATTGCTCAGCCAGAGGACTGGAAATGGAAAATGAAAAGTCTATTGAGTAAATAAATTAATTTTGAAATCTAAAAGTGGTTTTAGTAGATTAATATCCTCTTACACTGAATCCAAATTTTTCTCCCTTAGGCAAAGCCTCAACTTACACATATGTTCAAGCCTTTTTTGCTTTACACAGGGGGAAGCTGTGATGCTGATTTCAAGAACCACAGCGTGTGCCAAAGGCCAGGAATCCCAGATTATCCTACACAAGTCTGTTCCCAAACTCCCTCCCGGCACATTGAACAGCGACATGTTCAAACAGAACAGTGCAAGGGGAAAGCCAAAGGAGCCCTTGCTGGTTGAGCACACCCATCCATGTGTTCCCAGCAGCTCCTGTGAGCAGCTGTTCCCGGCACACTCCTCTGCTGGCCCCAGAGAGCTGGATATTGTACTGTCAGAAACCTGCTGCCCCACACAGGGCTGCTTCACCAGATTTCTGTTGGGGGAGTAGGAAACTGCAGCCCTTTCTGGGACTCTTCTCTGCAGCAGGTAACTCAGATCAGCCTTCAGTAGGTGGAATGTGGGCTCAGAAGATGCAGGTTCCAGGTCCAGGCCTGTTGCTGACCTCCTGAACAACATCAGACAGGTCATTTCATTCCTCTGTATAATGCATATAATGATAGTCAACTCTGTGAAGTGCTTGGAGTCTCACTGGGAGAAAAAGTCTGTAACACCCTCCCCCCCCAATATTTAATGAATAATGAATTGCAGGGATGATAGTACATGAAATGTGTAACAAAAACCCATTTAAAATCTCAGTGCATGGCAAGTTAACAAAACATGGGTGACCTGGAGGCTCAATTCTCTCACTCATCTAATAAAATGGCTTTTTGAAATCTGGACAAGTGAAAATGGACTTACTAATTGCATCTTGCTCATTTCTAGATGGAAAGATTAATCACAGGAGCCAGGTAGGGGATTTTTTTGGCTCTTGACTGATTTTGTCTAAGTGGTCAGGGACATTAGTAGGATGTCCCTATGTATTAGTGGGAATCACTCAGCAATACCAGTTCTGTCTGAATCAGACAAGAAAAAAAATAATTTTTTGTTCTTTCTGGGCTTGATCCTTTTGCAGGTTCAACTCTTTCAAATGTGGATCAGGTTGATCCTAAATCCACTATGCCATGTTTAGCTCTGGAGCCACTTTTCCTACCTGATGACTTAAGACTTGGGAGTGGGCCTGCTCAAACCCGAGATGGGAGAGAAGGTGGCAGCTGTGGTGGGATTCTCCATGGCACTGAGCTATCCCAGCAAACCCACAGAGCCCAAGTGCCCTGCTCCATGGCTGTGTGTGCGATCTGGCTGTGTGCAGGGTGGCTTTCAGCGTGCTTTTACATGTGGTTTGGCCATGCTGAGGCTGTTTCACAGCTTGCTTTTACATGTGGTTTGGCTGCAGCCAGGCTGATTACCAAGAGCCTTTACATGGAGCTTGGCTGTGTTATACTGAGCTCTGCATGTTTGGGATTTTACTACTCCTGCACTAAGACAGTGCAGGTCTCAGTTCTGGAGAACAATTTAGATAAAGTGAGAAGTCAAACCTGGCCTGGCACTGCTCCCTGCAGCACCACAATAAAAGTCCTCAAGCACTGTAATGCCCCAGCTTCCTCCACCCCAACCCAAGCACTGCTGCCCTGGCTCCTGCAGTTAATGTTTCCTGTTTTAGATGCAGGGCATTAGATGTAAATCCTTCCCTCCATTTCAGAGCTGGGATCCAAGTGAGATGGCTTTCAGCCACGTCAGCTGCTCCACCCTGGTGTGGGTTGAATGTACAGTCAATAATATATTACATAAAGAATGAGAATTATTAAACTTCTTCATAACCAGCAATCTATAATCAATATTTCTCCAGGCAGTTGTAGCTGCATATATTTTAAAGTGACAAAACTCCCTGAAATTGTTATTCCCGACCCACACAAAACATGCTGGCAAACTTTATCTGAGGTATAAACATGGAAGTGTTATTTTGATGCAAAGATTCAGGCATGACTTTTGTCTAACATTAGCTCCTTCTGAAACATTTGTCCACAGATTGGCCCTCTACAGACTGTAATAACTTTTGTCAGTGTAGTATAAATCAAGCTAATTCCTTTCAGTTAAATAGGATTATTCACTAATTTTTCAGTCTCACTCTTCTCTCCCCTGTACATCTCTGGTTTTCATTGCCTGGATCAAAATTCCCATGACCTGCAATTTTCTTGCTTTATGCTTCCAATGGAAGATGGAACAAAAACCTGCCAGGCTTCCTACCACATAGCTGCCAGTGCTGTTCTAATATTGATTTTCCTTCCTTTTATGTGCAGTGACTTAGATTTACATGGACACAGGTTTTATATCAATTGTCTCATAACTTGTCTTTACTTTTGCCTGTCAGGTCTCAGAGGAGACAAGGCTGGGAAGGAAAGTAAAAGGGGAATTACAGTTATAGTGAATTCACTTCCAAGAATCCACCTAGAGAGACAGATATAATTTCCAGATGCTATTGCAAGACTTAGCAACTTAACAGGGCATTAGATGTCACTTAAAACTTTTAATCTCATACCAGGGACTGAACTGCAAAAAGAGTCCAACAAGCAGAATACTGTAATAAAGCAGAGCAAATGCTACTCAATGAGCAAGTTTTCTAGAAACAAACATGCTCAGCAGGTGAATTAGAAAAGGCAGAACAAATCCTTTCACCTTTGCTCAGTTCTTGAAGCAGTAATCTTAGTGTGTCATCAGAAGAAACAAATATTTTCTCAGTGAAAATGTGAAGGAAACACTCCAGCCATTAATGCTTTGACACAGAGAGGGCATTTGATATTAAAATTTTTTAAAGGCTTGGCTGTAGTTGCTTTTTGCAAATTTGGCCTTTTGGTGAAAGTGTTCTGCATCCAGTCCCACTGCTGTGACATGGATGAGAGCAGCATCTTCCAAGGAAGCTGAGTCACTGAGCACAGCTTTGTCTGGATGCCACTGTATTTTACCTTTTGCATTTTCTCTCAGCTCAGAAAACCTGGTAGAACCTCTCTTTCCTGAGTTCAGAGTGGATTTGCAGAATTTCCTCTCCCAGACTGGAAGAAAAATGAAAAAAAAAAAGTTTAGAGGAACATATTACTGAAGTCCATCAAATAAAATTTTTGATGATCTAAATTAATCTCTTTTGGTTTCAGAACTGAGATTTTTTTTTCCAGTTAGCATTTATAGAACAATTTACAATTTCAGTTCAGTTTTCATAAACAGGCACAAAAATTCATGATAAAAAGTATTTTCATTGAAATTATGATATGCTTTTAGTAGAAGAGATGCCCTTCAGATCACTTTCCATTTTTTTTTTCGTCAGTAGAGTTCATGACTTGCTGTGTGATGAGGGGACACTGGAATTGAACAGCTTTAACCATGTTTTATTTATTTTTGGGATCGTGCTTTAAACAGCCCACACGGAGACACCATCATGTGGACTCGTAAAACACAGAAGGTAACACTGGCGAGGAAACCTGTGCAGTCCTCTCAGACCAAATTCCTGCTTAAGTGTCTGAAGATAAGAGTCAAATTAGCCTGTTTCTTTTGCTCAAAAATGTATTAGCACCGTTGGAGGCAGAAAGGCTCAGCATTCCCTGGAGGCTCCAGCTATGAGTTAATGATTCCCAAACCCTTCCACGTGTTGGCTGGAATGAAGCCAGGGTTTCTTCACCACTGTTATCATATCAGTTTTAATCAGAGTCCAGCATCTGAAGTACATGGATTTGTTTTCAAATTAACCACATATTGCATCTCTTTGATCGGAAATTTTTACTGCCACTCGTTTATTGGATCCCCAGGAGATGGATTTGGAAGTTTAAAGAGTTCAAAATCAAGAGTTTCAGAGTTCTCTCCCAAAATCTAGAACTTCTCATTGTTAGGTTTGTCTCCCACCTAAGAAAAGACAGAAGCCCTTTTAATGTATTTTGGAAAAAAGTTATGACTTTTCCCTCAAGAACATCATTCCGATCTACACTTGCAGGACAGCTGCTGGTAGCAAGCTTGGCATAGAGCAGAAGAGCTGCCTAAAACAGAGGTAAAATTTCTTCATTTTTGCACCTTTTGTGGGTTCTGGTCTTTTCCTTGTAGGTTTTCAGAGATACTGAATGAAAACTCGGCCCCTTGTCCTCAGAGTGGATCTGACCTCAGCTGCACTTACCAACACCTGGGGTCAGGCCTCCGCCACGCCGTGTCTTTGCTGGGAAGGGATGCAGGGAACAAAGGGAACCACAGGCAATGCTGAATCTGTCAACAAGGAAAGGAAAAAGAAGATGAGAATGAAGAGCAAATTCAGCCTTGGGAGAATGGGCATCCCTAATCCTGACAGAAATAAATGGGGATAATGGCCTTTCCATGCCCTGCTGAGACACAGGCTGAACTGGCTGCCACGGCATTGCTCCACAAATCACAGACCCCATCCAGGCAGGGGGAGCCTCTTATGCAAACTTACCAGAAGCACAAAAAGATTATGTTTGCCTCTCCTTCTACCCAGTGAACCCTCCTGCTGGACACAACAGCTCTGCACACGCACACACAAAAACATGTTGCTGCTGAGGGAATGTATCACTGAATTCCAATAACCAAACATCCCCAGAAGAGCAGCTCACCATGAGCTGGTGTTTTGCACTGACCACTTAAAATGCTATAAAGATACTGAATCCCAGGAGCTCAGGGGAAAAAACCCCAAAGGTGCCATGTCAGTAGATGAACTCAAACTTTAAGAACTTTTCCTATTATTTTTCTATTCATTAATGGGTAGATTCAGTCTGTATAGAAATCACTTCTTTCCTAAGTGCAGAAACACTGGGGCTGCCTAACCTAGCTGGAAAACTCCTGAGGCAAAGGAAAGAGGGAATCTAGGTGAAAAAAACTCTCTGTGGCAGTATATCCCACTGAAAAATTCAGGTTTCACATCTGCCTTGCTTGGCTTATCAATAAAACAATAAAAACAATTCAACAGTTTGTTATCCCAGTCTCACCCAATTGCTTGTGACAGAAATTTAGCAGCATTAATAGAGAGGTTTTTTTGACTGCTGAAGAAAATTTCCCATGACTTACGCTGGTGTACACTCAAACAAGAACTCTGAACATAGTCCATGTTTGAGGCAAAGAGAAAAATGTAAGCACTTTAAATCAAAACCATGCTTTGATTTAAAATTCATATATAGATGGATTTTTAATTTGTGAAAGCCCTAGACAAGATGCAACATGACCCTCCACAGAATTGTTCCTAGGCCTCAGTGGTGAGCTCCTGATTACTATGGTTCCCATGTTGCATCCAAATTCAGTGCAATTTTGACTGTGGCCTTCCAACAAAAATCACCATCTCAGCAGGTTATCCTGAAATACATCTTAATAAATCACAGCCAGTATTGAGACTAAAAGGGGGAATAGAAAACTTCTCACCAAGCTGTAACCAGTAGCCTTGAAAATGAAATATTCCTGCTAAATTCCCACTAAATTTTCTCCTGTGAGCAGGCTCCATTGAGTCTTGTAGATAAGGGAGTCATTGCTTCAATTGGATTAAATAGTTGCATCAAATTTAATTTACATTCTGAAGAGCTAAAGAAAATAGCTGTTTTTTTCATTAGCCATACAACAAGCAGATTTCTCAGCTGGATGTCCTACATTTCTCACTCCTCAACAATTTAGCCCTAACGTATTGTCCTTTCCTCCTACTTAGATATGATTTCAATCATTTATCAATTTAATTAATAATTGGTTGATAATTGTCCACATAATCTCTGTATGGAGACAGTCAACCCTCTTCTGAAATCTGGTTTTAGGCTTTACCATAGTCTTGGAGGATTTGGGGTTTTTCACCCTCACAAGAAGCGGGAGTACTTTTTCTGTCACTGTGGAAGTGAATAAATGGACAAAGGTTTAAAAATGTCCTCTTTTGGTCATTGAGTGGTTTATCAATGCAACATTTAACATTATACTACAAGATCCCATCAGACTCATGGGAACTAGTTAGCATTGGCACCGGGTGGATTTGGGGCAGGGAAACCTTAGGAAAAGCCAAAGCCTGCATTCACAGAAAAGTGAAAGGAGCACCTTTTTCTCTTCCCCACTTTTCTTCACTTTATAACCTTCTCTAGATTCATATGTAGAAGTATATAAGTTGTAGATTTTTTTGTCTGGCCAAAATCTGTTAGCAGAAGTCTATTGTGTAAATATCCTATATTTTAAGATATACTATTCAAAATCTCCAGGAGGTAAAGAAAAGAAAGGGAAAAGGTTGCTTTTCACAAGCAAGGACTGGAAGCCATAAAATTAATTGCCAATGTTAAGTAGAGGTGAGTCCACATAAGTCTGATGGGCCCAACCTTAGGGGTAGGTCACAATTCCCACATTTTAGGGTTAAAAGGTTGCATTGATAAGCAACTCCATATATATGTACTTAGGAGGTAAATGACAAAAAAAATCCTTGAAATTTCTCGTTCCTGGGCCAGGACAGAGTCCAGGCTGTCAAAAGGATTCATGGTACAGCCCAGTTTGGATTTTACAGGCCCAAACTGGGTCTGTTACCTTGGATCCAGAGAAAACAGTAGAGGCCAGGATATGTAGGTGGCCTGTTCTGATGGAAACATTTTCCCCACTGCTGCCACATTAACAATCTGTTCTTGAGTCAGATAGAAACATCCCACCCTCCCTGACCCATTCAGTCTCCTGGACAGAACTGTCCTTGGCATATTCCTGGCTGCCCACCCTCCCTGATTTCCTCCATGCTATCCTGTGGAATTCTCAAGAACTCTGTGAATTAAGGCAAGGACTCAACGGGAGACAATTTTGCTGACTACAGTGAGCTTTTATAGCCCCAGAAACAAGTCAGGTTAGTGGTTTTTTTCTTTCTCCCTTCCTGGACACAAGCCACTCCACAGCTTGTATCTGAATATTTGGTTCTCGTGTATATTTATTTACTTAGGAGTGGCATTCCTGTTTTTATAGCTTTTAGTTTTTAATTTTCTTGTTAGCAGCATTAACAAGGTTCATGGCATATAAAGCGGGCTGTGGAATTTAAAAAATGTTGGTCTAATGTAACACCAGCCTTTTTTTATATACATGTTCAATGGCAAACTCCTACTGACAGGCAGAATGCATTTCTATGTCTGGACAAGTTTATAGATGGTGTTCCCACCTCTGGGCCATAAGGTCACAAATTTGTTTCTGATTCTATTAAAGAAACACTCAGCAATGGTAAGTCTGTGTGCTTCTTTTCTTTCTTTCCCTTTCTTTTTTTAATGAGGGGGGCTGTTTTATAAGATCCACAATCTTAAAGATACTCAAAGGAATCTGTTGGCTGCTGGGCTTTTCACCGCTGTGCCCTGATCAAATAGTACTGACTGCAGATTTGAGAAGCTTTGTCTGTTAGCAGCCAGATAAGACAGATTTTGGAGAAACGTTGCATGACTGAAAAAAGAACAGGCATTGTCCCTGTCACCTCTCCATGTGTCTGCCCTGGTTTCAGTGGGGTTCCATGGGATTTACCTGTGCACCGAAAGGATGTGCAGAAATTACAGATTCACAGTACCTGTTGGTGCTCCTCTTTGCCCAGCAGATCCTTGGTGTGACTCTGAGCACGTTCCCAAAAGGCTTTGCTGCCTGGCCCTGCACACCTCTGGGATGAGGGAACAGCATTCCTCCCTTCCCTGCCTCCACCTCTTTGCAAGGTTTCAGAGGCAAGGCAGGAGAGATCAGTAAAGGCCTTTGCAGCACACACATGAATAAGGATATTTACTGAACTCATGGCCAGGACAAGCAGAAAGGTGAGTCACAGGGGGCTGCTGTGCCCCAGGAAGCAGCAGCCCTGATTTTTCTGGGAGTTAGTTTACGTGTGTTCCCCTTTACGCCGTGTGGTGGCTCCAGCTGCAGTTCCTCAGCAGAAGTGTTCACTGCCTCACTCCCAGCCTCGTTCAGCAGAGAGCAGCCACAGTCCCCGCCTGGCCTCAGCCATCAAATCCCTTCATGCTGAACACACGCTCTGGGCTTTGGGGCTGCAAACATCCAGAGCCTTGAGAAATGAGCAGGGGCCTGCAGAAAGACTGAGCTGACAGGGTGAAATCAAGAGCATGGGAGAGCGAGAATGCTGGTGAGTTTGGAGGAGGGAGGATAAACTCAAATGTCGGCTGAAAGAATTCCAGCATCATCCATTACTGTCCAGAGGGCAGTCACAAAAAAGCAGAAGGGCAAGAAGTACAGCCTTCGCTGTGGGATTCTTTGGCTTACTGTGGTTAGGAGGATCAAGGCTAGGTATCACATGCCTCCACCGAAGAGAGATGCCCTGGAATAAAGCAAGGAATTCCTAGGCTAAGGAAAAGGCTGACCATGTTGAAACTGAGCACGGGAAAGAGAATTTGGCTGTAGAGTCTGACTGGAGGACTTCTAGCTACATGAGAGGACTCCAGGTCTATTATTTCTCTAATTTCCTTATGCCCCCAAGGAAGCTTTGGCTGGAAATTTGCTTCCATTTTGGGAGGACTGGAGGAATGAGGGCCAGACTGTGACTGAGCATCTGGCAATCAGAAATAGGGTTCAAAGGAGAGGAAATGCTCAAGTAGGATCTGACAGTGCTACTCTGCACTGAAAATTGACCCCTGCAAGCGACAGGCTGGTCATTCCACGTGGTTATTTCTGCAAAGGGACAGTTCAGGAAACTCTCTGCAGCCTGGCTCCTGTAAGCTGACCTCACTCTGAAAATTGTCATCACCAGAGACTCTGGCGGCCCAGCCAACTCCTAACTGATATTTTGTGCAGTATCACCTGCCTCAGATTCTCTCCTCTGTGATAAGGATGGGTCTGGCTACCAACAACTACCACAAAACCATTACTGAACATCTTTGCTCAGAGTAGACATTTCTTTCTAACAAGTACTTTTATTTTACTATGCTGTATTTGGTCACCTGAAATATAATTGTTTATGATCACCATGAAAAACCTTTACTAGAACAGGTTTCAAGTCATCTTGCTTCTCCTGAGAAGGGCAAGTTTTCTTTGGCTTTGGAGAGATCTGCAATCTTCTTAAGCTTTTAAAGAATCCTGATAGAAATTCCCTTAAAATAAAGATGTGCAGGTAGGGAGCAGGTATGTATCTCCCACAAAGCACAGGCAGTTCTCCACAGCAAACAATCTACTTCAGTTCCTCTGATCTCTATTGATTTGGTTACTGTTGCAAACCACTTGGACAGTTTACAGCATCAATTCTGTGAGAAAAGCAGAAGCAGGTTTAATGTGTTTGTATTTTGGTCAGAAAAGAATCCAAAACAGCCAGGGTGGCTTGTCTATGAGAGACAGGATCAATAAGCAAGCAATGATCAACTACTCTGCCCCACATTTAGGCTTTCTACCTTATTAAATAGTACAGACATTGTGAAAAGGATTCAAGGTAATGAAGAGCCTGTGACTTTCTTTTGGGTTTGGGTGGCATCATGACACCGAGAGAGAAGTTGATCACAGTTTTCTATGTAGAAAACCAGCAGATGTTTACCTTTCATGTTTATCCCCACTTACAAGAGATAATTTCCCATGAATGCTCTGTACCATTAGGAATGCATAACAAAAATATCCTGCATATGCTAAAACAACCAGTACAGTGACAAGCACTGTGACTCTTTACTCCCAGCAGCATTCCCTACAAAGCACAGTTTACCTGACAATGCTGGAAGACTCAGGGCATGCTTGTGGGAGGGAAGGATGAGCACCAGGGCTGCTGTGCACATCTGGTTTGGGTTGGCTCCCTCAGCTCCCACAGCACACACTGCAAACCCCACAGAAGTGGCTGTTGTGCAGCACAGTAGCAGACCTGGAGTGTGCACTGGACCAGATGCTCGAGGGTGTAAATCAAAAGAGCTGCTCTGCAATCAGCCCATCTGCTGCTCTTTGTGTCACCCCTGGTGTGGGACTCCCACGGAGCACAATCACCCTCCATGGCTTCCTTAGAGACAGCACAAACACGCCACACACCTCCAGCCCCTCCAGTAGCTACCCCTGTGCTCTCAGGGATTCTGTCCCTTCCCTCTGCCTTTTCTTCCCTCCCTTCTTCCCCCTAAAACTGGCATCACTCAGGATTTTGGCCAGCAGACCAACTCTCCAAACTGAAAACATCAAAGCCTATCTCTGGTTAGATCTCATCCCAACCCTCCCAGTCTGTTGACTTGGAAAGTGAATAACTAATAAGGCAGCATGCCATTGTTTTCTGTTTGTGATAATGGAAATAAATTGTTGGCTCCAACTCAGGCACTGATTGTTCCTTTGATATCACTGCCAGGAAGCAAAATAAAATGGATTTTTAAAAATCACCTTTCACAGAGTGCCACAGGCATTTGAAAGATGAGCCTTTTTCCATGTCAAAGGCTCTACCAGAAGTGCCAAATACAGGAGAAGAAAAAAATCCAAATCCTTCACTATTAAAAAACCAACAAAAACAGGAGCACAAGAGGGAGTGTGAGAGCAGGATTGGCTGGGCAGCAGGATGGCCTGGTGGGCTGGCACACCACAGATGTCCTGAGAGTGCTCATGAGGGAGCAGCAGAGCTGCCTCCATGGTGAGGAGCACTTCCTGAGAAATACAGAACACATCCTTTGCATTCTCTCCCCCATTAAAAAAAGCACAGGTGGGCTGGATGAATCACTCTGTCTGCCCGGCAGCTCTTAAACTAATAGTAAGAGACTTTGGGAACCAAAAAGGCAGGGGAGTGCTTTGCCCCAGAACTTGATCCACTCATAAACCTTGCTCATTTGTTTCTTTCGTGGTTTGGGGATTTTCTCAAGCTACATGAAGAAGCAATTTCATTTTGCCTCCAATCCTTCCCAGTGTTTTGGTACCTTCCCCATGGAATTTTAGAGGCAGGCTTTCAGGTGTTTGAGTTTTTCTCAGGGTGCTACCACTCCTACCTACCATGCCAGGCATTGGCAGCACTGTGCCACACACACACACCCAGGGAGGAGGTTCCTCTCGGAGTTTGGAGTTGGATGCAGATCTTACACGATCAGAGCACGGCGCTGTTTGCTTTTCATGACGTGCTGCAGTTTGATTTGGCTCGGAGCAGAGGATGGAGCAGAGAGCCAGATTCAGATCTCAGGCCAAACACTGATTTTGGGTTTCAACTACCAAACTTCATCATGGTTTGGCAAAGCTGTGCTCTCACCTGCTCCCATCATGTGGAGAACACCTGTGATGTGCTGGAGAGGAGGTTGCTTGTGCTGTGAGAAGCTCCCAGCAGGAACACCAGGCTAGGCAAGCCTGCTTTGGCTGGCCCCAGCTGCTGCAGTGGGCAGGGAGTGCAGAGACACTGGAACATGCTCAGGGGAAAACGGTGCCTTGAAGAGAAGCTGTCAGGAGCAGAGTGCAGCTTTGGGCCTTTCCTTGGTGTCACAATTCTTTGAATCTTTTCATTTCTAGCACGGGCACTCAGACGCACAACAGCAGCAGCACGACCTGAGAGCAGACCAGGAGAAATAAGAACTGTATCACTTTCTACAAAAGCCTGCTTTTGAAGTGATCCCCCACACTGCCTCCAGCCAGTGTTCTTGGATGTAATTTTTGGAAGAACATGCTAGAAGACCCTTTTTTCCAAAGCTCAAACCAATACTACAACTTAAATGGCAAAAGATCTGTGTGACAAGCAGCGTGGCCTGCTAAATGAAGGCTGTTGGACGTGGATTTTAGGCCTGTGCTTGGCTCAAAGTGCATCCTTGTACTGCAAAGCATTTAAGCAAATGATTACCTTCAAGGCTGTAGTACAGAATGGAGCAATTTAACTGGGACTTCTTGAAGTCCTTATGACATAGCTGCTGTTCTGAACATAAAGATTTGAAGGGCTCCCACCAAAGCACCCTGGAATAAAGTGAACACTTTTGATTGCCTTCAGCAAATATTCAATCAGGTCCTAATTTTTATACTTATTGCTAGCTTATAACAGGATATTTAGAAAGAAAAAAGAAGGAACTTTTTTTTCTCCTGATAATACCATCTACTCTATTTCTGAAAATTAAGGGTGTGATTACTGACCCATAAGTACTTTATGATCACACTTTGGTTTGAACTTTTATGAGTGTATGTAGGTTTACTGACTCTAGCACTGCCCAGTAATTTATTTCCCAGGTGGGCTACGAAAGTCATCTGGAAGAAGGCAAACAGTGTCTAAGGGTTTGCTGTGCAAAGGGGTGATTGTGCTAGCTGGATTTGTGCATGGATGGCTTTGGAAACAGCTTTCAGAGGAGAGACTAAGTTTTCTAATAAAATAAAACCTTTTTCCTTTTACCCAGAAGCAGTGCTTCAAACTTACTTATTTCATTGAAAGATTGATGATTGCTATCTGCTGCTCTTTTGAGGACAGAAACCATTCAAAGGCAGTAGAAAGCTATTCAGACTCCAAAAGCTGCTGTGACAAAA
Source organism: Melospiza melodia melodia (assembly GCF_035770615.1). Lineage (NCBI taxonomy): Eukaryota > Metazoa > Chordata > Aves > Passeriformes > Passerellidae > Melospiza > Melospiza melodia. The sequence goes on along the minus strand of NC_086196.1, from coordinate 117,271,536 downwards.
GCGTGAAAGAGCTCTGAATGTCTCTGCAACCCTGTCACCGTTCTTTCCCCAGAAGACAATCAGCCTCAGGGGCTTGCACAAACTTTCATGCACTGAACAGTGTGACCCAGAGTTGGGTACCCCCAAGGGCAGCACAGAAGCGTCAGGTGCCAGAGGCAGCTCCTCTGTGCTCAGGGACTGCCCCTTTGCTGGTGTGAAAAGCTGGGTCAGTGGTGCTCACCTGAGGCAGCTGCAGATGCTGTGGCCCTCAGCAGGGCGACTCCTTAGTGCTGTTTGAGTCCCAGAGCACCGGGGTTGTTGGCAGCAGCTGGCACACTGGTAAATCCCTTGTGAACATTGATCTGCCTTGGCTGAAGAGACAAAAATGAAACATCAAACCTGAAAATGCAGTCAGCATCCATGTTCTGGCACATGAACTATTGGGGATATTTACAGCTCCCTGGAGACCAAAGAAGTATTACACTGTGCCATGCAAATCCAATATTAAATGAAATTTCTGCTTCTGCAGCTGATGTGGCCTCTACTCATTCCACCTAGCAAGTTCTGGGAATACTTCAATGCAAAGAAAAATCTACTTTGTTCTCTTAAAAAATCTCTCTTTGGCAATATCTCTGAAGTTGCAGGAAAGTCATTCCCAAGGAATCACCTCCTGGACACAGCACAGTTCAGATTGCTGCGACACTCCTGCTAAAGTTATCTTGGTTTAACTTGAAAGCAGCACCTCCCTGAGGACTCCTCAATTCTGGAATGAGCAATGCATTTCTGTGTTCTGTGAGAGCCTGGATTATTTTTAATCTTCTGGACATGTTACAAAGACCAATTTATAGTCTCACAGAGACAGTAAGGACAAGGGTTTGCGAGTAGACAAAATGGGGGTTGGATGTTGCTGATTAGTGAATATTATTATTTCTGATTTTTCGAGGCAACTTTGACTCCCTTGCCCTGCTTGCTCCATTTCAGAAGAAAAAAGTGGTGGGAACTGGCTCAGATGCATGGACTGCAATGCAGCCATGTTCTCTTAGCCCTGCAGAGAGTTTGATCCGTACATTACAAGCTGAGCCAGTCCTCACCACTCTGGACAGGTGCTGTGCACTAAAAACATACAGAAGATAATAACAGCAAAGCGTTCTTTGACTCCCTCTGTCACCATTTTATATATACCACACTGAATTATGCCAATGACTTTGTTCCCAAATTACTTTCACATGGAAGGGCACCTTGCTTGTAATTTTGAGATATGCAGCTTGATAGCATTTCCCATATTATGCAAGGCTTCCAATGGAAATAGCAAGGACATAGTTTGAGCAAAACTACGGTGTGTGCTTCCCATAACATTCGCCTATGTGTATTTTAAAATTCTCTCTTCATTCATGTTGCAGACCCAGAGTTCAAACATGTATCACAGAATACTACACAGACATGCAGACTGAATGTGTATACATTTCAGAAGTCATAAAAAACAGTGAGCAGAATTTTCTCCAGTTCTACTTAAATCTCACTTGAACCTTAATTAGTAAATTGCAATTCCTGACACTTAAAGGGACCTCAGTACAATTGTTTCCTTAATTTTGGCAGATAAAAAGCAAGAATCACAGAGTTTTGTGTTATTTCCAACTAAAAGAATCAAATGGCCTAGGTTTGCCCAAAGTTTCACAAACACCTCTGCAAGAAAGCATGGCAGGGCACTTTTACAAAATGCTGGTAATGCCCAGAGTCCCACACTCCTGAATTAAAAGCTCTGCCATGTTTTTTGTTTTTTTTAAACTTCCACCATGATTGTTTTCATATCTTTGTAAGCATGGCCAGGACTTTTTAGACTGGATCACTTTCCAGGAATTTCAACAAAGGATTTCAACTTTTGGAATACAGAAAGGGCTTTTTCTTTGGGAAATGTCATTCCTGGAAATGCCATTCACCAGTGTTGTTTCCTGGCAAGTCCTGAGGAGTCATTCCCAGTAAGGGCTGAGATGAGGTGACACTGTGCAGGTGGCAAGTCCCTCAGCTGCCATGCCAAACCACACGGGTCCCCTTCGGTTCTCAGAGAGGCCTCAGTGACACCAAGAGACATTTAGAAGTGTGGCACATCACCGGGTTATGCTGGAATTTCTGTGGGGATTTACTCAGGTTCTCCAGCTCCACCTTGCCTGTTTATGTCCCCATGGAGATGCCCAGAGCCTGGGGTGGTGGCACAAGGCTGTGCCCTGCCTGGCCTGCGAGCCCAGGCACTGTGAGCAGGAGGGGCAGCAGGGTCATTTCCACAGCTGGCTCCTGATCTGAACCATGAACCAGAATGGAAATGCTCGTGGAGGGGCATCCTGAATGGGGAGATCTGCTACAGACGCACAACACATGATAAAGGCTTCAGAAACATACACAAAGAATAAAAGTGACACTTTCAAAACCAGGGTCAAAGCAGGAGCCAAACCAGGATTTGCTCACTTCCTCACCATTGTTTTAGCTAGACTACTGCTACTTCTTGAACTTAATCTTAAATCTTGAAAATTCATAGCTTTTCCCGGACATCTTTTATGCCATGGTTAGCACTCTGTAATGCTAAAGAGTCGACTGTTAAAATAAACGTCCCAGCTACAGACACCAGTGAAATGGTGAAGTTCTGTCCCCAAACATCTGTAAAGTTTTCATTTTCCCTCTCCAACAGAACCAAGATGACCTTCTCTTCCCCTGAGACTTCTGTTCCTAGGGTCCACGGGGCTTTCTTGGCCTATCCTAGCCTCAAATCAGAAGGCAGATGGATTTTCAATATAAGCTTTATGGTTACAAGTACCCTCTGCCCACTAAAATACTGAGGATTTCTGTGGTAATTCTACTTCCAGCATTGTCAAAAGTATGCAAAAGCCAGGCTTGTTACACGTGAACACAATTTAAAGGGATCAAAATCCAGAAGGGAGTTTTTTTCATAAAGGCAGAGTTTTACTGAGATATGGTATGGTCCAGAATTGGACCCTCCTATAAACTTGTGTGCCTTCTCTTGTGGAGGTCAGTATGTTCAGACACTGAAAACAACAGCCCTTACTCTCTTACCCCATCTCTAACAGCTCAAATACTGCCAATGGCATTTCAATTCCCTCAAGAAGATCTCTGACAAGCGCACTCAGAGGCTTTGACTTCAGCTTGGCGCAGAGGTCTTTCTTGAAATGATCTTTTACACATTTCACAGACTGGGCATTTCAGGCATCTGTGTCTACATCAAAGAGGTGCAGACCTCTGTTCATCTAACGAGAGTGAAAATCCCACCACCCCAAGCTGACACATCACCTCAGAACCTTGCTGGTCTTCTTCAGAAGAATCATTCTTCACCCAGAGCATCAGAAAAGTAACCATGGCTTAAGAGCCCAGAGGTGATGGCTGGAGCCTATTCAAAATGAGGCCCTGTAGCCATCTCCTGGCTGGCTCCCCAGGGTGGACCCTGGACGCACTTGCCATGTTTGCAGCAGCTGTGCTCGTGCACTGTCTGCACGGGGGTCCCCTGTCCTTGGCCTCAGCTGGGGATAGCCATGCTGCTGCTGCTCCCTGGCAGCAAGGCTCAGGCATACCCTTGAGAAAGGCTGTTTGGGATTCTGCCTGCAAAAACAATCCTCGTGCCTTCAGTCCTGGCAGTGGTGCTGCTCTCCATGCTCTGTGCTGCAGGGATGACAGCTCTGTAATTTTCTTATAAAGCAAACAAGCTTCATTTTACCCCTGACAGCAGGCAATCCAGGGCCAGCAAATTACTGGCAAATGCCTCCTATATTCATCTCTTCAAGTGTTTTGGCTTTTCTTTATGCTTAATTTGCCTGGAGGCAGACATTTGAGATAACAGCTGTTATGGTGATATTATCAGTCAATCTTTGTGTCAGAGAATGCCAGGAAAATGCCTGCGGAGAGGACCTCTTGGGTTCTTTGGTTTGAACTGCTCTGGGGCAAATTCACTCCTTTGTCAACACTGCTCAAAACATGAGAAGAGTACATAATGGGGCTGGTTTCTACTGTGGGATGATGAAGAAATGCCTTTTCCTGCTGATAGAGTGCGGGTTGCCTTCCTTCTTGCTGACGATCTAGAGCAGTCCTTTGGCAGACCCTGCCACAGGTTCTTCTTGCTGTTGAGCAGTGTCAGAGCACATCTGCCACCAGCATCACCCCCGTGATTCTCTGGAGATTTGCTTGCTGCAGAATAACAGGGGAGACCCCAAGAAACCCCATTGAAAGGGATCTCTACCCCCCTCCGTGGAAGACTGCAGAGCTTTCTTGGGTCCAGTTACAGTGTTTGCTGGGGAGGAAAGTTTCTTTGCTTCCTGAGGTGGAGGGCTCAGTGTCAAGAACCATCAACAAATAGGCTGGAATTCCCTCTGGACAAAGCTGAGCCATCTGCAAGGGCCAAAATGATTGACTGGTTCTTTAGAGAAGATGGTATGATGCCACCAGGAAGGTGTTGGCTTGGGAATTATTGCTCTGCACTTATTTTCTCCTTTCCACAGAAATAAAAGATGACAACCCAAAACTTTGCAGCTTTGGAAACAAATTGGGCTGTGCCCCTGTTTGGTGCATTAACGACAATAAGCCAGTTTTTCTTGTTAGTTTGATGAAACCAGACATGCTTTGCACTAGACAAACTTATTCATTATGCTTTGATTGAAAACAATTTGTATCTGCAGATCTTAAACTACTTTACTGACATCAAACCTGTGGGAAGATAAGCAGTCACACCTAAGAAATGACCATCATTCCAAAGAAGCAATGGAATACAGGCATTTTGTGTGTCTGCAGTCCCAAAGGAATGGAAAAAACCATTTCTGCTTGCATATTTAACTGCTTTCAAAATTCCTAATATCTCTTAATTATCTTGTAACAGCAGAGATTATTTTTTTCCATTTCCTTAACATTACCAAAAGCTGTTTTGCTGGAAATTAGAAGGCCAGTTCTAGTCTGCACCCCACACCTCCTGACTGTGGGCAAAGCCTACTGTGGTCTGTTTCCTCACTTGGAAAATGAGGAGGTATCCTAAAAACAGAATTAAGCACTCCAATAGCACAGTGACAGAGCTCACACAGGCACCTGTGCAGTAGAAGAAATGCATGTGAAAGAGAAGGGTGACCTGGAAGGCAAGCCTTGAACAGAGATCACAAAGGTTCCATCCAAGCAAAGATTTACTGTTACCAAGTAAATCCTGTGGTTTGTTTCCCAAAGGAAGCTTTCTCAGCTTTGAAGCACCCGCTCCCAAGTATTGTCAGGTTATTAAAAGAAGCTGGCATTTTTGTGGGCTTGGAAGATGCACGCAGTAGGTGTGTGAAAGTTATTTCCACCCCTGGCACTCAGGTGCAGCAGTTTGGAACAGTGTTAAATGACTGCACAGGAGAGCATACTCATGCTCCAAACATTGCCATGAGCTCAAAGCCAGTATTAGCAGCCTTTCTTTCTGGGTCTTCCAGAGACACGAGGAACAAGCTGCCTGCTCAAACACGGTGGAACCAAACCAGGTAATCTGTACAAACGGAATTTACTAGCACTGCTTTGCCTACTTACTTTCATCACGGCTGATGTGGTAACATAAAGGATTTGTTCAGCATAGGTGAGCTCCTCCTTCCAAATGTCTCCAGGCGTTGGGGAAATTTCAGTTTCTGGAATTGAAGTCTCACAGTGAGCAAGCTTTGAGGGATGGGAATGCAATTGTAAATTTCCTATATCACTGTGGCAGGACAGCTGGGGCTAAATAAGCTGGCTGGAAAATTGGTTTTCTTTGATTTCTAGGGAGGTTGACCCAAGGAGAAAAAATTTTGTATTTCTTGTGAAAATCTGGGTAGAGGTTCTGTCCATGAGATTTGCATTATCACACAGATGGACTGCCAAGAGGGGAGGGATACAATTTTCCGCTGTGCATCAAAGGCTGACCATGGCTGGAAACAGAGGTTGGTCTTTAAGAACCAATATCTGATAAAGGCATCCCACTCTTGGAGCTGAGCTGCCAGAAAAAAAGGTGAGAAGAAATTCAATGTTTCATTACATTAAAGCTACTGGTTATTACTTATGGTTTCATTTGGATACTTTCTCTCAGATATTATGGTATCAAACACCCTCCAAGCAATCTCCCACTAAGATGTGGTTTGCTGGATAACAGACAGTGCCTTTCTCTGGACTCATCACCTGGAACTGAGAAAAAAGGGCTTCGCAAATCTGCAGCACAGAAAAGTAGAAAAGACAAACAAGGAAATGTCAATTAAGATTAATAAGATAATACATGGAGTAACTGGCTTGGCAGTCATGCATTTCCTCTTGCATTTTCTGTGTAATTCACTTCTGTGAGATAAATACAGCCTTGGAAGGCAAGAGGAGATGACTGCTGAAATAGAAATTTTCATAGAAAAGGTCTTTTTCGTACTTGAGGAATTTTTTCAATCAACGTAACCTATCCTTTGTTAGGCACAATGACAGGCCCACACCCAGAGGTTGGAGTGGGAATTCAAACACCCAAAAAGGTTCTTGGACACACTCAAGTAGTCTTTGTGGCACCTGTGATCTTCTTCCTGAGGTTTTTGGGCTCTAGGGGAAGAAAAAGAGGGGTCTTACAGAAGGGAATCTGGGAATGACTCTAACTGCCTGGAGAGGAAAGATCTCTTCTCCAGAAAACAATTACGTTTTTCAAATGTAATCATCTTTAAACAAAACATGGAAACAGTCTGAGGGAAGAAACCGAAACAAGGTGTCTCCTGTACCTCCTTTCCCAGACAGCATCCCTCATCACCCATGATTACATTCCCCTTTCAGCTCTAATCACTTCTTTCAACATAATGGCACCACTCATGATGGAGCTGGGGAACAAACCCATCCTACCCAGCCCACAGAGTGGTAGGAGCTGTGGGTTTGAAGCCCTGAGGCAAGGAAGCCATGGATCCGGGGCTCCCAGCTCTCCCAGTTGGCTCACTCTGGGATAACTACATGAAAAAAACCCCAACTGCCTGCCAGGAGGGCTGGCCAGGAGCCTTACAGGAGGCAAAGCCCTGTGTTGTAAGACAGATGTGATGGGAATTCGGGAATTCAGGTGTCTAAATTCCTGTACAAGAAGAGGAACTTCCCATTGCTCTCCTACCTGATCTATGACATATGCACATTGTTTGTAGGGAGGGAGCAGGAAAAGTACATTTTAAAGGATAAGCAGCTGGATGCTGCTCTTCTCATGCTTGGAATTAGAATGAAGTTCCTTTTCTGCTCCAAACTGTGCTAAGAAACATGGCAGATTTTAAATAAGCTATTTAGCTCTTTTTTCCTTTCAATAATTTATTTTTAAACTGGGGTATTTTTCTGCCTGATGTGTCTAGCTGCAGTCTTGTTCACAGACACAATTGCATACAGGACTACATGTTAAAGAAATAAACCTGTGAGGCTCTAGAAGGCTGGAAGGGAGATGTGTAGAAAATGGATAGCATTAACTAAGACCTCTCACTACTAGGATGGTAGCCAGAGGAGATTTTGGGCCAAGAGAAATAAAGGGCTTACCACTCAATTAAGTAATGGAGCCAGACATTGTAGCCTTGTTCTGGGAACCTGACTGAGGGCCTGGAAGACCAAAGCAGACTAGTGTTGCCCTAAAGAGATCACCACCCCTCCCTGGGAGCACCAGAGCACTTCAGCATGGACCAAGATCCCTAAGTCCAAGAGTATTCATGTAGGGCAGGCTGACACCTTGGGTCCTTGGTTGCAAACAGTGCTGCAGATTTCTCTTTGCACATGTGCTGGGTCCCATCCAGGTCCCTTTTCAAGCTTTGCACAGCTCTGGTGGGGTGGGTTCTGCAGTGCTCAGAGAGCTCAGGAGCTTGCTGGGTCACCCCTGTAGGGTTACTGTGCCCGTCTTGGGAACAGGGCCTGTGGGAGGTGGGGACAAGCAGCCTCTGGGTACTGTCTTTCCCTTGGAATTCAGTCTGATTGCCTTTTTTGTCGACCAGAGGAATAGTGGGGCTTCAGGAACAGCTCAGAGGGAGAAGTGGAAGTGTGAGGGAGTGGTTTACCAGCATGGGATGGGCCCTGCTGCCTTGGCCTGTGTTCCAGGGAGGCTGGCTGGCACCAGGACTGGGACGTTTCCCTGCTGCTCCTTCTGATGAAGAAATTCACATAACCTGTAAGCACACCACTTTCTTGCCAGAGACTGTGCCATTGTCTCATGCTCCATCCAAGGCAGCCATCTATTTCTCGGTGCCTCTCTCTGAGGGCTCTGTCGGCAGGAACGGCCCATGCCTGTGTCCATGGAGCAGTGCAGGCAGGAGGCCAAGCAGGCCTCGGTGTTTGCATACCCCAATAACCTCTCTCAGTCCCTCTCTCTGAGGGCTCTGTCGGCAGGAACGGCCCATGCCTGTGTCCATGGAGCAGTGCAGGCAGGAGGCCAAGCAGGCCTCGGTGTTTGCATACCCCAATGGCCTCGTGCTTCCTGCACACGTGCTCACATTGCTGCGAGCCAAAGGACAGAGCTGGGGATGAGTGGCATGTCTGAGCTCCTCTCCTCATGCACACACTCCCACACTGAGCTAAACTTGCCACAAGCTGCAAACGAGAGGCAAATCAGCCTGGCATGCAAGTCCTGCTCTACTCTCCCGGCCTGGCTGTTCATTCCATGTGAGGCAGGAGCGCCACTGGAGACTGGCAGTGCTTAGGTGCAGAATCCATTATCTAGCAAAAACACTGGATGTATGAGACTCTGCAAAGACCCACTAACACCAGTGAGAGGGTGGTTTTCTGGAAAGGATCTGCTAGGCTGATCCTACAAGATGCTACCAAGTGACTTCAATTGGCCTCAACAGTAAGAACACTCAAATATTTGAACACCAGGAGGGACAGTGTGGCGTTTTAAACAACTGCTTTTCTCCAAAAGTATTTGATCTGTGAGAGGTAAAATCAGCACTTAATTGGAACATATGTCTGAGGCAGGCATGATAAAGAAACTGTGCAATGCATATATTTTAATTTTAAATAAATCAATATGGTAATTTGGGATCAGGTGCGATTCTGCAGCTGGAAGAAAAGAACAAAGGGAGGCCATTAGTTATACTTTTAATAAATAAATTTGTTAATTAGGGATCAGGTGGGATTTTCCAGCATGAGACAGAGGATAAAAAAGCTCATTAGCTGTGTTTTAAATTGATTGATGTTTTAGTTGGTGTGGGATTCTCCTGGAAATAAATGCAAAATGGAAAATATACCAAACCCTATCACTGGAGAACATACTTGATAAGAAATAAGAAAATTTTCCTACTTACTTAGGGCATCTATATTTTCTAGGCACTCCATAGTACAACACAAGTGTGGTCAGGCTGGAACTCTTGAAAGGTTCAAGGAAACAAATAGAGAAGACCTGTAGTGTATTCAAGGAAAGAAAGAGGAAAGGTCATTTCAGATTTGTGGGACTCACCACAGCTGGGAAATTGATTTCAAAACATTGCAGTGCATTCAGAACCACCAAACATGTTTGAAGATTTGCGTTCTTGTCCTTTACCTGAGCTTGGCACAGGAAGGTGTCAGCTACAAGGTGTGATGAGTTCTGGCAGGTTCTCTGCAGCAATAAAGTTCACTGTGCACTCAGCTCATTTCCACTGTGGCATCCAGATGTGGACAGCATAGTGTTGGTGCAGCATCTGAAAGCAAAACATTATGCAAGACAGGGAGGCAGGAAGGAGGGGGAATAGAAGGTTAAAAAGGATGGTATTCAAATGACCAATTGGATAACATTCAGCCTACTTACTCTTTGATGCTGCAATGGAAGAGAGGAAATCAAAGCCATCAGGACATATTAAGGAATGCCAAACACTACAGGAAGCAAAAGGTTTCATCATAATCAGTGTCCATTTGTTCCCTCCTGTGCTGTGTGTTTAAAAGGAGCTTTAGAGGTAGTTTTACTTCTGCAGCTTTTCTTCTTGTCTTGTTTCAGCTCTGTCCTCCCAGAACTGCACACAGGCAGTTACCGTTGATAGAAAATAACATGTCCTGTGAGGTTTGTGATTTCCTGAGGATGCATCTTCTCTTGCTGCCTGCACAACAAGGTGCATGTGAGAATTACCTCTCAGGAAGGCAACGGCTCATCTGTGTCACTGCCACGTCTGCCTGTAGCTAAAAGGTGTGCGGGACTTGCTGCAAATTTAAAAACCATCTAATTTCAAAGGCCATAAGATCAAAAGTTCAGATTTTGTTGGGAATTGCCCAAATGCTGCCCAGTGCCCCAGAAGGCTCTTCATCTGTGATACACAGGAGCTGTGAGCAGCTTAACTCATGGTGCTGTTTCAAGAGACATGTAAAACCAGAGACCCAGCCAGCTGCAGCAAGACATAATAAAGATATTGAGTTTGCATACAATCCTCAAGAATTTCCTCAAAGGATCTTGAGTTTATTTTCTCACCTCAGTGTAAGGGCAAGCTTTAACAAAATGGCTGCCAGAGGGGTGATTTAGCCCTCAGCTCAGAGGGGCTGTTGTGATGGACAGTGGATACTATTTCCACAGAAGAACAGGGCCTCAAGTTTTAATCAGCTATGTCAACTAATAGAATCTTGCTCAAAATATTTTTGGCCCTTCTTTTCTGAGCAGATTCTCCACAGTAAGTAGAAAAACACATCCTAGACATGACTTACAATGCTGCTCTTCTTCTGAGAGGAGAGTCACACTGAGTCCAAGCACAGCAGCATCTTCAGAGGTCCAAAAGCCAGCAGCCAGATTGAGGCTCTGCCGAAACCTGACCCATAAGACAAAGGGCAGTTTTATTTTCCAGATTTTTCAATAAAAATTTCAAAGCTATTTTAAGTCTCAAGAATGCAAATAAAGAGTCAAAGATTAATATTTCAAGACTTTTTCTTGAAGCAGTAACTTAAAGAGTACTTCATTTCTTCAACTGAAGATCCAGAATCTGTTTCCCAATAATTTTTTTAAAGAAAAATCTTTGGGACTTATTTAAAAATATTTTTCTGTACGTAATCTTAAAAAAAAAGAAGAAGAAGAAAAGTGGTGTCCTTGGCCATCAAGACACGGCCAGTTTCTTGAAAGTTCTTACCAAGACTTAACAAACATGAGCAGTCCTGTAGTTCCTAGTCAGCCACATCAGCTTGCTCTCCTCCTTCAGTGGAGGTACTGCATCCCTGGAAGTGGCAGACAGAGCTGCAATTCAGAAGAACATCAGTCAACGAGACACTCAAGTACATACTTGAGTGCTATTAGCATAATTGGGACTCGAGTCTATGATTGAAGTTAAGTATGATTAAAGTTAAATTTCTTTAAGATAAATGGATTAATGCACATGTTTAGGTAATTTTAAGCAATAAGGACAGCAAGTTTAAACAATTTGTCCAAATTTGTGAGTGATTTTTACAGGAAACCACTATTTCTAATCTCACAAGTCCCAATCTCAACCCCATAAATGCCTAAAAACTTGTTATTCCTTAATGCTGCCTATTTTCTGCATATTCCCATGATGGCTTTGGAAACTTCATCAAGGAAACAACAGGGCTCCTTAGGCTCAGCTTGAGGAGAGGACTGGGCTGAATGAGCCAAAACCTTCACTACTGAGAGGTTTGTCAAGGCAGTTTCAGGGCACTGGCAAGCTGAGACACCAAAGGTGTGTGCCTGGCTCCTCCATAAAGTCAGGGAAGAAGCAGGGGCTGAGCCTTTGTGCCTCTTGTCCTGCGTACACAGAATCCAGCGCTGGCTGCAGACAGTCAGGAGCTCCCACCACAACAACCAAACCCACAGAGAAGAGCCCAACCCACCACGGTCCTGGTTCCTTAATTCACAATAACCGCTTCCTCTTCTTTGCACTCTGTGATTAGAATTTGAAAACCAAAGCCATTACGCTCCAAAATGCTAAAATGACAGATACTCTGTGAGAAAACAATGGGTCTCACTCCCCTCAGAATCCACCAGAGACAAAAACATCCTGGCCTCCAGCCCACCTTTATCTGACTCTTCCATTTGACATCCACTTGGGTGATGTGAAGATCTGCTGGATGGCCCCACATTTGCCTCCAGACTGTTACTAATTGTTCTCCTTTATTCTTTCTGCAGAGCTAGCAGAGACACACCGGCAGTGTGCTGGCAGTGGGAGCTGCCACTTTGGGAAGAGTTCTGATTAAAATATACATTGCTTTGATCAGTGCCTTCCCTGTAGTGTAAGATAAACACCATCAGCAGTTTGGGTTGATGTTCATTCCTGAGGCACATGCTGTGAATTTACTGCACCACATTAAGCAAAAATTTAAAAGGAAATTATTGTAGCCGGCTAGGACCTGGAATTATCCTGAGACTAGAAATGTTAAAATCTAAACCAAAGCAAAGCAGCACTGCCTTCCCTCCTCTGTCAAGTAGGGTCTTCCACAATAGTAAGTCAGATTAGGGCTGAGATTTCTATAGCTGGACATTCATGTCAGAGGTATGTTTCATAACTAATTTAATGCTTTATGTATTTTCATTCAGCACCAGAAATCTCACAGATTTACACCTCCCTTTGGGTGGTGAAGCTTGTTTGAATATCCCAGCTGGAGCCTGGAAGAGCTGTCTGAACTGTAGCAATGGCCTTTATGTCAAGATTTTAAATGCTACTTTCCCCTCTTTTTTCCTGTTTTCTTTTTCTTCTTGCCTTTTTTTCTTCTGAAGCCAAAGTGATGTCTAATTACAGGAAACTCATATTAGCACATATAGCCTTCATACATTTTTTTTTTGTACTTCAACTTTAAGTTTTGGAATTTGTTTAAAATTTTCTATTGCTTAAGGCCTACATTTCTAGGGTAGAGAATGCAAAAAAATTACATGATTAAATATGGCAAGAGAATGGAGAGTAGCTTAATGATGCCACTTAGAAGCTCAAAAAAGGAACACAGGCAGTAGAGGAAAACGTAGGGCTATACTGCAGTTTCTAAAATGGAACTTCTAATGACATTTTATTATTTCCTAGGAGAAGGGCAATCTGTCTGCTCAGGGCAGGAACCAGCCCATCTTTCCTTCTGCCATCCCTAGAAGTGGGCCAGATGCTCAGTAAATACAACAAGGTTGAGCACCCCCAAAGGCAATGGAGATCCAGGTGACGGATTCTCCCAGTCCCTGCTAAAGTGGGGGCAGTGGGTGGGGGCTGCTGCTGAGCGGGGCCCAGTGGCACCAACACCTCTGTGCACCCCTGCTCTGTCCATTTGAGGGTCTTTTGCAATAAACATGCCATAAAACTGTTTTACAAGCCAGGTCTCACTCTGCTCTCCAGCTTTTTCTCGTTAAGGACATTGCTGCTTCAAGGAAGTTCAAGCTGCAGCACATTTCCCATCTGCATTCCTTGACGTGTTTGGAAATTATTTTACAACAACTGGGAGAGGAGGACCAGGTCTGGGGGGGAGCAGGGAGCTGAGTGCTTCAGAGAGCAAGTAGATCAGTGTGCGAGCCCCAAATTACATACCTAGCCCCACCAAGGAAACAAATGAATTAATTTGTTTCCCAATGGCTCATTTATACAACCCTTTAATTATAGCCAACTGTATCACCAGTGTTATACCATGGGAAAGTGTAAAACTGTTAAGCAACCTGCCACTCCGCCCTCCCCAGAGCGACAGCACAATCCTTAAGCAACAGCTACATGCTGGGACATCACCTTCTCTTTTGTCTTTCAGAGGTACAGTTCAATAATGTGGCTATGAAAATGTGACCTCAAACCCAACTCCTTTTCTGGGCTTTTGTGTGCTCCTAAACTCTACCTCTCTTCTGGGTCGAAAAAATGGGACAGTGTTTGACCTGCTTGCAGCACAAAAAGGGATATTGTTCAAAAATTTGCTATTTTCCCACTCTGCCCCTGAGTCATGATCAGCCCTGAGTCCTGTTAACTGCAGTGCTGCCCAGCCTGTGCTGGCTCCTCAAATGTGGTGAGTTTAGGTGGCTCTGCTGACTTCAATTAAAGCATTTCTAATTGTTCCTAGTTCCACAGGCACCAGCTGAGCCCCTGCTTTGGCCCTACAAAGGGCCAGTGTGTTACAGCAGCTCTCTGCAGCTCTCAGGGCCCCATGAATGCCACCCATGAGGAGCAACTACAGCTGCCCACGGTGCCAAACAGCATCCTAGCAAGCACAAGGGAAGATTTTGAGAAATCACAGAATTTACTGAAACTGAAGTATTCCAAGCTGCTGTTTCACTCCATGTTCAGTCCACTTCAGAGGACAAGACAAAAATATTTTGCAGCTGTTTGTGGATGGGGACAGTGCTCTCCCTTCCATTATGGGGCTGCAAGAAGGGATGTGTTACAAAGGATGGAAATCCTTCCTAATGCTTTTATGTCTGTTATAAAGGATGGAAATCCTTCCTGATGTTTTTATGTCCGGATTGTCTTTCAGCACTTGCATTAGTGGACTCTTTCAGGTACCATGATCTTCTCAGGGAAGGGGTAAGCCTTGGTGGCTTAGCAGCACTGTAATATAAACAGCTTTATTTAGGGACAAAGATAACTCACCTTAATGCTAGATTTACCTACAGATATGCATATGAATGTCCTATATATGAGCAAATCAGAACAGATTAGCAGGGAGGCTCTGGAACCTCCATCAGTCAGACTATATCCATCGAGCTGGTTATCCTAAAGACAGGCATCATTCCCACCATGTGTCCAAAGGTTCAGTGCAAGGGCTGTGCCAGGTGTCTTGGGAAGACCTTTTTTGATTAGGAGAGTCTTTCCAGGCTCTATACTCAAGAATATCTCAAGGATACTCTGTTCAAAGTTCAAAAAGAGCTAAACAGAAAGCACAAATTACCCACAAGAAAAAGGATTATTTAGCAAGTTAATTGAGGCTTTCTTTGTATTTCTATTTAATTTAAAGATGGCATGAAGTGAGTTTTAGCACACCACTCCTGCAGAGAGAGATGAATCAATGCTCTAATTCTCTCTTCTCCACCCTTTGAGGCAGCATTTCACAGGCCATGTCTGTGATGCATGAGGATGGCCTTTAGACTGAGTTTGGTCTTAAAAACAGATCAGAAGAAAATTTGCCATGTCCTTCAAAAGGCAGGCCCTCTCCTCCCCTTTCTCACGGAGCTGTAACAATGAAACCAGGCTTAGAGTGAGGAACATCCTCTTTAATTCTGTATAAATGCTTTGGCTCACAATCTCTGCTTTCCAGATGGGAAGAGCAGGTTACCCAGTTTGAGGGAGCTTAATTATTTCAATCTCAGTTCTGAGCTAAGAGTGGGGAAAAAATGAG
The DNA here is from genome assembly GCF_035770615.1 of Melospiza melodia melodia. Taxonomy (NCBI): domain Eukaryota; kingdom Metazoa; phylum Chordata; class Aves; order Passeriformes; family Passerellidae; genus Melospiza; species Melospiza melodia. The sequence continues at coordinate 117,256,350 of NC_086196.1, read as the reverse complement.
GATTTCAAGAAAAAGTGGAGGTTTTATATTACACAGAAACTAAAATACTGAGCCCCAGGCTAGCTGCTAATATACCAGAGGCATTTTATCTCATGGTTTTATTATGACTGAAGAGAGATAGAAGATTACTTTAAAACCTTAGCTATGGCTGCAATAAATAAATAAATACATTTCCAGCCCTCATGGTGGTAGAATAATGCCATCAAATGTGAGCAGGGTGTATCTACCCCAAAAGTCTAAAACCAAGAAAAAGTAACAAGACAGCAATATTCTCGACCAGTATGCTGTAGTTCTGTGATTTGTCATCCAGCCCTAATTAAGGCTTGCAACAATGAGATCTACACGGACCCATACACCTCTCGCTGACATTTCAGATGCTGTCCTTACTCTGAACACAGTAACTGTGTTGAGATGTAGAAGATAAGATTGGTCTGGAGGAAGCACAAACTGGTTGAAATCCAAAACCCAAATTCCTGAATCTTTACAAAAGTTTAGTTAATATATGTTTATATATTTTTCTCACAAAATATCCTTTCCTAATTTTGGCTGGAGATAGGACAGTAGCTTGACAAAGATTACTTCCATGTTGTGTTTAGCTCAGCAAAAGCCAAGACCTACAAGAAATCTCTAGGGAAAACAGCCTTTCCTCCTTTCATTGGTTGGTTGTCAATCTTCTCTGGGGTTCCCTGATGATTCTTCATGACTTAGCAACATAAAATCTTCCACTGTACTTCAAAGTCTTATTTTAAAACAAATGTTCTCATTGAGAAATGCAGGATCAGAAAGCTGGGGCTCTCCAAGCTTCCCAGGGTTGTCTGGGCTCAGCTGGCTGGAGCTCTGTGAGCTGGTCTCTAATGGGAACGTCCTACTGGGCTGCATTAGCATTTATTTATTTCTGCACTGCGACTCGGTTGCCTCATTGCATCTTGCAATAGCCAGAACTGACAATTGGCAGGCAGATGGGGCTTCTAATAACCTGCTCTTCTTTTGGGAAATGTAAGGAAAAATGTCAGGTAGACAAAAAAAAAAAAAAAAAAAAAAAAAAATCTATCAGAAGAGCAGGAGAGACATTATCACCTGGGAAACAAGGACATGGTCTGGAACTGATTTCCGTTCTCCCTAATGTTTCTCAGCAGAACAAAACATCTGTGAGCTGCATTGCTGTAGACAGCTGGTTCTGGAGAAAGGCTGGAATTCACCCCACCAAGACATAACCTCCTCCAGGAGGAATAATACCATCACAAAACACATCAGACCAGAATGGGTCTTGCAACTGTTTGCGGCTCAGGAAATCAATGTGCTGCACTGCTATTTGTAACCAATATAATTTTATCTCTACTCTGTGCCCCCTTTCTGGTAATGCAGCATAGTCGCGTTGCTGACAGTGTGTGCAAATGGGGATTTATGGTCCTCTGTACTATGGCTAATGAAGTTAACAGGGAAAAAAAGAAAACCAAAACCAAATTCTGTATTATAATTATTTGGGTTATGTAGCTGCACAAATGATGCATGAGGAAAAAAAAAAAAACCCTAAACTTCTTTAACAAGAAAAAATATGGAATCATATTGACTGAAAAGTATACAGTTAAATTCTGCAAGAAGAATATTTTCAGTGGAGGAAAGCCAAAATTAAATCCCTGTGGGCAAAATTTACCAATAAATAGATTTTCTTTTTTTTTAATTTACAGAGAAAACTTTGGCATTTTCAGTTACCTTATGAAAAATAAAAAAAAATAGTAATTTTTTACTATTAGTAATTTTTTTACTATTTTACTAAGGAGCACAGGCTCTTTCCTGCGAACACCCATCTTCAGCTGAGAGGGCCATTCTCTGATCATAGCAGCTGTCAACAAACGCTTTTGGGCAGCCTAGGGCACTTTGGCACCACGGGTGTAGATGAGGCACCACTGGCAGCTCCTATGCCCTGTGTGGGTTCTCTCTGCAGCCCAGACTCCAAAGGGAGAGTCCATCAGGAGCTCCCTGGAAGCCGGTGGGATGGGTACTTAGATCTGCCGAGGCTGCCCTCGGTGCAGCACTTGCTAAAGCGCTGAAGTTTGTTTTTGCCCCTGAATCCTCACTGACCCCACAGCAGAAGCGTTCAGGCTGACAGCTGCTCCCAGCAGCCGAGGACCTGGCCTGATTTCGGGCTCCCTGAGTTACCTTTCGGCGTGTTCCTGCAAGCGGGCTGGGAGCGTGCCAGGGCAGGGTGAGCGGAACAGCATTCCTGGGCTCTTAGTAGTGTTGACCATTGTCCTGATGTGAATGCATCAAAACCTTCAAAAGCAGAAAGGTGACTCCCTGTCATGTGCAGCGCTCCTTGGAGTCCTTTCAAGGCACAGAGGATCAGCATAATCTGTCCCTGCACTCAGGACACGCCGCTGTCTCCCGTGAACGGGCGAAGGAGATTATTGTGGTGAATAGTAACAGTAGATGAGGTGCTATCTTCCCCTTTAAATTGAGCCATTCAATTTGTCATGAATGGCTGAGTATTCCTTGCTGGCATCTGGGACTTGGATTTCAGCGCTGGGAATAGAGTGAATAGGATCAATGATGAAGCTGAAGTACAAAAAGAAGGAGCAAAAAAGGGCAAAGGACTAAAACCGATAGAGACAAGCAATTACAAGGTGTATTAATGTACACTGGGCCAGGCTGGAAAGAGGGAAGAACTTATTGTTATTCTGGGGGATTTTTTTCCACAGAAGATAAAGGGCTTGGGAAGTGAATATTTGTTATTTGGGCAAAGCCGTGGCTGCAAAGAATAAAGAGACCTTTTAGAACATGGCAGCTGCCTCTGAGCCCAGAGCGTGGTACCTGATACTCCAGTCTCCCTCCTAGGGCTTCTGGGCCAGCTTTTGAGAGCTGCAAGGAAGGCATTCAGAGGGGAGACAATGACAAATGTCAAGAGGAGAGAGGAAAGCTGGACTTTAAAAGACTATTGAGTGACAGGTGGTTAGATCAAAGGCAGACATTTACCAGGTATTTATAATTGCAATGCTAATCAGGTTAATCATAGAAAGCAGAGCCCAAGGGTGGATGCCCAGTCAGTCTTAAAGCACACACTAATATATCTTTAACACATACAAATACATAAAACCCACACATATGTATGTATTGTACTTCAAAAGCTATTCAGTCAGTCCTTGCCACACATTCTCATTTTTTCCCTGGGATTTAAAGGAAAAGGAGCTCTCTGCAGGCAGAGCATCTGAATGTCTTTTTGCTGCTAGAGCCAGTGAGACGTTTTGGAGAGAACACACAAGATGGGGCTCATGTACAGATCACTGGAAAAACCAGTCAGAATTCATTTCTTTATCAAAAGGAAACAAATCCCCCAAAATCTGCACAGCAAGACTGTCTGTGTTTTCATGGCTCTTAACACAGAGAAAGGAGAATCCTTAGTAAAGGATTTTTGAACACAATTTCTTATCTTGCTGATTTGGAGGGCTGGATTTTCCAGGACCTCAGTACCAGTTACACAACCAAATGAGCATCAGCTTTTCTAAAGGCTGCACGATTTTGCAAACACGGGCTCAACTTTGAGCATTTTGCTTACCAGCCCTTTTCAATCTTATCTCTCTCACAGACATGCTCTCTCTTGTTATCATTCTTCCACCCATTCCTTCCCTATGCCACACACAGATTTCAAAAAACAAAACAAAAGCATTTCCTATGGGAGTCTCTCCGCACTCATTTTAAGCAAAGCCATTTTTGTTCACCCTCTGTGGTGTGCAGCAGTCCCATCTGTGTGCTGCAGCAGGAATTAACTGTGTCTAGAATAATTCCTAATACCACAGCTATGTCTGATTTCACCAGCAAAACCAGCCCAGTGTCCTGCACTCCCAGATCTAGAAAAAGAAATGTTACATACAACAAACTACCACCCACAAATTATTAATGAGAGCATAGCAACACTGACTAATTGTGTACACATCCAAATCCTTTCTCCCAAAGACTGCCAGTGACAGAAGTTTTTGTCCATAAATCAATAACAGAAGCACTAAATCTTACTACATGTCTGAACTAATTCCTGAAATTATAGGGTCTCTGTCAAGAGTTTTAGGAACATGTACTACAAATAAAGGCAACTTTTGAAAATGATATTAATTATCTGGGAGGCATCAGGTCTATAAGAAAAGATGGTTCTGGTCATGGGCTATAAACTCCCTAGCCAGCCGCCATCAGAAAGCAGTTTTCTCCATACATAGCCACTATGTTCATACTTTAATAACATGAATTTTGCTTCTTTTATGCTAGGTGCTGTAGAGACATTAAACACCCACCTGGTGGGCAGAGGACGCTCATGCTGGCAGTGGATTTGTTGCACGCCCCCAGGCAAGAGCTGGGATTAGATGCGGGGCTGTGGCTCCCCAAGCTCCATGGTGCCCATGGGGCTGGAGATGCTGGAAGGGCAGCCCAGCAGAGAGCAGGGGAAGGACAGCAGGGCGGGGTCAGGTCACAGCCCGAGGGCTGCCCCAGAGGCTGCGTGGGCAGGAGCGCCTGTGCCAGCACAGATGGTGTGGGCAAGCCCAAACAGCCTCTGCAGAAATGCTCCTGCGATACTTCCTTTGGCAGAACTGGAAAGAAGGGGAATGATGAGGGAAGGGCAGAGAAAGACACACACCCGCACACACACCAAAACGAATTTCTGGTGTTTACAGTGAAATCACAGCAAAGGCCTGCTGGGCTCCCTTATTACCTCGAGCCAAGGACAATGAAGGTACCATCTCCCATCTATCATTTTCATGCACCATTTTTCACAGGGGGTTCATCAAGAACACAGATCAGATAATGCACATACCAAAACCTGAGTATAAGGGTCTGTTTCCAAATCTTTTTCAAATTAACGCAGCTGTGCTTCTACATGTCTTTGCTAAGTGAAGGCCTGTGTCATCATTACATTGCAAATGAAACAGGACTTTAAAAGGTTAAAAATGGGCCAAAAACCATAATATGCCAGTTTTTTATCTGGAGCAAGATTAGGTTGACATTCAGAGGTTCAGGTCTGAGATAAAAGTTTGGGTCTGTGAGCATAAGCATCCCAACAACTGAGCCAATATTCAGCATCAACAGCTGAAAGATTGTAAATTCATTTGGAGCCAGTCTGGCTCTGCAAAGGTTCTGCCATTTTGGACAGCATCCAAAAAGCAAGCAAAAAGAGGCCCCTAGATGTTTTTTATTATTATCATCATCATCATCATCATCATCATCCCACTGTAGGTTCTAAACAAGTTCAAATCTGGGCAGATGTGCTGATACAAAACCACCTTATATTTTGGGAATAGGGAAGATATGAAACTCCAGTTTGGCCCTGTCACTACTTTAGTGCTATCTTCTAAAAATGATTTAAGAATTACAGCAAACTCTTACCTTCTGTTCAGCTGTGCTCTGTGCACTCTGCAGAGCCCTGCAGCTCAAAGGCATGAGTGCCTATCAGACAGACATCTCTGATCCAACTTGCTCAGAGGTGGCCGTGCCACTGTGGCTCACTGTCAGAGGGTCAGTGGCACTTGGCTGAAAAACCCTGCAGCTCCCAGGGAACCTCTCCCCAAATCTCGATTTCTGTGTCACCACATCCAAGAAAGGCAATTTAAACACAGTGCAGGTGTGGTAACACCTGCCAAGCTCTTGACTGCAGTGCCAGGCATTGCCAGTGCCCATCTGCTCTGACAGACACAAAACTTTAAAATTCATGAGATCTTAGCATGACTGAACAGTCTTTTAAAAGCTTTTGACTAAACAGAAGATCCAGATAGCGAGGAAAGAGGAAATTCCTTAATTCTGAGGTATTTCAAGTCTGGAAGAAACTTCTGGTTTGCTTTAAGGTCAAGACTGTCCCATTCTATAAGCCAAACAAATTCCCAACCCTGTGTGTTACAAAGAGGGGATATTTCACTCAGCCTTGGCTTATCTTGCTCTGCCTTCCTCATAACCATCATCAGCACCACTACAGCTGAATGTTGTTTCAGCAGGAGCTGTGGGAGACAAGTGTAAGTGCTGGAGTGATCAGGAATAGAGGGAGTGGGAAAGGGAGGAAAAGAAGGAGGAGGAGGAGGAGGGGGACACACATGTGGGTAGTGGGAATCTGGAGAGTAAGAAATAGAAATTCAGGGGTGAGCTGTAGCTGTGAGAGAGGCTGGAAACCCAGCTGGAGGGATGCCATCTGCTCGAGGGCACCAAACCCTGGAGAATTCTGTTCTCTGAACCAGTGGCAAACACCAACTGTCTGATTTAATTAGCTTTTCTGTCATTAGCATGCATCAGCAAGGAACAAGGAACACACACTCCATCGTGTGATAGATTCCTGTTGTGTCCATGCTATGCACAAACATAAAGCTGTTGGCTCCCTGAGAGGTGGGACACAGAAGTCCCATCATACCCACAGGGCTTTGAAAAGTGGGAAAGAGAAAACCTATTTTTTATTTGCTTCTTGCTTTTTATTTATTTGCTTTCCATTCTTTCCCAGGCACTTTCTTCCTTCTAGGTCAGCCAGTTTAAATTGGAGCCTGTAGCAAGAGATCCATTTCTCACCAAACAAACTTCTCTACAGGAAAGCTCATGTCTTTAAATATATTTTTGAGCAAATTTTCCCTCTCCTCCCCCATCTGAATTTGGTTGTTTTATTTGTCAGCTGATAATATAGACAAAATTGTGTCTCTCTCCTAGACGGGAAAGTCAGTAAAAGAGCTTCTCAGGAGGGGCTGGAGCAGCTTGGGAATATGTCTACCTTGGCAGCAAAGTTCCAGTTCCTCTACTTTCTGAGGCTTAATAAATTCCTGCTCTCTTCAGTAATAATAAAATAAAATCAGTCTCCTGGGGGAAAATCCACTCCAGCAGACTGTACTTTTTCAGTCATTCTGAGCTTTCATTGGTGGGAGGTATTAAAAAAATAGGATGATAAACTCTTCCCAAAAAAAGATAAAAATAAACCCATCCTAAAAATGGGCTTCCATCCTTCTCCCCAGTCCTTGTATGGAGTTTGTGTAATGGATGATTAGTGAGTGGATGGAAGCTGTGCTCAGCTGAGAGCCCTGAGTGTCCTCAAGGCTGCCCAAGTACCAAAGGTAGAGTTTTGAAGTGAATACAGTATTCCAGGATTAGAGAAGGTGCTCTTTGGATTTATACCCTCTATGCATCCTTCATGGTACTTTTTAAACACCTTGTGGTTCCAGTGCCACATCTATTTTGCACATATTCCTGTAGGAAACCCAAGATCATATCTCTGCTCTTCCCACATCCCACTGCCCAGGTGAGTTTGGAAGGAAATGGAAGGAGGGTGTTACACTCCGCACAGACCAAGGATGATTTTGTGTCTAAAATCCTACATTGTTCCCAACTTGCACGAGTGAAAAACCTCCAACAGTTGGAAAAAATCCATAGGTTTTTCGTCACAGAAACCCTGACATTTCACAAAGGTCTCTACATTTACAGTGTTGTCAAAGCATTTTATGGAATTGGCAATTATTGTTATTGGGCAAGAAACTGATTCTCTTCATTCACTGACAAACTATGATGAGTTAATCTGAAATACAAACACAGTGTAACTATTTTGAGACAATTTAAAAAAAAGAAAAAAGGCAGGAAAAAATTCAGTTCATACCAAATGAAATGTTGCAGTCAACCTGACATGGAATATTGCATTTTAGGGACAGCATTTCACAAAGACATTTCAAAATCCAGTTGAAAGAACTGTGTGAAATTTTCCTGGAAAATAAATGTTACTTATGTATATATTAGTAAGGCTTAGGTAAATATATCAGTAGCTCCTGGTATTTAAATGGGAAAACATGCAGAAAGGGCACGTTACCTTTTCATGAGTGGAGGGCATGGGCAATGCACCTCCTGTTCAGCTGCAGCATCTTGTACAACCCCACTCCCAAAGGCACAGAAGACATCCAGAACATTAAAAATGCACTTTTGGAGCCACACTAAATATGAACCTAAACTGCAAAACTGGAAGTATTGCCTCAGAAACTAAGAGGAGGACTAAGAAATTTGCAAACTGGACAATTTCCCCTCTCCTGAATTCCAGAGTATGAATTTCTGTGAATCAAAATTTGAATTCCACAGTCAAAGGTCAAAAGAAGTGGAGGATATTGAATAGCACTACTTAATGTCAGTTTGGCCATTAAACTTCCTAAATATTGCATATTTGTGTATGAACAACTGGTATGTTTAAAAATAATGGAATATATGCTGAGAAGGAGTGCAGCTGCCTTAGCAGGTGAAGTCAATATTGAACGTCAGTAATGAAAGACTGAAGCCAATGCTCTTAACAATTGCTTCCAATCCAGACAAAATCCTAAAATAATAAAGGAAGCACAGATCTCCACCATAAACACACTTATTATTTCCACATGGTGTTTGTGTGTGTTTGTACAGTATAGGCAACCGAGCTGGCCTTCATGAATTGGAAATGCTTTGCATTCCATAGACACAATGATTGCTCACATCAGAGGCCTCAAGGTTTGTTTTCTGACACACTGGAGAGTCCAGGAGCCTTGAGGAATTCAGAGTGATCTGTGTAACAGTCCTCCCTTGGAGCAGGGTGACTGGTGCAGGATGTTTGTGCCAGTGTCTGCAGCCAAAGCCCAGGGCGGGCTGTGGGGCCAGGCCCCTGCAGGAGCACAGGGACATCCCTGCTGCCACCCACGGCCACCAGCACCTCCAGGAGGGCTTGGGACATCCCTGCTGCCACCCACGGCCACCAGCACCTCCAGGAGAGCTCTGGGGAACACTGGCTCAGCTGAGAGCTGCAGCTGACCAGAACACAGGGCAACCAGTGCTGGTACTGATCCATGGCATCCAAGAAGGCTGCTGAAGCCCAGGAGTTGACTTTTAATGCCTAATGAAAGAACTCACATCCTGGTTTTAGCTGCTTTTAGACAATAACATCTCATTGGTTTTACTTCAGTTTGAGCTCCCTAAATCTCATCACTGATACAGACAGGACTACAAGGAAAAAGTATGGATCAACCCACACCATTGACGTGGGATAATGAATGGCTCATTGGTGAGCAGTGATGCTTTTGGTGATGCAAGACCTAGCTTTGGTTTATAACAAGATGAAAAGTAGAACCTGCCAGGGATGAAGCTTGTGAGTGTCAGGGGCTCGCTTCAAAATGTTTTTAAAAAAATACAATTGTAAATCAAGTACTATTTCCCTAAGATATATTAGTGAGAGAGGCTGGTGGATATTAACACTGTACTGCCAGGGCATTGAAAATAAAACTAGACAGAACTCTTTGGAAAAAGTTCCCCTTTCTTGAACAAAGTCCTCTTGGCACAGTGGTATACCCTGAGCCTTAGCAAACAGAGAAGGAAATTCCCTTTTGTACTGGCCAAGATTTTGAGGGAAAGAAAAGAACACTGATACTCAAGAAGAGAAAGTGTACACTCAGATTAGTACAGGTACAGTTGTGTGTAAGAGCTGTTCTCAGAGACAGAAATTACATCACAGTCTTCCACCTTTGCCATTAACTTGAACCAAATTCCTGCCTCAAGATCCATTTTGCAGAAGTTGCCACTTGAGATGATTTGTGCAGTGGGTAAGAGCCTGCAAGAATTACAAACAATGAGCACAGCAGTTGTGAAGAGGCCCAAGTGCAGCTCTGGCTGGTTTGGCAGTCCAACTCTGGGAATGTGTACTTGCACTGCTAGACAAAGGAGCAGGGGTTGGGAGAACTGCTACAGTGAGTATGGTGAAGTGCCAACATGTGTGAGGTTTTCCAGCCTGGCTGGAGAATCCTGGGCCATAGGTACAGTGTATGGCTGGGGAGTAGATGCACCTGAAGGGACAAGGACTAGTGAGGCTGTAAAATACAAGTATTGAGGTGCTGAGTTAATGCTGCATGATCTGATTTCATTACCAGAAGCTGGAGTGCTTGGACATTGCTGCTATAAAGGGGTGTTTGTATAAGAGAGCAAGGCATGTTTCCCAATTTCTGCATTTTCCTGCATTATTCTCTCCTGTACTAATGGTATGAAGTTCAGAATAAAGTTGATTCACACTTATCCCAGTTGTACGGCAGATGCACACTCCACCTCTATTTTTATGCTTTGCCACTTATGCCTTGATTCTGTTGGTATGAAATACAGTGCAGTGCTGGGGGGAGGGACGGGGGGCAAAGAGAGGACAAAACAGAGCCTGGATTTCCAAAGAACAGAGAGGTTTTGGTTGCCACCTGACATAAGTACTTGCAGCTGACAGCAGCTCAGACATGAGGATCAGCACTGGCAGGGCGGCTCAGCAGCTCTGCATCACTTGGTAAGGCTGCAGTGCTCAGATGATCACCCAATTAGTGCCCCAGTGACAATGGGTGCAAATCCCACAGCCCCTGGCCAGAAGCCTCAGGCAGAGGACAATTAATGTGCCTGCTCAGTTCCAGCACAAAAGAAATATGAACTATTTCTGACCCCTTCTCTGCCGTACTCCTGACCCGTGAACAGCCAGACAGCTTCTGCTGATAACAGTTTATTTGTCACTAAGCAGAGACTCTGCTCCTGGACAGCTCGGTGCTATACACAGTGCTAGGTAGGAATAAAAATGACAGAACTGAGTCCCTGCCTCAGGATGTGCTCCTGTGCCAATCTGGGAATGATTACCTGACACTTTAAAACTCATCACCATCGTGCAGGGCATTTTTTTCCTCTGAAAGGTGGCTTTCCTGGGACAGCATGTGAAGAGCTGAGGGGCCAAAGCACTAGGCAAGGATTTAGCACTCTCTGTGGGATTTTCATCAGTGGGTAACAGCAGCATCATGCATTTCCAGAGGAGTAAACCTGACACAGAGCCTGGGTTCACACACACCACCAGGGACCTGCAGAGCCCCGTGAGGTACCTGAGCCATCTCTAATGGTGGAGAAGCAGAACAGGGGAGGCACTGCTTTCCTTTTTCCCCTACTCACACTTAAATATTAGATGGTAAAGGATGACTAAATCCTTCTCAAAACAAGAACTAGTAACAGTGCTCAAATAATCACCTGGGCCAGAACTGAGACATTCAGAGACCTACAGAAACTCTTTGCCATCTTTACTGTACCCATGAAGCATAACTCCAGCTTGCCAAAACCCTTATTGAAATTCCTTTCTTTGCAATATTCCCAAAATATCAGCATGTTTGTACTTATTTTAAGCAAGCACAGAAACCTGATTCCAGCAGTAAAATTGTAGAGTTTGTGAGTGTGGGTCAGAGTTAAGTTTGTTCTCACACAGAAGCAGATTCTCACATGAAATTATGGAGCACGAATGTGGACAAAGAAGGCAGAAAACACAGACCAGCTGAAGTCATTAAGAAGGGTCAAGTCAGTGCTCTGGACTTTGGGAGCTCTCCTCATCAGTGAGGGCTACATAGCCTGAACTACACCATGGATGATTTTATGATTATAGTGGTAAAGTAGCAGAGCCCTCAGCCAGTTTAAAGCTTCCCTCCTTCAAGCTTTTCATTCATGAAAGGGCTGAAATGCTGCACTGGAACACATTGTGGCTGCTTTACAAGCCTATCACCAAAAAGGCTTGGCAGAGTCAGGGTCTACTCACTGCCACTGCCCTGTGGAGCTGCTGAGCTCCAGGGGCTCCTGGACCCCTCGGCTGGATAACACAGCCCTGCTGCTCGCTGTGCCTGCCAGGCTCCCAAAGGCTCCCCTGTCCTGCAGGCACAACAGGAGCACCATTCCCTTCCGAAATCCAGGGTAACAACTTCCAGTGAGGAGATTCTCATCCAAATAGCTGTACTGAAGCCTGCATTCCCAGGTTACTATTTTGATAGAATTATGGCAGAGGTCATGTCTCGTACACGGGGTCTCACCCTTTCCACACCAGCAGTGGCAGCAGCACTTGAAATTTGGTCCAAAGTGATAACATCTTTATGGTCCGGGGTGGAAAAAAGTCACTTACTGTGTGTGTATGCACATCTATTTCTATGTGAATGCTGAAGTTCCCATTGAATTTCCTGAATGAAAAGAATGCCAAAGACTCAGGAAACACTACCTTTTTTGTGTGTAAGAAATATCCCGTAAATTGAAAAGTGTAGATGAGATTTTGGAGGCAAAAAACCCAGATTTTTTTTCTCCAACAGTTAATCAGCTTCAGAAGGAAATCTCAGTGCTTTGAAAAAATGAGAAGGGAGAAAGGTGAGTTTGGATTGAAGAGTTGTGGATGTAACTCTGGACACATGCTTCCAACCCAGATCCTCTGAGGCGTCTGTGGGAGATGAATATGCAGTGCTGACTGCCTGCCTCCTGTGCTAATTTGAGCAGAGTGCTCACATAGTGCTGACTGGAGGCTGTTATTCAGTTCATCCAGCTCACACCTGATTCTCAGCTAGGTTTAACACAGTGAGCTATAGTTTTATTGCCCTCCCCTATCTCCTCCTCCCCCCAGCTTGAAAAGGTGCTCTTCAATCAAAGGCTGATGTCAGCGTGGGAGTAATAACCTTCACTAAGGGCAGCAAGGAGGGACATCTGGGCAGGCTAGGGGAAGGGGCAAGGAGTAAATCCATCAGGATGTGCAGATTGCATTGCTATCAGAGGAGTGCTTCAGGACAGCTTTTTAGTGTGGAAACATCCAAAATGCCCCTGCCCTTGGCTCAGAGTTTTCATCTGAAGGACATAGAAAGGCCAAGAGAACTGGGACTGACAGCAAAGCAGGGATAGGTGGTGTGTTTATAAATGCAGAAAAAAACAAATCCAAAGTGTATTGTAGATGTTCAGAAAGGAGAAAATCCAGTGTCAAGCACAAGGAGTGTGACCTTAAAGTAAGGTGGCACCAAGTCCTGTGGTCAGTTCTGCCTTCAGGACAAACCAGTGAAATTATGGTTATTTGCTTCCCCTCTCTCCAACACACTTATAACAGCAAACCTTTTTTTTTTTTTTTTAATTTTTCCTCCCTATTATTTGTCTGCCTTGAAGTGTGCCAGGTTTTTAGAGGACAAGGACCACTTGTATGTTACTATCTGCAGCTTTTAGGGCCAACTGTAAAGGAATTAATAACTGGTAGAGGAAGGGTATTGAAGGGTACATCCTCCGAGTACTCATGTCCACAGAGAATCCCAGCAGATTCTCATCTCTATGTTTCTCAGCAATGAGGACAGAGACTACTTCTTTTAAAAATTGCCTTTCTTTTGCAATTTCTAAAAAAACTCTAAATCCCCAAAGAATTCATGACATTGATATGAACAGGCACTTAAACCTTCCTTGAACTGGGAAGTTGGTTTCAATGTCAGGAATAAGTGTGAGTTTTACTTGGGGCTCTGTTCAGCTTTCTGTGGTGGAGGCTTAATGCCAAAAAGCTTTTCACATGGAAGGTGCTATAATTCCAGCCACTGGACAAACCCATCACTTTTATTTGCTAAATTACTTCTGAAGGAAAATTCCATTTTCATGGAGAAACTTAAGCGTTTCCACAGCAAAGATGACATTTCCTGGCAAAAAATATTTTTCCCTTACCATGCTTGCTGTTCATCTAAAAGCAGAAAAATAAATTGATTTCTTTGCAAGAACTGGGAAAGAAATAAAGAGGATAGAAGCTTGCTTTTGTTTTTAGTTAACTGAAATAAAAATTAAAATTATTTTGCATGGTTCTAGATTAGAAAGCAACTTTTTATGATCCAGAAAATACTCAGCTTTTGGTTACTACAAATTAAGCTTTTCACCTACCCAAAAACCTGAGTATTGCCTTGGTTAAATACCTATGCCTTTGGGCACTTGGATCCCTTCTCCGACATGTCAGAAATTGATTATCCGGTTATCCTCCAATTTACTAAACCCCATGTCTCAGATTCTGAAAATGTTTGTGAGGTGCTGTAATGCAATTTGCCCAGCTCAGCCCGGGCCCCTTGGCACTCGTGTGAGTGCGTGTGCTGAATCCCATGTGATTCATGTCCAGTGTACCGTGCCGGGCAGAGCGGGCAGCTCGTCTGGGTGACCCTGGGTGACAGACACCAGCTGGGATCACGCTGATCCCAGTGTGCCTTTTGTCACTGGATGCCGGGGCAGCCAAACAGTCAGGGCTGCAGCACCAGATGATCAGCACATACCCACGGGATAGAGATGGCAGGGAGATGTGTGTGCCAGGAACGTGCCTCAGTGCCTTGTGACCGCACACGGGCTCGGGCCAGGGGCAAGGCAGGGACTGTGCATCCTGCAAAGCACCCTGCACTGCTCTCTGCAGAACAGTCAGCCATCACACACGGGCTCGGGCCAGGGGCAAGGATGTTCCATCCTGCAAAGCACCCTGCACTGCTCTCTGCAGAACAATCAGCCATGTCGCACAGAGGGGATGTCAGCTGGGCAAAAAGGCCGGGAACTGGGAATAGCAAAGGAGCTGAGGGGTCTGCTGCCCAGTTTAGGGTGCCATCACACCTTTTATACAAGAGGTGCCAGCAAGGCAGGCGTGGCCCTGGGAAGAGCTCAGGTATCATACAGAACTAGTGCCTGGTTTTGGAGCTACTCTGAACCTCCCCCTGCCAACATTGCTGATCAAAACTCACTGAGACACAGAGTCAAACTGATGGAGAAAAGTCTCCAAAGACAGGAACGACTCCTAAAGCCAAGAGGTAATGAGAGAAGCAAGAGAGGACCTGTGGGATCAGCTCCTGATTGCTCACGTTTGTACGCAGGGAATTGCAAGAGGTTAATAAAAACAGATTAACTTGTTGCTCAGAAATTCTAATAAAGAAAACCTAGAAGCATTAGAAAATCATTGCAGTTGGATGGACATGGAGAAATTATGGGGGAATCATCTTCCCAAAGGATAGGAAGAATTTGCTAAAAGTTATTTTTCCTTGTCCAAATCCAAAACCCAAATTGGACACAAACACTAGCAGACCAGGAATGGAAAACTGAGGTCAATGGGTCACCACTCATCTTTGCGTGGATGGAGATATAAAGTTTCATTGTACTTTCCCTGTGTGAGTACAACCCACTGAAGATGGAGAAGCCTTTCTGCAGCTTAAGAAATACTAATAGGCACTTCTAGTAATGACTATTTGAAATAGAGAAATACTCAAAAATATTCTCTTAAATATGTTCACAGCTTATTCTTTTCACTTCTAAACATTTTGTAAAGCTATTGCTAATGTTTCTCTGGCAATTGGAAGGGAAGCCAATGGGAAAAATAGTGCAATATCTCACTTAACATAATTGCCAGTGATTGCTGACACCCCGATTTCTCTGGATTGCAGAACTTTTCTCCCCTAACATTTTAAGTGGGATCATGCTGGAAGCATTCCATGGCTGGTGTGGAGCAGCAATCACAAGAGGACCTTGCTGAAGACTCTCAGCCAGGTTCCTTTCTGCTGCTAATATTCAAACAAATAACAATAAAACAAACAACCCATCACTCAGAAATAAATCTGGGATTGGTTTGCCAAAAATTTCCTTTGTGCAAATTATTTTCAAGTTTCTGTTTTTCTTCCATTTGCTTCATTAGTCATCTTCTGGGTTAATATCTCATTGCTGCCAGTTGCTGCAAGCTTTATAACATGGGAAAGTGTAGCATGATCATTTTTAAATGGATATAAGCTAATAAAAGTGGGTTGGAAAACCTTAGAAGCATTTCCAGCAGGAGATGAAATTCACTCTATTTCAAAACATTCCATGTTAATGAAATTTTGGTCCACAGTAAGAATTGCAGGGGATTCTGATAATGTTAAAATATCTTTATTTTCATGCTGTGGCATGGAATATCTGAGGTTAATCTGAATAGAAACCTTAAATGTTATTTAATATACATATAAATACATATGTATGTGTGAAAAGACATAGTAACATTAAAGAACACAGTGTAGCCAACTCTTTGGGGTCCTTAAGTGTGCCCTTTAACTTTCAAAAACAGGAAGAAAACCAAAAATTGAACGTAATTTTTTTAATCAGAGTGCTATGCCACTCATATATTGACCCTTTATCACAAGAGAGAGCTTGAAATCTAGTGCTGTGCCCAAGTAAGTGGACAAACCTTCCAACATTTTCCAAGTGACCCTGCCCAGGAGTTGTCCAACCTGTAAACTTTGCACACAGCATTCTGACAGTGCCACCAAGCCTGGCTCTGGGGAAGCACCAACCTCCCCTTACTGCTGAGCTCTCATATAACCTGAAAACTGGCTTGAAATGAGTCTTTATCATGTCCCCACTCTCCTTTTCAGATTAGGGCAAAGAAAAGTATTGGAAAATTACACAGGGTCGTTGTTTTTCTTCAGTCCAGTACAATTTATACAAACTTGATTTTCTACCTTCTCATCAGGACTCCTCTGTCTGACTCTGTCTGAAATCACACTCAGGACAAGACTGGCTCAAGAGCCTTAATACCATTATAGCTCAGTTTTGCTGGAAAATCCCAGTGCACAGTTGTTTTCCATTTCCCTGCTTATCAGCTGAGCCCCAAACACTTGCATAAAGTGGGCTATTAACCCTGCTCCCATCTGGCCACAGGTGTCTGCATCACCTCTCCAGACTTACACATCTCTTATCTTATCACTGCATCCTTTTGATCAGGCAGCATCTCTGAGCAGATCTAATCTCCCTTTCAGAGTCAGTGTGACCTAAGTAATTCCCCCTTCCTGGTGTCCTTCCTGCAGCAGGAGCTGGGAGATGCAGGCAGGCGATTAGGGAAAACTGCATTACAGGCTCAGAAATCCTTTTCTGATGGCTTTTTTTTTTTTTTTTTTTTTTTTTTTTGGCATGTTTCTCACAAACAACTGGTGTAAAGTAACAGCTGGGAAGGTAAACTCGTCACCTCCTAATCTGCTCCTCCCAGGATATGTTAGAAAAAGTGAGATTTCACATCCAGCAGCAGCTGTAGTGTAAGAAAGGCCACTGCTTGAGGAAGAAAATCTGTCAGCCCCCTTAGGTGTCACATTCAGGAAGGCACTTAAGTCACTCCAGCTCCTCAATAACAGAAATAACTCCTCTGACTCCAGTGGGACAACTCAAGTGCTCCCAGCAAGGCACACATCATTCAAAACTGGGGCCACATGCAGCACTCTTATCTGTGTGCTCACATGGATCAGCAGGGCTCCTGCTCTGCAGGACAGCTGGAACCATCATCCATGGCCAGAGTCTCAGTCTGAGCAAAAAAATGTTTCATTTTTAGCACTAAAAAGCTGCACTTGGCCTTCAAGTTACTCACGGTGAAATGATAAACAAGCAAAGGTCAAATTTCAGACTGCCAAACTATTATCAGGCCCCCCTCCACAGCAACTCTTCAGGAAAACGCGTAATTGCAGAACTAATGAGTCATCTGTACACGCCACAATTAGCAGGACTGCCCGTGTAATCATGTTAATTGCACGGAACAAAGCGGGGATGGGAGGGCCCGCAGCACCGGCCCAGGAACCGGGGCCAGCCAGTGACAGATGAGCACAGAAACACACAAACACCCACACGGCTTTCAGGGAGTGCAAACCCAGCAGACACCGACACTGCATGCAGCCAGCAAAAGCATAAAACGTGCAGGAGTGAGGAAGTGGATATGAAACATGATGGAGAGGAGTTAAGGAAGGAATGGGAAGGGCACAGTGAGAGAAAACTGAGGAATGCCCGTTTATGTGTGAAAAGACAGCCACAGCAAAGAACTTTGTGAAGGTAGCAGGCCAGGCTCCCTCAGTTTGCCTCTTTCTTCCCCCAAAAGGAGTGGGGGGAAAGGAAACGTGAGAGAGAAAATGAAGAATAGACAACTACAAATAACAGAGTGGAGGTAGAGTGAGTCAGGAGAGGGAGAAGGGAAGATAAAGCACCAGGACTGGAGGAGAGGGCACTCTAAGCTTTGATGGCATATTATTTAATTTAATATATTTAAGCTCCTTTATTGCTCTATGACTTTGGCAGACGTCCTAAATCTCTGCAAGTGTGAGAAAAAGACACATGGCAGCTATTTGGAACTCCTGGGGATTTCACTGTTGCTGAGTACTTAGTGAGTTTTGTAATTAAAGACAATTTAGAAAAGGTAGAAAGAGAACCTACTGTTCACCCAAAGCCACAGCCCCTCCCAGAGTAAACCTCTAACTCCACAGGAAAACTGATCTTCAATTATTACTGGAGCCAGAGATCCAGAGACCAGGAGGGAACTCTCAAGATTTTTAGGTTTGTTTTCACAACCAAAGCCACGGAGCTCACCTAGAGCCCCCCATGGCCTCCAGCACACTGCAGGCTAAAGGAGATGTTCTAAAGAGATGTCAAAACCCTGATTTAGAGAATTCACGTGACAGTAACTTGGCAGTGAGTTAGAACCGAGGCAGGACATGCACAAAACCTTCAGCCTCTTCCCTGGGACACAAGTCAGACTCCTTGGCAGGGAACCCCTCATACCCCGAGGTGCTCAGAGTGCAGCGAGAACACCATTTGTGTGCTGAAACTACAGGGCTTTAGGTCAGGGAGATGTTTCCAGGCACAGCTAAAAAAGCCTTCTCCAGCTGCAATCCCAGCGAGTTAAACCGACCTTCCTTTAACCTCAGCCAGAGTATTGGTTCATTTACTGTATGGGAAAGAAATCAACCCAAACTCCCTGGATCCAGCAGATTTGTTTCAATATTTTCTGTACTGTTCCACAGGATGTGCCATCGGGCTGCTAACGCGGCCCGCACCGGGAGTCAGTGTGAATAAAGGATTTAATTACCATTGAGATGTCCCTGGTATAGCTTTCTGCTGTCCTGCAAACCCTCCTTCCTCACTTGTTTCCAGCACTAAGAGGCACCTTTTCCCCGGCAGGGAGGCAGGGCCGTGTGGGGTGCACGGTGCAGGGATCCCTTTGTTGGCCGGGCTCCGTGAGGGAACGCGCCCTCAGTGAATGACAGCCAGGCCTGAAAGTCAGCCTTGGCTTTTGAGAGCTCAGCTTTCCTCCTGAATTACCGCCCTGTCACCTCAGAAGGCAGGCATTTCCCTTGGCAGGGACAGGGCAATCCCGTGGGGCAGCCTGGGGCTCTGAGGGCCTGGGTGACTCACAGGTAGCTCAGCAATGCTGTGGGGCAGCCTGGGGCTCACAGGTAACCCAGCAATGCTGTGGGGCAGCCTGGGGCTCACAGGTAACCCAGCAATGCTGTGGGGCAGCCCTGGGGCTCACAGGTAACCCAGCAATGCTGTGGGGCAGCCCTGGGGCTCACAGGTAACCCAGCAATGCTGTGGGGCAGCCTGGGGCTCACAGGTAACCCAGCAATGCTGTGGGGCAGCCTGGGGCTCACAGGTAACCCAGCAATGCTGTGGGGCAGCCTGGGGCTCACAGGTAACCCAGCAATGCTGTGGGGCAGCCTGGGGCTCACAGGTAACCCAGCAATGCTGTGGGGCAGCCTGGGGCTCTGAGGGCCTGGGTGGCTCACAGGTAACCCAGCAATCCTGGGGCAGCCCTGAGGCTCTGAGGGCAGGCAGGCTCACAGGTAACTACTGATGTTTTACAGAGCTCTGACAGGACACCACGAACACCAGGCAATTGCAGCTTTGCTCTCAACCACAGACACTATCAACGCTTTTGCCTCTGCTGGCGCTGCGGTGTCAGGATTTATTATTTTCCTAAAATTTATTTCCCCACTAGATCCAGCTACTGTAAAGCTCTGGAGGTCTGTGTAAGACAGATGATAATGCTTTCATCAAATCTCGGCCAAAGAAAAAGCCTCCAGGGTGGAATCATGAATGCAATAAAGATGTTTTCGTGACTTCAGTATTTACATAATGTTATATCCAGTGCTGTGCCCCGAGTTCCCAGTGAAGAGTGAGGCCATCTGCACAAGGACACACTGATTCCTCCACACAGGTCACAGGCTGCACTGACAGATCAGCAGGCTGAACACAGGGTGTTTAATTATCCTGCTAAGGAGGGGAAACTGAGGCACACAAGTCATGCAAGGGGGCTGTGCTGCTGCTGATAACCAGATCAGACATTGGAATTCATCTTTTTGCCTCAAACTCATGCTCAGAGGGCCACACACACACTCCAGAAATATGGAGTAGGTCTGCCAGTTATTCTCACACTTATTTCTGGTCATGTGATGGTTCCAGCTGGGGTAGAGATAGACACTGCTCTTCTATAGTTTGAAACCAATTTCTAAAGCAAAAAATTACAATAATGGTACAAAACACTGGAGTGTAAAAGACATCATCTTTGCTTCTGATTTAATTAATGCTTCCAAAGACCTGCTCCTCATTGGAATGAATCCTAAGCAAAGTGCCCCAAGATTGCTGTGATTGTAAAAGCCTAGGCATTGGATGAGTTTGGCAGGGAAGGGGTTTCCCAACTTCTTGTGAGCAAGCCTGGCTGTGTTAAAATCCAGTAGATTAGACTGGATAATGAAGGAAGGAATGAAGAAATAAGGAAGAAATTCCTAACTGTGAGGGTGGTGAGACCCCGATGTGGCTGCAGTGAAAGAAGGGGTGTGCAGAGCAAAAGAAGGAGTGCTCTGCTCAAGGAGGGCTGAGATGCAGAGAGAAAGTTCCTGGCTCAAGCAGGTCCTGGTCAGCAGCCTGGACACGCATGGGCAGCTTGGGGAGTTTCTAGCATTCATTTCCACCTCTCAAACACAAAGGTACCATGCTGCCAAGCTGTGCTTCCAGAAGGCCCTGCAGGTTCACAGGCTCTCTGCCTTGCTGCTAATGATTGTGTCACGCCCTTCAACTCCTGGGCAATGCTTGGCTTTTGAAGGAGAAGAGAAATGAGCTCTGCCCACTTTCGAAATGAAAAGTATATCTCACAATACAAGCAGTTTATTTATCGGTGCATTTTAAAATGCTGCAAGCAAAACTAAAAGAAAAGCAAAGGCTTCATCAGGAGAGTTGTGTTCAATCTTTCACCTTAATTGTAATGAGAAAACCTTCCTGTGCTTTGTAAAATCCTCAAAATGTATTCCTGTTATCCACTATTTTCAGCTCAGGTGATTTTCTGAGCTTGTTGTTATTTTTCAATGTGCAAATCTCCAAAGGCCCTGCCTTGCAAATACTTGTTCAATCTGCTCTTGAATTCAAGCAAACTTTTAGCATCCTTTGGCCAGGAATTCCCAGACTGCTGCTCCCTGCAGCACGCCTGGTTTCCTAGCTGAGGAGCAGGAGTTTAGTCAGCCCCTCCTTCCGTGGAAACTGCTCCAAAACATCCATCAGGTGCTGCCTTCCCCCAGCCCTGTTCGCTGTGCTCTTGTTGAGTAGTGTCCTGGACACCAGAGCTGGATTTCAGTGGACCTGAACCGATGTTTTCTGGTTTGCTTTGCTTTTCTGAGTGCAGCCAAGCCCCGATGTGCTGATGGAAGCAGCTAGGATAGCCCCCGGGGCTTGTTCCAGAGCAGCACATTTCATGTGCAAAGCATAACCGGGGCTGTATCTCCCTGTGTGCACCATGGTGTATTGTTCTACACTGAACTTCATCTGCTGCTTTACTGCCCAGCCACAGGCTGCTGTGATGAGCCTTCCACAGAGCCCTTCTTCGTCCTTACCAATATGATAACTTCATAACAGCACAGACTTTGTCCTCTCCAGCACAGACCCCTCCCTACAGACCTCCTGGATGACTTCACACCCATTCACACCAATCTGCTGCTGCTTCTTTTTCAGCCAGTTACAGAGCCATGGCAGCAGCATCCCTTCACTGCTTTGCTTCTCATACAAACTACATATGAGGAACATTAGAAACATCACTCTGGGAATTCATGTGGAGTATATTATTTGGACCACTCATATGTACATTAACCTTTCCAAAAGATGCCTTAAAAGAGCTCTAACTACAAATGGAAACATTTTGTCAAATTAAAATACATTCAGATGCATTTCAAAAGCCAGAGCTGAGTGTTTCTCAAACAATTGAACCATTTAGTCAAACACCTCTGTCCTGCCTTATTGCAGCTATCCAAGGACAGATATTAACTAATTACTTTCTGTTTATAGATGCATTACTCAATATTTAGCCTCACATTTTATAAGAACACAATTCCCTACAGCATCTTCTGCTAAAAACAAACTCTTCCCGCACAAAAGGGAGAAACACTGGAGGAACTTGGTGGATGTCAGTCATATCAGCCTTCCTTCCTGAGATACTTGGTAATCTGGTTTATTAGATAGCTGTCACAAAGATTACAAGATCTATAACACTATTTCCCCTTGGTGCTACATGGCTGATAAATTTACAGGTTCAGGTTGCACCTAGGAAGGAGGTTGAACTGCCAGAACTTTATTAGGAATGGGACATAATATATCTTCACGTGTCAGAGCTGCTGGAGGCTCTATCAGGAGAGAAGAAACTTTACTGGGCCTTTCCTCTCTTCCTGTGAAACACGTTTTATGAGGTTCTCAAGTGACTGTGGCTGATTTGTGCTGCCATGCTAACAAGCAGATGTGCTCCATTTAACAATGCACTCTCTGACTACACCAAAAGGCTTAGGTGAGACCCAGTGTCTGGGTTTGGCTGCCTGCCTGCAAGGCGCAGTCCCCTCGCAGGGGAGGGCAGGCAGTGCTGGTTTCACCTTCACTCCTGCTTGCAGACTGTGCCTCATTTGCTGGAGCTCTCAAGGCAAGGGGTGAACCTGCACGGTCACCTGGAGTCCCGGCCATGACTCTGCCTCTGAGATGACTGCTCTGAAAATCCTTTCTGGTGCAGCAGCCCCTGGTGCCAGGCAGCCTGCAGCCTGCCAAAACCCACAGCAGAGCCAGCCAGAAGCTGTTCTGGGTCTGTGGGGACAACCTGCATGTTTACAGACGCGCAGATTGGTCCCAAGTCACACACTCTTCACTGTGGCCCAGAGGGGACTCTGAAACTGCACATCTCTGAGAACATGAGAACTTTGTCCATAAGGCCAGACAGGGAAATATCAATAATCAATATCAATAACCTCCACACACTAGGGACAGGGAGAGAGGGGAAATGCTGGAGACCAAATGAATTGAAACATGAAAAACCCTCACAGAAATACTAAGGATAGAAGTACATCTCTCCGTTTCTGACTGCCACCTGTACTTGATTTGCCATTTGTCATATGCAAATCAAATATGTAGAGAACAATATCTTTCACAATAACAATATCTTTCTTCCACATGAGCTGAAGTTCAGCCAGATCAGTGGAAAACAACCCTGTGGCTGCTGTTACAGCCACAACATCACATTGCTCAAGACAGGTACGTTATTCACTAAAGCTGCACTGGGTCCAAGGATGTAAATTTGTCACAGTGGAATTTGGCCTGTGCAACATCCAGAAGTGCCAGTGGAAATACCCTGGAAAGGCAGATCAGGAATAATTAACTGAGCTCCACATCCTCTGTGTCCTGGTGGCTACTTGTGCCACAGCCAAAAATTCCTTTTTGCAACTTGAAATTTGCTCTGCTCCTCTTCTCTCCATTATAATTTGACACCCCCGTAATTTTCCTTTTCCCTTCGAGCCTCTTTCTCCTGCCCTCTGCTATGACAGAGCCATCAGCAAAGGCACGTTCAGTTGCCATCCCTGTGTCAGAGCCCCTGATGCAGCCTGACTCCACACCCATCTCCTCCCAATTGACAAAATTCTATTCTCTGTATATTTCATCTTACTACACCTTACTATTTAATGTGAAGAACTGATCAGTAAGGCTCTAGAGCCCAAGGTAAATTCTGTTAGAGTACCTCTAATACTTGCATTGCTGGGGGCAGTGTGTATGTATGCAAAGACGTTGTTAATAGGATTTCTACATTTCTACAATTTCTACATTTTCAGCATGTCAGTATTAGTCAGGTGTCACATCTGTAGATCAGAGCAATCAGCTGACAACAGCACAGGTCCTGGTAAGCAAGGCCACTACTCAGGTGGATAGATATAGTTCAGACTTTTGTTCTTTTCAAATTAAAACCTCACTCTGAGTGCCATTACAACAATATACATTATAAATTACCTATGCAGGAGTATCTGAATTCTTGCAGTGCTATAACTGATCACTATTACTCACTGTGTTTCACAGATGAGAAAACTTTCCTGTTTCAGAGCTTACACTTAGTCTTGCAATCAGACCTACATTATTAAAGGTGGTTTTTCATTTAAGGAGAAAATAAATTAGTTTTAAACTAACTGTCCAAATCATCCAGCACTTCTTACTCTAGATGGCATCAGAATTCAGGAACTGAATTCAGTCACTGTTCACCAACTTGACACTGAGCCATTCCTGTCCATATCTGAACCAATATTAAGGTCATAGCAATAGTCCAAATTCTTTCATGTATGGAAATTAAATATAACAACAAACACCTCATGGCAATTCCAACAAAACCTGTACAAGGAAGGAACTCAGGCTTGGCCACATACATTCACATTAGCCAAATCACAATCCCCATGCAAAGCTTCGGAAGACTTCAGCCAAAGCCCTAAGTTTAAAGATTAACATGGTTAAAGCTTGAAATATGATCCCTATCAAATCTGATGGTATGTGGAGGTTGAGAAGAGGTGAGAGTTTGTAACATCAAGTATGTGTTCTCGGTATCACCAAAATGATGCCAAGTGCAAAGGTTTATCACCTGGAATCCAGACCACAAAAATCCTCAGCCTTGCCCAAGTCGTATTAGAGGTTGCCTCTCTTTAATTAACAAAGCCTTTTTATTTTGTGATATGCACCTTTGCCAATCCCCTGATAACACGCTGAAATGTGCAAAAAAAGATGTCAGGGAAGCCAGGGAACAGCTTTTACAAGATCATTATATACATTTGGTGATATAATGTCATCAGTGCCAGCTTTTGCCTGGTTGTTCTCTTTTTCATCCATTCCAGTTAATAGACTGAGAGGGAATGGATTGAAAAATAGTTTAAAAAGTAAAATTGAAAAGTACTCATTTCAAACTTTTGAAAGAAGCAAAGCAAACTTATATACTTATATATTTTTAATATAGCTCAATAAATTCTCCTGTTTCAAAAAAAAAGTAAAAGCAAAGTTGGTTATCTTTATCTTAGCAACATTTCACTTCCATTGGTGTGTTCTCTTTTCCTCAATTATTTCCCTCCTTTGGTATCTTCATCAGTTTCCTGAAGAAGCAGAACAGCACAAATCTCTGAACAAGTGCAACTGTACTGACATGACAGCAAAAAACCCTGAAAGATTTTTACCTATATTTTTCCTCCTTCCTCACTAACATGCTGCAGGGCTCAGATTGCTTTGTTGTCCTTTCTCAGATGCAATAAATATAATAATCCACAACCTGAGAAATGTAGAGACAATGATAATCAAATAGGACCCTAAGTGGAATGATGTAACTGATTTATTTCTAAAAAGCTTTTCCCTTCTAAAACTGAGCTGAAATGTTACTCTTTGAGTCAAATCTAGCACAGACTTCAGCTGGACCATGACCTGGCCCACAGTGCCTCGCTATAAACACACACCCATGCAGAGCAAATAAAGCTGAAATCCTGCAAAATTATAGCGATAAGCTGAAAGAAATCACTAAATTAACAAAACACGTTTTAAGGGAAGGATGCCATAAAGTTAATTCCCAAATCTTCAAGGCAAAATGAAGGCCTAATTAAGAGCTCTGGGCAAGGTTTAGCAGTTGGAGAAAGAAGGCACACATACATTCTCCTCCCTTTAGATAAATCAGCAATTACTGCGAGAGCAGCAGACTGGGAAATGAGGAGGAAACCCCCCTGTGTTACAGGCCCCAGCTTGCCCGTTCCCTGTATTCCTGTGATTATCTGGAGTGCTGGCCTCTGCCAAAAACCAGGATGAAATTTTAAGGCAATGCAATTTCCTTGTTTTCAAGAAGGAACTTGTGAAAGCAGAGCAACAACCCAGCCCCACTGCACCTTTCCCTTGTGCAGCCTCTGACTGCTGAACAGCACCAGCAACCTGACTGAAAGCAGCGGTCCTGGCAGCCACTGCTAAAATGAGATGCAAAGGTGGCAGCGGCTCACCATTTCACAGCAAAACTCTAAATATAAACCATGTATGTTTGAAGAACATGAAACATAAAATATATACTTTACATCAAGTACTGAACAATCAAGTACTGAACACTGAAAACATCTCACCCATGCTTCAGCTAAATGGAACTGTTATACTGGGAAATTAAATGTTTTCAAAGCAGGGAATAGAAATGAATTAAAACTAGTCTGACATAAACCTGTTACAAGTATCTCTATATCTGTGGGATTTGAGTTATCACACTTTGCTCAAGTGCACATCCTCTAGCATATAATCAGCAAACATAAGCAGAAACAGTGGGCGTTTTATTCCCCAAGATGAACAATATTTATCCTGAGAACTGTGTCAGGCTTCTCTGAGCTACTGGCTTACAAAACCCTATGGGGGAAGAGAACAACAACCTGAGCTCTAAGCCCTACATGCCATTATGTTATTTTGGGGTGCAGCAGAAATGTACTTCAAGCCCCTGGGAATGCTCCCCTTCTCGAGGGGGAATTCTGGAACACCTTCTGCTCCTAATCATTTAGCAAAAGCTCATCTGTGAACGCAAACCTAGTGCAGAGGTTTTAATTTCTGGCTTGGGATGAATCCACAATCAGTGTTGGTGTTGTTGTTGTCTCTCACCACCGTGAGTCACCATCTGGCAGCGAGCTACAGCCCAGGAAACTTCTATAACTTCCCCTTAATTTATTCTTTGGGTTTCTCATCCTCCTTTAGGATGATATTACCAGAAACTGATCCAGATGTCACAGGGAGAGGCAGGAGATAAGTAGCTATGAACTGGCTCAGACAATTCTCTGCAAGGCTTGGATTCCCAACAGCTATTTCAGACACAACTGCAAGCAGCCACAGAAAACTTCAGCGTTCTTTTGGCTGGAGAATAATTAAATGGATAATTTATACAGGTCATGATTCAGCCAAGCATTTAACTACACAGTTAACTTTGAGTGTATATTGAAATCTACTGCGAGTGGTTATTAGCACATATGTTAAATTAAGTCCTGTTTCAGAATTTTGTGTAGTCAGTGTCTGCTGTGTGAAGGAGAAAACACAACTGTGACATAGATGGCTGCTGGACGGCAAGTCTAAGTCTATTTTGCCTCACATAGGTTTGGGCTGAGATTTAAATTAGATTTTAATAAACTGCATCAATGCTAAGCTGAAGTATCCTAGAGCTTACATACATAAAAACATTTCTATGTTTCAACCAAAAATATAGTTATAGGAACTGATTTTCCACTAGAAAAAATAAAAAAAAAAAAAAAAAAGAAAAAAAACGCAGTAAAAGTAAAAAAGAACAAAAAGGAGAAAAATTCAAAACAGATTTAAAATTAAACATCAACTTCAGTGATTTTCCAAGCACCTCCACTCTCTGGTGAGGGCAAGTCTCCAATCTGAGAAGCAATATGTTTGCAAAGGCCTGGAATTCTTTGAATTCTGGCAACTGAAGTTCAGAGGTGATCTCTTCAGCCAAACAGAAGACTCTCTCGAGCTTTTTTAATCTTAGAAGGTACCTTGCACCTCTACAGGTTATTAAGGATTTTGGTGATGGATTCTGGCCTTCTGTAGTGGGTGGAGTGATCTTGTCCTTTGCTCAGAGTGCCCTGCCAGGATCATGCTGCAGTGAGAAAATGATGGCAGCATTCACAAGCCCCTCCAGGCTCCCTGGGCTTGGGGCGCCTCTCCTGTAATCCACAGGGTTCCTGATGAGCGCCAGACTCCCCCAGCCCTCCCAGGGATCCTTCACCAACTGCTGGGCAGCTCACACACACCTAACACAGCTCTGAGAACCGTCAGGGTGTGTGTGCCACCCACCAGCACAGTGTGGGACGGGACCCAGGGTCCTGTGCCTGCCAGGCCACTCACAGTCACTGCGCTCACTAGGAAAGGCTCAGGGGTAGGAAAAGCATTGATTTAGAAAGCACAGACCTGCAACAGCAGGACTGAGCCAGAGAAGGGCCACATGCATTATTTAATCCCCAGCAACGCCAATCCTCTGCAGTGCTGTGGCACCCCAGGCTGTGTCCCAGTGGAGCTGGGCTGGCTGTGCCAGGCTGCTCCCAGTGGGATGTGTCTCTGACCTATCTGCAGCCACACTCTGGCAGCTCAGCACGCTGGCATCATTCAAGGTGGATTTAAACCTGCCCACAGCTCCTGGCTGGAGCTGAAGTACAGCCACCTCTTCTCTCCTGCTTCCCTGGCTCTCCTTTTTCTGTGAATGGGCACAGGGATATCACATGATAACATGGGAACGCTCCCCTCCCTTCTCTCTCCTTAGAGTGTTTTAATTAACATTTCTATTATACACACTCATTACCACATTCCTGACTTCGGCTTTAAACTGGTCATTCTTGTTACAAGCCCTCTAGGACACAGTGGTAAAACTTTACACATCTTATATTGCAACAATTATTAATCACAGGTACAGTTCAGTGACTGAACTGCAGCCCCTGCTACCAGTCTCAGCACAAGACTTAAACAGAAACAAATGACAACGCTGGGAATGCTGGGACCTGTGTAGGGCGACACTCTCTTGACCCCATTAGTTTTATGGGACTCTTTGGGGGCTTTATCACAACTGCAGCTATTCCACAGCCCCACTGTGTCTGGCCAAGTGCTTCTGTGGCAGAGCAGGTGTGTGGGATGGGCTTACAAAGGAGAGGTGCCAAATCCACGGATGACCAAAGCACACGCTCTGTTACTGGGTGCCAGAAAATGCCCCTCAAAAAGCACAAAGCAGATCAGAAAATATTTCCTGGCAGAGGCGGCGGTGGGCAGCAGGATTGCCCCCGTACAGCCTACAAGGTTAACAGCTGAGACAGAGCTGGGACTGTCAAAAGAAGAGCTGAACGTGGGTAAATCCTTGCAGTGGGATGCTCTCAGCCAAGAGAACAAGCAGCCACCAGGAGAGATCGTATCTCCCAGCTGCACCTTGGTTCTCCTGCCCATCTCCTGCACCAACCTGGCACAGCCAGAAAAGCAATCAGGCTAACGAGTGTCTTTGTTGGTGTTACTGGGCAGCTTTCAACTGGACCCATTCCCTCTCCAGGTCTCCTGTGTGGGTGGAAGAAAAGCCTTCTCTGTGCTTGGATTAGTCCAAAGGGACTGCAGGAACCTATCACTGTCCTAACTATAGGCTGGTGGTGTTTCAATATTTTCTTCTGATAGCACTTCACCCTTTTTGTGTTTGCCTGGGCTTAGATGGTGATTAGTGGGCGTCTTATAAGAATGTGGAACAACTGAAATAGGAAACTGAAAGGGAGGCTTTATATGCAGGCTTAGCCTAGTGGGAATAAGATCCTTCTTAGATCCCTCTAATTGCTTTAATAATTAAGAAACTATTTTGCTAAGCTGCATTTTACTTGATTTTAATAAAATCAATCATGTAGAGCCAAGAATTTAAGCATCACTTCAAGCGCTTACAGGGAAGAACACATCCCTCTTAATTTGTGCCTTCAGGAAAAATTAATAAAACATGTGTGAGTACCTAAAGTGAGTTTTAAAAGCCTGCTCTGTGTTCCTGAATTCCTTCAATGCTGGCAAAACGAATGACACTGGTCAGTAAGCGCCCCAACCGTGCTGTTTCAGGGACTTGTGGCTGTGATGCAGGAAGGCCAGGTGCTTCAGTTGCACGCCAACATGTACTTCTCTTTGAACTGCTAAATGATCCCGTCCACCTCAAAGGAACTACATTTAGACCTAAAATAAAGCATCTTCTCAAGCAATTTTATTCTGGGGGGGCTCTACTTTCCATTGTTTACACAAGCCAGTGAATTTTCACTCTAAGTTAAAACTAGCCAGATTTTCACCGTCGAGACAATAGGAGACCTCTGATTTGAACGGGTGGAGGCTTGGGAGCTTTGTGGCTCAGAGCTGGCACTTGAGAAATAAAGTTTGAAAACCACCCCTATATATCTCAAAGGGGAAAAACTCTGGGCTCAGCCAGGCTGCCATGAAAACCCAGGGTGGCTCCACAGAAAAAAGAAACACCCCTTTGAGTGACCCCACTGAATTGTCTGTGCTTTGGGTTATTTCTTTCCATTGCCTTTCCTCCACTCAATCCCAGGGTCAGTGACACCCACCAGTGCACTCCAGACCTGGTTCAGGTAGGAGGCCTTTAGGGACTATGAGGTGTTTGCCTGGTGAAAATAAGTAACCAAGCAAAAAGTACCTACTCAGGCCTAAATAAAATTCTATTTATTCAACAAGTCTGAAGCAGAAAGGTGTCCATCACAAAATACAGGTATCTCAGCCACAATTAAGGAAGTAAAGAATATATATGAAAAGCATGGAGTTGAGTTGGTTTTTTTTTCCCCAAACTTTCATACTTAAAAAGCATAAATTGTTGTTTTATTTAAGAATTGTTAAAAGAGTTTCCTCCTCAATCTACTTTTGAAAACACATCCTTTTAGCTGCATAATAGCTCCAAAACCCCAAAAAGCTCCAAAAATCATTCTCTGTGTCTATTTATCCACCTGCCAGAGGTAAAGCAACATTAGAAGTTTTTTGGGGAAAACAAAAAAAGCCTGAGCAGTGCTACCACAAATGGTAGCAGGAATAAAAACCCCAATTTGCCAAGACTGTGAGCTTAGTGTCCGTGTTATAAGCAGCTGCCGGGGGCTCAAACACTAACCCGGCACGGCGGGAGTTTGTGTCCCTTTGGGGAGGAACACCGCAGGGGGCGGTCAGAGGAGTGGCAAAGGCCGCGGTGGCTGTCCCTGCAGGACACAGCGTCCCCGGCACGCGGCCGCTGTCACTAGATGTCACTGTGCACACGGGCTGGGCGGGCTGGCACCGAGCGTGCCGGGCAGGGCAGCAGCGGGGGCAGAGCCTGCCCGGGCACCCTCGGCACTTGCGCCGCCCGCACTCGCGCCCAGCCCAGCCCAGCCCGCATTTCGGAGCACAGGCGCCTTTGTGCCTTTCTACAGCAAATGTTTCTGTTGTTGGTTCGAGGGATAATTCCTTCGGGCCTTCCCTGGTGACTGGGAAAGCTCCTTTAGTGTGACACTTCGGGGTGTCCCAGCTCAGGCTGGGCCAAGCAGAGGAGCTGGAGGTGCAGAACGGGAGCTCCTGCCACACCTGGGCTGAGCTTGAAGGACGCCTTTAACGCCTGCCATGCCCTCGGCTGAGCTTGAAGGACGCCTTTAAACACCCTGGCTGAGCTTGAAGGACCTTTCCCTGAGCTGGTGTGCAGCCAGAGCAGAGCCTGAGTTGCTGCCCGAGCTCCCAGCCATCCCGACATATCCCGGGGGGCTCAGAAGGCCCCACCTGGGCTGGGCTGCCCCCCTGCCCTCACCTGAGCCCACCCTTGCAGGGATTCCCCCTGCTGGAACACCTCTGCCTCCAGGCTCAGCCTGGGACCTGCCTCTCGTGCATCACCCCTCCTGTGAGCCATCCAGGAATTAGGCATTGATTACATCATTATGGATTATCCAGCCATAGAAACTTCCACATCCATTCTCCATCCATCCACAGGAAAGCAGCTGGCAATGCTTTGGCCATAGCTGTCTTTCAAATGTGACTTTTCCCTCAGTATCTTGTGAGATTTTTTCACTAAGTCATATAATTTGTGCGCCCTCTGATTGGAGGCTGAGGCAATAAGAAAAAAAAGAAAATCAAAGTGATTTCAAGACAGCTGCACCAATTTCTTATTGAAAGATATTTGAAAATAGCTGTGTGATTTTAACTTTTTGGCAAACTTCCTTTTGGACAAATTTAATTTACTTAAACATTCACAGATATTAAATTACACGAGTCACAGAAGGAATTAAAGCGAATGCACAGGGATAGATATTAGCTGTTGTAAAGCAACACTACTCCAGAGACTTCTGATTTGCATCAGTTAGGAATTTGGCGAGCAGGTTTTATTTGGTTCAATGTTCACAGAAGATTTCCCATTCAACCAGATTTACTAGACCTTGTTAAATTTCTCTTTAACAATTTTAGATAGGAAGCTCTATAAACCACTAACTTTTTTTCTTCTTTTTTTTTTGGGGGGGGGGTGATGTGTAAGAGATGCCACATTTGCAAAGAGATTTTTTTATCTTTTTAAGATAGGGTCAAGCGTGGGAAAGACACCAAATGGCAAAGGCAGATGAAACTATCTTGATCATCAGCATCCACTCAGTGTAAGAAGAATAAAGGACTATTTTATGGACCCCCATCCTTTCCTTGAAGAGGTACTTACACTATAATATTGGATTTGGGAAATAACAGAATCAAGGCACATGAGGAATTGAAAGACAGCAGCAAAAACAGCACAGAAAATTCCCAGTGATAAAATCTGAATTTGCATTTTACTTTCACTAAGAAAAAATAAATCCCTGTGCTGTGACTGGAGAAGTGTCTGAGCATTTCCAGCTTCCTGCAAGTGCATGTAAATTTACAGTGTTGTCCACAAAAACCACTGCTGCCAGTGATTCTGACATTTGCTTTCAAGAAATATTTGTACACAGTTAATTTGAAATATTGACTAGTGAGAACACGGACAAGAAGCAGTCATGGCAAAAGGCAGTGATGCAGGAATTCCAACACAATCTCAATGTTTGTGCAGTACTTGCCTGGCCAGGGAGTACCAGGCTGCTGGCTGGGATGAGCCAGTGCCATCCTGTTACTTATGTCAGAGGAGAAGTCCTAGTGCTCACCTCTTTTTTCTCTCTAGCTCTAAATATTCCATAGTTTCTTGTTTATAAAAGAATAATGGATCTCCATAAACTTCTGCTGGAGAGAGAGGAGTCCACAGTGCCCATCAAAGCTGATCCAGACCCCCCCACACAAACCCCTTCACATGCCTTACAGGTGACTTTTTGCAATGCTCATCCTGTTTTACATCTCAAAATTAAATAACCTTTGTTCTTCTTAGCAGTCATTTGAATAATCCATTTCATTCTATGGCAGACAAAATCAACATCTGACATATCCTGCTCTCTTCCTTGCACACCAGTTTCACCCTGGTGTGATTGAGCTCAGAAAGCAATTCAGTTTTCTCTGCCTGCCCAGCACCTCAGTTCAGCAATAAATTAATTTAATTTTCAGCAGTATGCAAAATTGAATGAGAAGAGTGGAGCAGAATAAATTCTCTAGTAAATTAAATACTGTCTGAGTGTTACTAAAAATGTTTCAGAGGCTTTATCTAATATCCAATACATCACTGCAGGCTATCAGTTTAGTTTAGATCCAAAACATTATCATGTTCATTTTCTAGCTACAGAAATATCAGCACTGGAAAGAAACAAACCTAACAAGCCACTGGCGAAAACATCATCACTCTCCTGGAAATACTGAAATCCTTCAAAATTTTTCTTCACACGAAAAGAGCACTGTAAAATTACAAATTCAGTGATTTCTAAAGAAAAGCTTTGAAAGCAATTTGTGAAGGAGTGAAGAAAGCTGGCATGGGGAAGGGCTCTGCTGGCAGAATCCGCGCCTCAGAGCTGTGTGGGGGCAGCAGCCACCCACAGGTGACAGCCAGTCCCACAGCACAGCTCATCCCAGCTTTGGGGAGCTGGCTCTGGCCAGGGGCTAAAGGATAACTGCAGGAATCAACTGCATCCTCTCCCCAGCATCCTGTCACCAAGGCACACACAGTTCCACAGGAAAATGGTCCCACTCAAGGCCCTTGGGAGACTGGACAGTTCCAAAATGCCCACATATCCTCTCACACCCACCACACCTTCAAGGTGCTGGACAGGTACAGCAGAGGACAAACCCTAACCTTGTTCCCCTGGAGCAGTGCCCAGCCCTCCCCGAAGGTGTCTCCTTTGGAATTCCCCGTGGGAGGGCAGGCCAGGAGGAGACCAGAAGAGAGGAGCTCACCGGCACTGTGGAATGACACGGACCAGGGGTGTAAGTAACCCTGGTGAGAAGGGGCTCAGCCACAGGCTGGGACAGGAAGGGTTCAGCTGCTGGCACCAGGGATGAGCCCACACAAAGCCTGTGCTGAGGGGGGCACTGGGGGTGTGTGCAACTGGAGCCTCATAACTGAGGTTATTCTTACTGAGCTTGGAACTGAGAGAGGGATTTGGGAGTCCCTGAAGCAGTGCTCCACTCCACACAGACCTATTTACCCCAGGGTCATTGGGAAGGCTCTCCTGGGAGCTCACAGGTTTTCCATGCAGGAAAAGGGTCAAACCCCATTGCTCCTCACAGCCTCAACAGGGAAAGAGGGCAGAAACACATGGAGTTTTCTCCCTCTGCTGCCTCAGAGGTTTATTTGTCCATCACTCCTCATGATCTCAAGGGGCCATGCTAATCCAAATGATGAACAGACATTGGCCTTTCCCTTGATACTGGAGGGGGAAAAATAAAAAAAAAAAGAAAGTGAGCAAACTGAACCAGAAGCAGAGCCTTCATAGATTGGAAAAATCTCTTCTGTTAACCACTTTTTAGAAGAAATTTGTTCTCTCCTGCATCATGACACCTCCTTGAGCATGTTTGCTGAGGAGTCATCAAGGCAGTGGTTTGTATTTAGGCCCTTGGGAAGGAAATACAAGGCTGCTAGAATCCAGAAATCAAAGGAGAGAGGAGTAAGACTTCTGATGTTGCTCTGAGTAGTAGTGGCAGTCTCAATGAGGTCAAGATTTGGCCCTACAAATTAATCCTGAGTGGAAAACATCATGACACAGGGATCCTAGGTATTTGTGCATAGCTGGTTGAATTCACATAGCCATGCAAGTGACTGCCTACTTGTCCAGTAAATCTGTGGGAGGATTTCTCAGCTGGTTTGGGATAAGCCTTCGTCAGACCCAAGGGCAGCTCTTTTAAGTCTGAATTTGCTTTGCTGGGACATCTTTGGATTTAGTCACCGATGTTACTGGGATCTTGCTGGAGCAGTTTGCCATGTTCCACTGACTAATACTCCTACAGCTGTTTTTAAAAAAGTTATTTAAAGTAGGTGCCAGTACAGCCCATTTTTGAGGCCTTTTTCCCATCCAGGCCTGTTGTAGGTAGGCCAGGGATCACCTGCCATCAGCACATCAGGAACTCATTCAGCTGCTGCACCACTTTCTTTTATTGTTCTGTGGCTGCCCTGTGGCACATAAAACCTTCTGCAGCACTTGGCCTGAGGCAATTAGTGCAATCCCTGCCCCTCAGGTAGAGAATGAATAAAGGCTCTGTCACCACCAAATAAGCTGTGAAACAAAGCTCCAAGGACATTTGCCAGAGCAGGTGACCGAGAAGGCAAAGTTGCTGAGCCATTAATGTACTGTGATGGAAATAAGTGTATGATACAACTTGGCTGCCAGCATCCTTAATTACAGGACATGGCATCATTTGATTCACAATGGAATAAATGGTGATATTTATATATTTGGAGGTTTGAATGAGGATTTCCTGATTTCCTGATGAAGTCATTCCTTTATTACAGCAGCACCTTTCGTGGCTCTCCACAGCTAAGGTCAAGTCAGCATTTCCATTAAAAATACCAAACCTATTTTCAAGGCTTTATTATTACCCATTTATAGAAACCTCTGTGCCGGATGAGATTTGGCATCCTCAGCCCAGGGTAGAGAGAGGGAGAGCTGGGGATTTTTCTCATTTCTTTGCTCTAAGTATGCAAATAAATACACAAACACTAAGCAGCAGCAGCAAACTATGTCTTTTAAAGACTAATAAATCCTGCAAAAGCTTTTTGTTGTAAATCCTAACACAAACTTCTGCTCTGGAGTACGTGGGGGGAGAATATTAACAACTATTAAGCACTTTTGTCTGCGAAAGCAACTGCTTCCCATGTGCAGCGACTTCTTTTCCAAGAATAATTTTACAACTCATTTTACTAACTGAAGACTCTGCACAATTAATAGAACAGGCTTCAGACAGGGGCTCAGCACAGTAAACAAACAGAGCTGTATTCCAGCCTGCTGCTGTGCTGAGGGAACGCAGGGAGCTCCCCAGCAGCAGCCCCGTGCCAGGGAGAGCAGGTGTCAGGCCCTGTGCTCTGCCCAGATGCCCTCAGACAGCAGGTTGTAATGACTTCAAAGCAGCTGTTGTGCTCTTCATGAGCATAATCAATGTACAATACAACCTTGTTTATCCAAAGGGCTCAGGTGACACTTAGGACCTCTGATTAAAGGTGCTGGGCATGAGGGAGGAAAAGGTCCAGATGGGCGTGACAAGATCACCCTCCAGAGAGCAGGAATCACTTCTGCCTGCTGGAAACTGGGAAAATGTGTCCCCCAAACCCTTTGGCCAGCCCTGTCCCTGCAGCAGACCCTGTCTGGAACTCAACCTAGTCCTAAAAGAGAGCTCCCAGCCCAGCAGAGCCATGCAGAGACAGCATGGCCATGGAGGGGTTTGTTCCTGGCACACAGTGCCAGTGCACAGCGAGTCTATGTCCAGGACTTCAGGAATGGGACCCTCATCCTGCCATGCCCTAGGGTGCACAATCATTCACAAACACACACACGTTTGGTTTCTTCCATTTGGTGGAAGGAGGCTGCAGAAGGAGCCTGCTCTGCCCCAGCCTCAGCCTTACCCAAAATGTCACCCTTTGAGAGTCAGGGTGCTGTGCCTGCAGTGCCCAGGCAGGGTGGAGGAGCTTGAGCTGTCAGGAGGTTTTGTGCTTCACTAATTAATTTCTTTCTGCTTTCTTTGATCTGCTACTCTTGGGACCAGAGCCCTGGGTCAGAGGGATTCCAACAGTGCCCTGCAAACACCTCCCAAGGGCTTTTTCCCAAAAAGCAGATCACCTGAAAAGAGACCTACTCAGCTGTATTTTCACACCCTCACACTGGAATTTTAGAGCTCCTAATGGCTTGCCCATGGCCTGATCATCCTGTGCACACTGCTGGTCCTTCCCTTGGCTGCGCCATACTCCACACCAGGGTGGCTCCTGTGGTGTTCCCATTGATTCAGACTGAATGGGAACCCTAAGCAGCACGCTGTTCCTGGCAGGTGGGGTGGAGTTTGGAATGTGGTGTGGCTATATTAAAGGGGATGAAGGAGAAGGGATTACAAAGGGTTTATTTATGGATAACCTGAGAACAGGATCACCGCCTACATTTTAAATCTTGGCACTGTTCTGTTTTCATGTTTTTGCTGAGCCCATGAAAATGGAAGATGCTGCAACAACTGGGTCTTCAGTGTTATGGTAATGTGGAAGGCATGGTAATTTAAAAATGTTGTTTGGGTGTTTTGGTTTGTAAAACAAGAAAAAAGTCCCAAACAAATCACACACATACATAAACATATGCATCCCAGCAAAAGATGTTTCCTCTTTCTTATTCAGGGACATGGAGGTGGTAGGATGTTGGGACCAAGGAATCAGGTGGAGGAAGGATTGGATGAACTCTGATTTGCCTGCTGTCACTCACAAAGACAAGCTCACTGGCATGTTGCTCACAGAAGGAGAAGTTTTCTAACATGAGTCTCCCTTTGGCACCAGGGCTGCATCCACCACTGCTGCTCCCAGGGCGTGATGAGCTCACACTTACTGAAGTCTGCTCTAATGGAAATGGAGGTTTCCAGCCCTGTACCTCAATGGGGACCATTTCAGAATGCCTCCAGGACACGCTGTGCAGTTGTGCTAGGACAAACTGCGTGATGATTAACCTCAAAAACATGTCGGGCAGAGTCCTGTCCTGGGTAGCTCCTTTCCTTGAGGCACAGTCAGTGCTGGCTGGCTGGGGATGCTGCCTTTTCACCCAGAGCAGTCCCATATAGCACAACCAAAAATGAGTAACGGGGTGGGTAAAGCTGCTCTTACATCCACCCAAATCCTACTCCACTCTTAGGTGTCCTACCTGCTGCTTATCCAGAGCCTTACAGTCATCAGGAGAAGCCAAACCGGCCGGCTGCTACAAAACTGCCTTGCATCAGGGCTCAGGGGCAGAGGGACTGCAGCCCTGATCTGCTCAGCTTTGGCACAAGGTCCTGTGCTGTCTGAGCCACTTCCATGCCAACATCCCACACCAGGCATCGCCATCCCTTAGGCTACCGCCTGACTGACCCCCAGGAGGATTCTGTGCTCTAAGGCACAGAAACTCTCCATGTTTTCTGTGTGCAAGTCTGCTTGTCCCAGTGGGAAGGCAGGACTGTAAAACAGTGAGTAACTCATGTCTCACGCTCACTACCATGGACCAGAAGCCAACAATTGCAGCACCAGTAACATCCCTGCGCTGCACCAATGTTGGTGAATGCAAACCCACTGCTGCAGCCCCTCTGCCATGAACAAACACTGTTGAGGAGCACACAGCCTCTCCAGAGAGGCTGTGAACAGCACAGGGACAGCCATGCTGGGGCAGGGCCCGAGGAGCACACAGGGACAGCCACGCTGGGGCAGGGCCCGAGGAGCACACAGGGACAGCCACGCTGGGGCAGGGCCCACCGAGGAGCACAGCCTGTGAGCAGCACAGGGACAGCCACGCTGGGGCAGGGCCCCACCAAGCCCCAGAGCTGACCCTGTCTCCAGCCAGAACCAGTAGCCCAGACCTAGGACAGAGCATGAGAAACAGGGCAGCAACCTGAGCACGCTCTGCATGCAGGCATAGAAGACCAAAGATGTTGTTTGCTGCTTGCCCTTTGGGAACTGCATATGCTCTTGGTGCAGTGACCTACAGAGTAAGGAATCCCTAAGAAATCACTAATAGGTGGTGTCTCATACAGCTCCACTGAGACTGAAAACGAGAAATAAAACACACTCTTCGGGAGATTTGCCTGTGTATTTCACTGAAACAGTCTACATTTCCAAATGTTTCCTATTATTTATCATTTTATATATTTGCTCTTTTGAATTCCAAGGTAACGGGCCAAGTCTAGGAAGACTAGAATAGGATCCAAGCAAACCAGAAAAGAAAATTAGATCGTCACTTTGCTCACAAAAACACAACTCCAGCCCACAAAAGCAAAAAAAAAAAAAAAAAAAAAAAAAAAAAAAAGAGGCAGCCTTGGGGCTCAAATGCCATCCTTGCCTCAGTGTTCTGCCTTTCAGGGAGTCAGGGAGTCTCTAAAGCAGGGATGATCTCACAGGGCACACACAATGCCCGGGCACCACAGGATGGGTTGAGGAGGGAGTCCCAGCCTCAACTCTGCCTGTCGCTCCTCCCGTGGCTCCAGGTCAGACTCTCGAAGTCAGTACAACCTACTTTTTGTGGTTTAATAAATCACATACTTCAGCTTATGTAATGACTCAGAGTGAGTGATTGTATTCTCTGCTGGCCCAGGGGTGATGTGGTCATATCCCAGCTCTGTAAGGCAATGGAAATCAATGGTTGCTGCTGGATTCATTTCAGGCAGGCTGGGGTGTGTGGAGGTGGTGAGGGGCTGGCTCAGACTTTGAAAGTTTACTAGTTCCAGATGGAGTTGTTTACAAAAAATAAAACATTTTTGAATCAGCTTGTGGTTCAAATCTCCTTCCTGACCTTCCCTTACCAAAACAGACTAAAAAGCCATGGCCGAGTCCTTCTGCTGACTGGCAGCCTGTTACACACCATCTACTTTGCTCCTTATTTTTTAACATTTTGTGAGTCCAACTACCTGCTGCAGTTTAAACATCCTCAAGAGCTGCACGGGGATGTGAAGTCACATGGTGCTGAGCGCCAAGGTTTGCTCTCCTGCACATCCAGCAGTGAAACCTGAAGCTGCACATATCCCCCTCATTAAAGGCTTTCCCATTACACAGAGCCTTCTCGCATGAAGTGCTTTGGCACCCCGATTGATTAAATCCCTTTGAAATCGTCTCTGTTACACACATCTCTGTTGCTGAGAGCAGGGGGAGGAGAGGAGGGAGACTTTGTGCTATAAACTGTTGGGTTTCCCTGCAAAGGAGCAGAAGCAGCAGAGAACGAGCAAAGGGCACTCGTGGATGAGGCCTGACCCTGCTGGTACAGAGGGCAGAGCTGGGCTGGGGCCAAACTGAGCCCAATGCTGCTGCTCAATCCCGCTGTGCTCCTGGCACCCCAGGGCTGGCTCTGCCCTCAGGAGGTGAGCCTGGACACCCCATGGGCACAAGGAGCACTGGGGTGGGATTCCTGCAGCGGGAGCTGTGGCACTCCCATTTTTGTTACTGCAGCATCACCCTGCCACGGGCTCTGCTGAGAAAGGGACCTGCTCTGACAGAGGCATGGCAGATTTCCCCTGTGATTAATTGGTCTAAGGGACAACCCATTGCCACTGCAGCTTTGTTGAAAGCTCTTTCTCCCAGCAAGCCTCGAGAACTTGGGACTCAGCCATCTACATTTACAGAAGTCACTGGTTTCTCATAAATAAGACTGAAGAGAATTTGTTGCAGGAATAGTGTCTGAAAAAAGCAACCTAGTTTACAATTTGAAGGGAGTTTATTATCTTTTTTTTTTTTTTTTAAGGAATAAAATCCATACATCATGTGTCTGGCATTGTCTGTGCTCTGTGGGCAGCTTATAAGAAGCCAGCAAGAATGGCTGGTTTTCCACACAGGGTTGCCCTGCTGTGATGCACAGAAACCCCCCTGCCCTCTTCAGAAGGCATCTCTCCCCTGTGAAAATGTGTTGTGCACAGTTTCCTCTCACACAGCACAATCCAACAGCCCCCACCACATCCATTTTCAGGGGATAGGATTCTCAACATGTGCAGAGATGCTGCAGAGAACACTGACTTGGTGCTGCCAAGAGCAAAGGAGCAGGAGAGCTGCCTGTGGGCATTTGGGAGGACTGAGGCTTGCATGGCAAATGCGATGTAGCACGTGGAACACACCAGTGCTTTCTGAGAAATAAAACAACCAACCAACAGCATTTGGGAAAGTCCTCCAGAGAGGAAAGGGACTCAAAGTATTTGCCCCATGTAGTTTGTGTCAATTTTCCCACTTGTAAACCTGTGACTTTCCTGCCTGAAGACAGAGAGAAATACAGGGGGAAAGGTGTTTCCATTTCCAAATCCCACGTCTCACGAGTCCAAGAAACAGAGATTCCAAGAAATGAAGTTTTAAAGTGAAAATAGCTCTCTTCAACTTCACAGCATACAAAAATACTGCTCAAAGTTCTCAGAGACTCTGCATGAAACAAAAATGAGAATTCATCCTTCTGGAGAATAATGGAAAGAGGGGGAAAAACCCAAACTTCTAAGCTGCCTTTGCTCCAGCATCCTCTAACCAGCACTTCACATATATCTTTTAGCTACAGCATTTCACACATCTGATTTTGAAGAGCATTTTCACATTTCCCTTTGAATTGTTATGTTTTCCTTGGTTCTCATTACAGCAACAAGGGGACCCAAGAGCTGTCATAATGAAAGGCAGATCAAGGATGAACAATAAGAATTGGAGCTTCCCAGCAGAGCCTGTGA
Organism: Melospiza melodia melodia; assembly: GCF_035770615.1. NCBI lineage: Eukaryota > Metazoa > Chordata > Aves > Passeriformes > Passerellidae > Melospiza > Melospiza melodia. Next base: position 117,215,265 of record NC_086196.1, on the reverse strand, counting down.
AAAAGCAAAGATGGTTCCAGTAGAGGCCGTGGGGGCCCAGCGGCCACCGCAGCTGGCAGAGCCTGTGCCCACCCCTCGCGCTGCTGCCTCCTGCCTGGGGTGTGCCGCAGGCTGTGGGAGCAGCCCCCAACCGTGGCACCGAGCGGAGCCAGGCTGGAAACTGAACTGGGCAAGGCTGGAGCCAGGCTGGGTCACTGGCTGGCTTTGGGGAAGGCCTGTTAGGACAGCACTGGGGGCTCAGCAGGGCCACGTGGGCCCTGACAGAGAAGGTCCTTGCACCACTGCTCCTGCCCTGCTGGTGGCCTGGGATGCCAGGGTAAGGAACGGGAGATCTGCACTGCAAACCCTCCAAAATTGCCCCAGTGGGAGCAGTAGGAGAGTGGCTGAGCTTCTCCCAGCTCTAACCATTGCTGTGCCTCTCCAGCGATTGGAGTGAAGCACTCTGTATGCAGGATGGACCCTCCACTATTCCCACTGCTCTGGGATGAGGCTCTGCTTCCCTACTTGCATCAATTATTCTCCAGCTTCCCTCCCTGCCACCCCCTGGACTCCTCTGTATTTCAACATTCTCTCCCTTAATTTTCCTTTGGAGTTAAAATAAACCTTTTGAAGAGATATTTCCTTTCCAGTGTCATACTACAATGCAGACCAAGTCTGCATTTGATTAGTAAATTCATCCCATGCTGGTGTTTTTGTATCCTCAGTGTCATGCACATTTAATAAAATGCTATTCCACTCTCTGTCCTCACTTTTTTTTTTAAAGGCAAGATGTATTTTAAAGTGATAGGAATATTATTGGTGTAGAAAGGGAAAGAAATTCTGAAGCAGTCAATAACCAGGGCTGTCCAAAAGAGCCAGCAGAAGGGACAGGCAGCAAGCACACGGGTCACTGAGCTGTTTGAAGGACCTTTGGAAATGTCTGGGATGCTTCCAGCTGCCTCTGAAAACTGGAAGGAGATGTCACAGTCAGTGCCTCCACTCCAGGAGCCTTTCTTGCAGCCCAGGGACAGCGTTAACCTTGCAGGCTTCTGGCCAGAAGCAGGAGGGGAGCCAAGAGGCAGCACTGATGGCAGAGAGGAGCCAGAGGGAAAGCAGAGAAGGGAAATGGAAAGAAAAGTGGTGCAGCCAGCAAGAAGGAGTTAGGACCATGCACCTGGACAATTTGGGCAGAAGACAACAAAAAGACTAAAGAAGGTAGGAAATAATTGCCCCAGGGCAGTGTCCATCCCTCTACACTCGTGTCCTTCTGGCACAGACACAGCTTAGTGCAAATCACTGCAGGACCAGCACAAAGTAAGACATGCCCAGATCCTATTGAGAGTAAAATGCTTCACAGTTGTCTTCACAGGTGCGTGATGCTGGGGCAGACAGGAACACAAACTTCATGGCCCAAAGGATAAAAACACTGGGGAAGGTCCTTAGTTAGGCAAATTAGATATTCTGTCAGGATCTGCCAGCATCCTTTCCCCGCATTTCCCTCAGCTCCCAGAACCAGCCGCGAGCTCAGACCTGAACAATGAAATGTTAATCGGATTCATTGCAGCCAGCAATTTAAAAAAAACATCCCAGAAGTCACCTCTTCTACAAACACACCGATCTAAAAGGGATATTAGTTGATGCTTTTGCAAAGAAATGCCAAGACAAGGCTGCTTTTGTTGTAAGAAAGATGTCCTGGTGACAGACAGCTGCGGCTCTGTTCCACGCACGGAGCTGGGGCAGGAATCGCTTCGCAGAGAAGGGGCTCAGGCACTGCTGCTTTAAATGTTTATCATCATTCTGGGGACATGGAGGGGGCCCAGGGCATTTCAGAGAGGAATAAATGCTGACACAACGTGGTAGCTGGCACTTGCAGGAAGACAGCCTGGTTAGAAGGAAAAGCAAGGAGAGGAGAGCTCACAGCAGAGCTTTGGAGATGCTTACGTGAAGGAACTGAAAATGAGCAGAAGGGCTGATAAAATGCACGGAGCTTTTACACAATAGCATATTCTCCTATAAACCACCTAATTCTTCTACTTGGTATTCATCACTGTCAGGAGCCTTTATAGCAGTGAATGAAGGCTTTATGCTTAGCCTCATTATCAGCTCAATGATAGAGGGCAAGCCATGCACATGAAGTTCAGTACCAGAGATATGTTGTTAAAATGCTGCAATTTGTCAGCATTTAGATAAACAAATGAGGGGCAGAGCAAGTGTCTGAAGTGACCTCTGCGGCATTGACGGGATATTTTGCCACTTGTTCTGAAAAAAACGTATTCAAGCTGCTCTAGATTTGCTTGGGTGGAATGAGAAAACATTGATTAAAAAAAAAAATCTCTTTGAGCAAGGCAGGGGTTTGCTCTCGCTTTCTTTTAAGTTGTTTCTGTCTCTGTAACCCTGTTCTTTGTTTACTGTTGTGCCTCCCATAGACCCTGACATTCCAGTAAGGCTTGTTGGGCTTGATCCTGAGCAACTGGAGTGGCCAGCACATTCCTGGTGCCTTATTTGCCTGTGTGGCCTGTCATTCCGAGGTGTGAAGAGTTGATGAAGAACTACTAAGCCACGTGAATTGATAACACGTCAGTGATGCAAACTGAAGGAATGTGCTCTTCCCTACTTCAGCCAGTAAACAGGGAACCGCAGCAAAAAGAAAAAAAAAAAATCTCTTTCAAGATTTTGCATCCTCATCCTTCTCCATGGAGCAAGCTGATCTCTAAGTGTTTATTTGCTGTAGTATTTCCTCCCAGGCTCAGGTTTGCCCGATGTCTGGCAGTTCTCTCTCCCAGAGCTGAGTGAAACGCGTGAGGAGCAGACAATGCTGCTCCGCAGAGGGCTCCATCTCTCAGTCCCTTGCAGAGCCCTTAATGATGCTGTGAAAGCCAGACACCCGAGAAATCAAAACAAATGTATTGTAACACTTTTTGAAAAGCAAGATTATGCTACAATGGGGTTTCAGTCACCTCCAGAGAATGTTTGTCTGAAATCAGGCCTTTCTCAGATTGTACACAGCTGTTGAGCTGCCTAATGCTTTCACAGTTTTCCAGTGTTGAAGGAAAACCTTGGTGGCATGGGATCACCATCAATCTCAATACCTCATACAAAGTGGAGTCACTAAAGTCTCATTTGCAGCCCCTTTTCTTTTTTGGCCTATACACAAACTTTTCTGCTCATTTGAAGAGAATTATGTGGGCTTAATTAAGTGTAATAACTTATTGGTAGCACAGTGCCCAATCAAAGAAATGTGCAGATGTGACGTGAAATGATGGGGCGATGCTGTTGTGAAGAATACAAATCAGGGTGACGGCTATTATTTGTACCCAAAAGGAGTTATTTGGGACTCAATTATCCCATTCATAGTAATTGTGGTGCACCAGATGGTTACAATGCAGAAGAGTTTTCCATGACCATAACATTTCTTCTGAGCATCTTTTCTTCTTCTCTAATTCACCATACGACGATTAGTTTCTTATTGGGTGTTTATTGAAATGAGGGGGGCTAAGGAACAGATTTAGTGCATCAAGGAACAAAAGGGAGGGGAGACCCATGAATCAAAATAAGAGACTGCAGCTTGCTCTGTTGTTTTTCAGAGGCCTTGAAATAGTCGCCTTGCAGCTTATCTGCAGTGACCTTCCCTCCCCTCCTTTCTCTTGCCTGCCTCTCTCCCCATGTCCAGGAGATGTAAAGGGTTTCAAATCTGGCCGGCTGCTGTGCCGTCTGTCAAAGCCTTTCCAGCCAAGTGAGCAGTTTTTCATTTAATTCACTGAGTTGTCCTCAATAAAATTAATTCCTTCTCATCGGCACCATTGAAGCAGCGCACAGGAACAAAACCCAACGAGGTTGTGAATATAGTGCTGGTCATTAACTAGGGGCACTGACTCCATCATCTGTTCATCCCTTCAGCTCACCGAGGTGTTTGCAATAGAAATGGAAAAGCTGAGCGGGTGGGGAGAAAGTGAGAACAGAAGAACCCGAGGAGCCTTGTTCCTAGTGAGACAAAATCAGCTTATTTCCACCTCGGGCAACGAAGCAGCAGCCCCTTGTGCCAGAGGGATCTGGCCTTTGGCTTGGCACTGCCCTGAAGCTCTTGCCCATCACCAGTGGAAGTCAGTGGGCAGGAGGCTAATCTGAACAGGGATGCTCTGCATGTGCAGCAAAAGAGAGAGATTTGGCACCCTGCAGCCACATGCCTGCAGTTTTTATGTTTTGACCTTCCTATTTGGGAAAGGGAACTTTCTGCCTGGGCTCTGGGAAAGTCCTGCAGACAGCAGCTGTCCTGGGGTCGTCCCCCAGGTGTGGCAGACCGTGCACAGACCTGGGCTTATGGCAGAGTGGGAAGTCTGTTCAGGATCATAGGATCACTTAGGTTGGAAAAGATCTCTAAGATGATTGGGTCCAATCATTAACAGGGCAGTTCCATGCTCACCACTAAACTGTGTTTCCAAGTGCCCCTTCCACATGGTTTTGAGGACTTCCAGGGATGGTGACACTACCACAACCTGTTCCAATGGTTGAAAGCCCCCCGCTCTGGGTGAAGAAATATTTCCTAATACCCAACCTAAAGATTCCATGGCAAAAAGATGGGGCTATTCCCTCTAGTTCTGTCACTTGTTGCTGGAGAAGAGCCCAATACCTCATTGCAATCTCCTTCCAGGTGGTTGTACAGGGCAATGAGGTCCCCCCTCATGACCTGGCCTTTTCCCTTGGCAATCCTTGCTTTCCTACACCTTTCCCTGCTGAGCCCAGCAGTGCTGTGGCACTCCTGGGCTGTCCCTGGGCAGGATGAGGAGCAGGCAAGCGTTAATTGGAGCGTGCCTGTTATGGTTACATTTATTAGTGTGTTTATTACATTTATTTGTGACACAATGATGGTGCTGGGACTCACACACCCAGGACCTTCCTGCCCATGACAGCAGCACGGTTCTGGTGGCGTCTGCTGGAAACCTGATCATGTGGCTGCAGGGGCTGGCAACCACATCCTACTCTGGGGTTAGCCAAATCCAGCTGCTGCTTGGTTTAGTGCTGCTAGCTTTGAGGAAATGATGGTTGGGAGATTTGGGCCAGAGTTTATGTTTACTTAAACTACGACTGCCATGAGACAGAGTCCATCTTTCCTGACAAAGAGAGCCGTGGGTGAAATGTGCCTTTCTTTCTTTTTCAGGGGTGCTTTCCAGCTCAGACACAGGCCCTACACTGCCAGCAGTGTTCTGAAAGCTCTACTGGAGTGACAGTAAGCTGCAACCCTCAAGCTCAAGCCACACTTTGCACACTGTTTATTATTTGCAAATACATAAAGCCTGATGACATGTATCACACAGATCTAATTTCAACCATGTCTTTGCTTTAATAAGCAAAACATGCTGTACCAGCAGAGCTACAACCAAGTGATGATAATATCTGGGTTTCGGACCATGTACAGATCAGAAAGATAACTTTTTTGCCTTCCAAAACAAGTAGAAAATGGAAAAAAAAATCCAAAAAAGAGAATAATAGCAAATCTGGCTTTTTGAGCACTAATGAATAAGCAGGGGCAGATTTTCAAAGACAAGGGCTTCACCATTCCTATCCCACTTTTTTTCTCAACCAGTACATTTAATGTGGATCTAGGAATTTGGTGTTTCCCTAAAATGGGTGAATTCAGACAGAACACACACACACTGTGGCACTCCATGCCTCTATTACAAGCAAGATGAGGAAACAGGGGGCAGAGAAGCAGAGTTACAGGAAATGGATCTCGCAGGTTTGGTGCAGACCTGGCTTGCCACCATCAGAGCATAACGCCCACAAACCCCAGAAGCCCTGATTGAGGTGATCCTCTGTGCATTGCTGCCTTTCCCTAAGCTGATCAAACAGCCCTGCACTTCCCATCCAGGGGTCTGAGCAGACCCCTTCGAGGTGAGCGGAGAGGCTGCCAGAGAAAAGTAACACGTCCTTATCTCAAGAATGGAATGAAACTTTTCTCCTGAGGCGAGCGGATTAAAAATTATATAAACTGTTATGTTTGATGGAGAATAAAACCCTGCCCTCACTGCAGGCAATGCAAGCCTTCCCCTGACCTCAATGAGTACACAATTTCACACAGTGCTTTCCATCCTCTAGCTTAATATCACTGCAATCCAAGGGTGCAAAAATGGGAGCTCAGCTTCTTCTTCAAACCATACTGCACCCAGACTGGCCTTGTTACATCAGATTACTGCCCCCCCAATATTTATGGTGTTGCTTTGTCTCCCAAGCACACACAGAAATTTCTTCCCATACGTTTTATTTTGATCTTATCTAGGGCTATAGCCTCCTCACTTTACCAAGGTCTCTTCTTTTTGTTCTGTGGTAAGAATAAGGCCATGCAAAAACATGTGTGATGAAGCCTTAAAACCCCTGAGACCTATTCAATGTCAAACTCTGCTATGAGTTCAAAGTACAAGGGAATGTCTCATTAATGGGCATTTATATATCATCTGCATAATGACCATTTTCTATTCCCTCTCCCCTTCTTATGCCTTTTATGGTTTGACATTGACCATACATTGACTGTCAGAGGTCGGTTGCAAGAACAAGATTTGGATGAGAACACTGCAGGACACACCATGGAGAATTGAAATATACAGCGGCCACTGACTCTGTCAAAAGCCTTTTTCCATACTTAGGAACAGAGTTGAAATGAGGATTAGATTTAATGTTGATCGGGGTTAAGGTCAAAACCAGTCATATCTCTTTATATCTCTTGAATTAATTATAAATACTATGTGGTTAGGTGGAGTTATTTCAGTTTCAAGGGGTCCAATGCCTCTCTAAAGCTATTTTCAAAATAACTGGAAGTAATTATTTGCATTAATTTTACATGGCATTATATGTATCTATCTGGAGTTTTTCAGGCAAAAATTTAAAGGTCAGAAATACTCAGATAGTTGATATCAAAAAAAGAAAATACATTTTTGTTCCAAATTTCTTCAAATTAACAAATTCTTCAAACTACCAGCTAATCAGGTATTCCTTTTACCTTTGCTCAAACAAATGGTTTTCCCAACACTAAAAGAAGTATATTGTCCCCCAAAATACAAATATTTAGGTAGGAAAGTAACAAAAAACAACCTTGCACTAGGGGACCAAAGTTTGCATATTTTCACCACAGCCATAGAAATATTTGTGAGGCCAGATATTTGTACAGGATAAGGGATTTTCCTGTGAGGCATGAAACTGATTTGCACCTCTGGTTCCAAACATAAAGGCCAAATTGCTGAAATATTCACTTAAACATGCAGGACCCAAAAGACCTTCAAGGAGGCTTGGGGAGAGGTTCCCACAGCAGAAGAGCGCAATGGGATGTGAGGAACAGCTGGCTAGGAAAATGTCACTACACATCTCCAACTGCCTCCCCACTGGAATTCTGCTAAAATGTTTTTGAAACAGTCTTGGAAAAAATCCTATTATGGCTTTGTTTGGAGCAGAAAACCTGATATTTCCTTTTGTAAAATTAATTTTCTTTTCAAAATATACTTAAGACTACATCCATAACAAACAGATCAACAAGACGGGCCCCCATCGTGCCTGGGGGCACCTGCACTCGCAGTGCCCGCATCCCTGGGGTCAAGCTCTGTCCATCACTCCTGGAATTGTGTGCTGGGAGTCACACCTCCCACCAACAACCCTAAACACACCATCAAGTGGGGATCTCCCAGTCTGACAGGGAACAATGATGGAGCAACGGGATGGTTGGTGGGAACAGCCCTCCTGAGCTTGGTCCCACCACACAGTGCTCGATAAAGGACTTGGTCCATCATCTTCCTCTCCTCCAGGGATAAGGTCTGAATTTATTCTCCCTGCTCTGCTAACTAAATAGATTTGGCTTTCTGCAGTCAGGGCCATTTGAATCAGGCAGAGTTGCCTTGAAGGCTGCTTGGACTCCAAAATTTTCCCAAAATTTCATATGGCACGAGAACTTTTTGGTGGCTGATAAAATTGTTTGTTGAGATTGGCAGTGCCTAACTTCTCCTCTCCTCGGAGCTTCCCTCCTTTCCCTTTTTTCTGCCTCCTCCAGCCCCCAACCTCCCCTGCCCTTTTCAGCATCCCCAGCTCCCAGACTCTGCCCCCTGGCACCCAGTGCTTCCCAGCAGGGCTGGGGGACCCCCTTGATGCACAGCAGATGTGGGCTGCCACTGGGGCTTTCACATGGAACTCAAATTGCTTGGGAAGGTTTAACCCTGGGACTGAATTCTCAAACCTGCAAACTGTAAGCAAAGCCCATGCTCCATCCAGGCTGAAAAGGGCAAGTTAATGAAAAAAGCCCCCCACCCCAGCAATTCACAGGATGCATGAAAAGAAACCTAAACCCCCCACATTCTCAATGCTAATTAAGCAATAATGATCAAGGCACAGAGTATTTCCTGGGGATTAATAACTAACTGGGAGGAGATGATGACCCCAGACAGTCATTAATCCTCAGGAAATGCCCTGCATCGAAGTTGTTATTGCTAGTTCAGGCTAAATATGTGAGAAAAGAGATTTTTTTAAAAGTGCTTGCTGGAGGTTTTTCCAGTATGTTTTCCCTCTGGTTGGAATTAAGAGCCCCCTGGAGCAGGACCTCTCAGACCCATCAGTCAAGCAGATAGCACAAAATATTCTTCCAGACCCCAGCATGATAAGAAATAAAAGTTAAATCATAGTTCCTTAAGTAGACCCTTCTGCAGATGTCCCCTGAGACGCTCAAAGGCTGATCCCGAGCAGCACAAAGCAGGGTCAGCTCCCTCTGAGCTCAGTGAGCAGCTCTGGGAGCCCACATTTCTGTCAGCTCTGAGAGTCTCCTTATCTGACAGACACTGAGCCCACAGAGCTTAGTGCTCCTGGGTACAGGCCCTGGCTTCTGCTAAGCTCATGCTTAACTTTAGGCAGGAGTACGCTCGGCTGACTGGAGCGATTTAACAGACCACGTGCATTAACCAGGAAAGCTTCACAAAGTGTTCCTGGTAAGGAGGACCTCAAAACACACAAACACACACATGAAAACATATACCAAGAAAAGGAGGAGAAAAGCTCCTACTACCACATCAAAGCCTGTCTCTTCTCCCCAGACAGTCTCAGGTCTGTTTCAGAATTTGGCTTCTGCAACCAAAGAAATGGAAGTTCAACAAAAACTTCCTCATTCTCATTGGTAGCCCTTAAATATTTCTGAAAGCAGAGCTTTTTGTATGCTATTAAGTGGTCCTTCAGCTTCAAAAGAGAAATTAAGCAAAGATAAGGAAGGAAAAAATAAACTGAATTTCATGTACACTGATCTTCCCAGCTAAATTTGAACACAGCAGTATAAGTAACAATAGATAAGCTTTCTTTTCTGAAATCTTTGCTGTCTAAAAACTATTAAAATTAATAATGTTGCAGGGAAACAAATGCATGGTACACATTTACATATGCCTACATATGATATGCATTAAGAACTGTTTCAGTCCTCAGCATAATTTTCTCAGCTATTCTGTGCCATTCCTTGCAGAAAAATAAAATCCCCTAGAGGATGGAAGAGAAAGGTCTGACAACAATAAGGCCTGCCTGAGTTCAGCTCTTACATTAATTTGAAACCATTGAAAGCATTCAGTACCTAACAGGATAAAACTAAGGAAAAGACTTAAAGAAGAATATAGTTAAAATTCAGCCCTAACTACTAGGAAAAAATTAATTATCTTTTTCTTATATAGTATCTCTAACCATAAGAAGAAAGAACCAAGAAGTCAGTGAAATACACAAACTACAGAAAGCTCTTAAACTAATGAACAGCCAGATGAATTAGCAAACCCCACTTTCTAAAGATCTCTGCTTTATCCTCCCCATAAATCTCTTCACTTTGCAGCAACACAAGCCCCAAGTGTTAATAACACAGTGTCAGCAATTTTGGTAATATTTATATTGGAAAACTACCCTGAAAATCGCCTGGTCATTATACATTCCTTTGGAATCAATGAAACACTATAAATCTTTGAATATATTTGTGCTCATATGATTCAGACATACTCCCCAAGTGTACCCTGACACTCATTAGAGGATACTTAAACATGGTGTGGCAGAGGGAAAAAAATATAATAAACTCTCCATGTATTTTGGTTTTTTTTAATGGAGTACATAGAGAGTGTATTTGCAAGGGCAGGGTTGGGAGATGTATTTTTCAGATGGAAATTAATAACAATTCCAAACCAAAACCAACCTTACAGCTCCTCCATACCATGAGAGCAGTCTCTTGGTCTAGAGTTTCATGCTGGCCTATTTCTTACTAGCTGGGCTAGGCTGGCATCAGGGGGCTATCATCTGTCAAAATATCAGCAGGAGGAACAATTGACAAAGCCACCACTTGAGAATGTTGAGTAAACTGGGTAAAAAGCAGTGAAAGAAGTTAATGTGCAACCTGGCACACAGTACCAGCCCAAGCCGTGAGAACCACTTACGTGATAATTGGTGCCTCACAATATCTTCTGCTCTGTAAAACATTGTCCTGGGCTTGTCTTTCAGCACAGGAACGGATCCCTTTGAGGACAAGGAAACAAACACCCACCTGAAAGCCCCCTCCAGCTGACAGGGGAGGGATTCAGGTGGGAAAGCTTGCGGTTTCTGAACAGCTACAAACAGTTTCAGGTAACTCCAGACTCACCCAGGGTCAGCAGAAAAAAGCAGACCCTTTTTTGAAAGAAGAAGAAACACATTTATATGCGGCCATTTATTCAGTTCAGACAGAAACTAGTAACCTCTGGGATTCAGAGTATCTCTCCCTCTCCATTTTTATTCTCCCTGTTGTCCAGCTTTAACAAAAAAAAAAAAAAAAAAAAGAAAAAAAAAATCCTTATTGTACTGGCAGAGCATTACCAGGGGAAGAAATGAAGAAATGTAAAACCAGGAATCAGAAGAGAAACAGGGAAAATTAACAAAGCTGGTCTGTCTACAGAGTAGGAACCCAGGCAGCAGAAACAGAAGAACATTGGAATAGATTATGAAACATCTTGTGACACAGGTGTTTCACATGGCACCCCATTCCTCTCAGCCTTGCTTTATGTGTTCATATACACACATATATGCATGTGCACATATGTATATGTACACATATATAGATACAAATGCAGCTACAAGCTTTTAAAAGTTGGAGGAGTGGGAGCCAGAGCCACTAAAATCAAAGGCAGTTCATGTGTCACCACATTAACACTCACACTCGTTCATCTGCAGGGGCATTTTGCATGAAAGCAGAGGAGAGGGTGCAAGTCATCCTCTGAAACCTACCCAGAAAGGAAAGGTGATGAAAAAGCTTTGAGCAGAGGGGGAAAATTCACCCTATAAGGAAATTATTTTACATTCTAAAGTTGGTACACTTTGAGCTTGTAAAGTGACCTAGGAGACTGTTCTAAACTGGGATCTTCTTGAGAGAATGGGTCTGATTTGCAGCTACTGGAAAATATGAAATCCATGTATGCTTTGGCACATTTTTAGATTCTCAAGAGTCAAGAAATGGGCCTCTGTGTTTTTTAGTGATTCAGAGAGTGGCAGTCAGTCCTTGCAAAGTGGGAGAACTCAGTGTTTGTAGAGCAAATAGAATTTTCTTTATGACAGAAAATTTCCCATAGTGGAATCTGTTCTTTCTTGTGGTGTTTCAAAAAATAGTGATCCACATTCAGGCTTGTTGCTAGAGCAACAAACATGTAGGCAAATGCTGCTCTCCAGAGATAGGTTCACTAGCAGGCCAGGTGTTCCTTTGTATGGATCTGGGCTTTGTCATATTAACAACTGTGGATGAATCATGGCAATTTTCCTTCAGATTTCACTAAAGCTTATGACAGCCATAGTTTCCTATGCAGCTCATGCTCAATCAATCCCTATTCCCTGAAAAACACAATCCCTTTCCTAGCTAGTCATGTAGTGACCAGTTTCAACGTGTCCAAGGAAAAGTTAAAGGACAAAGCCCTTTGGTGTTTGGCATCCTAGATTAACAACAGCCATTATGGGATTTCCTTTAGTGAGATCACCCAGTGTCTCACAAAAACGGCAGCACAGCAGCCAGAACAACCCTGGAGAAACAAGAGATGAAAAGACAGCACAGAGAGGAGGCTAAAGTGAGCTTCCACGTGAATAAAGCTTTGTATCCTGCTCCCATGCTTCATAATGAAATGTGCAGAACACATAGTAAACACGGTTATACCTGGGCTCCATTCAGGCACTGGGAAGGTACAAACAGGTCCTCACCTGAGAAACCCCATGAGAGGGAAAAGGGCTCCCTGGGAAAAGCATGTGAGGGAAAAGGGCTTCCTAGGAAAAGCAAAGCATGCTGCCCTGCTGCAGACTCCTGGGCAAGGAGGCCGCTCTAGAGCAGAAGCCCCTTCTGTACCACCCTGGCTATGTCTTTACTCAGATAAACAAACAAGGCTCTAGAGGGGAGTTCAAGCACCGGAATCATGAGCATCCATAGCGCATAATTGTCATTTTACTCTCTGGTCATACCCAGGCTCCTCCAGTACCACAGGGAAAACTGAACAGGAAAAAAGAGCAACTTTCTGCCTAAAGGACATCAAATCCTGCAAGCAGAACATTGTGACGTCAGAACCATGCTGGTCCTCAAAATAAGGCCTGACTTATGTACCCACTGCTCCTGGATGGTGTAACCTCATGGATTTATTCCTGATTTACCACTGCCCAGAGAAAGCCTGACCCTCCTTTCCTTGTGAGAAGAATTTTATTAATGGACTGAATCCAGAGGGATTCAGGACTGCTTTAGGTTTTGCTTGTAGGGTTAAAATGCTGGGATGTGTAATTATCAGTGAGAAAACCACAACTGTCAGTATCTTCTCCCGAGCCAGTACCAGCATATGGGATGCTCAGCAGATGGAGGGGCACAGAGCTGCACATCTGGAATGCAGTTCTCACCAGATACTTGGTGGCATTCCAGCAGCTGGATTTCTCTGTAGGCACCCTCCACTGCTCACTGCCAAGAAAGAGGTTTGTCCTAATTGGCATCACCAATGACAACAACACCTCCTCCCCCCTGACAAGCTTCAGGCTGGAGCCAGTCACAGATGTCACCCTGCTCGCCTTTAGCTCACCTAGACCACCCTCCTCCTCCTCATCTGCCTGGCAGGCAGCTGCACCAGGCTGGGTACCAGGGCCACCACCAGCTGCAAGGCCTTGCTTGCTTGCCTGCGAGCCCTTCAGCTGAGAAATGTATTCTTTATTCCTCAGCAGCTGGAAAAACAACCAGCAGAGGAGAGCCATGGTGACTTCTTGAAACTTGAGTTTTTTCAGGTTTGAAAGTCTGACCATTTGCTGAGCTGAGGAAGGGTCACCCTCATCACTGAGGAGGAGGAGGAGAGTTTACTAGAAGCCCTTTAAGGCAGGAGAGCTCTAAATACAGCCTCACTAAATAAACACATTTTCAGGACGTAATTGCTGTAGTGATGCACCCTGTTTGAGCTGTGCTAAGCAGCCTGCCAGTGAAGATCAATATGTGCCTCCTAACCTCCTCCAGACTGGCACTGGAGTCCACTCCAGTCAGGATTTAAATGCCTGTTCCCCTAAAAATGTGCCACAGAACTGCAAAGAAAGTACAAGGAAAAGGGGATTGGGTTATTTAACTGAAACTTCAGTTTATAGCTGATTGCTAATCCATATGCCACAATACCCTTTTTTTTCCAGCACATTTAATTTTTCATTCTCAAAAGTATTAAGGACCATTGGTATTTAAAACAGTTTTGTTTTGTTTTGTTTTGTTTTTTTGGGGTTTTTTTGGTTTTTTTTTTTTTTGGTTTTTTTTTTTTTTTTTTTGTTAAAGCCCTAAACAAGCTACATAAACTCTGCCATGCATATCTGGAATGCTCCACCTGAAGGCCTCTCCCCAAAGAACAGAGACTTGCCTCGAGCAAGGAGTGGGGTACTTGATTTAAAAGGACTTGTGGCATCCTGCTACTGCTTTACTTCTGCAACACCTTCTAGAATCTAGCTGGCTACAAAGGCTAATCCAGTACAAAGGCAGTAAAGTTTTAATATTAGGATTGACTAATCCTTTTAAATTGTTATTACAAAATATATATTAAGTAAAAATGTTTTTGCTAATAAATGTATAGAAAGAAAATGTGAACAAATCTGCAGTGGTTCAAGAGCAGAGAATCCCTTTGCACTCACTCTCAGCACATGGAAATTTGTAAAGTCCCCCTATCAGGCAACTTCTGAAGATTTCTTGTTGGTTCAACATGATTTAGAAGTCTTACTTTTCCTTTATTAAAAAATAGTGGTAAATGACTCAAAAATATTTTATCCATATAAAATTGTGAAAGCTTCAGGTATCAGTGATCCCAAACTGTCCTATTGACTAAATTGAAGGAGATCTCAACATTAAAAAAAAAAATTATGTTTAGAATAAATTAAAAGCCACAGTGATCTCATTGAAAACTTGTTAAAAACAAAACCAGAGACCAAACTGTTGTTTCCTTTTTGCTTGATTGTTTGGTTGGGTTCTTTCAGAGCCACAGAACTAAATTTAAGTTCTTGTGTCAATATTCAGTTCCTCCCATGCCCAAGCCCTCTCAGTTTTACTGCAGCTCTCTCTCACACAGCAGCTGCCATACCACAGCTCCCGTGAGAAGCCTGCAGCTCCTCGGATCTCTCGTGAGGGTTCAGAGGGGAAGCTATGCTGATTTTTGTCTCTTCAGTCTGGAGCTTTGGGGCAGTTCAGCCAGGCTGGCAGGGCTGGATGGTGGCTGATACCCCTGGCAGCAAGGCCTCAGAAGGACACCGGCACGGGAGCCAGCGTGGGGGCAGAGAAGGGAGGAGAACCGGGGGATTTTCTCAGGGATCTGAACAAAAGGAGAGCTCATCTCCCGTGAGTGACAGCTGGCATGCTGGAGGTCAAGAGCAGTTTGCTTCCCCACACAGCTTTAACCAGGGATGCTTTCACAGTGCTGTCCCTTGACCCTGCTATTAGTGGAAAGCTCCTTAAGGCTCTCACATTCTCCAAGGTCTCCTCTTCTCGACAGGGACTGAGACCACATACCACACCACAAACATGTGCTATTTCAGGCACTGAGATGGAGTTTTACAATTCCAGGCTGCGATCAATTACTGACTATTTGAGATTTATATAACAAGTGCTTTTTCCACGGAACGGAAATCTGATGGTGACTCCAACCAGCAGCTCCAGTAAAGCTGAGCAACTGCTGTTTGAAGAAGAGGCCCCAAATAGATCTATATTTCAAGGTTTAGCAAACTCAGAATTGGCAACTTTTGTGCCAGATTTAATCCAACAAACTCTGCTAAAGACTGAATCAATTACAACAGACTGGAATACAAAAAAAAATTATGTAAAGGTAGGATGTGTAATCAGTCACTCAGCAGATTCCCTTCTAACTTCCTTCAGACTTGCACTGTAGCCCACTCCAGCCAGTGTTCAAATGCCCACTCCCCTGAAAATATGCCACAGAACTGCAAAGAAAGTACAAGGAAAAAGGGGATTGGGTTGTGCAGCACATATGTAAACACTTATTCTACCTCTCTTTTTCAGATTATTGTTGTCATTGGGGAAGTAACTTAAACTAAGCCAAGGATATCCTGGAAGAGCTCTCCTGGACCATTACTAACTAGTGCCTTTCAGTGGGAGAGCTGGCTGTGCCCATGGTCCAGAGAGCACAGGGTACTGCACTCACAGGAGGTCACTCCACCAGCCCAGCTGTGTAATAAAGGTCCTGAATCTGGCACAGCAACGAGGGCCTGAGGGTGGATGGGATGGACCCAGGCCTAGGATACCCAGTCAGGGCACTACAATGATGTAGAACCTACAGTCTCTTTACACAAAGCTCACAGGGATTTAATGTAAACATAACATAGTCAATGGTGTTTAAGGTAAAGCTAAAATCTAATACTTACTACACCAAGCCAGACTCAGAAATTGGGATTGCAATCCACCTAGCAAAACTGCAGGAAGAGGGAGGAGGTGTTATTCCTCACTTATAACAAGCCCTGTGTTACTCCTTGTATAGGATAAAGCAGAATGCCCGCAGCTTTCCCAGCCAGAAGAGGTAGGTCTGCACTCCAGAGTGGCTCAGTCCATTTTTATTTCAGAGCAATGTTTCAGCAGCAGTTTGGGTGAAACAGTCTGGGTTTCCCTGGTGTAGGAAAACATGGCCCCAAATGAGAGGCCCACAATTGCATGGGAATTCTGCCCTGAAGTTGGAATTGAACTCAAATCTCTCAACTTCCTGCCCTGTGTTTTTCCTAGCCTAACTTCGCATCAGCCCTAGGATACCCTAATGATTAAAGGTACAAATTATTTGTGTGGCCTTGAGGATTGCAGTCACTCTCAAGAATATATATATTTATATATATTTCCTTCTCACCCCCCTCCATCTTTGTAAAGTCTTGCAAAGAATTTTTAAGAGAATGCTCTGTAAAAGTCAAAGTGAATTGCCTTGTTTCTCTGACATACATCTGTAACCCATCGTGCTGATTCTGAACACAAAATTTTGTGCACAAAACCACTGAAATTTCCTTTTTCCGTGACTGCCCTGGTTTTACATACCCCCACTGCTGTGTCTCAGTAGTTCTAGGACCAAACCAGTCACATTGCAAGTAGAGCAATACAGAGGTATTGATGAGCCATGCAGATGTGTTCCAAGTGTTTGGGATCGGACTCAAAGTGATGCACAGCTGGTTTTCTTGGCTAACTTTCACTCTTCTGGAGTTTTCTATGCTTGCAATGCTCTTCAGAACGTGTAAGTAATGGACCATGTAAAAAAGTGTTTCTGTAAGAACAGATCTGGATGTCCTCAATTACAATGCTTTCATCCATGCATTTCCTTGAAACCAGTATATTGCTTTTCACAGGTATTTCCAAAGCGGGTCCATAACTGGGATTGAGGAGTAGAGCCAGTAAAAATTTTTCAGCTGGAAAAAGTTCCCATAAAGAGGCAAGGCTTCCTTGAAAATGAAATTTTTCATAGGACTCTAGAGTTACATTTATCAGAGTTGAAGGCCCAGAATTTTCTATTAACTTCACAAACACTCACTCCAGTGCGATTCTATCCAGGTTTTTTTTTTAAAGTATTGCAAACACAGTGTGGACATTCACAGGAAGAATTAAATCTGTAAGGAAAGACTATACTTTCAATCACATTAAGAATGCAAGAATTTTCTTTTATTCCCTGCCTTATTACTTTAAATGTTTCTTGTGCAGTATGTTTAAAGACAGCCTTGAGCTGTTTGAATGAAGTTCGTTATTATCAAAGTCTTTTCACTAATGAAGCATAGGGGAGTTGTGAGGGGGCTAATACCTTTGCATCTGAAGGAATAATTTTCCAATCCATCTGATCCCACAGCACACCCCAGTGCTGTGGAAAGGGCTGCACTGCAGCACAGGATGGGGTGTGGAATGCCTGCCTCACCTCTCATCTCCAAGAGGCTCTAAAGAAGTCAGCACTGGAACATTTGCTAGCAGTTGTCTTACTGAGCTTTTCTGTTCAGGGCAGTATGGCATTGTTCTGTAATTACATGCTCTTTCCTTCCCAGAAAAAGTGGATTTTCCAATTTTCCTTCTCCCACATCAGTCAGAGTCAAGGACATCCAGGTGCTCCAACACTGTTCCCTAGGATTGCCTCAGCTCCTCTTTCCTGGTTTCCTAGGGCTGAGCAGTTGGCTTGCAGGTGGATGGCTTGTGCAGCTTCCATCCTGTGCAGTTTGTTACAGCCCCAGTCAGGCTGTTCGTGCCTCTTTCCCCTCTCTGAGTTTTCGTGGATGGAATTTGCCAAGGTTGATTCATGGAAGGGAGTCCTGGTGTGTCCGCCCGTGGGCCGAAGCAGCCAAGCCTTCCCTGGGTGCATTCCCATCCCTCATCAGGCTCCACACAAATGTGCACCGTTTTACTGCTTGGCTTGTTAGCTCGAAAATCTCCAGATTCTTTACCTCATTCTGGCAGTGAAAAGCTGGGAGGAGGGCTTTTAACTGAACATATATTACAGAAACACTACATTTAAGTCTCCTTTATAAAGGAATGGAGAACTGACCCCAAATTTTTCAGAGCTGTAATGAATAAAAGGTTCATTGCATGACTCAATGTGCTCTCACTCTTTGGGGGGGAGGTGCTTTATCTTTATTACATCTTATAATCTTTTTAAGTTTAGAACATGCAGTCTACACCAGGATTTAATCTGCCTTGCTTTCTTTGCTTGCCCTTTTTATACTGAGGTGAATAGTATGTGTGCAGAATTCTCTTATTTTTTAATTAACATTTTCCTTGCTACTAGGAAAGCTGGGCAAACTGATCATTCTTATTCTTCTAAAAACCGTTCTTTTAATAATATTTCTGTTTAATAGTATGATCTCAGACTAGAGTTTATTGCTGCTCTCTTTTTTCTTTCTTTTACAAGATTTCTTTTAAGCCTGCTGTTTTAAGTACATGTAAATAGTTGTTCTTCATTTCAATGCAATATTTGCTAATCCTGAGCGAGTAAGAGCCATACCCTTGGTTCAGATTTGTCAGTGCACAGAAGCATTCGCAAATACACCTTTTCACATTCAGCATCCTGTACTGGTTTCCAGTTTACCCTAAAAGGTTCAACACCAGGTAACAAAAGCTTCTAAGGCCAAAAAGGCCAGCCATAATTATTAGCAGGTACTCAGGAGACTGCTAGGCATTAAGAGTTAATGTCTTTCATGTGTCTGGAATCCTGGAGGGGATTCCCTGCATAAAGATGAAGCTGGGCCCTTATTAAAGAAGCCTCACAAATTGATGAGGTGTCTTGGGTTTCACAGCTGCATTCAAACCACGTGCTCCCTAAGCTGCATACTACTGACCCCTTGGCTCCTCCATCCTGCCTGCCACCCTGCAATTTGTCGGCAGGTTCCCACAGGGTGTGCATTATCCACACAACAGGGTGTGCATTATCCACACAACAGGGTGTGCATTATCCGCCCAGCCTGCCCACTGTCCGCTCGGCTGGAATCCACAGGGCCTCCTGGATCTGGAGCCTTCCCAGGTGCCAGGTTTAAGATGCAGAATGAACAAGGTGAAAGGCTGGATGCCTGTTCTGAGCTGGGCCCATCACTGCTGTCAGTACCGCTGCACAGGCCCTGCAGTTTACTCTGACATCTCTCTGCAGATTTGGATGCAGCCATGAAGGATCAGACCTGCTTGTAAGCTGTGCCCACAGGAAGAACCAACCTAGGAGTGGTCAAGTGTAAGATAACCAATGGCTGGTGCTAGCTTCTGCACATGTTCAATCACATTTCCTGCACAGGACTGCAAACTAGGAAGCAGCTGCTTTAAGTCTATCAGAGACCCTCATCAGATTAAAGGTTTCATTGCACAAGGTACTACACAGAACCAGACAAAAATACAGTCCTTATTCAGTCCAAATTGCTTCTGGGGGGGGGAAAAGATAATTTTAATTTGAGAAAGATCAATATTTCACGAGGTATCAGGAAGCGTGGTCGTGGATCTGCATTCTTTTTCATGTGATTTTTTTTGGGGAAACTGAGTTTGGAAGTAGAATTCAGCTGATCAGTCTGTGCTGAGTAAACTGCTACCCTTCCTAGTCAGTAGGA
This sequence comes from Melospiza melodia melodia, assembly GCF_035770615.1. Classification (NCBI taxonomy): domain Eukaryota; kingdom Metazoa; phylum Chordata; class Aves; order Passeriformes; family Passerellidae; genus Melospiza; species Melospiza melodia. The sequence goes on along the minus strand of NC_086196.1, from coordinate 117,195,750 downwards.
AGAGTTATGCAGCTGTTTCAAGGGCAGCCGCATAAATTCAGCTAAATCATAGAAAAAGCTTTTTATTCATTATAATATGGCCTGGGGCGAAATAAAGCTGAAGTTATTAAACTGTTACTAAAAGCTGGCCACAGTAAAATATATTGAAGTCAAGACTAAAAGCACATACAGAGTGTGAACTCCTAGTCTGGAGGGTGGAGGTTAAGAGAGGAAAAAGCCTAATTCCTTGGTGAAAAACTGAATTTCCTGAAATCTCTTTTCCTGTACCCAAAGTGGATTCTGGGAATTGAAAACTGCTATTGACTGTCTGCATCATTCAAAAGAAAAAAATAATCAATCCAGTAGTTTTCACTTATAAAAACAAATAACAAGAGCATGTTCTTTCCACAGTGGCCTGGATAACTTTTTTAAGAGTTTCAGACAGCGTCCTATGTCAAACAGTAGTTTTTTTCATGGCAGGGTTGAACTGTTTTGAAAATGCAACAGTTGTCCAGGATAAACCTTTATCTTCATTTACCCATTGTTACTCGTATTTTTGTAGCCCTCTGGTAGCAAGAGGTCACATTTCCATGAAGATAAATTCCTTATTAGACCCAACTGTGGTCTGAGGTCATTGCATATCTGTGCCAGGACAGACTCAGAAGTGATGGTGAATAGGAAGTTTTTGTGCTGTATTGTCCTGGCTCGCGGCAGCTGGAGCCAGACAGCGTTAGCACCCATATCAGCATGGGCTGAAGCAGGCATATCTTTCTGTTTGCTCATCACACAACAATGAGTAAATAAACACTGTCGTGCATGCAGACTGAGCTGTCAGCCCAATGAGCAGGAGAATGTCCCGTGTTCCCTGTACCTTCACCTCCAGCTCGCACGCCCGCGCTGATCCCAGAGCCCGGCCTCGCCGCTGGCAGGGTCAGCTCTGCCGTGTCAACGCTAATCCTTCCTGTCTGCTATCAGCTGCTCTGACCTTTGATGTGTGTCAACTTCTGTGGCCGCTGGAAGCCAAATATCACAGCTCTGAGATAACACTGCGCCCCGCTTCCCTCCAATCGCTGAACAGCTTCGCCTTTTCTCTCCTCGGGCTCCGAGTCAGGGGGTCACAAGTCACTAAGACAACCTTGCATTTGCCTGAGAAATTACACTAGAGCACCATTTCCTATCCTTCAGATGCAGGCACAGCAGCACTAAACAGAATGCCCTCGAGTACAAGAATTGTAAGCCTGACATTTTGAGTGTCTCATTGAAACAAAGCTCTTTCCTTTCCTGGTAGGGTAAATGGGACAGGTTTAACATTTTTACCAACTGCTGCGCTGAATTTTACCAACTGCTTCAAATTTGACACAAAAAAGGCTGGTTGCTCAGAGTACAGGACATCTCCATGCTCATGTCAGACTTGCTCTAAACCAAGCCAAAGGCTTCTCTGACCCCCTCCAACTCCACCAGTTTGTTATGACTCTGTGATAAGGATCAGTATCTACTGAGAGATTAGGCAGGACCACCACCAAATTGGGCCTTTAAAGCAGGCTGAGCTGCATTACACCGCGGTGTGAAAGGATGTGGCTGTCAGGAAGGTGCCAGCTCTTGTCAGAAGGCTGTTCCTCCTATTTTTGCACCAGAGGAGCCTTTCCCATGAGCCCCAGTAGCCTTGGGCTGTTCACTGTGGGCTGAACACCACGTGGAACATGCAGAGCCCAGCTCTGGCCATCAGCTGTGTCACCTACACAGGTGACAAACAGGGGCTGGCACACCTGGAGGGTTCTGAACTGCAGCATCTCCACATACAGAGTGCTCCAATCAAGGCAACTTCTCATGCTTGGGAACATTCCCATGAAGAATGGGCTCATGGTATTCTTCAAGGGCACAGACAGAAGTAAATATGGGCAACACTTGCTTAGCAAACAGCACCCAAACACATTTTCTAACTTAGCAGCATGTGGACTGTACAGATTTGAGTCTGTGTGAGAAAGAGGAGCAATAACACCTCTGAAAACTAATTTCTTCACAAAAAAAGAAAGAGGAAGGATATATACACGTCCAGATCCCTATTTATACCAGCCTAACCGGTTGCCTAAACCAGGAGTACTGTTCACAGCACAATAACCCTCTCCAAAATCAGAATCTCCCCCTTGAGGAAATGCCTTAACAAAATTCCATATTGGTGTTAAAAAGTAAAAATTTCTGTCACTTTTGTTATCAAAGTCATTGAATTTGAAACTGTTTTTAGTCTCAGCCCCAGATGTGAGCAAAAATAACACTACAGAATAGTTGTGCACACATAGGTGATATAGTCATTATGGATGTAATCACATACTGTATACACAATTCAAATTTAAGTATATTTCAGCAAGGGTTCAGAATTTTCTTTGACAAGCAGTACATTAATGCCAAGAGTAAATATTAAGGCTCTTTGTTGACTGGTCTGTCTTTGCAATATACATAAATTACTCTCTAGTCTAAACGTGTTAGCTCTTTCAAATTTAAGGGAAAAACGATGAAATACGGGTTCCTCCTTTATACCTGAATTACTAAATCCCTCCAGCCTTTCACACTCACCAAACCACATAAGATGTCTGTGGCTGAGGCATTCTATGAAAGAAATTTGCCCTCTCCATCTTTAATGACAAAACCTGACCTTGATCTCATTTGAGTCTCTGGGAAGGATGAAGCTTGGGATAGAAAAATCCAAAAGGCAAACATTTCTTTTAAATTCACGACTGGTAGCAAAATAGAAATAGGCACTCAAAAGAAAAAAAAAGGATAAAAAAGGCTAGAGTTAATTAAAAAAAAGGAAGAAAAAAATACTGAAGTTTAACGTAAACACTGGATAAAAAGTAGATATTTTAACCTACAATAGAAGTTTAAAGCCATGCATCAACAACTCTTATCAATCTTATCAGTGAGAAGTAATTTCATTGCTGTCTCACCAGCAGCAATAGGTAAGATTACACTAATTCCCAGATACATTTCCCCTTACCTGGCTCTGTTCTCACATTTATCATGCTCAGCCTTCTACAGCCACAGGGAGAGTGCTCAGGTGAGAACTGAACTTTACTCACCACATCTTTATCACAGGTGAGCCACATAAAAAGCAATATATTGATTTTAAGCCTGCTAAACTGATAGTTTATAGATTTTACTCTATAATATCCAGACCATAAACATATCTCCATGCCTGTCTAGGATACTGCAAGGTTTCATTTGAGGGCAGGTGAGAGGCTTGATCTTACAGGAGTGGCTGTAAAGAGGAAGAACCTGAGGGAGCCTCAAGCCTGTCACAGATCCTTTATGTGTCAGAGGAAATAATCTGTGTTGCATAAAAAACAGCAACACGCTTCCCTCACCTGGAGAGCAAGAAAGGAAAGGAGGAGCTAAAGCAGGAGTTCTCCTGTTTTCAGTATTACCTACATGAAACACAACAACTCCTTCCAAAGTATGTTGGGATATTTCACACAAGCCACAGCTCTGCTAACACCAAACAGACTTTTGGGTGCACCATGAATCAATTCCAAGGCATAAGCTTTCACTGAAGGCATTTTGTGCAGGTGACCTGTAGCTGGTGTCCTTCCTTACAGCTGCAAACACGGAACAGGGAGCACAGCACGACCAGAGTGGCCTTGTCCCAGTGCTGAGGGCCTTACAAACAATTCTGCTCGGCTCTTTTATGAGCAGTTCAGGATTTCTTGGGGTTTTCTGGCTGCTCTCAGATCCCTGCTTGGCCCAAGTCACAGCACAGCCTCCCCAGCCTCTTTCCCAGACAGGAACTGGAACACATGGCTTGTGGTTGCGGTAAATTAATAAGGGGGTGAAAAAAAGAAATAAACAGGAGGGACTTTTCCCATGTGTTTTACAACAGTGCAAATCTGTCCCCCATCCAGCTCATCTGCAGCATAGCGTTCTCCTGCCAGCCATTCCTGTGCTCACTTGCTATATGATACAACTCCAGCCTCCCCCCACCACAAGTCTTATTTTTAATGGGTTCTCTGAATTTTGAAAGGCCAGATACTGATGATGTAAACTGGTGTCAATCCACTCTGGATTTTGAAACCAGATCCAGGTTTGCTTCTAAAATATGTATTTAAATGTATGAGGAATTCCCTGCTTGTAATATATATAGCCTTAAGCCATAATTATTGTCTGTACTTGCATAAGAATATTTACATAGGTATGCAATAAGAAGGCTCAGAAAGAAGTATCTTTGCAGACTGAATTTCACTTTACGTGAGTATATTGCAAATTAGGCCCAGAGATAACAGAGCATTATAAATTCTTCAAATGCAGCATTCTTCAGAGGTGAGAGATTCCCACTAAAATGCAGGATTTCCTGAAATGTTTTATAAGAAAAAAAAGTCTGTGTTGTATTTTTAAACTACATCCTCCTCACTACCATTCATGTGCCAGTGCAAGAACCATTAGAAGGTTTTTATGTGGTGTGGCTGTGAGTTTCCTCATAATTATGAACAGAATATCTCTGGAAACCCCTTTCCCTTCCTTCCCCCGGGTCTGAGGAGTGTGACAGAGCTGACAAATCTCAGAAACATGCTGTGCAGAAGCATAGCCTCTCAGCCGCTCTTCACTCTTTGGCAAAGCTTGGGACAGCCTGTGGTTTGCATAGTCCGAGAAACCATTTAAGCATCATCCAAAATTACAGTGATCAGGAGCTGCATTTCAGCAGAGGAGACCCAAAAGTCTGTAAAACTAATTTTCCCACAGTCCACAAACCCCAGACTTCAGTCCTAGCGTAGTCTCACCCTGTGCTTTTATCCAGCTGATCAACACTTGTAACCAGCTGATCTGTTGTCTGTCAAAGGATGGGGACTCTGCTCTTGTCAGTGTGATGTTAAGTAGGTGAAACAAACCACCAGCTGCCTAAAGCTCCCCAGAACACGTTGGGGAAGTCATTTAGTTGTAAATAAAGGGCCTGGCTGTGGCCCTTTACAAGCACTCTGACATCCCTGGGATGCCCAAGCCTGCATGTTGTCAGAAATCTCCTTGAGGCAAAGATGAGATCAGGCTCTGGGCCCCAGCCCAGAAGCTCATGGAAACCCAGGGAAACAGCTCCCCTCGTTCCTGCAGTCAGCATGGGAACCAGGTTTCTCTGAAGGCACCTGAAGTGTGTCCACAGTCAAGCACTCCATGGCCTCAGGCAGAGCCCAAACCCGTAGGTGTGTGCTCGCTCATGCTGAGCGCATTTACCGTAACGCCACGAGAGCCGCTCCTCATCCAAGACATGACTTAAAGCACATGATAATTGCTGGCAGTAAAAACAAGCATTATGGTCCTGCCCAAAATTCATGTCTGTTATGCCAAGCATTACATATAATTAATTTGTGATGTGTAATTTGTCCCAAAGACTTTATCATGTCTCCTCCTCGCTGCCCTTCAGCACTGCACCGCAGCTGAAAACAGGATCTGTTGACAGGTTTATAATGCACAAAGCCTGGCCCAAACCTAGGCCAGCCCTATACGGCAGGGAATGCACTCAGGCCTCATCAGTTATCAGAAAATGATGCTTAATAGACCACAAAATGTAATTTGAGGGGAAAAAAATGAAAAAACCTTGGGTTTGATAAGCTCTAACTTAAGCAATTGTCCAAAACTTCAAGTAGGCTGCACCGGCTTCTCACATTCCACACCAATGTACACTCACCACGGCCACCAAGGGGAAAAAGGTACAAAAATAGCTAAAAACAACAAAAACTAAATTCTGATGACAAATATGAAGGCTTCTAAGCCATGATATTCAATTTATTCCTGGGAAACAGTGGCTGGACAGTTTGCCTATGCCTGCAGTTGTGACCATCTTAGCAAGGCTCTAAAAGGAGTCAAATCTCTCATGGCTGGAAGTACCTGAGTTTGTCACAATCCAGAGTGCTAACATGAGATTTGGAATGCTAACATGAGATTTTGGAATGTTGGACCTCATGCCTTGAATTTTAAGCCAGACAATAACTGAAACAGAACAAAAATGATCTGAGCACATCTGAAGCCTAAATTCTGTAAACAGACCAAAAAATGATCAGGCAAGGTGGCCCTCCCTACCTGTAGAAGGCTGCCTTATTTTCATGAAATACACGATTAGCCTACACAACTATATGTGTAAAAACAGAATTAAAAAATAATATGACAGGCAAAAAATGGGGAAGTCTCCTTTGGGAAAATATATTTTTTTCTCTCAGCATTAGATATTATTCTGCAATTGGCACATGCATTTATAATACCCTTTTTTAACTTTATCCTTTTCATTGAAGCAGGAAATACAACCCAGATCAAGAAGATATCTATGCAGTGAGTTAAAAAGTGATCTAAGAAAATTATACCAAATTTCAAATTGAAATCTTTTAAAAACTGTTATTGAAAGGCTGTTCCTGACTTTTTTCTTTTGCCCTTCCAAATTTCAACTACAGGCTGCAATAAAACCAGAAAATGCGCTAGGGAATTATGAATTTTCCATACAGGCACAAATTAAGGTACTTACAGGTACGTGGGCACCTTCAGATGCCTCACCAATGAGATGGTTAAATTGCTACTGGCTCCAAATTCAGTGATTTATGGTAATGGGAAGCTATACAATATGCCCTAGAAATGCAGTTGGAAATGATTGATAAAGCTTTAGTCTGACTGAACACATACAGTAGGTAGATTAAGGGCCTGGCTTATCTGTCTGGTCCTGGGTGTTCATCAGTCAACCTCACTAACAAGCTAAAAGTCAGGATTGTGGTCAGCAAGTTCATATTCATCTGAAAATATGGGGTCTGCAGTGAGCTCTTGCACACAAAGGCAGCACTCTGAACCTGTTTAATGCCTGCTTACCCCTGCTAATACTCAGGGAAAGGACAGAACTGCAGGCTTGAGAAGCAGCTTCACCCTTCACATTCACTTTCCCCCTTCATTACTTCTTAACATCGCTTTAAGTAACAACTGCTGAAACCCATTAACAAACTCATTTTATGGTGCCAGAAATCTCAATAGCTCATAAAATTGTATTATGAACCACGTTAAGTTTTGCTCGAGTCCAACGTGACTTAATAGCTTTTAATCCAAACACTGGATTTTTGTGTGAGGAGTTGCCTTCCAGCCTGGTACACAAAACAGCTTCAAAGTGAAGGCCCAGCTCATAAAGGTGAGGTGGGGTCAGAAATGTGTGCTGTAGAGGATGTAGGTCCAAACTTCCAGAGATGTAAATCAGTAAAATGGCACAGCCCTTGTGAAATGCCAGCTGCCAGAGCCAAGATGTTGAGGGGAATCTCTCTAGCATCTAGCCGCTCCACCAATAACTCTAATTTCACTGATTTAAAGGAAACCACCATCAATATTTTCATGGGCCAAACAAGGTATTTAAGCTGGATTTCAAGCTAAAATGCAAAAAGTGTCCTATGGAACTCAGGAAAAATTCAGCACAAGATGAGCCTATTCTGAAAAATCAGCTTCCTCCCCTCCCACCATTCACTACTTTGGGGGGATTAAAAAAGCCCCAAAAGGATCAATGAACTCCAAACCCCTTTGCTGTTAATCTGTGCTGGGCTTCAAACAAGCCTGTGGAAGGACAAGACCTGAGAAGGTATTTGCAATAAAAGAGGCAATGGACACAAAAGTATATGCTGCTGATTAAAAACGTAAAATTATATCACAATGACTTTAAATGAGAATGATCTCAGTCTAATCACATAATACTTTCTTTTGTGCTCTAGGTCACGCCGTCACTCAGATGCAGCATTCAGGAAGCACATTTCATTAGACTAAATAAAGCTTCAATCATGTGTAAAATTTCCAACTTGAATAGGCAGCCATCATATCATTCATCAGTCTAGATGTATTTAATGGGTGTAATTTCTTCCTCATATTTCTGTGTTGATTGTTTCATTTCCATTATAGAAACCTTTCAAGGTTGCTCTTTTTGCTGTTCTTTGGGTCAGGATAAATAATGCTTTTTAAGTTGCATCCCAAAAACACATTCCTTTTTTGTCAAAAAAACTGGGTGATGGAGATAACTTTAAGACAAGACAGAGAGAAACAGCAGACCCAAATCATAACACACACCTTCCCTGCCAGACTCAGATGGCATTACCTGTACTGCATGTCTCACAATAAATAATTGCGCTTAATCAAAAACAAATTGAGCAGTCTTGTTCAGACACAGCAGCCCCCTGTGGATGCTGACACAGTTTCTACAGATGAATTCGAAGGGATTATGCTTAACACACGACCTTAAAGCAAGGCACAAGAGCCCATCTCCATCCCTTGCTTCCTCCTCCCCCCTTTTTCACCCTGACATGCACACATCAACAAAATGGTAAAAGAAAACATTTTGCCTTTCAAATTTTAAATGGAAAGGGTGAATTAACAATCCAGGGGAGATTTGCAAACTCATCAGGAAGAAACCATAGCAGAGAAGTGTATCTTTCCAGCACCAAATGTTAGTCTTCTAGCTTAATCTGGAAAAGATTTTCTCCTAGACACTTCATTTGGATACACAGATGCCTTGCTTATGAGAGCAAAATTACAACAGTTCTGGGCTCCATACATAGCCAAAGTTTCTGCACCAATAATACAACCTTGTAGTTCTCAATCTGAAAGCCACCATCACCACACTTTTAATTATTTTTTTTCTCACTGTTTGTTCCTTTCTATGCCTCCACAGAAGACAGATAGGCAAAACATCACATCTGCATTGGACTAGATGGCCAGGCTGAGCCTCCCCTGCTCTGCCCAGCCTAAACCTTTCCCAGTTCTTCTCCTTTGATCTCCCCCCTCTTTCTGCACATTTCAAGCACCTGTTGTTTTCCCTGTGACCCAGCCCCAAACCTGTAATGGGATCTGCTCTGCTGTGTGGGGCTCAGCACAAACAACAATTTCCATTTCAGAACCCCCAGTCTGACTGGGTCCCAAAACAATACAGGCTCATCCTTAGAAGCGGCACAGCCAAGCTCTGGGATGAAAACACAGAAGGGAAAAATAGAAAAAGCTTTGCTCTTACCTTCTCTGATGTGTGAATGCCTTTGGGAATCCCAGATTAAGCAAAGAAGATGGGAAAGAAGATTTATTTATCCATCAGCCTATTGTAGCTCTAACCACAGCAGTTTCCCAGGTAGTGATCTGAAGCCCATGGAGTGGAGTCCTGAAAAAAAGTCAAGCAGTAAAAATATAGATTTAGTAATATTTCTTTTTGATCACAGCTTTTGATGAAGACAAGTTATTTTGGACATCATGATGATTTTTGAGGGTACGAACACCATGGGAGGGGAGTAACTGGCAGAAGCACAGAGCACGGCCTCGAGAGGCCTCAGTTCTCCCCTCGTGGTTGAGACAGAAAGCTGACAGGTTTGGTTTTGGAAAGAAAAACCACAAAGCCAAGGCTGCTCCTGGGTTGCAAAATCGAGAAGAATGCTCACTACAGATGCTCATGGCCTGAATGAGAATAAAAAGTGCTGTGGAAAACTGTAAGGACCAGAATTCCAGCCAGGGCAGTTGGGTACTGTTAGATAATTTGTGATAACACATCCACTCATCATTTTGATACACAACCTAATTTTCATTCAAGCCGGTGGTGATATTCTGCTGGCAGATGCTGGATTGGAGGACTTTGTCCAACACCCAGAAGGAAAGAGAAAAGCCAGAATCCTTTTCCAAGGACCATGGGGAGACTGGAGCCACTTCTCAGCTCTGCCAGAATTTTCCCACGTGACCTCCTGCCAATTTTTAATTTTCTCTGACCAAGAGGCTGAAACATATTTTTAAAACCTAATGAACTTCATAAGCCAGTGCCTCTGTGGCATAATTCCCATTAAAAGAGGAAAATAAAAAAACTCAAGAGTGCCTGGGAATGTTTTTAGTGCAAGAATTTTTTAATGGTCTTTCCCCCTCTTTTGTGGCAAAGTGAGAGTAAGTATAAAACTTTCCTCATCCATAATATGTGGCATAAGATTTATCTTCAGTTAATCCACTTCATAGTGTATTTCTCTGATGAGAGTTCTTAATGTGAGATTTCTGTGTTTCGTAGGAGACATCATAACACTGCCGTGGATAAAGAGGCAGAGGTCGAAACCCGCCCTGCACAGGGAAGGAAGCCTGCATCCCCCAAAGCCACGACAGGGTCACTCCTCAGCTTTGTATGAGTGAATGGGGCATTTACAGCACAGCCCAGCCCAGCTGCAGCCTGACAGGTACACACGATTCATAGGATGGCAGCATCTTTAATCCTGGAATGTTAGAGCCCAAACCATCACCAGCTCTGAAGTGTGGACTTTTCCCCTGTGCTTCCATTGTCTTTACTGCGCACAAAGGCATCTGAAAATTCTCAGCCAGATTCCATCTGCAGCTAAGCCATGGCAGAGCATTTAGGAGTCAGGACTGAGATATGATCTTGGCATCACATGGACATTCGAGAAGGGAATGCACAGGGCTAGAGAATTTGCCTCTCAAGATTTGCTCCAAAAGAGCTGCCTTCCTCCTTAACATGTGTTCATATTTGTATTCCTATCAGCATTTTTTATTTTAGCATTTACAGGCTCCACTCATATCTGAGGTCCTTGGACAACGACACAGAATTAGGAACTGAGTTTAGAGCTACATTTCCAGCTTGGGCCTATCAAAGAGATCCTAAAGTCTTTTCAGGTCAATGCCTGCAGAGGACACAGCCATTTCCCAAAGGCCAGCAAGAACGTTGTCATTTGCTTCAGCAGGCACAAGACCAAGATCCAGACATGACCATGGATGTATTTCCCAAAAATGTTCAACCCGATAAAAATATTTGCTCTCTCTAAGGGGAGTCGGGAATGAGAAAGTTACAGAAGAGTTCATAAACACAGTCCCAAGAAAAAAAGAGCTCTGCCTTAGACCCTGCTTCAAATTCCCAGCTCATCTGTTTCTCTCATTAGGCCTGGCAGATAGAGAACAGCTTGGCTTGTCAGGAGCTGAAGGGGTTAATGCAAGGCTGGAAGTTATTTACAGTTAATAGCAGTGGAAAGATTGTAGAGCAGCTTGGTCCAGCATCTAATCACAAAAATAGTTTCGTGTAAAGAGACTCCAGGGCAGAGACTCTGCAAGTTCTTCACGTATTTTACGCTTTTTCTTCAAGAAATGCCAGTAAACCCAACATTCTGGGATAAAGTTTTCCATAGCTTTCTGGTGACCTTGACAAAAAGGAAGTCAATAACTGGCAATTATAAGGAGAGAAAAAAAAGTTGGCCCAACCTGTCCTCATTTCATCAGCTGTGGTATTTCCAGTTTCTTTACTAGTATATTTAGTCAGAAATAATTTTGGGTTATTTTAAGCATGCAAAGACTGAAGAGAGAATAGTGTACAGTTAGATTAACTTTACTGGTTTGAAATTCTGATGGTCATCCTAAAAACCCAATGTCAAGAAATTATACAGAGGTACCCATAAGCTAAGTCTCTTGGCTTTGATATACAAGAAAACCTCTCAAAATTCAAGTCAGCAGTTGCAGTAAAAGTTTCGTTGAACCATTGATGCTACTTTTAAGTACTTGAGAAGTTCTTGCCTTTGGTTAAAAACAAAAAAGAAGAGTAGTTTCACCTTCAGTGAAAGACAATCCTAAAAGCCAGGTGACCTTCAGAACCCTGGTTTAGAGTCACATTTCTGCAGTGCCTAAAGCTTTGGCTGCAGCATTAGTTTAAAAGGATCTGAGTATGCTCAGCAGAATCAATTCAGAGCATGCTGTTATTTCAGCGCAGAATGGATCCAGCATTCAATCAAATCTTTAAAGGTACTTATGTGTCTATTTCTCATTGAAGTCACATCTTTGAAGGTGTTTATCTATTTCCCATTGAAATCAATCTTTACCTTTTACAGCAGACCAGAGTAAGACACTAGAAGAAAAGCCTACCTCAAAGAACTTTCTAGAAGTGCTGGTACGTATCAGCCAGAACCATTCTGGGAGATCCCTGATCTTTATTTCTGTCAGATTAAAATACTCAGAGCTTGAACCAGAGGGCAGCATCCCTCACACCTGGGATGACTGGGATGCTGCTGCAAACAAAAGCACTCTGACCTGGCAGCAGCAGACACAGTCCCACCGGTGAGAATATCAGACACCAGTAATAATAACTCAGAGTATTTCCTCTATTGAGATCTGTCTCTCAGTGCCATTTGCACAGTGCCTTTGCCCTGTCTGGGACCTTTGGCTGCAATGATCATCGTGATGAGGTGGCAGGGCAGGGGGGACGGCTCTAAACTGGCAGAGGCAGGGTTAAGTTAGGTACTAGGAGTAAATCCTCTGCTGTGAGACACTGCAACAGCCCAGAGAAGCTGTGGATGGAATTGGAACATCCCTGGGGTGTTCCAGTCCCAGCTGGATGAAGCTTTCAGCAGCCTGGTCTGGTGGAAGGTGAAGGTGGCACCATGGAGTGTCTGAGGTCCCTCCCAACCCAGAACACTCCACAGCACATCATTGGCGCAATCCAGCTCAGGTCCAAGGAGTGGTGCAGCTTCCTGACATGGAGACAAGACACCCACAGCCACTGACAGCCATGGGTTGACAGGAATGCCACATTTTTACAGCTCCAGAGCATCCATGTAATTAACAGACAGTAGGGTTTTCTGCCCCCCCGCCCCGTCCCCTCCTTCTGATTGCTGTCATTTCCCTTGTTATCAAATCGCTTGGAGGAAGTTAGTTCATGAAAGAGAGCTAGGGTAGGCCCTTCTCTGGAAAATTCCCACTGGTCTGACTTCAAGGCTAATAAAAATGCTTTATTGTTTGTTCTGCTGCTCCTCCTCACTGGTTAGCAACCCCCCAGGGCACAGTTAGTGCCACAAATTCAGCCTGGAGTGCCTGGTGTCTCATGCACAGCTCCAGTTAGGAATGAGTTGCAAAAGAATCATCCTGTCAAAGTGCTGCTGCCTTTTTTTATTTTATAATTTCTCACCTGTTCTTGGCCACGTTTAGAGACAGCTCACAATGGTGATGCTTACTTTTCCACTATACAATTTTTGCCAAGTGTCCAAAATAAGAATTTCACGGTATATAGAAAAAAATAATCAGCTGGTTCCCCACTACCATTTCATGTCTCTGCCTGAACTCAAAGCATCACCTCTTAATTTTTCTCCTACATGGTTCAGAGGGAGGTGTAAACATGACTATAACCTACCTATTCCAGATGGATTTACTTTTTAAGCAAAAAATGCTTAAAAAAGCAGCAAAAGGTGACTGAAACCCAAAAGAGTAAAAATGAATATAATTTAATGTATTTGATCTTTTATCACCTTTAGCTATTTTACAAGAATCAGAAGAGCATGGATTTAATACCTGCCATTAGTGCAAAGTGTAAGACTGAGGGCTGATGTAGGCACTGGAGCACAAGCAGAGTCCTTTACATCCTCATAAAGCAGCATTCCCTCAGATGAGGAAAAGAGCACAGGATAAGGGCACGCTTCCCCCTCTCCTGAAACCGTCAGTCTCCCATGCCACAGGCAGCCTTCCTGATTTCCCTCTGACTTCAGGTGGAGGGGAAACTCTGAGGTGAGTTCACTGGGTTCAGTCAGAGTGTTTCCACTAACTTCACAGGGGTTTGGAACACACTCAATATAAATAAGGATGGCAGAATGGCAGAACAAACAAATGTACTATTTAAAGCTAAGGGAAAAAATCCACTGTGGTTCAACACATCTGAAAAAAAATTTCAAACCCAAGCTTCTGAAACAGGCAAAAAGAAATTTTGCTCTTATCTATGCTCTTACCTAGAATGATTTTCCTATTTCTCAAAATTCTATAGAGTCTACTAGAACTCTAGAAATGTGGGAACAAGAAGCAATAACAATCTTCCTTCTTTCAGGATTCTCGACATAATCCTGGTCTGACTGAAGCTTTATATTGATTTCTATGAAACCAGAATTTCAACCCCTGAGAAGAAACTGCAACCTCCACTTACAAGAAAAAAATCAGTCAAAAAAACCTGGCACAAAACCATAACTAAACAAAGTACACATGGGATTTCAAACAAGATTAGAAGCATTGTTTTGACCCTGTGGCTTTCAGAAGGGTGTGAGAAAAACACAGTAAAGAGCACAAGAGGCCTTTGCAAACTGGGCAGCCGAGCCAGACAGTTTAAAGGAATTGGAAAAGAAAGTCTAAACGGAAATGGAGTGAAAGGAAAATGCAATTCCATCTAGGGTGAAAAGAATGAAGACCAATAATCATTGGGATTCAGTTTTGTTTCTGTGGTAGGTGCTCTAAGATCCATGTTGGAGGGGCAGACAGAAAGGTCACGGAAGTCAGAATTATTATACGAGAAAGGAAGTGGGGAACAATGGGCCTGGAGGAGTCGTGGCAACAGAAGGCTTGGTGGTCTCCACTGGGAAAGAATGGGGGGCCTTCACTGGTGGCTCTTTCCACAGAGAGAACTGCTGTGTGCAAAGTCTGCACAGAGCAGGAGGGCACAGGGGACAGGCTTGCTGAGTTATTTGCTGTGGATAAACTATCCAAGGATTCTTTCCTGATTTGGAGCAAGTCTGAGTGCTGCTGTAATACCTCATGAATCCCAGCACACACGTCTGGTTGTTACCACCAGAGGTGTCCTGTATGGACTGTACATGCCCTTCAGCTGAGCAGAAGCTGAGCTTTGCAAAGAACAACCTCCACCATGCTAAACACGTGAGCAAAGCCCCATGAAAGGGACACAGAGCAGCAGAGCTTCACAAATAACACTTGGATGTTTTCTGCCATTATTTCTGCAGCTCTGGCCACTTCTCCTTGACTATTTCCCTTTCACACGCCAGCCTTTTTCTACTCCCTTTACAAAGGTTTCCAGTTCTTTAGAGCAATGGGCCTGTATTTCACTAAAAAGGACCTTGGTGAACATAAATTGACGTTCCCAAATTAGTAAGTTATTAAAGATTTGTGGTTTGTGACGAATCACTAAATACATGCTCTGTTATATTCAGGAATATTAAACAAGCAGAGATGAGTAAAGAAGAGAGAATAGGTGTAAAATTTTTGTTGTTGTTTATACTAATTGAGTTATTCTTGTGAAGATACTCCTCCAGGAGCAATGAGCAAAATCTGTGCCTGTTTTCACAAGAACAACAGAGGCAGGCAGGCAAAAAGGCTAAAATAATTTCCAGAAAATTTAGAGGTGCCATTGCCATGAGCGTCCCACTGCAAATGAGGATCAAGAGGGTGGGATCACGTAATACTTGTTCACTCCAAGTTTAGCACATGAGGGACCAGGTCACAGTGGGAAAATTAGCTATGTTCCATCTTCTGTTCAGAACAAAGCTGCTCATTGCAGTGGTGGGAAAAAAAGCACACAAGGGCTGGGAGGTTTCTGACAGAGGGCACATTTTGCAGGCCCAGGCTGTGGGAATCTGTGGGTGTGCAGCATGCTGAGGCTTGAACTTGGGAGCTGTGAATGCAGCCTGGGCATCCAAAAGCAGCCAGTGCCACACCTGCACCTCCTGCACAGCAATCCAGTCCATGCACACCCCGAGATCCCAGCCTGGCCTGGCTGCAGGAACACCAGCATCTGTCCATTATCCTTTATCCACAGGGACCCTCTCAGAGCCCTTCTGTACCTCCTGCACCCCTGAGTGGTGCTGTATCATCACATGATTCGTGTAGGACAAGTGCTTTTCTTCCCTCCCAGCACCCCCATCCTTTTTTTTGGTTTTTTTTTTTTTTTTTTTTTTTGGGTCAGGAAATGCCAGCCCATGTGAGTACCTCATAGCAAATGAATGGGAAATTTGCAAATTCCTGTAAACACCCACAAACTTTCTCATGATCTCTTGCCACTCTTGAATGGATGGTGCTTTGCAACTCTGAGAAGCCTGGGCTGCTGAACACAGCAATGACATTGTGCCAGCCTCTGAAACGTGGGGTTGTTCCACAAGGCAAAGGCCCACACTACCTGCAGCTGGGCAAGCACACAATCACTATAGTCTGAGGAGTCATTCTGCCATTTCTTTTTCTTTTTTTTTCCTTTAAAGCAACCAACACCACACAAATACAGGTCTGTTGAAAACTATTTATCTTTCTCAGAGCAACACTTGTGAAAGCACAGGAGGATCCAGGCTTACCAGCCCTTGACAGGATCCTGCTGGAGGCTTTCTGGAGTGCTGAGCTTACACTTCTTAGCTTCAAGTCTCCAGCAATTCCTAAAAATAGCACCTGCTAGCCCGCTCCTCCTTGGCACCAAAGGAGCCTAAACCCTATCAGGTGGAAGAGCTCTGATATGGTTTCACTGGCTCAAACACCAACCCCACAGCCCCCAGCTCAGCCAAGCAGCCATCTGAGAAGGACACCACATCTTGACTGGAATTCAGAAGGACAGAGGAAACCACAGTGGGAAAACCTTGCAGCAGATTTCGTTTGCAAGTCCCCAGAAGTGTCTAGGAGTTACTGGGAAACAGCGCCTCACAGGTTATCCTGTCCAAGGGAACCAGGTAAAGCCCAGTGAGACCAGTCCCTTTTGGGATGCACAAGCTCCCACAAAGCCTCAGCCAGATGACCCTGGGATGCCCTCTCAGACTCATCAGCAGTTCAGCAGCAGCCAGAACAAGGAGGAAACAGGGGCCTTAATAGAGACCAGCCAAACCAAAACAAACCAAAGACTTGGTTGCCACTGCCAAAAATCTGCTTTCACAAGTCAGGAATCCTGGTCATGCAGCTGCCTCACTTGCCCCTCATTTGCCCACATCCGCTGAGTTTACAAATGAACCTATTAGAAGGCATGAATTTCTATTTCATTTGCCAGGGGAAAGATGGTAACAAAAGGAGGCTGTGAGTGAATGAATATGCCAGTGCTCCTTTTGGTTTTACTGGCATGTCATTATATTGCAAAAATAGAACTTGATTTTTAAAATAAACAGAGCATAATATGGGGGTTTCTGTGTAAACAAAGGATTGTACATGTGGTGGTATGATACAAAATTTCACGATCAAGAAATTTCTCATTCAGCTTGTCCAATCAGCCAGAACAAACTTGCAGTCAGTACACTTTAATTATAATTGCATCTAATTGATTTTTTTCCTTCCTTTTTTAAATCTGTGGTATTGTGGTGCTGCATCAACAGTAGCTCTTGACACAAGAATGCACATTATGGACTCCAGGGTAGGAAATGGGAAGAACCCTGTGAGTAACCATCTCATACCCACTACACTGATTACTGGCAGTTTGTTTTCCTCCAGAAATGTTCAGAGAAACCAGCAAACCCAGCTCTGAGCTTGGAGAGCCAGCTGCCTCCTGCCTTTGAGGGGAGCCCCTGTCCATGCAGGGAAGCTGAGTCATGAGTTCTTAAATTGCTGCTAACATTGAGGGCCAAGCAGCCAGATACCCAGAAAATTCATCAGCAGAGAGAGAGAGAGGCACTTTCAGGCTTATCTGACAGGAAAATGGAGATTTTCAAAAATCTAATAAAGAACATGTGGGCACCAGCCATAAATTCACATCCTTTTTTCTAGCAATCTCTGCATGACTTATTCAAGGCAGTACAAAGTCCCTGTGATAGTTCAAAATTGCACCCGGATTGCTTGACTCAGCCCTATTCTTCTTCCCTTAGGCACACTGCCTAACGTGTCCAGCAGCAGAAAAACAAATTAGGATCCTAAACCACCTTTTCAAAGGATTTTGGCATAACATCACATTAAAACAATGGAATTTAGGATCTTAATTCACTTAGTCATTTTTGAAAACGAGCAGAGGGTTACCAAGGATCATGCTAAAAATACACTCATGCTTTTTGCAAATATTTAGGGCTGGCTATCTGCATATGCTGTGACAGCCTCTTGACCTCTGCGTGTGTGAAGACGACAGTCAGAATTCACACACCCTGCTGGTGTTTCTGTCTGGCCTTGCTAACTGGCCCTTAACCAGTTAATGCTGCCTTTTTCGGGGAGCTCTCTAAAAGCCCACGAAAAACAACAGACATCGAGAATCAGATTTTGGCTACATCAAACGGCACTATGTGAAAAAAAACCCAAACCAAGACTCTCAACAAAGACGTCAGTGACTCAACAGCTCTCAGTAACCACTGCAAAACAAACATCAGGCAGTGATTGCTATGTAGGGGTTGAGCATCTGCTAAGAAGAACTGTATTTTCATTGAACTGTGATTCTAGCACAGTGATCCCTCCCCAGCAGGGGTATGGCTGAAGGGCAACACTCCAAACGTGGAGTGTGCTGATGGTACAGCAGTCCCCCCTCACACACCAAAGCACTGCGCTCCACCAGAGAAATCACAAAAGGTCTTTGTTTTGAAAGAGGAGGTTTGACAATAAAACATAGCATTTAAAGTCAGCAGCTTTCTGGTTACTTGTGTGGTGTCATTTCCCCAAAGCAAATGTCTCTGAGGGTACCTGTAAATGTAGGGTTTAACCCACAGCAGGGAGAGGCTGCCCAGTGCCAAGCCAGCACTGAGAGTGCACATGCCAGAGCCCTCTCCCAGCAGGAATCCATACCCAGGATGAATCCATAACAGTTCGCAGCCAGCTACTTCCCAGTGCAGGGAGCTGGTGTGTTCTGGTGAGGTGTGTCTGCCACAGGCTGCACTGGGAGCCTTTGGAACAGACCCAACCTGAACCATTCACACCGACAGTGAGACCCTGCCATCAGCTTTGAACCAAACCTTCCTGGGAAAACACACTCTGCTTGGGAACTCACACCCCTGAAAGAAAGCTCCTTTTGATGGTGACTCTATGGTAAGCTGGAGGAGTGTTTGCCCTCTGCCATGATCTTGGATAACTGAGCCAGTTTTCTAGACAGAGCTGAGCTTTGGGAATCGGCTATTCCTGTCAGAGCCGGATTCCTCGCAGCAAGAATGCTTGCAATCCATGCCACTCTGTCCCAGGACAGCATGGCTGTGTAAACACAGGGCTACAGGGGGATTGCACTGAAACTTCACATCACACTCTCACAGCAAGGCCAGCCTCCAAAGCCCTGACTCTATTTTTACCTGGTGTGGGACAGGACAGTGGTATGTGGGAAATACAGCTGGAACAGAGGGAAATAATTTTATGGCTCCCTGCACCACAGGAGCATGGGTGCAAGTCTGAACCAGGTTTATTAAACCATGCATTTTCTTATTCCTATAATGTATTGTGTACAAGAACATAGCACACTGGATACAGCCAAGCCTGGAAAGCAACCCTAGTTTTGCATAGCTGTTCTGACACCTTAGTAGGGCAGGCTGACTTTCAGAAGTGCTGAGAACTCTCATGTCACAGCTGAGATGGCCACAACACACAGAATATCACCCTACAATATCAGAAAGCTTCAACCCAAAGAGAAAAACACCTTACCTCTTCAGAAGGCTTCAGCAGCCTGCCCACACAGAGTAACACCACATCCCCTCAGGAGGCTGCAGTATCTGCCCTGCTGCCTCTGTACCCACCCTTTCACCCCCTGATACTGATGCCCTGCACCTGTGTGCCCTCGTTCCCTCCAACGCTGCTCACCTGTGCTGCTCACCTGTGCCCCATTAGGGGTGATTGGGCACAGCCCCACCCCAATCACCACTGACTCTGTAACTCTGTGCCTGCACCCTCAGATCCCACTGGAGCTAAAAGGCAGAGCCAGTAATGGCCAGCCTGAACAAACAGCTGCTGAAACCCATGTCTCTGCACAATTAGACCCCCAAATGTCTTAGAATAATCATGCTGCCAACATTTGAGTGCTTGTTATTGCAAACATAATGACAGAATTCTAGCATTTACACAATTGTATAAACAACATCAGCACTGAATTTCAAAACCAGTATCTTACAGGCTTCCAGTTTTCCCTATACTTTTTTCAATACGTACACAATTTAAAAGATTAATATTTTTTGTGCTTGCTAGCATTAACATCAATATTACATTTGAGCTCTTCTCTCCATCCACACCTTGACTAAAAAATACGTGTATACGTCACTTCCAGTTGGGAGTTTCAAATTATTTTCTCGAATTTCAATCTAGAACAAAGTCAGTTTTTAATAAGAAAGATTTTTTTTTAGCCTGGCTATAAAACATCATTTGCTGGATACTCTAGAAAGACAAACACTGGAACTTGACAAGTACAGCTGATAGAGAAGATACGAGTTGATAGATGACAACTGCTGCAGCTTTTAATATCACTTTATCAGTCATGACACAAGTGATTTCTGATGTGGAGTGATCCTTATAATTCCTCTCAGATGCTGATAAATCCAAGTGGCTGGGGAACTAAAAGTCCTGATCCAAAGTTCCTTAAAGAAACAGGCTTTAGAGAGTGACTCAATAAAAATTCCCAACCCCAGCTGCCTGTCAGTGGAAAAAACAAAGAAGAGAGATTCTGAAGGGCAGTGAAGCAGCCAATTTCACCAAATTGTCAGGGATTTTGATCCTTGCACCTCCTTTATAACACTGAAAACCTCCTTGTACCTGTTAAAAAGTGTCATGAAGAGAAGGCAGCTTTGGGATGAAATCTGGCTTGCATGTAATCAGACACCAACCAAACAAATACAGAGGAAGGAGGGTTAGGGTGAGGGTCCCTTCCCTGCAGAGCTCACAGCAGGGCTGGACACAGCACAAGGAGACAGTGAGGTGAGATTGGCCAGGAGCATCAGCTGCCTCCCCTCTCCTCTGCAAGCTGCCAGAGCATCAAACCTCCCATTTCACCTGAGAGGACAAACCACATCTTGCCAAAAACAAGCCAGCCTTTAACCTTTCCAGTCCTTTAACCTTTCCATAAATGGTGCTTGTTTCCCCGTGTGAACAATGGCCTTATTGTTTCACTTCAAATACAGTACGTGACCTGTGATGGTAGGAAATGAATGAATTGTTGTGTTGTCAACAGTTGCTTTTTTTCCACGCCTCCCTATATCTAGGAATTTCTTTCCATGCACTTGAGTTTTAAGGACAACACAACACTTGTGAGAAGGCCACTGACACCTCAAGTTGACAAGTGATAATAGGGAAATTACCCGATATAGATTTTGAAAATCCCAATCTCAGCCTGCTTTTCAAAAAACTCTCTCCAATTTACGCATGCAACATTGATATTCAAGAGTTTACATTGCCCAGAAACTCTGATTTCAGACACACAGCAGGGACTTTACAAAATCTGGCCACTTATTGAAATGCCAGAATAGAAGCAGAGCTCCTCTGAACATCTGGCCAGACTGTGGGTATGTGATTCAAGATGACTGCATGAGAAAATACAGGGTAGGTAAGAGAGCAACAAAAGATTAGGAGGAAAAACTCAGACACTCATTCAATATTAGACATGAAGTCCTTCTTCAAACACTCATTGCTTACTACAAGTTCATTTAAAATTGGAGAATGTCCAAAGATGAAGATAAGGCAGAATTTTTACATAGAACAGAGAAGGTTTCCAAAGCATTCATCTTCTCAAGGATAAGAGACAACAACATGAAGATTAAGGAAGAAAAACTTATGGGAAAGGATCCTTAGAGTTCAAAGAAGCTTTTAAAAAGAAATTCAAAAGCAATATGAAACATCCTTTAAGCAATTACACACCATTTACTAGATGAGAACACTTCAATCAGTTCAGGAAAGGAAAGATTCTCACTTTTCAGAGACCCACTGGACACTGAATGGACATGTGAACATGTGTTTGTGCAGAGGAAATATTTACACAGGTTGGACTTACATGAAAGGACAGGTGTGGAATACTCATAAATGCACATTTCCTGGGCCAAAGCACCTTGTGACAAAGCTGATTAAAGACTTCATTGCCCATTTCACCCAACAGCATCACAGCCTGAGCCAGCTTTCATTTTATTATATATTGCCTTGAGAGAGTTTTAATTCAGGAGAAGGATCTTTTTTGGCTGCTTTTGGTCAGCAGTCTCCCTTCAGCCACTGCTTCCATGAGCTCCTGGGAAATGCCAAAAATATTCCTCTGATTGCTCTTTTGTGGGACATGCTTATGTGTCACAGCAATGTGAAAGGGATACCACTTCAGTAATATAATGCATATTTTAATCAAAAGCTAAGGAATTTTTACCCTACAGCGCTGACATTTCAACTTCCAAAATTCTGTGTGAGCCCCTCAGAGGTAGGTCAAGAAGTATAAGGCACCCCAACAGACTACCTTCAGAAAACCAGTGGGAATATATATTAAATTTGGTAGAAATAGAAATAATCTAAAGAGAAAAGAAAGAATATCAAAGGAGAAGAGGAAGGTCTCCCACATAAGGGGTCCTGTGAGCTACCAAGAATGACATTTCCATGTTTTTAATAATAAAAAAAAAAAAAAAAAAAGGAAAGGGGGGGTAGAAGGAATGGTTGCACATAATGCAGCAGCTCCTCGGTTAATGCGAACTGGCGCCAGTCCATTGCAGTCACTGGGGCTGCAGTGATGTGCACCAGCTGAGCATGGGGGGCTGAATTTGCAGGCAGCTGGCATGGTGCCAGCCTCTGTCTGCACACAGACTAGAATTGTGTATGTAAACACTGCCTGACCCCTAAAAACCAGCGATTTATAGAATGCTTTCTCGAGCTGGTGAATGGGTCGCGTCAGACAAACCAGGGCTCCCTGGTTTTGGTGCCTCCATCTGGGCAGCAGCTCCTGGCAGCCCTGCGTGGGCTCTGGCTTTGCTCACCAAATTCCACCAGGCTACAGGATGGCTCCCTCAAAGCACAAATCAGCACAGAGCCTAGAAGAACAGCTGCTTCCTCTGCCCCAAGCAATAAAATGTTAGCATTTCATGCCAAGACTGCTGTGTCAGGGTTAAATGGTGTGTTGGAAGTAAAGGGAGGTGGTTAAGCTGCACCCCACTGGGAACCACCAGTGGAGTTCCAGGTTCCCCTCTCCACCTGCAGTCACTGAGATACCCTCACACCACAGACTAACTCTCTACTGCTGTCCAGCCCAAAGTCCGTCTGTCCCCACAGTGAATAAGAAAAAATTTGGGCCACATCTTGTCAGCTTCTTTCCCTTGTTTTGGGAAGAGACAGGTTCCAAATCAATCTAATCCCTTAAACAGATGGACACTGTGGGTTTCCACATGTTTTCCTCTGGTGTGTTACATTACTTATCTTACCTACCTACATCTTCAGTTCAGGATAGATTTTGCTCCTCACTAATGCACTACTAATGCTTTAAAAATGTGTTCCAATGGAGCACCTTGTGGGCGTTCCAGAGATGCCAGTCTGAGGGGCTGACTACCTCTAGAGCATCCCTTTCACTGTTTCCAAGGGGAACACCACTATAAAACAAAACAGACATTTTTAGTTGCCAATTATTCTATTTGTTTGCATGACCACATAAAACACATGCTTTTTTCCTAAGAAGTTCATGACAGGTGCTCATTTGAGACAGATAGAAATGTCTGAAAACAAAGGTGCTTGGCAGCAAGAAGATCAGAGACAGAATCCAAGCAGGACTTGGCTTTCAACTCTTATAATTAATCTGCTGTAAAAGCATCTGAGATTTCCATGAGGGTATACAAACCTGAACAAGATCAATAAATCTATTTCTCTATTGACTGTCCAATTCTCTTACTCATTTAAATGAAGTCATTAGGATTTATACTCAAAACTGAGCCTTAAGTCAGATGTGTGTTAGCTGTCCCAAGATTTGCTTTTTAAGGCATAGTATTTGGAGGGAAGAACAAGTTTTTAATTCTCATCTGTGTGCCAGATTTAATAAACACATCTGCAGCAGACTGCTAACACAACCACTTAAAATATTTGGGTAGAATTTATGCCCACTTAAGTATACTCTGCCATTTATCCAATAAAATGTGATTATAAAAGCAACAAATTCACCTGATTTCTGAAATATTTACATCCCATTTTAGGACCAAAACCAAATATAATTAATAACTATAAAAACAAGGGCTAGGAAACCACCACTGTTTTGTCATACTTTCATTTGTTGACAGTGGTTTTGGTTAATTGAAACATTTGTCCTGTGAAGAGGAGGGCGGATTGTTTTTGAGTGTGATATTTTTGTTTGTTTGTTTGAGGTTTTTTTGAGATCACAGACAGTGATGGGAGAAAAAGTCAACAATAACCAACAAGAGATTTCACCAAGAATTCAAACCAACCAAAACTGAAACCTGTTTTGATTGGAAATGAAGAAAAGGAAGTGGGTGCTCAGATCCAGATCTAAATTAGGTTTAGCCCATCGTTTGGGGTTTGGTTTCATGACCAAACCTGGGCTGGGGTTCTCATAGAGAGCTGATGATGATGAAACCTTCTGAACTTGAATCACATAGCATGAAATCTCATACCCTGCTGTTCTGGAGACTTTGGTCCCCAAGACTGGAAATCTTCTCTTGGTTAGGACTGGTTGACTGACACTACAGTTTTAGACATGTCTTTTGGAATGGATTCTTCAAATTTCCCTTCCTCAGTTGCTGTTTTCCATGATCTTAGAATCACCAAGGTTGGAAGAGACCTTTAAGATCAAGTCCTACCATTAACCCAGCAGTACCAGTGTAATGTGATGCACAGGAAGAACTTTGTACAAAATCTGACATTTCCAACTGATATTCAAAATGTTTCAATTGAACTTTAACCATTTTGGCACTCATGCAAAAGAATCACCTTTGGCTTTCTCTAATATCCAGCAGAACAAGATCCTGAGGAACAGGAGGAAGGCAAGGAGCAGAGCACAGACCCTGAATTTCAGGAAAGCAGATGATGCTGCTGTAGGGAACTGGTGGATGGCATCCCGTGGGCTCTGAAAGGCTGAGGATGTCTCCAGGGCTGTGTTCTTCTCGGAACAAGAAAGCCCCACCCCTGTGCTCTGCCTATCAGCAGAGCAGCTTGGCTAAACTGGGAAATCCTGACACAGCTCCAGTGCAAAAACCATACACAGATGGTAGAGGAAGGACAGGCTGCAAAGGACAAACACAAACATTTATCAGGCACAAAAGGACGCTTTTAGCAAAATCAGAGAGTCCAAACTGGTGTGTTAAAAACTACAAGAACTTCTAGAATCACTCCAGCAGGAGAAGGAAGAAAAGGAAGTGGTTCTGCTGTCAGAAGGGGTGGGTGAGCTTTACAGCAGCCCACCAGGGTAAGGCTGAGGCACACCATGCTTTCTGTGCCTCAGGTTTCACCAGCAAGGTCTACCCAGCCTTTTTGGTCTATCCAGCCCAAGCATGGCTCAAGGGCAGAAGAAGCTCTAAGCAGACAAAGCAAAGTCAGGGATCGCTTAAGAAGTGAGGTCCCCATGCTCCCAGAAGGGGTGGGGGCAAGAGTGCAGGACCACTGGTGGCATGGCAGGGACACTCTCCTATCATTGATGGAAAGTTAAGGAGACAAAGGCAGGCCCCCAGTGACTGAAGAAAGGCAAAGATTTGACCCTTTTTCAGAAAGAGCAACTAATGGAGATGACCTCAAATCCTGGATGCAGCAGGCCCTTTACTGGAACACTTCAGAGGACTCCCCAGGGGAGCTCTGGGAGCTTCCCAGCTCCTTACTGGCCAAGCTACAGAAGTCTCTTGGCTGCACTGGTCCATAACAGTGGCAGCATCAACTCAAAAAGGGACAAAATGTGCCACCAGGAACAGGAGTGTGAGTGAAGACAGTCTGTTCCCAGAGCAGAGGATCCAAGTCTGTCCCACTTGCGCTGGCTGTTAATTCAGTGCTCAGAGGCCACAGCATCCGTGCAGTCCCACAATCTACAGTATGGAATTATTGCTATAAATGGAAGCAGTTATGCTAGCAATTGTTGTCTTTGGGTCAAACTGAGATGTGAAAAGATGTGCTTAAAGCAAAATTCACTCCTTTACTAAAAAATAAACACTGCCTTTGCCATAGATCCAGCTCTTTTTTCTACCCTGTATACATGCATAAATACATTTATGTATACATGCTTTTCTTTTATATATATATATACACACACTCCCATCTCCATATAAGGTCTTGGTAAATACAAACTGGATTTGACTCGGAAGGGAAAGAGACAGTTTAATGTTAATAGGCCAAGCACACATATCAGACAATATGAAGGACAAAAAAAATTCCCAAGCTAAGACCATGTAAGGTATGTATCAACCAGTTCTGAAAAAGGTTCCCACTGGAATTATTCCAGACTAAAACAATGATTCATCCCCTAAGGAATCCTGTCCTCACATGAAATATATAAATCATTGTCCATTTTGGAAGGATTACGCCAATAGCACATATCATTAAAATGTTATTTCTTTTAATAGTGCTAAGACAAAATCCAGAATTTTGTTCCATAGATTCTGATTTGCAGTGTTACCAGAGTCTCACCACGGTCCCCCAGGGACAGAGGCACAAGGACATTCAGTACTTGTACAGTCAATGTATGTTCCCATATGCCTCAGCAAATCTGGGCAAATGCAAACAGAATCCCACATTTCAGAGTTTCCCTCCTTTTTTTCTTTTTTTCAATTCCATGAGACAGAAAAGCTCCATGAGGTGGTTGTGGTAGAATAGAGGAGAACAGAACATCCTAATGCCATGGCCAAAAAGGCTCAATGCTTGATGTACAACATGAGCAGCTTTGTGACTTCTCAAATTAAAATACTGTCTTTTATAGTCCTGGTATCAAAATTACTGAATTTCTGCTATTTGCTGAAGAGGACAAAGAGGGGATGTGCTACCTAAGGGAAAAATAAGGCTGAAAATAGTAATGGAAAACATAAGACTAATGGCATAAAAGTTGGGGTAGGTAGAACAAGTTCATTATATGACATTCCAAAGGAACAGGGTTTACTTTCTATCATGTATTTCCGGTTAGAAATGTAGAATGACAAACACAATTTTCAGTGCATGCCTTTGAAGAAAGGTTTATCATGTGACACTGAAATGCCACACAGATAAATCGTTATTCCTGCACATAATTTGTTCTCCATAGCCCCCAAATGCTCCACTCCAAGTGTCATGGCACTGTGCATTGTATAAATATATGTCCCCACTAAAAGTGTCTCGTAACTCCAGCTGAACAACTGGTCCCTAACTTCCATGGTGAGAGAAATCAAGCAGGGATTCTCCATTTTCAAAAGGAAACTCACTCACCTACATAGTTAATGAAGACATCTTTAGCATTTCTTTTCTCTGGGATCATTTCTGTCACGGTCTCAGCCAAGGGCTCACAAAGCAGCCTCACAAAGCAGCACCACTTTATTTTGCACCCTGTAGGGACAGCCACCATTTGTCACAGTCAGAGCCATGGCTGTACCATTCCTCTGGCATCTGGGGCACAGAACAAGGAGCCTGGTGGGCACTACAAGTCCTGCTTGGCCACTGCTGCTGCATTGTGGCCCACAGGAGCAGAACTCCTCTGCAAGTGCCTGGTTTAGGGCTGAGCTCAGCATTTGGAGGGGGCTCTACCACAGCTCCTATGAAGCTGAAGAAACACAATCTTTCTCTTTGGTCAAGTCTGTAACATTAAGCACACGTGCTACAAGGTCTCAGTGTCACAGAGGACTTTGTTCTTTTTTGTGAATTAATACACATGAACAATTGAAATAACCACAAAAAAGTTTGTATGGGATTTTTCTTTTTCAGTTACCTAAACAAACATTATAAACACGGAATGATGGAGCAGGGAAATAATTTTTTTTCCCAGTCCTATCAATTTTGGTTTATTGTCCCAAACCGGGCTATAATTCTGTGGTACACTCAGGAAAGTAAAATGAATTGTGGGACTCTGAGGAGGAAAAATCTTAGCAACGAGCCTTGCAGTCTAATCAACCAGTCCTCATCAGCCCAAAAATAGTTCCATCTTTGCAATCCATTTTTTTTGTGATTTAACTTTCACAGACTGCTACTCCTGCTTCCCTTGGGAGAGCATACCATAACAGCTTTCACCACCAGGAATGTTTTCCTGACATCCAGCCTGGATGTGGCTTTTTCTCAGTTTTACCCCATTAGCTCTAATTAAGACTCCTCTGTGTCAGATGAAATCCGTTCAGCCCGGAGCCTTTGCACTCAGTTACAGCTCGTGGGCAGCTGGCTGTGCATCACCTCACACTCACACAGGGGCTGACAACATCTGAACACAGCACGGCGCAAAGGCCAGGGAAAGATCAGGATTGCTCCAGCTTTCATCAAGGAACCACATTTTAGACTTCTGTTAAAGATTGAATGCAAGCTGTACTGGTAGTTCAGTGTTTTATAAAGCAACTAATTGGCATTTCCATTGCTGGGGAGAACAAATATTTGTCTTTTTGCATAATCTTAATAGAAATTCCTTGATCAAGTATTTATAGTAAACCTACTAATTGTTTTGAAAAAGTATCCAGACTCTACAATACACAGAAAAGAAGACAAAGCACAGTGACTTTTATCTTAACTGTGAGCTGTCCTTACACATCCAGGCTTTGAGGCCAGCCAGGACTAGTAATTTTTGAAATATTTCAGTATTTCTAGGCACTGTATGTAACTGACAAAGTATGAAAGACAATGACCTGAACTATTGTTCTGCTCTGTTTCCATTGAGAGGAAATGCACTAAGAGCAAAGCTATGAGTTTAAAACATCGTTTTATAGATACTGTAGAAAACAAATACTCAGATTTTGTTGCTAGACAAAAAAAAATAAAAAATCAAATACTCAACGAGCAGTTTGACTGAGTCATCACAGCAGTTCCCTCAGACAAGTTACTAAGGACATGATCCATGACCACTGAAATCAAGGAAAAGACTCCCACAAAAATGTCTACAGGCTGTGGATGAGGCCTTTAAAAATCCCAGTGTCTCTGGGTTTGCACCCATGAAGTGGAGGTGAGATTTTACCACCCAGGTGCTGCAAAGACAGCTCTGTTGGTCTGTGCCTGGTCCATGGAGGGATGGGAACGACATCTGTATCTACCCATGGAAATGCCACCAAATGGAGAGATCCCCAAAGCCATAAACCAGAAGGGATTTACCATTAAACACTTCCATTAATGTCAAAGCTGACACAGTTTGTCACAGAGCTGGGAATACACAACTCCTGGGGCTACCAAGGAGTATTTATTTATGTTTCACTTTGCATCAAACTGTTGTTTGTGCAAACAATATTCAACTTTCCTTCTCTTCTTCTTTAAAATATTTTATTTTTGAGGCCTGCCTTCCTCCTCCCATTCCCCCAGCAAGAAGCTGGCAAGGGATGAGGAGCATCTGGGTTGGAGATGACAGCTGGTGGGTGAGACAGCATCAAGCTCTTTGCTGGCTTTTGCTTCGGTCTTCTGGGAATGAACCAAAACGAGATTTCTTCACAATAATCACCCCATCTTTTGCCCTTGAATAAACCTCAGAAGGGATCATGAGCCAAGTGCTCTTTGGGCAAATCAGGAGGAGTTTTCATAGTCCATATCCCAGAGATGGTTGGAAAACACGATCTCTGCCCCGTGGGAAACTCCAGTGTTCAAAACATGTTTTCTGCTCTGACTTGGAAAAAATAAAACTTTTTTTCAGTATGAAGGTTTCCTCAAGAGTTGTCTTTAAAACATTACATTCTAAATATATAATGTTACTTAGAGTGTGATATAGACATATGGTACTAAATGCAGCACGAGCATTAAATTTTATCAATACCGTTTAGAATTAAATATTACAAGGAAAAAAAAAAGAAAAGGCCCCTTAAACAAGCCCAGGCAGTGGATTGTGTGAATGCAAGTTCTGTTTGCAATGATGAGGACACCTTGGAATCTCTCTGTGGCCCTTTTTTGTGACTGCATAAAACACCATTGGTGTCATCAAACCATTTTTGTTTTGTTTTGTTTTTTTATTATTCTTACACAACATTTAATGAATTCTTGGGCATGCATTCACCCAGGATTCCTTACAGGAAACCCCTATGGCTGTAATGACCTGCACTAGTGGCCCTCCAGCTCTAAATTGTACAACCTGTGCCCCAAACACTGGCTAGAGCAGTTTTTTCCTTTCAGTAAAAGCTCTCTTCCCAGGTTACTGATATTGGCTGCCTTTTAGCTGCAGTATCTCTGGATTTATTGTTGGGATGGGAAGCACATCCCACGCCTGCGCTCCAGCCCCACACCTTGGTGCTTTGCTGGGATAAGGACACAGACAATGAGCTCCCTGTGAGCCAGCCCTGCGTAATGCCAGCCTGGTCAGCTCCTTGTGCAAGCCCAGGAGCATCAAAGGAGGCATGGAGCAGCTGGAACCCTGGAGACAGGCTCCTTTCCACATTAGACATTTGACTAATCTGATGATGCATCTGCAGCACTATGTGCACTGGGCAGGAACCTGCCTCTGCAAGCAGCAGCCTCTGCTTGGCAGCAGGGCTCACCCCAAGGGAAGCAGCCCCAGCCCCTGGGTTTGTGCAGCAGTGCTCCCAGCAGCCTCCATCACCTTATGAATACCTTGGGGATGAGCCTGAGAGACAATTGAGCTGTGAGGTTGGAAGAGAATAATGCTTGTGTGGGGGCATGAGACTGACTTGGCACATAGGGCCTGGTAGCCTCAAATGGGGCTGCAGGGGAAAAAGAGGAGAAAACCAGCCCAAGGTGTCCCCAGCACATGGCAGCAGCACTACCAGTGTGCTCATGACATCCAGTAGACAAGACAGCCACAGGAAATGAGACAAAAGCTGCAGCAAGCAAATAACTGGGGTGCTCATCAAAAGGAATCTGTCTGAGAATGGCTGGGAGCAAACACCCAGGTGTGGAGTGCTGCTCTGGGCACCTGGGCTTGTGTTTGCAGGCTGGGAGCAAACAGGCAACTGGGCAGGCCAGACCCCAATCTCTCAGCAGTTACTGGGGGATTTAGACTGAACTCAATCAAATCTGCATTAAATCCTCAGTGGACACAAACATTTCCCTTCCTGGCTGCACAAGCCCCCTCAGCTGGTTTTGCTGTTGGTCCCTGTGAGGAATGAAAGGCTGCATTTGTAGGTGCTCCAGAGGGATGAGCTGCCTCTTGGTGCCTCTTCTCCCTCCCTCCCTCCATGGCTGCCTCCTATCACCGAATGCAACAGCCTGATCCCTTTTTCCCCCTTTCCCTATGACCCTGCTCATTATCTATGCCAACACACAAGCAGTCCTGATTTATCATGATATTGTCCATCATTCCATCACACAATTACTTTTTAGATTCTCCATATCTCAAACTGCTTCTCCAAAGGAATTGCTTGGGAGCCAGAGATTCTTTACTGGCAACCATGAGTGTGTCAAACCCTCCAGATGTTTATTATTGCTACTGCTTTCCAGGGGTGTCAGCCAATAGCTGTGTTTGTGGCTCGCCCTTCACCAGGACATCAGATACTGCAGCTTAGAGTCCTGGATGCAGCACTGGTCACCCTTAGATCCAGAACTCACTTTGCTTTCTGCTAGGTAAAATGGTCCACCATCAGTCTGTGGAACTGGTCTCACCACTTTGTTAGTATTGAAACACTTTATTTATCAGCCAAAGGGATATTACAGATGGCTAAATTGTCTGATTCTGAATTTGGCCTTGTAAATGGCTGACAAATTTGTGGCAGGGTGTATTATTGGCAGATAATACAAGGAATATTTTAACTGGCACAAACTTTATCTGTCATTCAGTGCTCAAGATAACCTCTGTTTTGGGGAAGGTGAACTTTCCAACAGGACAGAGGTTGACAGTGCTCTGTGGAAATTTCGTTCTGCTTCTCCCAGCACATTTTCTCTCCCTCCTCAGTGAATAGTTTTCTGCTCCTCTTGGACCTCAACATTTTAACCAGAATTAGTTCCAGAAACATACCCTTCAAATAACTAGAATAAATCAGCTGGGGCCCCCTGGGCTTCCAGATAAAACTCCATGCACACAAGTCCTATTAAAAATCAAACTTGTCCCAAAATCTAAAGAGCAGAACTGAGTCTGTTCTTCTTCCAAGCAACATCGCAAAGAGAGAAAGAGCTGAAGGAGGGAGGATGGAACAGGGAAAGGCAATTCCTGCAGCAGGAGCAGGGGCTGCGTGCCAGGTACTGGGTGGAGATGGAGCAGGGATGAATGGAGTGTCCCTGGGGACGCTGCCAGCTGCCTGGGCTCGGCACTGAGCTAACCTGTGCCGCGGTGGGTGGGGCAGGGCATCAGGAAGCCATCGCCGCCTCCCAGCTGTTCCTTCCTTCCTCCGCCCCTGCTCGGTGCTGCCGAGCCAAGCTGGAGCAGGGTGTTGGCAGGGCAGAGCACCGTGCCAGCGGCACAACTCGCGTTTAGCTCATGGAATTCTCTGTGCATGCAGGGACCAGCACGCCCGTGCTCTGTGCTGAGCGCTGGGAAGGAGAGCAGCTTACATGAAGCAGGCTAGCAGAGGTGAGGGGCGAACCAGGGCTGCACTGGCAATGTTTCCATGGATCAAAGGCAGTTCTGCTTTGTTCCGGCTGTGGGAAAATTCCTGCTGCAATAGTAACAACTTCCATTTTTATGGATCCCTCGTGCTTAACAAATGGACAGACTGTTTGTCTAAGCACCCCTTCTCCCACCACGGAAACGGAGCAGTCTCCTGGCTAAAACACTGTGTCTGTTTTGGGGCAGCACCCTGACACTTCTGGGCACTTTGGAGCAGCAAATGGATGGATTAATAAAGGTGTCTGAAGCACACCAAAGAACCAGCTCAGGCTCCTACAGGCATCCAAAGCCAGGCAGAGCTCCTACTGATTTCCAGTAGAGCTCAGGCTCTGAGCATTAGAATTCCTGCTCAAGCCCAAGTAGCTAACTGCCTTGGAAGGTCAGCCTGAGAAAAAATTCCCTGGAGACAGGCAGTGATCATCACTATGCTAGAACCTGACTTGGCACACCACTATCTGCAATCAGCATCTTGACAACTGTGCCAGAAAATCTATTTCCCCCCCCCCAAGAGAATAAATTCTTCCAATTCACCAAATGGATACAATTTATTCTACCCAAGTAATCCCAAAGTTACACTGAATAATGAAAAAGGATTAAAAGGACACAGAATCACTTTATCAGTATTCTTGCAAAAACTTCCTGTTCTCTGAAATTTCCACAACAACATCCTTTGATGCATTGCTTTTAAGCTTTTAGACTTTTTAAATGCTACCCAAAATGGTATGGCTGTAAAATTAATAGCTGCAATCCTCAATTTGCAAAACACGTTCATCTTTGCAATGTTCCAACAAAGTTTGCACTCAAGTTTAAATATCAGAAGTTGAATCTGAGCTGAAAACTGTCTATGTTAGAGACCACGACTCATGTGGGACTGAAGTTCAGCTCTGTACTCAAACCAATAAAAGGTGATTATTGGAAAAATGCGTTATCTATGGACCACCAGCCAGTAAAATGTCTCCCTTCTCCTGCCCAAACAGCCCAAGTCTGTAACTTCCTGGCTTGATTTCAACACTATTTTACCTATAAACCTCTGAAAATGGTTGCTGATTGGGGATATAAGTTAGAAAACTGTCAGAGATGTAAGCAGCATTAAATCTATGCTTCATGGACCTTACTGAAATGGGTTCTTTTAAGCTGTGCTAGTGCTCCTGGCCTTGAAAGCCCCAAAAAGTCAAGCCTCTCAGTGAATACATGTTTAACACTTTCTTATTCCCCTTCTGTATTTTACCTTCTTAGATATAAAACTTTTCCCTAAAACTGAGATTCTTTGGTTAAAGTAGCACTTGCTAGGTTAAGGAAATTGAGGTATAGGAAATACAGCAGTGTCAATAAAAGTAGAGAAGATTTTTTTCTGCTTTTACTTTTTCCTTTTTTTTTTTTTTTTTTTTTTATGAGACATAATAAAACTGCTAGTTGCAAAGAAACTAGAATACATTTTTCCTAATGCACATCTTGCCGGGAAGAATCACAAAGCAGAGAGCAGAGTAGCACAACATTCCAGCAGGAATTCTCTACAGACTCTCTCACAGGCTGGCCCAAGCAGTTCTCACTGCCAAAGTGATGTCAAGCACGGCTAAGAAACCCAAAAAGCTCTAATCTATCCAAGTTTCATGTTCAAACACTGAAACAGCTCTAAAATATTCACCATAAGACACTTTCCCCAAGGAAAAGCAGAGATGAACTCTCCAGTTTCCAAAAGAGAAAGAGGGAACAAATCACACCCTTCCAGTCTGTAATGGAAAGAGAATTGCATTGCACAGCTTTCCCCTCTCCTACACCAGTGACTAACAACAGACCCCAGACACCTCTCCCCTCCTGAGATGGGAGGGAAACATCTCAGGAAAAATCTCATGTTCATTAATTGGAGGAGGGGAAGCTTTCGGCCAAACCAAAATGAAACTAAGTCAAGTTTTCCAGCAGCCCCGATGAAGTCCGTGTGTTCCACCAGCGCAGGAGAGCCACGGTGCTGGAGCGGAACAGGCTGGGTTTTCCAGAGCCCTCTCCACAGGGAAGGACCTGGGTCACAGGGAAGGCTGAGGAAAGCTGACTTTCTGGCAAAGGAGCGGCTGAGCAGCAGGAAAAAGCACAGAAAGCCTGAGGGGGACTGCTCTGCTGGGCTTCCCAGGCTGTGCTAATGCCAATGTTGATCCTGTGATCCCAAACTGCACGGGCTTTGCTCAGCCCTGATCACACTGCCTGCCTGGGAAAGGGGATCCTGGGCAAACCTGGGCCCAACTGCAGCTGGCTTCACAAGAAAAGCAATTTGGTGGGCTTTTTAAGCTCTTAGGATGGGACACACACAAGCAACTCCAGAAATGAAATCACAGAACTAAAATATGTAAAGCTCAGAAATACTAACTTCATAAGCTGAATTCAGCCCCATCTCTAACAAAAAGAATATGCAATATGAGAATAGTCAGCACATAAATATCTCTAGCAAAGAAACCTTAAAATAAATTGAATTCATGCAGCAATAACCATACTCATCCAGTAATAATGCCTGCATAATAAAGGAAAAGGGGAAAAGGCAAAGAAAAGAGAAGGCACTGAGGTACCACAGATGCAAAACACGTATCATGCACAGTCAGGTATGGCATTTTCTGTTTCTAGGCTGCTTGCTAGAAGAAAACCTATTCTACATATGCAGCTCTGCCATTTGGGAGTAATGTGATCATTTTTACTGAACAGCAATAAAACTCGATGGCTTCCCCCACCCCTTTGTATCCTGCAGCCATCACTTCCTGCCAGTCCTTCAAACTCTCCAGCTCAGTATCAAACACAGCTCCTTCCACCTCAGAGTTAACAAATACAGGCTAAGCCTCTCCATGAGCATTGCATTGCATCTGTGACACTGACATTCTCAAATATCCTTTTAAATAACCTTTAACCTATACTTTATCTGTTTACTAAGCAGCAAGGTGGGCACATGCGATCATCTGCAACACCTTGTATTTTGCCAAGCAAAATCCAGCTCAGTTGTAGGATTATTGAGCAGCAGGATGTCTCTCACCATGCCTAGCACAGGGACTGAGCCAGGAACTTTAAACCATGAATCACTGTAGCCTGAGCTAAATCCAAGTCCTGTACTTGGGATTTTTATTAGGCATTGCCTCTCCAAGAACTAGATGTATCCTCTCCACAGTGAATTCAGCTTTGGGTTTTCAAGCTGCCTAAGGTAATGCTTTTCTCCTGGATAGCCTTTGAGCATTTTATGAAAAACGTTTATGTTCAACACCTCCACACAAGCAAAATGAGTCACACTGATGAAGTGACTTATCTGAGAAATAGCCCAGGCCAAATGGTTGATAAAACTCAGGGATTCTGAAAAAGATACGGGCAGCTCGGAGATGTCTGAATGACAACTGCCTTCTAAATGCTGTAATTGATGCAACTCTTCAGGTTTATCCTAAATTGATTTGTAAAAATATGACACCATTCACTGACTAGAGTAAAATGAACCCATGGTTTCAATAAGGCACAAAAGAAAAAATACACTTATTTCAAAAGCATGATTCACTCCATTGTCCACTACTTCTGAGAAGAGTCCAAGCACTAAATGCAGACTCCAGTGCCATTACTGTCACAGGAATTGCTGCTGCTCACAGCAGTGCCTCAGCTCAGCAGCACAGTGTGGGGCAGCTGGGGACACACATCCCCTCTGGGGGTGCTGCACCCACTCCTGGGTCACTGACAGAGCTTCAGCTTCGTGAATTTGGCTTCATGCTAGCTCTGACAACTGCCAATTTCTATGTATTTTCTCTTTTGCTATGCACACCCTCTGATGAGCTGCACGTATTCTTGCTGCAAATAAATATTGGATGCAGAGGAACTCTTTCGTAAAAATAAGAGCATAGCTCAGCATGCACAAATTTGATTTAAACAAGTTCCAGGGTTATCTGTGCTTTGTACTGGGAGTCTATTTTAAAATTGCCTTAAATAAAATTTTAATGGGAAAAAGACAGAGAAAGGGAGGTGGAACTGAACCCTTCCATCCCCGTATTTTCTAACTTTGGCCACCATGGCAGGTTCTCTCCTCTTTGAGGCTGTTTTGTATTGGCGGGCTGTCCCAGCAAGCAAGGGCCCCAAAGCCCAATTTCTGTCTGTAGCACATCCTGGCTATATTCTGTGAAGCCAGCCATTTTCATGAATGGCACATTACCATGGCCAAAGATGGAAAGAACAACACCAGGTGTGAATGAACTCAGGTGACAAGAGTGAGCAAGACCTCTTGGATTCTCTGGTTTTGGGTATTTCTGTCGCACAATCCACCCTTTACCACTCAGAATCCCCAATGTGAGCGTGGTTCATGCTAACCCAGCTGTGCAGCTGAGGCCAGGGTCCACGCAGACTGACATGTGTCTAAGTGCTCTGAAAGTGTTTCAAGGTTTATTTAGCTACACATTTTTCATTTGTGTATTTTCTATTGGAACAAGAACCGCTTCAGTTCAAAAAAAGAAAGTGTACCTCTTGTTCTGCCAAATGTTTGGCAGAAACCCCAATTTTGTGCTCTGCAGGAGCAGCAGGTAAGCTGATTGAGTTTCAGTGATTCCCTCCTTCCCTTGTTCATGGTGTACTCAGTTAAAGTACAATGTCAGTGCCTGTTGGAAGGCAAAGCACCCGTGCAGTGGCCCAGCCCTGCAGCACCCATCTCAGGGGCAGGGGCTGCAGCATCGCAGGGGCACAGGCAGGCTCCCCTGGCAAGGCACACACTGCAAATAAAGCCTCAGCATGCAGGAACAGACAGTCTGCTCCCATTCTGAGTAATGTCTGCCTTCTATTCAGCACCACGGCCCACAGTGAGAGCAACAAAGACATGCCAGATGAGAAACATCACTCTGCGAGATCCCTGCTCGCTGCAGAAAATCCTGTCACTGCTTACTGAGATATTTCCCCAAACTGTGCAGGCAAAAAGAGAGGGGATGCCTCATGTTAGAAAGGGGGAAAAATGAAAACTATTCGTGTCCAGATTGGTTCCTTTTAAAGTCTTAGCCTGATCAAAATCTGATTTCCATGGGGTTTGCTGCAGAGCCTGTGTGGGGTTTCCCCAGCTTGGGTCCTGTAAGGATCCATTCACACTCACAGCACCCAAAAGTGCTTGGCAGCAGTTCTGCTAAGGCAGGGCTGGAGGCCTCGCTGGCAGGCTGCAGCCAGGAGGAAAGCTCAGCCAGAGAAGGGCCTGGGAGCTGGGCTGCAGGGACACATGATCCCAGCTCATGTGCTAAAAGTGACACAGACGTTGGTTGGGAGGGCTAACTCGTGAGCATGCAAACATGTTGGCTAGCTAGGACACTGAATTGACCAGATTTTTCAATGGCATATTATTAATCATTATATATTTTTGCTAGAGAACTGATTCAGTTACCTGACTTGCCTTGATTTCCTCTGGCTTTACATTATCTTGTTTTAAAGGCATTCTCTGTGTTTACGTACGTCACAAATAACGAGCCATCCTAAACTACTTACTCAGATCAATACTCGTTTTTCTTTTCAGAGTGACTATTATTCATTTTTCTATTTCATTTTATAGCAGAGAGTAACTATTTAGAAAGTATTAAAAATTAGAAGATCTTAGCCTATTAAAATCATACATCAGAATCAAAATGCGTGGGTTGCAAATAATTCCTTTGTTGAAAATAAATCCTCTGAACTATTTGGCAAATAGTCATGCATGAAATTCCCATTCATATTAATTCTGTTGATGAATGATCTAAAGAGTGTAAGAAGTTTATTTAAGGCATTAATCAAAAACTTTCATCAACACCATTAGCTAACAGCATCTGCTACAAAAACTTAACCTGGTCCTGAACAAGAGAAGATGAAAGGCAGAGTTTACACACAGAGTGCTACTAGAGAGCAATAACCTGCCTAGAGACCCTCCAGTTGCCTCCTGAACAGAAAGTTTGATGCCTTTCTGACATTTTAGCTCGAGCTGAAGTGACAGCCCTGTCCTAAACCATCAGAACTCAGTCTCTGCCTTGTGCTCAGAGTTCAGATGAGAGTAGTCCCAAATCTCCCCCATGCCATTCCAACTCATGAACCTTTGAATAAAGCCACCTTTGGATGGAAGATACAGCCCGTATCAATCCCACATCCTGAGCAGACACACCCTGCCAAGGAAAACCAGCCAAGTACCTGTGGAACTCTGCCCTGCAAGGCTGCAAACCCAGCATCACACATACTCAACCTTCCCTGCCAGCATTTGGGGATCTCCATTTGCAGATGGCTCTGGTGAGGAGAAGTGGGGGTTTTTAGGGTGCAGCATTTGGGTATCAGGTTACCCTTATTGAACAGCACCTGTGTAAGACACCACTAAGCAAAAACCTGTCTGAAGAACCTCACATTAAGCCTCTATTTCCATTCCATTATGAGGCTCCACTGCTAATCCAAAACACCTTCAGAACTAGGCCCAAGATGAGGTACAATTCATTCATCTTTGATCCAGAAGAGAATAACGGATTGAAACAAGCATATTTGGAGAAAGGCCTTTTTGATGGGATTTTCAGCCTGGCTTCTTACTGAAAGAG
The DNA here is from genome assembly GCF_035770615.1 of Melospiza melodia melodia. Lineage (NCBI taxonomy): Eukaryota > Metazoa > Chordata > Aves > Passeriformes > Passerellidae > Melospiza > Melospiza melodia. The sequence continues at coordinate 117,157,059 of NC_086196.1, read as the reverse complement.
GATTAGATAATTGATTATGAGTTGATTGCTGACCTTCATCCAACTTTGAAGTCAACTAAAATGATGTTTCAGTTACATTTAAATTCAGTTACATTTCAAACCTGATTCAGTGTTTTTATGTAAAGTAAGATACCATGCCATGGTTTCTGCTTTGTGTATTTTGATTCCTTTAAAAGAGAGGAAGTCAGAAACGTTGAAACCTCACCAGAAATTCCACTCAGCATGAATCCTTACCCAGCAGAACTGCTGTGCTAACACCGATGTGTTCGAGCACAATTATATGGCCCTCGGGAAGAAATGTACTTCACCCAAAGCCTGACAACAAGAAAATACCCTTTGACTTCAGGGAGCCTTGGATTAAAACTCAGATTATTAGTGACCCGGGGCAAAAATAGCAAACTATTTAATGCCACTTCTCAGGGCACCCAAATTATCATATTAAAATGCATTTTATCATTGGCGAAGTCAATCAGGTTATAAACGCAAACAGATGTTCTAATGTGGCTCTGGCATTTGGCTTCAGGCAGAGTAAATGGAACACTTTCAGTTTCACACGGTGCAATTTCTGTGAGGTTACAGTGAACCCAGGGGTTTCTCCCCCAGCATTGTCAATGGCTGTCACTGCACCGGTGTTGCTCTGTCACCTGCCAGGAAAGCCTGGCTGGCCCACAGACACTGCTCCTGGCTGGCTGGAAAGACAGGGAGAAGGGGAGTTCCACTCCAACTCACTGCCTGTGCAAAGGGGGCTTTTGAAAGTTTGCCCAGCCCAAAGCAGGACACGTGGTGCTGTTGCCCTGGCTGCCAGGAGCAGTCAGTGCGTGCTGTGACACGGGGCTGCTCCCACCCAGGGGAGCCACACCAGGGCTGTGCTCAGCCATGGCCAAAAGCACCCTGATGTACCACACACAGCAGCCAATGCACCCTGATACACCACACACATCACCTAATGCACACAGCCACTCGTACTCCACATGCTCTGCAGTGACAGTGTGGGAAAAACAGCCTAAAGGGGGAAAAAAGGGAAAAAAAAATAGGAAAAAGGCAGAAGGGACTGTGTGATTCCCATAAGTCAAGGAGCACATTGTGCAGCTGAGGCACAGGCCAGCGCCTCGCAGCCCTATCACTGCTGACAGAATTAGACTCTGATTCATGCTCTGCAATGCCAGCCAGGGACCAGAGCCTTCCATGGGAACCTTCCAGCCAGTCCCCTCCTTATCAGCTCCACAACAGCTGCCAGACTCTAAGGTCGCTCGATAGAGAATTTAATTCTTAAGATTGCACATTAATTTCTAAATTCTTTCTTATCCATGTGCTGTGATTTGAGACTGCATTCAATGCAGCCCAGCACAGGGCAAGCCTTTCCCATCCACACCCCTCCTTCCTGTCTGCAAACTTCCTTCCTACAGATTTACCCAGACATCTTTGAGCTAAATTAACACCCTGTGCACTTCTCTGACCAAGCACTAGCAGATAGGAAACCTGATTGTGACCTCTCACCGGCTACCAGGCAGGGAGATTTTAACATACCCCATACGTGTAATAGATTTATTCATCTGCCTTTACCAAGAAATGAAGGGCTATTTATTTTCACCCAGCAGCTAACCACTGCAGTAGATCTTCAAAATAATGATTTCCCACCCTATCAATTCATTGTCAGGCAGAGTTCACTAATGGCTGCAAAATGGTTTCAAATCCCTCAACATATTATGCAATTTTGAACAAATATTACCCTGCTTTATGATCCTCTGCTCTTTTATATTCATATTTTTTTTAAATTACTCTTTACTACAGTCAAGAGCACTACAGAATAAAAGCATGACAACAAGAAACCAGTGATTGAAACTTTTGGCAAGTCAGAGTGGAATTGAGTTACAGTGGAAAAATTCAGTATTAGAGTCCAATGTGACCAGGTCTCCTGGTTTGCTTAGGACAGTTCCAGGTTCCACCATGGTTTCCTGGAAGGGTGTAGGCTGTGCATGCAGTAAAGTGAGCTCTGTGTGTGACAGAGAACCAGAATCCTCTCCTTTCCTTGATCAATTGGCCTTCCTGGTGTGAGGTTCCCAGAGGAAAGAGAGCAGTGTGGGTATTGCCATTTCTCTGCTCTCCAGACTGCCTGGCTATGGGCAGTCCAACAGATTAAGCCAAGCAGACAGATCAAATTAATTTATTCAGAATCTTTAATTCTGAAACCAAAATAACAGCTCTGGTCTGGTTTCAGCAACTGAAACCAAGCCCTAAATAAATAGACAGTTACAGGAACCCCGACTGGACCAGTGATGTGTCTGGCACCATCACACCACAACCAACACAAGCCCTTCAGAGGAAGGTGCAAGATATTCCAGAGGAGGGAGAAAAACTTTAAAAAATGCTGAGAGGGAGCCACATTCCACTCTATACTGCCCCAAAAACCATTTGGCTTCCACCCTGCCTTTATAAACATGATTTTCTTTCATTCCTGAGCTTTCAGTTGTGAACAATCTCATTAACCTTAGAGATGGAGTCCTAACAAATTTCAGGCCTCATAAGTCTGAGGGAGACCAGAGGAACAAATGGATTATGCATTGTACCAAAATAATGTGATTTTTGCTGCCTCCCAACACCACTGCCTCCCCCCACCTCCTCTGCAACCTGACCCTTACTTCACACATCAATGTTAATAGCTGCTCCCTCTTCTTCTGTCATTTCAACAAGAATAATGGAAGACAACCAACAGGCAATCAAGGGTAACAGAGAGAAAAAAGATCAAGGTCAATGTTTAAAAATCCTCAATTTTGCACAATTTTATCCCGCGCATATTGATAACAAATTCCAGACCATGGTAATAAAGAGCGCCCTGGAAATGTAATGTAAGCTTGGGAGGAAAGACCTGTGTGCCCACATTTCAGCCAGAAGATCTCAAGGAATGCCTGGCTGGAAACAGCCATTCTGAGGCAATAATGAGGTGGAAGCAGGCTGATGCTGATATGCACAGACTTCCCTCCTGTCCATCAGATCTGTCAGTCCCCAGGGCTCATGGCCACAATTCCAAAGAGCAGCAAGTGGCCATGCTGCTGTCCAATCCTCCCCCTGGGAGAAGAAAGGGTTTGATGACTCAAAATCTGCTGTGGGAACATGATCTACCTGTTGGTGTCCGGGCTGCCCTTCAGCTTTCCCCACGATGGGGACTGTTCCTGTTACCTCCCAGCCCCAGATGGACTCACTTTCACCGAGGAGTTTGTGCCTGCTTTTCATTTGGTTTCTGTCAGTGAAGCCTAAAGAATAGCTCAGGCTCTCAGTACCAAAGCCCACTCTCATTTTATTACAGAAGATTGATGAATTTTAAGTCCAAAATCTGTTTTAAACACGGACTATTGCACTTGGGAAGAATGACTTACGTCTGTATCTTGCAATGCTTTCCATTCCCCTAAGAAAGTTGTGCATTTTAATTACTTGCTTACTGCTATTTCTGTAGCAGCAACAGTTTATGCCCTGAAATACAGTCTAATGGTTTTGATGCTATTAGCAGCAGCAGAGCTAAATGTGCTTAGGAAGGGTTGTGTCACATCAGAAACTGGTTTTGGAGCTGGATCCCTCAGGCCACCACTCCTTGGGGCTTTTTTTCTTTTCAGTTAGCAAGATATGGAAAGATTTTTTTTTATTATTATTATTAATTTTCCTTCTTTTTTTGGTTGACTCCACTTAGTTATTTGAATCTTGGAAGCAAATAATTAAATAGACATTAACCAGCCCTCAAAGACTTCCTTTTGCAGCAAGATATAAGACCACAATTCAGAAAAATAACTTTTTCCATAACTTTCAGGTGGTTACGACAGACCTGATTCCCATTTATATTTTACATCACTGGTAAATAAAGGGAAAGTCAAAGAAAGATATTTAGGACTGCATGCACATTAAGGAGCCTGGTTCCACTCTGCCATGGATGGAATCATGTAGATGATCCCCACAGTGAGAACGGGAGCATGAGGGCTGTGCAGGGGTTGCTCTGAGGAGGTTTCACACTACTATTACTGCCTGCTGCTGTGACAATACTGCAAAAACTCTGAAAGGACGGTCACAGAAGGGAATGTAGGAATGGATGCTGATAGACCTGTAAACCTGGAGAGTTGAAGCAAAACTGGGAGAGAATTCATCCCCAAACACATGCACATTTTCTGGAAGATTTATCATTTTACACATTCCCCATTATTCCAGTAACCTCCTGATCCAGCCATCCACAAAGCTGAAGATTACTCTGAGTCACAGAGGGACACCTGGAGCCAGGATCTATCTGAGGACACTGTGGGGTCACTTGGCTGCAGAATGACCAAGCTTCATTTTACACTAGCCTAGATCAAACAGAGACCTATCAAACCTGATTCACTGGGAACATTGGCTTTGCTGGACTCGTTCTGTTTCCTTTTCCCCTACATCTGTAGCACCAGCATAACCTGCTGTCCCTGCAGCTTCCAGTCAGGAATTCTCTGGCACAGCGAAGGTCAGTTTGGAGGGAATCACTGGGTGGGTGCCTGGTCCCAGCCCCCTGCTCAAGCTGGGTCACGCCAGGGCACATGGGTGTGCAGAGGGCTCAGGAATGTCCCCAGGGAGGGGAGTTCCCTCCACTCTGGGTGATGTGTCTCTGCACACTAAAGCAGTTTTTTCCCCCTGTGCCTCAGTATGGGCCCGCTGCCCTTGTCCTGCAGCCTGGCAGCTCGGGGCAGAGCCTGGCTCCATCCCCCGGCCCTCCCTGCAGACACTGACAGGCACTGAGGAGATCCCCTCTCAGCTCTCTGTTTCTCTCAGATTATCCTTCTGGCTCTTTCACTCCTACAGCCACAGTCACCCCCACAAGGACATTTTGGTGCCTGGGTGCCTGTAGTACACAAAAGCCACAGATTCAGCGTTTCTGCCTGCCACAAGCTGCAGAAACACCCTGTGATGCACAAGGTCCTGCTGGTAGAGATCTCTGAACCCCTGCTCGTTCCCAGGACTGGGTGCTGCAGGAATGCCGGGAGTTTTTCTTTCCACAAATAGATGTTCCAGGCATATTTGCTTAAACCCTTGAGGTTGACAATCAGCAAGACTTCTTCCCAGCCCAGCAGCTGCCAAGCCTCGTGAGCAGAGAGCCCCTGAACCATCTCCCCAAGCTTATACGTGCTGCTACAAGCGGGGATTGAATGTCCCACAGCGAGCTGCCTGCTGCTGATCTTTCCCAATTAACACTTGCGTAACGTGGGGGGAATCAGGGTCTGAATGTCTTGGCACAGCTCTGCTTGGGAAAACCCCAGTGCTTGACTCGAGCAGAGCTGTGAAAGGGCTCCTGGCAAGTAGAGGAAGGAGAGTATAAAGCAGTGACAGGGTTAGTCCAGCTATGAGAAAAGGCTTGTGTCACAGGTATTGGCAATGATGGAGATAGTGGGGGACTGTCACTTGTCCTTCCCAAGAAAAGACAGTGAGCTCCATCAAAAGGGTAGATCTCTAAAAGAATTCCTCTGGAATTATTATTAATTGTTATTATTATAATTAATTCTAATTAATTTTTATTAATGATTCCTCCTGGATTATTCTGAGGGCTTTAGCCTGGAAAGAACTTGTTCCCAGAGGAAGCATGACAGAAAGGGGATTTCTATGATCTTGTCATGTTCTTCAAGCAGATCTTCAGGCCAACAAACAAATATGGCAACCAGCCATGGTGGGTGAAGCCAAGGAACGCATAGCTGTTTTTTATATATATGCATATTTTTTAAAATGTTGTCAGATGTCATGGCACAAAAATTCATGAGAAAATGCCTTGCAATTCTCAGGAAGCCTAAGAGGGGGAAGCCTCTTTATTAATAAAAAGACATCTGGACTCCAAAACCTGCCCTAGGACATAAGGGAGCTCACTAAGCAAAGAGGGGAAAAAACCCCAATCCAACAAATTCTTAGGAAATCCAAAGAGACATCACAACATTTCACGTTTAAGCATTTAAAACAGGAAGGGGAGAAAACAAGTCTTATTCCTTTCTGTCTTTCTTATCACAAGGTGTAATTACACAACATATATTTAGGCAACTTATATTTAGCCTGTGGGCTCCACCAGAAATGATTACAGCAACAAGCTTAATAAGATTCATAGCTGTCCCCAAAGAGAGGGCCATGTCCTCCAGGGCAGAAGAGGGACAATTTGTTTGGCAGAAGCCAGAGAAGATGGAAAGTTCCTGCAGGACTCATTCAGTGTCACCCTGTGCAGTGACCAGCCCTGTGTGGCTGAGTGACAACAGCCCAAAAAGCCTCTCCCAAATGTTGCACACCAATATAACCACTGGCATGGTGCAGTCTCCTGGCACCTCTTTCAGAGGTTCTGTTAGTCAGAAATATCCCAGGGAAAGGCCGGTCCCTGCTTTTGTCCCAGATGGGTAAGGATGGAATAAACAGAGAAGAGCCATGACCTGCACTCAGATTGCTCTGCCCAAAGCAGCAGGGGTTATCCCACCTGGGCTCTCCGAGCTTTCCCAGGAGTGCCAAATTGCAGAAAGGTAGAACCTGGGTACATTTGGCCATAGAACTTCCAGGTAAAGTGCTTGCAGAGTAACTCTGGAGTCACTTCAGTGGAGACAACATCATCTGCCACACAGAAATCCAAATAGAAGTTGGAGTGCTTCTCCATCCAAAAGCCTCATTGCACCTTTCATGGACCAGGAGAGATTGTACAAAGTCGAACACTGCCCAAGTTTCTTCTGAAATGTGTACATCATCCAAGGGAGAAAAGCTGGGTGTTTTAAGGGGTGTCATTAGGAAGCAATTTGTACTTTGTCACCTCTTCAGCTGAATTTTGTAGGAAACATGGAGCTCTATCATCATTAGCATTTTGGATTAGAATATACCTCTTGCTCTGAGCTTCTACTAACACTAATTTCCAATCCACTCTTTGTTAATTAAATAAATTCTAAATGACAGACCTATTATTCAAGAAGGACTCAAACATGTGAAAAAAAAATCTGGACATCTGTGACACATTGTGACTGCATTTGTGTCTTTCCATGTTCAGTATCAGCCATCAAGCCAGGGAACCACAGAAATCCCTCCAGGCAGTACAAAATTTGAGCCTTAGTCTTCAAATACAGCTAACTGTGATAAGAGCCTCACTTCAGGACAAAGCTGCTGGTGAATTTTAACAGATTGGGAATTCATCTTGACATTTATGAGCCATAGAATCTGAAAGTCTTGAAAAATCATGCTTGAAAATCACTGATCACACTTGAGAGTATTGACACTGGACAGGAGATAACGTTTCTGAAAATATACACCCATCTGAATCCTGATCATGTTGCTTTAAAAGGGCTTGAATCTCTCTCAATTTTTAATTCTATGTCAGCTCTCTCATTACCTCAGAGCCATTTCTACCTCGACAAAGGAGGTGCTGATCACTCCCAGTCACCCTTAATCCTTATTTCAAGTTGGTTGTGATGTGGATTTATAGCAATATTTTGATGCTTGGAGCTTTCTGATTTTAAAGCTTTTTTTTTTCTGTCCTGTTTTTTTGTCACCATCTTATTACATAGCACGAAATACACCTAACAGTGATTTATTAAATTTGATTTTGTTAGATTCACATGAAAAGCTCCCAGTTTGTACTTTTTTTATAAAAACACACTCAAGAAATCCCTCTGAGAGGAACTGCATTGGTACATCTCAAGACTGGGGTGGATTCTCCTTTAAATAAGTATTTCCTAGTTCTTTGGCTCCATATGGAAATCACTAGGTGAAATGCTGTGGCCTGTAGGTCTGGCAGCATAACCATAATGATCCTTTCTGACCTCAGAATCGATCCAAATGTTTGACTTACAGTGCATCAGCATGAAAAGAAGCTTGTTTTTTCCACATCATTTTTATAGCACTACTCAGGCATTTGTGAGCAGAATGTAAAGCAGGTCCCACACGTTACGGATTTTGAAACCACTGCATTCACGTGTAAGAAACAGATGGAGAATTACAGTGCCAAGAGCTCACCCCCTTTGCAGGGAACTAATGGGAACAACAGCATAAAAAGTCTCCAATTTTAATTGAAGAACTACAGATTTTTGTGATGTATTTTGCAATTAAGTGATGGAAAGCTAATTTTTTGGCCATTGCTGCAGCAATGAAATCTTGCCACAGAAGCCATCCTGAAGTGCTTTCTAGCCACAAAGGATGTGAAAACAGAGATAATATCTACCAGGTAAGGGAGATAATACATTTGTTGCTGTTGTATCAAGCAAACACTATTGCAGGCATTTGGTTATTTGGATCACGTTTAATTTGCCTATTACAGAAACCTGTCCTGTCTCATTGTGTCCCAACCCCCCGTGCACAGAGGCTGTTTGCACTGCCTCCTCCTCCTCTCCTGTCTCAGACATCATCTCCAGCCATGGACCAGCTCTGCTGCAGTGGTGCTGAGTGTCCCTGAGCCAAACCATCCCAGTGGTGATGAGGAACAAAGCCAGAAAAGCCAGCATTTTCTGCTAACACGTAAAGCTCTCTCATTGTGGCTATGGCTCTTCACCTAAGCTGGGGTGACTCTGTTTTCAGCAGAAACACCAAAATTCTTGCCCACAGGCCCTCTGCACAGACCCAGCAGATTTAGGAGCATTTGAGGCTCTCTGTGCATTTGTACAAGACACCATGCTGCTCTGAGGGCCATCCCACCTACATTACACTGAAACACTCAGAAAGGATCCTGCAGTTCCCCTTAGACCCTGAAATGGACCTTCCTTTTCCTTTCACATTGGAAAGCCCCCTCAAGTGGGATTTTCCTTTGGATCCTTCCCCTCTTACAATGCATGACCCATGCCAAGGCTTCTACTCTGTCAATCGTGTATTTTCCTCTAGGTTTCCAGAATGGAAAACGTGTCACAGGTAAGTCCAAACAGAACACCAGGATTCACTGAAGTGCTGTTGCACAATTCAGCTGAATTCTACCAACTGAAGCACTGAGGAGTTTGCTGACAGACCCTTCTCCAACAGCAGCAAACTCTCAGGACCTCAGCCCATGCCTACCAGGATGTTTTGTTACCTCCTGATTTAAGGCTCAGTCAGAAAAACAAGCTTCCAAGTTATCCATCATCCTGACACCCCTATGCAAACACCAGGCAAGCCATTGGGAAAGTTGAAGGAAATAAAATCTGGAAGCGGGTTGAACAACTTACAGTATGGAGTCCAGAGCAATGCAGTAAAGGAAAACCAATACAGGGCTACAGGCAGCAAGCTAAAGGCCTTGCTATTTTCTTTACATCAGATAGAATCACCATCAAGTGCTTCCTAGTAGCCTCCAAATGTGCTCAAATGCCTCCTTCAGTATCCAGAAGGAACATGAGCTAGCTTGGATAGAAGGCCAGATCCGTGAAAACAAAACAAGGCATTAAGCACTCAGACTTGAAGAAAAGGATGCATCCTTTAGAATGTTCTAACTAGAACAATCCAAATATTTCAGCATAAGTGCCAAAAGAATCAGAACCAAAATCACATCCATATAAGTATTGAAGCTCACACATTTAGATGTCTGTCCAAAAAAACAGAATCAAATATTCTCTATTATTTTTCTGTCTGGCTTTAGAAAGACTTTCTGGAAATGTCAAAGCAATCTATTTTACACTTGAGATAAGAAAAAAACAATCAGAAAACAAGCAGAACAAGGTTTCAGGCCCTATTTGGACTCCTTAACTACAATGGAAACACTATCAAAGGTTTGACCAAAATTCACCACATGACTAAGGCAGTCACTCAAAGGAACAAGTCAGTTTAATGTATTATTCTTGCAATAAAAGAAGTTGATGTGTCATGCAAGCACCACCTTGCAGGGGAGCAGCAAACCAGCCCTTCCTCCAGAGAGTGGAGTTACATACACTGTTTCTGTACCACACAGCCACAACCCATGGAGCTGCAGTATTTGTTGTGGCAGTGCTGGTCCAGGCATCCCATTCCTAAAGCTGATGTAGGAATGGATACAAAACCACAAACCGAGACCTGGCTGGGACAGGGATCCATTTGGTACTGCCAGGTTCAATAGGGTGCTGCTCAGGATGCTCCCCTGTATCAGGAATTAACCCTGTACTGCCCCTGAAGGCAGCAGCACTGCAGCTCCAAGGGGAGGAGCATGGGGGTAAATCTGGAGCTTTGTGCTGGTCTCTGTAACCTGCACAGGAATGCCAAACACCAGGAAAACAATGGGTTTGGACTTCAGGGACTGATCCCTTCACTGCTGCAGGATGGGATTAAAAATGCAAAAGCCAACTCCTACAGTAAGTCCTCAGTTCCACATACCCATCCTCTTCTCAGAGCTGAAGGTTGAACCTTCCTTTTAAGGCAGGAGTGGTGCTGGGCTGCCACAAGGATGACGATGGCCACAGGTGGCAAGTGATTACAGCAGCGATAATGAAAATATTTGCCATTGGCATGGAACAATTTGACACAGAGCCTCAGTATTTACACAGCCACATCCTGCTGTTTGCATCCTTGGGCTCTTTGGCTGAGAGGCAGGATTTGATGGGTGGGGCAGGATCACTCAAGTGCCACATCTACCAGCATGGGGAACTCTACAGAGAGAGAGGGACCCAGAGCACCACACAGCAACAGCAGACAATAATTTAGAGCCTGAGAAGGGCCCAAAAAGCTTCCTACAAATAATGGACACAGAAACCTCCTCCTGCAAAGAAGTTAAGCATAAAATAAATATGAGGTGAAATCCCAAACTGAGTATTGAAGTATTTAGGCTGCCATTTCCACCTACAAGTCTCCTGTGAGAGTTAAAAAGAAAAATCCCCTGAAGGAAGACACTCAAGAGTGTTTGAAAATGTTCAGCTACCCCCTAAACTTGCCTAAAGTGAAGACAGGCAGCCTTAAGAGTCCAGCTTTCCTGATAGGTAAGAGAAAAGCTGCTAAGTATCTCAAGTGTATCTTGGACCTCACTTAAGTTGCAAAGAAAAAAGGTTAATCCTCACAGCTTCCTAGAAGGGAACATCATAAAGGAAATAAGTGGTGAGTGTAGCAGGCTGGAGTTTCTGTATCCTTCACTCTAGACATCAAACAACTCCACCACGTTGCGTCAAGTCAGAGAAACAGGAAGGGAGAGATCGCACAGCTTGAGTTCCTTGGCTCCAGTAAGGCCAAGGCACTGCTGCTGGGGAGGATGGAAATCCTATATTCTTCCTCTGGGGCAGGAAGGACCTGTAAACATCTCAGAAATATTCTGCTTTAGCATACTGTAAACAAGAACACATCATATCCACCGCTCCAGACCATGTAGGGAAAAGAATTGGACAACCTTGGGTTCAACCTAGAAGAGGAGAAGGCAGGGGAACTGAGTCATAGCTTAAAAAAACAAGACTAAAAAGAACTTTTGGGACTGGACAGGAACTGAGGTTTTAAGTGGGGCAATTCCTAAGGAAGGAAGGACACCTACTACCTATTCCAATAATATTTTGCATTTATGTAACTGCAGTGGCTGCCATCCAAGGACCTGAAAACACTGAGGGCTTCCAGTTAACCAGATTTCAAATTCCAGGGAGAATATAAAGCATTAGTCTTCCTTTTTGCCACATGTCAAAACAACTAGCCAAGAACCAGTTTTACACTTCCAGGCAGCTAAAGACCCCCAGTCAGTATAAAAGGTCACTTTCAAACAAAAATCGGCTGCTGTGCAGCAGGGTACATATCAAGGTGCTGTTCCCAGGTATGCCCTTCCAAATGGATATCATGTGTATGGCCTGTCCATTGGGACTTGCTACCACAGCACTTCTTGTGTTTCACATAAAACATACATGGCTACCCTGAAGATCACGTTTAGAAATTTATGTCTTGCCTCCATTTATTGACACCCATTTGCTGCCTCTTTTATGAAGCAAGATCCTGGAAAGCAGACAGCAACTCAAATCATAATTCTCTGTTTCTTGGTCCAGCTACTGTTCTGAGAGTGGATGCCACTTATTAGAGAATTAAATCTGAATTTTATTTTAGGTAGACTATTCATCCAAAGGACCTGAGCTCTCTTGGTGTTGGCCACCATTGGTATGAGAGAGACTCAATGAATCTAAAGCCTGGCACTGACTACAGCAAAGTGGATAGCAGGAGAAGTGGAATAAATCAGGGCAAACCTCCAAAGTCTAGTCCTCTGGCAGAACTTTGCACCCTTAAAGCAGAACATTCAGTGTGATGCCTGTGCCCAGAATGGTTTGGAAAGGCTCATTCAATCTTCTCCAATTTCCAATGGTGTGAGACAGGAATTATCACTGGTGTGAGGAGCAGGATGTGATGTAATGATTGATTGGACATCCCTCCTGCGAGTGTCCTGTGGCATTTCAGTCTCCGGACCCTCTTTGCTCTAGAGCAGGCACCCACAGAGGCACACTCCTGCTCTCTGTGCCCTTGCTAGGAAGAACTGCCCCCATCACGACACCTGTCTAACTGGCAACGGCTGGAATGTAAACTGAGATGATGTCAGATCTACAGAGCAGCATGCCAAGTGTGAAGCTCAAAGATCCTGACAACACGGAACAGGGAGAGCTATAGGGATTGCAGGAAGGGGAGTTTGGTGGCTGTGATGTTTTGGGGGGTGACCCAGCTGAGACAAGATGGATTGAAGCATTCCCAAGAGGCTGCAGGGGCAGAGCAGTGCAAAGCAGTGATCACAGCAGCCTGGAGCACAAAGGTTACAGGGCAATCCCCAAGAATCACTTGAATCAAGGGAATTCCTTTTTCCTAAATCTAGTAATGTGCAATGGAGCTGGCATTGAATATAAATATTCAAATAACAATGTCCATCTCTCTGGAAACCCCTCTGTCCAAAGAGATATCACTGTTCAGTAACAGGTTTTAGGTCAGACTCCAACAGAATAAGTCTTGTGTAAAAACAGTGATGTTCTGGAGTAAAAGAGAGAGGAAAGGACCAGTGCTGATGCCAGCAGAGCAAGAGAGCCATTTCCTTTATTGAATGGCATTCTGTGCAAGGAGGAAATACAGTGCTATTATTACTCTAATTATTAAAGTACCTCTGTGCTTCTGTGGAAGAGCATGAATCTCTGTCATACATCCTAAAAAAAAGTGCCTGAAAATCATTAATGGAAATCCTCAGGAAACCTGAATCCAGAGCAGTACACTTGAAATGTTATACCAAAAAGCCACATGAGCTTCCAAACATGTCACCTGCAGGTTCAGTGGAGATGTGAGAAACTTTCCTGTTTCATTCCAAGGTTGTTTCCAAGTATTTGAAGAGGGCTCAGACAGGAAATCTGAATTAACTAAAGATACCTTTGCTGCAAAAGGAACACTCCCAAGTCCCAGCAGCTGAAGGCACATGGAAATCCACACTGCCATGACTCGCGTGGAGTCTGACCTGTCAGTGGGCTGACCTGGTGTGAGGATTTTTCCTCCCCAGTGGCTGGGGGAAGGCTGGTCCTCATTTATTGCTGCAGACGTGGGGCTGAGGGAAGCCAGGGAGCACCTCCAGCCCCTGAGTGCTGTGGCTTGCACCAGTGCCACAGAGCAGAGGGACAGCAGGACACAGGGGACAGTCCCTCTGCTCCCAGCTGTGCCAGCAGCTGGCACCAGCACTGATTCTGGGTGTCCATGAGATGGGGAAAACCCAACCAAATGCTGATCTGATGCCCTGAATTCCAGGGCAGGTTCTGGCAATGTAGACCATTCCAACTCCTGCTCCCCCTGCACAGCCCACATGACACCAAGGGTACCGAGGGGACAATGAACTGCAGTCCTTAGGGAAAAAAGCCAAGCCCACATTTAATCAGAGACACATGACATGTTAATGGATAACTGCAGATTAATTGGAACCATTGCTGCAACAAACCAGGAACTTAGGGAGCAATATCAGAGAAATGGTTTAGAGCTACTTGTGCTGATTAGGCATCAAAGATCTTAAGCAATGTTGCATATATTGAATATTCTGGTCTTGGGATAAATTGTTTGATGGGCAATTTAGAAAAGTTAGATGAGCTCAGCAGACAGAAAATTGGTATGGAGACCATGCCAATATAGATCTGCCACTGTTTGGAATATAAAGGAATAAAACCTCTGTTTGTAATCTGCTGCATGAGAACAAAGCAAAAAAAAAAATCTCTAAATAAGAAAACAGTTTAAAAACACCAAGTTTTTTCATGTTATGTGTCTCTGATGTAGCAAGTCTGCATCAAATGACCTATAAAATTTATTGTGGGGGAGAATCCTTCCCAAAGAATTAGCTGCACAAGCAGATGAAGCCAAAAATGAAGGGGAAAGGAAAACAAACAGCTTTCAAAATTGGGTATTCTATTACATATTTAGCTAGCTATACATTAAAATAATGGCATGAAAGAAGAATAACGTTCCTGTTTACATTCACGTGTTCCTTATAACTCAGCTACATCAGACAAATGCTCCACCTGGTCCCTGTGTCAGACAAAGCACACAGATCCGTGCCTGCCCATGGGTGTGCATCAGTGCGGTCCCTCACAGCTCCCTGCCACCTCTCTGGGTGCCCACACCAGGTGTGGATCACCAGGGAGGCAGCAGCGGGGTCCCTGTGCGCCCCTGCCCTGGTGCTGGGTTTGCTCAGCACTCTATCACACAGCTCCAGGGGAAAGCTGCCATCTGACCATAAGATATTCTACATGAGATCTACCTACAAACCAGTTTCACCAGGAGTACTGAGAAACAACCTTGAGAATCCCACTCCAAGCCCATAAACTCCATTATGCTCTGTAAAGGAGAAGCAGTCTTGCAGGAAACACTGATTTGCCATCAAAATGCTAGATTTTCAGTAGAATTTACCATCATTATTCTTATTCTGATTGTATTTTCAGCAAAGCTGTCAGAAAGAAGCACAGGACCTTCCTGGGTACCATTTTAGGGGTAAACCACTCCTCTCCTATCATGGTAAGTGCTAATAAAAGCCTGATTTGGTGGAAAAGGCCTGAAACAGAAAACTGAGGAAGATGTTCAGGCCCTACCTCTCCATCACTGAGGAAAAAGGGATGAGAGATCACAAACAGGGTGGGAGAGAGGTTTGTCTCCCTGCCAATGCACCTTGGCAGCTGCACAAAGCTGGGATGCCCGTGTAGCTGCTCCTTAATTACTCCACTTGCCATCCAGCCCAAACTGCCTTGGGAGGGTCTGGGGGTCAGCAGCACTTGCAGTTGTTGCTCAGCTGCTTAGAAAAACTAAACTTCCATGTGCCAGAAAATTGGGCTTTCAAACTGGTATTTTTATTCTTTCTTTTGCTGTGCATTGCAGAAAGAGACTGATTGTCTCCCAAAGAAATCATTAATCTTTTGTTTAAAAGCGTTTGCTATTGTTATGTTTCTCTTTTGCTTCAAGTGTTTTTCCTCCAAACTTTTACATGTTTTTGCATTTCTCACCCAAAAACGCATTTACTTGCTGCAAACTGAAGAAACATCCACAAGTTTTGACTTTCCAATTAAAATTGTCCTTTACATTGCTATTTTACCTCCTAATGCAGATATTAAAATAGTTCCTGAGCAGCTCAGGAATAATGCTGTGGTCCTTTAATGCTGTAACACTGCAACTGGAAACCACCCTTAGAAAAATCAAATTACAGCTCAAAGCCAAGCTACACTGAATAAACTTGTGCTGCAGTCTGGAAGTGGCACCACACACTTAGAAACTAGGTTTATACATGAAATTGCACACTTTGGATACAAATATTGGTGTTAACGTCCAAAGAATGGCTTCTCAGGGACACAAGTGCCAGCCACAGGTAGTCAGCTGCATCACTGACCTGGTGCCTCTGAAAGAGCACCCAAAGATCCACACCCACACAGCCACAGGACATTTCCAGAGGGTGCAGAGCATTTCTCACCATCAGGAAATTCACTGAATTCATTGGGGTTGGCCAGGTGAATAATGGCTGTGGGCACTGCAGTCCATGGACTGCCAGGAGGCAATTGCACAAACCAGACGCTCCAGTCCTCTCCAGCAAAAACCTGCCCCTCCTGACCTGATGGTCAATCCTGAAGGCTTTATCAAACGACTTAATCACTACTAAGAAAATGCATCAGGAGGAAAATGAGTATTAACTGAGTCACCTCAGACCTGGGGAGTGTTTTGGGGCAGAAGGGACCTTCAAGCTCATCTCAATCCATCCCACCTGCCGTGGGCAGGGACACCTCCCACCACACCAGGCTGCTCAATGCCTCCTCCAAGCTGGCCTTGGACACTTCCAGGGACAAGCCCCATATTAAAATTCCACATTAGTCCACACTAATTCGACTGGATTGGTTGCAGAAGTGTTAAGGATGGTGTCAGCTTCACACCATTACAGGCAAGGCATGTCTCCTGCATGTTTTTTATTCCAAAGCCTTTACAGTGACCTAAGATGTTGGATCCACAGCCCATATTTTTCCCATGTGTTAGGTCCAAGAAGACATCGATATTCCTATGTATTCATTTGTTCCCATGGGATACTGATAGCTGATCTCCTTGGGTATTCCAATTTGCAGTGCAAAACCGCAAAAATAGTCTGGCAGCTAAAATTAATGACTGTTTCTGATTTGGCAAGGTACTTTAACACATGCTCACCTTCAAGTGCATGAGTCCCCCATTAATGCAATCATTATTCATTTCATGAACTGAAGCAACTGCTAGCCTGGCACTTACATGCTTTTGTGTCATATTTTGAAACACACATTCAGTAAATAAGCAATTAGACTTTTTTTTGGTAAGTCATGCAAAGCTGGCCTGAAGCTCTGCCTGTTCACTCTGTGAAAGGTTTGGGTAGTCATTTCCACTAATTCCTAAATTTATACCAGTGTGAAATGATGCACTGTTAAATCTAAAAATATATTGCCTGTTTTCATACAACCTGCAAGACTATAACAGTTAAAAATTCCTGCAGAAAACTAATCAGACATAGTTTAACCTAAATCTCAGAGTCCATAGAGCATCTCCATTCTTGATACCCTCTTGAAGTGAAGGAGGTCACACAAATGTTTCTGTCAGGTGCTTATGGCACTCCCTCATTACCTCCATGAAGTGGGTATCAGAGTTTACAGTGCTGTAACTCAAGCTGCAAACAGGAGCTCCATGGAGGTATAATGGACTGGCACACAAATCAAAGTGCTGTCCCTCCAGGCCATTTGGTTTCTCACTGAGAAAAAAAAGCCACTGGGGAAGCAGTGATTGTCAGGGTGTGCACACAAACGCAACAAAGTGTGATGGAGCGTTTGTTTTAATTTAGAAGACTAGTTTTGAGCAAAAGAGAACAGGTTATATCAGTGTAGGCTCTGTATGTGTGGTATTCATATAATGCAGAAATCTGCCTTGCAAGGAAGGCTAACATCCCTGAAATCCTTCACTACTGTATCCATGTACATCTCTAGGAAAATCTGCAGTCAGTCCAAATCCCAAGTGTTAAGAAGGAAAAGTTTCTAAGAAGTCAAAAGAGAGGGGGGAAATCTCACATTTAATTTACACACTGCCCACTGTTTGGTAAATAGCAGCTATTGTTTAGAGTAGAATGCAGCCACCATTCATTATATTTTGACTCTACATTCTTCATTGGGAATTCAGGAAGTGGTTCAGACTAAAATATTCCCTTATGTTATTTGACCTGTAAAAACTTGGAGGCAGGCCAGATTCTGCAGTCCTTCGACAGACAAGACTCCCATTGAGTGTGGGCCTGGGCCTTGGGGCTGGCTGGGCTCAGCTCAGGCACTTGGGGCACGGGCTGGTGCCTGTGACGCCCTGAAACCAGACCATGAGCTTGGTGGGAGCTGTCACCCGTGTGTCCAGAGAAACAGGGGCAATTCCCTGCCACAGCCTGCACAACGCCTTAGAAACAGAACTAGGCTTCACACAGAGCTGAACACCTCATGGAACCATTGTTTCAGTTATTGTTCATTCCAGCTGCCTCTTCTGACAGAAAGGCATTACTGAGCTGAAGGCAATCCATAGCTTTTCCATGGATTCCCTGACACAGCACATCCAGAACAAGATTCTTAGGGTTACGTTCACTCCTCTGTGTTTAAAGCAGAAGTAGGCATCCAAACACTAATGCATTTGAAAATCAAGGCAAAGCCCCAGAATTAAGGAGGCAATTCTGCTGATAGTTTCATTTGGCTGTCAAGATTCCATTTCAAATTGTTAAATTTAAGATCATAGAATGGTTTGGCTGGAAGGGACCTTAAGATCCTCTGGTTGCAATCCCTCTGCTGTGGGCAGGGACACCCTCCACTAGACCAAGCAGTGGCTGCTCTGCCTGACCCTTGAGCACTGCCAGGGACGGGGCAGCCACAGATTGTCTGCACACCCTGTGCCAGGGCTTCAGTCCCCTCAGAGCCAAGCTTTTGTCCCTCACATCTGCACTAACCCTGCTCCAAGCTGTGCCATGGCCAGGGCTGCCCACTTGTCCTGTCACTCCAGTGCTGAATGAATGAAGAGTCTTTCTCCAGCTTCCTCACAGCATCCCCTCAGGCACTGGAAGGCCACTATGAGCCCTCCACACAACCTTCTCTTCCCCAAAAGAAGGAGGAAGCTAAGCTTAAATCTCCTCACAAGTCTTGAGGGAGGTGCAGAAGCATTTCCCTGGGATGATATTGCAGCTGTCATCCCCTACAGATCACCCCACCCTGAAAACACGTGGACACAGAAAGGGTTAACACCGAGGAGGATCATGCCACAAGGAGCAATTCCTGTGGGCCACTCCTTCACACGCAGCTCTGTTCCTCCTACTAATGCTCTTGGTTAAGAGTGATGTTGAATTTCTCAGGAACCTGCAGGACAGCCCCTGGCTGATTCCTTCCCCAGGCATCCCAATCCTGCAGGCTTTTCCTCCTGACAGCCCAGCTCACACCAGCACATGGCTCGTGGGTGCTGCTCTGGAGAACACACCTTCAGCACAACCTGCACAGCATGCATGTGTGCCATGAACAGAGTTAAAGCTCATTTGGTGTCTGCAGGGGGAAGAGAATTTATCATTATGGAGGTCCAGTGTTTGGGAAGGGACTGGTGTTCCTGAGCACTTTGGAAAACACCCCTTTGAAGGTATGAACAAACAACTGAGCATTTTGTTCAAATCAGTGCCTGATATTTTTAGGCTGCTGCACTTGATGGTTAGCATTTATCTTTAGAATTTAATCTATCAGATAGGAAATGCTTAGCTTGGCAGAGGCAGGAGGATTACTCAGTGTTAGCTCACTGGTTACGCTTCCACAGGCTTTAAGACATTCTTTTTTAGACTTCATATTTTTTTGATAGCACATTAATACATAAAGATTGCTTCAACACTTTCCTATACAATGGAACCAGGTGAGTCTTTGTGCAGCCTTTTTCCCTTGGCAACTGCTCTCACTTGTGTCAGGAGCACTCTTTGTTCCATGGGGATGTTTGCCCTGTAGCACCCTGTGACTCAGAGCACATTCGCTCTTGGAAATGCAAAGGAAAATGGAGCTCTCTCTTCCATGCTATCAGCAGCAGGTTTTGCAAGAGGCAGGTTTTATTTCCCCCTCCCATACCCTTTTTTGTTTCCTTTTTATACTGAGATTTGAATGATCTTGTGGAATTCTGTAAATATTTTATCACATATTTTATAGGTGGAGTATTTTATGTCTTGCAGTCATGTTGGAAGTGCAGCCACTGAGTTCAGTTTCTCCTGCCTCATGGTTGAGCTGTAACTGCTTCCATCTGTCCAAACCTATATGCAGCTCACTAATTGCTGACCCCTTAGGTAGGACTTGCTGTTTCTATGCTTTATTGTTAATCATTAGATTCAGGAAAAATAAACCTCTTTTGACATTACCAATAAGGGGGTTCCAAGAATGAAGAGAAAAATTCCTCCTGCTTTAATTGCTCTTAGCATTTTTAAAACACATTCCTTCATCAATTGAGGAGAAAATGCTTATGGATAGGACTGGCTCACAGAAATGTATATCTAAAGAACTCGCAGGAAAACTGGATTAAACCACTACTGCTAACAATTCTAAGAAAGATTAATTTTTCCACAAAACAGTGCTGAAAAATTTGCCTGCAAACACTCTTTGCCAGCAAGTTGCTTTCACATTTATCAGCACAGATTTCCCGAGGTCATTTATTCAGAGAATTAGCCATATCCTTGCAGTAAGAAATTGTAATTTCTATCATCGTCCAATGACACCTCTCCGGGTCTTCTGAAAAATCACGTAAAACCCATCTCTCTCTCTGGTTAAAGTCTCATAGGGCAAAGACAAGAAATTTGGCCTAAGTGGCTTGTAGGCTATGTCACAACTATGAAAAGCTTTACAGAATTTATAAAGCAAGGAATATTTTCTTAAAAAAAAAAAAAATGTAGAGTACACATGACTTATTTTTCAAGATGTTTTTACAATATACCATTATTGCTGCACTGCTAGATGTTGGGGGTTTTTTTCCTCCCAAGAAAATAGCACACAATTCTGGTTTTTTACATTCATTCATTCATCGCACACTACATCAAAATACATCTGTGCTCCGGAAAAACCTATAGATAACTGGGGATAAATACTTCCTTATTAAAAATTATTTCTCAAAATGTTTATTTTGAGAACTACCACTTTTCATCTCATTACTTAAGCCAAGAGTTATGATGAAAAGAACATTTTTCAGTAATGCAAATTAAAAATGTGGTTTTTTTTAGCCTGAGCAATAATTCATATTTTGAAAACAAATTTGCAAAACAAAGAGTCCATGAAAACAAAACTTACTACATGGAGAGATTTGGGGGTTTGTGAGTGAGTGGTATGTTGTTTGCTTTGCTTCTTTTTCAGATTTTAGTTTTTTAAAAACTGAGAAGGAATTGTCCAGCAAGTAAAAAGAAATTATTCTCACTAACTATCAGAATGTGCAAGAGTCCTGACCAAAGACTGAGATAATCATTGCTCAATACCTGATTATCTTCCAGGAAAAGTCATAAATTCCAATTATGAAATAAAGCCGTAAAACAAAACAAACCCAACTTATTTCTGTCTCTGCAGCAAGCTGAAGCCTCCATCAGCCTCGGTCACAGCCTGGCCCATCCCTGGAAGGGCTCCCAGCAGCCTGCTCCAGCTCCATGGGAGCTGTGCCTGCCCACGCCAGGGGAGGTGGCACTGGGTGACCCCCAAGGTCCCCTCCAACCCGAGCCATCCGAGTTGTTATTTCCACCATGAGTAAGAGAGACAAGGTCTGGAAGGGGCAGGCAGGGTGCAGATGTGTCCCACCAGTGTGTCCCTTTCCCCTGGGACTGGTATGGGGGTAAATGGTGGAAACCAGACATGAGGTGTAGAACAGCTGACTTCAAAGGGGAAAAACCCCAAAAACCTTCAAAGCACCAGCAAAGGATGAAGCTGAAGATGAAGGACATGCCAATTTCCCCATTCTCTCCCCAGGGTGACAGATGGGCAGCGTTACTATCAGAGAGGTGACTCAGGGCAGAGACCAGCTGAACCCAGAGCTGGGCTCTGCCATTTGCATGTGGGTTAAACCAATCCAGAGAAGGACCTGAAGAGTATTGCTGACCTTAAGAACCTGTCTAGGAACACTGAATTTGAAAAAAACCTCTGCAGACAAGATACAGTTGTTTTCACCTCAATTGGCATTTTGCTCTCTCTCACCGGGTTTGTGCTTTACATAGAAGCTGCACAGAAACCTGAGCTGTGCACGAATATATTAATTTTATCTTTATTAAGTAATGGATAGGTGTGGTCTGGCACTCACAGGAGGAACTGATAACAAAATTCACCTTGATCTATGTTTTCAGTTCCCAACTATCCCCCTGCACATGATCAAATCAGAAGTAAGCAATTACTGTCTATGTGATTATGGTGTACAACATGTAGGCACAATATTATATATGAAGTGTGCACTCACAGACACACTCAGAGCTCAAAATAACAGAGAAAAACCTCATTCCTCCTAAAAACTCCCTGCCACTCCTGTTCCATAATGTCACCTAGGATTTTCATTACAATTGTAAATTGCTCATTTCTAAGAACCAGAGGAAGCTTCAGTGGAACTCCAACCAGGTTTTTGATGTCCAGCTCTTGGAGCTGATTTTAAATTTTTCATCTCTTCTGAGAAGCTTTTTTTCACTTCAAATATATCACCAGACTCATTAGAGACCTGGGAACAGAATTAAAGGGCAGTGACAGGTACAGCTGAGGATGCAAATTCATTTCTTCATGTGAATTACAATCACTATGTTTGCAAATGGATTCACTTTCAATGGAAAAAAAATCTGTTCTCATGAGAGAAAAATTCTGCTTCTATGAGATAATTACAGTTTTTGGCCTTTCTCTTTTATGGAATTCCCTTTAAAGGCTGCTGATTATACCATGAAGAGCAGCAGCTGGTGAGTATCTTATTTGATTAACAATTCAAGAAAAATTTACATAAAAACTCAGCACAGAGGATCAGGATTTCCAGAAGATGGATGGAGCCCTGCCTGCTGTGTCTGCAGTGCGACTGATTTCAGCCCAAGTCCTGGCCCTGAAGTGTCTGTAGATTGTGCAGGGCCAACATTCCCAAACCTATTTAATGGGTATTACTACTCCATTCTAAATGTCTGCAAACAAAGTAATTAGAGATTCCTTTGCATATTTTAATTGCCTCAGTGTTTTTGTTTGGTGTTTTTTAGAGTTATGTGGGGCTATGCTCCCTGTTCTTACTACAGAAATTTATCAGTGATGTTGGCAGGAGGACAGGGAAGCAAAATGCAAAGCCCAGGTGACAAACGTGGGGGTGTTAATATTTTATGTGTGGCCTTCCAGCACAAAGCAGCCAACTTGTGAACAGGATATTTTTTGTTGCAAGGTGCATGAAAAGATTTCAGGGTTTTCATTACAGCAGGCTGAAGGTCTGATTTACTCTACAGGGAAGAGACATTTGAAGCTACCTACACGCAAATTCAGAAATGGAAAAAGAAAGTGATGGGTTCCAGCTTCAAACCCAAGTAAGGTGAATAACCCCCCTGAGTTCTGCTCAGTTTCCCCCTCAGCCTATCCTGCCAGGAGGTTGTGTGGTCCTGCTCCCCTGCAGCAGAGTCCCACCCAGAGCAGGGTGAAAGGTGCCACCTTGGCTGTTCCCACAGGCAGATCACAGGGAGCTTTGGGACCAAGCCTTCCAGGTGCCTTGTCAGGGACACAGTGTGCCCCTGAGACATCATCTCCAACATACTTAGACCCTTTTCCTTCCCTTTTTACTGCACTTCAGAGATTTCTGCAAAGCTTGCTGCATTCTGCCCTTGGGTTAATCACAGACCCTAGCAGCCTCACCAGCTCTGCCTTCTCTGTGCTCACAACTGGGACTCCAATTGCCAGGGCCTGCTGCACACAAAGAGTCCCTTCAAAAGGTTCTGTGTGAGGGCTGTTGTCACTGCACCACCAGCCCAAGGCTTGATCTTATCCCTCTGGGTTGTACTGACAGGATTGGGCCCCAGATGAGATAGTGTCTCTGACTCCAGTCAGACTGCACTGTGAAAATTCCCACCACTAAAATGCAGCCTTTCTATTTCTCTGTACACAGTCCTCAGGACTTCTCAATACCAGCAGGCAAGAAAATTCCAATGATGCCAGAGGGATCTTTACTTGTCTGAAGCAGAAGAGAAGCCATGGGAATTCTCAGAAGCTTTTTATCTCTTGCTCCCTGCAATTATTTTCTACGCTAGAAGCGTAATTGAGGAGGAAAAAAGCAGATGACATCAGCTACCAAGCAGAAAAATATCAAGAAGAAATGACACACTGTGGGACAGAAAGATACTTCACTGCAGCAGGCTCTAGCCTGGGACCAGAGACCAGCACTTGCTTCCAAGGTTGGACGTAGATTGCCCAAACAGCCCTAAAGAAATCATCTCTCTTGTAATTTTTGTAATCTTGTAGTTTTTCATTACCCCAGAGGAAGTCTCTGGGATAAAACTCAAGGCTCACTCAGAGGTACTCACAGAGGACAGCAGTGAAGGCTCTGTGAACACCTACAGAGTTGCAAACCAAAAACCACGTGAGGGAAAGATGTAGGAAAACACAAGCAGTCAGGAAAAATTACTCCTTTAGAAATGAAAGAAAGGACAGATTGCTCTGCCTGGAGATGCAGGGCCCACCTGCACTCCCCTTGAAAAGCCACTGCTGTAGGAGAGTGCACTTCAATTATCAGGCTGTCACAAACCCCCCTCAGTTCTCCTTTATTCTGAAGGGATGCATTAAAAACAAACATAACTCCCTTCCAAGTGCATTAGGAAAAATGGGTCAAGTGGCAGCACGTGCACCACAGTGGGGATTTCCCCACTCAGTTAAAGCCACCTGACAGCCTTAATTTAAGCAGAAAACCCAAAAGTAAATTGTTCCTTCCTTCCTTCCCCGCTGCCCTCCAAAATCCAGATACAACAAACCACTTCCTACCAGCAGCAGCTGCCTTTGAAACCCGGACTGGCAAACTGCAGCCAAGGTGTTCATGGGCAGGTCCTGCTGGGGAATCCAAGGGCACCCCAGAGCTCTCTCCCAGGCACTGGGAATTCACCACCACCACCCACCCTCCAGGCCTGATTTCACCAAAACTCTGGTTGTTTCCTGGCTGACTGGGGTTGAATTCTGCCCTTGGGTAGACAGGGCAATTCCCCATTGGGCAGGCACCACACTGGGATGATCAGCTGCAGCTCAGTATTGGAGGCAATGATGAAAAATTAGGAGTTTTGGCACATGAGCAACCCAAAAGAGAAAGGGAAGTCCTGGTTTGTGACCCCGAGTTTTCCACTCTTAGGTTATAGATGCTCTTTCTTTGTTTCTTACATGAGACTAAGAAAGCTGGGCCCCCAAGAGTGCATTTTACACTACTTCCTTCAGCTTATAGCAACTTCCCATAAAATATTTTTGATTTAATAAACCATCTTGCTCTATACATTAAAATTCCTCCACCTACAGTAAACGAGACTGTGACAATTAACCAAAACCACAGAGACCCTAATAAACCGTAATAGAAAGGATTTAGAATTCCTTATTTCAACAATTTAGAAAAGCCAACGATACCTTTTCTAGTGGGCACCCTAGGAGAAACTTTAAAAGGGCCACAAAATGCCCTTTAATTGGATATTAAATTTGATTATTCAAAAATGCCCAACACGAATCGAAAGAGGAACAGAGCACAGAATACGCACATAAACTCTTTTGGTGAGCAAATGCCAACAGGATGGAATTTCTGTCTGGACCCAAAACGAGCACCAAAGGGAGAGTGCAGCACCCAGTAGCTCTGATGGGACAGCATCAGAAAACCTACCAAAATGTGTTCTGTTTTACCAGTAGAAAAGGCTGGGCAATTACTGCTACCAGTACCTTGGGCACTCAGCCTGCAGCCCATGCAGACATAGGGCTCTGGCTGAGCCAGGCATGAGCTAAATGAGAAGATTTCCAACCAAATTCCTGGTATGACACTGGGAAAAATGAGCACAGGGCTGTGCATTCACAGACCAGTTACTTGACACAGTCCTCCTATTTATTTTCGAGACAACTGCTCTGCAAGGCCAAGATTTAGTTCTTTGAATTCTATGCATTATTAGGAAGTCATAATTTTAAAATTCCAAAGATAAAAAGTAGGATTTTGCTGAGGAGGAGGGAAAGGTAGATATAAATGCCATGACTCCAAAATTCCCAGGCATAAATTGTGTAATTTAAATCTCCTGAATCTGTGAGGGAAGCCACACTATGCTTACAGCTGTTGTTCAGAGTGTGGAAATCATTTGGCCTGGGTTTGAACAGCATCCTATATCTTTAGTCTTGCCTAAAATTTATTATTCATGGACCATGGTTGTTTCCTTTGAGAGCACTTGGCTAAAAAGCTCTGCATTTCATGCATCAATCTCACCCGGATTAGCAAAGAAAACACTTAGCATTAAAACAATGCCAACCTGTTTGCATACAGAATGATGGAAAAGAAACTCTCCAAATGAATAAATGCATGTGTCAGTTAAGCTGCTCAGGTTAGTGTGATATTCCTTCATCTTCCTTGGTAAAAACTAGGAGAAAACGTTATGTGATTCATGAAGAAGACCTGGAGGGGAACTACAACATGTCCTACAACTTGGTGTTTTCTTCCCCGCCCTTTTTGGGCTGTAGAGCAGCTGCTCATTGTCCAAAATAGCAACTCCCTTTTCAGCCTTTTTCCCGTCAAAAGGAAGGCATCTTATCCGTGCGCTTTTCTGAGCCCAGGGAGGTGTAAACACTCATTTCCTCGTGGGAGCCTTCACACACCTCAGCTCTGTGAACCCTGGCATCCAGAGGCCACAACAACGTGTTCACATGAGTTTCCCTCCCCTCCTTCACCCAATTCCATGCTGCCTGTGCCTCACCTTTCCCTCTCAGCCCTGCAGCCTCCCCTTGCTGCCCCCTCAGGCCGCTGGGCCAGAGCTGCTGCAAAGGGTGGGGATGGCTTTGGTTCGTGATACCTTATCAGGGGCTGATACCCGTGTCTCACAAAAGCCTTTCTAAAAGGCAAGATAACTCAGCAGCTTTCTCATGGCATTTCTCAGCAGCTCTTGGTCCAGTGGGGCACAAGCACCTCCCAGTCCTTTCCATTTCAATGCCACTGCTCAGCTCCTCCAGGACGCTTTGTGATTCCCACCCCTGAAGCCGCAGAGCACTGCTCCAGCTCCTCCACCTCAGCTGGGGGAAAACTGCTATTCAAAATACAACCTCATCTTTTATTTATGGCTTTATGTATTTCAAAATGAGATTTTTTTTAAACCTGTCAATATTTAAATCCAAATGGCCCTCTTGGTTTGAAGCCAAGACCTTTCCCTGATAAACCAGAGTAGGAAACTTCTGTAAAAGTGGAAGTGACTGAAAAGAATGTAGCAGTGGGTCTTGGTGATTACAGAGGGTTGATGGGCACTGACTGCACCCACCTCCCGAAGGAAAATACCTGAAGCTTGCATTTTCATCACTACAAAACTTTTTTTTTTTTTTGGAAAGGAACTTTCTTGAAAAATAACAAGTGGAGGAGTATGGGTCAGATTTTTGGTTCAGTTTTAATTTAAACACAAAACACCCTTTATTGAAATGAGCAGACATTTCGTATTTATAGCAGCACTACTCAAAAGAAAAGAAAATATTAAAATTTCCCTGGGATTTGAATACATGGACAGGTGCTTTATACTCAAAGTGTTGCAAAGCACATGCTAAAATATTCATTTATCTAATTACAGGCAACTCCCGGAAAAACCTTTACAGGCACACGTGATTTCCCCCCGAGTTTGAGGGTGCCATTCCCACAGCCCCAGCCACGACAAGGCCGAGCCCAGCCCTCCTTCCCACACTTACACATGGACAGGGTGTTGATTTAATGGGAATCCCTGGAGACTCCCTGGAGGTGCTCACTGCCCCACACAGCCCTGCTACCACCACGGCTCGCTGGGAAAGGGAAGGGCTTCCCAAATTCCCACCTGTCCCGGCTGGGCTCTGCCACCCTCAGCCCGGCTTTAAATCCTCATTGTGGTGCCAGCATACCTCCACTGAGGGGCAAGCTGGGATGCTCATCACAGGACCTGAGTAACAACCTCAGGGCAATCTAAACTTCTGCCACTCCAGAGCTCGGACAAACCACACAGGCACCACCAAAAATCCAACTCTGTACGCCTGCAGCTGATGACAACCTTTATCTCTTGACCAAAGTGCCAGAATGGACTAAACACACCCAAACACTTACTGGGTTTACACTGAATTACAGGCAGCTAGAGATATTTAATAATTAAAGTTGATTAAAACTGCAAGGCTTTAATTATTCAGTGTAGCTATCCCCGTGGCAACTTTCACAAGAGATAATAACGCACTTCTACACAGTTCCCCTGAGTGGACTCCTGCTTTTTGCAGGTGCTGAGGTTTTTCATTCCTTTTCTTTTGCTTTGGATTGCTTGCTTTTGCCATGGAATTCTGGGTTTCCTCTATATTATAGATGTGTTCTTCTCTAAAGTTCTGATAAGTCTGTGCTGCCTGCAGGTCACAGCAAAGAGTCACAAAGCGAATTTCCACCAAATCTTAGAAAGCATGAGGCCAAAAAACCTTACAGATCCTCCTTCACTACAATACACTCTGCAAGGGCTTGGTTTATTTTTTTCTGCTAAGCTGCATCCTCTATACTGCGTGCAAAAGTGCATTTATGTAAATTTTCTAATCTAACAGACTTCCCATCATGAGGTTTTCCATCGAAATATCCTTCCTCTTCTATAAAAATTAAGATACTCCTTTCATTGCTTGAAATTATTTCATGATGTATTCTAATTCTAGATTTTGCTTCAGCCAAACTTCAAGGCAAATTTACAAGAGTTTTAATTAATATGAGATTAACTTAAAATCTACTGAGGGGATAACTCCCCAGTGTTGTTTTTATTCAGTACATGCATAACAATTCCTTCTTCCCTCTGGATTTATTTTTTCCTACAGATATTCAGCAGGATTTTGCAAGAGAGAACAAAGAAGAGCCAGGAATTATAAATTCACTCCTGTATTTTTAATTCTGGGAGTCTCACATGGAGCAGGTCCTGGGACAGCATCCCACCCCAGTGAACCTCTTGCTGAGCAAACCCCTGTATTTTTCAGTGACCGGGGTAGCACCATGAGGATCATATTCCCCTGGGTGGATTGTTCTGGAACAGTTTCTCCAGTGTGCCAGGCACACTGCCTGTCCTCTGGCATCAGGCATGTATGTCCTCTGGGCTTCTTTCTTCTCTTAAAGAAACTTATTGACTGTGTCTACCACTAGAGAAATCTCCCTTGCCTGGAATCCAGCATTTTACCATTGCTCCCTTTCCCCATTCTAATTCAAAAGGTGTTAATAAAGTGCACCACTTCTCCATTCCTGTAGCAATCCCCTTCTCATACTTCGAGCTGTGACTGTAACAGAACGAGCAGAAAATCTTCCCAAACAGCAGTCCAGGAGGGTGATAGGCATAGAAGCAAGTCATTGGTTGTTGCATTCAAAACATAAATATTGAGATTAACAATCTCAAAACAGAGGGACTTTATTTCTCCTTTCTCAGCTCAAAATTATGTGGAGGAACCTTTAACAGTGAATGCAGAAGAGATCCCAAATTCTGATGGAAAGCTCAAGCCCCAAACAAATCTACAAATCATCCAGGACATATAGAAACCCTGCTCCATGGAAAAGACGGAACACCTGAAGAGGTTTCAGGTGGGGTGGAATTTCTCCCAAAATTAGGTTGCGTGCAGCTCATTATCAAGCAATGATAATGATAATAATTGTCATTATCATTTGCACTGTGGAATGGGTCCAAGTGAGCAGAGAAAAAAAAAAGCCATTTACTAACAAAGCCTTACACCAATTAACTCGGGTAAAAACAACTATGAGAACCCTTTGCTAAAATACATACAGAAAGGGGGGTAAATGGTAGTTCACATAAAAAAGCTGTTACATGGCTTAATAAAGGCATCAATCATATAAAGAACTGTTCCTATCAAATTTGTATTCAAACATCTCCTTGGGCAAAATAAGAATTTACATCACCACATCGAAAATAAATCTGAAAAGCAGCAAATTTCTAACCCAATCTTTAGTCTCATTTGCCATTTTGCTTTACAGAAATTAAGAGCACGAACCCACATTTACAAAGGAATTCTAGTGAGCACATCCAGCGCCTACATTTCTTTGCACAGTTTTTGTGAAAACACAGTATTTTAATTTTTAATGTTGTCAGACACGTCAGCCATGATTTATCAAGTGCCAGAAAATTTAATTTGTGAAGGTGAGTGCAACTACCACCCCATTTCCTGCAGTCAGTGCTTCTTTCAGAGCACACATGAAGGCTGTTCACTCTCCACATTAATTGTTTCAAAGCAGCAATGACCTCAGCAAAGAGCATTACAGAACATTATTAATTCCCTTCAGGAAAATAATAGACAGGGAGGTATCAAGACCTGGAGCCTAGAAAGTGAGAATGGAAATAACTGCCCACAGCAAAACTGTTACTGCAGGGAAAAACTGAACACACATAGAATATTAACCTTTTTTCCTTGGCTGACCTCTGAGTTCAAGGGATGATGAAGTAAAAATGAAGAGAGCAATGGACTCAACACATGAGCACTTCCTTGGAGTTGGGACATTCTGATATATTCCCTAGGACCAGGCAATTCAGCTAGGAACAGATGAATGTGATATGGGGGTTTTAGGGCTAGCCAAGGTATTTAGAGAATCCTGCCCAGCTGTGGGGTTGCTCACTAGGTGTGAGAAGAGAGAAAAGAGGAAATTCCCATTCTCAAAAAAAAAACATGTATGAAAACCAAGTGAGTAAGAAACCTGCTGACTCACTACCAAAGGGCATTGTGGAATTAATCATCCCTACTCCTCCCCCAGAGGTCAGAAAGAATTAGTTTGCTGTAATATTTTTGGAGCATTTGAAATACCTAGAAACCAAATCAGCTGAAAAACACAGACCTTGACTGGGAAAGTTTGGAAATGCTTTTAGCAGGAACCAAAACAGGCTCTTACGAGCAGCTCTGAATTTCCTCATGTGTTTTTTCTATGAAGCTGTTATTTGAAAATATCTTCACTCTGCATCTGCACAATAACAGCAAGAAGTCCAACTCCAGCACCTCCACTGAATCCTGCTGACTTCACCTACTCAGGGCTACAAGGCAGGTACCCTCCCACACTGACCTTCCTTTGTGCCTGAGAATTTGCTAAAAAAATTAATTCAGGACAGCAGTAAGTACATGAGCAATGGAAAGCAGAAAGAGAGGAAAAGGGCTGGCATCAACAGCCAGCCATGTCACACAACTACTTGCTTAGCGGGCACAGTGCTGGTACAAAGAAAATGTAAATGTAAGTAAACTAAAACTCACTTTTTGGAGTCACCCTGCAGACTGCAGCTCACATGATGATGGAGGGGCCGTGGGTCAATCCTGTCTCTCTCCTATGCTCGTGTCCTCAGGCACTCCTGAGGAGCCCTCATGGCTGTGGGTTGGTGCTCGTACAGTGGGAGCTCCCTCGTGAAGCGCTGCTGGGCCTTTCCCCTTTTCAAAGCTACTGGGAAGCGATCTCACCTTCCCAGAAAGTGCCCAAATCCCCAAAGCTCCCCAGTCCTTCAGCACACCATGCACCCTTGCTTCTCCACAGGTGGGATCTATCTCTGAGGGGATCAGGGCAGTCTGTCACAGCTGCCCTGCATAACCGCCATCAGGAACCATTGGCTTCACACCACCCTTGGCAAAGGAGCCGGGCTTTTCTTTGTACCTTTTCTGAGGTCAGCTCTCAAGGGTGCCTGTCCCTCCTGAAGCACTCGCTGCACAGGGAAAAACCCCATTTTCCCAGCACCTTTCCCAGGACTGGGCTTTGTTGGCAGCCCTAGTGATTTCCAGGTTTCATTAAACACAGCGATTTTCCGCACCCTCCAGCAGCCGTCGTGAGGGCTCTCAAAATGGTGCCCGGGAGGCCCCTCAGGAGCCCTGTGGGGAGCAGGAGGCTCCAGCAGCCGCCCCGCGCCTGTGGCAGCTCTCCTTAAACACATCTAAAAAAGGGCAAGATGTCACTTGGCAGTGAGCAGTTTAGGGGAGAAGAGTGGGAAACACAGCAAGAGAGCCTTATCTGGACCCAGGAAAATAATTCAGGACAGCAGTAAGTACAAGAGCACCTCAAGAAAGAAAGGGGAAAAAACCCCCCAAAAAATGGATGTTTTGCAACACTAGTCAGAAAAAAAGTTTCTTCAGACTCCAGATCTGCCTTCTTGCCTCAAATTGTGTTTCTAATTTACCAGAGCATGTGTGCTCTCAAGCACCAGTCTGTGTGCAGCTTAATTGACTTCACATACTCAGAGCTCAGTTCAGATATTTTGCTAGATCAATTCATACAATAAAAAATGCAGAACCAATACCACATGTTATTTAGTGCCTATTAAAACATGCTCATGTATTTAAATGTGTGTCATAATCTAAATCTACAAAATTTCTCAAAGAACCAAGGTCATTAATAGTGTGTATTTGCAACATGCTGAAGGACAGAAAACCTCATTTATTTCTCTTCTCACCCCTACCTGCCCCTGGCCAGCCCAGTTTTCTCTCCTCTGTCAACATCACAGGTAAGACCTGCTCCCATTTGAAAGAGCAAAAGGGCAATTGGACCTTGTCATCAAGGGCTAAACCCTCTCCAGCCACAAGGCAGAAACTTATTCTGCCAGGGGACGGGAATTCATTTATAACACAGAATTTGGAACTGATTTTCATCACCACTGGATTTAGTACTCCTAAAAGAAAACTGTGATAACAATAAAATCTTCCATACACTGTGTGGGAATGGATTCTAGCATTTGTATGTCAATTAATGCTAATGTTTAGTACATATGTTTTCCTATTTTTACAGTCTTTTTTATGTATCAGAGTGACATTTATGAGGCCAAATTAACACAAGTTGTGGCCTTCTGATGGGATTCAATTCCTAAAAGGCACACAGTCCACTGGTGATGCTTCAGCCACACATAGGGTCTCCAAAGTACAAACAATACTCAGAGAAACAAAGGGAAAACACTGAGAGGTTTGAACAATAGATATTCAATTTCATAGCACATTAAAGTTCCTGTGACACATGGACGTGAAATGATTTGTGTTTATACCATGGTTCTCCCTCTGAAATAGTTTTTGTGTAGACTCTGAGGTCTGCTCCAAGTCCCAGGAAGTGCCTGACAAGATTCCCAGTGGCTCAGTGAGCAGGGCTGCAGCTCTGCAGCACATCCCTGTTGTGCTACACACTCACAGTTTGCATGAGTGTGCAACCACAACACTTCTGAAAAGTCCAGCCAGAAATGACACCAAAGCCTGGTTGCATTCTTCAAACCTGGGCTGTCCCTCCTCAGCTGAGAACTTGCTGAGTTGGAGAGGAGGGGATGCAGTGGATCTAAGCAGTAATAAGAGTAAGAAGGAAAACTCCAATTTTGGCCGAGCCAGTGGTTCCCCACAGAA
Organism: Melospiza melodia melodia; assembly: GCF_035770615.1. Classification (NCBI taxonomy): domain Eukaryota; kingdom Metazoa; phylum Chordata; class Aves; order Passeriformes; family Passerellidae; genus Melospiza; species Melospiza melodia. The sequence goes on along the minus strand of NC_086196.1, from coordinate 117,124,183 downwards.
GTCTGTGCTGGTCCTTATCTTCCTGTGCCTCCATTTTTCCATCTGTGCAATGGTCACACACACACAAACACCACCACTAAAGCCAAATGCTGCCTCTGTCCAGCAGTTCTCAAGCAAATACTGTGGCAAACAAAATAAAATAAAGTATGCTATCATAAAAAGGAAAACAACTGCTGGAAAGTCAGCTCTTAATCTTCCAGTGGTTCTTTCTACCTCTTCTCCTTTCAGTTCCTTTAACTTGTACTTGAGTGCATGCACAGACAGACACACATTGCAAAGTAAGTAATTTAGGAAATAAAGAGGTCAAATCTCCTTTTCCCAGATACTTATAAAATTATACTGCTGCAGGATTTTCTGCATGTGCTTCCTTAAGCATGGTGCTTCCCTGAGACAATCCCAGGCAGGATCCAGATCCTTTTCCCAGACCCAGCTGAAGCAGCTGGCAGAGACAGACACGTGACCAGAGTAAGAGTGGAGAACTTCAAAATAAAGAAAGGTATGTTTTGAGAAAATGCAAGATGATTTAGTGACAGTTCATAGTATTTCCTTCAGCCCAAAACCTCCCTTTTTACTCCACAAAAGCTTCAAGTAGCCTTAAGTCTTACAAAAATAAATAAAACCAAACAATACATAAGATGCCTCTTTGCACCTCTCAGATTAAGTGACCTGAGCCTCCCTTCAGGCCAATTGCACATTACTGCTGGGGAATTGATTTATAAGGGACCCTCCACAGGTATCTGACAGCTGTATAAACTATGGAGATAAAGCAACAATGCATCAGCACAGACTGAAAATCATTTAAGCAGCAGAAGCCTTTAAAATAAATATCCAAAAGCTGAATTTACAATAGAATCATTCAGCGAGTTACAAAGCAGGAGTGTTCTTATTTGCTTTAGAATACCTTTGCTGCAAGAATCTAAGCCTTGGTACCCTCTGCATCCCTATTTGTTCTCTGAGTTTCAGGTCCAAAAAATAGTGTTATCAGACAGTCTGGAATTTTGCATAAATAAGTCACTAAATGACATAAAACCCAGCAATTGAATGTTATAACAGAGTAGTTTATAACACAAATCTTGCTCTCACTGCATACGCTTGCATGATGCGGAGCTGCAGTGATGCAAGGATCCCTGGAGTGAGCAGAGGGAGTCTCAGTAAATCTCTGACCAGGCTCAGAGAGCACAGACCCAGCAAAGGTTACACGGGCTGGGTCTGGCAGGCCCAGGAGGGCAATGAGCTGCTGGTGTTCCTACTGACACTGACAGGGCCTTCACCTTCTGTCCTTCTATCACCCTCACCAGCCAAACCCACTCTGGGGAACTGAGCACACGCACAAAACACAGGCATGTAATTTCTCTATGCTGACATTTCTCCAGCTCATATTCCTGCTTTCACACACAGTGATCTCTAGAAATTGCAACACAGCACTTTGATTTTAAAACAGTGTTCCCAGTCACTTTCAGAAAACACTGGGATGCCCTTCAAAGCAGCAGGTGTATGTTCAAAGTGTGCATGGTCTGAGGATGCATCTCCATGCATCATGAAAGCAGAGATTATGAGGGGCTGCACAATGTTTTCTGACTAACCTACCCCATCCCCCTCATGGAGTTCAGGGTCTCATCCCTGTGTGGCAGCAATAGCTGCACCCTGATTGTGGGTTCTATTTATTTCTTATTATTATTTTGCAATAAAAATTCTAATTTCATTATGACCCACACATTTTATCTTCTAGTGCCTACATCCATGCACTCACAAGCACCCAGACAGACCCTTTGGACAGCAGGATCACATCAATGCCCAGCCCTGGGGATGGAGCCCAGGCTTGCCCAAGCCAGTCCCACTGACCCTCGGACTCCCCTAGCAGTAACATCCCTGCCAGTGATGCCTGGGGAAGCCAACAATTCCTTCTGCTCCTTACAGAGGGGAATATTGTCCAGTTGCCACATCAGCAAGCTCCTGGCATTCAGCTGTGAGCAAATAACATTTTAACTGTGTAAAACAAGGTTGATGAGGTAATGTGAAACATTACAGTGGTGCCCAGTAGAGTCCCCCAGGTCAGAAATATGCAATTTACAGTGTTCCAAAATAGCAAACAGATCCTGTGTACAATAGATCCTAATGACTCTTAGACATGCCCTCATCACTGAGCTAATTTTAAAGAATCAGGTACTAATAGCAACTTCTTAAAGTCCTAGAAGTGAGGGAAAGCTGTGGGAGCACAATGGATAATTTGGGGTGCAGGATAACGCTGCTCTTCCTTATCCTCTAGTGGGAAAGAACACACTGCACAGAGCTGCCTTCCTTGCCTGCTATTCCCAAAATGCCTACAGAGATCAGGCCATAGCATTGATTGCATTTGTCAAACATGGCATCAGAATAAGTGAGACATTCAGAATGAGGAATAATTTTCACTATGTTTTATCCTAAAATGGATATTTATATATTTACATCACCAGGTATTTTGATATTACAACTATAAAATATGGTTGTTCAGAAACATGCAAGCGATAACTATTCAAACTTTCCTGCTACTCCACATCACAAGAAGCTAACGCAACCGCATTCCAGTGAAGTCTCATAGCACTGCAGTGATGTTCCTTTGCTTTCTTCAAAGTATATTGAGTATTTTTCTCTATTTTATTCAATCTTGATTATTTGAATTTTCTGGTATTTATGCAGTAAAACTTCTAATTTCATTGTGACCCACAAGATTTATCTCTCAATGCTATATACTTGAACATCTATCCTCTGTGTTCCCCCAGTCAAGTATTCCCCAAGGTCTCCTGAAGCGCAGGACAAAGCTGTAGCCCAAAGCCAGAGGAATATCCTGATTTAGCGAGGCAAGGACGGGGAGTCAGTGCTCAAACTGCTGCTGCCCTTTGGCCACCAAAACCACTCCTCAAAACCTTCCTGGCCATGGAACAAGGAGGGAGAATTCCTCCTGTAAAGTTTAATGAGTGCAACATTTCTGTGCTTTACAGGGCACGGGGTGTGAAAAGCAGCTCAGTTTAGCCCTGATGACATTTTCATATAGCTGAAAGTAAAAATAGAGAGAGACCTGACAACTTGACATAAAAGGGGTGCAGTATTAGGTTGTAAGGGTACTCTGTATGAGTTTGGAGTGAGAGCACAGCATCTGATTCTAGTTCTAGACACACAATTACACCAAGAGAAATTCAGACGTGTGTTCTCTTTACAGCTAAGAGGAAATGTAGTGATTGGAGAATGATGAGGATTTAAGATTTTGGGGTTGAAAAATGGAAATTATCCCAAAAATATGAAGATTAAATATCTTCCTGCACAGTCCTAGAAAATACCAGTCTAGAGCCAATGATTCCAATGTGTTCTATCAGTTGTTTGACATCAGAATATCTCAGAATCCCTAATGTTAAATAAGAGAAACAAGGGAATAGAATTGACCAGGAAAATGACAGGATAATGCAGAGGTACTATGGTAGCATTTAAATTTCTAAAAGAAAATCCAAAAACTAAATTAAATACACAAAGCAGTAGAAAACATTGCTTTTACAAGCTGACAAAAAATCTATACATGTCAGAATTAATTTATTCTCAATTTATTTTTATAATTGAAAATGTTACAGAGTTAAACAACAATGCTGTGTTTGCCTTGATAGATTCTTGTCAGAGTATCTCTCAAAATCACTGCATTCTCAGTAGAAAAGTGATTTTACTGAAGTCTCACTTTCTTCCAGAAACTTTGGTATGTCTCTTCATGGTCAGCTCTACATTTATGTTTAAAAATTACCATTCTGCTACATGAATGATCTCAAACCCTTCAGCAAAGGCCTAAAGGCAAATAGGTTTAGTTTTAATCAACCAGCAGATTTTTCACTTGATGTTTTACAGAACATCAAAAAATAAAGATAAGAATCCCAACACACAAAACCCTGCACAGATCAAAGACAGTAAGGCAGAAGATACTAAATGTTAAGTATGAGTCCAGAACTGAAGCTCTTGCCCACGCTGTTGCAGCCAGCTCAGCCAAGGCAGTGTTGCAGCCCCTCTTCTCCTTTCCCCACAGCACCCCAGGAAAGGCAGCCTGGCACTCCACTCCCTCCAGCAGGTGTCTTTATCTGCCTCCCTGATCCCAAGGAATGTTTTTACCATGGAGCATCACTGTATTTTCACAGCTATAGAATGATGGTAGAGGAGTCTGAATCTCCTCCCCAGCCCTTGGACATCACAGCTCCATCCCAGCAGCGGGTCAGGATTGTTTCTTTTGAGGTTATGAGTTTTTAAACCATTCTGCCTTTGCCAGAGGGATTTACTTCCTTAATGACAGTGAAAGGTTTATTTGACCTCTATAGAAAAATTAATTATTGAATAAAATAAAGCCCAACCATCATAGAAGGAGGAGACAATTCCTAATACAACCCAAGCCCTCATTTCAAGGTTATTTTTTGGCACACAAAGAACATCCAGACTCATACCTGGATGGCATCAAGGCTTGTCCTCATCCCCGCCACCAAAAGAGCAGCAGCTCACATGGGGGCCCAGCAGCCACTCCCACACAAGCTTTTCCAGCCTAGTTGATTTTGTGATTCTGTGAACATCACTGGCAATTATTTGGTGAGTTCATTTGAGCCTCTAACTGCAGCCCTTCCCCAGGGACAGCAAAAGCAGCCCATAAAATCCAGATGAAGCTGGGCTGAGACTCAAGCGAGCAGACTGGAATTGTTCCATGGATTCCCCAAGTGTTCCAGACCTGTCCTGGGCAGGGCTGCCTGAGCAGACACCCATGACAGATATACTGAGTCTGTTCATAGGGAACCAGCACAGCCCAGAGCAGGGGCATTTTACAATCACACATTTGCTGTCCTCTCTCTGACTTGAATCATAAACCTTTTCTACCCCAGCATTTTTTTCACCAGCTTGGAAGAATGCAGTGCATGAGATGATAACCTTCCCTGGATTTTGCAGTGTCTGCACTTTCACAAACACATTAAAAATTTACATGGCATTAGCAGCAGCAGAGCAAATCCAAGAATTGGTTTTGCCTTTATACAGTACTTGGAATTAATGTTCTTTTTTTAAATTTTATTTTGATTTCTTTTCCATTTTAAAGAAGTCAATTCATTGCTAAATCAGCATTTTAAAAAGATTCTTACATTTTATTTTGGCTTTTACCATGGCTATGGCCCTTCCCAAAATGCATGAAGTGACATTGTCTGAAAAGAATATCTCAAATTCCATCATTCATGCCTTTTTTTATTTATGGGGATGGCTATGGGCCTGATGAGCTACTCCACCACACTACTCTGTCCCAGTTTTACTTGAACTTTGAGTGCATACACTGTGATTTTTATAGACTAAAGAAAATTTATTATTTATGGGAACAGTTGTGTGTCTGATGAATTACTTCCATACACTACTGTCCCAGTTATTTAAATTTTAAGTGCATGTAACTGACTACAGAGATTAAAGAAATTTTAAAGAAATTAAAAAAGCTTTGCATTTGTACCAGAAAGAAGTTTACCACAGTTTTTAGTTACTTAAGAATTTCATTCCATTCCTGAGGTGCACTGCCAGTTCAAAGATAGGGATGCTCAGATGAAGCAAGAGCTATTGCAGAATATGTATCATTTTTGCTTTGATGCGTTTTCTCCATTTCAACCACTGGTACACATTATTCTTCTCTAGCTGGAAGTCTGCATGCAAATTCCAGTTCTGGACTTGGGTCCAGGAAAGCTCACGATAGAATTTCAGTGTGTTTAAAGTTTGGCTTTGCCAGCTCACTACTTTGACAGCACAGATGAGCTTGGACCCTAATTCTTCTCCTATTCCACTGGAAATATTCAGATTCAACAGCCAAGACTAGAATTATCAGATTCATTAAACTGAAAGGTGGGAAAAAACAGAACCAGCAGCCCAAACCCCAGAAATGCATCTGCAAGCTCAGAGCCCTGGCTCTTCCCTCCACGCAGCCTCTCCTCAGCCCTTTTCCTCCCGAGGGGCTCCAGCACAGGATGCTCCCCAGCTGGGCAGGGCAGGGGGATCAGCCGTGCCAAGAGCTGGCACAGGGCTGCCCAAACCAGCCTGGAGACACCCTAACTCCAGCCAGAGCTGAACCACAGTAACATCACCTCAGTGCTGACACGGAGCCTGGCACACTCACAGGGACCAGAACAATCTCAGAATAGCCAGGGGAAGAGCAGGGCCCTGTGAGAAAGATACAATATGCAGGTGCAAAACTGAAAGGTATTGGGAGAAGCTCTGCTATTGCTGCAAACCTCACCACACTCCTGTGGTGCTCTTCAGAAGGAGAAAACCAAAGAACAACAAGTGCCAAATTAAAGCACTTTTACTTTCAGTGGTAAAAGACAGTTGGGAAGTTCTAATAAACAAAAATGAACTTCTGATGAAACAAGAAAAGTCTAAGTACCCCATACTTTCATAGACAATTAAGAGAAAAATTCCATTCTAGTTCTTGCATTTTATAAATCCTGACACAATAGGAAACAAACATAAGAAAAAAAAGGAGAAATAGATCCCATGCTTAGAAAACAGAGGCATCAAACATAAAAAGAGCCGATATTGCACACTAATCCCAAGGTATAGGATACACCTTCTGTGGCCTCGAGCAAGGGAAATTAGTTACCTAATTTCAGGGAAGGGGCTGTAGAAAACCAACTGTGAAATGTGAAAATGCACAGGAATCAATCTGAGATGCTTTGATTCTGGTCCTTTTCAGCTTTCTGACAGGAAGACTCCAGGACTGTAATGTTGCCAGTCAGCAGCAGAAATAAAGAAAAGAGCTGGAGCAAATTCAGCTCCCACTGCCCCATCACTGACAGAAGGTAATTCCTAAAACAACAGTTATTTTCCATGGAACTGTCCTAACAAAACTCAGACTTATTGCTTGTCCTAATTACATTCCATTATGCCTTTGTGGCTTTGGGTCATTTTTACAGCTGCATTTCTAAGCACCTTGAGACATGCAATGTGATCTATACATCAATTAGTAGCAGTAGTTGTGGTAACAGCATCATTATTTTGATGTGGCTTCTGATTAATCTGCAAATAAAGACCTTAATCTTTAAATGTTTGATGTTTGGTAACTGCATAGTTTCATACTAGCTCCTACTTAACGATCAATTCTTTTAGGAGGGGTTAACATTTTCTACATGAGGGGTTGAATATTTGCGAGCACATTCATTACGCAGAATTTCCTGGAATCACAATACACTGAACTTGTTTGAAAAATATGAAACATGAGCCTTACAGGAAAAGAAAACAGTTCTAGTGAGAGGGAGAGCCTTGAAGGTGTCCACAAAGAAGCAGCAAGAAGTTATTCAAAACACTATTTGTGTTCTGTTAGCACTGCCATCATTTTCTCCCATGTTTTGAATGCATTCCAGATTTCCTGAAGTGCTAAAATATTTCTCCTCTGCTATGCACTTGCTGTTCTCTGAGTGCTGGGCAGATTACAGGTGATTGATGATGACTAGAAGTTGTTTTGCTTCTCTCGGAATACTCTACCTCAAAGGATTCTCTTTTGCCTCCCTCATGAACAATTAATGCGGTCTCTTGACATCCATTTTACATATTTATAAAAAATTAATCATTAGGAGGTAGTGAATAACTCAGTACTTCTGTGCAGCAGTACAACTGAATTCCAGTAGTGCTGAGAAGGACGTTTGAGGCACAGAACCCCCAGTGTCCCCTTGAAACCAATACAGCACCACCTGCACCTTGCCCAGGCCTGGTGACCAACCCGAACCCAGCAGAGCGAGCACTGCCCAGGCCAGGCTGGGCCCCTCCTGCAGGGCAGGGTTGCAGTGCCACAGAGCATTCTCCAGAGAGCCCTGCACTCAGGGCACTGCTGCTGCCACGCACACAAAGGTGCCAATTCACTCTGGGGGCCTGCTGGTGTCATAGGGGCTGGGATGTCACCGAGGCCCTGGGTGTCAATGTGCCTTTGTGCTCCCCAGCTTTTGATAAAGACTATCTCTAGATCTGAAACTGCAATTAACCCTCACTTTCCTCAAGCCTAGTTACCAGAATACAGGCTGAGGGAGCTGGGCTGCTCAGCCTGGGGAAGAGAAGGTTGTGTGCAAACATCACAGCACCTTCCAGGACCTCACAGGGTCCTGCCAGGGAGCTGGAGAGGCACCCTTCACCAGGATCTGCAATGAAGGGACAAGGGCAGTGGCTTCAGACTGACACAGAGTGCATGTAGATGAGATATTAGGAAGAAATTCTCCCCTGTCGGGTGCTGAGGCCCTGGCACGGGTGTTGGCCACAGCAGCTGTGGCTGCCCCATCCCTGGAAGTGTCCAAGGCCAGGCTGGATGGAGCTCTGAACTGGCCTACTGCAAGGTGTCCTTGTCCATGGCAGTAAGGGCTCAAATGAGATGGTCCTCAGGTTACCTTTCAAACCATTCTATGATTCTGTAACTTGAGAATTGTACAAAAAGGGATTTTTGACAGTCCCTTAAGTGTCAGTGTATCCAGCCCCCCCAGTTAAACTGCTGCTCTGAGCAGGGATGACTCCTGGAGCCCAGGGGTGCAGCAACACACACAAAATCACCTTTCCTTCCAGCATACTATCACTGACCCCAAAAGCCACAAACACTGCCCAAAACCAGCTCCAGCCCCACAGGAAGGGGCTGAGCTCATGCTGAGGCCCCGGCCCCAGGTGAGCCCCCCAAAACCTCCCCAGGACCTGGCCAAACCTCTGGGCACAGACAGGGAGCAGCACTGGCCTGAGCAGCACTGGGCTGAGCGCTTTGTTCTGGTATCCAGGGCTTTTTAACAAGCCATACTAACACTGCTTTCCTCCTCAATGCTTTCCAGTGATCCTGGCTGCTTCCCAGACCCCGTGAGGATGTCTCCCAGGTCAGCTGCAGTCTCTGAAGTGTGCCACAAGTATCTTATTGCAGAGCTTTTAATGCCTACAAAGCAAATGCAGTTGCCTTATTTGTGAAAGGGGGTGCCAGAAGTATTATTGCATTTCAGATCCTTTTCCCTGGATGATGGTGGAAAATTCTGTTTTAAATCCATCCAACACAGCAGTTAGACAGAGGAATGTCCGTGTTTTTGCTTTGTGCTCCTTTTTAATTCCAACTGCTACATTCCTTTGCTTTCACCTTCCTCTTTTTAAACCATGTATCAAAAATCACATGATTATGGGTCGCATGCATAAAATCCCAGGGGTTTCAGACATACTGATAATAATGTTTATCAGAAGAACTAAATACAGACACAATTAGCATGTGTTATGAATGCTTAAAATACCTGTCTAGCAGGTATTTTGACCTATTACTTCTACAATAGCACCCAAAAGTGGTAGAAATAATTCCCTGGCTGCAAAGCTTCTGATGATTGATTTCTATATCATAAAAACATGAAAATGGAATGGGTAGAACCCAAAACAACACATCTTGGGGAAGTCAAAATCAAAACAACACAGAGAAGTCCCTTTCTCCAAGAAAGAGGAGAGGGAGCCCTGTGGACAGGACTGTGCAGCACCAATCTAATGGCAATGCATGTTGGATGTCAGCCTGATTGCCACAGATCAGGAGCAGCACATGCTCTTTATCCCTCACAGAAACACTCTCCCAGACACTCACCTAGCTCCTGGCTCTGTGTGAGGCTGGTTCATCACGCCATGACCTCCCCAATACAGTCTGTCTTTAAGTGCCTGCTCTGTGAAAGGCAGGAGGGGCAATCGGAGCCTTTTACACAGCAAGCTCACTCAACATGCTATTAATAATACTGAGAACTCTCTGCACAGGTCCAAAATAATTCAGGCTCTCTTCCATTTGAAGCCACAAGACAATAAGAGGAGGCTCCAAGAGAGGTGTGGATCACCCACAAGAGGTCTGAAGAGCAACATGCATTTTTACTGGAAGTCTGCTAGCTAGCCAAAACCTTTGGAATACCATGACACCAATCTGGCAAAGTGATCTCTCGCTCTGCTTTATTGAAAACATCTTAGGCAGCATCATAAAAAATTGCACCTAATTTCCATAATTTTAGGCTTGTCTTTCTGCTGGCCTGAAGTCTGTCAGAACAGTGACAATTAGGAAATGCAACGGAGCTTGACAGACTGCGTTTGACCAAAACACAAGAGAGTGAGAAAGAAGAAAACTTGAGGGGAAAAAAAAAGATCTGTCAAGAAGTCTGGGATGGGTTTTTCCCCTCCAGTGATATATTTATAGCCCCTAAACAAGGATCTAATCCAAAGACAACTGAAATCAATAGGGAGACTTATTGACTTCAGTGAGTATTGGATCAGACCCTAAGAGCAGAGCTTCCAAGCTACAGAAAGTATTTTGGGACATGTTGTACTAGGAATTATCACCAAGAATGTGAAACAACAACCCAGTCATATTTAGAGTGGCTTGTTGGGAACCAGAGCAGATAAAACAAAAAGCTCTCCAAGCAGATAGAGCTCAGGGACTGTGGGGCAAAGCTTGGTACCTGTTGTAAGGTCCAGGCAGTCAAAGCTCTCACTTTGGTGGGGTTTTTTCTCTTGGGCTTTCAGCAGGGCCAAGGTCAGACGCATCTCCAGATGTTTCAGATGTTTAATGTCATGTGAAGTATCTCAAAAAGCATCTCAAGGTCACTGCCTGTACTAAGCATGGGTGCTCCTTTCCTGTTAATCACAATCTTTTATTGAACTCATCAGCAAGAGCTAAGGAGACCTTTATAACATCTGCCAGAAACCTGTTAACCTGGCAAGCATTCAGTTCTGAAATGTGGTATCTATTTGGCAGTGGAAACATCCACTACCCAAAAGTTTAAGATGCTTCAGAAGAACACTGTACTCAACAAAACCAGGGAGAAATCCAAGTGGAGCAATTGATCTGGGGATTGGCTCGTTCCTGTCAGCTGAGGACCTGTCTGCCCATTCAACCAGCTGAAAGCTGGCAAGGCCCAACCAGCCCAGGAGAGCTGATGGAAATCCTGCCTGAGTGAGCTTGTCCCCAGGGAGCTCTCCTGCCAAGGAAGGGACTGCTGTGAGGAGATCCACAGCCAAAGCTCCTCCCAGTTTGAGTGATGGGGGCATGGGCAGAGGACTGGGAAAAGGGTAGAGAAAAAATGGATTTGCTTTGCTGGAAGACTTGCAAGTCAGTTTGTGGTCATCTTCTGCACCAAGGATTCGCACCAAGGATTCTGCTTTATCTGAGCATCAGGACATGGTTCTAACCTAGGTTACTGTCAGCCTGATAACAGCTGAGGTGAGAGCCCCTAGCACTTCTGACACACCAAAGTTTACTAGAACCTCTTCAGAGATAGGGAAACCATAAACACTTTCACACTTGTCTTATGCTCCCCAACCACAGAACGGGGGTGCACAGATACCTGCTCCAGGTACTCCTACTTGGAGAAGACTTTATTTTCACCTGAGACCTTCAGGAGGCTGAAGACCTCTCCTACAAGGACAGGCTGAGAGAGCTGGAGATGTTCAGCCTGGAGAAGGAAAGGCTCTGGGGAGACATTAGAGCATCCTCCAGTACCTAAAAGGCATCAAGAGACACAGAAAGGGACTTGTTACAAGGGCATGGGGTGATGGGACAGGGGGGAATGGCTGCAGACTGACAGCAGTGGGGTTTAGATGAGATATTAGGAGGAAATTCTTTACTCTGAGGATGGTGGGACTGGAAGAGTCTGCCCAGAGAAGCTGCAGATGTCCCAGCCCTGGAAACGATGGTTGGGTGGAGTTCTGAGAACCTGATCTAGCTGAAGGCACCTTCAGGATCAAAAACCAAGATGAAATTGCATAATGAGCACATAGGGCCCCGAAACCAAATTCCTTCAGGGGTCTCTTCTTCCTTCAGCTATATCCTAATTAAACCCCCTGGAATTCAAGAGAGACCTCTTCTGACTACAGCAAACTCTGGCACCTTTCAGGCTCCTAAAGAGCCTTCTCAAACAGAAGGCTCTGCGCTGTCCCTGCTCACCTGATACCATTGCTGGGTCTGTCGTTTGGCAGCCAGGAGGTTCTGACAGCCCAACCAGTGCTACAAATCCTGGGAAACACAGTATTGTGTCAGTAATTACCAGGATATAGTGCCAGAATGTAGATGGAAGCAGAGGAGGCTGGAGAGCCTGCAGCCTTTGTGGCCAGATCACGAGGCAAGAAAGCTTTCTGTGTGGATTCTCTCAGCAGGGCCTATGCCAAAGGGAGCCTCTGGACCTTCAAATATCTTTGGAGGATGGGGGAGAAGATAAATGGAATGTCATCCAAGGTAGTGCAGAAATATCAGTGAGGACCAAGGCTCTTTTCCAGTTGAACGTTGTAATGTTATCAAGTCAGAAGTTGTCTTTCCTAACAGTGAAAGAGAGGCTGAGAAACAAACACTTTTTTAAAAGCAGCTGAGAATTACCAAAAGTAATCTGGACAGTGCAGTTGTTACTAACTTCTCAATGGGTAAATAAAATATTTTACCCAGTTTTTTTTTTCCAAATCCAGCCAGGATAGAAAAGACATTCTGTCTTAGAGCAGCAGGTAACAACCAAAGCATTAAATTTTGACAGCCAATACCAACATCAGGAAGCAAATCAGTGGGATTACAGATACCAGCACTAGGAATCAACTGCTGTGATCTAAACTGTGTTTAGCACACAAATTAGTCCCAATCTTATAGCAAGAAGCTGAAGATCAGCCAGACATTCTGCATTTCAGCTGCAAGGACTTCAAGGCTTCAAATTCAGATTAATGTGCTTGTAGTGTAGGTAAGTAGTCAAATCTGGAATTGTTTTCCAGCCCCTGGGAAAACATGTTAAGCAGAGCTTTCAATGGAAGGCAAACATCACTGATGATAAAGGAGTACCCAGTATGGTGATGAGCATTTCTATTACACTTCCACCTTGTATTTCCTCCTGTCCCAAATGTCAGAGTGCCCCATGAACAGAGGGGGACCGTTCCTCCCTGGTCCCATCTGCAGGGGCTGAGCTGGCACACCTGGGCCCTGCTCCTGCCCTGCAGAGCACAAGTGTTCCCCGGCCTCCTCCCAGACAGGCCCTGGCCCCTGCACAGAGCAGAGGCTGGGAAAACAGCCCCACTCTGGCTGGCTGATAAAGAACACAAACGCATTCACGGCAATCATGCCTGGGGAGTTTCAGCAGCATGCCACACAAACATCGCCCGGCTCGTGGGAAAGGAGGAGCACAACAGGGAGCCAGATGCCTCAGACAACCTGAGCAGCAACTGTCCCAAGGCAGAGGGCACCAAAATGAAAATCTTACAGCAACAAGAAGCAAAGAGGCCACCTCGAGATTCCCAGAGGATCAGCCTCCACACCTTCCAAAATTCTGAATTAGCAGTCTTAAAAGCCAATTAAGAATGATATAAGGTACAGCTTCTGCACTTCTTTAACATCTTAGAAAAAAAATCATTCCATGGAGAATTTTCCCAAAGAACAATCAGTTAAAAACCATCACTTTTTCAGAAAAATGAAGTGGCTTTGAAGAAATCACAGGCAATATTAGAAATGTAAACATATCAGACATTCCTCTAAGGACCATCAAACTATCAAATAAATATGGACCAAAATTAATTTAAAAGAGTTGATACTGTTGAAGAATGGGAACTTTCCATAAGAAGGGAGTTAGAGAAGGTAAAAAAAGACCACAGTAAAAACTCAGATGTTATGAGTTCAAGCTAAACAGTTTTTTCTAGCAATGGAGCTGTACAACATCTTAATTCCCAGCTAACACAAATCATGCAAAGCTTTGCTTTCTAATATATTAAAGCTCTCTTTATAAAAAAATCCAAGTATCAACATGGATGAACTTGGAATTATAATTTCCTTAGATTTTCCACATGAGTTTCTCCTATGAGTCTTTTGAGGAAAATAACCAAGGAGACTCATCCTTTTCACACATACACAAAATAAAAAGAAAAGTCTTCATGAAGAACTGCTCCTCGAAATGAAAAAAAATAGTAACTGCAGCACAACTAAGGATCACTATAAAATAGTAAGGGGAAAATCCTCTTTATTTCACTGATTTTGTACTACACCTCAAGGTATAAGCCACATATCAATTAATTAAAAATAGGATTGAGTGGGAAGAAAGGCAGGAAAGATTAACTATAGTGCATGGACACAGAAAGAAATTCAGTGGAAAGAACACATGGACAGGTAGGTGGCCACAGATGTATAGGCACACTCTCAACCTACCCTTGTAGAGACCTTTCTAACCCTAACTCAGTGTACAGGAAAAACACATCTTTGTTTTGGAGTTCAATCACTTTTAGGGCCAAGGAAAAGAAAGTTAAGCCAGCCATGGGTTATAGGAAAAACAAAAGTCTCTGGTCTCAACCTGCTCTTTACCATTCTGATAAACAATCCAAGGCAGAAAACCCCAATTTCCATAGGATTTGCTCATCCTTTGGATGGGACCATGGCCCAGCCCTGTCTCCCTTTGTCCCTCACACCACAAAAGCACAAATGAACAGAAGCAGACCCTGCCAGTGTCCTTTTTTCTGTATTTTGACAAAGCCTGCAATCCCTGACCTGGCAAGCAGTGTTAAAATGAGCCAGCAGGTGCAGAATTAAGCAGCTTTGATAATGTCCTAGGGAGCAAATTATAAACACATTATCACAGCTTGATCAATGAGTCAATCAATCAATAAGTCAGGTGCTCAGGTGCAGGGGCATCAGCCTGCAGGAGTTGTCACTCTTACACCTGCTGAAGGTTTGCTGCATCATAATGAACATTTTCACCTGGCACAGCAGCACTCTGATGCTGCACTCCACAGCTTCAGTGGGATCTGTCCACGTTCAACAAAACTTCCTCAAATTCTTCTTTCCTCACAAGTGTTCCCTGTGATTCTGCTCCCTCTGCCTGACAAGAAACACACATTTGTCTCATTTGTTCCACATAATGATGGAAATTAGATAATGTCTATACCCACACATGTAGGTTCAGAGTGTTTTTGGTTAAAGGAGAGTGGAAGTGAGGCATTTATTTGAAGAGTTTCTATTCCCATCGAAAGCTCTGCCTACCATCAAGAGAGATTCCTAGTGCTCAGCTATTTTTTATCTTCCCTGTGAATATTTGGCTGTATCTGAATTATTGACAGTATTTTCAGACTTCTGACTCAGGTTCAAAGAAAGACTCTCTGTTTATGGCTATTTGTGCATTCCCCTCTGGGACAAGGGGGTTGGTGTGCTTATCACACACCTCAGGGCAGAAAGATTTTGTGCCATTATTTTGCACATACAAAGATTTTTCATAATTGCAGAAGAGAGATTTGTGTGTTTATGTCTAAATACTTTGCTGAAAACAGCAGCTGGGTCATAATCTCACAATGAGTAAAAAGTTTTGCTTACACAGAATTTCCTAGAAGATCACTGCCACAAAAAAGGGACACTGCTGTACAGTGCAACTTTGCTATTGAATATTGCCAGAGAAAAAAGCTGCCCGAGATATTTTTGGCATTAAAAAAGAAATATTCTCTTAATACTTTATTTTCTGTTTATGTGGAACAATGTAGGGAATTTAGAATGAGTCCAAAGTTTTGATTGGCCTAAATTTGCATTTCTAAGTGCAAAAGAAATTGGTGGAAAAGCATACATAACTCTAGTGAGGGTATATTTTTCTGCCCATCCAGTATTTTTCCCCCATTAATACCTGTCCTGCAGCTTCATGATGAAGAGGATGGATGCCTTAATTAGCAACCCCAGAGAATGCAAAGGGGTTTTTGCACAACCTCCCCCAGGCTATTTAATTTAAAGCATGCAATTACCAGAACTGCAGTAACTGGGGATGGAAAGGCCTTGTGGGCCAGGAAGACCCCAAGCCAGGGCAGAGCCTTCCCAGCAGTGCATTTCCTGGGATGCTGCAGAGCACCTCAGAGCTGCCCCAGCTTGTGTGAGACAGGGAAACCCCTGGAAGCTCCTGTGCAGCCAGAGGGGCCCCTGGAAGCCTCAGCACAGGGAAGCGCTCAGGGCTGTCACACCTCAGACACTGGGAGGTGTCACCTGCAGACAGGGACAGGCAGGGCTGAGGCACAGCAGCTGCTCTGCTGCGGTATGGGACCAAGCAAAGCAGA
The DNA here is from genome assembly GCF_035770615.1 of Melospiza melodia melodia. Taxonomy (NCBI): domain Eukaryota; kingdom Metazoa; phylum Chordata; class Aves; order Passeriformes; family Passerellidae; genus Melospiza; species Melospiza melodia. Next base: position 117,108,157 of record NC_086196.1, on the reverse strand, counting down.
ACCAAAGCAGGTTCCAGCTCTACAGGGGAGGGTGCCCTCATGAGATGCCTCTTCCACATGGGGCTGCAGAGTTTCATGAGCACAGTGAATGCTGAACTCTGTTGCACCACCCCAATGTTGTTTTCTGTAATAGCAAAAGATTCCCAATACAACAAAACAAAGATCTTATAAATCTTCCTGAGGAGAGAAAAAACCCTGCTGCTCCCAAGGTGGTATATTCTGACAGGTTAAACGGTGGAATATGTTATAAATTATTTATATTCAATAAATGAAAAGTAGAATTTGTGGGATACTTTTTACTCCACGAGTTCTGCTGGTGGAGCAGCAGGAAGACAAGACAGGAACATGTCACCCCATCTTCCCCCTCCTGCACAGGCCCAGGCCAGCAGCACAGAGCTCCAGTTGTCCCAAACACCAGGCTGCAAGCTGCACACAACTGCTTTAAAACCATTCAGCATCTCAGGAGGTGGAAAGGGGAAAAACCAATGGCCTGGCTGCTGCACTCGGGTTTTTTCCCAAGGCTGCAATCTTTCCCTGACCCTGTTTGCCTCGAGTACATGAAGTGATCTGCTGAGGATCTTGGGAGGTGGTGAAGAGGGTTGACATGAAATCCTCCTGACTGCATCAGTAATGAAGATGCTTTCCAGAGGTTCATTGCCCTGGAGAAATCCAGCCCCAGAGGAAGCTCTGCCTCATTGCAAAAGCAGCCATGACTCTGCTCTGGAAATGCTGTAACCTTGTTCATATCAAAGAGCTCTGTGCTCAGATGTTGGGTGGTGCTGAGAGGAAAGTGTTCAGCCCTAATTTTGACACCCTGTCTGCCCAATAGAGATACAAAGAACATTGTTTTAAAGTCAGCAAGTGGGGGGGGGGGGGGGGGGGGACTAAAAGAGAAATCATTTCCTTGGAGGAGAAAAGTCAACTCATGCCCACATTGACTCTGACTCGCCAGCAAAAACGAGAGTAACACTACACTTGAGTTTTGGATATAGACAGAGTTGTTACAAAAGCTCTATAAAAGTGCTCTTACAAAACATGATGACTAAGAATCACATTGCTGAGGTGCTGTTTCTTCCAGTGCACAGTGAAATAAATAATTGCTGTTTCCCTGTAAAGCTACTTGTGACAGCTTCTGAGCCCAGGCAGCTCAGCCAGGCTCTGCCTTCAGAAGGGAACCTCCAAATGCTTTCCCCTCTTGCTCAATCCCCAGGCACTAAGAGAGACACACGAAAACCAAAAAACAACAAACGAAGCCCGTAGCTAGAAAACTACAATTTTGCAGTGACAGGCATTCAGAAATGAATTGAGAACAGCAAAGGAGTCCTGGTGGCCTCCCTTGCAGATTCTCATTTAGCTTCAGGACAGATTTAACCTGGCTCTGCACACTCTTCCCATCAACTTAACACAGCTCCTGAATGGCTTCCCATCAACACTGGGAAAGTGCTGTCAGGGAGCATGTTTAGCCTAAAGCTTTGACCATGCCTACACTCATTTTGGCTTTTCTCTGCAAATCCTCCTCACCATGCTGACCACATACTCCTCTGCCTTGTTTGCTCACTTAAGCACAAAACAAACACTTTCAAGAGGCCTTTCAGTATGAGTGTTCTACAGTTACAGCAGCAAAATCCTCAAGTGACTCAGTTCATTACACAGAGCCTGGGATATCCTGGGCATTCCCAGAACACTGATTTGATATGAAAAGAAAATCAGCAGGACACATTTGCTCTATTCCAGTTTGTTTTGCCAGCAGACATGGCTACACCTCACATCTGGCCCCCACATCTAGAAAACCAGGTTTTTAGGACTAAAATATCTCTATCACCTTATTTTTTCTGCAGACATACATATTCCAGAGTTACATTAAATCCCTAAATCAGCAAAAGAGCACATTTCCCACAGAAGTGAACCATTGCTGATTGCCTTGTCTCTTGGTTTTTTTATAAAAAAACAACTTTATCTCATGGATAGAGACGGTATCTATGCATTTACTTGGCCCATGCAAAGAGCATAATGAAGCAGAAAACATTTTTCATTGTTCCTGACTGCAAATTCAGGGGAGGGAGCTGCAGAGGTTTTTTGGTTTGGGGGAGGGAGCTGCATTGTGAAGCAGGGTGGGTATTTTCTTGGTTAAGATATATGTACTAGAAACCCCTCAAGAGCATTTACAGCCAAGTGATAGCAATAGCCTTTTCTTCCTGGAAAAGTTTTCATTGAATCCCACTGCAATTAAAGGTTCAGTTCTAAACAAAGACTGGAGGCTTAGGTTATGTTTCCATGGAGGAATAGCTCGTTCCTCACCTCAGAAGTGCTTCTGCACAGCCCAGGCTCCCACGGCTGTGGTTTGTTCCCACTATTGACCTGGATTCCTGGAGCTCTGGGGACACCAGGCACACACTCAGCCTGTGCAAAGCCCACAGAGAAAGCAGGAGCCTTTCAGCACTGCAGGGTCACACACAATAGTGAGATGCTGTGAACTGGGGAGGGAGGATGAAAGTGAACACTTACACTTAAAGAACAACCTCTGTCACACTGGCTCCTTGCCAGAAAAAACAACCCATTACAATCAAAACCCAGTTAAGTCAAACAGCCCATGCTTAATTAAGCCCACTCTAAGAGTTTTCTGTTCAAAGCAGCTGATCCTTTCAGCAGGTGAGACTGAAGCTTGCCAGCTCAGAGTATCAAACCCCAACCCTTAAACGTGGGTGTCCGCTGCTGCCATGGAAAAGGGATGCAGAGCCCAGAGTATTCAGGACACAAAGGTTCAGCTGAGAACACCAGTAGCTGTGCCACCACACACAGTGGGCTGGGCCTGTTCTGCTCAGGCTGAAGGAATGCTCAGCACAGCTCACACCCATGTCAGCTGGATCCTCTTGTTCTCCCCACATGGGGGGCTCCTTCTATCACCACTGGGACCAGACCCTGGCAACCCCCTATTCCCAAAAGATGCCCAGAGGCCACCTGGGTGATATTTGCTGAATATTAGAAGTGTGCCAGGAGTTCTGCTCAGCTGCAGAACAATTAAACACTCTGAGCAGCCAAGAGAAGCCCAAACAGACTCACACTCCAGCCTTTTTCAGTTTATTGGGATAGTGTGTAGCCCATCCATCCCCAGATCATTAATCAAAGAGTTTCTCCTGAGCTTGAACGAAGGGTTTTGCCTTAGAGGTCATTACAGAGAGCCCAGAGCCAGCAAGATTCCTCCCAATAATTCAAACAAGCCTCACACCCAGCTGCCAGCACCAGGCCCTGCACAATGGGTGATGTGCTAACTCAGACTCTGCAGCCCAAATGTAATCCCAGAGCACTAACATATCCTGATTTTCCTGGTGTAGAAGCTCAGAAAGCCTGATTCTGAACCTCACTTGAAGTGCATGGAAGAAAAAGGGGAAGGAGGCTGGCTGAGCACAAGGAACATCAGTTCATTTTGGCCATCAAAACCACAAAAATGTCTACAGTGCTGATCAGTCATCCAGGACAGACAGGGAGATAAGGAGGCAGGAAACCACACACCTCAACACACACAGGAGCACGAAGCTGCACACATGCTTCAGTTTGTCAGTGCTGCTTGTCTGTAAAGCAAAATAAACAGCAATGCTACTGGAAAGGTTTCTCCCCTCCTTTTCAGACAGAGGTGTGCAACCCAAGCCTTGACTCGTTTGGGGAGAGGGCGTTTCATTGTGGTTTGGAGATGCATCCAGAATTTTTTATTACTCAGAAAGTTTGGTTCTGAGTGTATTTTTATAAGGAGTCTGAGAATGAAATATGATTCATATTTACATCTGTTAGCATGTTGGGAACAGAAAAAAAAAAAAAAAAAAAAAAAAAAGGATGAGCAAACTGCTGCTAAAAAACCAAAATAAAAAGTTGGTTTGATTTCCCACAAGACTTTCTAGGTTTGGGCAGAAAATGTTTGTGTTACCAAAACCCCTAAGGTGAAGGCAAAAGACAGTGGCAAAGTCAGCAATGATTTGAGCCATGCATCTGGTTTTTTGGGAAGGTTGATTGGGAAAGCACTCAACATAAGAAGTGTTGCAAATGAGTTATGTTAATTCCAGATTCTGATACAAAATGCTTAGTCCCATGATGTAATTTGGGCTGGCTGGCCAGAGCTCTTCCCCTGCAGAAAGAATACATTGTAATAGTTTTGTCTGTGTGAATGATGAGTGTACATATTCTTATAAATAAGATGTTTTGTGCAAGCTTTTCACATAGATCTGGGACAGCTGAAGTACAATGGAAGGAAAATGTCACATATCACAGAATTTTTTCCCCAAATTAACCTCCATAACCGTCTTAAGAGCAGAGGGAGCATCTAATGAAAGGACCTTTATGCAGATGCAGATCATGACATTCCATTCATAAAAGCAGAGAGAATCAACATGATGAAGCTGCAAGACTGAAGGGAAGGACAGGAAAATAAAATTGCAGTTTCAGAGCATGGCAAAAGCTCCAAGACATCTTGACTAAGACCACAAAAATTTTATTACCCAGGCTACACATCAAGGCTTTCCAAGGTCTGATTCTGAAAGCCTAACCTTTTCTCAGGGCTGAAATGTCTCGCATGGAGAAGATAAAGATAATTTTTATAGGAGCAATTACCTCGATTACGTGCAGCGAGGGCCAGGCAGCGATTGGCATTGCACAATAAACAAGCAGCAAGTCAAGGCAGACTTGAGCAGCCACAGAGGGAGAGAAGAAAAACCATTATTCATGTCCACAGCAGAGCAGTGAGAGCGGAGATTCTCCAGCAGGACCAGACACACAATGAACTAAAATGAGCCAAGAACTGAGAGCAGAAGTTCTGCAAAGCAGAGCCTCTCTCCTGGGGTCTGCCATCCTCTGTTGAGGGCCAGTCCAGGACTGAATCAGATTTAAAAACATTTATCTGACATCTTGCCACATAATGGGAGGATGGAAGATACCTCCTAATCAATTAATATTTAGTGACTATTTTGTTCACATTTGGTTAAGCATGGGTTTATCCTACCCACACACAGAAGGGAAGGAGGCAGAGACAAAAACAAAGTGAGTGATATTCTCAAGTTACCTATGGGGCAAAACCCTTGTCCAGTGAACCACATCACCTCAGAGAGGAAAAAAAAGAAAAAAGGGAGGCTCAGCAATATAGATGTTAAAGGGATGTCAGAAGAGCCTGGCAGTGCAAGAGCACTCTCAGGAGACTGCAGACCAGATGTTGCAAATTGAAACTGCTCAGCAGCCACAGCTGAGAGCAGCATTCAAAAGGAGAATCAAACGCCCTACACCCCTTTGTGAACATCCCTGGCAGAGTGCAGCCAGGTAAGGGGAGGCTACCAAACGCCCAGCACCTGAGAGAAGGAGGCTGGCCCTTCCCAAGCATTCAGAGGGGCTGCTGGGGCTCTGTGAGAAGGCTTTGGGATGGAAACCACATGCGGCACCTCCTGGGAAGAGCCCCATGTGCGAGGCAGACCACCAACTAACTCCATGTGTCAGGGCTCAGGGGTGTCTGACTGCTTTGGGAACCAAACAGGAGCGGGCACAAAGGTTCCCCCCTCTGGGAAGGGGCTGGCACGTCATGTGTGTTTGCTGGAGGGAAGGATCCCACTCCAGAATGTGCTGGAGAAGCTGCCTGGCAGGACAAAGGGGCTTCTCCTTATTACTCTAAGGGTCATGGAAGCAGAAAGATTAGAATGCAGGCAGTCTCTAACAAACAGAAAAAACCAAAAATCACAGCACCACATCAGCTGTCACATCACTGGTGACAGCCTGGCCTTCAGCAGAGCCCCTGGACTATCCCAGCTCACAGGTGCTGTAATGCTTTGTCACACCAAGAGCTCAAATGAAGGGGCAGCAATCCAGAACAAGGTGAGCAGGCGCAAGGCAGATGGCAAACGGTCCCACTAAAATACTGACTCACAACCTGAGAGCTCTCTTGGGCTGGGATCACCCACTGGGTGACCTGCAGGCAGGGAATGGCACCCACTGGGTGACCTCCAGGCAGGGAAGGGCACCCATGGCGTGGGGAAGGGCATTTGGGACACAGCTCCATGGCTTGTAAGGACCCAGATGAAGCAGATTCAGTTCTCTCAGACCACTGCTGACAGCAGGATCTGACATCCAGGGTTAAAATGCTTGTCCTGACCCAGCACACAGCACTAGGGCTCTGCAGGATCTGCAGTGGAACCACTGCAGGACTCCTCCTGTAACTCAGAGCTACAGAAACATGCAGAGCCATGTAACAGCCATGATCATTGCAAGATGTGAGATCTCCCAAGAGAAGGACAGCAAACACCTGGGCAGTGCAGGTGAGTGGCCAAAGCATCTGCCCTTAAGCCCTGTTGGTCTGACCAGCTCAGGCCCAAGGTTAACCATCACATATAACCAATGTCCTGGTCCCACCTGAGAGAACAGAGGTGCCAGAGCAGGAGCAGATGTGATGTGGCACCACGGTGCTGCCTGGATGGCTTTAATGAGAAATGTCCCTTCCTCTGTCTGGGATGGATAAAGGCAGAGCCAGGCTGTCAGGTGTGGCCCAGTCCTGTTGGTTCCAGTTTGTAGAACATTCCTGGCTTGAAAACATCCCTCCCTTTCCTCATCAATACCTTGAAAAAAAATTGTAAATATTGAAATTTTGTATGTTTTTTGGGGGGGAGATTTTGTTTTCATATGACCATATTTAACTAAAGGTTAAAGAAATCAATATTCAGAGCAGAGTGATGAAGGACAGAAAAGGAAAAAGTGCAGGCTTGGCTTCCCTTACTTCAAAGAAGTTTGTTTCATCACACAGTAAAAAAGCTGCAGAGCTTGAGGAACTGCAAAATCTCAGGGATTCCACTCATTTCCCCCCAAACTAACAAACAATTTGCTTACACCTCCACATGCAGTTCTTGAGCCTCACATTCAGAAGTGACATTCCATTCAACCCCAAGCTGTCCCATAAAATTAAACATAAATTAGCAAATCAGTTTAAAGAAACTTTCCCAGAAACATTAAAAGAACTCATTTGACCTTTCAAAAAAAAAATTATTTCACTTTTCAAACAGCAAATTTTGCTTTTAATCTCTATGCTACCACAAAGAAGTTTCCATGACAGACTTACAAGTAGAAATGAAAAGCACTGGATGAAGGCTCATATGACCTAGTTTAATATTAAAGCACTCACATCCTTCCAACGCTGCCACTGTGTAATAAAGATCTAGACTAAAAAACTCATGTACAGTGTTTCTTCTTCAAACTGCTAAGTCTGTGTTTTCCTCTCAAGACTCCAGCTGAGCTCTGTTAACACCAAAGCAATGTACAGCCACTGAATTCCCCTCCAAACTCCACCAGCTTTCATCTGGCTCCAGAAGAGCCACCAAAGCTGTGCCTATGTGTTATTCTTTCAACGAGCAAAGGATTAGTATTGACTGATTATTGGCTGCCCAGCAATGCAAGAAGCTTCTGAAGAATGGTCTTTGGAGCGTCTTGTGTTTGAGAAAGACATTAAATATCAAACCCTAATTTATTAATTTATGTTTACATTTTTACAGGAGCCCATGAGAAGAAGCTGACTGCCAGGCACAGTTTAATTCACTCTGATAACACAGAGACCATAAATCTTAACCAACAGCTCAACATGCGAGGCATTTGATGTGTCTGGGAACCTGCTGTAGGAAAGACAAGAGCTGGTAGAAAAAGCAGCAAAATGCCTATTCCCATGGGAAGAGTCTGCAGGCCTGGCAATAGATCATTTGTTCATTTGGAAGACACTAGTTCCTCTAGTAAAACAGCAACTAATATTTCTGCTTTCTCCTGCTCAGACAGGAAATGTGGTGCTAAGGGCCAGCAGACAGAGCAAGTCCTCATGCTAATTACACGGTCAGTAAAGATTTGCTCTCCCGTGTTTCCTCAAGGCCTGAGCGATTCTTGGGTGGAATTCAGCACTGGGACTGGCCGCCTTCCTCCTCTCTGCCACAAGTGCTGAGGAGATGTATCACATTTTAGAGGATATCCAGGTTAAACAGCCCTGTCTGCACAGGATGATCCTGCCACCTGGAAAGGGTTGAGTGCTACCACATTTAGAGGGGAAATGAGATTTTTGAAGTATCTGAGGAGCAAAGATCTGAAACTGCCCCTCAACAGATGGCAAACATCCAAATTTACACAGCCCAATAGACGTACAAATGGGATTGTAGAGCAGGTCACTTACAGAGAGATTTGTTTTTGGTGGGCAAATCCCTTCTAGTCCTGCCTTCAACCATACAGAAGTCATTTCTCACATGCAAAATCACTCAAGGGGAACCACCTGATTACACAAGAGGGTGTGGAAAAAAGCCTATATGGAAAAGCCTCTACTGGCCTACAAGAACACAGCAAAAGAGGCACATTTTATTTTAAGGCACAAAGGTCTACTTGCTCACTCTGGAGGGTTTATTATCCCTGGTCAGGCTCTGGAGTTCTGACTAATACAATATTTTTAATTGGCCCACATCATCCTAGCTGACTTTCTGCCCAGCAAAGATCCAGTGCAGGAGCTGGCCACAAACTGAACAACATTCTGGGTATCTGACCTCCTCCCAGAGCAGGCTTGTCTGGTAAACAGAGACATCCACTCACAGATTCCCAGTAAATTGTTTTCTTTACATCCTCTCCATGGAAGAAAGCTACTTCCCATCCACACAGCACTCCGATTCCTGACTGGTACTCATTGGATAAAGATGAGCAAGTCATAAGATGCAGTTGTGTAAACATCAAAGGAAAAACAAACATTCAAGTGTTTTGAAAATGCTTCAGAGTGAAGTCCTGTTTCTCACATGCCTCTAGTGCAGCTTCACCCCCACAAATTTAAGTAAAACAGCTCCCTAATAGCATTCTGAACTGTATAACTGCAGGCAAAATGCTTGACTTCCACCCACTGCTTCCCATGCTCTCAACACGTGCCACCAATCATGTCCATTTTGATGCACAGTTGCTTTTCATTCCAAAGGAGAGGTTTATTTTGTTGTTGTTTTGGAATTTAAAGAAAAAACAACTGAAGACTCAAAGTGTGGACAACATATATTAGATCTTGCCCTGGCACAGACTGTCAAACTGCTGCGAGTGATGTGAAGAATTATCAGCTCCATGGAATTTCCTCTTCTACATCTCTCCTCAGTTGTACCTCAGAAATAACATTCCCAAAGAGGGTCCAAATACCCCCCCAAATCCAACCATGTGCTGGAGGTGCCTGAACGTGAGCAGCAAACCCCTGAACTAGAGGCTGCCTCTGAAAGCAGCCCTGAACTGGTCCAAGGCACTGAATCCAATGGCAATTTCCACACCAGGCTTGAACAGAGGGCGCTGTGCCCATTGCACTCTGACACCTCTAGTCCCCTGCTATTTGAAACACTGCTTAGCCAAGGTGGAGCAGGAATGTCATGAGACAAAATGGGACATATTTTCCTGGGGCTTTCCTTTCGAAGGATTCAGCTGGACGTGACAGTAATTATTTGAATGGTATTGTTAGCCATATTTGTGACCCTTGGGATTTGCTAACTTTTCCGACTGCAGCAGGTTGGTTTACTGCAAGCAGCACACTTGAGTGATTTTCCTTCCACCTCCATTCCAGTGAAATGCCTCTGTGAGGCAGTGCAGCCAGTTCCTGTGCAGAGCAGGGGAAGAGCAGCCCAAGTGAGTGAGCATCACTGACAGAGCAGAGCCCCAGCTCCCCATCACTCTGTCATCAGAGAGCTGCTCTAGGTTGTGCTGGGAGCATTAGCCCATGCAGCCTGATATGAGTTCACGAGGCTGGAATTCAAAACACTCCCCAGCTGTGGGAACCCAGGCAGGAGCCTGTCACACTGAATGGGATCCAGATTAGAGCTGTGAGAATTTGGGAAAGCCCGTCTAGCAAGCAGCATCTCTGGGGGGGAGGGAGGAGGGAAACAGTTCCCAAGTTGTTCGACTCCTAAGCCTGAAGGAAACTAGGTCTGTCTCTGTAGATACTGACACTGCAAGGTTTGACTGGAACCAAATCTGTACCACTGGATATTTTCCCAGGAGAAGTGCAGCAAGCCATTTTATTGAATTAAAACACAGATAACCACCTCATAGATGGCTTTTTCTGTGCTGTGCAGTCTGGGGCTGGCTGCACACGACTCCCTGAAGGATCTCACTGCAGACAACTGATGGGAATCACGGTCCAAGGATGGACCCTCTGTGTCACCCTGCACATGAGGAGTATGTGACATGTCTGACATACAGGTGCTAGATTTAAAATATGTAAAATCCCCACCAACTAAGCAGCCAAACTCAAGAGGACTACACAGTCAGATATGGAAGGAAGAGAGAGAATGCAAATAATTTATTACTTTTCTACCCTACAACTTATATTCCACATGGCTGCTGGAAAAGAGGGGCTGTAAGTATTTGCCTGTTCCCAGCCCTGATGCCTCAGGTGATGTAACAGGGAGAAATTTATTTACATCCAAGCACTGCAAAACCTTTTAAAAGCTATTTCTTTTCCAAGCCTTGCTAAGGCATGGCAGACCTGCGGACCAAGTCCCAGACTGATATTTGCTTGCCCCGTTATAAGAGCCTTTCAAAACACTCAGAGAGCAGGACAAGTGAGAAGGCTCTGGTAGGACCATGGGCATCCTGCTTGATTTCCTTGGGTGCTCAGCCCTGCAGAGTGCCCACGGTGGGGTGCCCACTGGGCTGTGGGCACATCCATCAGGCAGTGGAAAGCGATGCCCTGCAGGTGCTGGCAGGAATGGCTCAGGAAGCGAAGCGAAGCTGCCCTGCAGAGCCAGGGCCAGGCAGTGACCCTGCACACAGGGGCCATGCGGGTGGTGGCACAGCCCCTGGACCCTGGAGCAGGGCACACAGCCTGATTGATGTCACACCTGCAGGGTTGGGGAGCCACTGATGGCACGTGTCTGCTGAAACCCCCAGTGCAGCTTCCCCTCCTGCACCACAGACCAGGCTACACAGCTGCTCAACTTTGCTCCACACTCAGAGGGGAAAAAATAAAATTCCACAAGTGGTTCTCTTCTGTCAGCATGTTAATTGGTCTGATTATGAAAGTAAACAAATCATAGGGACAACAGGAAAAAATAAAGCAAACAAAAGGGGCGAGACACAGATTCTCTACTATGTATAGCACTGGGGCAGCAAACCAAGTGAAGACAAGAACACAACTTCCTTCCTCTTCATTAATTAAAGTGATTGGCAGCAGCCAGGAAAACATTGATGCTCTTTTGTCTTCCAATATATTTTGTTTCTTCAGCAGCAACATTAATGACAACAATATGATATGACAAATTTCTGCTGTTGAAAGTTTGCTTTGTAATGAAAATGGGCACTACGGTCACATTTTCCTTCACATCAGACAGAACTCCCAATCCCAGTACTAGATGCTTTTTCTCCCCTTTCTGTAACAGGAGACTAGATCAGAAGAAATCAGGCAAGAGAATGGCTGTTCAGTCTTTTGAAAAATTCTAACCATGTCTTGGCCAGCTCAGAAGAGCTTCTCTGCAGAAGTGACAGGGACCGAAGTACCACAGCTCACACATTTTCAACTCCCCTCTCCTAAGTGGGGAAGCCCACATTCACAGGAATCAGCACATCCTGGCTGCCATGCCTGCTTTAACCCCCAGCCCTGCTGAAATCTTTGCTTGAGATACCTACAATGCCCTCCTCAGATGTGTTTTTAGCTGCCTCACAGGTGCTGTAACAGCAGGTCCCAAACCCTTCCACACCTTGCATGCTCACACAACAGAGCCCCTCATGCCATGGGAAGCCCCAGACCAACCCAGGACACCTCCCCAGTCACCAAGAGACAAAGATGTTGTTTTTCCCCTGAAGTTTCTTTCCCCTCTAGGTAAAAACACCACAAGTTCCTGCAGAAATCCCTCGGGCAGCCCCAGTCCTGCAGAGCCTTCCCCATGTCCCAGCCCAGACACAGACCACAGAAGGATGTGCAGGATTAGGCTGCAGGATTTAACCTGAGGGGAGCTAATGTGACTCATGAAACCAAACATCAATTACCAGGCATGGGAGACAGATTAAGGGAGAAGTGGAAACTGTTTCTTTTCAGTGACTCGTTTAAGCTGTGTTTGATTTAAGAGGTCCTTGACAAGAAATGCACTTAAGGGTTTTAATACTTCAGCCATTCCAAGCTGCAAGTGAATAAACCCAAAGGGCAAAGCACCTTGACCCCTAAACAGCAATCAGCCAAAAACCAGTCACGACATAGCATGTCCAGCCCAACATTCTTTCCCAGATTTCAGCTGCAGTACTACAAAGATTCAGGCTGTCACAATAAAAAATGGCCAAGCAGCTCTTCTGGCTTGCTCTGAGTGGGCTGCAATGATTAGCAGCAAAATAGCTCTTCCAGTGACTTAGGCAAGACAAGTTCACCTTTCAATCTGAAATCCTGATTTTAGATGGTTTTCAGCTGCCCATTATTCATTACAGCAGCCTGCAGAAGCTTCAGACATGCATGAGGACCCCATAAACTCAATACTGAGTAGAAGAAGCTTGCAGGAGTCTGTACAGAGCACACAGAGACTTCTGCCAGATTGGACAGACAGGAAGAGTCTTCCAAGCTGAGCAGATAAGTGGATGGGAACCACTGTCATTTGAAAGGCTCCATCCTGCCTCTGTCCCTCAGCTCCAATATTTCCAGAAAGATCCACTGGTTCTACACTTCCCCAGAGTGCTTCAAGTGTGGTCTAAAAGAAAATGAGCTCTAACAATACAAGGACGCCTCTGCCTGAAAATATTCACATACATCACAAAGAAGGGCCTGACCAGTGTTTAAAGAAGTCACTTGAATTTTTACATACTATTACACAGGGAGGTTTTATTTCTACTGCTGCTTTTGATATTTATTTACCTATTAGCAAATAATTTTCATCTGTTCAACATTTGCATCTTATATGAGAAACATCAAAAGCTTCAGACCTTTGATGACATTTATCCCCACCAGTGCACAGCAAATTACAGCGAGGAGAAAGAAAAACCCAAACACAAGGCACTCAAAGCAAACCAGCATGGAAGGCAGAAATGCATCCAGCTCCAAGCAATTATCTCCTAATGAATAAACATTGTTTTTCACTGCTACCTCTAGCTAAGAGATACCCACAAGGCAGCCAGCACAAGCTTAATTCTTTCAATTTCTCTTCCTTACAGCAGCCTCGTCACTTTTGTGACAGCCTGAGCTCTGCAGCCCTGATTTCTGCTGGGTGTACCCAGCACTGATGGGAGCAGGGGAGAGCTGCACACCGGGAGCAAAACTCTACAAGGTGGGAAGGAGAAAAGCTCATTCATGCACAAGATGTGCAAGTATGAGACACTCACTGCTCAGTTTGTAACATCCAGCCAGCCAGCATTTCTGCCCTACATGTAAAGAGGGACATATTCACACCAGTGAGATGTGGGGAGAGGGGAGAGGGAGGTAGTTGAAGTTTCCTTTAAATATAAAAGTGCAAGATTTTGTACTTTACCTAGCCCCAAAAGTTATGTTAAGGGAAACTCAAATATTGACATCTACTGCCAGTATGATACCCAAAAATGAGAAACACTCAACTGGCAATGAGCACAGCTTCTCTTTTCTAAACTGACCTTAAAAAAAGAAAATCAATAAAATCACTAATCCTTCACATACTTTTGCTGTTTATCAATTCAACAGACATGTTACTAGAAGCCTTTAGGAGCAGCTTGAAGCTTGTCTCTGGAGTTTCTCTGGTGACTCTGGCAGGTGGAATGCATTAGCTAAATATTCACCTATGTTAGGCAGGGAAACAGGAATTATTTCCAGTAAACAAATGAGGCTTTCTCCTGTAAGAGCATCAGAAGCTCCAGAATTCCCCTCTACCTCCCAGAGGAAACATAGCTTTTTATTGTGCAAAGCCAAGCCTTTATTTTATCAGTTGCACCGTGGAAGCTGCTCTTTATCTTATCAGCTCACCGTGGAAGTGAGATGAGTAGGAAATATTCTTTTCCAATTAAGGACTGGTTAGCATCAGTTGGTGGCAATCCCCCAGCAACATGCAGGCAGATGTAATTAGGGAAGTACAGCATTCAATCTCAGGACTGAACACTACAGAGTGCGGAAAGGGGCAACCACGTCACTCTGAAGCAAAGGGACCACAGTGGAGAAAAGCTGAGTCTAACCCAGGATTTCCTTCATGCTCTACCCAAGCAGATCCACACACCACTGCAGGGAGGCCAAGAGCACAGCTACAGCCTTGCCCCCAGGGAAATAAGTACAGCAATGGTCTCAAAGTCTCCCAGGATGTTCAAATCCTTGGCACAGCCCATGCACACTAGCACAACAAGAGTCTGCACTGGCAGGGACGTGAGTTCTGTCCCTAGGTAAGGGACAGCAGTGCTGTGTGCTCCAAACTGCCCCCTCTCAGATCCTGACACTTCTTACACCAAATGCTCCATCACTGACATGCTCAACAACCAACAGGTTCAACAGGTGGAAGGTTAAAATCAAAACAAACCCACCACACAAACTGCAGGATATGGTTTCTTTCAGCTCACTAACATTCATTAAAAATCAAAATCAATAAAAATGATTACATTTTTAACAAACATAAGAGGTTGTCGTCAAAATTGATCTAATAATTTGAGTGAAATATTTATAACTGCAGTTTCAAAAGAGCCTCCTGAAGCTGTGTTTTGTACAGGTTTATGGTAAATTAACAGTATGATGGATGTTTAGGAGCAGTATCCCTTAAACTACTCAAGTTGAAGAAATTAACCTATGGATTGAATGTCTTTCAGTTGACAATTGATGCAATCATGGAAAGAAAAGGAGGAAGCATGAGTGCCAAAGGATGGGAAATGGGAGGCCTGATTTCTTTTGCAAAATTAGCTTTTGGGGCTAAAATAAAATTCAACCTGTTAGCTTAAATGTGGCTTTTTTTCCTATTCAAATACCTTTCTAATCAGTTCAACATGCTAGATGTGTCCCACACTGGACCTTGCATATTGGGGGGAAGCACTGCTGAGGATGTCTTGTTCTGTAGGGTACTACCAACAATATTCCATGCAGCCCAGCCTTTTTCTGCTTGTGATCCAAACAGATCATTAGTACACAGCAGCAACGCTAACAGATAGTGCCGAGCCCTGACAAACAATGTCTAAAATGTTTTTCTAGTTAGCAAGCAGTGAGGTGTCCAAAACTGAAGTCAGCAAGAAGCCCTTTCAGCACAGGACAGGGCAGGAATGCAGAGGAGGTGGGAGCAATGTGCAGAACAGCAGCGTGGAGCAGACATGTTTGCAGGGGAATATCATCTCACAACAACATTTTTCTCTGGTGAAGCATTAGGGCACTTGCTTTTGAGCACATATTTAAATCCAATCAACATTTAAAAGCATTAGAGAGTGTGTTGAAACGCTTTGCTAAGCTGGGCTTGAGAAATAACTCACTTCCATAGGTTACTCTGATACTGGGGTGTGATACAAGCTGGAGTTGTCCACACATCCCTGCCCCCAGGGGATGAGGGAAGGCTGAGAGAACTGGAATTCTGGGAAGCCTGGAAAAGAGAAGGCTTTGGGGTGAAGGAATTGCAACTCTCCAGTACCTGAGGGGAGCCTACAAGAAAGATGGAGAGGGACTATTTACAAGGACAAGGGATGATGGCTTTAAACTGACAGAGGGTGGGTTTAGATTGGGTATCAGGAAGAAATGTTTGACTCAGAGTGTGGTGAGACACTGCAAAGGGTTCTTCAGAGCAGCTGCGGCTGCCCCATCCCTTCCAAGCATTATTCCTGCAATACCAGCCACTAACCAGGATAGCTGTGGCACTGCAGTCACTTGGTCTTTGGGGGAGACAGAAAAGAGAACAAGCCCAAAGCAAAGAGCAGAACCTCTCTGTTTCACAGGCTGAGGAGGGAAAGCAGGGAGGGATCTGAGCCTGAGCAGCGTGGCAGTGAGTCACTGCCTCCCAGGGCTGCTCCTTGGGTGGTACAGTTTACACAGCAGCCCTTGCTCAGAGGATGGGCCTCGAGTCCCCATCCAGCTCCTTGGGAAGGAAACAAACACGGGTTTTACATGTGCTTGGTCATAGGGCTGTGTGATGTTATCCAACGTGTAATTACCAAGAGGAAACGCTCTAAAACTGAGCCTGTTTGCTTCCAAAGGGATCCCAGTGGGAAGCATTCCTACTTCCACATTCCCCTACTTTGACTATCTCCTTGACTATTTTTCTTTAGTTTTTGCTTTGGTTTTCCAGGTCCTCTTGTAGTTTATCCCACCTACTCAGCAAGTTTCAAGGCAGCCAGTGCTGACTGACCACAGCCACAGAGCAGCTCTGTGCTCACACCAATTATTCCCAACAATATATGGATTAAATTGCACACACACTGCCAGAAAAAACCATCTACCTCAGATTTAAATCATTAAGAATGGCCCTCCAGAGACAATAATCTCTCCTCAATGTGAAGGCTACAGACAAATGTCAGAATTCTGTCTGGCCCAGGAATGTTTCCTCATAACAAGGCTGGTTTGTGCAATCAATGAGGCTGACAAAGTCTCCGATACGCTCTCAGGGCCTGATCCAAGGCACAGGGAAGTTCATGGTAACACTCCCATTCACTACAGCTCTGTGGGAAACCTTTTCTTTCCCCTGACCCATGAGAATTTTTGAGATTTTGAAAGCTTTTTCCCATCCTGACTGCGACAAAAATATTGAAATCTCAAATTTTTGCAGCCTGAATATCTACTTGCATTGCTCCCACAAAAGATACAAGATTTAAAATAAAAATCTGATTAAAATATTTTGTTCAAAACAGAAGGGAAACAACTAAATTTTGAAACTAAATATCATTTTCAAAATCAGTCTTTGTATTAAGAAATTGGCATTTTTTCAACAAAAATGAGACATCACAAACTTGTTGAACAATTCCAGCAGCCTCTCCTGAACTGCAGAGCAGGTCTTTCCTGCATGAGTGAGTTCACCTGGGATATTTTTCTCTTTAAAACTAGAAACTCTATGTACACAGGGACTCAATTCATCTTCCTAACAGGCATAATTTATGTTCCAGCCACTGAAGAGGGACGGTCTCCCCTTGCACACCAAGAGGTGGAAGCCATTTGTTTGCAAGGAGAACAAAAACTCCTCACAGGTAATTGCAAAACATAAACACCACATCTCTCATTTTAAATCAATTACACTTCCTTCTGCAAGGTGCTAAGTGCCAAATCATCTGTCTCGGAGCTGCATTTTCCAGCCCCAAAGGTCGCGAAGCCCTGTGAGGCAAGCCCCACACTACATTATGGCCAAAGCCACTGGATGGAGCTGTTAGAAACATCTCACAAGCCCCAGCAGCGAGCAGTGCTCAAAACCTTTACAAAACCTGCGCTGATATTACCTTTAAGAGACTTGCAATGGGAAAGGCCTTGTGAGCAGCAAGGAAGGTTTCTCTCTGTTCACAATATTTGCAGAGCTCTTGCTCAGCAGGGAACGGGCACAGAGGCCCTGAGAGGTGACTCAGGCATTTTGCAGATTATGAGCAAGCAACACTCAGAATACACAAACACACACCTGCATCCCCACACCAATTCCATCTCTTGTGAGCAGAAACTGTCCTGGACCCTCAATACAGATTAATGTTCAAATAGGTAACAGAACAGGACATGGCCCACTCCAGGTAGAGAGGAGAGAGGAAATGGAGGAAAAGATATCTATTGATCTACTGTAGTCCTAAAAATAAACCTGCAGAAAAACTGGAATTTAAATTTTAAAAAAGTGAATCCCAGAGCTCCCCGTGCTGCTGGCCGGGACAGTCAGCGTGATAAACTCAGCTTCATGTTTTTCATAATAACTTCAAAATAAGTGCCTGTGTCAGCTCAGTGAGCCATGTACCCAGGTACCATCTCCCCCTCAGTAAGCCACCTCCCCAGGTATCCTCCCTCATATCTCTGGCTCTGGAGGAGCTGTCAGGAAACTCAGGACAGCAGTCAGGCCCCTCACTCCCATCAGAGCCTGAGGCTGGTTCACAGACACCCCTTTACCCTGCTGCTGAGTGGGCCATGTGTTCTGTCAGCAGCCACCTCAGCTCCCAGAGCAGCTTTCCCAGCACGGGAGCCCTCCTGCAAGGCTTCCTGGACAAAGCAGCACTCGGGGTCTGACTGCCCCAGCCCCATATCCTCACATCCTTGCACCTACTCATGTCCATTGGGTCAACTGACCACCCCTCACCCCATCACTAGCCAAATACAAAGCCTCATCTGCTGCCTGAGAGGTTTTCAGAGAGGGAAAAAACACTTAATTTGTCCTCAGTTTGCTGTATTGGTGCTATCCATTACATTTGCTGCTAAAATAAGAAATGGTAGTCAAAGCATGGGCTCATCTTGCTCCTTGGTGGGTTGTGGGTCCTACAGGGAACAGGAAATACTGTGCCTCTCCTGAGAACAACTGCATAGAGCCAGCCTGAAGATCCCAGAGGGCAGGATGGGTCCAGCTGAAATTGCCAAACAGCAAGCAGAAAGCACAAAGGGAAGCTGGCAGAGCCCTGAGAGGAGAGGAGATTGCCTACAGGAAAGGCATTTTACTGAAGCTTCACTTGTGGGATGGTTCACTTGTGGAACACCCCAAGGCTCCACAGGGACTGCATGGAGCCCTCAAGGGTCACCAATGCTCAGGCACAAAGGCTGAGGGCACAAAGCAAACTGCAATGCTGCAGCAGGGGAATAAGCGAGTTACACTGCATCCCCCTTGGAAGTGTCAGCTTCCCACACCACAGTGCTTCCTTGCCATTTTCAAACAGAGGCACAGCCTAAAAAGTTGGAGCTTTTTGGCATCTTCTGGCACACATGTAGGGAAAAGATGTCATAGTTCTGCCTCAAGAGTAATGCACCATGACATTACAGAGTGACTGGATGGATTGTACACCTACAGAGACTACAATAAACCAGAGTCAAAAAGCCACCAAGAGGTCAGTCCCACAAAAGACAAAGTTAATGTATGTACCTTATTCAGCAGGCTATCTGACGCTCAAAATAGCCCTGAAAGAAGCACTTCCACTAATGAATAATCTCAACTTTGTCCTGCACAACAGATGTGGTTTTATTCTCAACCTGCATATTCCCATGTATAGGAGATGGCTGAGTTTGAAAGACAATGGATAATAAGTCTATCCACTTCTTCATTAAACTTGGAAATTAGATGCCTGTTTCATCACTGGCATTCCTGATTTTTTGGGTTTATTCTGGATTTTGGCAGGGCCAGCCTGGGGTTTTTATTAAGGAAAGCAAACAAATAACTATATTGTTCGACTGCAGAGACAATTTCCACTCTGCCATCAGAGCTTTATGAATATGTACATACATACAGCTGCTCATGCCACCAAGAGCATGGAAAAACTTTGTATCCAACTTTGGAAAGCTTTTATTTTCTCCCATGGAAGTGGGAAGCTAAAGTTCCAAACTTTGAAAGGGCCTTTTATTCTTTCTGTCTCCATGATGGGACTGAGTAGAAAAGGATAAAGGGTGACAAGAATAAAAAATGGAAAGGAGAAAGAAAAAAGTCAGGAAGGGAACAAAATTTGAAATCAGGACTCAGAAGTTCTGTCAGCCATTTTTCCAGGTGTAAGAAAGTCTTTCCTGAGCTGCTTTAAAAAGGAAATGTACTCTGACATCTCTTAATTTTGAAAACTTTTCAAGTCGGAACTTGCCCTATTGGTATTCCTATGCTTGTTACAATGCAATCCATCAAAGGCTCAACAACTATTAAGGTATTGACATAAAACCATCCACATACAAAAATACATGCTATAATACAAGGCATCTTCTCAGGATGAAAGTACATCTGCCACATGAGCACTGAGCCCTTTGTAATGTGTGTTCTTGGTTTCTACCAATTCTGAAAATGCAAGAGGACAGGAAGATTGCCCCTAAAACACATCAGTTCTGTATGAAAAATGGAAAGTGTCAGTGAGAGCATTCTTCATCCCTGAGATAAAAGGGCAATTTGTTTTCTCTGCTCTTTCCTCAGACCTGCCCTCCACAGGGCCGAGCAATGCAGGGAGTTTTGAAATCAGAGACACCAGAACCTCTAATAGTTTTTAAGGCTAAACTCACTTTTTTTTCTGGCAGGAACATAAGATAGCCCCATTCCTGATGATTAATGATCAAAAGAAAGTTAGCTAAAGAAAAATATTAAAGTGCAAAGTCTAAACTGTATGGACTTACAGAGTAACTTCTCCTGACATGCTGGAGGAAAAAGGAAGTCAGCTCAAGCCACTGAACTCTGGATTGCACAGGGCTGTGACAATGACCTGGACCTCATCTCTGGCTTCAAATGCACACCAGAGTCAGGATGAAATCATGTACTCAACACTGACATTCTTGAGAGGGCACTCGAGGGCAAGGCCAAAATTCACAGGTATTGAGGACAAACAGAATTAGCTAAGATTAAAAATATCCTGTGTTTTGTGTGTAAAACTGTTGCTCTGACATCCAAGCATGGATGCATGCACTTGCTCCTGCTCTGCTGCTGGGAATTGTGCCAACACTCAGGATTAAAGCACAGCTCCACATCATTTCCAGATGTGCCATCAGGAGAACATCCTGGAGCATCACCTCCACAGCTCGCCCCAGGAATCAAAGCTGTTCCCTGTCCCACCCAGCACTCACATCTTTTCATAATTCATCAGCTGGTGATAAACAGCAGCGCTGCACAAACTCAGCCCTGCTGTATTTCATTTGCTGGTTCTGTGACTGCAGGCCCTGCCCCTGATTTACCATATTTTAACCCAACTCCCCCAGAGCAGCAGTGCTTTCCCAGGCTCCAGCCACGCTGCCTGGGGCCATGCATTCCCCGCAGCGATTTCCAGGGGAGAAGGAAGGCAGAGGGATGCAGCTGGGAGTGCCTGCCCCCGGCTCAGCAGCCAGAGCCCAGGCGGTGCTGGAATCCCCGCAGCCCCCTGGAGCGTTTGCACAGCTCTGCATTTCTGCAGGGCACTCCTCTCCCCGTCCCGGGAGCATCCGTGCACGGCCTGGGAACAACACACCGATGGGATTTCAGTTAGGGCAATAACAAATCCACACAGGCTCAGCCCTCACCATCTGTCCAAAGGGAGCAAGGCTCTGCTTCGGGGTTTTCCCCCCTCCTCCCATCCTCCTTTCTTATGAATCCTTTGACAAAGCCATCTACATAACAGACATTTAATGGGGTTTATGGCAAAAAAAAACAAAAGAGAAAACTAAGGCAGTTCCACTATTAATTCCCACCCCATTGGAGCATTACATAGTTTATCACTTAACATGCACATAATTTAGCATAATTCAACAGTCAAGCACATTAAACAGAGACAGAAAAACAATAGTGAAAGCTTATTAATAAAGCTGATTCTGTCTATCCAGAGGAGCAATGTCTGTCTGAAATCACAATTCCACTAAAACTCCAGTTTCAGAAGCTTAGGTGCACTTTGCACTGGAAGACAAAAAGTGGATCAACCTATCTGAGGCAGAAACGTGAACAGGAGGAATTTTATAGGTTGCCACAGGACTGTCTCAACATCTTCACTTCCTGCACCCATACACAGAGGCAGTAAATTAAGATTTTAAAGTCATTAAAATCCTGAGGGAGCCTGCCAGACTCTTGCCTTGTGCTGCCGCTTCCAGGGCAGAAGGTCAGGCACAGGTCTGCCAGGACAAGCAGTGCCTAACCCTGTGGATATTTCACTTGTGGCAGCTTCCGCAGCCCCATACAGCTGAATTAGCTGGGCTGGTGTGGGGCCCTGACCCAGGGAATTGCCTGTTCTCACCTCACTGCTGTCCCACCAAGGGGAGAAAATGAAGTGCCCCAAAGCAGGCTGCAGGAGGGAGTCCCAGGGCACAGTGAGGGATGCAGGGAGGTGCTGAGATAAGGCACAGCCCAGGCAATCCCAAACACCTGGCTCCAGGTGTGCTTTGGGATGCTTTACAGAGCCCGGAACCACTACAGAAACTACAGAAACTGCCAGAAAAACACATGGGAAAGGAGGGGAGAAGAAAGATCTCTCTTCCAACATACTGAAACAATTAATTAGAGCAGATTTAATCATTTCCTCATGTTGAAGGGAGCACATTCATGCTAAACTTGCCATGCTGAGGATAATGGAACAAGTCATGGGAAGGAAGATGTCACTGAGTTAAAAGGTAATGAAGGAGAAAGCAGCAAAGTCCTTTGTTTTAAGATACTCTGTAAGGTTATGTCATCATATTGAAATGTAGGGATGAGCAATCCAGTCAGAGCATGGGTTTCCCACCCAGATATTTTCTAACTTTGTCTCAGTCAGTACAAAAAATTGTATTTCAACATCATTTTTCAAAAATATGGTGATTTTCTATATTAAGAAACAGCTTTATTATTCTAAAAACTAATACTTTTCTACATGTCAGCAAAAACTCATTGTTTATTGCCCTTCATTGCTTAACATCTGCAGCTGGAAGGCACCTTTGCACACTGACATGGCTGTGAGAAAGTGGGAATGCACCAGGCAGCAGAACTCTTATAAATTATCTGCCATCTGCAGGAAAGTAAATGGACATCACCTTTGCCCTTTCATCACCCCAAACGATGGCTGCACACAATCGCAAATGGAGACGGACTGAGAGATGAGGAAGCAGAGCAGAAATCAGTTCTTCCACCTACAAGTAGTTAAGACACAGGAGGATCGACCCCAACTGGCAGTGATACCATTCAGTGCAAATATAAGCAACAAAAACTAATCAGAAAACATGGAAAAAATACTGAAAAGTACTCAGCTGAAATGAGCATAAAGGAGCTTTAGCATGGTCTTCACTGAGCCACAACTGGATGCAAGCTGGCTTTGAAAACCTGTTTCTAGACCTGTATTTCAGCAACATTCAGTAAGTCAGCGAAAATCCATTCAAACCCAGCTCCAAAATCCATCTCCCTAACAACACAGCACTGGTGACTCAGCCTGTTCTGGGTGACTGTGGGACCAAGCACCACAAGAGCTACAAAGCCATACCTTAAGAACATTCTGGCATGAATTGTTCCTGGCAGTGTGGAAGGAGAGGAGTGAAGGATGGAGCCATAGCCTGTCCAACCACATTTGTCCACATAAATCACTGAAACGGGCCAGACCTCCCTGGGAAAAGGTACCTCAGTCCTTCCTTTGTGGGAATAGGAAGCTCTCCCCTCAAATACCATCCACCAGAGCAGTTATTCCTCTCTTATTCACCTTAATGACTTCCAAAGGTAACCTTGAATTTTGGAAAAGCCTGCAGCCATAGCAATGAGAAAACACATTCCTAGAAACCAAACTCAGAGCTCCACCTTGAAGCTTTCTAATAGAATATCTCTGCACCACACTGAATTGTCACAGCACAGGCCACAGCTGGCCACAACACACAGAATATCACCATACAATATCAGAAAGCTCCAACCCAAAGAGAATAACACCTTACCTCTTCAGAGGGCTTCAGCAGCCTGCCCACACAGAGTAACACCACATCCCCTCAGGAGGCTGCAGTACCTGCCCTGCTGCCTCTGTACCCACGCTTTCACCCCCTGATACTGATGCCCTGCACCTGTGTGCCCTCGTTCCCTCCAACGCTGCTCACCTGTGCTGCTCACCTGTGCCCTGTTAGGGATGATTGGGCACAGCCCCACCCCAATCACCACTGACTCTAACTCTGTGCCTGCACTGAATATTAAGCAGGAGGGATTGACTTCAAAATGACAGAAAAAAATCTAATTTTTAAAATTACTTTGTGTACTGAAGTCAATGCAAGTTTTATCGCCAATTTAGAGAAAGCAGAATTCCCTATCTGGATTGTACCTAAAGATACAGATCAGAGTTCAGTGATATTTCAGGTTCTGACTACTGACAACTTACATCAGACATTTCTTATAATTCATTGCATCTACTGTCTACAAATACTTTTGCAATAAAAAAGCCTGTTTGCATGAGCTTGAGGATGCTTCAGTCCACAGCACCACTTGAACAACAGCTAGTTATGAAAGTCTAAGGAAGAATTTGTTTCACTACAGTTTTTGTCAAATAATGAAATTCTAATGCACAAAAAAATCCCCAGTTTAAATTTGTGTCACATTTTTCAGAAGGTGCAGAAGCTTGACCACCTCCTGGAGTGCTCTTAAATATAGCAGGCCATGATGAGAGGTCAGGTCTGATACATTGTGGGACAGGGACAATTTCATGCCTTTCCAAAATATTTTTTTAATTTCTTATGGACAAAATCAGCAGAGCTGAAACGCACAGTCTATGGGAACAATGTCCAACTTTACTAAAGGAGCTTTGAAAGTTTCACAAATTCTTATGCAAAAAATTTAAGACTTCTGGGCTTAAATACAGTGGCATTTGGATTGGTCTGGCAAGTTACCTGATGCATCTTCCTTCTGATGAGGCCAGAAATTAAAGTTCTTCAGCAAAATGTTTTTGCACCAGTTTTAACCTGACAGAGCACACAGGTGTATGAAGGCATGAAAAACAGAGCTGCTTTCTTCTCAGATCTTAAAATTATTCCAAGAGTTCAGATAAGTTCACTGCAAGACATGAATTAAGTTTTAGGACAATTCTGATTTTCCTTAAGGCTATTCACACCATTGCCACCCTTCACTTAACAACACTTGTTAGAAAAAAAATCAGATTGCCTGAAAATGTGTAAAATGTGTTATGTGGGAACATGGTTCAAATGACACTCACAGACTGCCTTTTAAGTGTGCCTGGCACTCAGAAGCTTCTGGCATAAAATTGAACATAAGTTTTTCAAAGGAAGATGAGCACTCAGTACTCAGCAGTTTCTGAAAAAGAAGCCAGTCTGAGCCTTTCTGAAAGTCTGTCCTTGGTTATGGAAACTCAGTAAGATCAGTTCTGAGGAGGGAGACTCATCCCCACTCACAGAACTCTGCTGCTGGACTGTATCAGGACTTGGCAAGAGCAGCCTACATTCCTCACTGTCAGCCTCAACCAGGACTAAAGGCAGACGAGCCTTTCAGTCAAGGTAAATGCTGGATTTTTTAATATTTAATAAAAACACCCCGTTCCTATGAACCCATTAGCTAATAAAAAACAGCTCTGCTTTCAGAGGTAGAAGATAAAGAAGAGGAGTTTAAACTTTAAAGGGGATAATGAGGTAAATTATTACATTCAGGAATTATATCCTTAACTGGTGCAAAGTGGCACAGCTTCAGCAGGGCCCTGTAGATGAACATCAGCTCAGGATCTGGCCCAGCCTGTTGAGCACCCACAAACCTGTGCACCCCTGTGCTGCTGGCCCCAGAACACCAGAGGTTTGCTCTCAGCAGGGGCTGCTCAGAGACACAGACAATCCATAAACTGCAAAGAACTATAAAGAAGTTTTTCTTCATTTTGTATGGACTCCAAAGATCTATTTTCCTCTTCTTGTGCTTTGGTTATTTTTGCTTGTGGAGGCTTTGGGACAGCGGTAGTGGAAACTGAAGCTGTCTGCTTAATCTGAGGTCAAATTTTGTGTAGGCAGCTGCAACCCAAGCTTCCCCACCCTGCCCTACCACTGGACTGAACCCTGACCTGCTGGGACCACCCCCTCACTCCTGTTTCTACCGAGTGAGCACAGCCAGTGAGCTGAAAGCCAGAAGATCCCTGTGTGAAAATAACATGTGCTCAATGTCAGGTCTCTGTGACTCTCTCACTTGGAAAACACCCAGGACCACCAAATGCATTTGGCAGTCTGGAATCTGCTGATGAACCAAGGCACTCAGAGCGTGTGCTCTGGCCTTGGGAATGAGTTAGGGCTCTGAACTGAAGCAGTGGTTTAGGGGGAAAGGAAAACACACAGGCACACAGAGCCACTGCCACCCCACAGCCTCGAGCATCTACAGCAAGGCTCCCCATCCACCTAAATCTGGCACATCTGCCAAAATATTAAAGCCCCCAAGTTCACATCTGCCACATTCACAGCAGACTGCTGGGTGGTGAGCCCTTCTGAACTCAAGCCACTGATTCAGGGGCCTGAATGTGGACTTAAAATTTGAATTTCCTAGGCTGCCTAAGTGATAGTCTGTTGTTCCTCCCATACATAGACATGGCCTTCAGGAACTTGGAAAATCCCACCCTAGAAACCTACAGTAAACTGTGGCTTCTGAACACTTCCATTCCATGCACATCTTTAACCCTTTAGCTCAAGAACAGCCTCCAATGCTGCACAGGGAACATCAGCTGCGGCGAGCTGAGCCCCTGGCCAGCCAAGCCCGAGGAAGGGCAGCAGGAAGCCTGACCATCCTGATTTTACAGGTGGGAGGCTGAAGCCTGAGGAAGCAAAGGAGGGGCAGGAAAGATGTAAGGGATATGCTCAAGGCCACCCAGGAAGGCTGCTGCAGGGAGTGCCCAAATCCCCGTTTCCCACTGCAGCCTGCTCCCTCCTCTCTGCACACACAGCCCCATCTCGGGGCTGCAGCACAGTTCTGTGGGTCAGGGCTGTGGGCATGGATGGTGGTCACCCAGGGGAGCCCACGGCCTCAGAGGTGCAGAAGGGTCCAAATCAGCCTGCAGCTCTTGAATCCATCCAGCAGAGAAGGGAGCAGTGGGTGAATGAGTGCTCACGTCCTGCTCCTCAGGCTCGAGGAGACAGAGCTGGCAAAGGAGCACACTGGCAAATCCCAGGGAAAGACGGTCCCTGAGAGTTCCCTGATCAACACTGGCTGCTGCACATGCAGGAGGAAAGGGGGCAGCCTAAAGAAGCACTGCAAAAGGTCAGTCCTGATGGTTTTACAGAAAGGAGAACAGCATAGGCCAACATGAAGAGAGACAGTGCAGCTCAGAGACAGAGAATGAAGGGTTTAAGTGCAACTGGGCAGATGATGCCTTGCACTGCTTTTGTGCAAGTCAGCCCAACCCTCCTTCACTGGTTTAAACTATAAATGCCTTGAGGACAGCAACCACATCTGTCTTCATTTCCCACTCAGCTGTGGACAGTCACCACACTGGAGTTTGAACCCTGTTACCATTCAGATGTAAAGTTTATAATACAAGTCTGGAAACTTTTTAGGCCCATAACAGCTTTTGTAGCTAGAGGGTCGATTTAATCCCTAAACACATGTTAGAGTCAGCCCAAGAGCAGGCAGGATGGGAGGGAGAAGAGTCACTGAAAACTTGCCAGGCTGTGTTTCCTAAGCCCCCCAAACAAGAAGGATGTTTGTCCTGGGGTGGCAGGGGAGAGCCCAGGGGTCAGATGTCCCCAGGCACAGAGAGCAGCTCCCGGGTTCTGCCGAGGCAGCCCTCCCTGGTGGCACACACAGACCCGAGTGCTGGCTGTGCAGGCTCCCAGGAGACACCTGAGTGTCTGTACAGGGAGCCCAAGCAGCTGTGGCACCCAGGAATCACCATTACAGGCTTCTACAAACCTCAGGAAAATGGCTGGCCTGGTTGTCTCCCTGCTAACTGGAAACGTGGCCCAGGATCCCCATTCAGAGGCATGCAGCCAACCTTCAGGTAACACCTGCAGTGCCATGGCCAGCCAGCTGTTTGACAGAGCTCCCTGTGTCTGACAGGCAGGGAGGGAGGGATCTCCTTCTACAGCACACACACCAGTAAAGCCAAGGTTAGCCTAGTCTGGCTCCTAGAGAGCACAGAGCATGGCATCCATCACGAGGCACAGGCTGCTCTGGTGAGAGCCAAGCATTGCATGGTGAACCATCCCAGCACTGGTGCTCAGAGCACACAAATGGAGCTCGGAAGCTGTGCAGCAGACCCACCAAACTGTCCCCATGGATGATAAGGAGCTGCTAGGTCACACAAGGCTGCACTTGTTATCTCCAGGTTCTTTCCCAGCCTAGCTGATCCTGTGGTTTGGATCACAGCCAGGCTTGG
Source organism: Melospiza melodia melodia (assembly GCF_035770615.1). Lineage (NCBI taxonomy): Eukaryota > Metazoa > Chordata > Aves > Passeriformes > Passerellidae > Melospiza > Melospiza melodia. Next base: position 117,080,380 of record NC_086196.1, on the reverse strand, counting down.
TTTAGTGTGGCACTTCTCTCCCAGGTTTTGGAGCACATTCAGTGCAGAGCACAGCTCCCCTGCAGCACACACAGCTACAGGGGCCCTGCTCTGATTCTCTGAGCCTGCACCAGATCAACCACCAACAAAGTCAACACAGCCTGGGAATTGCTGAGAATTAATTGCCCTGTGGATGGGAGCATTTTAATAAGAAATAATCACCACGAGCAAAGAGATAAAAGTGAAAAGCAAACTACAGAACAATTCCTGTGGTCAGAGAAGAATGGCAATATGTGTAAACTGAAAATGTAAAATCCAAATCACAGCACTTAAGTCTTGCCTGAACAACTATGAAAATAGTTTTCACCAAGAGGTGGTCTTTGGGCAACAGCAGAGTTCTGGTCATACAACAGAACCTAATTCTGCCTCTGAAAAACAGGTTCTAAATGGATGTTTCCTCCAAAAACCACAAATTTCAATTATTTTTGTATTTTTGTCTTCAAAAATAAAAGAACAACTGAAGTCATAAAGAGTTTGAAGTCAGAAGATGAACACTGAAACACAGATTTTTCATTTTACCTAGATCTAATGTCAGGCTGCTTGAATTTTGGCTTTACTAACATTTCAAGTTTTTGTTCCAACTTACAGGCAATGCAGCCTAAGAAAATGACCCTCTTACAGGAGGAAAGGTTGTCACCTACACTCACAGGAGAAACAAAGGAACTATCACTCCTTATAAAATTGTCAGCTGGTTCAAAACCTGTCAATACGCACAAGATCCCCACACACATCTTTTCCCCATGTAATTGACCCAAATTCTGAAAAAAAACCAAAACCAAAATGAAATAAATTATTAGTTAATTAGTTAATAATGGCCTCAAAAATTCCCCAGCAGCAGTTTGTCAATATCAGCCTCTTAAATAACAGCTAGTCCCACAAAAAGCAAGATGAGGAGAAATTCTGATTTTCTACTGATGCAACAGTAATGAAGAAGGCAGAGTACAACTCAAGAAAACAAAAATTAAAAGACCTCAGCACCAAACTCCATGCTCACACTTCAGCCAAGGAGAAGGGAGGGTATATTGCTGCCCAGTAATCCGTGATCTCTGAATCCTGGAAACAGAGACAGAAAAATCTCTATTTCAAAAATCCCTAGGTACAGTACCTACGTGCAGCAGGACACAACAGCACCCCTGAGGCTTTCAGTCCAAGCTTTCCACAAGCTCTAATGAAAACCAAAAGTTTCTTCCATTGCCCAAAGCAAGAGGCATTCCTTCAAGGCACTGGCAAGTAACAGACTGGGGAGACATTCACAATGATGAATCAATTCCTTCTCCAGCAGTTTAATGGGATTACAGGAGTGCCATGGCAGCCCCCAGACTCTGGGGTGCTCTTTGGGCCTGTTTATCTGTGAGGAGTTTGTAAAGGTCTGAGGTAAAAGCAGACATATGAGCAATTCTAACCCTGCTGAGCAGAAGAGTCACCTCTGCATTTCCAGGCTGGGTGAAGTTCCCGCCCAGGAGAGAAGCCCCAAACATTAGAGCATGCCACCAAGCTGATCTGAGTTAACACAACTGGCACGGCATTGTGCTGCTTTCTCTCAGGCCAGAGAAGGAGTTTTCCCTCATGTCCCATTAATCTTTGTGGAGAGCCCAGTCCAGAGGTGACAGGGAGCAAAATGAGTAACAGGCAGTTGCACGAAGCAGAGCCCCCAGCCAAACTCTGCTTGCTTAGAGACAGATGGCAAATACAGCCAGGGCTCAGAAACTCCAGCTGCATGCCTCAGCTCTCAGATCTATGTGTGTGATCATTAAAGATTTTCACATTATCTAATAGACCAGAGTCTCCTGGAGATTTGGGTTCCCAGTCTCTTGTTTTCTTTACAGAGGACCACATTGAACTTACCCAGAACAAAGTCAAAAGAAAACAGTTCTCAGCCTTTTCCATTTAGGAGTGTTCTGCACACACCAACACTCTGAGTGGCCTTGATTTTGTCCTGTGAGTGCCATTTTGCTCCCACTCAGCTTGAGCAGGAGCAGTTGGGAACAAATGACAGAGGAAGATTGAGGAGTTCTCCCTGCGCCTCTCTGGCCGGGACACCCCAGGTGGGATCACCCTCCTCCTCCTCGTCGTGCTCTGGGGACAGCTCCAGCCCTTGTGGGTGCCATGGGGCTCAGCACAGGAACACCCAGCTGCCTGCAGCCTTGGAGAGCTCCACAGAGCTCGTTCCCAGCTGCTGCACACACAGAGCTATTGCTGGGCAGGTCCTGCTTGGCCCAGGCTCTGTCCAACTCATGGCCAAGCACGGGCAGGGCTCCCAGGGCTCCCAGTGACTGCACTGGCATTGGGAAAACACTCATCTTGTGCTTCTCCAGTGGTGCACAGGCTCTCTCTCACGGGCTCTCCCAAATACCATAAATATCCCCTGGTTTGCTCTGTTAACAGCTTTTCCTCCTCACACAAATGCAAGCTCCTCAGTGCCAAAAGCCTGAGCAGCACCCAGCTCCCGAGGCTGAGGAACCCCGCCACAGCTCTTTGTGGCACCCAAGCTGGCAAAACCTGGCAGCACACCAGGATAAGGCTGAACATTTCCTCTTAAATCTCATCCAGCATCTTAGGAAGAAATATCTCCCGGGAACAATGAGCTCTCCTCTCTCAGGGTGGGAAGTACCCATTCTGACAGTATTTAATAACAAAATCCTTAATTGTTTCATTTCAGCTGTATCCGCCTGACTTCCCATTTCAAGATATTCTTTCAATAAATCCAAGCAAATGCAGGCGTTGGCTCTTAGCTGCACTAAACAAAGCAAAATTGCTTTATTACTTTATGCAATAAAGAGCTTTGGCACTCCTGAATCAGTATTTTTACTGACATATATGTAGCAAGAGTTAAAAAATAATCATTTGGAGAAAGAAAGTTTTCTTTTTAAAGTTCATATTACCCATGCTATGAAAATCACACTTCCACAGGTAGGGATACCTGTGCTTCCATTTCTTGTTACTCATTAGAACTGTGAGAGTTGTTTGTTTGTTTGTTTGTTTGTTTATCTTCAAGTGTCTAAAATCCTCATGAGGGCTGTTGAAGGCATGTTTCTAAAATGGCTTGTGACCCTAACTTTCCTAAAAAACCATCACCAAAATCTTGCTTCAAAACACATTCCCTATAAAATACTACAAATTATGGAGGGAGTTTCTCTTGTTACCTGATTTGTGACCATGATTGACTCTCTTAAATTACTGGTATCTAGGCTATAGGCCAAATTTTCTATGCAGAAACAAATCTGAAAACAGGCAGTGCAAAAAGAAATGGCTCAGTTTGATACCTGTACAACCAGTTCAGACAGAAATAAGTGTTCAAACACTGATATTTGGCTGTGTGAAGGCCCTGCGAGCCTGACAAGGGAAAAAACTCAGGTATTTTTATATCCATGACCACAAACAGAGAAGGTCAGCGTGTCCCACACAATGAGAGCCCTGGGCGAGGAGTCCCCAGGAAAAGGTGTGTTCACTTCACAGAAGCAGAACAAGCAGGTGAGATTGCAGAGCAGCCTCTCTTTCTGGCTGATAAAAACTCATATGTATGCAAATGGAGGGAGGACAACAACAAGGGAAGCCCAGCCTTTGGCAGGCTGCAGGAACCTGTTTATTGAGAAAGCTCCTGCAGATCCAGAGCAGCTCCCATCCCATGGCTTTGCTCTGCAGGGTTTCTGAGCACATCAACTGCAGACACCCTGGCAAAGTAAATCACCTCCACGGAAAGTTTATGCAAACAAGAAAACCAAAACAATTCACCTCATTATTTTCTTCAACCAATTAAGTCAAATACAAACAAACAAAGATATCACTTATGTGCAGAGAGCACAGCCCAATGCTGGTTTCACACAGGAGTGACCGACTCCAGTAAATGAAATGCCCAGGGCTTCAGAGGCTTCATCTGGTCCCAATGTTAATTGGTAGTAAAACTATATGCTTTTTTCACTTTCACTTAGCTTGTTTTCATCTACTTTGAGTTCCAAGATGTCCTGTCCTGCAGGCTCTGATCTGCTACATTAAAAAGACTCGGGAAATGTGCACTGAGCTGTGGCAGCTGAGCTGCTGCCCTCCCAGCTGGCTGAACAACGTGGGCTCCTGAGGCCAGCAGAGGGTGGGAGCAGGAAGGGGACAGGGGGGCATGGGGCAATGCAGGGGGCTCATGTGGGGGACAGGGGGGGACATGGGGACAGTGCAGAGGGCTCATGTGAGGGACAGGGGGGACATGGGGACAGTGCAGGGGGCTCAGGTGGGGGACAGGGGGGACATGGGGACAGTGCAGGGGGCTCAGGTGGGGGACAGGGGGGACATGGGGCAATGCAGGGGGCTCAGGTGGGGTCAGGATGGGACATGGGGGCAATGCAGGGGGCTCAGGCTGGGCCCAGGAGCACTGTCACCAGTGCCAGAGGGGATGGGGGTACACACTGGCAGCACCACACTGATTGTGGCACAGGGCATCCCAGGGATCCTTTTGTTGCCCATAAAACCAGACCACAGTTTTGCTGCTCCCATCCAGATTACACCAGAGCATTTCTAAAAGTCAGCTTTGCAGAGGTGCCTGTCTCTGAGCAGCAGGCCAGGCACAAGGACACTGATCCAGCCTCTCCCAGGAGACCTGAACTTCCTCTCGTGGACACCCAATTGATGGAATGGTCTTCCCTGAAATGGCTGGACACAAACCACGTGCACATATATTTCATAGGAAAGACTCCACTAGAGCAAATGAACACTGTTATTCTTCAGCTTTCCCTCCTCCCCCTTGAAATGAGGCAGTCTAATTTCACATGCTCTGGTCTGAATAAATAAATAAATAATTAAGAAAGCAGCTCTCAGCCCTGCAGTCAGACAGATTTCCCAGGGTGGGATTGCTCAGTGCTCCCATCCCAGCTCTGCCTCCCACCATTTCTAACTTTAAATCCTGCTGCCAAAACATCTCTCACTGCCCTCCATACATCCCTAGCTCGCTTTCTTCACTCGCAGGATCACAAATCTGCCGCTCTCTCAAGACCCTGCAGGACCTTTCTTGGCTGGCCTGAATCAGAAGGAACTTTTTTTATCCAAGTAACAGCAACTGCAGCCTACAACAGCAGAGAATTTGGCCTCTCCCCCAGCCCCTCTAGCCCCACGTTTATTTTGTGAGCCCATGCCTCTCTTTCCCTCTAGGAATTCAGTATCAGGACTCAGATTTTCTTTATTCACCACAGACCCCAAACACACTGAAAATAACTGTGGAATCTGACTCTAATCAGATTCCAAGAGTCACATTTTAGGTTTTGTTTGGTTTTAGTTTTTAAATTCTGGCTGCCCTAACTCTGCTCATCATCAGCCTATATGATGGACAAGACAAACTCCACAGGAAGCTGGTACCACTGTCCTTTTTTGGAGCTCTTGACAGGCCCAGGGAGACTGGAAAGAAAACAAAAGCTCTAATATCTGTCAGTATGTGTCTTTCTACTGGCTCTAGAATGATCCACATGTTTTAGGAAAGTTCTGTCTCATCTAAAGATACATCCTTCCACTTATCTACCTTAATGGCATGACCATACCACTTAATTTTTGAGGTAGCTGGGCATTTACCTCTTAAAATCCCAGTGGTTGCTGCAGGTTCACTTAATCCTGTTTTGTCTGAGCTCTCACTGCTAAGGCTTTGCTGCTCATTTTAATACTAGCTAAAAGGGGCAAAAACAAACAAACAAACAAACAAACAAACAAAACTACTGAAATTTCCCAAAGAATTCACAACATAGAACTGTAAGAGGGTTGCCTCATCTCTAGCAATGCTGTGCTTTAGTAATTTAAAAATATTTGCCTCAATTATTTTTTACAAGGACTCCTCTGTACATTGGCAGGTACACCTACTTAGAGGTGCTAAGTTTTGTATTTTAAAAAGGAATGCAAGAACAGCTGCTCCATTTGTACCATGTTCTTTTTCTCTTTGCATACAATCAGATGGGTGAAAGAGACAGGGGGTGGGGAAGAATTCCACAACATAATCATTTGGTAACTTACATTATTTTCTTTCAAAGGGCATTACAATACAATTCTCTCACTTGGGGAACTTCAAGAGAAGATAATTATTCTTGTCTGCCTTGTAATATATATTAAAAACGTTCAAATGTGGCTTTCCAGGGAATTCTGCCAAATATTTTTAGGCACCAGACCCAGCTTTACTTAATTTCATGTTGCCTTCTTAGTCTATTATAAAATACCCTTCCATGCAGTTTGAATTTGGTAAAAAGACTGAAGCCTACTCGTTTATATTAGAAACATAAAAATCCCTCTTTCCTTGAAATAGAGATCTTTAACTCCTAATGTGAGAGCCACTCAGATGTACAGAAACCAAAGTGTCTCTGCAGAGCTTAACACACATCAGTGAGCTTTTACTGCCACAAAACCAAGCAGAAACAGAGAGGGTGGTTGGGATTTTTTTAGGAGACAACACACCAGGAACATAAAGTAGCTTTAAATAATTTTGTTTTACGAGCACTTTGTTAGTAGTATGACAGCAGCACCTTGAGACTCCAAAAAGAGACCACAACCTTTTCATAATGCACAAAGCATTGTAAAAGCTTCAAAGATGCAGATCCTAAACCTTTAGTGTTGTCATCAGCTTCAGGAAAGTATGGGATAAAAAGAATAAAAGCTGTTTAAGGTAATATGGGGTTATTGTTACCTCAGATATTAGCAATAATGTTTATTACAAAGGATAAAACAATGGCTGTGGGCAGAGCAATCTGCTCCAAGGGTTTTACAGCCCAGGCCAACAAGAAAGCCAAGCACAGGCAAACAGGCTCAGCTCGTGATGCAAGAGCAGGGTATGCAGAGCTGGGAAAGACAAGTCAGGTCACAGAGAGGGAGGGATAAAACACAAGAACAATAAATAGCACTGAGCTGCCAGTCCCAGGCCAGAGAGCAAATGGGAAACAGAGGCACAGAGCCTTGCTCTGAGCCACACAGAGCGGCTCGCAGGGAGAAAGCCTAACATCCAGATCCTCACTTCAGCATCCACCCATCAATTCTGGCATCCCACTCTGTAAAAATTCAAGTCTAGCCTAATACAGCCTGGGGAGAAAGGCCAGGCAGCCCTCATCCTGAACTTCTGAGGAGTCAGACATGATTTACACTGCTGATCAGCACAAAGTCTGAAGTATTTCCAGCAGCCTTCTGGATATGTCAGTGTCTTCTCCCCACCCTTGTACAAACCAGCATCAGAAACTGCAGATAATTAACCCAAAAGTCCATGTGAAATGTTGTAGTCGTTTGAGTGTTTATTTTGGCTTTCTAAAGTGGGCTGGAATCCAGCTCTTGTGCTCAGCCCCACCTCAGTTATATTTGTCCTGTTACACACAACCAACTTGGAGCCACATTTAAATATGAAACACTTTAAAACTATATTAATGCTATCTCTTTATCATTATTACACACTTCAACTCCCCCCACAAGCGTCCATAAGTTCACTGGTTGACTAACTTGTTTTAAAGAGTTTGTTCCACAGAGTAGCAACACTGTTTTACTTTTCTTAGCGTCCCTGATAAGCAAAGGAAGCCAGCCCAGACTGCAAACTGAAAACTGAAACAGCTGAGCGGGCCCCTCCTCCCTCCCCTCTCTGTGTTTTCATCTTTTATGGTGGCAGGCCAGTCTGTGCCAGACAAACTAGGATTTCTTCTCCTCTTCAGTCGCTTGGCTGCTCTTTCCCAAAGATATTCCAACAGCAGATTAATGGCAGGCCCTGCTGAGCCAAACACATGAATCTCTGAACATTTCTGCCCAGCAGGAATGCTGCTGGATAGGCTTTTTTTTTTTGCTGTTAAACCAAGAGATGCAACTGAACATGGTCTGGTGGGTGTGAGTAAAGAGGAACTCCCTCCAGTACCAACTAACTCAGGTGTTTGGGAGATCAAAAAGGGATTCCATCCACAGCACACAAATGAAATATCCAAACTCAAAGCCAGTGAGAAGCCTTCAGGATGCTCATTTAGGCCTTGCCTCACCTAAAGCATTGTTTGGCCCAGTTTGCAACAAGCCTTGCCTGCCCTGGGGCAGGATCAGCAGCCTGGGACACAAGGGCCCAAACAGACACCACTATTTGCTGGCCCAGGGGTACCAGGGAGGAATTAGTGGATCAGGACAATGCTGCCCCTCCCAGCAGCTCCAAACCCAGTGGAATCTGTGTCTTGCAGAAATGCCACCTTGGCATGTTCTTACCTCTGGAAGGGGGGCAGGTCCCACTGGGTTTCTTCCTCATGCTTAGTCTCTAATATGGGAAGGAAACTTTGAGACTTCCCTGACCCCTAAAATGGTGATAATCCCTTGTTTTAACACCTCTAACTCCATCACAGACACAGATTCCTATTTCCCCTTCTAACAGCAGTTACAGAGGAATAATAGAAAGGGAGAGGAATGGAGAAGAAGCAAAGATGGGCACGGTAGATAAACCCAGCAGAGCAGCACGCTCCTCCTAAAGCTGTTTCTGTCCTGCAGTGCCTGTGAATTCAGCACCCCAGAGGCAGCTGCTGCCCCTTTGTGCAAGGAGCCCCCAGCAGTCCCTCTGCAGAAAGCAGAGCCCTTGCTGAGTGCAGAGTTCCTGTCAGGCTGTGTGCCTGGAGTCCCCGTGCACAGCCTGGCAGCAGCACTGCCACCTCCCAGGCTGTGCATGGAGCCTGGGCACACCTGAGCCCTCTGGAGAGCCACAGATCCCACTCAGGAGTCAGGCACACTCCTCACAGGGCCAGCACCTCTCCTGGCAGCATCCCAAGCTTTGAGGAAGGTGTTGCAGACCAGCTCCTGGCAGTTCCAGACCAAGCCTGCCCACAGCCCCAGTCTGCCGGTTTGCAGCTGAGCCCGTCAGCCAGCACAGAACCCACAGCTGCAGTGTAAACCACACCAGGAAAAACAAATAAACAAACAAACAAACAACACACAAACCCACAAAATAACTGATCCTCAGCAATTCCAAACACATACAGGCTGTCAGCTTCTCTTCTTCACAGGTCAGTGAAACTGCGAGACATGTCCCATCTATTCCAGCCATGGAAACTGTACCCTCACATCCTCAAAAAACTTAGTTGTGCAACAAACTACCAGGCTGAATACTACTAAATGAGACTAAATCCTGGTTTTCTTCAGGAAGAAAGGTCATTCTATCATTAAAGTAAAGCAATGCTGAGAGGCATTGATGGAAGAGATCACAGGGTTTTTTTTTTTACTAGAGACATCAGAACCCACTAGCAGCTAAATGTGCTTGTCTGCATGATTGACAGAAAGACATGAATTGTTTGTGCCATCAGGGAGAGGGGAAACCTCCAAGCTCACATAGCTCAAACTATGGAATGCGAGTGCTCAAGTAGGTCCATAACCAGCCCACAAAAATGCATGAAAGAACAAAATCTATAAATTCGTTTCTATGCAGTTGTGCAGGGGGTCTGCAAGATGGATCAAAGGTTGACAGTGGTTTGCTCTCCAAAACTTTTGGAATCCAGAGCTCCAAGCAGTGCAGCTTATGTTCTTCATCTATCAGAAGCTTATGTTTCTAAAAAAAATATCCAAAAATTTAAATGCCAAATTGCAAACTTCTCAAAAGGCATTCTTAAAGAGCTAAAGGAGAATTGGATACCAATGTTTTGCAGTTAAAAGTGCTGGCACTTTATAAAGAGAAGCCTTTTGTTAGAGACAGGAAGTTTAGTTTATTGCCTGGTGTATACAGTTCACCCACCACATTATTTTGGGCTATTTTCATTCCTCACACAGTAAAGAGGAAATTCTAAGAACGTTTCATTACTTTTCTTTGTTTGATGAACAGTAAAGATTTGCAGTTTGCTGACCACTGTATTGCTTTGCTGCTTTTGACACACAATTTCACTTCACATGGATCCTCAGGAGGAGAAAACATTTGTTCTTTGCAAAAATCAGTTGTTTCTGCCCCATTCACTTCAAGTCCATCTCTCACCCTCATCTTTCATTACTTCATAGAGAGAATTCCTGAATACAAAACTAAGGAAAAAAGCCCCATAAGTTGCCTTTTTTTAAAATGTGAGCAAAACTTCAGGCTCAGAAACTACTAGGAGGCAAATTCTGAAAACCTTTCTCCTCATTGCAGTTTCCACAGATCTTTTCCAGTACACAGTCTGTAGCAGAGGAATAAAACCACAGCTATAGTACAGCACTATTATTTAATAGTGAGGTTGCCCTTCTGAAGAGCATTGATTTTCACCCAGATAGTGCATCTTAGATACTGTTATGATTCTCTGTGCACAACATGGTTCTGCACAGATGAAATTATAGAGCAAAGAGCTAGAATACATGCTTGTCCATTTGCTCTCTCCCTTTTCATCAATTCACAAGGTTATCCCTAAATGTTTTTGTACCATTCTGGCCTAAAGGAAAATAAAAGAAAGGATTCCTGATTCCTCATAAAAGGATTGGTTTCTAAAAAATGCTAAGCATTTAAACATTTATTTGAAACAGTTTTAGTTCCTCATTAATCTGAAGATGAAGTATTATTGATTTACAATGAGCAATTCATCCAATATCCATCAGCAGTGTATAAAAACAGAGCCTGAGAATGAAAAAATGGGTGATGCCTGTTTGGCAGCAGTTTCCTGTGTCCTGCCAATGGCACAACCTGTCCAACTGGATGGAAAACAGCCCTGCTCTTTCTCTGTGTGTTCTGCATGCTTGAATGTATAAGTCCCACGGACCATAGGCTAACCTACATTTATTTTTACATTACAGGATCAGCAAGTATACATTAGATCAAGGCTTTGGGGACTTTACATATTGCTTAACCTCAGTCACCCGGGCCCTTAGTCACAGCAGTGAGGAGCAGGGTGAAAACAGATAAACAGCACAGAGATTGACACAGAGACATGCACACATCTGTGCACACAGACACACATATCCCCAGGGCCCGATGGAACAACTCCAGGGCAGCACAGGCAGCTTTGGATCAGGCCCAGCTCGAGTATATGATAGGACTGACTGCCTCTGATCTCTGAAACCAGTTCTAGAAAGCTTTGACGGGGGTGAGCCTCCATCCAGGACCCTGCTTTTCTACCAGTGGAACTCTGTTGGCTTCAGTGGCGTGTAAAACCAATGTAAAGAAGTGGAGAATTGTGCTCACATCATGTTTTTTAAAGTAGCTTATTAGCATGCATGTTACACATGCATGTTTAGTGAGTTGGCAGCTGTGCAAAGGACTCTAAGGACCTAATTCCCTGGAACTGATATGACTCTTCCCACTGGCTTTGGGTCAGGACCCTAAATCATCCTGAAAATTCTGAGGAGAGATATTATAAACCAGTGCAGTAAAGGTAAAAAGGTGTTAATGACAGTCCCTTGAAGAGGTCATGGCCTTTATTAGTTTGGAGGAGCTTTCCACCAGCAAAAGGAGTTTAAAAAAAAATAAATCAGAGTGGGCCATGTGTCCCTGTATGTGACTTCTTCCTTGTTACCATTTTAAAAAATTAACCTAACCCATCCCCATCTCAGGATAAGGGGAAAAAATCTATTTCAGTCTAAATAGGTTTGTTTACTCCTTGTACCATGCAGTGAGTGTATGGGGTGGGAGTGAAGGTAGAGATAAACATGTCTGTGCCACCCCCAGCTCCACATTTGGCCCTCAGGCTGAATTTCCTGCCAGGGTTGCTTGATCTTAACTCCTCCCTCTCGCTCCTCTCCAGGCTGCTGCCTCTCAGGAGTGCCAGAGCCACATGTCTCAGCCTTGGGGCTGCCCTGCTTGCCCCTGTGCTGCCCTGGCCGTGCAGGGCTCCCTGGCAGCCCCACTCCCACGCACACTGAGCACCGACAGCAATTCTTCAGAGCATCCTTCCCGCACCCACACCTCTGGCTTTGCCAGGCAACAGGTAGGGCTGGGGTGCCAGCTCCCGGAGCCCTGCCTCAGCCCAGGCTCCCTCAGCTCTGCCAATAACCCCTCTGGAGACAGGAGAGATGGCTGGCCTGGCTCAGCCCGGAGAAGGGAAGGCTCTGGGGACACCCCAGAGCACCTCCCAGTACTAAAGGAGGACACTAAAGTTAAGAAACAGATGCTTAACTAAAGTTAAGGAACACAGGAAGAGCAACTGTTTCCATTGCAGATATTGATAGGAAAAGGAGGGACAATATTAAACTGAAAATGTAGGGATTTAGATGAGAGGTTAGGAAGAAATTCTTGCCTGTGAGGGTGCTGAGGCCCTGGCACAGGGTGCCCAGAGCAGCTGTGGATGCCTCTGGATCCCTGGCAGTGTCCAAGGCCAGGCTGGATGGAGCTCTGAGCAACCAGGTCTAGCAGAAGGTGTCCCTGTACATGGCAGGGGGGTTGGAACAAGATGATCTTTAGGGTCCATCCTAAACCATTCCATGAATCTGTGCCTATTGACAAATCCTGGTGCTTTGTCCAAGGAACAGCTCCTGGAGCTACAAAGGCTGGGGAGCTCACAAAGTTTGGGTGCAAACCCCTGCTCCTGCACCATCTCCCACCACTTCTTTGTGCCCCAGCTTTTGCAGAATGGGCATTAACTAGAGAACTTTACCCTGCAGAACAAATATGGGAGCAAGTGCATCAAAGACATGTGATGAGCAATGCTCACATCTACCCAGGCCCCAAAACACAACTAAAATACAAGAGCATAGCCAACAGCTTCCTGAAATTATGTCAGTCCTCAGCCAGGACTTTGAAATAAGTCCTTCAAAAGAAGATGGGCCAGGTTCCACCCATCTGATGGGTCAGGATCAGTGTGCAGACCAGGGGGAAACTATGGATTTCAGTCAGGAAAAAATCCTGGTTTTTTCTCAGATACTTCTAATTTTCCATTTTCCCTATTACACATTTTAATGACCCTACATATTATTTTCTTTTTGAATGATTGAGTATAAAGCTATCCATTGTAATATTTCAGTGACTCAGAATAGTTTGCAAATGTTTAAAATTTTGACTGCATGATTTTGAATAGAGATTAATGGAAGGGATAGAACTATCAAAATGGTTTATTTCAGAATACTTATTGGATTAAAAATATTGAAAATATTTTCAAAATTAGAAGATTAGAAGATCTAGTCCAGAAATGCCAAAATATTTCATTTAGCCATACTTATAAAAATACAAAGTAATGAAATTTCAATGTATTTTCATTTCAAAACACTACCTTTTGTTTCAAAATATTCTTAGAACAAAAAGAATGTGCAGGGTAAAGTCATACTTTAATCCAAAATATATATTCCACTTCATGCCAAAATATGGATGTAATTTGGGAGGTTCACATATTCTTGAAAGACATGGAAAATGTCTGCTTCAGTTCCTGCTCAATCAAATTATTTGCTAATAGTTTGGTTCAGTTAGCAAAACACGAAGCAGAGAGGCATCCATTCCTTCACCTCTAAAAAAGAGATTTATGTCCTCAGAAAGTGCTGGCCTGAAGCAGCAGCCCTATGACTGCTGGAGCCATGAGGGAGCTGCACATGACAGACATGATCTGACAGCTCTCACTGGAAGTGTGTGCTCTCTTCTGTGGAGCTGAAATAAGTAAATCACTGCTTGTTTCTATCTGTGACAGTCCATGCTTGTTTCGTGTCACCACTGCCACCTCCATCATTGACCTTATCCCCATTTCTTAAATGAAGATACAATGAGGGCTGGAGAATTTTCTCTCTGTTGGACTAAAAAAGTGACTAAGCCATGTAATAATATACCCATGTATCAATATCAAGATACTTAACAAAATCCTCCATACTTCTCAAATTGATGTGCTTGCTAAAAATCATTACACTTCAAAAATGCAACAGACTAAGCAGATTCCTGGTGGTGACTATCCTTTTCATGATCTGTGGTATTTTGCACCATCTATTCTTCCTCCCTGCTGAAAGCATCATTTACTTGGCAGGCTGCCTACGTGGTGCTGTTTCCCTCTTACACTAGCTGCTTATCTTTAGGACAGTCAGGGCACACAGTAAACATCTGCAGCTTTGAACGAGCATCCAGGGAGTAGGCACTACAACTGCCTGAGTTACCTCAAATTGATTGGCAATCAATTTACCTGAGGGAAAATGATCCAGCACAGAGTAGCTGAAGAGGAAGAGCTGAACTCCCTGATGGCCCCAAGTGGTTCAGCTGTCAACAATATATCACAACCACTGGGGAAAACCATGGGAGTTGGACCTGCTCCGTCTGGTAAAGCTGATGGAAAGAGCCAGGCCCCAGACGTGTTCAAAGTGCCTGTGCCCATTTCTGTGATTCTGACAGACACATCTGTGAGAGGATGGGTCAGTGGTGCTGCTGGGGAGCTGCTGGTGGCTCTTGAGACCCCAGGTGCCTGAGCCAGGCACGAGCACACGCCGCATCCATCGCTCTTTGCCGGAAGCGCGGCACCGCCGGGTGCGCACAGAGCCAGGGAGAGATGCAGACAAATGCTGGCATGGGGTGGCACAAAGGCTTGGCTGGCAACAGCCTGGGAAAGTCAAATTGCTCACAGCTAGTGAGTTATGCAAAACGTCCTCAAGGAGTGATGATGTTCTGTGCTTCAGAAAAATTGTTCATATGCTTACTTCAGACCTGTGCACTTCCCCTCACCTCTGCCTTTTATGCCAAATACTTGGCAGATAAGCAATGAGGTTCAAACTCTTCCCACCATAATCTCAGGGCTTGCAATTCCAGAAAAATCCTCTAACAACACCAGCAAATTGCTTATTTTATGGGTTTTTTAATTAAGAGCAAATTTTGGAATTAAGGGTACAATTTGGTGGCCAGCATAGGAAGAGATCATCCCAGGAATAGGAAGTGCTCTTTGGAAGAAAAGGAATTGAAGAGTGCAAAATTCTCTTCAAAGTCACTTGCTGGAAAATCTAACATGCTCAGTACCACTGAAATTATCACAAACTAATTTTTAAAGCTGAAAAATCAAACTGTTGCCAAATTTTTTTATAGGCTTGCAGGTCTTTAAGAATAATTACAGCTCTATTGTTAAGGGGCTCCACTTAAGTGCAATCAATTTGATTAGTTTATGTTTTAACCTCACCATCATTTTGCCATCAGTTTTTATGTCCTGCAGATTCTAGATGCTGATAGATCATCTCAGCTCCCCACTTTTTCCATTACCAAGGTTTCATTATGCACGTTAAGCATGTTTCCATTTGCCTGAGGTACACCAGGGGCAGGGAAGCATTTTTCAAAGATAACTCATTTAATATTAAATGTCAAAATATTACTCACTTCTTTAGCAAGATCATGCAGCTGCAACCTGGAGAATTAATTTGGGATGGTGTCTCTGTGGAGTTCAGGGCGTTGGTCTAAGCATACCTTTAGCTAAACAAAAAAATCATTGACTTACCCAGAATTTAAAGCTTGTATGGAACTGACTAAAGGGCAATAATGAACAGCTAAACATATGAAGGAAGTGGTTTATAAGCCAGAAATGCTGTGATTAATTATGGCTAAAACAGCCAGGGGAAACTTCTCATTACACAAAGTAATGAAATAAGTCCATTAGCATGATAACAAAAAAAGTGGAAATGGCTGTAGGCTTTGTTTTGAAGATTATCACCATAGCATTTCCCTTCTGCACAAGCAATCAAGAAGCCATTGAAGAAAAGAAACTTGAATACCCCCCACTTTACAGACAGAAAATCGATGTAGGGGAAAAAGACAGGCTGTTTACACAACACTTGTTTCCTGTGTTTCATTGGAGGCAATTCCTGATTTACATTCATGCAAAGCAGCTTCCAGACATCCCTTAAATGACATGTCCAAGGATCACTGTCAACAGAGAGAACTGTCACCTGATCCTCCCCATCCCAGCTCTGAGAATATGCAGCAAAGGCTTCCTCTTCATGGGAAAACTGAAATGATTATCTGACTTCCAAGAAGAAGAGTTTCCCATGCCTGCACAGGTAATTGTACCTGGAGCAACAGACATCCATCCCTGAACTGTGCATTTGTCAAAAGAATAAACCAGAGATGATAACTGATCAGTCCTTACTGTGGGCCTCACTGTTTTTGTTGCTATTTGGGTATAAAGCCTGAGTGTTGTGGAGTTTACTTCTAAGTCTTTCATTATGTGTTTAGCTAATTCCTTCCTTCTAAGGAAATAAACCTTCCAGGGTGTTTGTTTGGGTTTTTTGACTCTCAGCCTTTTAGGGACTTTCTACACATACAAACTATTTCATAGGAAAGGTGGAGGGAATTTTAAACACACATTGGTGAACAAAACCACTTACCGGTACTTTGATTTTGTATTAGAAATGTCCAAACTGGACATCAGTCAAAAGCAGTAAAACTTCCAAACTACAGCCTTTCTTACCTTGAAAGGTTCCACGAGTGTTTAAACCCTAACTACCCAGGCTCTCCACAGTGCAGTGTGTCAATACAGTCTGTGGTAGTCAAAACATGGCCAGTCTTTACTGGCTCACTCCACTCATTCACTACAGAAGTCCTATGAAACTAGTTGTGTTTAAAAAGCAATGAAAAGGAGATAAATTGAGTTATTCCATGTTCCTTAAAAATAGCATTTGAATGTGACAACAGCCACTCTTTTGCTTGTAAAACAAGACAGAGCCAAATTACTCTTTTAAATTATATGCAAGTCTGAAAGCCAAAGAATTTTAGTCCCTCTGTTTAGTTCTCTTATTTAGCAAAACTGTTAAAGTCAGCCAGGCTTATTCCCAGGACCTAAAGTTTCTCCCTGAAAGCCAAGACTTCCAGTATGGCTTTTCAAAATGTTCTGTTCAATCTTCCCTCCAAGTGTCATTTACCAGATCACCTTTCAGCATGGGACTAAAACCCCAGGATTTCCTCTCAGGATCTGTACTTGGAAAATTGCTGCCTTTGAGCCATCAGGTAATTTTTAGTGTCCCAAACCAGCCTTCACCACATTCTTTGGGATCCTGTGTATTTATTTCTTTGACCCTCTGCCTGCAAAGAAAAAAAAAGCACCTCAAGAAAGCTCCTGAGATTTTCTCTACAGCGCCCCTCTAGCACTGGCTATAGGCCAGACTTCTTAGGTGGGGCCTTATAACCCCAGGATGAACCAAGATAAATCTGTGGCACCAGCAAGAAGCTGGGAATGCAATACTTGCTTCCATTTCAGAAAATGGCAAAACTAAAAATGGCTTTCTTGTGGCTATGTGCAAATCCAAGATCTGAAGCTGGGTCAGCTGCTGTGACCGAACAGTCCTACTTGCTAAGGTCCTTAGGAAGCACAGTCATGGCTGCAATGGAAATACACTGCTTTTCCTTCAGAAATCATAACCTTTGGTTGGATATCACGGACATCATACCTGTCAGCACAATCACTTGCATATAGGAGATGAGTTTCCTGCTTTTGACAGGTCTCTGTTTTGTCTTTCACCATGATTTGTCTCTCATGAATATTGCCATTAGACGCTCCAAGCCATAAAAGTTTTTTAGCAAAAACGTTCAATTTCTGGAGAATCCTTTTCCCCAGTACACATTAATGATGAAATACAGAGACTCCTCTAGTTCCTCTGTAAAGACTAGGAAAGGAAATTGAGCAGAGGAGAGCTGCTCTTAACACAGCAGAAATATTTCCCCACTCTTCTCTCCTCTGTCCAACTCGCAATGTTCTCATTTATGTCCAGTCCACAGATGCTTCTATAGAAACTGATTGCAAAATCCCTTAACTTGAGACATATCTGGTTAACTTTAGTAATAAAATTAACATACTTTGGGGACAGGCACATAGAGAAAACGTTTGGTCTGAAGGGCTGGCTACAGAGATGTGGGTGTATAATCAGACCAGCTTTCCAGGAAAAAAAGCTACATTTCCCAAAAGCCAACACAACCAAACCAGATTTTCCCTTTGAACTGGTTCAGAACTCCTTTATGCTGATCTTTCACACAGTTTTGCAGGTCATATAAGGAGGGGAGAAAACACAACTCCTTACTAGTTCCAACGGTGTTAGGTGGCTGCTCATGCTGGCACTGCTCTTGTGGCTGACAAGGAATATCACCACACCCTAGAAAATGCATTACACAGTACAATGATTATGCATGTTAAAGAAAGAATCATCGCTGCAGGAAAAAGTAAGTCTTAATTAGAGACAAGCAAATAAACTCATAATAGTGTCTCTCCCTTTAAACTTTCACATGGTGTTTGTTTCCAATTTTAATGCACCTTTCTCATTAGCATGTGAAAATTTCCAAGTTTCTCTGACAAACACTTCTTTGCAGTACCTCACCTCACTTCAGCAGTAGCTGCCAATGACCAGAATTACCTGGGGCAGTGTTTGTTCCCAGAGGGAATTGTTTAGGAACAATTCAGCTGGCCCATAGGATTTGACCCAATCTGCTTGGCATCTCATGATGTCTCTGAGATGGAGTCAGCATCAGATCTTCCTGAGGAACTGATAGGGCCTCAGCTGCAGCAACATGAAGCCGTTCAATTGACACAGAGGGCTCATCCTGGTCTCTACAGTCAGATATTTCCTGTTAAGCCTGGAAGTTCAGTCTTCCTTCTCTAATGTTGTCTTGACCCATTCTAATTCTAGAGATCCCTTTTGTCCATATAGGTAAGCAATATGCATGTAAGTTGAAAACTCCATGTGTGGAATATTAAAATAAAATAGATCTGCTGGTTGGATTTTGGTTTAGATTTTTTAATTTAAAAAATTTAATTTAAAAAATAAAATTTTTAGTTTTATTTCCTTCTGATAAATATTTTCCCTGGCAAACACTGGGCACTAAATATTGCAGAACCCAAATAGAAATTAATTGTGGATACAACTCAACTCAAACTCAGTTTTGCACATGCAAACTAGTTTTCAATAAATTTCTTTCCCTTTTCTACTCATTGTCTAATAACACCATGTTTCTACTGCATTTATTGGGCTTTTTGATTGATACTTTTCACTGTTTGACATGTCATGGCAAATCTGACTACCAGATTTTGACAGGGTGGCCCCACTGAGAATTCAGAGCGTGAACAATAGGATTTTATTCCAGCCACCATGTTGTTTAATTTAGAATTAACACGAATTTCTAGCTTTCACCAATTCAATGCTGTACACACCTTCCCAAAGACTTCAGCCAGATTAATGAACACGTGGTTTGGCCTGAAGTACTGTGATACTCTGATTGTTTTTTGACGTGCCTTTAGTTTTCTGTCAAGTGTGGCACAAGCCTCTTCTAATAAAAGGGCTCCGGCAGTCACAAAGATTGATAACTTGAGATGATGAGACAATTACTGCAATATGAATGCCAGGTTTAAATTTTCTGTATGTTAATAAAACTTGAGTATTTAAAGCAGAAAATTACACTGCAGAAGATAAAGTCTCCTTCATATTCCACTACACAAATCACAGTTGTTTATTACCCACAGAAGTGTAGCAGAGGGATCTTTCTTTTATAAAAGATTTAAGAAATTTCTGACACTTCCAATCCTTTTAATTAAAACAGTTCTCATGAGTCACTGAAGTCACTTTAAAATGTAGACATATATCAAACAGGTTGTGGGTGTGCACTGATATTGTGATTTACTCTCAATTGCTGGCCAGACTTATCAGTTAAAACAATTTAAAACACATGGTAGTTTTGTTTTTCTCAACCACAGACTAACAGGCAAAAAGCAAAATGGATTTAACCCCTCCAGTTTGAGAGCTGCGTGGGCTTTAGCCACACAGCTCTCATTAAATCAACAGAGGTTCAGCTCCACGGGTGTGGTGTGGCACCCTTCCACCTAATTCCTGCAAAGCTGCAGGCTTCGTGTGCCTGTGGGGGCAGGATGGGGGGCAAAAATCCCTGATCTAGTGGGGTCACTGCCTTTATGCCTTTATTCAGTGGAGCATCTGACCAGAAACCTCGGCCAGCTACAGCCCCGAAGCTGGACAAGCTGGTGGGCCAACATCCAAACAGTAATTTCTGACTGAAAATACAGAGCAAGCAGAGTTTGTGCTACTTCTGAGTATTCCAGTGCTTGTGCCTATCCTCAACACAGGCCACCTGTGACACGTGACACCTGTGAGGGATCAATGTCACCCCCTTATAGCAGCAGCAGCAAAGATTCAGATGAACTTCTTGAGGTCATTAGCAGAGTGCCAGCAAAACGCAGGAATTGCTGAGACCATTTAGTTGGCCAGCTTGGCTGCAACAGCTTCTATATTTATGCTCTGTAACAGATCTGCTCCTTCTTTACATTTGAGTGCAACTCAAGGTGTTGGGTTGTTGCTCCTTAAAAGCCACAGACGGAATCCTGGGCCTAGGGAAGAACATGGGAATGCTGCCATGGAAGACTTTACCCCACATGTGGTGGAGAAGATTCCTAAAACAAACTTTCCTAGAGGGCAAAGAAATTTTGAATCATTTAAAAGGCTTGCAGCAATGTTTCAACTTGTCCCAAGCTCTATTGCCTTTTGCATGTTTTGTCAGTTTTGAAGAGAGCTTGGGGAAGACTTCCAGGAACTGGATATGCAGGAACAGGCTCGGACTCCTGCATTTCAGCATCTCCAGCAGCTCTTGCTGAGTTATCGGAGCACTGTTCCGGGTTCTGCCTCAAATCCTCCCTGCCACCTGAGGTAAAGGTGCTTATTCTCTCTCTTCCTTGGTTTTCCAGCCTTGAAGCCCAGCTGACAATGCTTCCTGTGTCCTGTCCCCAGAGACCCTCACTCGGCTCCCAGAGAGGGTCCCTGCTGCGAGGGGCTGTTGGTTCCGTGCCTGCAGCGCAGGGCTGGGATCCACCGAGGGCTCTGGGGGTACCGGGCTCCGGGCCAGCTCTGGATAAGCTTGGCTTTGGCTCAAACAAAGGTTCTCTCTCCTCACAGGCCATCACATACATTTATTTTGCCCTGTGGTGAAGTTAATGCTCCATCTGTGATGGCACAGTTGTTCCCATGACAACAGGTTTATGACTTCAACGTAGAGTCAAATGGAAGGAGAAGCTCAGGGACATGAAGGAAAGCTCTTATTCAAATCAGAAACATCTGACACAGTAACAGAGAGGAGAAATGGCCAGAAAGGTACATTTCTTTTATTGTTATACATGTCTGTGGTTTCTTCTTAAGTTCTCAGCAACATGTACTTCTTCCATCACAAGTTTTAATAGCTACTCTTCCACTTAAGTTTCTTCAGTTAAAGATGTCTTCTTTCTTCTCTTAAATAAAAAAGTAGATTTAATACCATTTGTTTAACTAGTTAATGAATGTCTTTGCCTCTTTTCAATTAGGTTTAATTTAATAGGAGTAAATTTGGGCTTCAGTGTAGTCTTCCTTCTGATGCCAAATATGAATGATACTATTTCTGAACAAACAGGGGAACTGTTAAAACTGTGGTTTTCCATACTTAGCAGAATAGACTTTCAAAGAAGAAAAGAAAAAAAAAAAACAAACCCACATCAAAGATTTTTGAAACATGGATTGAAAAAATAAAAAAAAAGATGCAAGAAGGCAAAGCTATTATGGAATAGAAGTAAGTATTGGCCAGTGTAACATGCAGACTCAGAAGCTTTTCATTCCGTTTTTTTTTTTTCTTTGTTTGCTGTTTGCTTTTTCCTTGAACACCAATCTGCTTAAACACATGGATGAAGGTGTCACCAAGGCACAGACCACAAAGTGCCACTGATACGGCTCAGTGTTTGTCCAGCGTGGGAACTGTCTCAGGAGCTATCATTCCTGTAGTCTCAGGAAGAATTCCCTGCAGCATCTAAAGGTGGAGATGATGCCTGAAGAAAGCTTGTGAAGTTACTGTCCACCCGTGCTAGCAAATCTAAACACAAAGCAGTCAGCTTAAGGACCCTGAGAACCACACTGAAAAGAGGATGGATAGCCATGCTGAAGTTACACTTTGCAGTTTGTTTCACTGAAATTACTGGATCATGTTTGCCAACAATGAAACCTTTCAAGTTTCAGTTGAAAAGTGTTCAGGTAGCTCCTGTGCAACCCAAACTGACTGGATTTAGCATGTTATGTCTCCACTTGGTTCACAGATAGTTGATTGAATTAGTTAATTAAGGCTGGAGTTTTCAAAGAAGCCACAGGAATTAGGTAACCAAATTGAATGAGATTTGGGTACTTAACTCCCTTAGACTCCTTTGAAAAGGCCAGCTATAAGTGTTCACCTCTTTAGTTGCAATTATTTGTACTCGCAGGATTATGAGTGCAGCTGTTTATAAATGCAGAACCAAGGTTGCAAAAGCAGACATGGCATGAGAACAGAGATCTGTCCATGCAGAGCACAGTACATAAATGTATACAAGCAGTGGCCATGCATTTAAACCATCCTTGAAGTGAAAATACCAGTAGAGCTAGTAATAACTCTGAAGCCAGTGAGAGCCTCTTAAGCTTACCTAATTAAAATCACCGAGATACACACACTCAAATATACATGTGTACAAACTTGTAATATATATATGCACACATACATATGCACATATAAATGTATATGCCTGTCTATAAAGAGCCAGATGTGAACATGGGCGCAGACAGTTGTTTGTTTCTGTTTGCAACTTTTTCTTTGCAAAACAGTAAATTGTAATAGTGTTTGCTCCTGGGAAAAGGGGTGGCTCATCTGCTGTGGCACATCCAAGTGTCTGAGGAAACACCTTCCTTAGCAGGGATAATCCAAGCACCATGGAGGAACTCTTCTTTAAGCAGTACAGGAGGAAGCAGAAGTATCAGATGGAATGGTAACCATCTGATTAAGAAGTAAAAATAAAACCTACAAATGGTATAACAAAACAACCCTTTAATCAGCAGGGGTGGTCACCCAGTCGTTGTACCTGACTGCAAGGCCAAAGGACAGAACCAAGGGCTGTTTGACAAAGGCTCTGGGTGTTAATAACCAAAGCATGGCACAGCCAGCCCACACACTCTTGGTGCTGGCTCTCCCTAAAGCCACTGGGGGCATTTTGAGGTGAGCAGATAGACCCTGACGTAGCTGAGGAGAATACACAGTGTGGGATTGCTTTCCCTGAACACAGCCCAGGGCTTTCACCCCACGGCTGCTGCCCTCACCATTGCTGCCAAAGGCAAATTCCATAAACGAGACCGATGAGCTTATCCAGCAAAGCACCCTCAAACAGGACTAATCCCAGGCCTACAAGTGATGCTGGGACCACTCACAGGCTCAAAGATACACATGGGCTTTGTCATGAAGGGAGTCTCAGAAAGGAGGATATATCCTGAGACCAAACAAGCAGGAATGAAGAGCATCCAGTCAGATCCTATTCATAGGTGGACATCAATTGTTTTTCTGCTAAAAGTTGCCAGGACTTAAATTCCATGTGCTCACAGCAAGAGTGCTGGCCCATAAACAAATTCAAAACATACAGAAGATCAATTTTTTCATACAAGGAGGTCGGTGACTTTCCATAAGAGGAGTCACTGAGGTCTCCAAACCCTGAAGGTGTAGTAGAGCAAATAAAAATGTGGTTAGCTGAGGAATGCAAACAGATATACAGCACATCTAGAACTTTAACTTCACTCCAGCATCCATATGTGGCCATAAAATACAGCCTCTTAAATGTAAAATGTAAAGATTTCCCTCTGCAACAAAGGCATAAAATATTTCAGTCCCAAACAAGTATTTGAGCGTATGAACATGATCTTTCACTTCATCTAGGACTACCCACCCAGTAAACCAAGCTGTATTCTTTCTGGGTGGCTCAGAGAATAGCATATTACAGTGGAAACACCCATTTATTTCATTTACTGCCATTTATAATATTTTCCACTATTTGCAGATAATGAATTCATCCACTTTTTGCCAAGATTATGCAGCCTGTTTTATAGCCAAAATTATCCAGAATCCTTCTAAAAATGTGTTACCCTTCATTTTCCATGATTGCTTAGTGGTTCTCTTGGAACAGGACCAAGATCAACCACATTAACAATGCACAGCAATAACTGAACTGTCATGCTCCCACTCTCCTGGCAGCAGCAAGAGTGCCATCGAGCTGGTCCCTGAAGTGCGCACGGCTCCAGAGCACAACTGCTCAGGTTAATTAAAGCTGTTGGATGAGAAATGAGGAATTACTTTTGGAGTCCTTTCCTCTGCATATCCTTCACTGCTCTTCTCATAAAGGTAGATCCATTTCAGATTATCTGTTGTCCTCTTGGCGCCTCTTCAGCTCTCAGGGATGAATTGTGCTTGTAGAGCAGAGCAGAGCAGTGTGGAACAGCCCTGCACAGACCCAGCTGCCGGCCCTGGGAAGGTGGGCACACATTTGGAACATCACACACCACCCGGAGCAGTTCCCAATCCAACCGAGGACGGAACAGGCGCTCCACGAGCGAGCCCACGCGCAGGGCGCCGCACCAAGACACGAGCCAGGCAAGCAGGACAGGGTGGAGAGGGACAAGTCCTTCGTGGTGAAATGGTGTGCACGGGGTCGGTGCTGATTTCCTAGCCCAGAGCTCCCCGCCGCCCTGGCGGGCCCGGCAGCGCTGGCCTGCTGTGGAGGGTGGAGCTGCAGCAGCGCTCCCTCCCGCTCCGCCAGGGAAGGGGAGAACAGGCCGGCCACATCTGCTCTTCTCTTGTGCAGCCTCTGGCAGCCGACAAGGCCCATGCAGGGCTGAGAGAGAGAGAGGGCTCCTTGCCATCACCAGGCTCAACAGCTGGGCCCAGCATGTAAGATGAAGCACATGCAAATCTTTGCAGGAATTCCTCACTGCTCAGCCTCAGGGTTTGATCTTGGAGTCAAGGAAATCTAGCCCAGGACCTTGCAGGAAAGAAGTAGTGCCTGCCCAAAGGTTCCAGTGGTCAGTGTTAGCAGTGATAACAGAAGGAATCACACTAAAATTAGAAAATAAAGGAAAAAGCTAAACAAAACAACCTTGTGTTCATTTTTCATAATTTCACACAAAAAAGAAAGTGAGTGTAGTAGATCTCCTAACAGCCAAACTGTCCTTGTTCCTTAGCATTATCACTATTTTCTTTGGCACCGCTGGGAATCTCTTAGTGGGAGCTATGAGGAAGGAGAAACTCTGTCTCAGCAAGAGGCTCTGTAGCAGCCAAAATCTGTTCTGCACCCAAATCAGCTGCGAGACTGAAGCCGAGCAGTCAGTGCTGAGCCAGTTAACCAGCCACCATGTGTGACTTGGGAACCAGGCAGGCAGGGGAACCTCACAGCAGGTTGAATTACGGCCACTGGAACAAAAACAGGTTGTCATGGCATAAGTGAAGATTTCTCAGCACTGACAACTGACAGCCCTGCAATAAATATTAATGCTCCAAACTCCCACTTGGATTCTCATAAATACTCCAGACTTTGCCAGGAACTCCTTTCCCTTTGGCCACTCCATTATTCAGTTTTACCACACGTAGATGGTTGGGGCCTTTATAATTTCTCCCTTCCTCCACAGGCAGCACTACTTTACCCCTTCATCCAGAGCAGGCGCTGCCACATCACCCAATCTGGCCGAGGCCTCTCCAGCCAGCCCAAAACACACTGATTTTTTGGGCTCCTTCCCAGTAACATCTTGAGGCCCTAATAGTCATCCAGTTGATGTCAATGGAGCAGGATCTCAGCTGATTAGCTTTATATCCAGACAGGTTTGTTTAATCTTCATCTCTCACTCTCTCTCTCTCACTTTATTTTTTTCTTTTTTCCTTTTTTTTTTTTTTCCCAGGCTCTTTGATTCCTTCTCTGGTTCTTCTCAGGGTCTCCAAGTTTCAGGCACTTCTCTAAACACCCTCTAATGTTTTGATTTTTGATGGTTAAATTTAAACAAAACTTAAAAGCTTTTTCCAGCTATTTTTACTCATTCTCAGAGCCATTTATCAATCCCACAGAGAGCCTAGATTCCCCCTATATGAATGGATCACCCTCTTTATGGGTAGCTAATGTGTAACCTCCTTTATTCCACAAAGATAAGAGTCTGGCCTCTTCCTTCTGGGTAAAGCAACTACAGGCCACTGAATCCTTCCTGCTCCAGACATGACCACTTGTAGGGCATGTCCTTCCAGCCCAGCACTGAGGGTACAGCCTGCCCATGTCCTGCCAGCCCAGCACTGAGGGTACAGCCTGCCCAGCCGGGGTGCCCTCGAGGATGCCGCCATGTACCCTGGCTGCAGAGGTGCCCATCTGATGTGTGCTGGCCCTGCAGGCAGCACAGCTGCACTCAGGCACTCCCATGTCCAAGGTGTGCTTCCTTTCCAAGCCCAGCCCAGCCTTGGTGCTCCTCCTGTCAGCCCAGCTCCCTGGCAGGGAATCTCACTTGCACTACTTGCACTTACGGGAATCTCAGAGGTACACAAGACAGAAATGTGTGGCCTCTCAAATCCTCTAAACACTGTCCAGCTGCCACTAAAAAGGTACCCTGACTTGCAATTATTTTTTTTTAATTTTTTTTTTTTAATCGGCAACTACTCCGTGCTTTTGTACAGAGCCATAGGAATTTTATTCTTGGACCAGTAGATAACCACAGCACATCTCTCCCAAGTTTCCAACCTCACAACCATTTCTCTTAATTTTGAAACTTTAAAGGAAGAATGCTGCTTTGGCTTCACAATTCTGCACAACTTGTTAGAACCAGGGGAGAATGTTACAATACCAAGCCACATGAAATGGAAACATTTGAACAGACCTTTGGGCTGGATCCCTCGCTTCCACCAAGCTGCATTCAACCCATGACTGAGGAGTGTGTCTGGCTTGGGTAAAAGACAGTTTTCAGCCTCAAGTCCTGGTGGCCAGCAGGAATGGTTTGACCTCCCAGTGCAATTAAGAACTGCCTCAAGCCTACTCAGAATGGTGTCCCTGACCCAGGGGAGCTCCTGGGGACTTCCTGAGAGCTGGAGACAGCTGAAGGCCTGCAGCTGTGCTGTACTCAGGGACCTCACTGCCATGAGCAGCTCTTGCCTGACACCTTTGGCAAGAGGCTCCTTGGGATGCACTGCCAGCTTAGCAATGCAAGGAGACCACAACAGTTCCAGGGAACCGTTTTCCCTAAGAGGAAATGAGAAGAGAGCTGAAGGCACTGGCAAGCCATACATTAGAGATTTTGGTTAAAGCAGCTAGACTGCACTTTGGAACAGCTACTTTTTGCAGAGCTTTGTTCTCCTTCTGCACCCACTGTGTCCCCATTATTCATTGCTCCAGCTGTAGACAATGCTTTTAGTTTAATCCTCCAAATTGTACTTTCCTATCACAAATTTCCACACCGCAACAGGGCTTAAAATACAAAAGAGGTATTTAAGTGATGTTCTTCTCCTGTAGACTAGCTGGCTCAGACTCTGCATTTCAGAAGGACACAGCCCAGCTATGAGTACAATAAAGGAAGCGTATGGGGAAAATCAAGGTTAGGAGGAATCAAACCAGATATTCAAGAGAGATGGACTTCCACATGGCAGAGCTGTACTGGCCCCTACACAGCTCAGATATTCGTGGAGTTGCTTTTGTGGGCACAGCCTTGGCCACCTAAGGTACCCCATCTCAGGCTGATCCTTCCTTGGGCTGGGCTGCTCTGCTTCCCAGAGCAGACATAGCCATTCCCTGGTCCCTCTTTCCTTGAGAGGAGTAGGCAGAAACAAACCAGCATTAGTTAGGCCAGGAGCCCATGCCATTGTGCTCATCCTCCAACATCACTTCAAATAAACTCCCCCAGGCCTGGATCTGGAAACACTTCACAACACAAATGCTATAAATACAGACAGAAGCCAAAAGCAGAATGAACCCATGAAATGGAGGCAAAGAGAGAGAGGTATGATTTCAGCTGAGATAGAGTAATGGCTTTTCAGGGTTCCTTTTTGTCAGATTCCTCACCTTCTCTGTCAGGATGTTCTTCCAATGCCTTTCATATTTCCTGTGAAAGACCCTAAGTTCCAGAGCCCCAGCCTATCTGCCATCCCATTGCTGTCAGGAAAGAGCTGATGAGAAGGTGATTGTTAGGGATGATTACAAGGACTTTACAAACACAGGAAAGCATGTTCTGCATTAATTGCTGCTCTATGTCAGCTAATTTGGCACCATGACAAATGCAACTGGTAGTATCTAACAAGCTGGGGGATCGGGAATAATTCTGTTTCAGTACAGTATGTCCAGGGAGAAGAATCAACCACTAATCCCAGGTGAACAGCTCCTTTATAAATATATTAGCAACATAATGGAGGGCTTTTTAATGGGATTATAACCACACAAGCAGACCCCAAGCAGCTGCTCTCCTACTCAAAAGGAACATGGCTGACAATAAGATTTAAGGAACTAAATGAGGGGAAAAGGAAAAACATTTGGCGTGGCACTCTTAAATGACCTTGCTGCTTAAAAGGAATTGGAACATACTGCATACATGAAAAGAAAATCAAATATGCTTAAAGCAATCTCTTTGGGCGTGCTCATCACTACTTGCTCCCACTGGTCCTCTATCAAAAGCAGAGAAAATGGCCAAATCAAGGAGAGCTCATCTTTTCATATACTAGGGACAGATTTTAAAGCCAAAGAGATTTTGCTCACACACTGAGTAACCAAGGGGTCATTGTCAAGGATGGCAGGGCCCACATATTGTGGGACATCCTTTGTGTTACACCCTCTGCTGAGCTGAAATAACTCTTCATCCTGAATACACTTTATCAGCTCATGCTGTGGCTATTGGAGTGCGCGAGACGGTCTCTGGGTGTGTTGTTTGAGTGTGTGTACACGGGTTGGACTCTGATCTTCATGACTGCACTAGACAATCTTTAAAGGTACCTTCCAAGCCCACTTCTAGATATAAATATATATAAATGTGCATACTAAAAAGGACAGACATGAGGCAGCCACTGGGAATGACCCTGTTGTGGCAAGACCAAGAGAAGACACAAGTGTCATTCAGAAATTCCTCCTGACATATTTTACAGGACTGTCAAAAGTCACGGCTTGAGATTCAATTGATAGTAACACCTGGATTATCTTTCTTACCATCACTTTAACAGAGAAGTATAAAGATGGCATTGAAACTTACTAAAGAAATCTTTTTTTATTTTAAAGTTGATGAAATAATGAAAGACAACTGTGTCTGTATAAATGGCACATGCACCACAAAATATAATACTTGCCAGTTTGAGTCCTCACTTGTTTGCAGTTCAATGGCTCGAAGCTGAGACTGGGATTTGGCTCTGTGGCTTTGAAAGGAGCACAGTATTGTACAGAACATAACTGTTATGGGATACAAGTATTTGCAGCATGTAGCTGCTCCAGCAAGGACTACTGAGGCAGCTTAACCTTAGCTATCCACTTCTGAAGTCCAGATATAATTTGTGCAGCTCTGAAATTCTGTTACCAGAGGCCCCTAGTCAGGGTGCCAGAATGACCTGCAAGAGCATTTGAGCATTCATTTACTACCAACATCCCTGTAAAATTCTTTTGTTAGAAGCAGCTAAAACACAGGCCAGAGACACACCAAGGCTGACAGCCCCACACTGCTTGTCTGCCATCCACTGGTACCAACAAAATATCCCCAGTGATTCCAGCGGCTTGGGATCAGACCCACACGTTATTCTTGAACACCTCTTTAACCTCCAGGGCTTGACCTCGGGATGCCCTGGCAGCAGTCCAGGTGACACCTCCTTCTGAAGAGCTGCACGGAGCACTGACCTCGATCTCCTGCTCCCAGCACTGCTGAGCCCACGGTGGTGGCACAGGAAGTGTCTAAGGTAGGTATTTCTGTCCACGTGCATTGTTAGCAGGGTACCAGGGCATGTGAGGGCCCAGCCGGCCCCAGTTTTCACGGCTCTGATGGCAGGTTAACAAGGTTCCCTGAATTCTCTCTGCGCTCTGTGGGTTCTTCATGCGACACCACATGTTGGCAAGTACCTAACTGTGTCTTCCAAAGCAATTTCCAGCTGTGGGAGTGCATCACTTCCAGCCAAGTAACCTGAGTGTCTTCCTGCCTTTTCTGTAGGACATTAATCACAGCTATGAAAGCTCCTCATCTTGAGTCTAGCGGGTGACAATGCTTCTGTAGTGCCCATCCACGATCCCCTGACACATTTACATTTTGCTAATGATAAGCTCTGGGTGCCATGTGCTAAAAATACCGTGACTGTGGAGAGAATTAAGTGTATCTCTAGTGCCTGATTCAGGAGAGCAGTTAATGCTGTGATTAAGTCCATGGCTAGTCAGGACAAGACAGCTTATGTTAAAGAGAGCTAAGTATGTCCAGTAGTACCATCCTATAACACCAACTTCCAGAACTGGGACTGTACCAAGACTGTGGAAGGATATCCTTAAGGAGCTAAACAACACCAAAACCCAGCTGTCTGGTACTCAAAGGACAAGATGTGCTTTATCACAAGATGTAACTTTAAATTTATATATTAAAAAAAAAAATCCAAAGAGGCTACACTGCACACATTCCCTCCTGCTAAAGAAAGAATGAAAAAGTCTGCATGAGCTATTAGGCAAACTGAATAACACAATGCTGGCAGGAGACACTCAGAGAGGAATTATAGGTGCCTATTAGAATCCCTACAAAACCGAGTAACAAATGCTGGAATTAAAAACGCAGGCTTGCAGGGAGACAGGGGCTTTGAGCAGCACAGTATTTCAGATCATCTTACTGAAAGCTTCAAAATGTCATCGGCTTTCAGCCTGAAATGCGTCAGCAATCGTTTCATTTTTATCAAAACACAATTAGGCTGTGGTGAATGACAGCATAAATCTTAAATAGGAAAGATACAGGATGAAAGACCACCAGGGTGGAACATAACTGTAAACCTCTCCATAAAACTGCATTTGAGTTCTGATCATATACACAGGAACTCCTTTAAATGATCCAGCAAGAATCCCAACTCGCTGACTTCCAAAGAAAGTGTTACCAATTAAGCGGGACAAACTTTAACAGTCAATTTTAATTACGCTATGAGATTCACCAATCAATTCCCAGCTCGAGCTGAAGTTTTTACTAGCAGCGACTGGAACCAATTTACGTGCTTTTATGTTGCGTCTAGACTTTAATAAATGGTCTAAGCACAGAGCAATTCTCTGCCAGTATTGAACAGTTCTCATGTACATTGAAAAATGCACCAAGTTCTCTAAAATGCTCCCGTCTTTGTGCCTTGGAACATCCCCCTGAGGAGCGGGTGCAGAGCTCACAGCACAGCACATAAACCCCACCCTGGGCACTGCTGGCAATGCACAGCAAGGTGGTGATGGCACACAGTGTCCTGCAGCTGGCTACTCTTCTCTTCAGACTGAAATGCAATAGCTTTGCTGCTTACAAGACATGGTTCCTGCTAGTATTAACCCAAGGTCATTAGGTTGAAAAAGATCTAAACAATATGGGCAGCTATAAATATTTAACTGATGGCCCAGAAAGGTACATCCAGGCAATCCTTCATACACCTACAAACCTTATCTTTCTGTCCTGCCACCCCTTCTCTGGACCTCTCAAGGTCCTGATTAAGCTGTGGGCTTCAGTGCTGAGGGAGCTGAGCATGCAGTCAGCTCAGGAGCTCTGATGCAGGAGAGTGAAGCAGCTGGTTGAGAGATGCAGCCTGGTGTAAGCATGGCAGGGCCTACTGCAGCACACTCAGCAACGCTCTGGCTGTAGGAGACTCACCGCTGCGGCACCACTTTGATCACTGCTGTAGGTCATGGAATCACTCTGAAGCCAAAACAGTCTTGTTAAAAAATTAAGTTGAATTACCATTTAGGGAGCTCTGTTGCATTTTTTCCCCTTCCCTCCCTTCCTCCTTTTTAAACATGCCTGTCAGGAGTGTGAAATTGTGTGCATTTATCACTACCCTGCTGAGCAGAGCTTGTTAAATTAAGAAAGACTTATTTAATTAAATGGATTGATAAATATTCCTATACTTGTATTCAGAAGCCACTGTATACAATTTTAATTTTTAGAAACTGAGAGGTTGCTGTAGTTGAGCAGAGCCTCTTAGGTTGTTTCCTGCTGAATGATGTCAGACTAATAATCCTCCAGGCAGTCCTGTATGCCAGAGGTCTGACAAAGTTGGGCACCCTGTCCTCAGGAAGCAACACAAAGATTTACCAGCCACTGTATTTTCAGAAGAAGCAGCAAACAGCTCTGGAAGTGCTGGACCAGCTTGGCTGCCACCAGAGGTAACAGCCATGACACCCAGGAGGGGCTGTTTCCATGGGGCAGCAGCACAGAGCTCACTGGGGCAGCAAGGGGCAGTGGGAGCCCCATCTCTGGTGGCCCATGCCAGTTACCAGCTGGGCTAAGATGTCCAGGCTCTGGGGCCACGTGCACTGACACAGCAGGCACCTGCAGGCAGGGCTGGATGTGCTCTGGAGGCCACTGCTTTGGCCAGCACATCTTGAACATTGTCTCTGCAGCTATTCTAAATCTGTGACATGAAGCAGGACTCTTCTCTGAAGTACAGTAAGAATAGATAGAGAAAACTCTGCTTCAGGGATGGGACAGCGTAGGCAAAGAGGACTGAAGGAAGGGATGGGAGAAACTAATAGATGAGGTTACACATCTAGAATCAGCCAGCAGGCTGGTACCAAGCTCAGAGCAGCACCTGTCAGCCTGGGTCCCTGCTCTGTTCACAACAGTGCTTTATCCAAGGTGTGTGTTGCTCACCAATGCTGCCAGAATGAGCAAAGCAGACTTGTACTCTGGCAGCTGAAGCCTTCACTTGACAAAACACCCCTTGCTCTCAAGGATTAGTTTTGCTGAGTGGCAATAATAGCTTGTAAAAGCCAAATAAACTCTAGTGCACCGCATGTTGCGGGGTGCTGGGATTGGATGGGGAGCTGTAAGCAGTCCTTTTGCAAAGACAGTGAGTGTTGTTCATCAACTACAATGTCTGTGGTGGGCAATTTGGTCACCTTTCAGGGAACTCACTCTAGCACAGGATCCCTGCCAACATAAAGAGCTGGCCAAAGCATTGTGCTTTTCAAAGCGGAAGGATTTTCTTTCCTTCTGTCTCCTTCGGAAAACATACCAAACTCCGGGCAGTCACAGCGATCTCTGTTGGTGAGAATAAATTATTAGCAATTAATAATCTTCTGCTTCTTGCACACTTCCATAACCCAGAATAATATACAATGTGAAGATTCACAGCCTTCTGAGGAAGCACCGTGGTCCCCAGCCTGACCTTCCGAATTCCATAGGCCCAAGCACTTCCCTGCGCGGTCGCTGCCCGCAGCCCAGCTCCTGGGGCTGAGCTGCAGCAGGGCATTCAGAAAGACATTCATGGTGATTTATGGCCACCAGTCCTGATGGGAGAGCACCACACAAAGCAGTTCCTGTCTTGAGCTGCGTGGAATGAATTGTAGAGCTGAACCGGTTCATGGGTTTGAAACGCCTGTAATCCAGAAAGATTCTCTCTGATTCCTGGCGGAAACAGTGCGTAGGTGGCTTATAAAACTTCCTTTCCACACTGACCCCACATCCAAGAAAATGGTCAGGATCCCTTGTGTTCCTTCAAAGGCTCAATTGTTACTCAGGCCAGCCAGTTAGCCATGGAAACAACTATATTCCATTCCTCAATCTCTGACATAGCTAAGCATGGTGTAAGACTGTGATTCACAAGTCCTTCCTCTGCTGAAGTTGTAATGCCACTTTTCAGTGCATTGGTTACTTATGGTTCCCATGCCACAGTTTGTAAATCCCAGGTTCTAATTTCACTGGCAGATAACCTGTTACCCAGGTATGTTTCTTCACAGGAGTTACAAAACAAGTGGAGAATATCCTGGTCCCAGTGAAGCCACCAGGAGTTTTGCCAGCCTGTGTCCAGCAGGGCAGCCAATCCCCTGTGGGAACAGTACCCATTCCAGTACCAGCACAGGTACCAATTCCAGCACCCACCGAGGAGAGGAAAGGAATCCTTTTATTAGCATCAGGAAGTTTTCTGTTTCATGACTGTAAATTCCTGTCAGGTACAATCTCTGAGGGTTTTATTTAGGAGAGGCTACCTAAGCCTGCAGCCCCACAGAGCCCCAGATGTGGCTGTTGCTGTGTATGTGCACATGCCTGTGTCTAGTGACAGATGTGCTCACCCTGCTATTTTATACAAGATATAAAGTATTAGTAATTCAAATGCCAGAAAGTCATCAATTAAGTTACAAGGCCCTTCAGATTCTGTCAATAGCCATTCCATTTCAGCATGGGTTGTACCTGCCAAGCACACTCATGTGCCCTGTGGAAATGTTCTTTACAATGCAAAGCATGGCTGCAGCTTCATGTTTACCCTTTCAAGTGATGTAAACCTGAGAATAAATCCACCTGTCGCCCTATCTTCAGTGAGGTCACCAAAAACCTCCCTTCTGTTTGCAAACAGCTTAGTGGCTACCAAAGAGCACTCACCAATTAACTTACTCCAAACAAAGATTAAATCCTGATTAATCACTGAGAAGAGTTAAATCTAAGGAGAGTGCCAGGCACTGAAAAGTCAGATTATTCTGTAGTAAATTATTGCAAACTTCCGTGCTGGAGCTAACTAGAATTGAACAAAAGAGGATTTTAATATCTGAAAAACAAAGTGAAAGGCTATAAAACTGGAGAAAGAAAATAATAAAGAACAAGAGAGACAGGGTACCAGGAAAGATAACAATAATGACTTAATCAAGCAAAGTATACATTTAGGTGATAACCTGGGGATGGGGAAAAAAGGTCAGGTCTGAGTAAGTCTGTTGAATAGAGATGAACACTACTTTCCTGTAGGGTTTTTTAAAAACCAACAGTGTATCAAACTGCCAGCTGTCCAGTTGGAGAGTTGAGAGCACACAGCTTTCTCTGGGCTAAGATCTTGTGGTTTCAGGGGATGAAAATGCCTCCAAGGAAGCAGACGTTGCAAGAAGAAACACCGTTTCCCCAAATTTTCATGGGAAAGCCCAAATTCTTAGTAGGCAAAAGCCTGGATGTTTTTGACTTGGGCTAGCCCTTACCAGAGCTGGGTGTGAAGTTTCCTTCTCTGCCTACCCAAACTTCAGAAATGCCTCCTTAAATAAACTATATGGAATGTAAGCTAGCACAGACTTTAAGGAAAAACTAAAACAACTGTTGCCCCAGTCCAACAGCCTTGAGCAAACATGCTACATAAGTAACCTAACAGAATTATGCTTTTTCATCTTATTTTATCAGAAGCAAAACTTTTAAAGCTTAAAAAAAAAAAGCAAACACAAACTAAAGAAAGAGGGAAAAATAGCCCAACACAAGTGATCTCTATGTTGATCAAGGTCCATGAGCTGAGCTCTGGGTATTTTTGGTAAAAGCAGTTCCATAAGCAGCCCTGGGATCTTTCTCACTGTGCTGCACCACTGTAAATTGAATTGCTGGTGAGCTACATAATACAGCATGGTGTTTGCAAAGCCACTGAGACTTGGCTTTACTCCACTCCTATTACATCAGTAAGAGTTTGACAATTAAATTCAATAGTAGAAAAGGTAAATGGCAGAGTCTTGTAGGTTTTTTTTTCAGTAGGATTTCCTAAATAAGTCTGGCTAACACTGTAGGGGCATGTATGGGATGTTGTTTGCTAGAGCAGCTACAGTGACAAACTTTTTCATGATTTGTCCATAATGATAAACACATCTGTCTTAGGCAGGGACTGTTATTTAAGGACTGGAGAATGATACTTTTTTCTTGAAGCATTTGTTCAAATTATATGTTTTTCTTTGATTTTTTCTTTCTATTTTTGGTAAGACAAGATCAAGAATAGGAGAGAGAGAATGAGAGAAGAGGAGGGAGGGGAAGAAAGAAAGGGAGGATGAACGAGAAAGCAAGCAAGTGCTAAAGAGAAAAAGAGACAAAAAAGGACAAAAGAAAAAGGAAAGAAGATAAGCAAAGCAAGCAGCTGGTGCTGAAAGTGAGCAAGCCTCTTTCTCTCTCTTTTTCTTCTGTCTTTTAATAAATCATTGTAGCAGCTTTGTGACAGGTCTCTGTTATCCATAATGCCCAAGCAAACAGCTTTTCTTTCAGCCTCTATTCAGCTGGCTGCCAGGGAAGCAGGAGTGCAGGCTGGAAACTTCAGTGGCTCAGCCTGCTCCCCTGTAATTCAATTAGAAAAGCAAGCATGAAGTCAATATTCATTGCGCCAGGCAGCACAATGAGATGGTAATGAGCATGTTCACAAAGGAGATGGGCTTCATGATAAGTTCTTAAAGAGGAGCTGCAGCGGGTGACCCTCTGCACAACTGGCAAACACACACGGGCATATGGGTCTGTCCCCTCTGGGATTTACCCCATCCCTCACCATCTGTATCCAGGGCAGACGGTGACTGCGAATCCAAGGGAATCTCACGATACGCTGTCCTAGGTGACCCCATCCAGCTGCTTTGCATCCCTGAAGGGATGTGTTCCTTAAACACCCAGGCCCCAGAGCAACACATACAACCTGCTGGATCACAGGCAGTGCAGGTTCAAGGAACACAGAGCTGTGACTCCCAAGCCCAGCAGGGATGCTGGGCCTGTGGGGCACAGACCAAGGAAACAGTGAGAGAGAGAGCTTACAGCACTCCATGTGCTGCCATCTTATCACAAAGCTCCCATACCTTCTCGGTGATGTCTCATGGGCATCTCCTTGTAGCACTGACTCCTTCTTCCTCACAGCACAGCCACCACACTGCAGCCCTCCCCTCAGCCAGCTCACCCACTCTTTTGTAGCACTCTTCTTCTTATTGGGCACAGCTGTGGCCTGCTAAGGGCAGGCCTGTTCCTGACTTTGGGGATTGGTACAGCTGCAACTCCTCAGGTGTGAGACTGCCTTCTGCACTGTCTGTATTCTCTTACATTCTATCCCCCCACATCCATGGAAGCACAGAGGATGAAGAACTGCACCCTTGTACTTTTGGAACAAGGCAGAACTGGGTCCTATAACCATGAGAACTTGGAGCATTTGTGCTTTAAACTGATCAGGACTGGGTAAATAAATGCTGGACCTAATTCTGCAGCTCCCTCCAGAAGGGCTCTCCAGCTGGAGAAGGTCTCCACAGGATTTCCTTTCTTCTCCTTTTAGCACTTTGCTGGTGACAATAAAATATGTAATTATTTATTTCGTAAACATCAGTGTATTTAGTTGTAAAAATAATGAATGATTGAAGTAGTAATTAAAAAACAGCATTGTGTGTACAACCCCAGAGCTGCCCTGTTCTAATTTTGCTTTGGGATTCAGTATTCCAGATACTACTGAATTTGTTCCTTTTCAAATTACTTCTGTGGTAAAGCCCAGGGACCCTCACAAAGAGACTTGGGTCTCGTTCTTTTCAGTGCTCTACAGAAAGAACCAGTGGCCCCAACTCTAAGCAGGCAAACATGAGAAACAGAAAGTTTTTTCTTTCCTTCTCCTTTAACAAAAGGCAAATAGTGCACACAGAGCTTATATAAGTTCCCTGAGGTCACGTGAGGTGTCACTGACAGAGTCACAAATTGAATTCAGATTCTCAGGCTCTCGGTCCCAGTTTGTGTCATATTGCTGTTCAGGGCACTCCAAACTTTTAATGCAATTTTCAGAAACATGTTGTAATTTCCCAAAATTAATCTCTCATCCTAATGTCTATTAGTGTTCCACATATCTCCAACATCTGTAACAGCTGCTTAATATGCTGGTAAATAATTAATACAATTCAGGAACAGGATATTTTCTCAAAATCAGGAGGTGTTTTTCAACACTGCAGATGGCAACACCCCATTTTTTACTTTGGAGCCCAACAAAAAGGAAGTAAATTTTGCCATTCTTCCTGATTCAAAGAGCCTCCAACTGCTAATAATAGAAGTGAATTGCTTCATGGGCAGTCGGAAGCTCTTGGTGCCCTATTGGGCCAGCTCTTCAGCTGCTACAAACCCACAGAGCTTCACTGGAGGCAGTTTGGCTTTGTCAAGTCACACGAGCTGAGGGCAGATGTGTTTGTGTTTCGCTGCCCACTGACTCTTCCTCTGAGACTGATCCAATCTCTGCACCTCAAAGGGAGGATGGAGCACTCCCCGCAAGTGGAGCTAGACCCAGGGATGGAACAGGTAGAACAGGTTGGCTGGATGCCTCTCACAGCCATTCCCCTTCTCCAGAAATCCCCATGGGAAAGGCAGAGGTACGTCTCAGAAGAGGAGAGCCTGTCCCAACAAGCCATGCCAATGTCCTGGCTTAGACAGCCACCCCTCTGGAATGTCACACGGGACAGCAGCAAAGCACCTTGGAACAAGACTGCTTTCTTCTGACACTGCCTGAGAGATATGAACACAGGGAAGAGTTTCATCTCTGAAGCTGCACACACTCAGAGCTGCTGCTGCTGCTGTTCACAGTTTACAACAGCTTTCTTGCCCCAACAGCAATTTGTTGGTATTTGCCCGTAGTTTGCAGGGTTAGAGACCCTTGGTGGACATGAGCCCCTTCTCCTGGCAGAAAAGATCTGATGCACAGAACAGATCAGAAGAGAACAGATGTGCATTCACCGTCTGTAGGGAATTATGTCAACAAAGGGCCAGATCCCAGGACTTTCCCTTTTGGTTAATGTGCAACTGTCTAACAGACTAGAAAAAAAGGGGTAGGATAGCCACATCTTCCCTAGGTATTTCTGTTCATTCTTATTATTATGTAGAAGGCCAGATAAGAAATGCTAGTCACTCCATATATCTATACATAACGTAATTATACTCTCCTTATGCTTTACCAAGCATATAAACACCAATTTTCACAAGCAAATGCAATTATGGGTACCCTCCAAAGGCCCAATATGTAAGGTGTAGCCCTCATTCCTCTCAACTGGAAGTCAAATGTCCCTGTGTAACTCCTGCATTTAGCTGGTAGAAGTAAACTCAAAGACTTCCCCTTTCTTATTTTAGAGGCAGCACTCTCACTCTTATGTAACAAAGGCAAAATCTGTTGAGGTCAGGGATTCAAAGGCACCAGCTCCATGCCCTGAACAGCCTTTGCCTGTCGGTGACAGCCTGGGAAGCTCACAGCACCCTGCAGGAATCTCTCCCCTCAGCTATCACTCGTCCCTGTCAGACCCCACAATCCTGTTTTATGCTCCGTGCTTTGACGGGAGGTGCTGTCTGCACAATATCCTCAGCTGAGAATTGGGTTTTGCTGGAGACATTAATGCATGTAATTGGCACATGCTTTTCTGGAGTATTTCTATCACCTTTCAAAGATAGAGACAGCCAAATCTCTCCTCCACTCATCAAGGAGATGCTTAAAGCATCAAGTGGGGAATTCCAGGCCAGCTTAGAGATGGTACTTACTTTACATTTTCTCAGGCAGCAAGGTAATGTGGGACCCAGACTGTCACAGTGTTTATTTTGAGTTCCCTGGTGAGAAAAACATTTTACACTTCTCCCGTGAGGTTGAAGCCTCCCTGCCCTCCTGGGGAACTCAGGCTATCTCTGCCACTCGTGCAGCTGCTGATACTTGACTTGGCCCATCCCCAGTGAACACAAAACTGCAGTCAGTTATCCCAGGCCAGGCTCTAACTTCCACAAGGGTAAGGTAAGATCACACTCTTTTCTCCCCCTAGGACATGGTGCTCATTAGAGATGAGCTCAAAACTCATAAGCTCAGCTCCAAGAAAAGTACAGAGCTCTGCATCTCAAGTTCCTGACGTACTGATTTCAGTCCTGAACGAGGTAATCTCAAACTGGAAGAAGTGAGAAAAATATATTCAAAAGGGGAAAGGTGACCCTGTAATTAAGTGATTAGCCCAACCAGGGTTTAATTTCAAACACTGACTGACATAAGACTGCTTTGTATGCGTGGGCAGGTGGAGCTGTGAGCTCCCTTACTGTGCCATTTTAAGCATAAATGAGAGTTGATAACACTTTTCTCCCATTCTTTGCTTTGACTGTCTGTGTTTAGAGGCAGATGGCTTTTATTTGATCAGCAAGTAGCTTGCACAACAGCCCTCCCATCTTCTGAGAGATCTCTGTGCTGTGATACACCTTTTATTTGAGCACTGGAGAACACACCCAGATGAGAAGGAATGGAACACACCCCCAGGCTCTGTGCAACCTTCCAGCACAAGGGGGTGAATTTGGAGGTGGAGAAAAAATTATCTAGGTACAGGTTATAGTCAATGACCAACAAAATTGCTTGCTGAAGTCAGTCCAGCAGAGAAATTACAGAAACACAGAATGGAGAGGGTATTATGGTATTAATAATAAAGGTACTGCAAGCAGTGAACCCAGAGCTATGCAATTACAAGGAGACAAGCAGTGTACACAATCAAGAATCCTTATCAGATTGTTTGGTCTATCTTTTCCATTTAAAAGTGATGTTTAAACTGTGTTTATAGACAAAAGGTCTGATCAATGAACCTGTCATTTGGTCATGAGTAACATGGAAAAAAGTAATCAGGCGATAAAAATATTGCTATTTCTCCATTTGAGGAACAAAATGAAGATATTTCAAAAAGATTTTGACAAACCTATGCATCAGAAAAGTCAATTGTTACAGCTTTGAAAATTTCTCAAATACAAACATCTCTAAAGTTATTGGGAAATGAGATTTTCTGAAGGTAAAATAACTGGGAAAAAAGCATACCCAAAGATTTACTATTATTTAAGCTTTTTAGCTGCTCCCTAAGAAAATAAACTTGGAGTTAAACAAAAACTTTGCTGTTTTTCTACAAAATAAATAACAGTAACATTATACCTATTAAACAGGAATCAGCTGTATAAACAGTTTACCTGCCTCTGACAGCATCTAATGTAGAAAGAATTTCTGGGCAACTATATTCACAGGAGGAATAGCCCAAGTCATGGTAATCATTGTATCTCAATGTACAATAAATGTGATGGAGTAAGTACAACAGAAAATTACTTTAAAAAGTCCATCTTGACTGAGCTTAATCCCATTTTATACTTGAAAATGATGATAATCACCGTACTCTTCTCCTGCTTGTCACTTTAAACTTGCCCAGTAGTTGCCATCATAAGCCTATGATTCAAAATGCTACTGGTCTTTAGCCAGCTAATCTCTGTTCATTCATTTCTGAAACATGGGTGTCTGATTTTCCACATTCATTCCCTTCACCCACAAATAGACAGATGTTACATGCAATCTGAAGAAATTTTGCAGCTTGGAAACAAATCCCTATTTCTGTCATGTATTGCCTCTGGATTCTTTGATTAATTTCCATAAACTAAATCTGAAAAGCTCATAGGCCTCACATCAACCAAGCAAGTGAAGAACACACACACAAAAAAAAATCAATCATATTCATTGTACCATTCTCTGCAAAGCTGAGCTCTAACAACTCCATGATCAAACAATTTGCAGTTGTGAACAGTAAGAAATGGGAGCCTTTGAAATATGTCAACATGGCAGAATTGTATCTCCCCCCTACTCTCATCCTTCCCACCAGCTCAGCATATGTAAAGTTTTAGGTAGGGCATGTTCAAGTTGTTCCCACAATACAGAACTGAAGAAATGTATGCTGCTGCGGAACAGAGGCATGTGGAATATATATTTTATGTGCTCAGGAGCTTAGAAATGGCATGTAGGCTGCACATGTATTACAGACTCATGCCAGCAGAGCTGGATCATCAGATGCACAAGGAGAAATGATCCTGGTGGACACAGATGGCATTCAGGAGCTGCCTCTAGAGCCTTATTTGTATCAGCAGCCCGTTGGTGCTCTGGTTCAGCTCCTGACAAAAGGATCTATGACCATCTCTGCTAACAGGGTGCAGCTGCAGCAGGAGCATATCAGCTGTACAGCATACGGTACTTGCAACTGAGAGAAATCACCCAGCACAAATCTGGCATGAGATCTAGGGACAGAGCCTGGATGTGCAGGGATTACTTCCATTACTCTCTAAGGCACTACTCTATGAAGAATGAAAAGGGTTTGACTTCTATCTTGCCCCAGATTTTCTGCTGTCATCCTCATCAAAGCAACCACAATGAAAAACCTTTTCCTTTCAGCCTTGGATACTGATAGGTTTCACACTACTTTGAAAACAGCTTTGTTTAGTAAACAAGTCCCTTATATAACAATAACAAACTAGCTTCCTCTCATACAATTTCACCTTTATCACACCAGTAGTCACTCATCCTTTAGAGGATTTGCAGTAGCACCTGAATGCTAAATTCCTTCTGCTTCTTTGGACCAGATCCCCAGCTAACACAAACTAACTCAACACCCATGTCACAAAATATTCCCATACCTGAGCCAGCTGAAGATCCAGGATTTTTTTTGCCAGTGTGGGCGTTGCTCTACAGTAACACTGTTTCTGGTCCAAGTAATTCCCAACATTATGGTCATTCACCACACCACCAGACACAAAAAGGAGAGAGTAACCACTAGGAGTAAATAGTCTTTTGTGATTCTCTAGAACATGTGCATGTAGCTAACATATGGTCAACAGAAAAAACAACAAAAAAACCAAAAAAACCCAACCAGGGATATGGCCATAAATAAATCATATAAAAATCTCAACCTGCTGCTTTGGGGCAGACTTCAGTGCTCACTTCTCTCAGATGCTCTCCTGCCTCCTTCCTCACACCCTGAGCGCTGTCAGTTTGCTGTCAGCTTTACAGTATCAGGAGTGTGATCTCTCCGTGGGTACCCTGCTCAGTGTCATTTAAACTGCCCAATCTGCAAGGCCACCAAGGTCAAGGAACTATCAGGAGTAAGGTTTCTTAAGTGCAACGTGTGAGACACCATCTGACACTGTTTATAGATAGACTTAGCCTCTTATTGACCACAAGATAGAAGTTAAAAGCATTGCTTTGGGAGTTCAAATGTGTTAACCTCTGAAGTGATGTTTGAATTAGGGTTATAAAGGGCCTAAAGTTTTGATCAGAGGCTTGAAGAATAAAAAGGATTTGGAAAAATGATAGAGCAGGATCAGAGTAGCTACACTGAGTGTGCCAACTACTATATTATTGTTGATTTAATTGAGTCCATCTATCAGGTCTGTGCATTATGTGATCCAGTTCCAAAGATGTTGCCCTGCCACAGCTGACAAAATACAGACTATACACTTCAAATGCAGTTGTCGGTCTCTAAAGCAGGCAGTTAGAAAACATGCTGGCTGCTGCAGCAATCAATAATGGGAAGGGCAGTGTACGTTGGACTGACTCCCAAACAATTAAACTCTTGCCAGTGTAAAGTAAAAAACGATGCGAGGCCAGGCCAAGAGCTTGTTCACTGTTTGGCAGCTCGCAGCACTACAAACACTGATGGTTTAATAATCGGGAAAATTAACAAAGCTGCAACAGCAAAGGCATTTTCTGAGAGGTTTTCTGATGAACACACTGAAGAGGTAACAAATACACCTTCCCTTGAATTGTGTCCAGATGACACCTGGAATTCCTGATGCAGTTTTCCTGGAAGGTGACTCACAAAGGAGGAGGTTAGATACTTGTCACGGATTGCACATACAGACTATGAAGACACCTCACCACCTTCAGCTAAAGGAGAAATGCCTTTTATCCAGAGAGGAGGCATTTAACAGCTTAACTATTTTGGAACACTGGCCTTGGATTGAGAGTGAACAATCCAGCCCAGCCCTGAGAAGCAGGGAGGGAGAGTGTATAATGTCAGAGTGCAGCAAGGGTCAGTTGCTCCCTCAGGGACTGAGCGTGGTGACACAGCCAGGGACGGGCCAGAGAGCTGAGCAGGGCAGATCCAGGGTGACACTCCAGGGTCAGCCCTGAGCCTACCAGCCAAGCACACAGAGAGCTGAGGCCAGCCCAGGCCAGCAGACTGCAGGTAAGGCCTGGCACAGCAATGCCAGCGAGGGCACGGCTGTGACAAAACTGAGGAGCAGCATCCTATGGTGTCATGGGGGCAACAAGTG
Organism: Melospiza melodia melodia; assembly: GCF_035770615.1. Lineage (NCBI taxonomy): Eukaryota > Metazoa > Chordata > Aves > Passeriformes > Passerellidae > Melospiza > Melospiza melodia. The sequence continues at coordinate 117,036,745 of NC_086196.1, read as the reverse complement.
ACAGCCCCAGCTGGGCTGAGCTGCAGGACCCACAAGGATCATTGAGTCCAACTCTCAGCCCTGTGCAGGACACCCCAAGAGCCTCACCATGTGCCTGAGAGCATTTTTCAAATGCTTCTCTCAGGCTGGTCCTGTGACCATTTCCCTGGAGAGACTGTTCCAATGCCCAACCACCCTCTGGGTGAAGAATCTTTCCCTGATATTCAGCCTCAGCCTCCCCTGGCACACCTTCAGGCAAGCCCCACAGGTCCTGTCACTGCTCACCACAGAGCAGAGATCAGTGTTTGCCCCTGTGAATCCTTCCACACTTGTGATCTGTCCTGTACATACAGAGAAGAGGCAGAAAAAGTACAGAAGCTGCAGAGAAGCCCTGGTAGAAAGCTCCATGCTGCTTCACTTGTTACCATGGAACATGCAGGCACTGGCTGTTTCCCTCAACATCCCTGCCCAGACAAGGGTGAGCATATCCCTGCTCTGTTCCAGGAGGGATAACCAAAGTGGGTGGCATGGAGTCATCAGTGGCCACGGTTCCCATGGCCACAAAGGGAGGCTCTGACTGGCATTGCAGAATAGTCCTGAGAGAAACAGGCCTTGTGGCTCATGGCCCTGACTCATGCTAACAGCTGCAGCCTTGTTGTAAATCAGCTCAGTGTTTCACAGTGTGCAAAATACACGATTTCAGCATTATTCCTCTGAAACATGACAGGAAATGCTCTGTACTCAGCTTTCCCTGCTGCTTTCTACTGTGGGGTACCCTGCCTGCAGGGATGTGACAGGATAGGAGACCCATGCTCACCTTTTCTATCTCCATCAATTATCTGGGATAATATTCTCTTCATGCTTTTAACTTTCTCCACTGCACAGCTGAGGAGATGACAAAGTAGAGGTAGCTATTGCCCTTGCCTTAAACGTCATTTAGAATGCTCCTGTTACACACAAGCACACACAAACCTCTGAGCTGGATTTATCTTCAAAGACATTTCTCTTTCCAAAGATGGTGCATGTCTGAGACAATGAACATCACCAGAAATCAAATACTCCAGTGCCTAAATTAACATGGAACAGCTTGGCTTCTCTACCTCTCCTCCTCTCCCATACCACTCTTCGGCACATTCTTTTTTTGTTTCCCTTTATCTCGTTGTGTCTTGCTTTTTTGAGTCAAAAAAGCAACTGGATATAGAAATACCTGTTAAATAGATTAGCTTTCATGCCTCTGGTAAGACATGGTACTGTGTGATTTCTAGGCATGTGGACAGAAAGAGAAAACAAAGCAAAGCATCATTCTCAATACGCCAAACTCTCATTTCAGAGTGCCACAGAACACAGTTCCCTTTCTGTAACCCTGCAACAGAATGTGTGTCAAATCTCTGTAGACCAAACCCCAAATAGTTCAAGTTCAAGGCTGTGCAATGTTTCCATCTGCCACTCAGCCATCAGCCACAGAACTGCCCCAGGCATGATGTGCAAACAGACTGTCCAAGCACAGTCATCTGGAGCACCAGAGTCTCTGACTGATCAAAGAGACAACCAGTGTCAGTCAAACCAGGGAGTCCTAGACCTGGAGAGGACACCACAGGTATATCAAATAAAATTCCAGTCAACAGTGGAAAAGGAAGGCAGTGGCAGGGCAGTGAGTGCTTCAGAAGTGAAGAAGGTGGATTTTTAAGTTTAGTCTTACAGCTGTTCAGGTGAGGCGTGTGAGGAGCTTGGCCTGCCTAAGGAACTTTAACCACCTCACTTGGACATTAAACCAGTGTTACCTTCCTTCCCCCCCCCCCTAATTTTCACTCAGGGGCAGAGGAAATGCTGTTAGAAAATGGTTAGGACATAACATTTTGCAGCAGAAGGTACAAAATTGTGCTCAGTGCTTTATAAGGTAATGCACTGATTTGCAGTGCAGTCTAACTCAAACTGCCTGCTGGCTAACAGTCTCACTGAAACCCTGGGAAAACCAGACCAACACTCTGTGCCCTGTATAGAAAATCAAAATATACTTCCAGAGGCTAATTCTGACCTCAAAAGCTTTTTTGAGCTCTCTCATAATGCTAATATTTTTTTTTTAGGTCAGGACCATTTTAAATGGGTGTACATTTGCAGAAGCCATGTTATATATCACACAGAAAAGTTTTGTCTTGAAAATTTTAAAAAGTCCAGTCTTGACTTTGCATCTTTTAATGGCAGACTAAAACATTGTTGGTTGACTTAAGGAAGGTAATATTTTCACCAGAAACCACAAGAAAAGAAACATCCTAAATGACTAAAAATCCAGCTGTGAACTTAAAATAGAAATTTAAAAAGTCATATTTTTCATGTTACTAAGTTCAGCACTGTCTAGTCTTTGAAGAAATGGATTGGCTCGGCAGAGTGAGCCGGAGCACTCAGCATTCACACGGGAACTCTCCTCTGCTGTCAAGTGGCCCAAAAGCAGGGCTGTGAGACTGTCCATGTCCTGGCTGCTCACTATTAAATGGATCTGCTCGGGCCACCTTCGTGCTTGAAGGAGTAGTTTAGAGATGAAGCTTTTTAAGCTCTTTGTGGATGCTTTGTGCTGTTTAAAAACATCTTTGCCTTTACTGGAGAGATTTTCAAAGCTGAGGAAAGAATCTGTGGGCTGGACCCATTCTGTTTGAGTAGTAATTACACTCTCTCTCCCTAAAGGCCCTGTGTCTTAATGAAATAAACAGCGTAGCTCCCACTGTGTGCTAGAGAGGCAGGATCCAGTTCCATCTGCTCAGGGATCTTCACAGGAATGCTCCTAACTGAACAAGGCAGCAGCAGATAGAATCAAAGTGGAGCAAAGTGTTTGAAATGATTACCTCTAGCACAGTGATTAGTCTGTGTCACAGTTTCCACTGCCATGGAAGCTCCAAAACCCGTACCCACTGTTTGCCTCGGCATTCTGTGCTCACGCCATGCCCGCCCTGGCTGATTCCCACCTAACAGCCACCTTTAGGCCACGTGCCCTAAAGCTGCAGTGCCCAGTGCTGTGGGGATGCTGGAGGGAGCCCCTGCTAGCACTGGCTTTCTGTCCTGCAGGCCTTTCCCCTACCCTGAGCACTGAACTCTGCCCTGTTTCCCTGCTGCCCCGTGACTCACCGCAGAGCCACGCTGCCTGTGCAATGCAAGGCGCCGATCTCCAGCTCCCCAAACCCTACGCACTCCAAAGCAGGACAGTAGCAGAGTTCTAAAACTCAGCTGAACTCGTCTGGCTTCTCTTAGAACCAATACTCATTGGGAAAAAAATGCTGATTTGGTGAAATCAAGGCATTCCACAGAATTATTTTTACTTCTTGTTTCTTTAAGAAAGAAAAAACTAAGAAATGTTTCAACTTGAAACCTCTTTCGTTTCCCGACAGCTCATCTATCCAGCACATTGACAGCTCATCAGGTGGAGAGAGGCATCCAGCATCTGCACTCTATTACCCAGACAGAGCCAGGGGACCTCAAGCTTCCAGCTGATCACTGGAAAACTCTGTAGTAAGACAGCATTTATCTCAATTTAGAAGCTTCAGGGACAAGGTTCTTCAGAGAGTGAAAAATCAATGCAGCCCAGCGGAAATTGGCAAGTGCCAAGGCATTTGCAGGAGCTGGAGATTTGGGCCTTGTTTTGTAATATTTGATTAAAAGGGACTTCCACATCCCAAACACAGCACTGCCAAAGTTGAACATCAACTGTGTGAGCGGCCATGAGACAGGATGTGGAAAACTACTTTGTGTTAATGATTCTGTGCTCTGATCAATATTCTACAGCATCCCCATGAACAAGTTAGTGTTTCACAGAAGACAACACAGTGGAAGCAGCAGGTGTGGAATCTCTGGGTCACTGCCACATTTCACACTGCTCCAATCCCCTCCTGCAAATATTTGGAAGGCTGGCTGAAGAAAAATAATAAAATAATTGCACAAAATATGGGCTCAGGAATCACACTGGTCTATGAAACAGAGCATCTGATCACATGGGGTGTAGCTGTTTGGAAGATGAGACAGGCAAAGAACCCCAATGAATCTCTTCAATCTCTTTACGGTTGTTTATATCACATTAGGACATGATCACAATATGTCTGACCCTCATTTGGTATTTTTAAAAGATGCAAAACATTTAGACGGTGTATAAATCCTATCATTACAGTCACTGCAGGGTGTTTGATAGGTGTAGGCTCTCTTAATAAATTGTAGGTTTATTATGTGACCTCAATCTGACTGTTTAACAACCATTTTTTATTCAGTTGCCAGGAAAATCAACTGGCAATGTTTGCCTAATTGTCTGCCTTTGCAATGGGAAGGTTCTAAGAATTTCTCTTATTTAACGTTTTCTGCCAGCCTTCCTTGGAATTCTGTGATGCTCTGCTGATAAGCCAGACAGCCTCCACCTTGAAGAGCCTGTCTCATCCATGATTACAAACTTATGCTGCTCTCTCCACTGGGGCTTCACCAAGACCTCCTCATGGGCTGGAAGTGCCAAACTCGAGCCCACAGTGGCCACAGATCTGTACAGACATCCTCTGCTTGCCCACCAATCACATCTGATTTTCCCCACTCATTTTCCAAACCCCACAAGCCTGTTCTGGGTGTCTGAACAGTTAGTCTGTATCTCCTTACTTTACGAGGTCTGGAAGAGAATTAAGAATAACAGAGACATAATTCACTAACATGAGTGTGGAAAATATCTTTGGCACTGTCAAAACCACCTGTTAAAAGGAATATACCTAACAAAACTTTATCTCTCCTGATGGCATGAAACACTAAGCATTTTATCCCAAAGGTTTTCTCTGGTTTTTCTTTTCTTTTTTTTTTTCTGGATCAATTTACAATTCTACTATTTGAGCATGGTTTCAAACTGTTTCTGTCTGTAAAGTACCACCTAATTTTTCTTCCCATACATGGGAAGTATTCCTCTCCAGAAGCTTCTCCAGCTTATGTGTTGTTGGAAATTGAAAAGGGTTAAATATCTGGGTAGGAAGAATTGTCCAGCACAGGTCCAGGAAGTCAGCAGAGCCCAGTCTTTTTTTCTTTTTTTTTTTTTTTTAATTTTACATGGGCAATACAGGAAGAGACTGATAATTAGAAGAAAAACAATGAACTTACTCTCACAGTGCAGGGATAGAGAAGCTTATGAAGGCAATCATGAATTAAAAGTTCAGAGCCCAAGTTCTTAATCCTGAAACTAGAAGACAGTTGGGGAGAAGGGACATCTGTTCCTAGAACAAAAGGCCAAGAGGGACAGGATGGGGCGAGTTCAGCTTGTTGCTGCAGCTCCCCCTGAGCTGCCACAGAAGTTTGCTTCAGCCTGATATGATTTTTAGCTCTCTTTGGAAGATGCATTTGACACTGTGCTTGTTCTTGACACTTACTGTCACTACTAAACCCTTTTTATTCTTCTGCAGGGAAAGCTCAGTCACCGTATCTGTCTACTCCTATCTCCTTCCTTCCCTCTGACCCTCAGATCCAAGACATGAAGTTACATTTCTCTATTTCTTCCATCAGCTATTGTGGTATGAGAGTTCCACTAAGACATGGGCATGTTCCAAAAATAACATTCGAATAAAGACTTCTGTGTTTTTAAGACCTGACCCAAAATATTTATTTATCCAGAAGTTGAAATTCTCACGAGCAACGGGTGAAATTCTGAGGAGAGGAGATCTGCAGCAAGCCTGGACATAACTCTGAATCCCAGGACAACAAGTGCTATAATAGAGGCAATGAAAGATAAGCCATGAACAAAGAGTCAGCAGAAATCCATATATTAATGCAATTTCATAACTTGCATCAGTTACTTTCATATGAGAAGTGAGAATTAAAGCATAGATACACTCAAAAAACAATAGAAATTCCTACAAATCCTGGAATGACTTGCTACTGGCAGGGAATAATGGATGGCTTATGGCAAATAGGAGATCCACAGTTTCCCAGGAGGCTTATTCCCCCCCACTGCAGGATACAAATAATTCCCATTGACTTTAGTGCCTTTCCTGCCGTGAAGGACGAGGAATTTATTGGCTTCAGTGGGAGTTACTAATAGCTTGCATGAGGAAAATGAAGCTCTAAAGAAACAAATTAAGAATTACTCTGTCTACTTCTGATATCTATCTTAAATATTTCTCTCTATGTCAGCTGCAAAAAAACAACAAACAACTCAAATATCCTCATCTATAGAAACTAAAAAATTCTAGCAACATTGATAAACAACTGTACATGGTCAGGGTAGAGCAGAAGCAGCAACAAAGGCCTGAGGAGCTGAAATGTTTCTCATGGAAGAAGTTCTCTGTGAAGCATTTGTCTCCTGGGGAGATCTGGCCAGCCAAGAGCCAAGCTGCCTTCACCCTGCAGATGTGACAGGATTCCCTCACTAGCACGGTGTAGTGATCTCGCTGTGCCTGCGTGCTTTGTTTCATTCACCACCGAAGAGCAATTACATTTAAAAATCAACACAAATAATAGACCCTGCTTTTTGGCAGTTGTGTGCTTTGAATTCCCCTGCTGCCCATCAGTATCGCTTATCTCACGGAATATCTGGTGCAGGAGAAGAGAAGCAAGAAAAGCTCTTCTTTGAGAACTGCACTTGGAGGAAATTCATGGCTTTGGAGGAGACACTTGGGCTAATATTTAATCTGGAGAAGCAGCAGATGGACAATCACACAGCTGTTGGCCTACCTAGTCAGGCATATCACATTTCCACAGCAGGAAAGTGCTCTCAAGAAAGCAGTGAAATGTGCATGTTTGGCAGCCAAGTGAATGAGCACAGGAGTGCTGTGCATTTCTTCCCAGCTCCTCGCAGCCATCCAGCCAGGACAACTCCCAGGGACAGGAAGCAGTGCCAGAGGAGCTGCTCCAGTGTAGGCAGTGGTGTGAAGGAGACCCTGCTGCAGTCTCCACTGGTGTGGCAGCACTGAAGGAATCACTCCTGGAAAGGGGAATTAATAAATTACTCTCAGACATCCCAGGAAGGCTCCCACTGCTGTCAGTGAAACGCTGGGTATAGGCTGTGGATAAAACAACACTGAATGGCAGGGCTTTTCAGCAAAAGGAGCACGAGACTGTGAGCAATGTATTTGCTAGAACTGATTTGCCTTTGTTGTTGAAGAAAGTGTGGACAGCCTGCATGTAATACAGGTTCTGCTGGTAGAGGACCAAGTAAAGATGTAGTTCAGTAATGAATTTAGAAAGGAGGGAATAAAAGGAGGCTTCCTTCTCTGTTTGCCTTTTTTTTTTTTAACCACCTGCCATGCAGTCATTCCCTAAAGCTCAAACAGAAAGTATCCTTCCAGAGTATTTTCATGGGCCCTGGGGCCAGGCAGTTGCTAATCTGGATGAGACAAGAGCATCCACTAAGGAGGAAACAAGAGCAGGAAGCATGGAAATCATCTCAGACTGTCCTTGGCTTTACTGACTTTCCAGGGAGACCCCACCTACACATTTAATGGGGTCAGAGCCATAACCCGAGGCTATAGGGTACAGATTCCTGAGCATTCCCCTACAGTAAGGAGGTACATTTCCAGCTAAACTCACAAACAATGCTGAATAGCTACAGAAGATTAACAGGACCTCCCACTTCATGGAAACAGTGACTGTTTACATAATATGTAATGACAGTAAATCATAACAAATCCTAGGAGAAAACTCCAGTGAGAGATAAAACAACATGACCTTCTGGTTTTTCTTCTTTTCTCAGTCTTACAATCCATGCCTTTATTTCCCCAACCTGTAAGGAGTTTTGCAAATGCCTAATTTTCTGTACATCATTAGGCCCACATGTTTTAGCCTCATTAGGTAAAAAAAAAAAAAAAAGAAAAAAAAAGTGCATGCATAAGAGAATGTCCTTTTCCCCTTTGCTTATTTGAGCTCCCTACCACTGTGGTATCAAAAATGCAATTGTTCCACTTGGCAAGGTTAAACAATTAGCATTCTAAATTCAGGGCTGCCATTGAGTAGCTCCACTATTGATCCCATTACTGTGCTGAGCCTGGCCAGCTGAGGAGCAGACCCTGCCTGAGGTGCTGAGGAGTTTGCAATTTGCAAAGGAACTAAACAAACTGCTGCAGGGGTGCAGGGGCAATTAGCAACAGGACAACTGGCTTCTGAAACTCATCTGTTGGTTGAATTTTATTCCTGAAGTATGTCCTACCTGAGAAGATCTCATGCTATCATTTGCTGTATTATAATACAACATAGCTTTTGCAAGACAGAGTTCATTACTTTTCCCCTGGGAACTCCTTCACTTTTTTTTTTTTTTGGTGCATGTTCATGTGAGCAGATCCATAATTACACAACCAGAACTCAGACTTGCTTAAAATCAACCAGTCTAGTTTTTTATGCCCTGACAGGTCACTCTTGTGTAAAAAAACCCCCATATTTCTACAAAGGCAAGCAAAAACTAGAAAGAATATGTGTTTCTCTTCATATCTAATATTTACTTTAAACATCGGGAAGCTTAACATGTCAGGCCTAAAAGCCACTCTGGTAGGCATGATACCAACACATGGAAAACCAAACAGAATCTACTCCTGGAGCTCTCCATCACCATGTGTCTGCATTACATTACAGCACAGGACTTTTAAGCAAAGGAATTCATAGAATCATAGAGTCACTGAGTGGCTTGGAAGGGACTTTAAAGATCATCTGATTCCAGCCCCACTGCCATGGACAGGGACACCTCCCACTTGGCTCTGAGCTCCATCCAGCCTGGCCTTGGACACTTCCAGGGATGGGGCAGCCACAGCTGCTGTGGCCAACACCTGTGCCAGGGCCTCAGCACCCTCACAGAGAAGAATTTCTTTCTAATATCTAATCCAAACCTACTCTGTGTCAGTTTGAAGCCATTGCCCCTTGTCCTGTCACCACAGGCTCTTGTACTTGCTACAGGCTGTTGATTGCCTGTGGCAGGCCAGCCAGGGGCTGCAGGAATGCAAACCCTTCCTGTGCTGGAGGAGCTGGTGCCCATCCTGGGAGCACCACCTGCAGCCTTCTCCCAGCCCAGGGTGTCCAACACGGGCAGGCTGGGAGTCCTCCTGCAGATTGTCCCCACCTGGGCAGGCGTGGGGAGAGGCTTCTGGCTACTCTGTTCATGTACTCCGTGATTTAATCACCCAACAAAGAAATAAAATTCAAAACAAGGACCCTCACATGTGAATTCCCTACATTTCAGGACTTGCCCAGCTCCCATTCATGAGGCAGCTAAAAGGCCTCTTGGAAAAGCTCAACCTCTAATGACCATGCGTCCTTGTGCTCTGGAGTGTGGGCTACAGCAACTAATAATAGATGAAGGTTTACATGTTTTTCTTGTGTTTCTGCTGGGGCTGCTGTGTCATTAATTCAGCTTGCGCCTGGCTACTAGTGTTAAACATTCCCTTTGTGGCTTTCTCTAAATCTTAAATTTTGCATGTGACCACACGTAAATGTAAATGTGTATTTTTATGGTCCTGTAATCTCAGTGCTTTTAAATCCCAGTTGCCTGAAGGCACACAGGGAGCTGAAGCAGAAAAGCTTGGTCAGTTTGTGATCATTTAGAGCTAGTTTATTTGCTCTTTCTGAGTGGATTCAGTTCCTGTAGAGGTTTTTGCCTTTAGTGTAATAGAGTAAAGATAAGATCTAGAAACCTAATTAACCCTGCAGGGCCTGTGAACAAGGCTCATTAGAAAACAGTCAAACACATTTATGCTTAAATGCCTTATTTACAGGAATCCATATCGGATTTCTGAAAGCAGGTATACAGTGCCAGTACTCATACCCTTAACCACTGTAAACCCCTTCCTTCAGTGCAGCTGACAAATGTACCAGCTGGAGCTCAAAGTCACCTGGACTGTACATGTAACTAGCCTGTACTTTGAAAAGACAGCCCAGAATGAATGGAAGCCCTGTCTGCAGGACACTATAAGAGAGAGTCCTTTCACCTGCACCCCAAAGCCAGTGCAGGTGTTCCCCAAAAGCAGTGCCATTGCAGCCCACATCCTGATCAGTGATCAGCAAACACCACTCTGAAGCGATCTCTCCAGGGACTTGCCCACCTGTCCAAGGCGGTGACAATGAGATACATGTGATCACAGGCATCTCTGGGGATGACTGGAAAGACTTCCTAAGGACTCAGAATGAGGTTATTACAAACCCCATCCTGAAATTGCTTCACATCTCTGTAAATATCCTGGGTCAGACTGGATTGAAGCGTGGATTCTAGTACTCGGGGCTCGTGAATATACATGTACTTGTCATACAAGTTCCAGTTATCTGAGAACAAAAGTAGCCTCAGCAACTCTGAATTCTCCCTCTTTCCTAACCCTTCACTCTTTTCTACCCCTGTCCCTCACCACAGAGAGACCAGAAAAGCTAAGCCAATAGAGATCTCTGGAAACAGCTGATATGTTGGTGCATTAGTGGGAAGCTATGTGTCGTGCACATAGTGACTTAAAAGCCAGGAGAATTAATTATTCTTGCTTCTCATGACATCTTGAAGGACAGCCTGGATTCAGAATTAGGTCTGCTCAGTACTTAACTTTGTTGTAAGTGACTGCCTGACCAGTGAGTAAGATAAATGATGCCACTGGGACTGAAATGTATCTTAAAATGAATCATTTGCTTAATGGTTGTCCTGGAAAAGGATGGGTTTAAATACAAATTTAAGGGCAGTTTCTGCTTCAAGGCTTGTGGGATTGAAGATCCCATCAAAGAGAGATTCTCAGGAAGACAGACCAACACCGTGTCACCAATGTTTTAAAATCACAGGCATTATAAATTTAATTTATTTTATATCCTATATCCTGTATCCAAGCTCAACTGGTAAACACAGTAACCTCTATGCTATAAATTTTTCAGGGAAGGGATGACTTTTGTTTGGCACTTACTGGCATTTAATACAACATGAACAAGTCTAGAACTGGCGTAACTGTGCTCTAATGATATTTGAATGAAAATAATTGTGGTTTTAAAAAAGCCCTTAGCTTAAAGTTCTGGTTCATAGGCCTGAAATAATTATTTTATTGGCCCATTTAAAAGCATGCCTTTTCAAAAAAGGCAAAACCTCTACCACTTCTATAAGTAGATTCATAATTTATATTGTGAATCTCTTTGACAAGAGGAAAATCCCAAATCAAGTTATTCTTCAACCTGAACTAATAAATCCTGCCTTGACATGAGTTCTTTTTTCAGTGCTTCATTTACAAGGAGTCATGTGGTTTTTTAATAATCAGTCTCGTTGTTTCCTCTTCATCCTATTCAACAGGCAGTGATAACTGCAAAAGCATCTCAGGCAACTGACAGCAGCTCGGATGCAGCACTGAGAAATATCTCTGTGAAATCAGCTTTAATGAGATATCAAAATCTCACATCTGCAAGTCTTGGCGGCCAGACAGTGCTTTGGAAAGCAAAGCTGGTTTCCCTAGTCCAGATTAGTCAACACCAGGTTCCTTGGTCTAACATTTCACTAAATATTTTCCCACAAATGTCCGAGTGCGTTTTGAAGGGCGTTGCTGACAACATAAACGTGCCCTAAGGTGAAAATCCCGAAACATTTCCCTGGGTGATCTTTGTGTCTGGACATTACCAGTGCAGATGTCTGTAATCAAGAGATCTCTATGGACCCACTAATTATTCCCTGGGCTTTTCCACTGGCAGGAAAAATCCCATTTGTCCCAGCTTGTTTGCAGAACTGCTTCCATTTCCACTGTGGTGGCATTAATTAGCAAAAACCTGTGAAAATTGTTGGAGTTTATAGGTTCAAAAAAGCCCCACTAAGCATTGCTCCCAAATATTCCTATAAATTCAGCCATGGCAACAAGTCCTGAAGGTCCAGCTTTCTCAGTTGGAGCAATTTTTCATGCTTGTAGCAATAAGTGGGAAATAATGGGGGTCTCAGATTCCCATTAGGAAAGTTGCTTCTGTGACCTCTTAATGCAGATGGATGGTGAATTTCTCAGATAATAAATCAAAGTTTCCTGATGGTGCAGTGGCATCTCTTGCTGAGGCCCATAGAGCTGCTGGCTGCCTTCTATTCAAAGGCAGCAGGCCTCTGCCCGGCAGGAAGCTTTCCCTACAAATCCTTCCCTCACCATCAGGAGATGGTAGGGCCTCTATAAACTGCCCAGGCATTTTGGGGAACAGCCAGCACCCTGCTGGGAAATGGACACTTTTCAACTTCATTGACATCTGTCACACATACAAAGAATAGAAAGCCATCAGGAAAAAAGCCACATTATGACTTTCCCATCAGCAGGGCCAGTTAAGGCTTTGTCCTTAAAAGGTATTTAAAAGGTTCATCAGAGCTACCTTGCTTAATTGTATATTTAGGAAAAGAATTTTACCTTTGGGTTTTAAGGACCATGGAATGTTCCGCTGCTTCTTGATACTTTTTGCATTAGGCTAACTTTCCTGTAGAAATTATGAACCAAAAAAAAACCAAAAAACAACACCCAAAAAAAACCCACCGAAAAACCCCCCAACCAACTGTGATGCTGGTTTTTCCATGCAGTTTTTATTAACTTTCTTCCGAATAAGTCCCTGCAAGGAAAATGACACCAATTTTTATTATCAGAAGTATATTTATTAAGTGACAGTCTAATTCCCAGAATAGCAATGCATTCATTTTTTTTTTTTTGGAGTTACAGCTTTTTTCCCAAATGACCCTAAAATAAGCATGGGAAAGCAGCATTGTAAATACAGTAACGAATTTCAAGTGAATATATTTTTTCCCCTCAATGTATTGCTTATATTAAACACTGTGGGGGGGTTAGTGCTGTCAATTATTAACATAAGGATAAAACTTGAAGGTGATGCTCTCTTGCTAACTGAAATAATTTTAAAGTTTCTTGAACATAGGTGGCAAAACTTCAATAGAAATTTCTCCTGCTTTGTGATGGATATAGATAATTAATTTTTCCTTCTTTATGCAAGTATTTCCCTCACAAAGCAATAGAATCCAGTAGGTAAATGCACCTTTAAGGAAAGAGGAATTTTCAGCTGTAGCTTTGACATGTTGCAGGAGCATGGACACACTTTGAACATTTGGTTTCTTCAAAAGCTGATGATGCCTAATGTAAGTGTTTTTATATGGCATTATAATAACTAATGATAAAAAGAATTTTTAATTGCTTTTGCACTTATCCCAGAAGTCAATATAAACGATTCATTGTGGGTTTTCTCTGTTGATTTCAGTGGAGTCAGTGTAGTTTATGTAATGGTGGCTGGAAACGGGATTTGGCCAACTGGCTTCAGTCTTTTTACTTGTTCTACTAAGTCGACTCAATTCTACACTGGAGTGATTGAAGTTGGCAGGACCGGGCTTTATTTTTTGCAAAGATGTTCAGCTTGATGCAAGAGAAGTATGGGAGACAATGTACTTACCCAAATGAAGACTGGGAGACAAACTCACTGGTCAGGCAGCCACACACATCTGCTCAGCAACGATGGCCAAGCCCTGGCACTGCACAGGCTCCAGGGAAAAGGGATTGAGCTGCTGGTGGCTGGACAAGAGGAGCAGTGACGGGCTGGGATCATCCCTCACTGCATGGTGACCGTGCTGTAATGGAGGCAATTGGAGATGAGATGAGTAAAGGGTGAGGTGGGTTTAGAAACAGGTCCTGGAGAGGCCCAAGCTGAGCACTAAGCTCCAAGGCAGTTGGTTCCCCAAAGCAGCGTGAGAGCCAAAGTCATACAAATGAGTCACACCTGCTTAAAGCCATTGCAACAGAGCCATGAGGGGCAGCCCTGTAATGGAAAGCAGTCAGGATTCCTCCTTTGGGTGACAGAGTTTTAACAGCCTTTTTTCTACAGGCTGAGCCTGACTGAGCAAACCTAGCAGCAATGGCAAACTTAGCAGTCTTCAAAATCTGGGTGGAAAGCACTATCAGATTCTGTCGGACAGAAAACATACTTTTCGTGAAGAAAACTTCTTTGTTAAAAATTAACCTGCGGCAAGTGTTTAAAAGTCTAGCTCATTCTGAACACCTTAAAACAGAAGTGACTACAACATTCCAGAAATGGGTCTCCATCAAGTCAGGAGTTCAACAGTTAAATACCTTTAAAGGTCCAAAGTTTAATGATGCGGACTCCAGAACGGCTCTTTTAAACTGCCTAATTCTTCTAAAGCATGTAATTTTTTATGGCAAATGGACTTCTCTGAAATGAAGCTGCAGATTTCCTTTTTCCCATTGTGATTTCATGAGCTGCTCAGAGGATGAGCTCAGTGCAGATCCCCCTTCTGCGTGTCTGGAACAGGCAGGAGGCTGATGGAGCCCAGTTTGCCATTGCCAGTCCCAGCTGTGCTCAGAGCTCGGGCGGGGAGCACAGCACAGCCCAGTCAAGTGTTTCAGTGCACACTTCGTGCTCTAAGATTCAAACCCTGAAAACAAAGCCAAAGAGACTCTTTGGATGCTTAAAAATACCCATGGCCACAAGCATGTACATGGAAGAGCCCAAAGTACTCCCTGGTTTCCTGGTGTAAAGAGAAAGACATAAAATTACAGAATTAAGCCAAAGGCAATGCTGAAGGCAGTCAGTGAACTTCCCAGAGATATTCCATACAAAACATTAAAAATTTCAATGCTTTTTATAGACTCTACTATGAAAAAGGCAAATGGTCTGAAACAATATGAAAAATATCTTTCTATTTTTGAACAAGTTTAAATAGTGCAAAACTGAGATTTTTCAAAGTACTGTTTCATTTTCTGTTCAATTTCTGGGACCTGTCAAATAAACTATTGTCCTTCTCCTTTTCTCAGGCTGTATCTTTCTCTGAACAGCTGCACATACATAATTCTATGTATAGGGAATTTTATCACTGAGATTTTAAACAATTGAGATATTCTGGAATATAAATGCTCTAGAAGTGTCCTTAACAATCTGCAAGTATTTATACATAGCAGAGAAGCACATTTAATACTGACATTCAGTGCACAGCTAAAGGCAAGCATCAGAAATTCTGAAACATGGGCACTTCTGGTTTTTACTCTTACATCATCAGGTTCTCTTTTGAGCAGTATAATACAGCTCCAGAAATAATCTGACACTGCTGTTTCCCTGTGACCTGTATATAAGAAGCTGCTGTCCTTGTCTTGCCTATTGTCTTATTTATGGAGGGTGTTCTGGGCTCCTGTTTCCTTTAGGAAAATGCTACAGAATGCTGGGCATGCCTGACTGTCATTCAGGCACATTTCAAAGCTAAGGGATGTCTCTCCTCTCTCTGGATCAAATAATTTCTCCCATGTAAATATATTTAACATTTTAATACTCCTGTTGCACAAGAAAAAATCTGGCAATCTTTTCCTCAGGATTTTCTGACGAGCATGTGATTAGTCCAGTGCTGTAAAGAGGAAAATTCCTTCATCCTCTGACACTGGTGCATGGCAGTTACTGCAGAAGACAAGCTAATGACCCAAGATTTGCAAGGGGACTGCCCCATGCTGTGACTTTCAGCTTTGCAAAGGCCACACGGAAGGTTTCATTTGTCTCATTAACTTTCCCACTGTACCAATCAGAAGTTTATTAGAGAGTATTTTTCTCTTTTAACTTTTACAGTCCATATACCTCGGCAGGAGCCTGGGCACGCTGACCCAGGACGCCCCTTCCAGTCCTGGCTTCCTATGAGATGCAGGAAAACAAATCACAAAGGTCCAGAGCAGTATTTTTACAAACTCTAAATGAGATGAAGCACAACAACGGAACATGTGATTGCACCAGCAACCTTCAAGGTAATAGCACAGACACAAACCATATTGTGCTGTATATAAACTATACAAACATTTCCACTTGATTTCCTAAGGAAATGAGGATTATGCAGTCATGCCTTCTGTCTGTTCATGTCTGCCCCTAATAACATTCAAACCCACTGCCACATGTCACTTCAAGTTGTCAGGGGAGAAGTAAAAGATTTGGAGATAATTATGTTCCCCCAGCTCTTGTCATTGCACAGAGGAAAGAGACCTAAATTAGTGCCCCCAGCTGAGGAGAATCTCCTTGAAGGAGTGGGATCAATGGTTCCTTGTCCAGTCAGTACAAACAGCTTATTTCCAGCCTTCCAATCTGCCCGCACGGGGCTCCGCAGCAGATGCAGCAGGAGCTGCCTTTTGCCCTTCTGCTGGTGAGTGGTCCTGGGATCAGGGGTCTCCGGAAGGTCCCTGCAAGGCGCGTGGAGACCCAGGACATGGTTCCATAGCAAACTGAATTTTGATTACTCCTGGAACAGCCCTTACAATTTTCCCACAAAATGAACACGATAGTTTTGGATTTTAATTCCTTGGCTGGGCAATTTCTGCTCTGTTCATTCTTCCAGTGGCCTCAAAGGGCAGGAATCCAGCACACAGGCACTCAAGAACACTTGGTCGTAATAGTGGCTACATTGTTTATCTGAGATGGAGAAATGTTTTACTGGGCTCAGGATCCCCTCAGACCTTCTAGAGACTCTTCTAGAGAGGCCATGTCTCACTGTCCTAACCTTCCAGTAATTTATTAAACCACGGGAGTCCCTGCTGACATGCAAGGTTTGCTCTTTCTCACACTCAAGTTCAATCTACCTAATGTGATTCTTTGCTTGAGGGTGTCCTTTGGAACCAGTTCATCCTCCACAGTTCCCTTCCTTGCCCCCACCCCCCAGGACCTTTTCTTTTTATTGCCTGATCACAGACACTAATCCTGCCCAGCTCAGAGGCATTCTGAGACACCTGTTAAAGTCATGATAAGTGGAAGGCAGCATGAGAAGACATTCCTTGAAGCTGTGCTGCTGACATGCATCATATGGAAAAACTTCCTGAAAATGTCTGACTTCAGCATCCTGTGGAGCATTCTAAATCCTGTCACTGTACTTTGGGGGGGAAAAAAACCCAAACCCTAAGTATTTTAAAACAATACATCTGGGTGCAAGAAAAATCACCCTGAAAAAAAGAACTAGCTCTCTGAAAAACATTTGACATGGTTTCCAAGCCACTGAGCATGTCAAGTGGAGCAGGTAGTGCAGCAACCAGAGATCTGAGCAGAAAAAAAAGAAAACTTCAATCCAAATGTACCTTGAAGTACAATACTTATGGACCCAGCAAGGTCTGACCTTTTAAGTTAGCAGCTATTAAGTATTTACACACAGGGAGGAAGAGGAGATTCATTGCTTGTGAGATAAACAGAATACTCATGCCAAGGCAGGGAGTCTTTTAAAAGTCAGATCAATTCAGTCAATAAATTAATGACTGCAATGCTTTACACACTTGGGATGGAAAGCTTCGTCCCCTGCCAAGTTATCTGACATTTTTTTGGGGGAATTATTATGTGCATAAAGCATTTCTAGAGACTGTGATTTTGAAAAAGATTTACACTTTTATTCTTTGCTGAAAGAGAGTTATTTCCTGGGGACATAGTCCTATTTTTGAAGGATTCACCAGCAGACCTTATTTTTAGCAACTAGTTAACCATTCTGCCAACAGAGCATTATTCTTAAGAATTAATGAATGAATACTGTTGTTAAAATATCTTTTTCAAGAAGGATCCAGCAATACTGAAACTGCAGTCAGGGCAACTGAGCAAACAACACAACATCCTCCAAACCCACTATTCTAACTCAGCTGGGTGCTGCTGCTGCAGTCAGCCTGTTTATTTGCATGGCTATGAATTGTGAGAATTGAGCTTTTTTCCTTTTAATGAAGTATTGATTTTAGAAAATCACTCAAGACAGAAAATCCATACATTAACAGGCTGGCTTCACTGGCCAAGACGTGTTGTTTCATAGCTCTTCTGAGAAAATTCAATGCATAAAGTCCTTTCAGCCACTGCAGACAGGACAGATCGATGTGGCTCTGAGACACAGATCAAGGCTTTAGGGACTGATCCACACAGAAATACCTGGGAGACTCCTCCCTCGGATGGATTAAGTCATTCTTCACAATGACAAAGGCCTGAGATCCAGAACTTGAGGGTGAAGTTGGTCTCCTGTTTATTGTACACAGGATTTTTATGGATTTCCAGCAGATTTTCTTGAATAAGGAATTCCATGTCTCACAAACTGAGAGCTTGTGAGACTGTCAAGGAATATATTCTTAAACTCAAGAGAAGTGCTTTTGAAGGGAAAAAAGGAGAAAACAAACAAGATGACAGAAAAGAAATCCCTTAAAACAACTGAAGCACACAAGCTGTATTCCCAGTTCAGGAAAGCATCCCTAAAGAGAACAGGAGTTTATGCACACAGTTGCACATTGTCCATAAAAAGAAC
Organism: Melospiza melodia melodia; assembly: GCF_035770615.1. Taxonomy (NCBI): domain Eukaryota; kingdom Metazoa; phylum Chordata; class Aves; order Passeriformes; family Passerellidae; genus Melospiza; species Melospiza melodia. The sequence continues at coordinate 117,018,573 of NC_086196.1, read as the reverse complement.
AAATTTCAGTATGTGTTAACCTGTGGTCAAAGTCTAGATAGTCAGCCTTCTACAAAATAAATGTGTCCAAGTACATTTAGAGACTATTCTTGAATTTAGGAATTCCAACGGAAACAAAGCTCAAAAGAAAGATTTTTTTTTTGTTGGTGTTCACTTTTTTAAAATACACTCCCCACTCAAAAAAAGAGTATTAATTAAGCATAAAATAAGCTTCTACTAGGTGCTAGAGGTACTCACTTCCTTGTGACTTGTTAACTGACAAATATTTCCAAGTTAAACATTGATTTTCCTTTGCTTTGTTTCACTCCTGTCTTGAGCAGTCCCTCGGGCTGTGGGATTACAGAAGGAGCACACACACAGAGCCCTCCTTTCACGTTTCATGGACTTGGGAGCCATTAGGCCTTTCCTCAGCAAAGCTGCAAAAGCCCACTCAGAGAGCATCTCTGGAGAGTGCTTGGACACTGCAGTGGTTAAAGCTGGCAGAGGTGGTGAGATCTGGCCCGCTATCTGGCAGGAAATAGTTCTGCAGAGATAACTGAGTGCAATTCTATGGCATGCAAAATACATATGGTCATAATAGATAGTCTTAAGTTTCCTTCTCCTCTAAAATCCATTAATTCAGTGAAGTTTCCTTGGGAAGTGAAGGAGCAACTTTTGATAGGACCCAGATCCATTTGCATCTTCACTAAATTTCTGCTGTACCTCTTGAACTCAATACTGTCCCAGCTTTAGACTAACTTTGCTGTGATTTACTTATTTCCATTTAGGAAAGCAACCACAGAAATTAATAAAATAAGTACTATGTCTTATGAAAAACATTTAGAAAGTTAAATGTCAGTGCAGTAGACAAAGCCCAGAACAAAAATCCTCTGAATTTTGGGTCTGCTTTGCTACCTGCTCCCAGGAGCTGAGATACTCACTTCATTTTTTTCTGACTTGTTTTTTTTTTCTTAGCAGTAGTAAAAAAGCTGTTTGCTTGCTTTTCTCTCAAGCATATTATAAAAACTGGTTATTTTGTACTTGTTTTATTTATTTGGTTTAATCAAATTTAACCAGGCCCTCATCCAACAAAGTTTCTAAGCATATATTCCACACATAACCACAACTTTTGTAAGAACAGAACACCTTGAACCTGACCTTCACAACTATGATTTTTTTGTCTTGCTTTCTGTGCACTCCCTGAGGTTTCCCAGTACATGTAGGGTTTTTTGGTAAAATGGATTTCCTCTTCTACACTTGCAATGAAACCACCTCTAACAGCAATCCTGCCCTTCAGCTTGGCTTCTCTGGGTAGAGAGAAAACTGCACCAGTGAATGCAGGGAGAGAAAAGCTTGCTGGGAGAGATGTAAGGGAGATGAGCAGGGTTTTGTGATTCTTCTTCAATGAGAAGAGTAAGAGAGCAGCAGAATCATAGAACAATTTCGTTGGAGGATCTTAAAGATGACCCAGCTTGAACCCCTTTGCCATGGGCAGGGAGACCTTCCATGAGAGCAGGCTGCTCAAAGCCCCATCCAGCCTGGCCTCAAACACATCCAGGGATGGGGCAGCCACAATGGTAACAAAGACAATATTCTGGGGGGAAGAAAGAAGGAGTTAAAAATCCCACCAAAGTCAAAGCCCTTCAGAGAGACAAAGGAGTGATAAGAGAAGCTAAAGCAGCAATTCTCCTTCCCAGCTAACAGGATCATGTTCTCCTTCCAGGGAATGTCTGATTCTGAAGCCAAAAATGATTTATATAGTTTGGTTAACCGAGGCAGGGGAGGCAGACTATTAAATGTGCAGGAGTACTATACTGAACCAGGAGAGAGAAAAAAGATGGAAATATTCTGTTATTGATTGGTAGCTGAAAACACAAGCTGGTATGAGGGTTAAGCTGATACTATACTGTAGGGGTAGAGGAAGAGACATAGAAATACTATTAGAAGATTTAGGAATAACCCAACTAGGACTTGCCAAGAAAAGGAAACCAATTTATCCAAAGGGAAACTTCAGGTGCAGGGACAGTTCTGACAGATATAAGAGACAACATACTGATAAAGAGAGACCTGCAAAAAGAACGTCAGAGTCTGCGAAAACAAGACATAGTTTGGGAACAAGAGAAGCCAAGACAACATCTGGTATTTGGGAAAAGATACCAGAACTGCAATGGCTCACATCATTTTGGCATTTGCAAGCTCTTGAAGGGAGGTACTGGAGAAAGCCCAGTACAAAGTCAATGGCCACTGCACGACAAGGCTGGAGAGGTCATAGGACGTGGGATAATGCTGCTGAGGACCCGCTGGTGGCTGAGAAAATCGCAGTTTCTGCATGGCAGAAGACTGGAGGCACCTTTGCTTTTTACATGTTTCTCAGGGATGATATTCCTCTGCCAAAACTTGCAAAGTTGTATCTATCTCAAGTTCATGGTGGATGAGGTAAGGCCCTGCTCACTCTGATGTAATCTGAAATAAATGGGATGGACAAGGGATCAGATTAAAGAAGTGGGTCAGGTCTGCTGCTGGCGCTGCTCCACTGACGTCAATGGAACTAAGCTGATTTACACCAGCTGAGTATCTGTCCTGGAGGTTTCCATGCATTTAGATAAAATAAATAAAAATGCACATTAAAAGCTCCCCTTGGTAGATCCCAAGTCCAAATGCCTCATCCCCAAATAGAGTAAATAAATTACAAGAAAGCAGTTACTGTAGACATCACTTGTTACAAGTCAACAATGAGCAGAATAAAGGTCAGGCCACCCGAAATCTTTAATTGCTCCTTACACCACTGAGTGAGAGAGAAACTGATAATTCAGCACAAAATCACCTTAACTCTCACCCAAAACAAATATCTTAGCAGTAACTGTTCCTGGAATGAACAGGTGCCCTCCTTTGCCTCATAAAACATTAACTTTCATCCCCATCAAGGAACTGAGGCTACAAAATAAAGTTTTAGCTTCAATGCAGAACTGGGTCATAACTTTATTGCTGAAGAAAATCAGTGTTCGTGTTCTACAGACAGGAAGGCAAACACTTTCTGAAAACAAATCTAAATGCACAGATAAACTTCCAGGTGTTCCTCAGACTTATGTTCACACCCCCACATCCTTATCCTAACTCAAATATAATTTCCTTTGGAAAATGTCTTTATAATTGCTGTTCTTCTAAATAACACTTTGGAAATGTTACAGGCAGACAACATGTGTGCATTGGCAACACTTTGTAACTTCATCCCCAAGGAGGAAATATTTAGCTGTTGGTAGTGTAAAACCACCCTGAGAAATGGAAAATCAGCTGTATTATAATGAAATTATAAATCATACAAGTTTTTGCATCCAGGAAAAATAGGCTGTATCCTCAGACTGTTGGACATCACCAGTGTTGTCCTGTGGAAATTACATCGCTTTGCTATTCACTCCAAGTGAGTGTTTGCTTTGGTGCATTTATCATACCAACAAATAAACCATACCTCAGTTATCTCGGGAGAGTGACCTAGGGAGGCGGCATCTCAGACAAGTTTAGAAATATTTGTGTTCATGAATGACCCCAAGCTGTGTGTATTGCACACAGAAGCACTCTAATCTGTGTTTCCAGTTTACTTCAACCTCAGCAGCTCTGAGGTTCCTCTGGTCACACTGTGCTGACTTCAAGCACAGATGTTTCTGCTGAGGCCTGAAAGAGAGCTGAAGAGTTTTGTCACCTTTTAAAAGTCCATCAGAAATCCTACATTCAAGTAGCAGCCAAATTGACTTGCTGGACATACTAATTCAGTCTGGCATCTCCCAGGCTTCTACTGCTTGTGTTTCACACAACAAACTTAGATGTGATTTACATATGCAATCTCAAAAAATTTATATTTGCTAAGTAGATAGATTTATTCATTGCTTTTTTCTCATGGTAAACTAACTTTTCTCCACTTCTACCCTCCAGGCTCAGTTTTGAGGTCTTACTGACACTCCAGCTCCAGCTTTCTGCTGCCTTGGGGTTCAATCCATACCTGCTTTGTGCTGCACAAAGCAGAGTGAGGATGCAAACCTGGCTAGGGTGACTTGCTGGTCTAATCCTTCTTCCTCTACCTGCAGTTATCAAAGCCTTCTATGTCTTTGTGCACTAGAAACCCCTCCTCTCCAAACATCCACCCTGGGAAATTGTATGCAAATAAGCCTTGTGCTGAATCCATGCTTCCAGCATTCCTAAAATGCTACAGCTAAGCACCGAACTCAACCTCTACCACAGTGGAGGAAAAGTTCAAACACAAAATGACATATCCCCTCCACAATCTGAATCCCAATAAGTAATTTCCTTTTCCCAGTGTAGCACAGATTCTCAATAGATAGGGAACAGCAGGCAGAAACTTTGCACATTTTTATTTTATTTTTTTATAACCCGTAAAATTTCTTAAAGCAATTGTACACATTGAAGGCTACCCTTTGATCACTCTTTGCAACAATGACTGCAGGCCCTTGCCTAGGTATGATTCCTCAATCCCAACACATACAATGGAAGTGCCCTGGCTCACAGAAAGCCTTCTCATTAAAGCTCTAATCTGTTCCACTACATTCTTGCAAGACAGAATTATCCAGCTTTAAAGCATGCCTCAATAGTGAGCCGTAATAAGACTGATAGAAACAGCTTAAGTAATTGGATTGCTATATGGTATTGAATGTCTGACAACAAAAGATATTAATCTCTATTCTGCTACTGAATCTTTGTTCCAGCAATGAATTCATTTAGTAATGCACTTGGAGGCTTGCAGTCCCTGCAGGAGAAATAACAGACTGGGGACACAAAGGCAGGGCCATCTGATGCGCACAGAGAAAGCCACTGTGCCATTCCATGAAGTTAATTACAGTGAACAAAAGCACAAGACTATGACTTGTTGACCATTACCATAATCACATTACTACAGTCTTCTTCTATTCCCAGCAGCAGAGGGTCTATTCTTCCCTTCCATTTGGCACCGTGCATCATATTTGTGTTTTGTCACCTGAAATGTATTGTTGAACAGACCTCCCTCTAAAGATAGCTGGAAATGTCATGCTGTTTCTTTTACTATTTATTCTTTGGAGGCTGATATACAAGTGCTCTAAATTGATTACTTTGGGGTTTTTTTTAAACTTTGAACAAAGACAAAGGCTCCCAAGATTTTCTGCAAATGAAAATTTCTAAGAATGTTTTTCCTATGAAACCCTGTGCTTGTGACATGCAACACTTGTGTGATTTGTGCAAGAAACACAGCAGACACAGTAGAACAATTCATGACATACTGTCTACAGCCTCACCACTCCTGGAGTTGAACATATCCCATGCTCACCTATAAAGTAAAAGAGGGTAGATTTAGACTGGATAAATAGAAGACATTTTTTACAGTGAGGGTGGTAAAATACTGGCACATTTTGTCCTGAGGAGCTGTGCTTGGCCCTCCCTGGGAACATTCAAGGTGAGGCTGGAGGGGGCTATGAGCAATCTGATCTGGTTGAAGATGTCCCTGCTCCTTGCAAGGGGGTTTGACTGTGTGGCCTTTACGATTCCCCCTCACCCAAATCATTCTATGACACTGAACAATTTAACAAACCCTGATTTACCCCATAGTAAGGTCCTGTCTGATAACATCTAACAAATACTTTGCTGCAGACAAAAGCAAGCTCTAAGGCTTGATGACTTGACAGGAATGGCACTGGGACCCAGTGCTTCCATATCTCTTACACACAGTAACAAACCCAGCAGCTGGAGTACCTTGAATTGAGGGGGCTTGGTGGAACCTTGCTCTGTGCCTGAGAAAACCCTCAGCTTTCAATTCCATGTGCCAGGGGGCACATTTTTAACTGGTGTACATCAGCCTAGCACAAAACTAATATACCTGGTTTCAATAAGGCACACATTTCATACAACATACAACCAAAATAAAATGCAGCTAGAGCTCTTCTTCAAAGTAGTTTAAATGGCACAGTGAATTAATTTCCAAGCACTTAAAACCGTTCAAATGCTGCTGTGCCAAATGCTGTATGAATTTCTTTCTTAGCACTACAATCAGCTTTAAAAGAGCATTAAGTACTTCCCAGTTTGGAATACAGGGAGAAATTGGATTATTTGCAATGGAAAAGACCAGAGCAGTGTCTATTCCTCCTAGATTTTCTCCCAGAGACAAAATTTTCAAGTGAACTCCAAGAAAATGGAAAAAAAACCCCAACAGAAATATGGGAGAATATCAAGATCACCAACATTCTCTGGCATTCAACTACTGGACAGGGAAAAAATGGTTAAGTAGCAGGAACTGCCTGCAATCCATAATGGATTAATGCACAAATGGCCCAAATTCTCTGTTATTTAACTTAAGTATCATAAATTAGCAGGACACCTTTTAACTAGCCAGCCAAGGAACGGAGAGTGCAGTCATAGGAGACATGAAATTGCCAAGAGCGAACTGAACCCTCAAGCCTCAAAAGAAGCTGTAGTGTATCCAAATCCTACCTCACCCGTGGCTGGAACACCTTAGCTGGCCATTCCAGCCCACATCCTGCCTCTGCAGGGCACCACCTCTGCCCCAGCACAGCTCCCACATGATGACAGGGAGGTTCAGAGAAGCAAGACTCTGCAGACCTCAGCTGAACAGGGTAATTCCTGCTTTGCTAGAATGCGTCTCACCCAAACCAATCCTTTTCACACCCTCAGAAAAAATCCCCTGTGGACCAGCCAAACCCTGAAAAACTTCAACCAAAGCAGTGCATGCTATAGAGGAGCAGCTGCCCAGCAGAGCCCTGGAGAGCCCACGGGGTGACCACAGGGCGGTGTGATAAAAATCACCCACCGCTGACTGGAATCGCTGTCTGTGGCATAGCCTGACACACCACAGCACATTTCCTGTCACACACAGCCTGTATTCCAGCAACATCCCAGCAACACCAGAAAACCCCAAATACCCATCTTTCCTGGAGCACTCCTCCCCTCCAGAATGCCAGAGCACTGCACAGCCAGCCTTCAGACAACGCTAACTGAGGCACCAAGCGGCAGTGCAGTTCACTGGTGAGGTAAATCCACAGAGGGCAGTGGGGTCTCTGCTCACCAGGCCTCTTCTCTTTCAGCTGTGAATCCAGGAATCCCAAAAAAGCTTCATTTGAGTTGTGACAGCTTCCAAATCCAAGTTTGGCTTTTTAATAGCAGCACTGCTGGTTTGGAAACACGAAGCAGTATAGACACTTCCCTGTGCAGAGTAATGATTAAAATCAGCAGTGCTGTAGGCTCTCTTGAAACTTGCTGAAGATTTATTCTTTAAACAAGAGAATGATTTATTTCAACAATTATCTTCAGGCAGATTAAATGATGTGCTTTCAGGGCTCTTATTCACCACAAAATTAGGAACTCTGGGTGCCAGCCATGGAAGCCCCCCGAGTCTCTGGGACTCGGCACGGATGGAGACTCATCCCGACCCAGGAGAAAGAGCTGTCTCTTTCCCATGGCCACAAAATGCCATCCCTGACCTTCTGCTTGGCTCCACCATTTGCACAAATCCTTTGGCTTCCCCCTACTTGACCTCCTGCAAGTTGCAATGGACATATAAGGCACATGGCTCCCCAGGACCACACCAGGCATGCTCTGGGTCGGTGTCACGACGGAAGAGTTAGACTGAAAGCACTGACTGATTACAAGCCAGATGCCCCACAGCAATACAGCATTTCCTACGAGTATGTTTAAAATGCTCTAAAAGACCAAAGGTTTTTAATAAAGCAGTAGCTTCCAAGAAGTGGGAAGTCTCCACCAGGAATGTTGAGTGCATTTTTTTTTTAAGAATAAAATCTAAGAAAGCTCTTCCTGCAAAGAAGCTTTTCCCTCTTACAACAGAGGACCCTGGCTTCAGCTGGCAGTCTGAGAGAAAACTTATCATCATGTAAAGCCATTTTTTGGCTTTGATGAACCAGGCTGAAAGTTGAGAGGGAGGGAAGGTGTTTAGGAATACTTGCTGATGAATAAGCTTTTCCACTCCAAGAGCCTCAAATCCAAACTCAAAACAAGGAGTCCTTGCATCAAAGTTTTGGAAGAATGATTTGCATCTTCCCCCCATCTCTGGAACCCAGATCTCTGCTTCATACCAGAAGAACCCTCAAATGTTGATTCTTCTTTCCCTTCCCACTCCATTATTTCTGTGTCCCTTGATTTCAGCTTTTGGTCCCTTTACGGTTTTGCAGCTTTGACTCAGTAAACAAAAGCCAGTTGTTCTGCGTGTACTGGCCTTGTTCCTGTTCTTTCACCACAGACCAAGATCCCCTGACATGAGCCATTCACACTGCTCAGTGCTCAGTGTCAGCAGCAAGACACACTGAAATATGGAGAGTGAAAGCCTTCCTGAAACACGTACTCCAGAATTAAAGATACCCAAATGTACAGGAAACGTTTACATTGTAATGTCATCATCCTGTAGAAGACCACAGGCCTGAACCAACAGATTTTCAGTACCACCATGCTATGACTCATTGTGAATTTACCTCCAGCAGCAGTATGAAAGATCGTGCTCAGGCTGAAAAGTCACACTCAGTGCTGCAGCTCTTCTGTCATTTCAGTACCTTTATTTTTCACTCAGACATAATTATTAAGTAGTAGAAGCATAAAACACCTACCTGGCTCAGCCAAGCCATCACTTTCTTTGCAACAGAATTCACTATAGTTGTTCTTTAAAAGTCTAAAACCTGAAAAATAAGAGTCATAAGTTTTGTAAAGTCTTGCCTAGACAGTTGTTTATAATATGTGGGCATTTAGTATACATTTTATTACTCTCCTAGGACAGTAGTATCCATATATAAGTTCCTTGTCTGAAATCTTGAATCCACAGGAAAGGGACAAGAGCAAGAACAAGACGAGTCCAGAGACTGGCAAGGGATGTGCTCAGGAAGCTTAAAGAAATGTCTGGGAAAAAAAAGGCTGAGAACACCGGAATTATGATTATTAAAGAAAATCACATGAGAGTTACACAACAGACCAAACATACACAGAGCTGTGTCCTCTTCAGCCTTCTCTCCTAACAAAAGACAAAGGTTCTGTCAATGGAGTAGAAAGATTATGTTTTTAAGTGATTTAAGAAAAGTCTCGATATGAATAAATAATCCGTGGAACTCTCTGCCAGGAAAACAACCAGGAAACCACAAATGCTGCACTTCACAACAAATTAGTGTTATTTATGACAAGATACAACCACAGGGTTATCAAGTCCTGTGATTCTCATCCAAATGAACAACAAAAGCCTTGGCATCCTTTTTTAATTTAGGAAAATAATTAATTGCTTTCTAATTTCTTTTTTCCTTATACTGACCAATACCAACAAATGTTATCACACTGGATATCTTATCTGGTAGGGCAGTGTTTGTGTTTCCCTATTGCTTTCCTCCTTATGTCACTGATTTCTCTACAGAATGGTGATATTTACAGCATTTTCCTTGTTTAAAAACTGTTCCTTTCAAGCTAAGAGTTGTCAGAAATCTCTCAAAAGCAGGACTTGAATTGTGAAAATGCTGCTTCTACAACATTTTTTTATGATTATAGCTTTTGTTGCCAAAACACCAATGACTATTTTGAGTGAGAATATGACTCTTGTGCTAACATATGTAAGCATAAGAGACACTGTGAAGGAACCACACTGTAATAAAAGCAATAGCTATATTAACACTTACGTAAAAGCAGCTGTTCCTAATTCTTAGAGATTCTTTATGCCCTTCTGAGTCTCTGGAAGTTTGGGGGAAGTTGTTTACTTACTTTATAAAAATCTTGAATTAAAGACTAATCAATATTAATTGTGGTGAAAGTTATCAAATATTTAATCATGTGTTTTAGAAATCTGGGTCCTGATGAAAAGTGTGCAAAATAAAGACCCCACAGGTCCATTTGGATCAGTTTTCAAGCTATGTTTATCAACAATGCTTGAGTCACCAGAATGAAAGACCAGCCTTGAAAGCCTTGCACACAGCAAGGTATTTCAGCAAAAGAACCTCAGACAATTGATGTCTTCGGTTTCATGTTGAAGTGTATATTTCATTTCCTGACTGGATTGTTTTTGTGTAAGGTCCAGGCTAAGTGCTTACTCCTAAGCAGGTTTTCTTACTCACTTTGATTTACTTTATCTCTCTATGCCACATTTCTGCCTCACCTGCTTAAATTCAGTTTTATGGACTAAGTATTATCTCCTGATTAATGTAGTTGATTTCTGATCCCAGTTATCAGTGCAAAACACACAACCATCATAATTGTACTGGAAGCTGTTTGTTTGCTGTCCTTAAAAAAATTCTTAGGTGACTTCCCATTTATCTGAGGCCAGCTAAACACTGGGACGTACAAAACCTCTTGGACTCAGTGAGAGATTTCCTAGGAACTTTGAAATACTCTGTATAAAATTACTCAGAAACTGTCCAGTCTGCTTTTGAGCTGGTCAACCCCATTCCTTTCATCAAGTCTCTTCAACTTTCTCCCACCAATGAACTTCCTCTCAAAACTGGGCAAGGCCAGCATTTCCTCCTCTGGTGACCAGGATCAGTTATGAAATGGATGCAGAGTTCTGACCACATTTCAGATCTGCTGCCCTTTCATCTACCAAGAATGAGGTGGGTCACACATGAGAATTTATTCCGTATTTGGAAGGCATGTCCTTGGGAATAAATCTGGCAAAGCTAACTTGGCCTTGGGCTTAATCCTCTTTCAACAAAACATCCCACATTTTTTGTTACCTGAAGTCACAAACATAAAGACCCCATTTGAGTAGAAAAACAGAAGTCACAGAGTGGACATACTCGTTTTGGAATGCCAGCTCCATTTTGCCAGGTCAGGTCTGACAGCTTTGCATTTTGTCACTTGATGTGGATAGGTTTAAACAACCTAAAACCAACCCACGTACAAACTTCTGGGCAGCAACAAATCTTCCCAGTCCCTTGCCATCAGTGGCTGCAGAGCACTCTCAGCAGCACAAGCACTCTTTCTCAGGGAAACATCATGCTTAGAATCACAGCACAGGGAACTGTCAAGTCTTATTTCCCTTCTTAATGGGTTAGCAAATGGGCTGGTGGTTTTTCACAAGCATCTGACTTGTGAATTGATAGTGTTTACCTTGGCTATTATTTTTAAGGAAGCCTACTCTGGCCACAGTACAAACATCCCTTTTGCTGCAGGCTGTCCCTTTGTCTGGCACTCCTAGGCTTGGAGCCTATTGACTGGTCCAGTGCTCACGCAGAGAGGAGCTTCCCTGGATACAGAGCTCAAACTTTCACTGGTCTCCATCCAGGCTACAAGTGGCCACTTGAAAAAAAAAAGTTCAAAGAACGGGCAAACAATTCCGGAGGTCTGGAGAAATAAAACATTGCTAGAGGAAATCTCTGGTGCAAACAAGCCTCAATAGGTACAGTGGGAAATCATTGTTTTCCACCCAGCCCTGAGCTATCCCAGTGAGAGTCGAGAGAAGAGCAGCATTCCTCCAGCCCCCTGCCCTCTCCACAAGGAGCAGGCATCGTCTGTGCACCACCCAGGGGAAGATGTGAGGGTGAAATGTGGCTCCAGTGATCTGCACAGGATGGGTGCAGTGGGGCCTGCCCTTCCTGATGAAAGGCTGCTCCGCAAAGCAGAGAGAAAAGGGGCTGTCTATCTAAAAAAAAAGGGAATCAAATCTTTCCAACTACCAGGCAGTGTAAATCCAGCTTATGCCCTGTCCTTGAATCTATGGAGCCCTGGGAACCCATTCTACCCCACCAATATGGACCAGGGTGCTTTCAAAATGTGTGTGGCTGCAGAGGAAAGAGAGGGGGGATGAGAGGAAGAGACATTCTCTGTGCAAAGAAGTGAGGCTGATGAAGAAATGCTGCCTTTCCACTTTCTGGCCTAGATGAAATAAATGGCCTCTCGCACAAGAAAAGAGCTGCTCTCTACCAAGGGTGAGGCAGGTGCCACCCTTGCAGCTTCCTCAGCTGGAGAGGCACGTGGAAGAGCTGCCAACACTAAAAGGAAACGGAGACGTCCGCAGGATCCACAGGAGGGAGCACAGCTATCCCCCAAACCCCAGCTCCTCTTGGCTGTTGGACAAAACACCCTTCTCCTTCTGCAAGGTCCTTCCTCTTGTGTGGAGAATTCTGTGGAACAAAACCCTGAGGAGTTCAGGAATTACACGCCCATCACTTCATGAAGATGCATCCAAGAAAGGACTGGACGAGTCACTCAGCTGAAGAATGACTTCATTGCAACAATTGCCACATCCCTATCAATTCTGTTTTTAAAATTAGTTATTGCAGCAACACAGTCACTTACACATAAGTGAAACAAGGAGTTTAAAACTATTTAGCAAGATTATTTTTTCTATTAAAAACAGCTCTGAGGTAGATTTGTACTCTCATACATAAAATCCTAAACAAATGCATTCCAATGTAAACAGCTAATAGTAGGTACATTCAGAATTGTTCTGTTCTGCAAGTATGAAAGCTAAACTACCTAAATATTCCAAGTTTATTGACCCAATTATGTGCTTTAGAGAATAGTGTGTGAGCAGTGAAACAAACATGTTTTGCCACAGACTTTGGCAGACAGAGACTCAGGGAAAACTCAAGAAAGAAGAAAAGTAAGAGATAAGATAGGATGGTGAAAGGCAAAAATTGGTATCAGTGAGATCTGCTGCTGAGTATGCCCCTTATTTGTTACTTTGCAAATACAATGGAGATGCAAAAACAGGCTGGAAAATTCCTCTGAGGAGAAAAACCTATACCCCTATATACCTCTCTCCAGTATCTTCTTTAGCAATCTTGCCTTTGGTTTCAGTGTAACATGAACAGACCTATCTACTTACAAAAGCTTCCCTCTTCCCACCCGCCTTGTTTGTTATTTTATGTGTTTCTGCATCATTTGCAGAGTTTGCTTTGATCTACATTCCTCCTGGATGTGCAGTTTCCTTTTCGGCTACCAAAAGGAAAACTGTTCGGTTTGAGAATTTTGAAGCTTATTTTGAAGCTTCACTGGCCCAAAATACACATTTTTAATCCAAATGAACACAACTCAGTGCTTTCAGCTCTTCAGCCTTGGTTGCCTTCCTTTCAGGAAAAATCTCTTTGAACAATAAGTGACCACTTCATACTCTAATAAAATGTCCAAACTGTAGTCCCAGCTGGCATACATGAGGGCATTCTGTTTGCTACAGCTGGGTTTGAATATTGACACTCATACATAATTTGATCCTTGAATTGCTTTCCTTTTAGCATCATCCTGAAATGTTCAATGTTTTGTGTCACATCTGACGCCCACTAACACATACCATGCTGCTCTAAAACATTTTCAGAGCAGGTAACTAGGAATTCTCCCAACATTTCTTTATTACAGGCTCAATCTGTCTTCCACCAATAGCAGAACTCCTGCAGCCTCCAAGGGCTGACTGGACTTTGGTGCAATTGCAGGATGGCTGTAAATCCTTCTGCATGGAATATGTGATATTGAATGTAAAGTTTGTGCCATTTTAATCCTTCCTCCTTCTCTAGCAAGCATCACAATGCGACTGCACTAGGAATAGTCCACAGACAAAACACAGTTCACAAATAACAGGTAAACAATCTTCAATGAGAAGAGAAGCCAGGACACATCCTTGGATTGACTCTTTGACTGGGAAACAGGATATATTCTTCAAGGACCTTGCAGGGATGGTCCCAGAAGACAATTAGAGATTAGATCTTCTCTTCTTTGGGGTTAGGCCACAGGAGTTAACTTGGGAAACAATTCACATAAACAAAGTGCTAGCAAGAGGAAGGGCACTGTCAGATTCTGCCTCTGCGTCTTTGCTAGACACGGGCCTTCATGTCAAACTCCACATCAAGAACTTGTTTCAAATGGTAACACAGAATTAATTGACATCACCAGTACTAGAAAGGAGCAACCCCCTAAGATTCTGGAGATTAATTAACTATTTTGGGAAGATTCTTAATGAGATAGCCTAGAATTAGAGTATCCTGATCCACTGACTAGAAGTAAGTAAGTAAAATGTGCTTAGTATCAGTCAGGGGATACTGATCTCCTTCCAGAAGAGCAAGTGCAGGACCTAGGAGGTTCATGCTCTTCTCATCTGCAGCCTGGTCTGTTATAGCCAGCCAAAGGCAGAGTTGCTCTCTATGAATAATTTTTGTTTTAAGAAAAAAATGGGGAGGGAAATTCGTACTCCAGTGCCTGTGTGCACGTAAGCAGCGGGGGAAAGTATTTCTACTTTGCAAAAAGAAAAGGATTCCTCATAAAAACACAGCCATGCTCATTTTAACAGAGTAAATACTAAGAAAACTGTTACCAGGGATAAGTAACTGAAATATCTGAGAATAACTTCTCTTTTTCATGCAGATATATAAATAAAAGGAGAAAAATGCATACACATGGAGCAATGTGTATGTCCACCATCATATGAATTATGAATATCAATTATATGAATTACATTAATTATGAAGTCTCAATACAAAGTCTACAAAAATTATGAGGAAGCTTTGCTGGAAGAGGAGACACATATATGGGACTTGTAAACTGCTCTGTGTTCAATCTAAAATTAAACAAATGGAAGCTGTTTCCTGCTAGGTGTATGTGGATGAGGCTATTGCTGTTTCTAAAGTGGTTTTCTGTACACGCTCTCTTGAAACACATTTCTCTGCAACTCTAAGATATGATTTCAATAATAAAGATACATTAAACACAGTGATGGTGTTCCACGTAGTTCTTTCCCCATCTAGGAAAGTGAGAGGATTAAAATATCACAGAAGAAAATTATTATTTGCACCCAAAATGCAATGCCAATGGACAATCCAGGAAAACACATGGCCTCTTTTCTTTTTAAATTAAAAGTGCCTGGAAGCACACCTAAATGGTAAATCTCAGATAAATAAGCTAAGGGCAGGAAAGCCCCTGTATCCCAGCTGGCAGTGCACTACAAAAGCAGCACATCAGGGTTACCCCAAAGCCGAGTCCCAGAGCAGAGCAGAGCAGAGCCTGCCCCAGCTGTGCCGCCTGCCATCTTCTGCATTGTCAGGACCTCAGCTTGCATCATTAAGACCTGAAACCGATCCACTTCAGTGATTAGGCTGATCCAAGGACACGGACAGAAGAGCAGGATTTAATGGGCAGGCAGGCAGCAAAAGTCTTTTAACACTTTAGAAAACATTGACTTGGTGGAAGGAATTGGCTAGCTCAAGGGATTAGTAATGAGATACTGAGCCCCTGAGCTCTAGGTCACCACACTGAATCTGGTCCAGGTCAGTAAAAATCAAAAGCTGCTGCTGTTCAGTGGCCTTCAGGAATCAGCTGGTGGTCCTACCCCAGCCACCTCTGGCAAAATATCTGTACCAACACTAATGATAACAGTTGGCAGCACTTACAGGAAAGGCTGAGGGCTGGCACAGCACAGCAAAAGTCTGAGCAGAGAAAGATGCCCTGCAAGCACACTAGCCTGTGACTCAAGAAAAATGAGAAAACGAGATCACTCATCTTCTACAGATTTCCAGTGTGACTTGGGGCATGAAATTGAGGATCCTGTTCCAGAAAACTCTATTTCCTGACTGCAATGGTCTTCACAAGGCATTTAATGCCTAAACATCTCTGAAGCTCAGACCCCCACCTTTAAAAGAAGCACTTTAAAGTGCTTCTGCAGGAAGATCCTAAGTAATGGGGGGATACAGAAGCTAAACAAGAAACCAAGACAGGGGAGCAAACCCTCTCCAAGTAAAATCAGCTCCCCTACCTCCAAAGCAAGGCATTTGCTGCATATGCACCCATTCACAAAGCTCTGTGCTTCAAGTGCTTTAAAAAAAGGAAAAAAAAAACCCAAATTCCCCTTACAGCAAAGAGTACCCCCAGAAAACCCCAAATTTCCACTGCTGCCTAGCAGAGCCACATCAAAGAATCCAGCTGCTCCCAGCTTTTATCCCACCTAGGATGAAATTCTAATGTGTTGTGCAGGAGGTCAAATAGATTATCATAATAGCCCCTCTGGCCTTAAAAACTATGAAATTGGAGAGTGAATCACAAGACATCAGTCACCATTGAAGGCCGGATGGTAGGCAGCAGAGCTCAGAGATAGGGTGTGATATGGCAGAGTAAATCCAATGTTCTTAGGCCCTGTGAAGCTGGGAAAGTGACATTTTGCCTTCTTTGTTGCCCCTTTGGGACACGGCAAGATGCAGGTTATTATAATAATAAGCCCAGTCCGCTGTCAATGCAGCCTAAGAACTCTTACGGGAGTGAGTGCGTGAAGGATTGAGAAACACTAGTTATTTTCAAACTGGATTAAGTCTTTCAAAAGCTAATAGGTTTCCAATGAGCTGTGGTGTTGCTGCTGCAGCTGCTCTAATTTGAGAATAAAAGAATGCAGGCTTTGTGCCTAGGGACCTGTTATTGATCCGAGCAAGAAGGATGGGAAGGAAGGGGGTAGAGGAGGGTTATCCTCCTTTCAGCTGGGGCAGGGGCGTTCCTTTCAAAGTCACATTATCTGCTAGTAACAACAAAACCTAACCCCATGACATGCTGCTCTATACAGGATTGCACTTGTTGAGAACTGAAAGCATCAGAGGAAAAAAACCTCCACTGGCAACCTCGGGCAGCAAACTGCATTGAGGGCCCACGAGACTCAACAGATGGGTCTCGAGACTCCCTCATTAGGAAACGTGCCTGTCCCCGTGCATCTGCTGCCCCGCTCCGTGCCACGCACTCATTAGCATTGCGGGCCCACAGATTCCTTAGCACGTGCTTCCAATAAATATTGGAGAGAAAGGAGGGGACGGAAGGCACTGCTCGGAGCAGCGAGATGAGGGGTCACCCACCAGGCTGGGAAACCCTTCTACACACACGCTGCCCTGCAGCCCCGCAGCGGGGAGGACAATAAAAGGCAGCCAACCACAAATGGGCAGTTAAAGGGACAGGTGTGGAATTGCTGCTATTCAAGTTGGGGCAGATCCTCATTCGTTCCTCTCTGCCACAGTAAATAAAAATCATCATTATATATAGGAAAAATCCCCACAATTCAGGGCAACACACAGATTGTGGACCTACAACAGTGGCCCCTTTCAGACAGAAAGTTGGAGCACACTTCAAAGAAGTTAATTGGTTTTAAGGGTCCAATTCTACAGCCAGCCTCTTTTTCTTTCACCAAGCTGTCCTGCTGCTACAGTGCCACAAATAAGGGATGACCTTCACCCCACCTGGAGTGGTCCAGCCTCAGGGCTGAGATCAGGAGCAATTGAAGAGAAAAACCATCTCCCCTGTGCTTGAAGACCTTGTGAGACTATTAGACAAAACAGCTGTCAGGGAGGCAGGAATGGAAAACCTTCCAGGTATTGTGGCAAAGACAAACCTTTACCCAGAGAGGCAGGGTGACCGGGAGCTGTACTTGCTCAGACTCTCAAGAATAAGTCCCTTTCTTTGCCACCTCTCCCTGACACCTATAGACTGTTCTTATTCCAGTCCTTCTCTATTTTCCACTATCCTGATGGAAGCTGCAGGCATTTTGACCACAGTAACTCCAGAGTGGGACTGGAAGAGTCTCAAGTGATAAAATGTGTTGACACAAATCTTGTCCAAAATACAGAGTTTTCAACACCAAAATTCCCAAATCAGTGCAGACTCTGATTGTTCCAAATGCTGCTGGCTCTAACACCCAGTCCTGTCAGATCTCTCACTGCATGACCAGTGACAGAAAAGTCCTCAATTCACATCTGCAGGTAGTAGCACTGTTGTGCCATGCAGAATGGCCAGGAGGCTTTTTTCATTCTTGTGTAAAGGATCAACACAGAGAAAGACATTTTTTCTCCCCTTTAGGGCCTTGTCTTTATCTGTACTACCAAGGACACCAGCCACCTGCTGTGGCCTGTGCTTTATCTAAAAACATTTAGCTGATGCAAAAAGGTTCCTTCCACCAGGGAGGCAGCAGTGCCAAGGGACCAGGTAAAAACAGGCCACTGCACACATCCCCAGCTCCCTGAATAAAGGGTTTCCCCTGCAGATCAGCAGCACCACTCCCATGCACTCAACTTTGTGGCCCAACCAGCCACTGGCCACTCCAGCAAGTTACTTAAACACATCCCTTACCTAAAGTTTTTAGTTTCTTGATTTAGGCACATCTCTATTTTGGGCTGAAATTGGATTCTAGAAATCTTAATGTCTTTAAAAGTTCCTTCAGGCCAAATGAAGCAACTCCCTTTATATCCCCCACACAGGAATAAGTAAAGTCAAGGCCCAGAATATCAGATCAGCCAGGGAATGATGGCAGGCAAAGGCAAGAAGTCATTTACTGTACATGCAAATTTAAATCTGCTAATCACAGCTCTCTTCTCTTCAGACATTTCCTTAGCTAAATGACACCCCTGTGTACTTCAGTCTTGCACCTGCAGGCTAATTTGTGATTGAGAACATATTGAACACATACTTTCACATGCAATTTACAATGAAAACAATCTGCATGAGAAGAGAAGTTTGGGCATTTTGATGCTGTCATGACAAGAAAATGAAACTTGGTCTGAGCACTTCCTCAACAAAATTGGCTCAAAGAAGCACCTTTGCAGAAAGCTGTGAGGAAAACACTACTTGAAACTTGGAGCTCTTTAAAAGCATCCCATTGTTCACTGGAGATGGGGCTCAGCCCAGGCTTCAGCGCAGCCTCTTTGACAAGAATAGCCGAGTTGCTGCTTATCAAATGAAAGTGTGATCTTGTCTGTGACAGACGTGCCAGCACTGCTCAGTGTCACAGTCTTTGCACCTACTGCGAGCTACTCCACCTTGATAAGCTGTACCCCTACCCAGATCTAAAACCGTAGTCTCAGCTCTTCCCTGCTTTTAGAAAGTGGGGATTTGAGATCACATCACTGCTGCACAGGAAACCCACCCCTGGGGAGGATAAGTGAAGGACAAAGCAGTTGGATCCACAGGTTAATGTGGAGGCATCTGATCCTTGAAGGGTTAACAGAGAAAGAGCCAGAGAGCACGTTTTATGTGCATATAAATAAAGGAAACTGAAGGAAAAACAGCACTATTCTCTGGAATGGAGTAAGGTCTCAATTTTAAGCTGTGACAGAAAGCAATAATGTTATGGATTCACTTAATTACAGCTGGATAAAACATAAAGGCTCTATAACAGACGTATTTTTTGGTACAACAGCTTTAACTGTTTCAGGGACTTTACTGGTTCTCACTGCAGTAATTTCTGAGTACCCCAGAATCTCTTTTTTTTTTTTAATTAAATTGTTCTCGGAGTATCCTCTGAAATAGATTTCGTGCCTCACTTTCATTCTGGGAAATGAAACACTTCTAACATACAGAAAAAACTAAGGCAGGAATTTCACAGAGACAAAATGCACATGCACAATTAACACAGCGCAGTTTCTAAATTTTAGTTGTCTTAAGCAGCACTCCAGGCAAAGGAGAAAGTAAGGGCTTGTGGCAGCAAACTGGATTTGGGGCTCTGGTTACCAGAGCATCTCCTTCTCCAAAACCTTTCGGAAAGCCTGTCTGAAGACACAGCTTTAAGAAATTGCCTGACTGGGAGGAATTGAAGCTTTCATGGAAGTGGGAATGCACTCTTCAGCGCTGGGTAGACTGTGCTCTTTCTCTAACCTCCGCCACTTGCTCAACTTTCTCATCAGTGGTAGTTTTCTCCCCTGCTCCATTTGTGAAATAGTCTAACACCGGGTGTGGCTTCCCCACAAAACGCTTCCTAATTAGTTTCTAAGCATTAAATGATTATGGAAGCGCAATTCCCATTGCACTCAGGTGATGAAAAGCTTTACAGGAGTTCAGTCTCACTTTGTAATTAGAGAAATTAGCTTTCTAAGTTTAGATCATTCAACTGTGCAGATGGGTTCATCTGCTGGAATGCGTTGCTCCGAAATGCGTGTCAGCCGAGCGGCGCGGCGCGGTCCCTATCTCTGCTCCGCGACACTCGCCCAAGTGGGCAGGTCACTGCCACCACGGCCAGAGGAAAATCAAGTGTTGTGGGGGTATTATAGGAAAGGCCTTATCTAAAAGCTCACTCATCCGTGATTGACTGTGCCGATACATCCTTCTCCTTGCAACAGGGAAGCTTAACTCCTAGATAAAGGATTAGCCGAGTGGATGAAATTTCACTCTTCCACTCAGCTTGTCCAGGCTTACATCTAACACTGCAGCAAATTTATTTTATTGGCTAATTTCAAGGAGCAAAACTACTTTTATAAAAATCTGAAGGAACAAAGGGCTCCTTTAGCCTCTTCATTTGCTGTGAAAAGAGGTCATTGAGCTTTATGAATTCTTTATGACCACAGATTCCACATGTCAACAGATTCTTTTCTGGTAGTCCTTTAACTAGTTTATTGAAGGCTGATGCAGTGTCAGTGCCCTATGATTATGCAACTGTCTTGATCTGCATTACAGTAGTAAACAAAATTTTAGTCACCGACTCAAAAATGAGATGCATCAGGTCCCTGAACGAAGAACTTTTCCAGGGGCGCCATTCCAAGCTTACCTTCAGGTATCACAAATCTAAGGAAATCCTGTGGGATTGTTCACAGCCATGGCTCCATGAGTCACTGAGCTTTAAAAGGAAATTACAACTTTCCTCACACAAAGAATTGACTTCACGACACCTGACCCTCGTAAGCCAGACACTCCCTCTAAAGGCTGTGATCCTGGTCCCACCGAAGTCCTGGGCAATCTCCCAGTGGCCTCAATGAACAGCTCTATATTAGGGAGCTGATCCAGGCCCAAAGCCTGAATTGAAGTACTGCCTGTAACGCTGGGCTTTGGCACGCTCCATGTCTGTAAGGGCTTCTAATGTGGATGTGATCTAATTATGTCGGAATAGGAAGATTAGCAGGAAGTAACTTTACGCAATATAAAAAGCCCGTGCCAGACGCTGAAAAGTTCTTCAGCAGCCACAGAGGAAGGCACGTCGGCTCCACACCTCGTGAGACGTGCAGGCAGCCTTGCAGCAGGGATTTGATGTGCACCGGTCCTGGGCTGCTCCAAGCAACTGCAGTGTAGGGCCTGTGCACACGCAGCAGTTTGCACATTGCTGTGGCCCTAGTGAAGGGAGCATCCTGAAAAGATGCTCGGGCTGCAGGCAGCTGTGCAGTGGCTGCAGGCAGCTGTGCAGTGGCTGCAGGCTGTGCTGTGCAGTGGCTACAGGCAGCTGTGCAGTGGCTGCAGGCAGCTGTGCAGTGGCTGCAGGCTGTGCTGTGCAGTGGCTGCAGGCTGTGCTGTGCAGTGGCTGCAGGCAGCTGTGCAGTGGCTGCAGGCAGCTGTGCAGTGGCTGCAGGCTGTGCTGTGCAGGGGCTGCAGGCTGTGCTGTGCAGTGGCTGCAGGCAGCTGTGCAATGGCTGCAGGCTGTGCTGTGCAGTGGCTGCAGGCTGTGCTGTGCAGTGGCTGCAGGCAGCTGTGCAATGGCTGCAGGCTGTGCTGTGCAGGGGCTGCAGGCAGCTGTGCAGTGGCTGCAGGCAGCTGTGCAGTGGCTGCAGGCTGTGCTGTGCAGGGGCTGCAGGCTGTGCTGTGCAGTGGCTGCAGGCTGTGCTGTGCAGTGCTCAAGGGGGCCACTGGGTCTCTGGGCTCTTGACAGCCCGGAGGAAAAAAAGCAAGAGGTGGGACTCCATGGGGAAAATTCTAGATTAAATAAGTTTAGGGGGGTTTTACTGCTGACTTCTATGAGGTCAACATTTCTTTCAGGGCTGCAAGGGAGAGGGTTTGCAATGTGCTTCTGCACATGATTCATGCTCTGCCTTGCTTTACCTATCACTAATACTCTCCATCTCAAGACACTGGGAGACTTAATTCATTAATGCTTGCAAAGCATTTTAAGTTGTTGGACAAGTAATTCTGTTTGAGGGCAGCAACACTGCTGAGTCACAAGCACTGTGGGAAAGAGACCTCTGGATTTCCTAAGCACTGGAGTCAAACAGGTGGAGTAACCTTTTACAGAAAGGCCAATTCCAGACCTGCCCTAAAGGTATGGAGCATACCAGCAGCAGCAGGGTGTTTAAAGGCCCAGAGGAGCAGATGTGTGGCACTTGGGAATGAATAACATTTAACCAGGCTGTGGAAGCTAACCAACATGCACTGGGAAAAAAGAAGAGAGGCACTGGTATCACCAAACTGCAGCCACGTTGCAGATTAAACACCATGATGGTTTACCAGCCTTCGAAAAGTTAATGAATCCAGTGAGGTACAACCAACACCGCTGGAACCTGGGGGCTGAGCGAGGCTGGAAGGAGTATCCGGCACCTGCGCACCTCACAGGCGTGCCAAAATCACCAGAGTGTGATCTAAGCCGTGAACTCACCGATGGGAACAGGATCTGCAGGAGTCAGGTGAAGTCTGAGCACATTTCTAAGGTGAGGGGCACAAATACCATCAGCTTTCCAGCCTGGGGCACCCTATAACGGGACAGACCTCACCACAGCCAACAACAGGCACTTTGCTTTTGCCATAGGAAATGAAAACAAAGGATATAAAATTAGGTCAGAAATCTTGTTTTCCTCTGTACCACTGACTCTGGTGTATAAAATAGACATTCACACATCTACTCTGTTAGATCAGGGTGGAATAGATCGGGACATAAGAATAGCTGTTCTGGGTCAGACCGAACGTCATGTAGGACAAGTTCCTGTCGCCAGTGCCTCAGGAAGAAAGGGACAGTGATGCAGTGAGTTCCCAGCACAGTCACCCAACTTCTAGACTGCAGCCCAGGGACTTCCCAAACCAGAGACAAAGTTAGGGGTGGGGTTTTTTTGGGTTTTCTTTTTTTGTTCAATGCCCTTTGATGTGTGCCTCTTCCTCTGGGAACCAGTCTGAACTCTTTTTGCTTCTGTGCAAACTTTTGGGCTTCTCAGTAACCTATGTCAGGGAGTCCCTTAAGTAAATCACCTGGCTGTGTGGCTCTGGACCTTGCTCCTCAAAGGATGTGTGGCAGAACAACACTAGCACCCACCTGAAAACTGGGATGAGCCTCTGCAGCGCGGGCACAGGGTCCCTGATGGTCTCGGCACTCTGCCAGCACTGTGCTACCGGCACTGATCAGATGAGGGATCTTTCCTCCCACTTGGAGCGCGGGAGGCCCTCGGCGCCGCGACCTCGTGTCGAGGCGGGCACGAGTCGCACGGTGGCGACTGCCACCTCCGCTTCCCTCAGGACAGCGGCCGGCCGGGGCTACCTGAGAGTCGCGGGCCGGCCGCGCCTCCCGTCCCCTCAGGGCGCGCCGGGCCGCTCCGGCAGCGCCCGGGAAGGGCGGGCGGCCGCCGCCGGCCAGTGCCAGGGGAAAGGTTTCACACCGCAAAAAGCGTCCCCCAAAATGCTTCGTGCTTTGTTCTTCCTTCCACCGGCGCCGAGGAGGCGAGGAGGAACGAGCTGCGGCTCCCGGGCGGGCAGGACCCGCGCGTCCCCTCAGCGAGCGGCGGGGCGGGAAAAGCCCTCAGCCGCGAGCGCCGCTGAGGGAGCGCCGGGGCCGCCGCAGCGCGGCTCCTCCTGCTCCAGGTCGCACTGGAAGCACCTGCGGAGCGGCGCTTCCCGAGGGACGGACCCTCGGGGCGGCCGGGGCGCGCCGCCTCCCTCGGGCGGGGGAGCCGCCGAGCCGTAGCTCCCTCCATGCCCGCCGCCGCCGCCTCCTCCCGCCGATACCTGCCGGCCCGTGCCATTCCCCTCCTCCGCGCCCTCCTCCTGCTGTCCCCCTCATGCATATGGATAGGCGCATGCGCCTGCCGCCCTGGGCTAGATGAAGCGGAGCGGCGGCGGCGCTCCCAGACGGGCGGGCGGCTGCGGGGCGGTGCGTGTGCTGCATGTGCGTGTGTGTGTGTGTGAATGTGAGTGAGTGAATGAGTGTGCGTGCGTGTGTCTCGGGGGGGCCAGGGGCTCCGCCGCAAGAAATAAAAGGACTGGGATAATAATCGCCATAATAAAACAAAAAGAAAAAAAAAAAAAGGAGAGAGAGAGAAAAGAAAAGGGAAAGAAAAGAGGGGAGGCGAGAGAATAAGGCGGATAAAAGGAGGCCGGGCTGCTTTGCATTGAAGAGCGGGGCGCTATTGAAAGCTCTTGAAAAGCGGCGTTGTCCGGCGCGGGTGCGCCGCGGTATATTAGAGCGGGGCGGCGGCAGCGGCGGCAGCAGCAGCGGCGCCTCCTCCTCCTCCTCCACCAGCTCCTCCGCCTCCTTCTTCTCCTCCTCCTCCCTCCTGGCCCTCCCCGTCCCGTCCCGTCCCGACCCGGAGCGAGCGGCGGCGGCGGCGGCGCTGCAGGCGGGCGGGCGGGCAGCGCGGCGGCGGCGGCATGCGTGCGCCCCGGCGGGCAGCCGCGGCGGCGTGCTCCATCCTCCTCACCCTGCTCCTGGCGCTGCGGGCCCAGGTACGTACCGGGCACGGCCTCCGCGGGGCCTGGGGACAGGGCTCCGGGAGATCCCGCAGGGCGCCTCTGCACGGCTCCTCCGGCCGGAGCGGAGCTGCTGCCCTCGCTTCTCTCTGGAGGTGGCAAACGCGGGAGTGCGCCTTGCAGTGAGGCTTAATTCCTAGGAACGAGAAACGCGATTACTGCACACCGCTTTAATTTTCCCCCCAAAATCACTTTTTTCCCCTTTTATTTTTCTTTTTTTAAATACCTATTTTTTTTTAATCAACTTATTAGCAGCGCTGCTGGGGTGATTAATGAGCGGGGTCTGAGTGTCAGCTGGGCAGCTCCGGCCGTGCCCGGCTCAGCTGCACCCCGGAGGAGGCACAGGGGTGGCTGGCTGCCTTTCCAGGCACTGCAGTATGAGCTACATCGTTTTGCTGGGTTTGCTCCTCGCGTATTGCACTCTTGGTTTAGTTTAGTTTTATTTCCTCACCGATTGGAAGCCTTCCTCGCGCTGTTTTTTCGGAGCTGGCACTTAAGGTTGTTTGTTGGCATTAATGGCGTTATTTAGTTGGGCTGATTTATGAGCCCTTCTCATGGATGTCTGATACGGGAAAGCTTGGAGTGGTTAGCTTTATTTTTAACATTATGCATGTGCTTCTTGAAAGCACACTTAAAATTACTTTTTCCTGTCTTCAGAGTTGTTGTACCTTGTGTTTGGGGAAAAAAAAGTTAGGTAACTGTCCTTCTCTTGTTTCTTTTCTTTTTTTTTTTTTTTTTGTTCGTTTGTTTTTTTTTTCCTTCGGTTCTTTCTTGGGATTAACAGGTGACTTTAGCGTCGGGACAGTTCGAGTTGGAGATCTTATCCATGCAAAATGTGAATGGTGAACTGCAAAATGGAAATTGCTGCGATGGCACCCGAAACCCAGGAGATAAAAAATGCACCAGAGACGAGTGTGACACCTATTTTAAAGTTTGTCTGAAGGAGTATCAATCGCGGGTCACTGCTGGCGGTCCTTGCAGCTTCGGATCCAAATCCACTCCTGTCATCGGAGGAAATACCTTCAATTTAAAGTACAACCGGAATAATGAAAAGAACCGGATCGTTATCCCCTTCAGCTTCGCCTGGCCGGTGAGTTGCTTGAGCTGCTCTGGCTCTGTTGGATGATGCTTGAGATGGTCCTTAGTGAGCTGAGCTCTAACTTCTTGTGCCAGGGGAAGAGGGAGCAGGATTTGGGAGGGAGCAGGCATCTTGGCAAGAGCGTCGGGAATCCGCAGCACAGAAATGAGTAAAATGTAGTGGTGTTTTTGTTTTTGTTCCCTGGGGCTCACAATGCACAGCCTGTTAAATTTGAAAGTCAGATATGCAGTGAGGGGGATCTAAGTGGGTCAGGGAAGCAAACCCAGTATCTCTGCACTTTACAGCATGAATAAGTCTCTTGAGACTTAGAAGGTCAGAAGTTCATTTTTTTTCTTTTTTTTTCTCTTAACCAGTGAAGTCTTGGGCTTAAGCCAGAAGAGCAGTGGGTTAGGGGCTGTAGAGGGATCCCGTGTGAAAAGTATGTGTCATAGCTGGCCTCCTTCCCCGGAGCGTGTTTGGGAAGGCTTCCTGCTTCTCCCAGGGGGAAGTCTCACTGCACTGCTCGCTGTGGATGGGAGCTGCTGTTGCTGCTCTGGGTGCAGTAGTTGCCAGCTTCCCTGGGAAGCTGGCTGTGTTTGGAGGTGCTCGTGGACTCCAGAGGCTGAAGACTGAGAAAAGCTTTAGCTTTTGGTGCACTTCACCTACTCCTCCCCACAGCACACCTTTTCCTGCCTACCTGCCCCTTGTGGTCCAGAGATTCTGGCTTCTCTCTAGGTGTGTGCAAAACTCGGTGGCTCAAGGAGGTGGAGCTTTTTGCCAGGGACTTTTCCACCTTGTCCACTCTAGTAAATACTGGTCAGCCCCTCAGAACAGAGAGATGGAGGATGGGGGACCCCTTCCTTCGTCGGTGATCCTGCTTTGTTGTTGGTTGTAAAAAGCACTGAGACATCGCTGTTGCTTGTTTCTTGTGGGGTGCTCAGGAGGGTTGAGGCTTTGATGGCCAGCTGTGCAGAGGAGCCCTCAGCTCCCGGCAGAGAAAGTGAGGAGCACCTTTCCCAAAGGCCCATCGTGCAGGCCAGCCCCAGAGAGGCCGGCTCAGGGCCCGGGATGTGTGACATGGACAATGCCTGGCCTCGGGTGGCAGGAGGTGCGTGGCTTTTGTGCCTGGCAGCGCTGCGTGCACTGGGGGGCTCCTGTCTGGCTCTCGAGCGCTCCCAAATTTCTGCTCCTAAAACTTGTGTTTTGAGATCACCTAGGAAACAAAACTGTTTCCCCCTGCCACACACACCCCTTCTCCAAAGGCGCTGAGCAGACAATTTCCTACCAACTGCCTTGGGGTATGTTGATGCTCAGCAGTTTTGTAAATCCAGTCATCCTAACCTAGATGCCTAAGGTCATTTTTGGGAGGGGAGGAGGGCGCTGAATGTGCATGCAGGGGAGGGGTGAATCTCATTTCCTATCCTCTGCCACTATCGGTGCTGGCGAGGTGGAAGCGTGCCTGGACCCTCCGAAGCTTGCCCCTCCGTGGTCGGATAAGGACTGGTTGCTGGGAGGGCCTGGGCTTTTTCTGGGGGGAGGTAAGCCCGCCCCAAAGCATTCCTTGTGCAGACACCCGCTTTGTGGTCCTGCCGCCAAGGGCTGCAGGCAGCCGTGCGCTCTTGAGGCGTCCTGTGCTGCCTCCTACCTGCCTCTGCTCTCAGCCGGGACTGGGGAACAGCGAGGGCTCAGAGGCACAGGGCACAAATTAACTCTCCGTTTTTAAGGAGATAGTATTACAGAGTACAATAGCAGAGTTAACAAAAGTATTCTCTGTTGGAAGTACAAGTCTGTCCTTTATTTCTTTCCCTTTTCTTTCTCTTCTTTTTTTTCCCCCCTAACATGAAATGAGATAAAACTGTTATCAAATATGCCATCAAAGGGATAAAGGGCTTTGTAAAAATCTGAGGTATTTGAAGCTCTGCCAATGGCTGCAGTGCTTGTGTTGCAGATTTTGACTTTTGTCAGAGAAGTCAGGTACATCGAGGATTTTTTTTAATCTAGATCCCAGTAATCTGACTGTCTTGAATCTATAGATACGCATATAAAAATGGTGTGAAAACTAAACACGTTCCTTCTAGCAGCCTCTCTCTTCATAGGGTTGGGAAGGGAAATCTGTGTGTAGAGGGTGCGTTTGGGGGGTGGGGACCCTGGGAGAAGTCTCTTAAGCTTGCCTGCATCTTAGTAAAAGAAATGCTTCTATTGTCCTGCTGAATCTCATTCAGCACTGGAATCCTGGAGCAGCAGCAGCAAAACTCCAGTGCAACCTTTGAAATGGGTAAAACTCAACAACTTGAGACGCTTGGTTCATAAGCCTGGAATTTTGGAATAAGCTCTTGCATTTTCCCAGGCAGAAATGCACTTTTTGAGATGCTGATGATAGTCCCTGTGCAATTATCAAGCCTGCTTCCCAGCTTTAGCGTCCACAGGACACAGCTTTTATGCTAGCCATTGTGACTTCCAAATGGCATTTGAACAAAAGAATATCTAATGTGGCAAAGCTCTTATTTGTACTAAAATTGTGTACACAAATCATTTCAGGCATTTTCAAATCTCTACAGATAAAGCAGTAAACTTAATTTAGTCAGCTCTAATCTGACGCTGAAATTTCAGAACTTAAAAAACTCTTTAGGTGGCTGAATACTGTTGACTACAGTAAGAGCTTGAGATTAGCATTGCATTTACTCATGTGGCTGATCACGAGAGGGTATCTTTGAATACATTCAGCTGAAAATTATAGTAGAGGTAATAAGAGCCAGACCAAAATGTTAATCATACTGCACTTGAAAATTCATGCCCTTCTCTGGATTGTGTTCTACTCTGAGGGAGCCTTTTCTTGGATGTTCCAGCTTGAGTCAGTAGTAACAGTCAGAAGTCTTGTTGCCTTGACTACTTAAAAAAAATTAAAAAGAAAAAGCCTCTTCCCATGTCAAGCTGCCCCCTTATGCCATTTGTGAAAAATAGTTGCATTGCATTAGAGGCCTTTATTCATCATGCAGGAGAGGAAGGGCAGAGAATGGGGTGCTTTAAAAGTATTGTTAGAGGGAGCTTGCAGTTGTAATGTAGATTCGAAGTGTCAGAGTCTTATTAATAACTTATGGGGTTTGCTCTTGTCAGTTTTGATACGTTCCCCTGTGAGTAATGGGTGTGGAGACGGTGGGCCATAAATTAATTTAAGTGATGGGAGGTTTGAGTAAGTTGCTAGGAAACAGGGCAGCAGCCCAGCATAAAGGAACTGGAGTGGATCAGAAAGCTGCCCCTGCAGTAGCTGGTAATTCTTCAGTGCATTGAAACAATAGTGATGATGATTAAAAAAACTAAAATGCACCAGGGCTTGCTTCTTACATTCATTTTGAGACTTCACTGACTTTCTTGACAGGCAAGCTTGGCTTTATGAAGCCGTATAAAAAGGTCCAGAACAAAAGCGTTTCCATGTTCCACTTGTCCAAGTGCTCTGTCTGAACAAGTCTGGTTCCGAGGCACACACATGCTCTTCTCTCACATGAATCAAACCTCTGGCCTTGCTTAAAGAAGCCCAAATGTGATGGGAGCTGAGCATCAATTAACCAAGCAAAACTTAACACTACACTTTGCTTTTATGTAAAGAAAGATCTTTTGGGGGTTTGGCGAGACTGAGTAAGAAGGTCAAACTTGGCAATTCCTTTGGTATGCACAGCTCCAATTTCAAACAGCTTGTTTATCCCAAAATTATGCTCCTTGTAATTATTTAATATTGGGGCCAATTGCACCAACACACCAGGAAACTACTGAGGTGGGAAAAAACCTTCCAGCATCTCAGTGAGTTTAGCATAAAATACAATTAAAAAGAGTTTTGAACATCTTATTTCAACTTTAAGATAAAAATAGTCAACCTTAAAAAATAAAATAGCCCCTTTTTAATGTAAAATCTTAGTGGTCCTGATTCCTGAAAATGTAAAATATGTTTTCTGGGTAGGCATTGCTTTCTGTGGCTACAGAGACATAGTAAAAGAGCTTTAGTGTTTTTTAAGCTTTGTGAACTTATTCCGTCTCTAGATACAAGGCGTCCAAAATACTAATCTGCAGCTGATATTTAAAATAACAGCCTTTTGAATCTGAGAAAAAATATCAGTACGCTCATCTGCTTTTTTTTTCTTTTAAGCCCAGTATGTCACAGTCATAAGACTAAAATTTGACTTTTGATTTTGTTTCTTCTCTCCTTACAGTTAACTTCTTGAAAACTTATAGAAGCAAATGCTAGATTATAGTTGAAGCTTTTCTTGAACAAAAAGTCATATTTGAGCATGGGCAGATCAGAAGAAATTTTTATAATAGCAAGATGCATATTAATTAAATCCATACTCTGTCATTTATTGTTGATTAATAATATAAGAATAAATCTTAGCACTCAAAGTGTAATGTTTTGCTTAGGATTACTATTCAAAACAGAGCTGGGAGTATTAAGTGACATCTGAAGCATAATTAGCATCACAGGGCTGTTTTTTTCCCAGGACTAGAGAGAAGTGATGCAGCCATTCAGAGGTTTTGGACTTCTTACATGTTTAAAGAGTTTTTTAATGTTCCAGC
The DNA here is from genome assembly GCF_035770615.1 of Melospiza melodia melodia. NCBI lineage: Eukaryota > Metazoa > Chordata > Aves > Passeriformes > Passerellidae > Melospiza > Melospiza melodia. The sequence continues at coordinate 116,988,611 of NC_086196.1, read as the reverse complement.
CAGTTCAGAGCTTCACCTTCATGGTAAAACCATTTGACTGTATTAACATAATATGTCTAAAAATAAATCCTCATCTTGCCTGCTCCTAGAATTTTTGTTCTTGTTATAATAAAGGCCTGCTCCAGTTTAACTTCAGTGGCAGCTGGATTGGGCTTGACACTGAAGCTTATTCCTAAACTTTCTCAGGCTACACACATCCAGCGCTGTCAGCTTGTTTATGCAGCTGGAAGTCAGCATGGCTGAAAAGGAATTGCATAAAATCGATGCTTTATACTGAAAGTTGCAGTTCCCTCAAGGAAACACTGCTTCCCAGTGGGCTGGAGGCTGGAGTAGGAGTCAGCTGGCTCTAGAGAAAATAGGGGAATTGGCTCTGAGCTGTTTGTTCCAGCTTCACTCCTAATGCAGTTGGGATGCCCAGCAAAGCAAAAGCCTTAAGCTACAGTTCTTAAAAGTACTTCTCTGTAGATAAGGAGAGGTATCTCTGTAGATAACACAAATGACAGGATTGGTTTTGAAAACTGAAACTAAGCTTGCCTTTGAATTTCTCTAGATGGACAGAAGTTTAATATGTTAATTGACTCAGTTCTAATAATTTAACTCATAACCCCTGTGCCTTAACACAAGGCAAGATGTCAAAACTAGAAGCTGTTGCATTTGTTTCTTGTTAGTCTGTGGAGCTCATGGTTCTGTGGTCACTATTCTGCAGCATAAATTACACTCATTATTCTTGTAGTGTTCAGAAGAAACTGCAAAAAGTGGATAGAAGTGGTTAAAGTGGTTTGTAAATAGTCAAACATCCAGAGTCCTTTACCAGCTCAACCCAGTTCTTAGGCACTTAGGTAAATAAGTAGAAAGGCTTCTTGTTCAGGCTTGCTCCATGTGAACCTGACTGTTTTGCTTGGCTGGCTACTAGGTATTCTGTCTATTAACCTTGCCACCCTTTTGTAACTGGTGCATTTAATTATCAGTGGGATGCTTTAAACAGGTAGGGGGACTGATAAGGGCAGGTAATCTGCTTGTTGGGGAAGGTTGAAAGCAACCATTGACATTTTGGCCTATCTGCTGCTCTTTGACAAGTGGGGCTCCGTGAGAAAATAGCTCCGTAACTAGATAAGGTGCTGATTAAAATGCTGCTGTTGTATGAAGCACCCTGCTGGCTGAGATCACTTGAAATCATTAGCTAAAAAAGAGGGAGGGGGAAGGGGGAGAAAAGAAGCTACTATACTTTTTTGTACCTTTTTTTTTTTCCTTTTTTTAAAGAAGGGGTGGAGGGAAGACCCCAGGTCTCCCCCCTGAGCCCAGTACATTGTCCCGTTAATGCATGCTAGTTTTATGATTGGAATACATTGTAGTCCGGCCACCCAGACAGAGGCATTGACTGCTAATATTAACCAAGAACAATAGTGTGGCCATACTGACTGCAGTGAGGATTACAGAACATAATGGGGCCTATCCAAAAATAATGCTAATACAGGACAAGCAACAGGAAGCAGCAGTAGACTCAGCATTGCTCGGCTCCCAGACAAACCATGGACTTACTTCACACAATGACAACTTCAGCACATTATGTATTCACAGGATACTCATTATTCCAGCAGGCTTGCCAGATCAGAGATCAGCCTGGTTTACTGGACGCTTAAGCGTATGCATAGTTTGGATAGCGGTACTTTTGTGTCCTCCATCCTTTGGCAGGAGGGTGGCCATGCACCAAGGTCTTGACTTGGGCTGCTGCCTTCCCTTGCCAAGGCAGGACGGGGGGCAGGTCTCTCCTGGGGCTGCTGACATGGTTCGGTTGGTTTCCATGTCTCCTTTCTGTGGCACTGCAGGGTTTACTGGCACTTAGAGCAGCAAAGGAGCTGCTCAGGATGAAGCCTGAAGGAGCAGCGTGCTATGTTTTGGGCATATTCTGATGAGGCTCTTGGCTGGGCTGCCTGCTGGGGTTCAGCTGAGCTCTTGGCCATAGGCATTGAGGCATGAGAGAGATTGCCGCGGCTTGGGCTGTGTTTGTATTCACTAGCTCTATAGGGTGTTGCCTTGTCCTTACGTAGGCTGTCCCAAAGAGGAGCTTCCTGATGATGTTCCATTTCACAAAAGGTTAAGAGGGTTAGGTGGCTTTGCTCCTTTTCTGGAGTACACTTGCATATCCTCTGGGTGAGGAGCCAGTTGCCTTTAACTCCTTTGAAGAATGTTCAGTTGTCCAAGTGGACCGTCTGTGGCACAGTGTGGTGATGTGTCTGCGCAGTGTCATCGTGGAGTGACAGTGCTGGTGCTGGTCAGAGGAAGTGGGTTTGTGGCTAGCTTTAACCCTGCTCAGACGCCCTCCTCCCTGGCCCCTGGGCACGCTGAAAGGTGCCTCAGTTTCCTTCGTGCAGGCGTCACAGCTGGACACCTCTGGCTGCTGTGCCAGTGTCCCCGGCGTGCGCCCTGGGTGCAGACAGGGTGTGTGCGAGCGCCGTTCTCAGGCTGCTGCTCACAGCTGTGCAGGGCGTCAGGAGAGGGCGGCTGGGCTTAACCTGCTCTCCTTGTTTGGCAGAGGAGGAGCGGCACTCTGAATGCAAAACTTCCCACTGCATTTGTCTAGTCATGGTTTCACATGCTCAGCAAAGCTCTTGCACGCTCTAACCACAGGGCTAGGAGGGGAAGGAGTTGGACGAGTTGTGAGCCCTTTGAAAATGGAGCAGCGCTGCAGCGAGAAGCCGGGTGTTTTAATCTTGCTCTGGCCCACTGACTCGCAGAGTGCCTTCAGAAGGCAGAGCGCAAAGGCACCTCCTTTGGGTGGATGTCTGGGTGAAGGCAGGGAAGAGGGCAATCAAGCAGAGAGCTTTAAACACCTGTTTACTTGCAGCTGCCAGGATTCATTTAAATAACCAGAAAGGAGATTGCACTGCTCTTTGAGATCCTTAAAAGGGACCATTTCTGATGGGTTTCAGGTTTGCACAGTCTCTTGAGCTGTATTATCAGGGGATAAAGACACAGTGTCTTGTCATTGAGGAAAACAGCTCTTGCACACTGATGCTTGCTTTGTTTCTTGGAGAACTTGACCATTTCCATCCTCTCCTAGCTCCACTCACAGAAATTCTGCTTAAATTTGGCCATGCTGCCTTTCAAAGCCCTCATGACTATCTGCAAAGTTTAAGGATTTGCTGTTCCTTTCAAGCTACCTTTCCTCTCAAGCCAGAATCCCTGCCTTCTGGTCAAGCTCAGGTTTACAGTGGCTAATTGGGTGTGACTCTGGAGAGTTCACTGCTGCCTTGTTGCCTAGACATAGCTTTGATGGAATAAGGTGCATGATGTGGAGTTCTTGTGTCTGGATATATATATTTATTCAAAGATGGGCGGAGGTCATCTATGGGCATGGGAAAACTTAAACCTCCACACTGTAAGCAGTCATTCCTGAGATATCTGAATCCTTGATCTATAGAGTGGGGATGATATGCACTTCTAAAAAATCTCAACAGCGCAGCTTTGCACAGAGCTGCTTTTCTGGGAGGGCTGAGGGAATTAGCTAGAGGTATGTGATAGTTGGATCGTTGAAGGGGGTTTGCTACTGCTGTGAGGCTCTGGGTGTCAGTGTGGCTTTTGTTTAAAAGTGTCCCATTCTGAACACAAAGTCTTGGGTTTTTTTGGTCTTTTCCCCATGCTGAGGGACAGAGCCAAGGATCAAATGCCATTCTTTGTATCACCCCTTTTCAGGACAGGCACTCTTCATTTAATACATTCAGACAAAATGAGAGGGGGCAGTTAGAAACAAGGGAATTGCCAGGGTAGGTCTTTTCCCCTGCATTGTGTTTCCATCCAGGTCAGCTGAAGCATCTCCTCTGTTTTAACCAAACTCCTGTGTGGTAGTGGAAAGTGGTCACACAAGTATCTAGCAACAGTAGCACTCACAGCTAGGATTCAGCCTTTCCTTTCCTTAAGGGCTAGGTGTGTTGGTAAACAGTCCTGAGAACCAGCAGGGAACTGTTGCTATGAGTTTAGACAAAATATCTTCCAAAACAATTATGCAAGGCCGAAAGGAAAACATCCTTAACTTTATTGGAAGTAGTGCTAGTTGTCATAATTCATTCTCTATATCATAACATTTTTTGTCAAGCTTGCAGTAACATGTTGAGCTTGTACTGCTTAATGTTGGTAATTAAACCACTGAGGAAGCACCCAAGATAGTGCAATCTGCATCTGTAATATGGCTCGGGACTTCTATTCTGGTTTTGTTTGTTTGTTTTGGTTCTTTCTTTTTTTTTCACCACTGACTTGTGCAAGGACTTCTTAAATCTGTTTTAAGTGGTGTTAGATGATCGAGTTGCATTTCATTTTGGTTTATTTGATTTTCAGAGTTTCTTTCAGGTTGTCAGATTTGGTCTAGAATAGAAACAAGTAACATATAACTTTTCATGAAATATTAACCAAAAATGGTTCAGGCCAGTGGAGCCTCTGCGTAGAAGTTTGGGTGCATGTCTTGGCTTGCCCAGCTTTGCTTACTTTTGGAAGCATTTTCCCACAGTTATCAGGAACGGAATGGAATCCTGGTTTGAATATGAAACATATTTAGGCTATACAGCGAGCCGGTGTCCATCACAAACTGGGTTTTCATTCAGAGCCTCATGCTGTGTCCAGCCGTGAGAAAGCAGTCTGCTCCAACTCTTGTTCTCTTTTTTTCTTTTTTTTCCCTCCTTTCTTGTTTCCCCTCCTCTTCAGAAGTCTGAGTTCTACCTTACTCCCGTGCACCTTGTATCAGCTCACTCTGGGAACTGTATTTTGGTCTCTGTTACAGAGAGGCACTGCAGACCACAGATGAACAGCCTGTGACTGAACATGCACACAGTTAAGGAGAAATAAGCCTTGCAATGCACAGTTTCTATGGCAAAGCATCAGAACTCTTCACGGAATTTTTATTTGTAGTGTTATTGTTCTGCTCTCCAGAAAGATGTTACATTTATTGCCTTATCTGTAGGTTTGTTGTTTTTTTTTTTTACTTTTCAAGTCATATATTTTGCTTATTTTTCCTCAGCTCTCTCGCCCCCCGTCGTTCCTTCTGGAGAGGAGGTGTTTTGTTTTGGTTTTTAATCATTGTGTAAGTTTGGCTGGCTCAATGGCAACTTTGAAAGATATAGCCTGGATAATAATATCTCGGGGTAGAGCTGGAGGAGGAGATGTTTTAATGGGTCTTGTTCTCAAGTTAGGATTGAAGATAAAGGTGGCTTAGATGTAATAGCTGGCATCTTTCCAGCCCATGGAGTCACTTCAGTCAGTTTGTCCTTATGATTATTATTGCTGGAGTGCTCCAGAGCTCATTGGCAGCTTGGAGCATCTGTAGAAGGGACACGGGTGGAGAGCGGGCTTCCCTTTCCCGGCTTCTCCGAGGAGGCTTTCTCAGCCTTTGTTTTACAGTGCTTCTCTCTCACCCCACCCCCTTCCATATCCATCAGTGCTTCCCTCGTTACCTGATACTTGTGGGAGCTGCGATGGCCCTCGTGCAGACAAAGCTTTCAAAGGGGGTGCTGAAAAGCAAAGTCCCTGGAGATTGCGCTGTCAAGGCAGGGCACAGTAATCTCAGCAACACTCCTTGCTTTCAGGAGGGCTGGGGGAAGGGACATCCACACTATTTTTCTGTAACTAGAATTCTTTTGAAGTAGTTTTGGAGAGTGGGGGTTTGGTCTGGGTTTTTGATGCTGCTGTGCTATCCTGGTGCTTCCTGTCCTCCATGTGCAGTTGTCCCACATGCTGTATTTCGGCTGCAGTGCAGTGTCAAAGGCTGCACTTCCTGGTTAAGTACATAAGATGCTTTAATGATGACAAAGATGAGCTATCCAAGGTAAAAGGTCTTCTAAGTCAGACTGGATAAGGTAGCTTACTGGGTTTCAAGAAGATCATGTTTGTCTCAAGCATAATCTTTTACCTATTTCTGTGTTCAAGTATCTGCTTTGGGGTAGAGACCAGAATTTTTCTTTTTAATTAAAATTGTTGCCAGGTTTTTTTCTTTCCCTTAGTCATGTGTGGCTTTGAAACTAACTCTTATTTCTCTTTTGCAGAGATCCTACACACTGCTTGTCGAGGCGTGGGATTACAATGATAACTCCACAAGTAAGTATTCCTTCCTCTGGCTTATTTAGTTCTGACACCTGTGTGTCCCGGGCACTGGAAGGCCTCTGGGAGCCTCCCCAGGCCGCTGTGAGCTAGAGCACAAGGAGAGGGAAAAGCTCTCCCCCAAAGAGCTTGGAGCACTTCCTCCAGGCTCTGCAGCAGCCTGTCTCACTCACACTGCCTGCAGAGGGTGAGTAGCTTGCTCACCCAGGCACCAACAGGGTGATGCCTAAAAATAGATGCTGTTAATTCTTTCTTTCTCCTCTGGGAGAGTAAAAGCCAAAGGATTTCTTCAGGTTTCTTTGTTTGGTTTCTTTGGTCTTGTTTTGTTCTTTTTAATTAGGACCAATATTCAGAAGCCTAAGTCTTGTTCGCCTGAGACCTCTCTATAAACTCTATAAGCACGTCTCAAAACTGAATGTACTGCTTTAAAAAAAGAAAACAACTTAAAATCTGTGTAAGATTTGATATCCACATCCATCTAATGACTAGATGAGAAAGAGGAGTTACTACAAGCTCTTCCTTGGGAGTTGGATGTTTGGGGGTTTGTATGCAGGGGCTGAAAAAATATTTACCAGACACCACCTGGTAGGGCTGGCTGAAAATCAAGGGTGGGGATCTTTCCCCTGGAATGTCTCTGGTTGGTTTCAGAACCGTTCTGCTCAGCTTTTCCCGTGGCTAGAGGAAGCTGCACAGGGTCTCTTGGTACATGAGCTGTTCTGCTTTTTGCCTGCTGTTACTCAAGGAGGTGGGCAAAATCAGCTCTATTTCAACCTAGGGCTTTAACAGTGTGTGTGTGGCAAAAGCCACTGGAGAGAGTGTGAATCTCAACTCATAAAGCTTTTGTTGACACAACAGGCCTTTTCCTTCAGCAAGCAGGCAGCAGTACTGTGCTCCATCTTACAGAAATCCTACAGAGCTTCTTGCAGTCTGCTTTGAGTGCCAAGGTGGCAGCCATGCAGGAATGAAATGGGCTTCAGGCCTCGTGAGAGGGAGGCCTTGGACAAGTGTGCGCAGTGGTGTGCTTTTATGTTTTAATTGGTGAGGGGAGCATAGCTTGGGAACTACTCTGTGCTCCTTAGATTTTTTTAGATGTACATGGGGTGTCCTGTTAATTTTTCATTCCAGAAAAGCAGTTGTTGCTTGAGACAAATCTCATGGCCTGTCAGGGGTAGCCACAACCAGCCCTATTCAGCACTGCTGCCATACCTGTGATTTCAGACTCTACCCCAGCACTGGCTGGGGGATTTCTTGGATATAGAGTTATATGGAGAAGAAAGTAGATGATGCAGCAGCAGTGAAATATTAAAAATGGAAGATGCCTGAATTCAAAATGAAAATCTTGTTTATAGTAGGATCTGGGAGTTGTTTCAGACTGGGTCTCTGCCACTTTTACTATTATTAGAGCTCATCTTTTTTCATGAAACAACTTCATTTCCAAAGCTACACAATGAACCCTTTCTTTGCTTTCATGTTCTGGAAGTACAATTGTCTTCAGACAAAATTGCCTCATTTCTCAGCAGTGCATTAGACCAAGTGCAGACATGCTCTTGCATATGTTCCTGATCTGCATTCCTGCTCCAGCTTTGCTGTCACTTACCCATCTGTAGGTCACTCCAGTCACTGCACTGCACAAAACTTCTCCTTTGTTCTGCGCGGCTTGACTTAGTCAGCTTTCCCAGAGCTGCAGAGTAAGGCTTGTAGAACCAGTGAAGAAAACGATTACAACAAAACAATTGTCATCATATAATGAGAAGAGTGGGGTTTTTTGATGTCCAGGATTTTCTTTTGCCCTAATTGCCACTGAATCGTAAAGACCCCATGAGAGCTCTCAACAATAAAAGTGGGTTTAGTAGGCCTTGTGTGACTTTTCAATAGCTCTGAAAGCATCCTCTGATCAATGCAGTTGTTAGAAAATCCTCGAGTGGATGCTTCCTTCCCCCCTTACATTCCACTCCTCCTACGTTCCTTTACCACATACTCTCTCTTGTCTCACTTCCAAGAGTGGCTTGCAGTTAAATTCTGGCCCTGTTGAAGTTGATGAGAATCATGCTTTGTTGGAGCCAAGATTCAACTCAAATGGTTTTCTTACTCTGGTTCTTGTCTGGTTGCCATCTTGCTACTGTTGCTTCATACATAAAGCTAATGGGCTGACATTGCATCTCAAACTATGTCAAAGAGCTTTTGTAAATTACTGGTATCAGTTGCATGTGAATTCCAGGCGGGCATAAGAGACTTCACAATGTAAACCAAGCCGTGGCTGGAAGTTGTCTGAAACAAAGACTTTCAAAAATAACTGTGCTGTCCTTGGCCACCCAAACTGCTCAGAGAAGTCTGGGCTCTTTCTGTTGTTGTTTTTGCTTCCTGATGCTGCATAGTTATAATTGCCAGACATTGGAGCACTGAAAGGCAAAGGTGGGCAGTCAAAATAGCTCATTTCCTTGCATCTAAAACCTTTGATACAGTTGCCCACTGAATAAAAAGAGGGATTTATAGCTTTGAAGTGTAGCCACAAGAAGTGAATAAACCCAACAGAGTCTCTGACAGTGGAGTGTGGAGCAGAAGCCCGAGATGTACAGAAAGCCTCTCTCTTCCACTTCATCAATTTCTAATGGGTTAATGCTTCCTCTAACCTTTCTATCAAAGCATGGGGTTCTGAAGCAGATGAAGGCAGTGGAGTTCAGAAGATCCCTTTGTCTCAAGCCTAGCTGACTGCTGTTTTTTATTTACTTAACCATTCTGCAGTGTTGGGAGTGCTTCCTATAAAGCTGAAAGGGTGGCTGGTGCGGGCTAGGAATGGCAGGGTTGTTGCAATGCCTCCCCTGGAGTCTGGGTCAGCACCCTTGTGTAAGTGCACTCTGACAGGTGGGAATAGGGAAGGGTGGAGGAGCTCCAGTGCAAGAAGGAACATGCCAGCGCTTCATTGTGAAAACTGTGGGTGCTGGCTAATGGAAAGGGAGCTTAAACCCATGAGGCTGTGTTTGAATTTAGCTGGATGGGGGTAGCTTTAAAACGGGTATCCAATGGGAGACATTTTATCCCTGATTCAGAGGGAACCTGCAGCTGGGTTTCATCTGAGCACCTGCAAAAAAAAAAAAAAAAAAAAAATGAAAGTCCGGTGGGCTTAAAAGGGTGTTTCCATTTGAGTTCAGGCTGTGGTTAAGGTCTCTAAAGAGCTGATGGCTGGAGTGAGAGGTCACAGACGTACAGCAAGGACAGGCTTCCTGATGAGCTGACAGATAGGAGAAGAATGGAAGAGCAGAGGCAGAAGGAAAGATCACTTTTTCAAGGCAACTCCCTTTCTGATGCCAAGGACTGAAGTAGTTGTCAGTGGTAGGTTCCCAAGGGGGAACAGGAAAAGACTGGAAAAGCAAGAATGAGTGTGGGGGTGGAGGTGGGGGGGCTGGTTTGCAAAACTAAATTGAGTGTCGTTCTCCTTTTCTTCTGCCACTTACAGGAGAGGAAAAAGTTGTTCTACTCACAAGGAGCAGGATGTCTTTATGCACACTCGGTGTTTGGGGAAGTGCCTTTGCTTTCCAGCTGTGCTGTGCATGGAGTGTAATCTTGGCAAGTGCAGCAGAGCCATCTCCAGCACGCATGAGTGGAACTGTAATTGCCAGACTAGCCCCATTCAAGACGAGCAGATATGCATCTGCTTAAGTACCTCTTAGAATTAGTCAATAATCTTGCTGATGAGATCTAAGAGCCTTACACCTGCACAGCACAGAGCAGTGATGTTGCTCTGGATGTACCAGTATGGAAAGGTCCTCAGGCATCCACATTACCTGTGAATGGGATTTAAATTAATAAAGGCCTGCCTGCATTTGAAAGTCTGACACATAGTTGTGGAGTTAGGGGCTTAGTGCCAATGAATAATAAAAACTGATTTAAATGGAAAAATATTATAGAACCAGAAATACCAGAAGGTGAACAAGAAGTTGTTGCCCTTAATTTCGCACTGTAAACACCTAAGGAATGCTGTAGTCTCAAGTCACAAATGCCCCCAAAACTGGGCAGATGCTCACAGCATCTGAGTCTTGACACTCTTTTGTCAAGAGCTTTGACTTCATTCCAAACTGCAGGCAAGCAGGCAGGACCCAGTGGTGGATCCATGAGAAGTCTGTTAGGAAGTTCTTTTTTTTTTGAAAGCTGCAAATCAAAGGTCCTTAGCAATACATTTAAAAGTATCTTAGATTAAAAACTGCCCATGTGTCATCTTATGGCTTTAGTAGAGACTTCATTAGTCTTCAGCTCTGCCTTATGTAAAATCCCAGAAGGTTCTTTTGTAGTTGTTGGAACAACAAGCAGCACATCAGTACATTTGAATTCTTAACACTCAGAGGTGCCAGTACTTCACACGCTGCTAACACATCACTGGCAAACTGCCTTCCTACCTCAAATTCTCCTGTTGCTGGATTATGCTCCCATGTACTCACTGTTGGTTTTGAGCTCAGTCTGTGAGGATATTTTGGCTGTTGTACGATAAACTTTCACTCAGCAGTCAAGTGCTGGGTAGCAGCAGGTCGCAAGGCAGTGTCAGATCGTTTAAGTCACAAGACCTGGACTACAAAGTGAGATACCACAGATATATACAATGTTCCAAGCAAATGTGAAATATTGTTATTTCAAGCCATAATTCAGACAGTTGTATGGCTCTGAAAGCCAGAAGACTTTTGCCAGAACTAAATGTCAAGTGCAAATCTAAACTGTAAAATGGTCTGTAGAGAGGAAGGGGATCCATAGCACATATATGCAGTAGTTTGAGTCTTCTGCTTTGAGCTCTGGTCATCTTGACTTCGTACTCTCAGGTGCTGCCTGAAGACAGGGCTTTCATGGTATTTGTCAGCCAAAATCTGATGAGATTGCCCATGTCATCTGAATGCTGAAATTGGTAGTTTTCAATTTAGTGTTTGCACATAAGGAAAAGGCTGCAAACCTTTTGCAGTGCCAGTGTTCAGCCTGTGGACGTGGCTTTATTAGGCTATTGTAGTATGTTGTTTTTGTAAATGCTCCAGTTGAAAACAAAACTAGTGCTATTAATGGAGGAGCAGGGGAAAACATATTTTGTACCAGTGTGTTGGAGCTGAATTTTCTTTAGTCGTGAACTGTATGAATTCTTAGTGGATGCCCTTATGCTGCAGAAGGGGTAAGCGATTGGCAGTAACTGAACAGTGCCTTTTGATTTCGAGTTTGGTTCAGTTTGATAATGCTGCATGTGTGTTTCAGTTAATGGTTTGTAGCTCCGGGGCAGCCTTATCTGACTGTCTGGAACAGAGTTAATAAAACCAGCTGGCTGCCCTGCGAAGCGGGAGAGCTGTGGCGTGGGGTCAGTGGGGAGAGCTGCAGGGAGGTGTAACGCTGCCGTCTCCGTGCCCGCAGACCCCGACCGCATCATCGAGAAGGCGTCGCACTCGGGCATGATCAACCCCAGCCGGCAGTGGCAGACGCTCAAGCACAACGCGGGCGCCGCGCACTTCGAGTACCAGATCCGCGTCACCTGCGCCGAGCACTACTACGGCTTCGGCTGCAACAAGTTCTGCCGGCCCAGGGACGACTTCTTCACGCACCACACCTGCGACCAGAACGGCAACAAGACCTGCCTCGAAGGCTGGATGGGACCTGAGTGCAACAAAGGTTTGTGACAAATGCTCGGCCTGCAGACTGGGGGCACTGGGAGGGATTTAAGGGCGGCCTGTCCAGGTTGCATTGGGTGGTAGATTGTGCAGACAGGGGGCTACGGACTGATGGGACAGTGACCAGCTCTTTACACAGAGAACTGGGGGCAGGAGAAGAGTAGTTTCTGCCTTGAAGTCTCAGAGAAGTCTTGGAGAGAGACCTGGGCACTTAGCAGATGTATTCTTTCTCTGATTATCCGCATCTTTGCCCTTGGGAAGAAAACCCAGCCCACTGACTTCAATGGGAGTTCTGCTGCTGACTTCAAAAAGGATTTCCCCTTTGGTGCAGAACTTCAAGACAGGCAGGAAGGAGAGACTTGTTTTAGAGCTGACCTGGCAAGTGTAAAGCTTTGGTGTTTGAAAAGTCTCAGGCTTGTTTGTTCCACCTGAGATCATGTTCAACATGTTTACTAGGGAATGGCTGCTACCTGGGTAATTGAGGAAGGAGAAAGCAGGACTTAGGAACAGACGATCAGCTTCTCTTAATGACTGAGTTTACCTGCAATTTGAATTGCTGCTCATCTTGCTATCCCATCTGTTCAGAGATACAGCCAGAACTAAATCCAGAGTAGTTAAAAGCTGCTTTGAATTAGGTGTAAAGCCAGGGAAAGTGGTCCAGATCACCTGCAAAAGAGAGAGAAGAAAAACCTGTAGACTCCAAGTGACCTGAGCTCTGCAAGGCATGATGGTTTCTCCCACGTGAAAACAAGCTCCTTGAACAGTACTAGGAGCGATCCCTCTGCAAAGTCAGAGGAACAGATTTCCTACAGAAAGGAAAAGCTGATGGATTTCCTATCCCAGGGAGACACCTTCCTTGGTTTTCCTTCCGGTAGACTTGATAGGAGATACTGGTTAAAAGCTTGGATTCAGCAGGATTACAGTGCTGCTAGAGATTAAAACGTTCCCACGAGTGTGGAGGCGCCGGAAGCGGGCAGTGTGCTGATACTCTCCTTTTTTGTTGTTTTAACAGCTATTTGTCGTCAGGGATGTAGCCCCAAGCATGGTTCTTGCACAATTCCAGGAGAGTGCAGGTAAATGCTTCCTATCCCTCCTTGCTTTCCCCCCACCCCTCCCCAACTAATTAAACAAGTGATGCTAAAGCACAATAGGACTGGGGAGGGAGGGCGTTTTGGAAGTTGTGGTTTTGAGCAAGACACATTATTCATGTTGACTTGCCCAGAGTAAGGCGGGGGGGAGCAGGCTTTTAATGCACTGATAATTTTAAGAGGCTTTTGGTTTGTGAAGTGGTGGCACTGAGGGAGAGGGGGCTATGGGATAAATTGCGTGAATGCTGCCTAATGAGCACTAACTAATTGTTTCTGCATAAATAGTGCAAATGTTTGGTGGCTATGTTTTTTCCAACAGCCTGATTAATAGATTTTTTTGAATTCCAAGCCTGAAGTACAGTGTGGCTTTTCTCTCTTCATCTCCCTTTCAGTGTTTCCCCCTCCTTCCCTCCCACCCCCTGGTTTCTTCCATCAGTAGGCAAAAGTCAAGCATTCTTTAGAATGGGATTAGTTAAATCTCTGGGTTCCTTTCCCATTGTGAGCCTGGCTCCGAGTGCTGAGAGGTTAATGGCTGGGATGAAATCTTGTCAGTGGGCTCTGATGAATGCTGAATTTTGTTGCCGTGCTTTGAAGTCCCTTCTGTCCTGGCAAGGAGACAATGGAAAGCAGATTTTATCCATAACCCAACAATTAAATATCTGGAATGCCTTAAAGTATGCAGCACATATTTACAGCACAGGGAAGTCTTGTCCCTTACCCTTAGAGGGGCAGTGGATATTAAATGTGGGCATTCTTTATCAACAGGCAGGTTCCAAGTTGCTGCATGTAACCCTTTATCATTTCTGTTTACAACTGAGAGCTTCTGAGGTTACAAAAATATTCATATTGATCCTGTGTAGGAAGGGTTAAAAGTGAAGTTTGGGTATTTCTAAATAAGACTCAGAAGTTTGAAGGAATAGAAAGTAATTTTTCTGCCTAACAGGCATATTGGTGGATCCTGTGTTGCTGGAAACCTTTGCATGAAGTGGACTAGAGTTCCTACACGAACTGGATCTGGAGTGTCTGGCAGATTAGTCTATAAGAATTCAGCCTAAACAGCTGTAGTGGCTCATTCATTTTCTCTGCTTCTGTAATTCATGCTTCAAAACAAAAAAAAAAAATTACCAGGGAACCATCTGAAAGTGAGGTGGAAAGTAACCTCTCATCCTCACAGAGCTGTGGCAAAGTGAAAGTCCAGCCAGGGGATGAACTGTTGTCACTTGTCCTGTGATTTTAATGTTCAGCAGCACTGATATAAGCTGGTTTACCCCCAGAGCACCAAATCTAAATCTTTTTTAATTAAAAAAAGCCTAACAAGTAGTGGGGGGGGGGGGGGGCGGGCAGATGGTGAGAGGAGCATATCAGTCAGGGCTACCAGTGATTTGTGCTGCTGTCATCAGAATAAACATGCCTTGTAGGGGTTGCTGTCTCCTAGTCAGAACAACAGGCTTTGTTTCCAGATTTTTTTTCTTCCCTTTCTCTTTCTAAGTCTGTTGCCTCCCACTCACTGCCCAGACATGCACTAGTGCTCTTATTTACTTAAGGTGCAACTTTCCCACACTTGATTTGCATAGTCTTGAAACAATGCTGTCCTTCTGGTGCTTTCAGATAACTTCTGCTTGCCAAGTTAGACCACTATCTTTAAAGTGAACACAGAAACAAGATTTTATTTTCTTTTAAGTTTTGATGAGTCATATAGCCTGTATGCTACAAATGCAACAGGGTTTAAAAATAACATCTGAGCAGAAACTGCTCTGTGTTCTGGTACAACGGACAACTTGCAAATGTTCTTAAAATATCCTTTTCCCTTTCGCTGCCATTCACTTTCTTCAATGCAGACTGGCCAACTAAACCATTTTTTACTCATGAATCACTATGCAAGGAAAGTTAACTTTAAATTTCTCATGAGAAACTGCTGCATACATATTATTAAACCTCAGTTAGTACTGTGAATCTTTCTCTGGAATTGATATGCCCCTTTTTTTTCCCCTAAATGCCCATAGCCTTATCCAATTTTGTTTGTTATGTTTTGAAGCTGATGTTTGAAGTAGTACCTTTGGCTCTAAAGCTCATGATTTTTTTTTCCTGTGTGATGTGGGGGTTTTAAATTATTTTGCTTTTTTTACACTTGTTCTAAAGAAAACAAAACCCACCACCACTTTGATTTGATGGGGGTAAAATCAATCCTCAATTTGGATACCTGCTTTTGCAGGTGAGGTCCCTTAGTTCAGCTTGTGTGCAAGCTCACAGGCAAGTTGCTTTGTATGCAACACAAATTAAAAGGGTCTGGTCCTAAATTTTGATCTTTGTGCATTTTCAGTATATGCCCTGTACAGAAGGATTTCCCAAGAGGTACTTGAGGGGGGCTGTTTTGCCTTTTCTGGGTTTTTTCATGTTCTTTGCACTGACTGGCTTTTTTTAACACACACACTAATAAGAATTTCCCATTGACTTTGAAAAGGCTGCTATTGTGACAGCTATTAAAGAAAAAAAGTTAATTAGGATGCAGTTTGTCACCTGAGATTTTTAGAAGGGAAGTCAGACTTACCACTGGCTGTGTGTGATTATCCATTGGATAGATCCTTCTGGCTTTTTCCCATGAGAAGAAATTGCCAGCAGAAGAATGGTGGGGGGTTTTACAAATAGAAAGCTTAGCTGACTTCTGTAGAGCTGAGGTTTGTTTTCATAATTTAGTGACAGCTTAGTGCATAATTGCTGCTGATCAATTACTCTCAGAACCTGTTAATGAAATACAGTACCTCAAAAAGCCTTTGCTTTTCATTTTCAACTTGTTTTGCTTGTTCCTATCTATAGATTTACTTTAATATGAAGGATCCTTGGTCTTGCTGGTGAGAACTAAATGAAAGTCAAAATAAGCTTTCCCTTAAGGAGGCTTTACTTCGAAAGA
Source organism: Melospiza melodia melodia (assembly GCF_035770615.1). NCBI lineage: Eukaryota > Metazoa > Chordata > Aves > Passeriformes > Passerellidae > Melospiza > Melospiza melodia. The sequence continues at coordinate 116,972,901 of NC_086196.1, read as the reverse complement.
ACATCTTCCTTTTAAGTAGAGAATTCAGGTAGCTCATTGCTGGTGACAGTAAAGAATTCAAATAGTAGTAAATTCTCCAGACATGAGTGTTTCTCAGAATTGGACATGATTTAGTTGTTCCCAGCAAAGAGGTTATTAGCAGAAATCAAACCCAGAAGCACACTGACAGCTGATCTCTGAGCACGTGTAAAGCCCTGCCGTGCTTTCTTCATCCCCGACTGTGGCCCAGTCCATACTGGCCCTGTGTGTCTCTGCACTCAGAATAAGGCTGCCTTCTGACAGAGCAGGGAACTCCTCGTGTTTTGCTACTGCCTTGCCAAGGGCTCAGAGTTGCTGCTTATGGTTTTGTTTGTCTTCCTACAAACCCAGCGTGGCTGAATCGCCTGGAACCTTGTATTCATGAGGATCTCTGCAGAACTATTGTTTCCACTGACTTTTTCTTCCCCCCTCAATTTATAAAGCACCCTGTCAAAGTCCAGAGATTGATTTGTAGTGCACACCCACCCTCTCTGCCACATTTATATGAGGCTCCAAAAGAGTGTTATTGTGCTGAATGGCCTCATGCTGGTTTTCTCAGAACAGTTATTCTTTTGTCAGGAGGCCGGCTACAGAGACCTTGGCAAAACTACCAAAATGTTTGTTTACAAGAAACCATCAAACAATCCTTGAATAGCTTCTCCCCTCCCCTCATCCTGCCCTTCTCCCCCACTTCCCAGCCTTTCTTCAAGCTTTGGAGTTGCACACTCACATCTACACAGAGCAGTTATGATGGGTTTGGGTTTGTTTCTCTGTTCTGATTTTTTTCCCTTTTTTTTTTTTGCTCTTTTACTGAAGGTGTCAGTATGGATGGCAAGGCCAGTACTGTGATAAGTGCATTCCACACCCGGGATGTGTCCATGGCACTTGCATTGAACCATGGCAGTGCCTCTGTGAAACCAACTGGGGTGGTCAGCTCTGTGACAAAGGTATGCTAATGCCAGAGGGCCATGTCACACGAGGTGTCAGCGCTGGCAGACTGTGCACATGGGGCTCAGTGAGCTGCTGAAACGTGCTGGCAGCGTGCTGGCCCTCAGCTCCTGCCCTCGGCCCACTGCTGTTCAGCACGGTTAGCATCTGTCCTTAGCTTGTCCCCGTCCTGTCCCGCTCCTCTGTGGGCATGCATTCTGTAAAGGCTCTGGGAGAGCAGAACAAAGCACGTGGGGTGTTCCTGTAACCTTCTGGCCTGGCTTTAACATCCTCCCCTCCCGCAGATCTGAACTACTGTGGAACCCACCCGCCCTGCTTGAATGGTGGTACCTGCAGCAACACTGGCCCTGACAAATACCAATGTTCCTGCCCTGAGGGCTACTCAGGACAGAACTGTGAAATTGGTAAGTGTTGGCTGCAGCTGCTGAGATTAAGCGCCACCTGACAGTTAATTCTTGCCAGCTTTTGGTGCCTGGTTTTGGATGCGCTGTATGAGATGGAGGAAAACTCAGTTTGTAGCATACTCAGCCAGGGCTGGGTACAAAGATGCAGCCTTTACTGTTCTCATGCTCCTTCATGACTGTGTGGTGTCTCTGGACATCAGCCTTCTGCTCACTGGGGAGGTCACTGTGTGGCCGTGGCCCCAGCAGGTGCCAGTCGGTGTGCTGGTGAGCTTAGCTGGAGCGAGACTTTCTGCCAGCCTGGAAACTCCTGGCTCTTGCAGGAGCAGGGGTGGCTTGTGGTGGCACTGCTGTGGCCTCTGCCTGATGTCCTTGTGTCCCTGTGCAGCGGAGCACGCCTGCCTCTCCGACCCTTGTCACAACGGGGGAAGCTGCCTCGAGACATCCACGGGATTTGAATGTGTGTGTGCTCCTGGCTGGGCTGGACCGACCTGCACTGACAGTGAGTCCTTTGCAGTGTTTATTCAAAATGTGCCAGTTTGCTGGTTTTGATCAGTCCTTCTAATCCCTCATCACCTTACAGGGCAGACTACTTAACCTTTCCCAGCCTGGGCATTGCTTTCAGTAGCCATTTACACCCCTGTGCACTCCCTTCCCCCTTGCTTGTACCAGGGGTTTTGTCAGCTTACTGGGGAAGGAATAGCCCAAAGCCTCCTGAAAGAAGTGGAATGCTGGATTTTTGTAGCATTCTAGCAGGTTGTTAAAAATGCTGCTCTGAGGGTCTTGCTGGATCCAAATAGGACTTCCATTTGCAAAAAGGCCACAGGGGTAAACTTTTCCCCCAGTGCATTAAATCCCCTTTTCACATTACTCCTCTCTTTAAGTGAGGCTTTTGCTGAAATCAAAGATAACCTGTAAATTCCAAGTAGAAGTCCCGTTGTTCTTCTGTTCCTCAGGGAAAACCTGAGTAGCAGCAACCATTTGTCAGACTTGTCAGTTATTGCCATTGTCAGTCTGGTAGTGGAGCTAAGCCTCTCCTGATTCTGCATTACAGATATTGATGATTGTTCTCCAAATCCCTGTGGTCATGGAGGAACTTGCCAAGATCTAGTTGATGGATTTAAGTGTATCTGCCCACCTCAGTGGACTGGCAAAACATGCCAGCTAGGTAAGAACTGCTTTCTCTTCATCCAGTGTTGTTCCAGAGCTGGAAAAGATAAATACAAAAGGGATCATAGTCCTGCATTACTCGTGGTCATGTTTCTGAAGCCTGTGGATGTATTTCGGCACATTGAAGACATTCAGTGTCTGTTTGCAGGACTGAGGTCTAGGTCAGCGTCCAAGAGCAGTGTGGCTTCCATCACCTTGCTTCTGCATGCTGGCACTTGAAGGAAATAGTTAACAGAGACATCCTTCAAACCAGAACTGCCCTGAAGTGGGGAGGCTGCATGTTGTGCCTCCCAGTCCCGCCCCCACATGTGCTTCTCTCCCTTAGCCCTGTGAGAAAGTTGCTGTATCTCCTCAACCATGTCAACTCCTCCAGACCCAGGAGCTCCCAGCTGGGTTCCAAAATGGGGATGATCTCACGGAGAGTGAGCTGGCTGCATTCTTTACACAACACACTCATCCCAGTGACCAGGCTGCAGCATTCCTCCTTCAGAATGCTCAGCTGAGATGCGTGTGTGGGGGCAAGTTGCTCTTAATGAGTGGCTGGGTAATTGTGAAATAATTAGCGTAGCGTGTATGTTCTAATTGCAGAGAAACTGAAAGAGCCTTCAGAGGCTGATGATGATTGACTTTTGTTCCTTCAAGTCACGCTAATCCCGGCTGTATGCTGCAAGTTCCTCTTAGCTCTGGAGGAACTGCTGGTTATTGCTGGGGTGTGGGCTTCTCCCTTCCCCCCTGAACGTTCCCCTTGGTTTTCCAGATGCCAATGAATGTGAGGGCAAGCCCTGTGTCAATGCCAACTCCTGCAGGAACCTGATTGGCAGCTACTACTGTGACTGCATTACTGGCTGGTCTGGCCACAACTGTGATATAAGTAAGTGTCCATACCCTTGGGTTTGTCGACAGCCAGCTCTTTGGGCATATGTGCCCCTGAGTTCTGAGCTCAGTTTAAACACTGGGCAGAGCCCCAGCAGTTGATGTTTTTAGAAAGGGAGTAGTTGGTGCCGAATGAAAATACACAATTTTATCAAAGTCATTAGCCTGTACCATAGCTATATTCTGATAAAGGGACTAAAACAATGATGTGAAGTTTTACTGCCTCTCCTAGAAGAATCACGAAAGGTTTCCCACCCATTATAATAACCTTATCTCAAGGAAGGCATGCAGGAAACTTGACAAAAAGTTTATCTAGCTGCAGTTTTAGAGAGACCTGAACTCTCTATCTAGTGTAAATATATTTTTGCCTTCTAACCGTGCTAATTTTATTGCAGATATTAACGACTGTCGTGGACAATGTCAGAATGGAGGATCCTGTCGGGTAAGCTGTTCTTGTTTTACCTTGGTTTCCCCAAGGCTTGCAACGGTAACTAAAACATTTGAACCTAAGCACAAAAAATTTGGAAAATAGAAAATAGCTGGTGCAAATGGTCATGTCCCCTTGGGGGAGGGCCTGTGTCATGCTACAGCATGTTGAGATATGTCTGTAGAACAGTAAGGGAAAAAAAGTATAACTTCAATAAATGACTCATTTTCACTGCCAATGTCACCAGTGAACGAGCTAGTGGTTGTGCACACTACCTACTGGAAATGCAGGCGCTTCCCTTCAACCTGTCGATTAATGTATTCTGCCTGGAAATTCAGAATGTAAACTGGGACTGGGTGATCTGTGTGTGTGTGTTTGGTTTTTTCCCCTCTAAATATTTTGGACATTGAGATGATTTTTTTTTTAACTTTTAAAAAATTATTTTTCTTAATAAGAATATATCAAAGGAGGAACAACATTAACTCTGAAACTTTTTTATGTTCTTTCCCAGGACTTGGTTAATGGTTATCGGTGTATCTGTTCACCTGGCTATGCAGGAGATCACTGTGAGAAAGACATCAATGAATGTGCAAGTAACCCTTGCATGAATGGGGGTCACTGCCAAGATGAAATCAATGGATTCCAATGTCTGTGTCCCGCTGGTTTCTCAGGAAACCTCTGTCAGGTAAGAAGGCCGGGTGAAAGGCAGGCCCTCAGCCAGTGCCGTTTGTTCCAACGCTCCGGATCTGAGCACAGAATGCCTTGCATCCAGTGAAGCATAGTATAAAGTTGTACTTGATATCGCTGTCAGTCTGCCAAGAAACTGCTTGATTAATATATATTGGGGCGGGGGAAGAAACCAACAAACCCCTGACAGACTGTGGAGGATTCTCTTTGTTAAGCAGACGGCAGAGTTTGCACGTCAGGCTTTGTGGAGCTCTCACTATTAACTTTGGCAGTTTAATATCGAGAGTTGTCTGCCGCAATAGTGGCGAGCAGGACTAAACTCTGTGTGCTATGAATGATTCTTTGAGGCCGCAGATAAAAAGGTCAGATTCCACAATGTCAGCCTGTCGTGGTGAGGGAAAGCCATGATAAAGCTCTTTCACTCAGCTTTCCCTTGCTCCCTTTCCCCCCCCTTCCCATTTCCCTTCCCTCTCTGTGCACTGCTTACAGCTGGACATAGATTATTGCGAGCCAAATCCATGCCAGAACGGCGCCCAGTGCTTCAATCTTGCCATGGACTATTTCTGTAACTGCCCCGAGGATTACGAAGGGAAGAACTGCTCCCACCTGAAGGATCACTGCCGCACCACTCCGTGTGAAGGTTCGTGTTGCTTTGGGGGTGAAGGGCTGTGGCTGCCAATGGTTCCTGCCCTGTCCTCACTGGGGCCCTAATTCAGCTCCAGCAGGGGAGTCACTGGAGTAGCTCTGCTACAAGGAGGCTGAATTTTGCCCTCTGCCTTAGGCCTCTCCCCGTGTGAAAAGATAAGTGATATTTGTAAGTATCAGCTATTAAAGACAGCATTATGTCCATGTGGACAGAAAGCACAGGCAGCAAATAGCCTGATGCATTTATTCCAGGCCGTGGATGTGTTCCAGCAATCATCAGATAAGATGCTGTGATTATTTTATGCACAGTTGGCAGAGTCCAATGTTATTTTAAAGCAGCAAACATATTTGTAGTCGTATGTTTATGGTTTCACTCGATGATCTTAAAGGTCTTCTCCAACCTAAATGACTCAATGGCACAAGTGTCTTCTAAATGTCCATGGCTGGAAGTGAAAATGTTGCTCTTGAGGAATTGGGTTGCATGGGTAATTCTCATGTTGGTCTCTGCTTTCCTGCAGTAATTGACAGCTGCACTGTGGCAGTGGCTTCCAACAGCACACCCGAAGGGGTTCGCTACATCTCTTCCAACGTTTGTGGTCCTCACGGGAAGTGCAAGAGCCAGGCGGGTGGAAAATTCACCTGTGAATGCAACAAAGGATTCACTGGCACCTACTGTCATGAGAGTAAGAGCAAAAAAGAGAAACTGTTTTACTGTCCCCCACTCTTACTGGGCAAAGATTCCATCCTTCCCTCCCAGACCCCTTTTCTTCATTGTAACTCAGTAAACCTTGGAACTGCTGTAAGTTTTCATATCCCTCTTGGGCGAGGCAGAGTGGAATTTGCTAGGCCTTGGGGAAGGTTCAGAGTCCTGACCCCTCTGGCCTTGAATTGTATGTTGTTGAAAACCTTATGTATACAAGGTCTGAGGGAGTTAGTAGTGGGGTTTAACGTGGATCTTAAGGACTCCTGAATTTTTTGTTTTTAATAGTGACAGGTTCATCACCTTGTGCAGTTTTTTACTCATTTGTCATCTTGCTTATAACCCTTCCTTTCCAAAGAGTATTATTAGAAATGGAAGTAGTACCAAACAGTCTGCAGTAAGATAATGACTCCTAGTTACTGTACTTCTAGTTTGACTTTTTTTTCCCCTCTTTTTTTAATCCTCTTCTTTCTTCCCAATTGTTGCAGATATCAATGACTGTGAAAGCAACCCCTGTAAAAATGGTGGCACTTGCATTGATGGCATCAACTCCTACAAATGTATTTGTAGCGATGGATGGGAAGGAACATATTGTGAAACGAGTAAGTTATCCATGCTCCAGCACACAGAAGGATCTCTTGGGAAAACATTGGGAAGGAATGGCTGGTACTGTCAAGATGACAGTGACCTATGTCAATAAACTCTGCTTCAAAGGCCACAGAGGACTAGGTCCTCCCACCAAGTCCCAATCTTTTGTATTGGAACTAAGCCCAAGTTACAAAGCTGGACTGGGATTAGGGCCTGGCTCTCTCACTATTGAGTTTCCTGCTCTGTCCTTTGGATAACTTCCAGGAAGAAACCCTTTGCATTAGTAGATGCCACTTTATGGCCTGTCTGCGTATCATACGTGCATTTTGTCAATCTCAGGAACAGGAGAGGAGTTGAGTGCTCTGCTCCGTTTGCCTGACTAACAGGGTAGTTTATGTAATAGACCTTTTCACTGAAACAAGATTACAAACAAAATGAAAACAAACTGGAGGACTGGGGTGAAACACTCTTCATCTATGTGACAGTGCTTAAAACTTTAAAATACTGACTTAGGCATTTAATCCACAATTGAAACGCAGGCCAAAATTAGGGGTGGGTTATGCTCCTTTCAAGCATTGTGTTTGTCAGTTCTGTAAACACTACTGAGCCTGTTTTCTCTCCTTAACATATCCAGATATTAATGACTGCAGTAAAAACCCTTGCCACAATGGAGGAACTTGCCGAGACTTGGTCAACGACTTCTTCTGTGAATGTAAAAACGGGTGGAAAGGAAAAACTTGCCACTCCCGTAAGTTCAGCATTTCCAAAACATACCAGACGTGCTCTGATAGGCTGCATGAACTCATTGCCCTAAGGGAGCACCAGCATTAAGGACAGTTTGGGTTTTCCACAGGTGACAGCCAGTGCGATGAGGCGACGTGCAACAATGGGGGGACGTGCTACGACGAGGGGGACACTTTCAAGTGCATGTGTCCTGCAGGATGGGAAGGAGCCACTTGTAACATAGGTAAATAGCCTGCACAATCGCCAGGAAGCAGATGCAGCACTGCAGCTCTGACCTCAGCTGTTCCTCTTGGCTCAGACTTGAGGGCTTTCTAACAACTGAGCGGCAAATGTTGTTTGTGTTACAGCGAGGAACAGCAGCTGCCTGCCAAACCCCTGTCACAACGGTGGTACCTGTGTGGTCAGCGGGGACTCCTTCACTTGTGTCTGCAAGGAGGGCTGGGAAGGACCCACGTGCACCCAGAGTAAGTCAGCTCTGCTTGAACTCTTCCAGAGTGTTGCATGATGAGAACATGAGCTCATCCTGTCGCCCCTGGAGTCAAGATTGAATCCAGAAGGGAAAGCTTGTTTGATGTAGGCTTTAGCATCACCTGAATCTTTGTTTTTAATGACTTTATGTGATACAGCCCTGACCTGGGCATGAGAAAGTTGCAAATGAGCTAAGTGGAGACAGATGTTGTCTTGTTTTCTCCTGCATTCTTTTTCTACGAGCAGCTCTGTCTGCTTCCACTTTTTTCCCCCCCGTTAGATTCTTTACAAGGATCTCTTCCTGCATACATGTGTTCCACAATGTAGTTAACAAATTTTGTGGTACAAGCCTGGAATCAATTTAGTAGAGAATTTCAGCATATTTTCGTAAAAGTTGAGCTAAGTATAACTTGGGCATTAGGGGAAGTTTGATCATTCTTTACTGCCAGTAGAGCCGTATTAGCCAAAGTCTACATGTTTAATGCTGTCTGTCTTTGCTTTGCAGACACAAATGACTGCAGTCCTCATCCTTGGTAAGTTTGTTATGTTTATCCTATGCTCTTTTTGTTGCTTTAGAATTCTGGGTTCCTTTTATCTGTGGCAGTTTTTAATGTCTGTGATAATTGTCCACAGTTACAACAGTGGCACTTGCGTGGATGGAGAGAACTGGTACCGCTGTGAGTGTGCTCCAGGCTTCGCCGGGCCTGACTGCAGGATCAGTGAGTGTTCCCATGGCTCTCTGCCTCACTTCTTGTCTCACTTGAATCTTGTTGCAAGACAATCATCTTAATTGAGTTAAGTAGTAGATCAGATGAGTGATAGATGTCTTGTGTCGTCCCTATCCGTACCTGGATCTGTAGCAGATTTGGAGAAGGCAGGAATCACACTGAAAATGAATGAAATTTAAAGTCTTTCAGCTGCAGCTGAAACCTCTTGGTTCAGCCGAGTGGGCAAAATGCCCTTTGGGACAGCCTTCCCTTGTGTTTGTGTGGCCCAGACTTCTGCTTGAGATGAAAGTGTGCCAGCCAAAAACCTTGTCAATTAATAATCCACCTCCAAGCCCTGAGGTGATGTATGCGCTTCCCTGTAATTTAATAATAATTACAGGTAGGAGGACACTTTTTTTAATAACAGCCATGGAATAGAAGTCTCACAGCAGCAATAGAGCTGGGAAGGGTTTAACATTGCCATCAGTTGAAGAATCTAGTGGGGGACAAAATTGGAACACATCAGAGGAGAGGAGAGGAAGTGTGTCTGTGTAGGAAGGAATATGTCCTTGCCCTGGAAAGCTCGAGTAGCCACAGGGGTCAGGTTTTGATCTTTGTTAGTGCCACACAGCAGAAACGTCAAAGGACTTTTCTGACGTTATACTGGTGCTGCAAGCAGGAATCCGTGTCCCAGTAGACACTAGAAAATGAACATAAAGCCCCAGTAGGCAATTCTATCCCATGTTTGCTTTTTTCCTGACAAACAAAAGGATACTGTGGAGTAACTGTTCTGTTTCCTCTCCTTCCCATCACAGACATCAACGAATGCCAGTCCTCACCCTGTGCCTTTGGAGCCACGTGTGTGGATGAAATTAACGGGTACCGTTGCATTTGCCCCCCGGGTCGCAGTGGTGCAGCATGCCAAGAAGGTATTCCAGATGCCAGAGCTGAGCCTAGCACTTGTAGCAAAAGCTGTATACTTGCACATTGGTGGGTTTGTGGTTGTATGGGGTTGGTTTTGGGGCACACTATCTGTTGTTTTTTAAAGCATGTATCCTTATTGAAGAAGAAACTCAGTGGGAAGTTTAGATGAACTTTGAAAAGGTGTTTGTTTCCTGGTTTTAGCTTATAATTCTGTTCGCTCTCTCCTCAGTTACAGGAAGGCCTTGCATTACTAGTGCTCGAGTCATGCCAGATGGGACTAAGTGGGATGACGACTGCAATACCTGTCAGTGTCTGAATGGAAAAGTCACCTGTTCTAAGGTACAGCTGTGCTGTGGTTTGGCGTACAGCACCCTCTGTGCCCTAGGCAGTGGATTCTCACAGTATTCATCCTGCCTAGGTTTGGTGTGGCCCTCGGCCCTGTGTGCTGCACGGCAAGGGCCCCGGCGAGTGCCCCGCCGGCCACGCCTGTGTCCCTGTGCGGGACGATCACTGCTTCACCCGCCCGTGTGCCGCTGTGGGGGAGTGCTGGCCCTCCAACCAGCAGCCTGTCAGGACCAAGTGCAACTCCGACTCCTACTACCAGGACAACTGTGCCAACATCACCTTCACCTTCAACAAAGAAATGATGGCCCCGGTGAGTAACAGCAGCTCGCTGGGCTGTGGCACACACAGACTCATTCCCAGAGCATGGAGAGATGTTTTCCATAGGGAGTACTGCTGCAAAAGCTGACTCTGCCTCATTAGCAAAGAAAACAAAAAGCAGAGAAGGATTAATATAGCCTTGCAGCCTAAATGCTTTTGTGACTAGAGAAGAAAAAAAAGCTAGGTTGGAGGGAATTCCACCTCCTTTTCCCCTGAGAACTCTTACTTCAGGGCAAAAAAAAAAAAAACTCAAACAAATCTTAGATCTGTCTGTTCGTGTGCATATGTATTTAAAAAAAGCCAACATCTTTTTTGTATCCTCCAGGGCCTTACCACAGAGCATGTTTGCAGTGAATTGAGGAATCTGAATATTCTGAAGAATGTTTCTGTTGAATATTCCATCTATATTACCTGTGAGCCTTCCCACTTGGCAAATAATGAAATCCATGTTGCTATTGTAAGTATTACTGGAAGATTTTTAAATGTCTTAGTAGTTAATTGCTCAGATATGTGTGCAAGATGTGGATTTATATTAATTCCTGGCTTTGTTAGCACTTCTTGTAGTTTAGTTTCCATCCTGATGCCCTTTAAGAACAAGAAAGGAATTCTGGGTACATGTGTGTACCTGAAAGCTGCCGTCTGGGAGCAACTGTAGTAGGGGGAGTAAAATATTTCTCTGTTATACTCTTGCTTTCAGGGGGTTTTTGGTCTTCTTAAGGATGAGGACAAGAATTCAGAGTCGTTAGTTTCTGCCCACAGCAGGCCATTTTGCTTTGATTCTGTTTGTTATAGATGAAGAGTAGCAAGAGCCTTCACTGCCTGTGAAGGTTTATAAATAGCAGGTTCCCCTGTGCATCTGATGTGGTGTTAACTGTGTGCCTTCTCCTGCAGTCTGCAGAGGACATTGGAGAGGATGAGAACCCCATCAAAGACATCACAGATAAGATCATCGACCTGGTCAGTAAGCGCGACGGGAACAACACGCTGATCGCTGCCGTCGCCGAGGTCAGGGTGCAGCGGCGGCCGGCCAAGAGCAGAACAGGTGAGCTGCTCCTTGGCCCAGCTCCTGCAGGGCCTGCCAAGGGCAGAGCCTGTCCTCCCTTTGGACACTCCTAGCAACTCCCTGATCATCAGGGACAATGGGGAGGCTTTGCACACAAGGTCTATTCATTGCTAAAAACCCTAAAGAAACTTGCCAGAAGTTTGCTAAACCTGGCAAAAGGGCTGCTGCCCTTCCATGCTCCTCATGGAGAAATGCGGGAAATAAAAAGGCATAAGAACTGAGATTTGTTTTCTGTGAGACATCCCCAAGTGTCCCGCGTGGTCTGCAGCAGGACTAACTGTCTCCTGTCTCTTGCAGATTTCCTGGTGCCCTTGCTGAGTTCGGTACTGACAGTAGCCTGGATCTGTTGCCTGGTCACCGTGTTTTACTGGTGCATCCGAAAGCGCCGGAAGCAGAGCAGCCACACCCACACGGCCTCTGATGACAACACCACCAACAACGTCAGGGAGCAGCTGAACCAGATCAAAAACCCCATTGAGAAACACGGAGCAAATACTGTCCCCATTAAAGACTACGAAAACAAAAACTCTAAAATCGCCAAAATAAGGACACACAACTCTGAGGTGGAGGAGGATGACATGGACAAGCACCAGCAGAAGGCCCGATTTGCCAAGCAGCCAGCCTACACTTTGGTAGACAGAGATGAAAAGCCCCCCAACAGCACCCCTACAAAACACCCAAACTGGACAAATAAACAGGACAACAGAGACTTGGAAAGTGCACAAAGCCTAAATCGGATGGAGTACATCGTATAGTAGACGGTGGGGTGCTGCCATGCAGGGCCTTTGAGTATCATAGAAAGGCACTCAAGAGCTTGTAGTTCTTAAACTGTTGTGTAATATTTGAGTCTAAGGCTATTATTTACTTAGAATCCCTGTGTTAATTTAAGTTTGGACAAGCTGGCTTACACTGGCAATGATAGTTGCTGTGGTTGGCTGGAATACCAAGTGCTGCATTTCACATCTATGCAAAACTAGTCAAAAGTGCCCTCCTGTAAGTTCAGCTGCGGCTGATCCATCACAGAAACGTTCCATAAGGTATTACATAGCCTTATTACTCTTCCGTAGTGTTCATTTTTTTTTTCTGCCAGATGTTCCGATTTATACAGTTTCTTTAGAATAATACATTTTATTTATATTTATTGAATTTGAGTTTTTTGTATATTGGTTTTATGGTGACGTACAACTAGTTCTGTATTTGAAAGTGCCTTTGCAGCTCAGAACCACAGCAACTATCAAAAATAAGTTTATTATTTATTTTTTTATTGTATTTTTGTTGGGGGTGGGTGGGGGGAACTTGTCAGCAGTTGCTGGTAAATGAAGAATTTAAAGAGGAAAATGTGTCAAAAATAGAAGTTTGTATAGATATGTAAATAATTCTTTTTTTATTAATCACTGTGTATATTTGATTTATTAACTTAATAATCAAGAGCCTTAAAATATCATTCCTTTTTATTTATATGTATGTGTTTAGAGTTGAAGGTTTTTGATAGCATTGTAAGCTCGTGGCTTCTCTATTTTGAATTTATTTTCTTGTTACATGTTGCCTATATGCCAAAACTAAGGTGTTCTAAAATAGTTTATTTTTAATAGGATGGGCTTTCATGCCTTGATGCTGGATTTTGTACAATGTCAAACGTTTGAAACACCTTCCATAGTATCACTTTAAGACTATTTGTAAGTACTGACTGAGGCAGTTTAGAGAATTAGACTAGAAAATTTTTTTTGCTGCTTTAGACTTGAAAACTGAGTGACAGGCAGATAATCTGCTAAGAAGCAGTTTAAGGGAACAAAACTGAGCTATTACTTTACGTAGATGAAATGTGAGTGGTTGCATGTAATTAAAAATATCAAATTAGCGTGTGAAGTTGGAAACACAGCAATCTTATTTTGTAAATTCTAATTATTTTTTTCTCACCATGAATATGTAATACTGAACCACTTGTAGATTTGACTTTTTTTGTAATCTACTGCATTTAGGGAGTATTCTAATAAGCTAGTTGTTGAATACTTGAACAGTAGAATGTCCAGTAAGATCACTGTGTAGGTTTGCCATAGATTACACTGCCCGCCTTAACAAGTGAGGAAATCAAAGTGCTATTACGATGTTTAAGATCAAAAGGCTTATAAACATAGTCATCTCAGTGGTTAACCATTGAGATCATGAAGATACCTTGTATTGTGATATTAGTGTTATATGAAAATGCATCTTTGATGTGTTGTTCCTGGCAATAAATCTTGAAAAGTAATATTTATTAAATTTTTTGTATGAAAACATAAAAGAGCGTGGAGATTATTGAGCTTGGAGGCGCTCCCGGCCAGTCAGTTGTGCAAAAGCAGGGGCAGGTGCTGCTGGAGGTTTCCAGGCCCTGCCCCTGCCTTTGGTGGAGTCAGTTTTTGTTAGCTGATGACACGTTCCCCTCTGGCTCCCGTGGCACCGAGGAGGTCTGAAAGCAGCATGTCCCTTGTTCTCACTGCCTCTTGGCCAATGTCCCTCGGTGCTCTGAGGGTGCTGTGGCTGCACCTGTGCAACGAGTTTACCCTGCACGGGCCAATGAGCTGCCCCCAGATAGGAACCAAATCTAAGTAGCTAGGCAAGATCCAAAGTGCTGACCTGGATGGGAAGGGATCCATAGATGATGCTGATTTCTAATGGGCAAAAAGTGCTTTGTAAAGCATAAAATAAACTCTGAAAGTATTCAACATGATGGCTTTGAATGCTGAACTAATGCCGCCCCTCCCACCTATGGGCAGGGGCTGGCTGGCTCAGGGTCTGCTCTGGTTTTACCATGTTCTGATGAAGCTGCAAAACTGTTCTGCTAAGGGGCTACTGCAAAGCTGAAGGAACAATTAACTGTGTAACAAGTTCATTGAAAAACAGTTGAACCAACCTGCTGCAAGGCTAGGCCTTTGCATCTGTATTTGTTTGTAATAATAAACAGGTATTTTATATACAGATTGCTGCGATATGAATACACTGAACGCTAAAAAAACCTGAGAGTGAGAAATACTTTCTTCTGTACTTTTTTTACAGCTGTCAAAAAAAAAAAAAAAAAGATAAAATGTAATTAGTGTTACTTTTTATTTTGAACTCGCTTTAGAAGATTTCCATTGTGGCTACTCTACTTTGTCTGGGTGCTGCTTTTACTCTTCACACACACACCTCACAGGGCAGGTACTGGAGCCTGTTTAGTTTACTGCCTCCTGAAGAAGGAGAAGTCAACACAATTAGCTTCAGCTGACCACTTCAATAATTCCTCATCTAACAAATCCCACGAGTATTTTATTTCCCTTTGTTCCCTGACTTCTAAATCTGCAATAAAGCAAACATGTCATGTCCAAAAAAGCTACTTAAAGATAATGGAATCTTCCACCTGCCTCCAAAGGGCAAAGCTGGGCTATTCCCTGACTGCTGTCCCATACTTTTAACGTTGAATTAACCATCTTCCTGCTGTCTACTGTTCACATGGGTCTCAAATTCAAGGATACAGGAAGTTGAGCCCCTCTTCCAAAGGGCTCAAACATACTTGAATTTATAGGGATTTCTAAGAGTCTGCCTTCTATTAACCAAAAAATAATTAAAATAGGGCATTTGCTATTTCTGAGAACAATAGTTGTCAGGCTTCTTGAAAACCTACTGAGGCCATTTCTAGTTACAGACTTACTCATTTAACAATATGTACATGTAGCGACAAAGTGTTTAGGTCTCTGAAGATTCAGTGAAATCAAAACCTGGATTCCTCAAGCTTCAAAACATGTCAAAGCCCTGAGATCAGGGTTCCTTTATTTACTTTCAGCCTTTCCTGTGCTCCATGCAGAGGTTTTGCTACTGCATGGAGCCTCCAGACTCCAGTCTGCCACCTCCAGACACACCCTGCTTTTCCCCATGGATTTTCCTCACTTCATCACTATCCCATGGTGTTGGAAAATTAGAATCATGCAAGTTGTACAGGGGGCAGTCAGAAAATTCTACACAATTGCCATTATGGTATATTTAATTAATCGTCCTATCTCAGTGGTAGCTCCACAACTTACACTGGTGACTGTAATACAAGAACAGTCCCCCAAAGCCCAGATCCACCACCAGGCTGGGGGCTGGTCCATGAAGTGGTTTCCGTTGCCATGAAAATAAATAGAAATGTGAACTTTAGGGCTTCCCTCTTAGAATACCAAGGCACATTTATTTTTGTGGAAATCATACTTTTTCAGGTCACACTTCTACTACTAAGGGAAGATACATTCTGTTTAGTCAGGAGAAGTTTCCACTGGTAGTGTAAGTTTGTTCTTTGGATCCTTCTTCATCTAAGCATTGAAAAATGTGTGCTTCCTGAGCTGCCATTTAAGCATACAAGAAATGAAATGAAATGAAATGAAATAGAAATGAAATGAAATGGCTCCCCTTAGCACTCTGAGCTTTACTCTACCTAGAGCTAAATGAACCTGCTGAATGTGGGTTTGGTTCAGCCTGGCTGAACACTGCCACATCAAAGCCCTGCACCTCCGCGTGGAAAGGGCTCATCCTGCGCACAGGTACCTGGGAAAGGTGCTGATGGAGTAGGTTACATCAGCCTTCTCACAATACATTCATGTCACCGGGAAGGGAAGGGAAGGGAAGGGAAGGGAAGGGAAGGGAAGGGAAGGGAAGGGAAGGGAAGGGAAGGGAAGGGAAGGGAAGGGAAGGGAAGGGAAGGGAAGGGAAGGGAATGCCAGCCTCGAGAAGGGCTCCCCCTGCAGTGCCGGCAGGAGCCAAGGGCAGCTGGGAGCGCTGGGACCCAAAGCCCCTCAGGCCAGGGGAACGTGACCCAGGCTGGGGCCCAAAGGTGGGACTGCATCTCCAGCCTGTCTGGTGAAACCGTTCTGCCTTGCACAGACACACCTCCTGTTCTCACACCAGCTGACACCTGCACAGCAAGAGCTAATGGTATTAATCAGCTCCCTGCCAAGCTGAGATGTACAGGGTTATGCTCCCTGCTGCTCCTTGAAGACTGCCTGCTTCTGCTCCTTATCTGCCAGCCCTCGGGCGAGATCCAGCCCTGCCTCCCAGCAATCCCAGGGCCAGGGTGCTGGCCTGCCATCTGCAGAGCCACAAGGCAGAGCCTTCATGGTTTTTAGCAGCGCCTGCCAAGATGAGAAGTTCTGACAAGGGAAGTACCCAATTCAGCCTTTTCCTCCCCAGAAGATGGAAGTGATTGCGTAACCTCCCTGTCCCCTTCTAACGGAA
This sequence comes from Melospiza melodia melodia, assembly GCF_035770615.1. NCBI lineage: Eukaryota > Metazoa > Chordata > Aves > Passeriformes > Passerellidae > Melospiza > Melospiza melodia. Next base: position 116,956,655 of record NC_086196.1, on the reverse strand, counting down.
GCAAGAATATTTGAGTCTATTTAAGAACTTTTTGGCTTCCTCTTTTTTAAGCATTGACAGCAATGGCCATGGTGGTTAATGTTTGCCAGTGCCCACTGAGCTTGCTTGCCAAGATCGGTGATTTCTCCCAGTAGAGGGAAAACCCAGTGAAAAAGCTGTGCAAACTGAACTGCAGTTTCTGGGGCAGAGGAGGAGGAAGAGGAGGAGGAGGAGAGGGGTGCAGGCTCTGGATGGCTCAGCAGTGCTTACCTGGCACTGGGGCAGCAGCAGGGCCACGCGGGATCAGATGGCGTCAGGCTGGAGTCCCAGCCCAGATCTGCCAGCAAGCGCCTTCTGTGATGTGCAAATTGTTTCAACCAGTTTCCCTACAGGGTGGAGAAATAAATCTCTATTCCTTTCATTCTAGCACTATGAGATTAATATTAAAAAGGGGCATGCCCAGCTCTAGAATTAGCGCTCCAGATAGTCTTCTTTAAAGATCTGATGCATAAATAAAAAAGATAATTATTATGCCAGCAAGTAAGGCAGTTATGGAGCTAGAGTACCAGTTCCTACTGCTGTACTAAAAGATTTAACTTGGACAGAATGGGAGCAAACTGAAATTTTCCTTTACAAAAGATGCACTGTCAGCTCTCACAGGAGCAGATTCCCAGCTCTGGAATAATTTAAATGGATAGTAAAGAAGGTAGGACAGTTGTGGCGAATTTCCTGAACAAATTCCAGGTTATGGCTGAAATGCCTTGTGACACTCCATCACTTCCACAACTATTAGGGTTTCCCAGCATAAGGCAACACTAAAGAACCAAAAAGTCCCTACCTAAAAATGTCACCTTACTGCCACTGTGTAAAGGAGGAGGTCATGCACTACCAGGCTCGATTTTAACTATCTGGGGGAAACAGGTGGACGAAAGGACTCGTGTGAGTTGATGAAAGAATTTGCTACTCCTTACCCAGTTTGCTTTCCCTTGGAAGCAGCTCTTCCCTCAATGCTGCCCAAGCTGTCAGAAGCAGCACTGCCAGCTCCCTCCAGGTTCAGTGGAGCGCTTTGATATCCTGTGATGAAAGGCTCCGTACGCGGCTGTTCCCTCAGCCCACATCTTCTCCTGCACCCGGGTTACTGCCAGCGAGTTTATGTTTATTAAAGGAGAAAAAAGCACAAAGCAAAGAAGTGAGGAGTGCCTTTTATTAAAGCTAATTTCTGAGGCCAACCCACACTTCCCACTGCTGGCAAAAAGGCTCAGAGTTATTACCTCTGTTTGGTGCAGCCTCTTTGAATAGAGAACCTTTCCCTGGGTACTGATAAAGCCACAGAGATACCTACTCCTAGCATGCCATCTGGGAGAGTCTATACTTCATATCTTTCTTATTCCAAACAGAAAAATATTTCCCTCCTTTTTTTTTTTTTTTTTTTTTTCTTTAGGAAGAAACCATTTTCTAGTCAATAGCCAATGAGATGATGATGTAAATGCCAATTACAACTCATCCAATGCAATCCACATGCTGAGCAGTGAGAGGGAAGGAAGTTCACACTGACCAAAGAAATGCCTTCAGAAGCTACTTAACACCTCACCTGGTCAAAGCCTTCTGTAGGAAGGGACGTCTGGGTGCTTACCTGGCAGGTAACACCAGAACCTGCACAAAGCTTAGCACCCACAAGATCTTGGGATACTTAAAACCTTCCTACCAACCAGCACTGGGCAAGGGAGATTTCACATGAGCTGATTCCTCTTTATAAATGATTATGTAAAAGGCTGGTCTAGCTTTTGATATGTGTTTAACCATAGAAGTCCACTAAACAAATATTTTTAACTGCTTTGATGTAAAGAATAATGGAAACAATAATCTGTACACATTAGAGAGTGTTTCACTAGGAAATAACTGTTTCATTATCAGCAAAAGCATAGACCAAATGAACCAGATGATTCATTAAAAATAATAACCCACCAAAGCTGGCTGGTTTAGGATAAAAAATGAACCAAAGATATTGTTTCTGTGCTTCAATGGCAGCTTCAGAAGAGAACAGATATTCGGTATTCCCTACTTTTACAGAAAGGTATGCTAGTGCTGCTCAGAAGCAATTTGATAATAGAAAGCCAAGACTTGTAAACTGCTAATTTTACTCCAGCTCAGTTTCCAGTTCCCTTTTTCCCCTCTAAACCTGATTTAGGAAATCAAATTTGTGGTTCTAGAGCATGTCAGACCACACCTTTGCCAGTCCTCTGGGTGCAGGTGGATGGGTGTTGAAGAAAAAAGCAAAGTCTAAGAAGATGGCCCTGGGCTTGAAGCAGAGAGAGGAGAGAGACACAGACACAGCCTCTGTGTCCCAGCACCGCCAAAGCACCACCAGGTTTGCAAAAGACCAGCTGGTATAAAAGTCCTGCTGCACAGACAAAAGAAAGTGCAGGTCTGAGCAGCAACACCTTCTAAAATCCAGAAATGACTGTGAATTCAAAGTCTTTTCCCTAAATAGCTGCATTTCTGGGAGGATCCAAGACACAACTTTTGATAGCAATGAAGCTCAAATATACACAGCTGCACAGAGCCTACAACTTATCAAGACAGTAAGGACAAATGGAATTACACCACCGTGGACCTGTGAGAAAGCCCAGCTTTGTTCTGACTCCCCAGCCTCTAACACCCTCCATCACCTTTCATCTCTCACTGTTGCATGACCACTGCTTTGAAAGGGAGATGTTCCCAGGCAGCAGAAAAGAGATAAAACCAGCATTTTAAGTAACATAACAAAATATCCTAAAGGAAAAATCAAGTGTTCTTACCTACACAGACAACAGTTTAACGTATCTAAGCCCCCTTTAAAAGCATGACCTTCATTTGAAAGGGTGCAGGCAGGTATGTTCTTCAGTCAAGATTAAAACTAAAACTTTAATTATAAGGTTAACACATATATATATACATATATACACACACACATAATAACAGTGGTGATGAAAACTGGTGTGATAAAAACTAGATGTGGTTGCCCTCTGGTTTCTGATACTTGAATTGTCTATGCTAAGACTTTACAAATTATTCTAACTACTCTCATTTTTCTGATAAATGCTTAATGTACTATCCCTGTACCTCTTTAAAGTCCATCAAAAAAGGTGCTTTTTACTCCCTTCCTGGCCTAGTATCTCCAGTGCATAAAAAAGCCAACAGCAAACATACCTCAGGCTCTTCTTCCTCCAAACCAGGTTCTTTGCAGCCTTGGTTTTGCTGGTACTGGGAAAAAGCTTTTAGCAGAGCCTGGAGCTGGGTAAAGATTTGCAACCTGACTGCAAAGCACTCAGAAACATCACCCAAAGAGCTGAAAGAAAAAAAGAGAACATGTCTTCCAGACACATGCAGAATCTTCTTCATTTGCAGCAAGAGCAGAAATCACTTCCAGCAGGAGGAAGCTGCACAATCAGCAGAGTCCTGCTGTCAGCTGCAGAGCAGCTAACTCTCATCAGGACCTGGGTTACACCACCAACTCTAATGTTCCTGGATGTGAATCACCTCCTTAACCTCAATGAGGAGATCCACAGTCATAAGTAAATGTCACTGAGATTTTTCTAAATTACTTCACACAAAATCACAGAGCACAGAATATGCTGAGCTGGAAGGGACTCACAAGGACCATCAGAGTCCAGCTCCTGGCCCTGCACAGGACACCCCAACAATCCCACCCGTGCAGGGGAGCACTGTTCAAATGCTTCCTGAGCTCTGCCAGGCTTGGTGCAGTGACCACTTCTCTGGGGAGCCTGCTCAGTGCCCAGCCAGGTTCTGGGTGGAAAAGCTCTTCCTGATATCCACGCTAAACCTGCCCTGACACAATTTCAGGCCATTCCCAGGTGCTGTCACTGTCCCCACACAGAGGAGATCAGTGCCTGCCCCTCCTGTTGCCCTCACCAGGAGGCTGCAGCTGCAGTGAGGTGTCCCCTCAGTCTCCTCCAGGCGGAACAGACCCAGTGCTGCTCCTCACAGGGCGTCCCCATCCTCATGCACTCCTCTGGAAGTTCTCAAACACCTCTATATCCTTGTTACACTCCAGTGCCCACAGCTGTGCCCAGCCCTCGAGGCCAGGGCAGAGCGGGACAGTCCCTCCTGGGCCTGCTGCATGCCACGGACATGGCCGGCCCTCCTGCTGCCTCAGGGGCTGTGTCACACTGAGCTTGGGAATGAAGAAAGAAAATGGCTTATACATTTATTCTACACATTTTAAAAGATAAGCATGAAATAAAAAGGTACATTTCCTTAGCTCATTAGCATTTAAATTCAAGAAGCAGTATGAACAAGCACTGGGAAATTAAAATTTATCTTAAAATGAGATTTAACTCTAGTGTTACTTCCACATGAAAACCAGCGTGTTGCCCTTGCACACAAGCAAGGCCTCATTTTGAAACATGTATCCATGAAGATACACATACATGTTTATATATGAACTTCACCCAAGAACAATGTTTGAAATCCAGGTGTAAACATATAAATCTAAATATATAAAAGAAACCTTCATTCTTCCCCAAGACTGAATGCATGATGACTTGTATCCGCAACATGGGCTAGAATTAAATGTTCATATCAAAACTACACAAGCAGAAACTATAGTTATTTTGAAACTTCTCTGAAAAAGTGGGCCTCAAATCATCAGGTATTAATCCTGGTTAAAGAGTTATCTGAAATAAAATTAATTTGTTTTATTGCTGTAAAGATCATGCGAGTAAACCACAAACTTCCTAATATAGAGAAAGGGTTAATTTTTTACTAAAATAAACTACATGCTCAGAACAGATCACACAAGGAGTTTTAACTTTTGCTGTCAGCAGCTGATATGACTTTTTAATAGCACTAAATATGTATAAATCTAAAATTTTGCTTAGTAAATAGTATTTTATAAGAGATTTTTCTTTCTATAAATCTGATGCTGACTTGTGTAATAATCATGACTATTTCCTAAAGACTTAAAAGGATTACCTGTATTACAGTGCCAAATGGCTAAGATCCTTAGTTAACTAAATTTTCTTATTGTGTTCTCTAATTTTGATTTTGTATTTCTATTGTTTTCCATCATTTTGAATTGCTTCCTGCACTTTGCTTAGGCACAACCTTGGCTGACCACCCATGCTATCAAGGCAGTATTTCAGATTTTGACTTCTTAAGCCTTCGCAGTTTTAACTTCCCGAGACCATTTTCCACATCTTTTTTTCTTTTTTGGGAAAGCTTCTCTGAAGACACGGGGCGCAGCTCTAGACATGATGTTGGCACTGCAGGCAGCTCTTCAGGGACTGTGCTTGGCTCCTTTTGGCTTGTCTGCACTCCACTGCTGCTCACAGAAAGAGACCAGGAGGGGTTTTTTCTCAAAGTCAATGACTTCCTGTCAACCATAGTCTCTGTCACATCTTGCTTTGAAAACAACTTGGAATTAAGAGGTGTCGTCTCCTCCAGGAATGGACCCAAACAATTATCGTCACACTCACTAATTTCTGTATTGATGTAAGTTAAAGGAGTCCCTTCAGAGGACATTTTTGTGAAATGCTCCAGCTTTTGCTGTGAGCCACAGGTCTCGAGCTGAGCCTGTGCTCTGGTCACTCTCTGGCTTTGTTTAGGAGCCGGCAGCGCTGACTCGGAGCTGCACGGAGGGCTCTCACAGAGCAGCCTCGCCTCTGGCCGCTGCAGAGAGCGAGGTTTGTGCTGGCTGGGAACCTCCTCTGGCTGTCCCTGATGAACATCCTTTCTCTGCTCTGGCTCAGGAAGGCCCAGGCTGCTCTCAGCTGTGTTTGTGCAGTCCTTCAGCAGGCCTGGGCTCCTGTGCTTCACAGCACAGCGAGCACTCAGAGAAGCCTCACAGTCGCTGTTTCTGTTCTCTGTCTGTGAGTCTGCCCAGCCAAGATACACTTTCTTGGAGTCCTTGCTGATTTGAGGTTTGCTTGCACTGCTTCTCCTTGGTTTTGTCCTCTTCACACTGCAATAAAAAGGAATTTTGTTTTTTAAATTAAAAAAGAACCTTTACTGACTCCATTTACTGTTTTTCCAACTCTGAAACACCACTTGGGCCACCCTCTTTCTGAACATGGAAAAAAACCCTGTGTATCATCTTGACAAGCAGCAATGTTTGTCTAGTGTGGATAATATCAAGCGTTATCCATCTGATTTTCCACTGTTGTAGGGGAGAGCCCTATTTATTAATGACTAAGCTCCGAAAGAGTGAGTTCACACTCTTTTCCAAGAGGCAGAACTGAATTCATTACCGATGTTAAAGGTCAACAGAGCAGAAGTATACTGAATTCCTTTCTGAACTGGCTAGATAAAATAGCATTTCCTAAGTGCCTAAATGATTGCAAACCATTCCCATATACCCACATGCATAATGCATATCTACAGGACAGAGGGGGCAGGCGGGAGAGGCAGTGAGTGCGCCTCTGTGTGAGAGCTCCTAATCTCTATTTTAGAATGTTCCTCTGGAATTTTTCCCAGGACATTTCAAAGCATTGCTTTAAAGTTAACCACTACTCATCTAGTATCAAGCCCATTCATCTGGCAAGGACTTGGGTAATGCAAGTAGATGATATTCTGAAAGGAATTACACAGGAAAATGGGATCACAAGGGACCTGATGGAGCGGCAGTACATAAACACTCCTCAGCAGCACGCTACCTATGGATCTGGATTTCACACAGCCCTTAAGATGAACTTTATGCCCAAGTCCTGAAGCTGCATTTGGAGTCTAAACACACGGTTGCTAGAGACGGCCCCAAACTGAGACCATGTTCTGCTGCCCAGCAGCTTCCAGGACAGAGCATCTAACTCCCCTCAGAGAGGGCTCACCCAAACCAGGTAGAGCTGGCATGCCTCCAAAGCTAATCTCATTGCTAAAGGCAACACATGAGACAACTGTGGTAAAAAGAAAAGTTGCCAGGGTTCACAGCAAATCCCTGATTTCACAGGTGATTTAGGGCTGCTGGCATCACCCACAGCTTGGGATGGGGTCCTGCTACCACATGGAGCAGTGACAAGTTCAGCTGATCAGCTCATCCTCCTCATCCACTCAATCAGGGATACTCTTTAATTGTGACTATTGATCCAGAGTCTCAAAATGAACAACCAAAAACATTTGTGAAGTGTTTTTCACCCGATTCAAGCATCACATATTTATTTTGGCTCAGAGCTTCATTCAAGGAAAAACAGCCTGTTTTGACTCTGCCTAGTGCTATGTATTACATCTATGTGGGTTGTAATAGCTTTCTCCGTGCTGTAAAAAACATCAATCATTTTATGTGCTTATCCACACTACAGTAGTAATCTTTCAGTAATTTAAAACAATCTTTTGTAAAGTAGTTTATATTATTTAAAATTTTGTATTATTTAAAATTTTATTTCATGAGCTAGATTCTACCAAATAAAAGTTTACCAATTATAAATTCAAAAGCTTATAAAGAATAGTAGCATACATTTTTCTCAGGATGTCTTGCTTTATTTGTTCACTCAGACTAATCTTAAGCTTCTTGTTCTCAGCAGATTCAGTAAAATATTCAGACGTCCCATTGGAAAGTTCTTCTTTCTGCTCCAAAAAAAAATACAGGTTTAAAGCATGACACATCAAACTGATTATTCAACAGAAAGCTCCATTTCTAATGCTAAGATTTACAGCTGTTCTTTATTATTTTGATCTAAGCAGTCTAAAAGAAACAATTATTTTTAATCTTTTAATATTTAGGAGTCTAGTCAGTTCCCTCCCCTTGACTCTCAAGCAACATATTTTGTATGCTAAAATACACCACAAACAAACAAGGCTGCAATGTAAAGGACGTAGCTTTCCAAACCATCTGAGGAAACTGTTGGCAAATACTTGACATCTTTGTGGCTCAAACTGTGACAAATGCCAGGAATCTCTCTTGCAGACAGGAGCACGCTTGTCAGTTTTTTCTGAAGAGACTGACTGGCGCAGTGGTCTATACACTTATTCTCAGAGGAATTCCCATCATTTTCCATACTTACAAAAAACCATACACAGTGTTATTTGCTCACTGAACAAGGCAAGGGTTAAAACTTTTAATTCTAACATTTAAACGCTTGCAGCTTGTAGTGGTTGGCTACTACAGGACACCAGGGGAATTCTTTCTGGTCTCAGCTAACAGCAGCACCATCCTTTTATATAATATGAGGTTGGGGCGAGCGGGAGGGAAGGAAAATGCTCTTTTTCTTCAAGCTGTGAGCACTTCCCTTTGCAATGAAACAATTTCCACCAGAGAAGGGCTGTTTGCTGATTTCACCATTAACTACCACACACTCCAAAAAAGTATTATCTCTGAGGCCACAGAGGAGAGGAAAAAGAAGTGGTGAAGTCAAAGGGAGGAGAGGCTTTGTGCATCTCCTTGTCTTTGAGAGCACTTTTCTCCCTCAGCCCCCACGATGCAGTGTGTGACAGGGTTCCCCAAACGCAGGGGAGCTCCAGCCCATTCCTTGGTGAGGCACTGGAGCCAGGCGGTGCGGAAGAACTGAGGGACACAGAGACAGCCAGCAGAGGCACAAGGCCACAGCCTGTGCATGACCCCTGCCTGGAACACCCCTCGGGAACCTGTCACTTAGGGGAGATCAAGCCCTGCCCATTTTTATATCTGTTTTAGAGGAGAGGGCAGGGGTACCTCCATGCTCTTTCCAGAAGAAATAGCCAGTGGAAACAGCTTCCTATTTTGCAAGCAGATGGAGGGTAGTCAGGCAAAGAAGTAAAGCCATTGTGGCACTTAAAAAAGCTACAGCTGTTCTGAGCCTTCCTTTCAGAGACAAGTTATGCAAATGTGCACATTGAGCCACGTATGAAGTTCTGTCCACGCGTGGTGCAACGAGTGTGTTTACAGCAGGAGAAAACAGCATACATGCAATGTGATCCCAGCCTCAGAAATCAAGCTTAACTAGTTTAATCTGAGGGATTAATTGCTGCTTCTATTCTTGCTGGAGGTAGATTCCCCTAATTTGACTAAATATATTTTCATACTTTGTAAGCTATTAAAGAAAGAAATACTACTAAGATACTCAAGCCCTATGCTAATTTTAAGAGAAGGCAGAGACTGCAAAGTCTGTAGAAACTATTTTGATTTCCAGTAACAGCCACACAACTTGGAGGCTGAAGGGTCTTGCACAATCACCCTGCATCAAAGCAGCTGGAGAGCACTCATACTTGGCCAGAGAGCCGGAGCCCATCTGAGCTCCTGCTGAGTGGGAATGGGTAAGGTTAATTCTGTTAACTGTTCTCCAGCCCCCAGCCTGCTGACCAGGCCAGGATCGGCAGCCCACTCAGGCAACTCTTGGCACTGTGGCAAGCAAGGCATTCAAAGGAGCCCTTAGTACAAAATCCAGGGGAGGACTGGGGATAGCGCATGTCCCCACATACTCCCTTACTGCAGATAAGGAATAAGCCCCAGCTCTGACCTGCCTCTGACTCTGGACCCTGCAGCACTGGGATGGTCCTGCCAGGCTGAGAGGAGCAGACCCTGCAGAGGCCAGGATCAAAATCACAGCACTTGAGAGTTGAGTCAGGCTGGAGCTAATGGCCCCAAGTTGCAGGGCTAACACATTCCCTTCACTGCGCTGTCATCGACCTTTTGTTTTGCTTTCACATAACTTATCACACAAAGCAGTGACAGAAAGGGTTAAGGCATCAAAAAAAGTAAAAACCAAAATGATTTATATGTGAAACACTTCTGAACATGCCCTCTAAGTACAGTAGATTTTCCCCTCGGAACCACACCCTGTAAGTGCTGTATTTTGAGAGCTGAACAATTAACATAAGGCATATGAGTCAGGCTCTGAAAGACACTGTGGGAACCAGAGAGCCTTTTGCTATTAGTAGTGATGTAAACTCCCTAAGGCTGGAATAAGTCCACAATAGAAGGCAGAAGGAGTCAAAAATAACAACAGTGGGCACTCCATATACTACTAAGACACACAGCCATTATTGGTGATACTTCCTTTATTTTCTTTATTAGGCTTAATAATTTTAGTTAATTAAAAAAAAAATAAAACACACCATCTGTTTTGAGAATACTATTTATTTCCTATGGGAACTTCAGGACTTGCTAAAGAAAGAAAAAAAGCTAATCTGCTCTCATCCTGTCCAGTAATCCCAGATTCCTTTTAGGCAATGAAATAATTAAAGAAAAATATTCCAGGCATAAAAGGGAGGACAGCAGAAGCAGACATCATATAAACAATGACACCATGACAGAGAAAAACGTCAAAGCACCGCCAGACTTGCGACTCAACTCTGAGAGCTGCAGGGAGTGGGATCACTGCTAACAAATTAAAACCACATTTCTTGGCAAATTGTTAAAGACGGACATATTTACATTTGTATAGAGACTGGGTGGGCACAAAAGACTAAAATGCTTCTCTAGCCCTTGAACTGCCAAGTTCTATTAGAAATATGTGCTCTTAAAATCCCAGGGTAAGCTCAGTCCTCTTTGTCACTAAAACTGCAGAGAAGGGCCCGCAGAAGTGAAGCTTGCTAAGTCTTACCAGCCTACCTGCTCATGACACTGGCCTCCCCAAACCTGAATTCAAGGTCCTTAACACTTATCCAAAGAGATGTTTGGGGGAAGAAAAATATCTATCAAAGCCTACAGAGAAATATCAGGCACGCTGCTAGACACGGAACATGCTTCCTGTAAGGTTTATCAAATTGAAGATTCCCTTTTTTTCAGCTATCTTACTCCACTTACTACACACTCAAGCTGAAAAAGAAACCCTCAGAACTGTAGAAGTGGCATTCACTGCTGTCTCCATCTCTCTCCAGGACAGCTGAATTCAGCAGTACAGCACTAGGTATCTGTTAAAGAGCTACCCATGGATGGGCACTTGTGAGGGACCCTTACCCTGAAGAGGAACTCATTACCCTGAAGCAGAGTGGAAGCTCTGGCCTTTCCAGCATGACAATATACTCATACAAATACTCTTTTCTTTTTTTTTTTCTTCCAATCTAATACTGGGTTGAAAGAAAATCTTCAAAGTGAACACTGCTGCCCCCCCGTTCCTGCCTCTCTGGTGTCATGCTTGCTTGCTGTCTCTCACTCTTCTCAGTGCCACAAGCTTATAAAGTAAGACTAAGAGATAATTAAATTTCATGTCTGGTTCCCAACCCCACCATACAAAATACAGTTTTTAAAATGCATTTATTAATGTGGCTCATCAAAAATACTTAATAGAATACACCAGTGGGTTCAAGAAATCAATTTTTATATCATGGTGGCAAATGGGAGGGGACTATAAAAATAAAATAGGCAAAGCTATGAACTAATGTATTATCCCAGGTCCATACAATAAAATAAAAATTAGTGAAATGAATAAGATAGAAACCCTTACTGAGAGGACCTTTAAGTAAGGTAGCAATTGGATGATTTCTCTCAGTGTCATTCTAAGCTGCATCATGAGCTCAACCATCAAAGATAACCTTTAGGTTTCAGAGGTGTCCTGACAGATGATGGGCAGATCAGAGAGGTCAGACAGGACTCCTTCCAATCTGATAAGCAAAAAGGGCTCCTTAAAGCAAGTGAGGAGGCTTCTGAGGGAAGGATGGATCAGACATTACAATCTAACTGATAAAAAAGTGACAGAGACAGGACTTTGGGTCTCGCCTCCTGCCCTCTCCCAACCCACATGAAGGAAAAGCTTCCCACAGTTACAAGATGCAAATTTTTTTGCATTTCCAATGTAGTGATGCATCAGTCCTGGCAGTTCTACATATGAACTCCAACCACATCATAAAACACTTGTAGAAGTTTTCCAAGTACAGAAATGGATATTAATCTCAACCTGAAATACAGTTCCTTGATCAGATTTGTAGAATATTCAGCTACATTTTAAAGACTGTCTTGCTGTAAAAGTCAGTAAATTCCAGTAAAAACCATTAAGGTTACACTGGAATACTGGTATTGCCTTTGAAATAAGTATTTTTAAGGAATGCTGGTGGTTTTCAAAAAACTCCAATTTCAATCTTGAAAGAATGTAACAACCAGAGCGAACTGCATCTGTCCAGGAGGAGCAGAACTGTTCAACCTTCCCATAACCTAGCAGAGAAGGCAAAATCAAACTCCTGGATCAGCACAGTCTTCATCATCTACCACCAAAATTCCCTTGAATGTGACACCACAGATTTTCAGTCCTGATGCTCAGGAGACCCTATGGTCTGCATTATTTAGTCCAAGCATTGGCCCAGTCTGTTACAAGCCCCTGTGATACACATTCCCCTTTCTCAAAGCACAAGGTGTGAACCCAAGTTTCTCACTCAATACATAAATCCTGGCAACTGCAAACATTCCAAAGGTCCCCCAGGCATCACCAGATTAGTTTAAAGCATACGACTTCTATGAGGAAAATGCCCTCTTCCTTTTGAAGTATTTTGTGCAGATTTTAACTGTATTTCACATATAGGAGGAATCCCAGACTGTTCTGAGTGTTGGAAATTCAGAGCTCTCTAGATTGGCATTTGAACATCCACTAAAGAAGAGAAAATAGAAGAATTCCTGCTGTAAATGGCAGAGAACAAATGAAATGTGATTCTTTCTAAAACTTAGAGCTGCAGGGGGGCCTTTTTATAAATCAGACCTATGTGTAACACAGGGAGCAAATACCCCATCACACTTTCTAAAGGCACAGAAGTGCTCCCAAAATAACTGATTTATTTACATACTGAGCAGCACGTGACACAGGCTGTGTGCATTTGCTTGAAGGCAAGAACAGCTAAAATTAATGTTAAGTAATTGAGCTATTAATCATTCTGATTTTATAGACTGATGCTACAAGACTCAGATTCTATCTTCAGAGAAAGTGTCCACTGATAAGAAATGGAGGACTAGACAACAGCTTTTCAACCCAATTAACTTCTCTCAATGACACTAAAGAAAAATCTGAAGCACAGCGACAGGGAATTTTAAAGGAAACCACTGTTTTATAATCATGCATCTTCAGCCAGCCATTTCCATCAATTTTTAGGTTCCTGACTCCAGTAATTATGAAAGAGGACATGCATGCGAGACACACATTTCATACTTGAAAGAGATTTTTATAAAATAAGGGAATAGCAATTTGCTGTGGCACTTGAACCCTTTCTCCAGCTTACAAATCAAGAGAGAATACCTGAGGCAGGCCCTTCTGTAATCCTGTACTACAGCTTTTCACAGGCTGGCATGAGGATCCTCTGTGTGCCAAACCTCACTGGCTATGGGTCAGCCAGTGCAGATGTCCCTCAGCATCACCCACCAGCAACACTGAAGCAAACTTTGCATTTGCCCAGGCATAGCATGGGTTATATGACATAAGAGAATACTCCTTGGAGCACATGATGTGTACAGTGTGATTCAGATGCCCAACACTTGGATACTTACAGTAAAAAAAATCTGGAAAAAAAAATACATCAATTTTATGCTCTTCTGTTGTTTTTATGCAATTACAATATGCAGTAACACCCAGAAGAGATGTTGTAAAGAATATCTAATACTCTTGATTGCACTGATTACACAAACCCAAAATATGTAAAACAAGAATAGCACAGCTCAGGAAATAATTACTGTTCAACAGTGTAATGTTTTAGATTGGTTTCCAAAACCAACACCAGTACCACCACCCCAAAAACCCCCAACACTTCTGAGCCCACACTGGGGATCTGTCCCTCCAAATAATTTCAAATAACTACAAATTGTTCAAAAATCCTGCCGTGAACTTTACCATCATCTATTTCACTTCCCTCTTCAGTCAAGTTATGAACTTCCTATTAGTTCTAAGAGATTTCTGCTGAAGACTGAGGAACAGATTGCTCCTCGAAACAATTTTTTAAAATCCTGTCAAATATTTTTTGCCCAACAGGAATATCAAGAATTACTATCAAAACCTTAAGTAAGTTCATCCTTTTCAAATCCTAGAGCCACCAAAATCTCATAGATGTACCACAGACAAATAAAATCTTGAGCTCCCTTCAGTTTAACGTGAGCCCTGCCAGCCTCCCCCCTGCCCCTCTGCCAGGGGGGCCTGTCCTCTCCAAGTCTGCAGAGAGGAAGGAGCAGAGAATCAGGTCAAATCCACTTGAAGCACCAGCATAAGCTGTGACAGCAACAGTGAGAGGGGAGAGGAAAATGAGGGAGGTGAAAGGATGATGACAGATGATAATATCTTAAATAACCACAAGGCTTTGACAAATGGGATCTTGTGAACGCTGCTAAGTAGTGAGATTTAAATCAACTGGAGGACTCATAAAAAGCAACTACCAAAATGAGTAAAAGATTACTCAATTTGTCCCTACTTTTTGAGGATTGCTTCATATGGAAATAATTTTTTACAACCTTAATCATTTATACTGCTGCTACAGGACCATCCATATTTCTGCTCTGCTTCACCTGATTTTGCATAATGAGGTACTCGTTTATTGAGGATGTATTCCACTTACTTTTTGGATCCAAGGCAAAAAATATTACTTTTTATTTCATTCCATACATACTCTAATATTCTGTCTGCTTTTCAGATAAATAATGTCACAGAACAAAGCTTTCCAATCAATTCCTTGCAGCAATATCTTGGCCTTTTTCCAGCCATCACACAGTTAATGCACTCAGCAGTTTGCATGAGCACAGCAATTGCTCTTTTCAGTGAAAATACTGTGCATTTATAAACAGATGACTTTCATTTACAGCCCTAGTGCCTCTCTACCCAGCTCTGGGAGGTTTCTCTGAAATTCTCCAAAGCCTTCTCTGATCCTGACTAATTGAAATAATTGTGTCAGTTTTCATTTCATCATTTGTCCACTTCTCTGGACAGTTAATGCAGCAGACAGCTGTGAGACGTTTGCCATGCAGAAAATAAATCAGTTTGGAAGCTAAGAGAAGAAACTGCGACAAGTTCAAACAAATCTCACGGAGGCAATTCCCAGCACCGCCGCTCTCAGGTCTCCTCCCTGGCCTCCTGCAGGAGCTCCTGCCCCACTCAGAGCTGGCAGAAGGGAGCACACACACACAGAGCCCAGCTGCTCCCACCCAGGGCAGCTCGGTGTGCACCAGCGCCAGGACTGCGATGCCCAGGAAGGTGAGATGCAGGAACACAGCCCTTCTGGCAGCGCTGCTGCAGGAGAGGCATCTGCAAGGAGAAGAGGCAGACAGCTGGCACAAAAGGGAATACTGGAAAGCTGCTGCAGCTTTCTTTTTATGACGGAGTCAAAGACTTCAGGAGCATTCCTGAGATGCAGTTTCTCGGGGACAGCAGCCTAATGACTGAAGCTAATTGGAAGTTACACCAACAATGAAAGGGAAGTCTCACCCTCACCCAACATGTGGTCCTGCCAAGGATCAACCCCCAAGGGATCTGGCTGAAAGTGAACCACACAAACAACAAAAACCCAAACCAAAAACACCCCTTGTTTACAGAGGGGTCACTGGATGACACCAGCACTGTTCAACACTGAAGACAAGAATGCCCAGGGAAGCAAAGGTAGGAGGAGCACAGAACAGGAAGGATGAGTAAAAAAAAAAAGTGACAGGAGCTTGAGGTGTCAAAAGTGAAAACTCACCCAAGCAATTCTTTGCCTGTTCTACTAATACGGTATTTGGCTAAAGTTCATTAGTCTGCAGTTTCCCCTCTCTACCTTTTTGAAAGCAGTAGTGAACCCTGTTCATATTTACCAACTACAGCTTAATGTTTTTCTCCTGTTTACTATAGTAACTGAAAATAATTCAGCACATTATCTAAAATCACAGAAAACTAGATTTTATAAAATTCAAAAAGGACAGTGACATAAAAAAGCCAGCAACAAGACAAATATTACAAGAAATGTAACATTAACATGTTGTGGATGTTACTTTCAAACCCAGGTAACTCTAGCTGCTACCTAAAGGTTGCTTCAGCTCCATTCATCCAAATCCTGGCTGCATGCTCCTGCAACATTTTTTTGCATCACAATTGGCAAGTGTGTGGGTACAGGATGAGTTGGTTCAATGAACTGACACGATGGAAAACTAATCCTCCAACGAAAAACACAGAAACTTCACAAATTGTTTTCTGCTAGGTCAAGTCAATGAACTAATTCATTCTCAGCTGAAGAATCACTCGGTCCATTGTACCCAGAAAGGAAAGGAATATGTGGCTGGATGTAGAGAGGATGTAGAGTGACCTTTTCAGTAGCAGCCCACCAGCACAGCAGCTTCACTGTAATATTTTATACACACATATAGATACACACACACCCCAAGATTTATACTTACAGTGTGAACTCTGCAATTCTATTTCACAGCATTTCCTTCCTCCCCTACCCAATCTGATATCACTTAACAATAAGTCTTAAATGCTTTAAAGATAACTTAATTCCACATAAAGTCCTACACTAATCTTTACAAATTGCTGCTACCTGAAGTTTTCATTCTACATTCCAATAGAAACACTATTCCAGCATACACTCCAGTGGGACAGATCTATTAATTACAGCTAAGTTTCATGTTTGCATGAAAGAACCAGAAGCCTCTTCCCAGTACAATCAAAACCCAAGCAAACCCTTGGCTAAGGCTCTCAGGAGTTTTAACAACGAGAATTCTCTAATGCTCCTGAAAAGTATGACAATGACACAATCTGTAAGTCATATATATATGCATGAAGAAGATGAAATAGGCTTTTTCCCTGCTGGGGATTTAAAAAAAGCACTGGGCACATCTTTAGCACTTTTTTCTCTGTGTGTACCTGTGAAGGGTTTTTTTTGGCTAGTTTGGTTTTTAAAGTGCAATATTCTGCTGGAATAGAATCGTTATTTTTGTCTAATATTCTCTGTAATTTAACAAGCTCAGTGGAAAACCTGAGACCTTTTTCATAAAGACAATCTTCTACTCCTCACTTTCTTTTCTGATTTTACTGAAACAGTAATTTCAAATTTTCACTTTAATACCATCTTTAGCTTAACCTCCTTCATGCTTTCCCTAGAAGTGCTTCCTCTCATAGATTCTGGTATAAAGCCGATGTGGTTATCAATGAATACTCCATTGTTTGCACATTTTCAAATGCCCACAAGCCTTCCACCCACTTCCACTGTTTCCCCAGATAACCCATTTCAAATTTTCCATTATAGCTCCCTACATAATAATAATCAAGAAAATGTCGTCACTGACAAAGATGGCTAATCTCTCCAGAGCTCTTATATATTTCCTTGGGTTTCCTCTTTCGCCATGTTCCCAAAACTGTCTTCTTTTTCAAGATAAAACTATTCAAGATAAACATAGTTTGGTAAAACAGGAAACAATGGTTTTATGTTTAAACTTAGCATTAATCACTCAGCCTATTTTTCCATCTTTTCCTTAAGACTTCCAATTTGCTTATGTAATTTCAATAACTTGCTATATTGTTTCTTTACTAGAGATTTCCCTCCCTCCAAAACACTATTACTGCCTGCAGCCTGTGTTTTACACATAACGACAGACACACCCGTTTATAAATAACATCCAAGAAAATTACATATCGATAGATTTTCTTCTGTTTTATTTCATCCCTGCACCTTAGAGGTGCTCTCAAATATTTTATTCGTTTATGCTTAAAGCCAATTTGACAAAGACTGTCTAATCCACCCTAACCTTAGTCTTACATGAGGCATCACAGAAGGATTAAAATTGGTTCTCCCAGCAACTGATGCTGAAATCTGTGCTTGTGAATATCTCAAAAGCAATCTAATTATGATCTTTCCTGAGGTGTAGGACAAAGATTTCATTTCATAGCTGGCTACATCCCCTGAAACTCGTTGTATAAGCACTGCCTATTTCGGAGGTACACAGAACAGCTTAAAAGGCAGAGAAGAGGCAAAGAATGAAGGGCTGAAGACAGGTGAACGACCAGAGCTCTGGTCAGTGAAGGAAACGTGCACCAGGCTGACATAAAACTGGTTCCCAGTAACGGGAAAGGGGAACACTTAGCCTGATTTGTCTTGACAGAGCTCAGGAATGAAAGCTTGACCCAGACCATAAACCAGCATAAAAACAATTGAAAAAAACACATAATCACTAAGTCTTGACTAGGTCAATCACAGTCACAGCAACACAGGAAAGTGTCAAAGTCTCCATTAATGTATAGTTAACTGCATTTGTAAAACACAAACAGACCCTCAAATCCAAGGGTGCCAGCTGATTAAAGGTTTAAAAGAACTTGCATCCAACACTGTGGCATTATTCAAACCCAAACAACATGAAGAAGAAAACAAAACACAGCCTCCTTTTCAGCCCATGACAGACTCTGCAGAGTGTATCAACAGAAAGGTCTTCTGGGTGGTCTTTTGTAGGGCAGAGTTTAGAATTCCAGCCTACTCACGGCTCAACTGCATGGAGAAAAGCAGACACACACAAAGTGCAGATTCTCTGCCTTTCTTTTGCAGTGCCAAAAACTTGAAAAACTCTCAGTGGCAATCAAACACTCCCCCAGTTTGGCAAAGTACTCAGCTGGAGTATATGACAAATCTGGTCCTAATGTGCATTAGGAACCCTGGAACAACAAAACACTCTGGAGTGGACCCTTTAAGTGAGAGTGGTAAGAATTAAACAGATGCTCCAAAATATTTGCTGAGGGTCTGCTCCCATCTTGCCAAGTTCTTCAAACGAGGCAAGATGCTTAGGGCTAACTTTCTTTTACTCCCTCCTACCAGCACACTGCACTGCCCATCCCAGCCAGGGCTGTGGACACACACTGCATCTGTAAGCAAAGCAAACTCCCAAGACTTTATTGTTGATTGGGCTATCAGCTCACTAACAGATGTTTGTTTTCTTTTTAAATATAAAAGCATTTAAACTTGCCTTTTAAACAACAAGCAGTTTCCACAGATCAAGATCCAATTTTGAAATAGTAAAGCTCAAGTCCGTAACATTGAATTTTTAAATTTGCCTTCTCCTTCCCACACAAAATCACAAGAAAAACTAAAGAAAACTTCTCAACTCTTATTTTATGGAAAAATGAAAAATACCAAATGAGGGAATTGGGTATTTCATAAGAGTTACTTAAGCAATAAGAAACCCTATAATTGTTACTCAGTCAAAATGCAGAGATAGAATTTTCTCCTTCAAGTATTAAGTAGTTTTCAAGACAATACTGAAAAAGTAATAATTTTCCAAAGAGCAAAGTACTTCTAGAGCAGGGAGATCTTTTTTCTGAGAGTGCCAAAAACATTAGCTTGATTCTTTGACACTTAAGGCTATGTACCAAGCTAGGAATCAAAACAAGAAAATCTGCATTTAGCATTACAAATACAAACATGCTGGCTGGTATTGGAAAAAAAAAAAAAAGAGTTGAATGAGTAAAAGAAAATACGTTTTTCCAAGGGTCAAATACATGTTAATACATGTAAGATCAACTCCTAAAACCCACCCAGACCTCGGGGTGTAATTGTGACCCTCAGCGTGGGGCACGGAGCGGCACCTGGGCCCGTGTGAGCACTCCTGAGACAGCAGCACTTAACTGCAGGATAAAATCCAGAAGCCTTTGACCCTGATGAAGCCTTCAGGATGAAATATTTAAGGAGAATTGCTTATGGTATTTAACCACACACCAGTGCCTTTTCCTCCTAACTGTTTGGGGATTTTTTTCCCAGCAGGGCCAGCACTGATCTGCTTGAGCTGCTGTGCGGAACATGTGCTAAGAAAACATACAAGAACCCGTGGACATTACAAACAGCTACACCAGAACTTTGAAAAGTAAAATGTTACAAGGACAAAATATAAAGGGAAAAAAAGATCCTTAAATCAAGGTGCTAAAGCCATGTCCAGCTTTCTAAACACATGGTCTCCAAGACTTATAAGGCTCAGAAAATGCTGAGCTTTCAAAATTTCCATTTTTGCCTGCATTTAGGTTCATTTCAGGATGCCCTTTTGAATACTTTGGCTCAACTGTTCATGTGACTTTCTAGTGCCAAGATGCTAGTAACAAATACTTGCATAACTACATCTACCTATATATATAAATATTTGCTTCATTTCTATTAAAAAACCCCAAAATTTATAGAACAGTTTTGTACCTACCAATCCACCATTGTCACATGTACAAGCACTTGGATCAAAGTCAAGTTTACTGACACAAACGATAAATTTCTCTGGAAACACACGGAGCTCTACACAAAAAAAATTGAAAAGAGGATTAAAAAAGTCATAACCACTTACAAAACCACTCACAACAACAACATACATGTTCTTTTAGTACACAAAATTACTTGCTTTTTTAATTGCACACTAACTCATTTAATGCACCTCTCTAGCTTCTCACCTACTCTCTTCTACATGCCACCCCTCCTTTTGCTTTGTTTTTATAAAGCATTCCAAAAAATCAATAAGTAGAATAAATGGAGTTCTCAAGAGGACAGTCACGGCTGCACATTAGTCACCTGCACCCCTGGACAGGAAGCCCAGACAGACCCAACAGACAAACCACTTAACAAGGATTTCTTCTGTGCTGCTCTGTGATGAGTCTTCCCATCACAAAAGCTGTACACTAGGTTTGCAGCCCACAACAACATTCAGCCAGGGCTTGGCACCAAACCTCTGCATAAGGCCAGGGCACAGAGTTTCACACTCTGCCTACAGACATTTCTGAAGTCATTAAACAAGGTGGTTAGCTACTACTGAATTACATATCTTACTCACAATCACATGGGTTGTTATGAACACAACAAAGTTTCTGTTTTCAAAGGATTAAAAATGGAAGGTTCTCAGATTAGAACAGATGAGACAAAGCTTTATTCAGTACCTGGCAATGCTATGGGAAGAGCACAGCTGGATATTTTCTTGTTTACATATGAAATTATTTCCAGATCAGTATCCTCATATTTTCAGCTCAGTTTTTTTTTGTTGTTGTTGTTGTTGCTGGGTTTTGTTTTTATAAAAACAGAATTAAAATATTTTGAAGTTTGTTATATTTCAGAATGAAGCCATTACACTCTGTTTTTGTGGGACAAGAAAGAGACAAGGCTTGCAGAAATAAACTTATGAGATTGATCTCACAGATGTGAAGAATTGTAGAATTGAAGAGTAGGCCAAGTTGCTTCCAGTAAAATGCTTTTATTGCTACATTTTATAACAATCTCATCTGCTGGTTAGCAAAATACAGGTATCTTTAGGTATTCATTGATGCTTTAGAACAGTTCAGATTTAACAGACAGCAAATGATGTTGAGATTCCAATGCAGAAACTCTGAAATTCTAATCTAATAAGACAAGTTTGATGAAATATTTAAAGTCAACAGTGATCTCTTCAGCCAATATAGACTTAGAATATAACCAGCTGGCATTTGAAGACAGATTTAAAGATTTATGAATACCATGAATCCCTATAAAAACAGTAAATGATTTTCAAATATCCATTCAATTATTCAGTATTGTTAAGGACTTGGCTGTTTTTGTTTAATGCCAAGAGGACAGAGCAGAGGGCAGTGATCATTACGGCTCCTCTGCGTTGGTGTTGGCAGGAGAGCACTGATCTCCCCTCCTCCCAGATCATCCTGGCTTGAGAGAGCCTGAAGAGCTCAGGCTACGTCAGGGCTGTCCGGGTGTGTGGGCAAGGAAAGCCTCTCCTGCATGCACTTGTACTGCCTGCTGATGTCACAGGGCACTCCAGCAAGAATGGAGTGATTCATGCTGCAACCTCTGCTTGATTCACCCTGCAGAGACTCCGGAAAATGCTGAGTCCCATCATACTCACAGAATTTTGTGAGCCTTAGCTGATTACCCTGGGGCAAGGCATGCACAAATTTAAAATTAAGTTAAAAAAAAAAATCCATCTTATCTCAAGAAACACTTCTCTTTTTATTTTTTTTTTATGTTTTCAGGAAATCATCATTTTAAAATGCCCACCAAAAAAACACCACCAAAAAACCCAAGCTCTGAAAACAATTTTGATTTAAGTAGATGAAAATCTGACAGTGTCTTAGTTATGCTCCCTTTCTTTCTCCTCTAAGTCTGTAAGAAACTGATTTCTTACCTCGATAACGTTTCCCTAGAGCACAACGGAGATTAACCCATCTCTTCATAAAGTAGGCAGTAATGTGCAAACTGTTGGCTGCAACATAAAACAAAGGGATAATAGTAAGTGTAAGGGTATCTTGGGCATTCTGGTCTCAAAGTGTTGGACATCTGCTAAGAGACTGGATTGAGAGAAAGCAGCTCAATGATACAAAGGAAAAAGTAATTTTAATGGAATATTTTTCAAAATAAACTGCTGAACTCCATACTGAAATCTCAAGAAATTAGTGCCTGAAACAGGGCAAAAATCTAGACAAATTAACAACCACCAAGTAGTGGAACCCAACCACAGAAATTAAATTAATTAATTGATCAGAGGTGTCATTTGATTAATAGTGTGGTGTCATGGTCACTTAATAGTGCGGTGTCATGCTTTCAGCTACATTCTACAGGAACACTGCAGATATCCATTCACTTAACCACCTTCTAGGGGAAGGTGACAGACCTGGTAGGGAAAATAAAAAAAGGTAACTACAAAGAAACCCAAGCATCAAAGGGCTCAATTCCACAGTTCCATTGAATGAGGTGAGAAATGGCCACATTTGAACTCTTCAGTATGTACAGCAGCCCGAGCCGGCCTGGCCGACTCAGCCGTACCTGTAACCTCCAGAGGCTTTTTCACTTTCTATTCCCAAGAATGACAGAAATCCTTGTGCATCAGCGGTATAGGAAATGGACAGAACAGACTCTGTTATGGCTGAGAGAGTATTAGGACATCAGCTTTTACTTTTGTTCTACTTAAATTCCCAAATGACCCTGGTAAATCAGTTAGCACTTCATTCATGAAGGTGTTTAGCAGCCTGACTCCCACTGAAAGTGCAAAACCTGACATCTGTGACTCATCCTCCCCAGTCTCCCCGTGCACCTCACTGAAATCAAACCTTGAAAGAGGGATGGTGATACTTCCCCTCACTTGGATGGGGTCTGCAACACTTAAATTATTGATGCTTTGAAGACAGTCAGGCACCCTAAGTGCAATTAGCACAGATAAGTTAAAATTTGAAGTGCTACTGCTGTTTTTATAATCTAACCATTTAAAAAGAAGGAAAGCTTGCTTGGTTCAGTCTCAATCCCTACAGAGCAAGTGCCAAGGCATGCCTTATTTCTAAGTATAAATGCATGTCCTCCTGAAGGGCTCCCCTCTCTTCTACAAGATCTTCTGGAGCTCACCATGGAGTGCCCTTGAGCCTCAGCTCTCATTAACAACTACAGTTATCAATCACAATCAATCCCTTTGAAATTTATCAGCCATCTTTTTTCCCTCCCCTCAGGAAGACACCCAAAATTTGACTTCCTTTTAGAGATCGAGTCAAGATGCAACAAGTTGAACCATCCCTTAAAAATGATGAGCACCAGAGAAAAATTTGGATGCAATCCACCACCTTTATTAACTGTTTACTTAAAAGAACAATTAAGGAAAATTACTCCAGTTTGGCATCCACAATTCTTTATCACTGCTAGTAGGCTTAGTCAAATCAAAGAATTTGCCCTGTATATAAATAAGTTATTAGTGTGATAACAACATATGCCACTGTGACCTTGGAAAGCTGAGAAAGTAGCATTCCTAAAAGTACAGCTTGGAAAACAAATCTTCAGACAGTAAATATTAAAAGTTTTTCTTTCCACCTCCATTTGTTGGCGATAATCTACGTTTTGGGTTTTTTGTGAAAGGCATCTAAAGTGAAAAAAATGTGAATCTTTGTTTTTCACAGGAAAAGCTGGATGCTTCTTTCTTGAAATTCTTTTATAGATCAGTGACATCTATATCTGTTTATTTTACTTGCTGTCCTGGTATTCTCTGAGAGGCTAAGTGTTTAATCACATGTGCTTGACTGAACAAAGTTTCAAATTCTCCTTAGAGGTCCTTGATTCAGCCAGCTACTGTTATGTGGAAGAGAACACCTACCTCAGATCTGACAATAATTATGTAAGAGATCAAGACACCTCTACAAACTATTTTTGCAGCATCAGCTCAAGTCTGAAAGTCTTATAAAGCCTTCACAGGGAAGGCTGTGAAGCTGCCTGAGCTGATAAACTCAGCCCAGAGGGACTAACACTAAATAATCATTTTAGTTTCCATGATTATTTAATACTTTACTGAAAAGGCCTGAACAGATATTTGCTGTTACTTGTTGCTAAGCCTGAGAAAATATTAAGATGCACTACATTTAAGATACCAGCACTTTGAAAGTATCACACAGCTACACTCACTAAATGTTCTGAAGCCCTCTTGCACATGACATATGATCTACTTTGTAGTCAGCTGGAGTTTGAAAACTCCCCCAGTCCTAAAGCTGTCAGAGTTACTGCAGAACTATAAAAATGGTTATATCCTCTTTCAGCTTCCCTCTGGGGAAATATACTATCCAATTAACTATTCTGCTTCATGAAGAAAGAAACTTAAAATTAAGACCCACAAGAAAACCTTCTTCTCCAAGAAGTCCATAGGCTCGCAGCTTTTCAAGGTTTCTACACAGTTACCCAGCATGAGTTTACATCTGTTTGTAATCTCATGGAAGAACAGACCAACTGATACATACTAAATGCTCCATCACTAACGTCTTTTGAGCACAACACAGAAGTCTGAACCTCAAGCTACAATTTTTCTTCCAGTAATGTAGAAAGTTCACACATCCTGGGCTCAGCAACTGCACCTAGCTGATCCCATCTTCAATTTCCTCTTCACCATTCAACACAAAGCTCCCTTTGTGGATTACCAGCACACAGGCAGAAACAGAATTGTATTTAGTGTCTCGAAGTTTTGTTTTTGTTTCAAAACTGGGGACTCTAAATCATCAGATCCAGGGTCCAGAAACAAAACAGAAAAACAAAACCAACCAAACAAACCAACCCCAAGGAAATAAACAGACCCTGAAACACAAAAGGAGACTGCATAAAGTGGTTCTAGAAAAGGCACAGTTCAGTTCCAGCTGCCTTTGCAGGGAACAGTAATTTGCCCTGCCTGCTGTACTGCAGAGTGCCACGGCAGCGAGGGAGCCTCAGACCCCAGCCCTGCCCCAGGAGTGCCCAGCAGCACCTGCTTTGCAGGGAGCCCCCGGCAGGCTGCCAGGAAGGCTGTGCTGCCCTGCGCAGCGCTGGGAGGCCCTGCCAGGCTCTGCTGCACCTTCCCTGGGAAAATGCCTCGGAGCTGCTGAGTTATCTGCAGCAGCCTGGCAGCTGCTCCCTCCCCAGCACCATCTGGCACCTGCCTGGCTCCCTGCTCCACTCCAGGCTTGGCCAAAGCCTAAGGCCAACTGCCCCCAAAACGCTTCCCCGGCTGACACGCACCCATTTCTCATCACACACTATTTTTATATCATACCTATTTTCTCTCCCAGCCCAGACACTTCCCATTTTTGAAAGGTTGTTGTGGATTAGGACTGACTCTGCTTTTGGAAAGTAACAACAAAGTAAATCATTACAACACACATATTAAAAATATAAAAGGATAAATTTCTAGTGTTACAATGTGAAAGCAAATACATGGGTGCATTAGACTTTCTAAAACACTAACTGCACATTAAAAAAAAAATCTACATTCAGTTCATGCTTGAATAATTTTTCCACACAGATTAGGCTATACCAGTAATAATGTTTACAGTATATAGAGCTTTTCATCTTCAAAGTGCTCTACAGACATATTATTACACTGCCTTTTAGCACTCATATTTCTCCACTTAAAATTATTCACCACAGAATCAAAAGTCCTGATTGTTTGTAAACAAAACAAAAAAAGGAACATTTCATTCTAAACCTACTGTTAATTGAGAAGCTTTCCTTCCCAAAAATGTCCAACTCCATACCATGTGCTGCAGAGTAGGCTGCCATTTCTAATTTAGCAGAGATTCAAATGAAATATTGGCATTGAAGTTTAAAGGCAAGTCTAAGACGGGCAGCAGATGCATGACATCACATACAAAAAGCTGCTGAGATTTCCAAAGCCTTTTCTGGAATCCACTTGATATTCTTTAAACAAGTAGCATCTTTTCCAAGTTCAAAATTTTATACAGCAAAGAATAGGCTTCAAAACAACTGAAACATGTCAGGATGACATCCATTCTTTCCATACAGCCTGCCTTCAGCTCAAAGAAGATGGAAGAATCCTCCCTGCTATCAGAACCTGGATAGCCCAGACACAACCTACTGTCTAAACCGTTCAGAGTATGAGCCACAAACTACAAAACTGACCCGAGTCATTTTGAGAAATCCTATAGCAGGGTTGTAGGGGTCTCATCTAGCAGGAGAGGTGTGGAATTCACTGCAAAATCAGAACTATCCTGGCCAAACTGGATCCAGGACAAGGCATTTCTCAGGCTGGCT
This sequence comes from Melospiza melodia melodia, assembly GCF_035770615.1. Taxonomy (NCBI): domain Eukaryota; kingdom Metazoa; phylum Chordata; class Aves; order Passeriformes; family Passerellidae; genus Melospiza; species Melospiza melodia. Next base: position 116,930,357 of record NC_086196.1, on the reverse strand, counting down.
GTCAGTGCAGTTCTGGGGGAAAGAATAAGGAAAAGCACATCTGAGACCATCTGGCTGCAAGATGAGTAATGCCTCTGATGGAGGTCCTGGGAACACACCAGCTCTGAAGGAAAAAGACCATCTTCCCCTCACTAATACTTAGGGATGGAGAGGAAGGCTGATCCATTCCTGGAAAATCCATACCCATCCATAATGTATGAGCAGTAACAGCCAGCAGCACCTGCCAAGGCATTCAAGCAGAGAGATGCAGAGCCATAGATTCAATGGTCAGTGCACCTTTGCCACAGCAACTGTTTTCTAACAGGACACAAGATTTCACTTAGCCCTTTTGTTGATCTCAGACTCAATAACCACATTATTAATTGCACATGATGGGCACAAACTGAAAGCTATTTAGGAATGCTCGCTGTTTTGAACATCTAAACTGTATTCCAGAGAAAGCCACGTGCCTGGGCTTCTTTAACCACTGGAATGAGCACAACAACCAAGAGAAAGGCTGAGAAAGGCATCTGTTGCTACCAGCCAAAAGGCAGTGGGAGCTGGAACACAAAGCCTGTGGTAAGCACTGTCTGACCAGTCTGCAGCCCAGGAGAAGCCCAAGTCTCCTCCAAGTACCTGGACTGCGATGGGGTTCAGTTCCACAGGCTGGTGCCACCTCTGCACATCAGGAGGAGTCTGTCCCACAGACTGGCCAGACACAGCTCTACCCAAATGGCCAAACCCCTCCCATGACTGAACTCCTCACAGTGACAAAAGGAGGCAGATTCTGGCTCAAATGAGACACAGACACTGTGATGGACCCCAGTTTGACTCACAGCACGCTAGGGAATGCATAATACAGCACTAAGTATGTCCTTTCAGCCTGGCTCTGCGGTTTTTCCTTGAAGAAATCCATGAGCTGCAGGAAACTTTTTGATGCCATGAACTACTTGAAATGGAGGATTTTGTATTTTAAGGGTGAGGAATCTCTACAAAACAAGGTCTCTTCAAGCACAAAAACTCAACCAAAATGTGGAAATGAGCCTCTTGGAATTTATCAGACATGACTGGTTCCCCTTAGTGTTCATGAGAACAGCAAAATCACTGGTGCCAATATCAGGATGCTGAAGGATTTTCAAATAAAGTCAATCAAACCTTTCACAGGTCTCCCAGCACCATTTTTTCCCCTGGCAAGAGGAAATAACTTCTGCAAAACTTTTACCCCCAAGAAGAAAGGGTTTTAACCCTAAAGCTCCCACAGCTGCCAAGACTTTCATCTTCCACCAATAACAAGGTCTCTAGGCAAGGGTCACTGGAAATGTCAGGAATATATTCTATCACAGGGCTACAACACCTCTGGGCTTGGTGAAAAAGCCCAACACCACCACCGGAGACACGATGGGAGAGAATGAGAGGGAAAGACCAACCTGGAGCAGGTATATTCAGCAGAACTTTAAAGCAGTAGCTTAAACATGAAAACATTGTTTCTTCAAAGGTCTTGATATATAGCTACATTTTTTTATTTTTATTTTTGGGATTCCTGTTAGGATATCCCAGTGGAGCTAAGAGGTAGATGTTGATGGTCATAACTCCTTTCCTAGCCTAACATCTAGAGGACACTTCAAAAGAACATGACTTCTAAGAGACATGTGTGGACTTGAACCTGCAGTTTCATGCTGTTGTCTGAATAAAGCAAGCTGTGCCAGAGGTTCACAGGTTTTTGTCTTTTCACACAACAGACTCTTGTTAGATCTGCAACAACTCAGAACAGAAGGAAATTCTGGGGCGTAGCAAATAGGTGAAAGTACCACAATAGAGCCTTCTGTATTTTGTCTTTTTAAATGCTGGCAAACAGACCCTAACTAAGTCAGCTGCTGAAAGGCTCTATTTCCAAAAAAATCTGCATGTCCTTTGGCTCTCACAAGCTCTGATGCAAAGAGGATACCACTAAAAGAGACCAAGAACAGCCATGATTGGAAGCATATGCCCACTGCCATCAGCTCAGCTCCGGTTCTGGTGCAAGAGAGAGCTGCAGACTGATTGCAAATGGTTTGTACTAAACCACTCAGTTTAGCTCACTCAAGAGCATGGTGTTATAGGGGACCACCTGAATGGCACAGCTCAGCAGCCTCCATTTCTGACATCACTTTAACAGATGCCAAGTGCAAAGAACAGAAGTACACAGAGCATCCTCTTCCTCAAAACTAAATAGCAAATTTAAGGTCTTTTATGCAAAAGACAAACTCCACAATCCTCTCTTTTGCATTGGCAAGAAAACAGCAGAAAAAAGACAGGCATTGCCCATATATCTGCACACATGAAACCCCCACAAAAGATACTCCATAAACAAATACAGAACTGTCATCTAATATTCTCTGTAAAGTAACTTTTGGCGTTTAAACATGGGTTCGTACAGTGAATATGGAATGTTTCTCCCTGAATATGTGTAATTTGCTGTGCATTAGATCATCTCTGATCAGTCTGAAACTGAGGGATGCACCAAGTTCTAAGCCCACAACCCCGTCACGATTACATTGAACTTTTTTCCTCACATTTTCAAGGAGAAGTCTTTATTATTTGCTACACTACTAAATTTTTATTTAATTATCTCCTTTTTTTACTAAATTAGGCATGGGCCCTGCAAAGCTTTGTGGGGTTAGTTTTGTTTGTGGTCTGCCACTGTGCCTTTGTAGTCCACAGAAACACTTTGTGTTCAGTAACCACAACATACCTGGTACTCAGTGGTGAATCAAACACCCAGAATTGCTCTCACCAAACTACTAACACAGAGAATAGAGCCATAATTTTTCTCAGGATTTTTCCCTCCAACTCTAGCTGGACAGATTCCCATAAAGACTTATAAAAATTTTCCAAATATGAATAAACCCACAAAAATGTTTGCAATTTTAAAAGCTGTAATTTCTACCTTGGTCATATGATAATGAAACTTAAGAACAAAGGAGAGTATTATTCTGTAATATGGTAGCATGGAAAGTTTAAAAGAAATTCCTACTCATATTTAACAGTGAAATTATACCTCCAATTACTTCCAGTTAAAATGAAAATAAAAAGGACTTCAATGCTCAATACATACCTGCAACCATTTTTTTTTTCTTAAAATATCATGATTATTTTTCTTGTGCTGTTGATTGCTTGCAGACTTTCAATGAGACTCTTAGGTAAGGTAAGGGTTAAAGATGTATAAAAGAGATTTCTCACAGTTTAGAGAGAGCAAAACAACACATTTAGGAAGCCAGACAGCTAAAAGGTCAAAGCGTTACACTTCCAGGTCAAACTTCTGGTTGCAATTAAGTAAATTCCTCTGAACGTTTCTAGGGAATTCACATTTCTTTCAGGTTTTATTTCAAATCCCTATTCTTCCTTGCTTACATTTTAACCAAAGCAATATTGGTCTCTTCAGAAGCATTAAATAAAGAGCACTTGTTTTAAGAAGGAACCCAATAGTTAATTTCAAGGTAAGAATCAATCCCTTTCTTGTCACCTCATTTAATGTACAGTTGAATTAAAGGCAAAAGACTATTAAACCTAGTTAATTTTTAGAATCACAACATTTCAACCAAAACAGTGAGCACTCCAAAAACTCCAAACCTATGTAGTGCTAGTGCTTAGTGCTAAAGCAGGTCCCTGAGCTGCACCCTGAGAATCCATCCTGCACATTCCTGATTCCAAGGGACGGGATCAGATGTGCACCCTGCAGAGAGCACACACAAAGAGCACCTCCAAGAGGGAGCGATGTGGCAGAGAGGAGCAAGGCAGTCGAGTAACAAATAGTGCTCAGGGACAGATTTTCAAATTGCCTTCATGTGCCCTCCAAAAATGCTGAATTCCCACTTGGAACAAGCATGCCAAGGGCTCTTTCCAAGGCTATGTTCCCTGGCCTAGATGAGAGTCACTTTAATATTCTCAGGTGAGTATCAAATCAGAAATTAAAGGTGGGGTTCATCTTGCCTAACTTGAAACACCTGCATCAAACTAGTACCCTAAACTTCATTTTTAACTGATAGAGATAAATTACCTATTAACTTCCAGCCAACTCTGAGAAACTGAGACACACCACTCCACTTTGTAAAGACACATGATTAATGGATCCTGATTTTTTGCCTAACTATAGAAAGAAAACTCCAAAGATAAACTTTAAATTTGCATAAATATCTGTGTCATTGCATAAACTGTAGTCCTAGCAGCAAAATCCCTCTGCAGAAATATTTGGATGATGAAGGAAGACCTTTATAGCTCATATAGATATGTAAGAGAGTAGCTATTTGTGCATGCAAACACTTTTTTTTTTTTGCACACACACATAAAAAGGACTTATTTTCATACTATTTTTTTTCGTCTCATAAAATGAAAAAAAATCATATGGGAAGAAGAGACAAATGGAAATGAGATGAAAGCAAGAGAAAGTGACACAAAGCATTAAGGCAGAGAGTATTTTAAGGCTAGAGATTAAGACTGTTTTCAAAACCAACACCAAATTCTTCCTTTTCACAAGAATACACCAAATTAAACAAGTGTCCTGTTGCTTTTTTCAATCCAATACTACCTATATAAACCACTTTATTAAGGACATCTTTAAATAAGTGCGACATTTCATGAGGAGCTGCCACCAGGGAAGAAGCAAAATATGGAGAACACATTGAACCCAGCTGGTGCTGCAGCTGCAAATATCCCCTGTAAACCAGGGACAGGCCCTGCTGAGGCCTCTGCCAGTCTCAGTGTCACCACAGAAGAGCCTTCCAAAGGCACATGCTCGAGTCCAGGCTGTGCAGGCGCTCCTCCCAGCCTCTGACTGGATGGGGCTCAGCTCCAGAGGGGCACAATGGCAAGGAAAGGAAGACCAAAGGTCACTACAGCCAAACACCTACAAGGGGACCCTAAAACACAGGGGCCAAGTGCACGTGGTTACCTCCCTGACACTCTGCCAGGCTCCAAGCCCTCTGAGCTCAGGCCTTCAGTGCACCACAGGAGATTCTGTCCCCTCCCTGGAACACCCTCCCATGTTGCTGTGGATGCAGTGCAAGCCTTTATCATATCTGTTATCCTTTGGCAAAGAGCTCCCCAGCTCTCCTAACTACCACAGCATTTCCATTCATTTGATACGCCCTTGCTCTCAAACTGGAAGGGAATGAGACAAGAAATTATTTCACAAATCTTGGTTGTATTCCCCATAATTGATATATTTTCTAGGCTGAAGAGTCCAGGCACATGTAACTGTTCCCTGCATTGCATTTCCCCATCCTAGATCATCTCTGTTGTCCTTCTTGGCATTTTCCCCAATTTTACTACAATCTAAGGTAAGATAGGAAAAAAATCATAAAGAAAAACCACTCAAAGAGCGTGTAAGTATGGACATTTCTTTTGTTCTTGTCAAATGCCCATTACCCTGAGGAAAGGACAAAATGACAAAAAAAAGAGTTCAGATATATAACCTTGACCTTCTAGAAGAAGAATGCTTTGATGAAAAACAGATACCCTTATTCCCCATTATCTGGCTGTAAAAAATGGGGGGTGGGGGCGAGGAAGTAATCTAAAGCAAAACCAGGAAATATTAGGTACAAGATACTAATCAAAACATTTTTCATAAGTTATTGCATAAGTTACTGCATACTTCAGGGAGCTCTGTTGTCACAGACAGATGAATGTAAGTTTAAAGTTCACACAGATCTGCAGGACTTGGCCGCAAATCATAAATGAGTCCATTGCAGAGAAGCTGCAATGTAATTCTTTGGAGAGACAGATATTACAATGTGCAACTCCAAATCTCAAAGTTCATAGGAAAGACTCCTCCCCAGACCCCTATGTCAGCACCCATTGAAATGCTGTAAAGCTGCTGTTCAAGCAAGGCCAGTGAAAAGATTTTAATTCAGACCCAACCAAACAGTTTCACAGCAGAGGAGTGTGAGTTAACAGCTGGGAGGGTGGGAATAAATCAGTTTTGCTGTTACAGGATTACAATGTGGGACATACCCTATAAGCATTTCCCACAATTCATGTCCTACAGCAATACTGAACACTCCTAAAGCAAACTGGGGCAGTCTGAAAAGGGTGTTTCCCTTAAAAACATCATAATGTTCAAATTAAAATGCAAGGCCAAAAGAGTTTGGAATATTTGCCATCATGATTTATTGTATATTTTTTGTGTGCTTGCAGGACCCAAAAAAATTGTTTCATAAGCAAGAGAAATGTATTTTCTTATGAAATTGCATCTTATGCATTTTTCTTTATACTAAATAGGACATGAACTTTGACTCCAGATCTTTGTAAGGCTGAACTACTCATAAGAGCTATTGTCCTGCTTCCAGTTTCTCATTTTAGTAAGCTTGTCACAAGTTAATGTCTGAGAATTTCAAGTCTGAGATGTCTACCTGTTAATAAAGTACAGTCACATTTGTAAAAAGCAACTGGGTCAAAAGATGGACTCAGGAAACATGATCACTGCAAGCCCCATTTCATGAGAGAAGAAAGTTAAAAATATATTAAAAAGTACACAGAGTCCCAGGGAAAGCAGATAAAATCAAGCTGGGAGCTCCCTGTGCCATGTGACAGCATGCTCTCTAATTATTTTCACTGTAGAAGAGACTGTACAATAAAAAGATCTGAAATCAGAGCAAAAATGTCCCACCCTCAAGCCAAGAAAAACAGCAAGGATGCTAGGGAAGGAATGAGAGTAGGTCTGAATATTACTTGTAGGAAAAACATAGTTAACTTTTTCCTCCCTCAAGAGGGGGAAGAAGGCCAGTTTACAATATACCTTCTTCCTTCCTTCCATTTCTAACACTGACATTTTTATCAGCCACATTTTTTTTCACTCCTCCTTATTGTTTCCTCTGTGCCCATGTAAACCTCACCTTCTTCCTTATTGTTTTCAGTTCTCCCTTTGCCATTTCTCCTGGTATTTAATTCCTCTACTCAGACCTCTGTAGTCTCCTCTTAATTCTCACTGCTCTTGATCAAAACCAGACACTTTCTGTGGAATGTGAACCTTCAGATAATGCAATCACAAGCCATACCTGGTTGATGCCCTTTTGCATGATTTTGGCCATGCAGATTGCATGCAGGCAAAATTCAGCTTTGAAAATCCACCTCATTTTAAATTTCTCTTTAAAAAAATAAAATAAACCAAAGTCAAACACATTTGGACATTAATTAAACATAAGAATCAGAGAATTTATACTGAAGCCTATGCCCAAATACTAAATTAAAGTTTACTTTGGCAAATTGTTTGTACTGGCCATTTGGGAAGGGTGTGGAAATTGTTCAGACAGAAGGAAGAATAGGAAGAACTTGCTTGTCTTGGCTACTTTCTCTCATTTTTCCATTCTTTCCTCCTTTCTTTCTTCTCCTGTGTGTAACACCCACAGATTTCCTAATGAGCTGGTATGCAACCCACCACACACTGCAGTGTGGGTGTAACTCAAATGAAAAAGAAATGTAAATTAACAAGTAACTCGCATGGATATTTACATTAAGTGTTACAAAAATTGAAAGGTAGTGTCAAGTAATACTAATATTAAACATAATGTAATGTTAATACTGAAAAGAAGCTGTGATAGGTGAAAATTTTCTCTTCAAAAATGTTATAGTAGTGAGGAAGTAGAGGACTTAACAAGTCTTAAGGTAGCTTGGCCTCTAGTTCTGAAATGAAACCTAATACATCATGCCTTGATGTTAAAGGTAGTCTAAAATCTTATTAGTACAGGTCTAATTAGTCTCTTTACAAGAAGTGTTGAATACATCCTTCAGTGTGAACAGCAAATAGTTAAAATTGACTTGAAAAGATGCAACTACAGCCAGGGGTGGAATGCTGACGTGGGACACTGGAAAGAGTAAGTGAGCAATTAATAACCATGTGCAGGATCCCTCTATAGATACACCCCTCTTTACAAGAGCAGGGGGTTCACAGCAGTGCAACTCCACGCAGACTTGAATCACTTGGAGCAGCAGAAACCACACAGAGCTTGAAGACCTCAGAAACTCCTCCTGAGCTCCAGAGGCAACAGGAGCTGCAGCTGAAGCCTTTTCCCAGCAGCACCTCCATGGAGCACACGGGGCTCCTGCACTCCCCTGTGTGGCACTGACAACACAGAGCCACCTCTGTGCTGCAGTGTGGCACCTCACCTGTGTGACAACACAGAGCCTCCTCCCTGCAGGCCACAGACAGATCCCTGCTGGGGGCCCAGGAGCAGGCACCAGGGGCACTGCTGCAGCCCCCCAGCTCAGCTCCAAGGGTCAGTCCTTACAGGCAGGGCCCCTTGCCCCACTGAACACCCACCTATTCTGTTCTTTCCTTCCCAGGTAAGAACAGACTCCAAGGGAACCTGAAGAAACTTGATTCTTGGGCTTGAACAAAGCACTCCTTTCTTACAAATTACAGCCTTGAGCAAAGCAGGCTGAGAGAAAGAGTTGGCTTTGGGAGTGAAGCTGAACATGAGTGTTCGTTATCACAGCCTGTTTTCTTCCTTTAGTTCTTTATTGTTAATTAATGACGGTGAGATTAACTGCAGAAAACTGATGGAACAGTCATTCTGCCTCATCCAAAGTAAATAGCCTTTAATCTAACACTGTCACTGATATTACTGATGACCTTCTCAAATGCATTTCCCTAAGTTTTTAATTTTCAGGAAACAAGGGGAAGAGTCAAGCAGAAGAACAGCTCCCAACCCTGGGACAGCACATCAATATTTTTACTGAAAAGCTCATGATGTGAAAGAAAATAGAAACCCTCAATTCTAAAGAACACACTTAAATTAGTGTTGCATCTACCCACATATATAAAAAACAACTATTATGTCTGGCAGTTTTACCTTATAAAATCGTCATTTTTTCAAAACTTACTTTTTACTAAGGCGGGAAACTTCAAAAAATAAATATTAAAAAACATCCCTTCATAAAAGAAAACACATAAAAACCTCAACAGATCTTAGAAATTCTGATCCCACCATCTGTAATGTTCACTCACAATCAGAAAAGTACCAGGGTTTGAAAGTTCACGTGCTTGACAAACAATAATGATATTTTAATGGGATAAAATGTAGTTTCAACTTGCAAGGAAGAAAAGGATTTGGAAATCCTTCAGTGGCCTGAAGCACCTCTTGCTTATGAGGTATTGTGTTCCTGAGGGGTGGGAAAAAGCCCCTGTCATGCCAGAAGAACCTGGCTCCCACATATGCCTAAAATGTTGCCATATGAAGCCAACCATACAGTACATAACTTGTGTTTTATCATTATTATTGACAATAGCATGCAAAGCTGCAACCACCGATCAGCATTCTATAGGAATACACCTTGTTCAACAATGGAAAGCATGTTAAGAGGCAAAGAACTTGTTCCCAATTGGAACTGTTCATCCAATACATGTTGAATTGTAAAATTTACGAGCCTAGTGATGATCTAATACAAGTATGTAATGACATGCATTGCAGAAGCCATTCTTCAGCAGAGATCTCTCCTGGATTGAAGATGTGACAAAGCATGGCCAGCACAGAGCTTTACTGCTGCAGCCCTGCTCTTCTGAGACACATTTATAGCCTGCTCCAGGCTAGTAACTAACACCAGTAATTTTTTGCCTAAGAACTATTTAAAGATAAATTGCTGTATAAGACCAACAGATGAGCCTATCCACTGCAAACCCCACATTATGCTAACAATGAAATGGTGTTAAACAAGAACTGGCAGCCATTCAGCCCCAAAGCTGATCTAGCAGTAAGGCCTAAGCTGCACTGATCATGATCTTTAGTTTAAAATGAGGGTGTACTGAAATGGTACCTGGTGGCCTCATCATCCTCACACGCACAAAAAGTGAGATCCAAATAGGTGAAGGCTCTTAATCTCTGCACTCCCAAGGTCATGGGTGCTGCTGCCAGGCCTGCAGTAGCACTGGTGAAATGACAAATGTCACTTACCACATCACACCAACTTTTAAAGACTGAACAGATTGCCAAAAGTAAAAGGAGAAGATATTATTTCTGTATTTAAAAATTCTACACTAAATGAGTGAGTGGAAAAGAGATTTAACTAACCAGCAAGACTTCAACCAATCTTGCAGGACCAAGGGTTGTATAAGTAATTTTTTTAGTTCCAATGATAGGCTCTTGGACTAATAGTACCAGCATTATGTTCATTTTTCAGTAACACAGAAAATTAAAATCCACTTAATTTTTTCACTAACATAGCTGAAGTAATTCCAGACCAAAACATCAACTATTTCAGACCTTGCTGATAGCAAATTTCTCACAGAAAATATAAAGAACAGCATTCTCTACGACACTTTATGGCACACTAAGTGAAATAATTTCTGTTACCGGTAAGAAACAAAGGCCCAGATGATCCCTGTTCCGTGGGCTTCCACTGACCACGCTGTTTACGTGCCTCCAAGTAGTGTTTGACCCTTGATGCAACAACTTCTTCCAGCAGCCTGCAGACCTCCTGAAAGAGAAACCACTGGCCTGGTTTGATCTAAATTTACAGAAATGCCCTCAGGCACACAGCAGAAACCAATACAAAATCACCCCCTCTCCCATTAAAAGGAAAAACATTGAGGAGAAGTACATGAATTAAGAAATGGATGGGAACAAGGAGGGGAATCAAGCAATTTTTCTAAAGAACAAAAGAGGAAGTAGATTATGAAATTCTTACTTGGCAGATGAAACACATTATATTACAATACTAACTTTTTAAAACCAGAAATTAGTTTCATATGCATGCAAAGCAGGAAAAAATACATGTTAAAAGTGTATCACAACATTAGGTATTGAAGCAAAATTTTAGTAAAAATCCTCTCAGGAATTGTCACCACTCTATTTGTGTTTAAGAATCCTTATAAACAACAACAGATATTTTGCTCCAATTCTGAGTAATTTGGGGGGGGGGGGGAGTGGATAAGACTGAGCAAATTAGGTCACAGCAACTTAATTGCTCTAATTAATTTAGATTTTTCTGCTCCTAAACATAACTGTTCGTATCTTTCATACTTTCTTCAACAAAGCACAATAAAAACACAGACAACTCAGGAAGAGCAAAACCTTCTGCCAGAATTAGCCAGAAAAAAAATCCCACTTGGAGTAAAAACCAAAAAATCATCTCTTGGATACCGGAATAAGTTTTAAGCTTAATACACACACACACATCTGAGACTTTTCCCTCAGTATTCTCATTTTCCATTGTTCGTAACTATGTGCTCACAGCAATGATACTTTGTGGCACACAAAAATATAATTTTACCTCTAAAATGTTAGGGTAATAGATAAAATTATATAAGTAGTATCTAAACTATCTTGCCTTGAAATTTCCTTTTGATTAATGTAGAAAGTACTCAGAACAACAAATGTTTAATAAAAATCTAAATGAAAGCAGGGCATATACATTAGTCAATCACAACCATTACTTTCCCTTTACAGTAAGAAATCCATTTTCCTTTCTGCTTGTAGAGGACAATTATAAATTTCTGTATTTGCTTGTCCTTCTGTTTAACTCATTAAAGGGCTCCCATTACACATTCCTTCATGGAGTTACAACGAGAAGGTCTCAGAAGCAGCAGAAACATGGTGTGTCTTTGGTTCCTTCCACAGCAATAAACATTACCTTGCACTTCCTTCATTTACATGGAACATATTTCACTTGTCAGCCTTATGGAAATGTTATTTAAATGGCTCCCCACAAAGAACCATACAGACCTCAGAGAGCAAAGATAAAACTGTGACTTGGCCATTCCAGGGGAAAAGGAGTGTGGAAGAAAGGGCAGGGAAATTGGAGTGCAGAAAGAGGGAAACCTGCAGCATCTTGCAGCAAGGCCAGGAGTCCTCCCCATGCAGCTGGCCACAGCAGTGTGCCACGGTGCAGATTCCAACACCCAGCCGTATTCCCTCGCTCCAGGGCCGTGCTTTGGGCACTGGGGTAGTTCCACCCTGCCCTCCACAGCCCGTGCTCCGAGGCAGCAGCAGCCAAAGGGCCGCTGGGACAGCAGCACCAGGGTCCTGGAGCTCAAGCTGATGACTTCCAGCCAGGGTAAGCAGGGATCAGCAGGAATTGTTTGTTACAGAGGCATCCACATTTCCCACAGACAGCCAGAGAGGGCCGCACCACCACGAGCATTTTTCAGAGTTTGGAAACAACAAAAATGCAGAAAACCACTTGGGATGAACATGTAAAAGCTCTCACAAAAAATACATTGGAATAATCTTTCTTTAGGACCTTTTCTCCCCTCACTTTCACAGAGATTCTGCATAGGACTTTCAGGAAGTGAACTGCAAAGCTATTTGACTCACACTTCTCAGTTGCTGAAAATATGCAACCTTTGTACTTCTCTTGAAACATGCAGTCATAGAAATGCACCGAATGCTGTCCTGTCATGCCTCTTTATTAAATCAATCATGAGCTAATTTCCTGAAATTCATCTCTTTTGTTTTGGCAGTCTTACAAAATACATTTTGAAAACATTTAAAACTCAGATAACCAGGAGAGCAAAACTTGTTATAAAACAGAAAAGGTAATGAGCATTCATTTAGCCATAAAAAAGAAATCCGAGCGATTTTTCCTATTTTCTTATTCCTGTGCTTAATAAAGCACAAATCAGATGAACCACATGCTGCTAAACACTGTGCTGTTGCTCCCTCAGGATCCGAAGGCATTGTTTCTTTCAGTTCCATTGAAATGTATGACTCTGGGATGTCTGGGGCTGTGCAGTGACAAGTTAATGATGGCATTATTGGGGAAGCTATCTGCTGAAAGTGCCGTAAGGGAGACTTGCGGGAAAGTGCGCAGGCATCCCAAACACGTCCTGCCCTCCCTTTCAGCGGAGCAGGGAGCTTCTCACGTTCCCACCCAGGAGAGCTCCTGCCAGACACAGCACAAGCTCCTCTGTGATTCCCTGCAGCCTGATCAAAGCTACAGACAGACTTTTGCTGCTCACTGATTTCCCACTATTTCATCAGGATATACACGTGACACTTAAAAATAATGGAAGTTTCTTTTCATATAAGGCAACAGTTCTACTATGGTTTATCTTGCATATTTATGTTTTCTTGCACTCTCTAAATGCAACATCATTTACAATTCTCAGAATGAGAAAAAAATTATTAGGAAGATATTTCACCATCAAAATGATACCTGCCACAAGCTGGTTTGTATCACTCAGGATAATTTACAAGCATTCTGAGAAACATTTTTAAATTAAATGTTAAGTCACAAGAATACACACAGCACACATGCATGCATGAATGTGCACACACAGAGTTTAAAAATTAAAAAGCAAATTTAAAGTGGGCATTGGTGACCCAAATAGCACATATGGCTGACTTAGGGGTCCCATGGCAACAGCTGATGGTTAGGTATAACTAACAATATTCTCCTAACACTGAAAAATCCTGAACAGTTCAAGGCAATCCAACTTTTTCCCTGCAGCCATACACTTTTGAAGTAGAATTGATATTTGTTGTACCTCTTTCTCATGATCTGAAAACCAGCTGGTGTCTTTACTGGAGCCTTGAGGCAAAATATGAACATCCACCAAGACAGCAAAGTTCCCACACTGGAAAAAAAAAAAAAAAGAAGAAAAAACATGTTGAACTGTAGCTGCTAAGAAGCACAGAAGCACATGTCAAGCAGACAGGGAGATAATCAGGTAAGCACATGTATCTGATTCAGACTTACAGCAGGCAGAACATTAAATCATGGAAGTTTATGAAGTATGGAATTACAAATTTATCATTGTTTTTGGACTTAACAAGGAACAAGAGCACCAGACCTATCCTGGATAGCTCACTGAAGTGTTCATATGACAAGCACAAGTATGTGGAATTTAGTTCTGCTACCTAAATGCCTCTTTTAAATCTGAGTTCAAGCAAATTTTAATGTGCGAAAAATTAGCTATTCCTTCACCAAACTCACATAGTTCTACTTCTGAAAATTTGGCACCACATTAATTATCTGGTTGGTGCTTGAAATTTATTATCTAAAAATTCAGCATCTTAGAAGTCTTTTCCTTTCTCCAAGCTACCTTATGTAAAGATGAGCAAGTCTGAAGGACTTGTCAGTGGATATCTGGCACTTAGCACATCTGTAACGTGCACTTTGAATGGTTCAATAATCAGGCTCACCTATTACAGTTATTAGGATGATACAGCTACATGCCAAGACACATCAGCTATTTCTGAAACTCCTTGACAGGCGCACCTATATCTCAGGCTTATGCTGTAGCACAAGTACAGTTGCTGAGAGCACCCTTACCTATACCATTAGCACTAAGAGCAAAAAGATTTAGCATTAATTTTACTGATCATAACAGCATATTCGTTAAATTTAAAATCTCTTGGTTAATAAACACTCGGATCTGTAAATCAACTGCAAACAGAAGTTTCTAAATAATGATTCAAATATAATTAAAATGTAATTCATGGCCAATATTGTATTGTAGCTACAATACAAAAGTTTGGCAAACGAGACAGGCATTGTGAAATAACTTTGAGAAACTTCTAAGTTACTTATAGGTATCAGTCACTGAAAGAGCAGAATGCTTTGATCTATTGTATCAAAAGGCTTCTCTTTCCTCCAGAGAACCAAGAATTGCCAGATGGCTGCCACAGCAGACTTTTCCAAGCTTTAAATGGATGACAAAATATCTCACAAAAATCTCTGGTGAATCATTAGTCAGCTCCAGCAAACTTTAAATTGACTACTGAACTTCAAAGTTAGGAGACGCTGCAGATTATAAAGTGAAAGCCAGTAAATTATTCATGGTTCAGCACTAATAACAACAAACAAGTAGTTGATACATCAAGAAAATTCAAATTATCAAATGCTCCATGTTAACTGGTATCATTTTCTATTGACTAGAAAACTTTATACACAGATACAGATACAAAGTATAGACCTGTTTTTCAAGGAGACAGAATGTTTGTAATTATTTTCTTCTGAGTGGCACTGTTTGTCTCAGTCGCCAATCTTGAAACGATTGGAAAAAAAGAAAATAATGAACCACATTCAAAACTATTCAATGGAACAGTTAAAATTATCTTGAAAATTTTACAAACACACCAAACATTTGTTGTGCTTCAAAGAAAAAACAGATATAAATAGCACATGAATCTTTGTAATAGTCCAGGTTTCCCAATGGAAGGACGCTTTCTGTCCCTCTGAGCTTTGGAGCACTCTTCTTTGTAGACAGCACACCTGGAAATATTTCACTAGCCAACAGCCAACAGCTTTGCCCCACAGTCAGAGCAGCTTTGGGACAGGACACAGGGAAGCACCACTGGCACAGGCAAAGAGGAGAAGGGGGAGTCAGAGAACATGAGTGCAGCCCCTCCCGTGCCTCTCCACCTCCTGTTTTTGGTGAGTGCTGGACTGATCTGAGTGACAGCTCCCATGCAGGCTCCCCTGCATTCCTGAGCTACACCTGCATTTCTGCTTCCTGTGCCTTCACAGGCTACAGCTCTGAGCAGCTCAATACAACCTGGGCTGCTCCAGCAGCAAAGGACAAGTACACAATAAATGCCAATACAAAAAATGGCAGGGAACAGAGGCAAGTGGAGGAAAAATGTACACAGTTTATATTAGAAGATCTGATGCTCTTACAGAAGTTTCTGGTTTTATTTTTATTCTGATGACATGCAATTCCATGAAAATACTCGCTTTTATTTTAGTGGAAATGAAGTGTTTCCAGTCAGTGTGGCTGCAAGATGCAACTCGTGGCTCCTAAGTACCACAACTGAGAGGCAAACAAAAAGAACGGCAACTTTTAATTTCACGCTTTCAACATCCATCTCAAAATTTGCACTGAAAATTGTTTTTTGAGGTGTTATTGTAAAAACTGAAACTTGAATGCCTGATTTGATGGGAAACACATTTGTCAAGAATCAATAGGAAAATGTTTCACTCAAAAATTAAAGACAGAAGCAGATGCTCCAAGTTGATATCCCCCATAATTCTAGGTTTCAAAAACTTCATTTTCACAAGCTGTTTTTAATGTTCACATTCTTACTGTAACAGTCTAATGACATTCATTGTGTTACTAAACAAAGAGCTTTAAATGATCTCAGAATGTTGTTAGTGTATTGTTGTACAGCATTGGCATTTAATTCAGAACATCTTTTCAGAAATCAAATTGTTTATACAAATACATTAAACACTTCATAGACTCTACAAATTGAAAATATAACCAGAAATGTAATGTAAACAGAACAAAACCCAACACAAAGTGGTCATTCAAGCAAAGTCATCTGCCCATAACCTGCTGAAACCTTGAAAGCAGCACATGCTAGATGGTGAACTATTGTTGCAAAACCCAGAATGAGTAAATAAACCCACATCAATACTTTTTATTGCTATACCCATTTTTACAATCAGTGGGCTTCAACATGGATGCTGCTGTTTCTATAAACTGCATCACACGAGCAGCATCAAAGCAGTCCTTATGACCAGGGTGGGCTTGTCCTCAGTTCCAGCACTCCGAGTGCAGAGCCAGCCTCCCAAGACACATTTCAGGGCTCCCCACTGCTGGGATTATGGATGTGGACTGGAGGGTCAGAACTCACTGAAGCTCAGTTGGAACAGAAACACCAGAGTTTGGCTGGGCTTTGCGATGGGCAGGAAGGAGCTCAGCTGCAACCCTCACACACTCAAAACTCTAAAACTGCTCCATGATGAACATACAGGAACTGTTTATTTCTACTGTTCCCTCTTCCCTGAGCACTGTGCGACTGTTGTTACAGAGAGAATTGTTCTCCAGTCTTAGATGATATCTATAGTTAAAAAAAAAAAAAGATAGACTTGATCCCAATGACCACTCCAAAAATGTCACTGGAAGCCCTTTCTGGCACTGTGACAAAATTGATAGGACATATCACTCTCCAGAATGCAAAAGCAGGGCCAAGAGATTTTGTGGGAAAAAAATAAAATAAACCACACATAAGCTTATGCGAAATATCTTGTCTTAAAATAAAAAGGAAAATTTGAATATTTTCCATCCTAAATTCTTTCTGAAAATCACTAAGTGTTCTGCACTGAGTCAAGTGAGTTCTAATATCTACAACAGAGTATAATTATGACCAATTAATCCTTGGTCTGTACTGTGCCAACTGTATTATAAAAAAACTTACATTTTCCAGGCTTATTAGAAGTTTATTCTCCTCCTTTATCTTTGTGATCCCAAAGAAAATTATGTGTTTTCCTATTGTTTATACTATTAGCACCAAGGATTTGCAATATTTTGACTTTTTCCTCTTACAGAGCAATAGCAAGAGGCAGCATAGTGAGCATACAGCACAAAAGACATATTTGTCATTACACAACATTAACTTTCATTTACAAGATTTGAGGTTACACACAGTTTCTCAAACCATAGGGACACTTAAATGCCTCAACCCGTATAAATACAGGAGTTAGGATAGGGATTTATGCCACCACCACTGCTGATGGCTATGAGATGATAAAGGAATTTTGGTGACAGCTAACACTGTACATTTCTCATTCTTTTAAGTAGATAAAGTTACAATTTGATATGTGTATGACTTTTCCACGTATTTTTCTTGAGAATCTCAACTGTTCTTTTGTTGTCATATTTTTTTTGGGGGGGGGGGGTGTCATACTTCTAGGGTAAAAAAAAAAAAAAAGGCAAATCAGAGGGAGAAGAAGGGGGAAAAAATAATACAATTTTTTTTTCCACCAGGCAGGAAGGTTGCATGAAAATAGTGTTTCCCTGGTTAATGCTCAAAGCAAGATATTTCTCTCTCGGTTTCAGAGGGAAGGAGATTTAGGCACTAACAGGTCACCAGTGAATAGTTTTGCTGTCACCAGATTAATCAGGAACTCACCTAAGAAGAGCAATTGACAATTACAGAAAAAATTCTCAACAGTTGATACAACAGCAGAGCAGAACAGATGAGAGAAGCCTCCAGAAGAAGCCAAAAGCAGAATCCCTCTAGGAAATCATGTAACAAGTCCACTCTTCAAAATGCTCAAGTAATATGATGCAAATGTCAGAGAGGAAAAGGGGCATATTCCACTTTTGACCTTTTTTCTGGATAAGAGCTGCTTGGTTCTGGAAATTGTACAAAGCTCGTACTTTGTCATAAATTTATATCCTGAAGTTGTTTCAACAAATAAATCCTTCTTATTAAAGAAGGATTATAGCCATCAGCTAACATCACCTAGACCTTTTCAATTCCCTGCTTTCAAAGATCTATGGGATCACTGCAACAGTAAAAAGGGAGCAGCAGATCAAGGGCAATGCTATAATGGTTCTAAATAGAAGATCTATCCTCAAAGATAGCTGCACTAAATTATACACAGATTCAGCAGGAATTGGACAATCTAAAAGGCAGTCAGACTTTCCAAAAGCAGGGAGGAAATTCCCCTTTTACAACCTGCATACAAATTATATCTAAGTAATCTTTCACAAGCGGTTGGCTTGCTTTTTTTAGAAGAACAGTTTATGTATGAGGAATTCCTGAAATGAGGAGTGCTTAATTTTCTGGTGTTTTAGTGGAAGAGAAGAAGCAGTTATCTGAAAATTCAATCAATAAGCTATAGGCACATTAAGATCCCATTGAGAGGTTTCCATGCCAAGCAAAGAGGGGTAAGCAGAGAACAAGCCTTTAGAACAATCCTCTGATAAATGTGGCCTGACAACTCCTGAGACTAGGATGCAACATCAAGGCAGCATTAGACTCTTAACAGATGCAGATGGACAGGATATTAAACTTCAGAAATGATGGGGAAAAGAAAACAAGAAATACTTGTGAGTGATTCAACCCTTAGGAAAACATAAAAAACACTAAGGAACTTCAGATCTGATGGAGCTGTGTGTGATACTGGAGACTTTCAAACTGAGGACTAACACACTGCTGTTAAAAGCACGTTAACAGTGAGCAATCCACCCAAATACACAGATTCAAATAAGTTAATGAAGACAACTCCTTCAGAAAACCCAATACCTGCTGAGGGAAAGGAGCTGCATGTTTCTAGCAAGAAGAATGCTGCAGCGCAAACAGAGCCTCCAGTTCATCACCCACAGCCAGGCTAAGCAGTAATTACTTAATCTAAACATATGAACTGGTCCTGGAGAACTGCTCTATCAGGTACAACGTTGAAAAAGGCTTAAATTGCATGAGAGAATTAAGCTTAATTTACGTTGTCAATCTGTGCTGCCTGATCCCAATTCCGTAGGTGGTTTTGTAGCCCACATATTGAAAAGAGTCATATAGTTGGAGCTCAAACAATTGCAAAAAGCAAGTTTTTCCTTGGGGCTAAGTCTCCAAGTAACAGTGCAATCTCACCATCATTTTGAAAGGATATACCATGTCCCTGCCTGTGTCAGGACTGATCCAGAAAAACAGAAATAGCAGCACACTATTTGCTCAAGATAATAAAAAGATAATTTGAGATTCCAACAAGCTGCTTTCATCCTCTTGTTGTGAAGTATTATTCTAAAAAGGATGGTATTTTTTGAATCATTGTGAGCAAGCGATGATGAAATACCCATGTCTGCAACAACCTGCTTTCATCCACTGCAAGCTGGGAAATGTGAGTGGCCATATTAACTGAGGAGGTGAAAATGTTCACAATCTACCCAAATACAATTAACTCTTAATTGTAAATTTTTAAAGACACTTCCTAGGGCTTGGCCACACCAACAAAGTGCCACAGGATACCATATTCTTGTGTATCCCTTGATGATAGGTAAGTGGGTGCAGACAAATATTATTACCTTACCGAGCTCTTACCCTGAGCTATCAATAATAATAATGACAAAAACTTGCTCTTATGGATTTGGTAATTCATGAGAAGAATTGCTTTGTCATTGCTGTACTAAACTGGAGTTGGGGACATTCTTTCAGGTTCTACAAAGTTAGTCCTGGGATTTTGTTTCTTCCCCAGGTGAAAAGGACAAGGAACTTGTACAAAACACTCTGCGTGGCTGAATTATTCGGTTTGTAATTATCAGGTCCTACAGCAATAGGTATCAAAACAACTGCAATGACTACTAAAGCTTCCAGAACTCCTAAAGATGGCTAATTGTAACATGATAATACCTAATTTTTAAAGAAATTAGAGCCAGTAATAAAAAGGTTTAAGGGCCTTTTTCAGACATTCAACTTGTTAAATGATTTTCACAGGTTTTCCCATACATGCTTTACAGGCTGTATTTTAATATTAATCTGCCAGACTTTAAAGCATCAAAAAAAGATCACCAAGTATGTATTGGCAAGCTACTGATGGATTTGTTCAGCATGAAAAGAGCCACCATACAAGAGGGCTGAGGAAATTAGCAATGTACCACCTGATTTTATGACTTTCTGCATATACCAGAAAATGAAGTGCAATAAAAATTAGGTGGAGACACCACCCTCAGTATCTTCTGATGTAAACTGTCAGAGGAAATAAAAGCAGATGTCAGATAGCACAAAAACACAATTTACAAGCTTCCTGTAAGGTGAAGCAGAGGCAAACCACAGTGTTTGTTTCACAAGGTAACGGGCCCATTGCTGGGATGAAGGAGCAGCAGTTCTCCAGCACATGATGCACCCATGAATGTATTTCTGAGTTATTTGTCCAACAGCTGCAGGGATGGGCTGACTTCCCTCTCACAAAAACAGAATGGGGAAGTGAGGGCAGGTCCCAAGCAGGAAACTGTTCCACATGTCCAACTTTGCAATTATTTGAGATTCCTTTTTATTCTAAGAGACGAGGCCTCACCTGCTCTGGAATTGCCTTCCCTCCCTGCCTCTCGTGACAGCCTTACCTACCGCAGCACACAGCTACTGAACGGGGAAGCAGGAGGCAGCACAAAACCAAACCCAACATCTGCAGCCCATGCTTCAAGCTAAAATATCTGCAGATGCTCAATCTTCATGCCAAAATAATTTAACAGATTCAAGATAAATTAATTGCACATGATCAGATTTTAAGACAAATACATAAAGCAGAAGTATTTTTATTTGCTAAAAAAGTGTAGCAAGCCAAACTTCTTAATATTGTTAAATTTACTGAAATGGTTGAAATGTTACATTTTCCAAGTACGTAAAAGAAGTACTTTTAACTCTCTATTTTAACTAATTTGTCTAAACCCAGCCAGGAAAGTTTCAGAACAGCAAGAAAGCTTTTTCAGAAACAGCATAAGAAAAAAGTGACTCATGCTGAAAAAGGCATATTACACAAGTGACACCCTTTGGACAAAATCCTTCTATTAAGTGGGAGCATATTAAGTCAACACAGGGCAGAGGAGGAAAGTTCAACAAAATATTTGATGCTTTATCCACAGAGGTACAAGGGAAGAAATAGATGAGTCTTCCAAAAGAACAAGTGATGTGCTAAATCCTGTTGCTGAAAAAGCAGAATCAGATGATGGAGAATCCATCATATTTCAAAATGGAAACAGATCACCAAAAACCTCAAGGAATTAACAACTGGCAAGCAAAGGGACATAATTTTTTTTAATGTCCAAGAAAAAAAAAATCATTTAATCTGGCATTGAACAGAGTATATATTAAATAGATGTTATGCTTAAATAAAAAGAAAAAAGAATAGGAGCAACAAGTAATTTATAAAAATATGTAAAATATGAACAGAGTTGAACACTGAGGAGTTGGTGCAAGGCAAGAATAGACTGTGGAAGGTAGCTGTTGGAGTGTTTGTCACCAGAAAGGCTCCTGGGACTAAAACATGACGTCCAAACGGAGCTCCTTCCCCATGTGTCTGTCCTTGCTCCTGACTGCCTCTGTCTCACATCTCCCACAGGGCAGCACCAACCACAGCTGAGCAGTGGAAGTGTCCCCTGCCTCAAACAGTTTTGATTCACCATCAGTTGTAAAAGGCAGCCCAGCACCTACCGAGTCTGAGAGCAATAAACAGGGAGTGCCTATTCAGATATCTCTCCTGACAAACTGAACTGGTGATCCCTGGCAGGAGAGCAGGGCAATGAGAAGCAGGTGCCGCATCACAAGGCCTTAACTTAAATCAGATGCAGCTGAAAAATGCACCTGACTCTGCTCCAAGCACGGCCCTTCAGGAGCCCCAGGAACCCACACTGACCTCTAAGGGAAGCAGGTGAGTACAGCACTACATTGCACAGGTTAATCAATATTTATTTATGTGTCCCCAGCAGCCACAACAAAGACCTCTAATTCATAAAAGTGAATCCTTCTGCAAATATTCCTCTTCCCACAAACTCAGATTCTGAGGTTAGGAAGTTCTGACCATTTTTCTTCTAAAAATTTATTAAAATCAGTTAATTTACTCCAGTCTCTTCCAATAGCAGAAAGAAAGATCCAAACAAAGTGTGATTGTTTCTAACATGAAAACAAACATTTACAGAAACAAATTCAGTACTTTACATAAGCAGAGTGTAATCTCTAACTGGCTTTGCTGGTTTCTTTAATTCTTTTTCACACTAAGTGCACTGATAGGTATTATATTCACATGTGGTCAATCCTATCATGAAAGCCCTAGGAAAAACACTTGTGCGAAACACAATATACAGACATCATGGGTAACACATTGCTCATTTTCACCTATTATGAAGAGTAATACAAACAACATGCTCCCAAGATTTCAGAGAAGCATCTGCCCAAGAGCTCCCTGTTCAGGGCTGGTACAAATCCAGCATCTGCCCAGAGCTCCCTGTTCAGCTCCAGTGCTGCCTCCAACCCTTCAGCCAGGGAATCTGTGCATGGACCTTGTCCCTCAGCTCACCTTCAGCCTTTGGTGAAGGCCCTTGTCCATCCCCTCTGGGGGATCTGAAAGGGTTATGGCAGCCACATTTCCTCTCCTTACACTCACTCCCTCCTGTAAAGACGCCAGAGGGCTGTGATGCATATGGCTTCTGTTACAATGGGTGTTTTGACTTTTTCCCAACAGGTTCCACTGATTCCCATATCGTTCATTCTGCCCCCTGGAGTTTGTGCTAATTTGCCCAACACAGATGTCAGACACTGAACTGACAAATTTCTATTCCTATCACTCAAGGCACTCTCACATACATGGCGCAAGGATAGTTTAACAGAAGCAACATCTGGCAAAGTTTATTCTTCACACATATTCTAAAAGGTGGCTTTCTGTGTACTTATTCCAGTGCAGAGTACAAATTAACTAAGACTAAATAAATTCATAAACTATATTAATACCTGTTGTTTCTTTTGCAGCTGAGAACATGATGATACTGGAAAATTAGTTTCCAAAGTCAATACATATGTTTCAAAAAGGTCAGCTTTTGAACATACAAGTAAATAGCAAAATTCTACAAATGCATCTTAGCATCCTGTCCTGTTGTGTGCAAATACAGAGAATCATGCTTAAGGTAATGCCTTCTCCTTCAGGAGGCTAATTCGGCTTCACTTGTCTTCCATATTCCCCCTATAATGAACTAAACTGCTGAAAAAATTCCACTTTCTGTAAAACAGTCCCTTAAAATTCTTATTTTTATCATTTTCTATCAAAAATTACATATATTTGTACATTCATCAGGTTCTTTTTCTCCCTGCTCCATCTGTAACCCTATTGCACAAAGCTCTCATAGGTTGCCTAATTCTTCCATGAAAATTTTCCTGAATTTAAATTTGACTTTTTCTACACCTGCCAAGGTCAAAATTCCTCCTTAATGCATCTTCTAAACAGGTAAGGGCTGCAGTAAAACTGACAGCACAGAGCAGCTCAATAATTTCAGCTATGTCATCTATTATCGGGTATCTAAGATGTCAACTGGCTGAATTAAATCTTGCTTAATTGCAATGTTTATGTCTACCAAGCAAGATGTTAAAATGGAAAATTAAAACTGAATCACTTAACATGTCTGCAGCACACCTAATTTCCCATAACCTGTATCCACCTGCTTAGCTCTCCAAGGGTAAAAGAAATAGAGTTAAAGGCAACAAACTTGCCTGCTTTCTGTACTGAAACTTAATGCCCATAATCAATAAAAATGAGAGAACCAGCACTGTCAACTGCTTCATCTCTCCTGAGTAAGCAAATCATTATCATCAGTTCCAATACTGCTCCTCTGAAAAATGAAATCTTGAGACTGATGCAGCATTTGCATTAATAAAACCAGTGCAACAATCAGTTGCTAGAGATGTAAAAACTAGGCCCAGATCACACTCCATGCCAACACAAACAACTGTTCCTTAGCTTCTTAGCTTGCTAGTCCTTTCAATTTATTGCCATAGCATGGAGATAGAACTCCTATTTGTAATCAAAAAAAAAAGAAAAAAAATTGGTGCATCAGCCCAAGAGAAGACTTTTTCCCCTGCTTGCTCAAGTTCTGGTCTATATCACTCTCAGTTCCCAAGCCTCTTTCCACTTCTCCTTATCTCAGTCTTCATTTTCCCACTGTCAAAGCCTGTTTTTCCAGGAAGGAAAGTTATGGTAGAGATGAGGAATATTGTTCAGCACCTCTTTGCCCTTTGGCACTGCTATCAAACACTGGGATTTTATCTGCCACATTAGCAGAGATCTTACAAAAAACACATTCCTTTTTGTATAATGTACATGGTGGTCACTCAAACAATAACCAGTAACAGATGTCTGAAGTGAGGAGAATGGACTATTTAAATAGAACTTTATAAATTCTGATGATCCCTTCCCAGATTTGAGACCTTGACACTTAATTTATAACTATCAGTATGGCCCTATCCTTCCCTTTGTGTTTATTTCTAGCTCCAACCTGGTAAGGATCCTTTGCCCATCATGCCTTAAGTTTCTCTGTGACCTTGCAGATAATCTTACCCTCAACTTGCCTTCATTTAACAGTGCAGAGATAAAAATGAAAAAAAAAACCCTCGGCAAAAAATCCTGCACCCAAACAAGGAATTCTGTCAGGGCTATGAACTCACATGCTTACATAAAATTACTGGCTTCATTCAGCATCTTGCAACGACCATCTGGGTATGGTTTTCTTTCAAAGGAAACACACAAGTATGAAAGAAATGTAACCTGCCAGAGTCCACTGAAATTTTGATGGTATGAGATTTGTATTTAGGTCTGCTTTCCTGGGCTTTTCAAACAGTGCTCTCACTCAATATGCATGGGAAATTAAGTAGTAACTGCTTCAAATATCCGTACAGGTCAATATTACAAGAAAGAATGTTAGAATTGGAATTTTAGAAGAAAATTCTCCATAAATCTATAGCTGTAAACCTTATCTGCCAACAGCACTTTCACACATATAGAAACAGCAGAACTAAAGATCCATTTTCCATAGTACAGAAGCAGATTTTAAGATTACAGTCTTTATAATGCTGCATTATGTTTAATTCTCTTGTTTTCAGAATTCCTTTTAAGTTAATAAAGATTTCTGTAAGCACTTCTGGATATAGATGCTTAAGAAAAACTATTTTTTTAAAATGTCATTAATGATCCAATCCATGTCACTAAAACAAAGGATACCAATAGTAGAAGCAATGGAAAAAAACCAGATTTTTAAAAGACATGGTCGGATTCTGCCATTGTAACAGCTCTGCATAGATGCAGAACAAGTATACAGACACACACAGAGACTGACAATTGCTGTACTTGTGGACAAAACTTATCCTTCAGTATCTTTAGGCTTGTAGGTCCAGTAGAATTTTACATTCCTGATTAAATTTTTCAAACAGTCAAATAAAATTTACAATAATCCCGGAAAATGAGGAACTCTCAACATTTAAAAACTTTGCAATCAGCTTCAACAGCAAAACTCCACATGCATTTTGCTGATTTCAGATGGGAATTTCATGAAGAATTTCACGATGATTTGTAGGGAATAGAGACTTCCCCTCTCTTCTAAAGGCAGTGCAGCAGTAGGATTTGCCCTGTGCAGGCAGCAGATGAACAGACCTGTGAAGCATTTCAGCATTTCTCCAACTGACAGATAATATTACAGGGCAAAAAGTTTCTTTCCTTCCTGGTACAACGTTGACCTGTACCCCTCTACTGGAAATGCACTGTGTTCCAGAGGCCACGCTGCCTCTTTGTGCACAGCACTTACACTGCTGATGGAACCTAAGCAATGCCTACCAGCAGTCAGGAATTTCACACTAAAATACATGACAGCAGATGCTACAAATATTATCTGATTTCACTGGTTACAAAACCAACCCTGTCATACAACTTTAAGTGTGAGAACCACAGGGCAAATCCAAAGGCTGAAGCCTCACATGCTACAAAAATCACCTACCAAAGACAGGACTGTGCCAACTAAGGAACTTTGACAATATCTGCAGAGCTAGAACAGATATGGCTGAAATTTCACATCCTGCAAGTCTGCATCCTTTTTAAGGGCCACATAGAAAAGTGTACTCCGGATAAATTAGGTTTAAAAACCTACATTTTTTTCCCCATTAATTTCAACGGGAGAAAAAAAAAAACAAACCAAAAAACCACACCTACTTCACAGATTGAAAGGGGATTACCCTTTGGAAAGCAACAGCTCATTTTTTAATTTAAAAAATTGATAGTATGCTAGCTGCACAACTGTCTTTGGTAAAAGGAATGAAAGAACAGAGATGACAGCACCTGACAGATTACAGCTCCTGGATGTCAGGAACCACAGAGACAGGAACAAGTGATCACACCATCCATTTAATCTGATTCACATTAATAAGAGCAAGACAAAAAGAAGAAAAAAGAAAGACTTAGCTTTAACATGTCCAAGAACACTACTAAGCTTCGTTATAGTCACCTATGGCCATATATTTATCTTTCCATTATTTTTTGCTTGAATTTAGTAACCAAGTTCCACTCAGGGTTTTTTAAAAAGATGGAAAGACAAGCATTTGTACATAGCAAAGGCAGCAAAACCACATGTTATTCAACAATGCATAAGACCTACTGTGTTGCTAAGGGACACAGATAAATGAAGAGGAAATATTTCCTTATTTGCCTGATATGAAGAATGAACTTGTGATATGCTGTAATGTAATTAACATCAAAGAGAACAATAGAGATCAGGGTGTGTAAACATTTAAATCATTATTAATGATTACAACATGGCAGGAGTGCTAGATGCTCCAAATCTTGCTGGCTTTAAAGTTTTTCAATATACCCTTCAGCCTCCCTTCATTAGGTTTTCAGAGAAATACTGAAGAGTAACAACAATCCACAACAAAACTTCAATTTTATCAACCAAGTATTTGTCCAAAAATTCAGGTAAATGTACAAGTGCTTAAAAGGTGTCATGAGAAATTCACCCTTTTTGTATGAACTATTTTCTATAACTGTATGAAAATGGGCAGAGTAAAGCAGTGCTATAATAGAACAGAATGACAATATCCTACAGAATGACTTACAAAAAGGCCAAGGACACCACCCATGCTCCTTGATGACTACAAGTACATTTATGAAGTTAAACGGTCTCTGAGTACAACCTTGGGAAGGGCAGGTGGAAAACTGAAAAAGGAAAATCTGCCATCTGCT
This sequence comes from Melospiza melodia melodia, assembly GCF_035770615.1. Lineage (NCBI taxonomy): Eukaryota > Metazoa > Chordata > Aves > Passeriformes > Passerellidae > Melospiza > Melospiza melodia. The sequence goes on along the minus strand of NC_086196.1, from coordinate 116,902,976 downwards.
GACACACTGACTCCCACCGGGAAACGGGCAGGACTGGCAGCCCACAGACATCTGCCCTGACTGGATCAACACAATTAACGTGCAGTAAACCATCAGCCTTCCTTTGGATTAGTACTGGGCAAGGATAAAACATTCTGCCACTCTGGGACACCTCAGGGGCCTTACATTCTCTTTCTGGGGGGCACAGGGGAACACAAAACATAAACCAGACAGCTGTGCCCATCATCCCTGAGAATTTACACCTTCCGACATCTGGATATTCCTGCTCTCCTCCCTGCTCCAAGTGGCTGAAAACAGCTTTTCAACCAATTCATCCTGCCACCCGAGGTTTTTCACCAGTTTGAGTATCCTTTACTGCTCCTAATCCTCATCTCATTATCAAGCCACTATGAATTCCTGTTTTACTCCTGCTGCTCCATGCCTTGTCTTGTTCCCAGCCTTCTCTGCACCTTTTAGTCCAGTTCTCGGCTTGACCCTGCCTGCACATCCCTGCTCCAGCACTGACAACCACCCTCCATTTTCCCCTCACTCCTGCTCCACTGCTCTCCTATCACCAGTTCCTCACACAAACTGCTGAATATCCCTGTAGCCCATCCCGTGCCACCTACCCCCAGGCTCTGCTCCATAAATAACAAAGATCTTCAGCAGGTTTTTTGCTTTTTGTTGTCTAATTTTAATTTTGTTTCAATAAATCATCCCACCGTTTCTCCCAAACAGAACAGGCTCAATCTCCCCCCTTCTCATCACCAGTGCAGCAGGGGCCACCAAGATCACAGGAGATTCCCTGTCAGTTGAGGGTTTTCCTAAATGAAAAGTGAATCTAAAAACTGATTTCCCCAGAGGTGTATAACTTGGTGGGGAGATATCCAAACCAAGGGCAAAGGGCTCATCACAAAACTCCATCTAGAATTACTGCTGCTTCTTAAAGCCTGGGATTTGTTACCATGCAAAAGACTTGGATACATAGCTGGTAAATATGTCCAAAATAACACCTTTGCAGGGGAAAAAATAAGTCAAAAATTCAACTAATTTTTTACTAAACAAATTCTTAGCAGGAAATTCATCATTTAAGCTAAATGCTTAAAATCTTGGAAAACAAAACTAGTATCAAGAATTTAATTTTAACTAACTGATAGAGATAGTTTTGCTGCCTCACTTTGTAAGATCTATTTATCATTTCTTCATCAAAGGAAATGAAACTGGACCAGACAGCAGAACAGGAATGATGAAACACATAGATTCTCTTTGTTCATATGCTGTTTAGGAAAACAGTATCTTAGGGTTTACTGGGCAAAAGATTAACTCAAATTTTAACAAAACATCTGGTTTGAGCGCTGCCGAGAAAGGGCAATAGAATTTAAGCATTTAAGAGAGTGTTTAAGTCTTAAAAATAAAAACACAGTGATCTACAAACTGAAAGCTTTCCTAATCTCCTGCAGTAATATTGACACATTTATTAAATACTTTATTATAGTAACTAAAAATGCAGGTTTGCCTTTTAAGAGCTTCATATAAAAGCTTATTCTGTCAGGTGACTACCTCTAAAACTGAACTCCCCAACAATTTCCCTTATCCATATTACAGTGCCTGCATTTTGAGATTTATTAAAGTCAGTATTATGGATTGATGTGCCATTATTTATATCTCTTAAGTAAAATACTCACAGAAAAACAAGCACTTCAGAATTGTAAAAGGTCATAGAAAAAGCTGAGGTGATATATCTTAACCAAGCGTCCCTGAGATCACAGAATTAATTAATGGCAATTTTCTGAGGAGCAGTGGTAAGTTTAACTGATTTCACAGCCTACTTCTAACTAAACAAAAAATTCTTACCAAAGTCCTTCACATTTGTCTGATAAGGTTGGGAGATCGTTCTTTTTGTTACTTGCAAAGCCACAAAAATACATTGAAACTAAATACATAAACATGTTAATAAATTATCTCTGAGAACAGAGATAAAGGCACTATATAAACCCAAATATTTGTTACTTGAAACAGATATGTTGTCCATTAAAATGCTTTTATGCCATCTTACTCTTAATTAACTCCATACATACATATCCATATGAAGAACTTGTCTATCAGAACGTGTAATGCTCAGTTCTTTGTGATGAAAATGATCTGGCACTTAGATAATACCGCACATGACCATTGCACTTGCAGTTCCTGATGGTAAGAAGAATGCTGAAAACATGCATTAATTACACAAAAATAAGCAAAACAAAAATTCCCAGCTACGTTGAAGCCATGCCAGGTTCTCACAATAACTGAGGCTGAAAGAGATGTACATTCCTGTCCCTATAGCTAAATTCCTGTTAAAGAGCAGCTACAGAAGGTAAATTATGTATTGTACCTGTGCCTACCAATATCAAACAGGTATAAGTACAATATTTATGAAATTATTGCTCCAATGGCTCTTTGAAGGTCTCAAAGCCAGCTGGGGAGAAAAACATCCTTTGTTTTACTAAAACCACAGTGATGATGCAAAATAACTCTTTGATCTATTATATATTTGAAAGCACTAAGCTAAATGCAGACAGTAATTGCTGACAAATCCCAGTAGTAAACAAACCAGTCTCACATTTTACATATTATCAAGAGGCTACAGAATTAATGGTTACAGCCAAAGAAATGTTGACACAGTTGCAGATTAAGCCTTAACATGCTGATCATGTTAAAAATACTGCACAAGAAATATTTTTCCACTTTGTAAAAAGCCAGACTGTTTACATGCGTAAGTGGCTGGAGATTTTGTTGTCTGTGTGTGGTCTCAACATTTCAGTATCATAACCATGAACATAAAGAGAAACAGCATGAAATAACCTATTATACTTACAATCAATGCCAGACTGCAAATATTAGAAGCACTGAGATCTGAGTTTCTGAAAACAAGCATTACAACATACATGTACCTACATACAAAGTTTTTACTTCCTTTTCTACAATATAATAAAAAAATGGAAACAAAGCTTTTCTAAAAGTAAACAGAGGACTCATATTTCACAAAAATTAAGTTTTCTTCCCTTTACACTGCTTAGAAAGGAAAATAAAATTAAGAAATTAAAAATAACAAACATCATCTTCGCTAAAAGCCGCGATTCTGAAACTATGGTCATTTCACTTGCATTGCTTTATCACATGAAATGTATTAAATTACTCTAATTTGTACACAAGTATACATATATCACAGCTGTAGTTCCTAATTGTCTTAAATGTCTAATCTGCTGATTTTTGCTACAAATTGCTGTAACTAATTTACGTAGGAATCACTGGAAAAATCTCCTACAACAATTTTTTTTTCTTTTTGATAAAAAGCAAAGCCTTTCAGAGGAAAGAGCACTGTGAAATCACTAAGAAGATGCTCCCTGTACTACAGGGACACCAATTAGTAGCTTTACTATTCACACACAGCTAAGGAGTGCTAATAGGTAAAGGGCATCAAACTGCCACACCTTCTCACTCCCTAAGTCTAGCAATCAAACATGCAACTTTAAAGGGCAAGTATGCAGAATAAACAAAATATATTTACTTCAATCACTCAATGCAAGAACTCTCAGTATTTTCCACACTGATTGACACTTCCTGCCACAGCCAGCAACAGAAAGCAGAGGCCCTCATCCTTCCAGCATCTATCTGTGAACCTCACTACCCATGGCTGAAATTCCTAAGATTTCAGTGGAACAAAAAAAAAAAAAAAAGGATTGAAAGTACAAGGTTGTACTGAGAATGCACTTGTCCAAAGGTTTGAGACAGATTTCTGGTCCTATTGTTCATTTGCATATGTGGGAAGGAGAAATAACTTATTAAGTTTTCCCATGTTCATACCTTATTGATAATTTAATACATGAACAGAAAGCAATGTTCTTCAAAACAGTTTCTTCTCTAAAATTACAGGATTAATGTTAGAACAGAAAAAAATCAGGAGCATAACTGATGAACAGAATTAACACTGTGGGATCATTGTAATTCCATTTGGGACACACATCCCTCATGAGGCTGAGTTTCTGTTCCATAAGCTTTTAAGAAAAACAAACATGTCACCGAAAGTCTTTCGAAGTACACTTCCCCAATTAGAGAAGTGATTGAGGAGCCAATAGAAAGGCAATATGTCTGGAGGGTAACTCCCTGCAAACAAACTGTAAATGACCCTTGCAAGGGGTCCTTCTGAGCTTCCTGCAGGAAGCAGCGTGGCTCTGACGCCAGGCAGAAGGGCAGGGCACTATCCCCATGCCACTCCTCAGAGGGGGCTCCTTGGCACAAGTGTCCCAGGGGCAGAGCCAAGCAGCACTGCAGGATTTCCTGGGCTGTCAGCCTGCCTTCCTGGAGCCTGCCTGCTGGAACCCATATTTTTGGGTAAATAAAGCATTATGCTGCACATTTCTTCAGTGTGGAATTATTTGTAAACATCCAGCTTTTGCTCCAGTGCAGAAATATTAATAGATTGGTTGAGGACAGCTGCAAACAAAGGAAGGCCTAAGAATTTATTTTGCTCAATGCCAGACTGCAAAATCTTCTGTACAAGTCACAGAGGGAAACTCCAGAACACACAAGCATTCTGTGGCAGATTGCCTTTTTCTTCAGGTACTGGAGTGCTCATTCCAATCCCATCACCTGTTCATGTGCAATCTGTTCCTCAGGAACTTAATGGCAATTTTTTGCATTTTTATGCTTATGATCTGCATTTATCTGCAATTTAAAAACTCATACAGGCTCCCCTGCAATTCACCATCAGTCTCACAGGTGACAGCTGATGCCACAGTTACTCCCAGCCCATAGGACACACCTTCCACAGCCTGTTCCATGACCCTGCCACTTGTCCCTTTACACCTTCCCCCTGGGTCTGCCTGATTTTTAAGCCCTTTTACAGTGCTGCTGTAAACATGACAATAACAACAAGGGAGATTTTCGCTGCTGAGAATGAGCCCTCACAGAAGGGAATTTTCACAGTGTTTTCACTTAGTGGGAAAACCTGGAATCCTCACCCATAACACATAGGAACCTCCATCACACAGCCCACAAGAAAACTACAAAGCCTTGCTGGTTTTCACCACACTAGTAAAGTAATGGGTAACACAGCATTTAAACTGAATTCTGTTTTAACAGATTTGGACTAATGTCTAACTACTTTAGCATTTAAACAAGTAACATATGGAGACTTTGAGGAAAACCAAAGCATTACTGAGAACACAAGGGAACTAATCCAAACATCTTGAGGGTCACTGAACTGACTTGCAGATGGTCAAATGAGAGAAGTGAGCAAGCCACTTGTTGATCAGGGCCTAAGCACCAAATCTGTGTGGCAGTCCAAAGAGAAAGGAGTATTTCAAAACCAGTACCAGTATGATGGCAGCCAGCAGCAGCAGAGATCATTTGGATTAGGGCACTACTACAGAGTAGATGCTCTTGGTGAATGAGCTTACCTTCTTAAGTACCATTACCCTGCCTTTTCTGAAACTACCACTTGCATCAAGTTAAAGTCACCAGTATCTCTGTGGATAAAATTCTTGAAGTATTCTCTCCTTCTAAGCTAGTTTCCTATCTGGAGCCCACAGTGAACGTCATGTACTCTATTAGGTTTTAGGAGGCTGTGATCATCACTGGTACTCCTACCACTTTGTAACAGCTCAAATACCCTAGCCTACTTACAAATCTGGAAATTATCTTTTGCCAACTTCATTTTCTCTGCTTGGAGTGTGGATGTTGCCTCATAATGGTAGATAAAAAACAGCTACCTCCCCTTGTCACAGCACAGCTACCAACAAGAGAGCTTTAAGTGACTTTCTAGGTGTACAGCTTGAAACACTGTGATTCCTTGATGTTTGCCTAAGATAAAGAAAGGCAGGTTCTAATGATACCTGAGTATCATTTCACTTCTAAACTTACAATATTTTTTATTATATTCTTCATCTCTGGATTTTCCCTTCCCCAAATCTCTATCATATTTCAAATAGGAATTTACTATACCAGAATAAACCCCAACAGTACCTACATGCTTAATAATGTAGGCCTCTCCAAAATAGCAACAACAAATGAACCATCTCTAATAACCCTACAGAAAATAGCTTCGAATTAGCAAAGAGTTTTCTGAACTATGTAGAATATGCTGAGCTTCTGTAATTAAATCTCTTTCCAGTTCATAATCAAAAACTACCCCTAGCTGTATCCTCCAAATATTCTACAAAGCAAAATTCCTGCCAATTATCAGGGTGAAGGGATATAGACAAAGACACATTTTCCTTAACATTATTTTGTCCTTTGAGGTCTTCTCTACACACCACCCCGTTTCCACCAAACAATAAAAGCAAAATTAAATATTCAGTTCAATTTAATGAACTACACATAAATTGACATATAAACATTTAAAACTAGTGACAAATTCTATCAATTTCCTGAAGACATCTATAAACCAATGTTGCTATTTTATTCCACACATGGTAGCCAAAGATTTAATCACTGCTCTCTGTTATTCAGCTATTTTATGTTATGCATCAAACTCTCTGTAGTCATTGTTTGGGATAAGAATATGTTGTTGTTTGATTGCTCTTTTAAATTATGGGATTAATTTTCAACTTTTGATGTGTCAGGCTTAATCCTATCATCCAAGTTGTTTGTAAATTCCCTGAACCATGGATTGTGACTGTGTCAGTTTAACACCCAGGCAAATGAGAACCAGAGACTTGCAGACAATACCACAGAGGGAATGAATAACTCTTTGTAGGTTTGTTTTCCACTGCTGAAGATTACCTTATTATGGCAGGGCAGCACACTCTGGTCCAGCTCAATGACTCTCCTTCCTATTTTTATGCAATAGGAATGTCAAAATAAAGAAGGGAAAGTTATATTCTGCATGACCCTACTAACTGTCACATCCTAGGATTTTGGCATTGAACAGAGCCTCTTTAATGGCCCAAGAGTTAGCTCTTTCCCAACTCTTAAGTTCAGCAAGTATTTTCTGTTCAGATCTATAGGTTGCTCTTCTCTCAGACTTTATCTGCATGATACAAAGCAGGATAAACCACAGCCCTGTATATTTGGTCCATTATGAGTGCTATTAAATCATTGAGCTATTCAATGAACAAAGACACTCGTCAGAGTTTACAACAGGAGAGCACTGGCTCAAGCTTGAAAGGCTGTATTTAACTATACCTTATATAAACTATTGTTTCACCAGCTGAGTGGTGTCAGATACACCAGGCATTGCACTAATCCTGGAAACTAAGCAGGGATGTGCAAAGAGGACCTTGCACACAGAACAGAGCTTTGTTTGGCTTACTTACCACATAACTTTTTAGAGTAAAATGAGGATAAAATTATTGAAGTAACTTTGACAAACCTCAGTCATCAACGATATGAAAATGCTGAGAAAATGTTCTGTGGCTATGACACATTTTCTTGGGTGGAAACCACTGTGTCATTCTTCCTTATCTCTGATCTCACTCTCCCTCGAGACTAACAACTGACTATTCTGCAACCAGCTTTGATAAAACATTTTTACTGTGATTCTCCACTTGAATGCTATCTCACATTACACAGCAAGTTACACAGAAAAAGGAATAAAATCTCAGTTTTGCCAAATTCAGGATTTCCTGCAAGAGGATCTGTCTGTTAAACACACCTATAGCAAAACCAGCAAAGACCCCTCAGTGAAGGTCAAAGACAAAAAAGTACAAACCCAAGAAAAATGCACTTGCCCTTAAGGCTTCATAATGGACCCTACTTCCCTAGCAAAGTGTACACAGCCAAGAGGAAGACACAGTAGTGAAGATTTTGGTTCAAAACGTCAGCACACAATATAGATCACAAACTCTTTTTTCCCAGTTTCCCAATGAAAAGCTTTCAGTTAGTTGCAAACACTGCTGTGTACTAAGAAGGCAGAGCTGCCTCTTGTGTAGGCTTCATTCAAAGCCCTGCACTCCCTGGAGCAGGGAAATGAAGAACAGGGGAGCTCCACATGGCAAGGGCCAGACACCAGGGCCTGGCAAGAGCCACCTTCACTCAGTCATCTCTCTGAAGAAATGAACATACACAGCTGACCTGACTCCCATGCCTTATTGAGAGGTGTTTATGCTTTCTGTCCTTTGGCCAAGCAACATCACACAAAGGCAGGAGATGGATTCTGTAAAAAACAACACCACACAACAACAGAAGGGCTCAGATGCAGACACACTGCACAGGAATTGTGTTCTGCAGTGAGAGTTCTCTCTCAATCGTGAGACCTCTTCACTCCATTTTGGGGCTTGAATTTCTAAGGGGGTTTTTAACATTATTACTCAATTTCTTTATTAGATCTGCAACTGCCTTTCCATTACAATATTGCTTGTGGTAATGAAAACGGTGGAGAGGTATTCAGGGGAAAAACAAACACCACCATGCAAACAAGCCATGACTCTCTCATATGTAATTTGCTGACAAAGTTTGTATGACTGATTTTAAAACAGCTAAGAAATCTATCTTACTTCTACCTTTTTAAAAAAATCTTAAGCTAATTTTCAATTCTGATGAGACCATTCTTTTTCAAGCTAGGCAAGTTTTTAACACAAAATAAACTTATGATGTTCATCATCTAACATAAAATTAATCAGTTGGAAAATAAATGGCAAAAAAGCCCAAGCAGAAGTGAAGATGTAATAAAGAAAAAAAAAACATAGGAGTTTGCATGTTAAATTTTAAAGCATGAATTACTTAGCCAACATCTATTTATATTAGTCATTACTGTAGCAAGTTTCAATCATACATGTTAGGTGACTTTCTTAAGCATTGTGTGTCAAATATTTCCAGTCAAAAAAGAGGGAAACTAGGTAAAGACAATAATCACCAGTCAAACTCCCAATCATGTAAGAGTCAGTGACACATCCTACACTACCCTACATTCAAATCCTTGGTGAGAACCTTTTTCTGCCTTATCACATAAAACCATCCACATGCAACAGGGTTTTTTCATATTTCTATTTTAATTCACCCATCCTTTCACAGTCCCTGGGGAATCACAAGTCAGCAATGCAGAGGATTTAATTGTCCTTGTTTCACACTGGAATTAAAATCCATTTATATTTTATTATTTGGCTGTATTCCTTTTCCATATTTTTCCAACCCAACTTCCTTACACACTGACATTACAGACAAACACAATACATTAAAAACACAGATAAACTGGACTGAGAAAGACCATTTATGGAATGAATTAGCATGTCCTCAGTTAAGCTACAGCATGCTACCAATACACTTCTATAGGCTCTGATCCAAAACACATTGACTCCAGTGAGGTTTGGGTCAGATCCACTGCAAAAAGTACTTAATTCGGTAGTGGTATATTAAATCCAAAATGTATAATTTGATTAGAAATCACTTCAAGTAACGCTGTTGGTGAAGAATGTTGGTGACTGCTTCATAGCTCATACAGATTTTAGTTCTTAAACTATTATTAAAAGAAGTCTGGAATTCCAATTTTTTCCAACCACACTGTCGCACTTAATTGGGCAGCTGTCAACTGTTAGAAAATAACTGCAGCATCATCTCTTTTAGAAGAACTAGTGTGGGAAGTGAAACACTTCATGGGAGCTGAACTTTCTGGAGTCATGGTAATGAATCTGTTTTCATCAGGTGACCATGAGTCACCGTTTTATCAGCAGTTTAAAGGGTTTTCACAAGAGCTGAGCGTCATAGGTGCCCGTGCACAGCCATGACTGCAGCACAACAATCAAACAGGGGCCATGTGCTCTGGTACCATTATTTAAGGAAAAGTCTGGCTTCTGACTCAAGAAAAATACTGCAAAGTCATGGCTGAGTAAGCTCTGCAGGGAGCACAAAATGTCCTAAACTGGAACACAAAATGTCCAGAAACAAATCTTTTCTTTGAGAGTTGAAATTAAGAAATAATTTTGCTATTAAAAATAGATGCCTTTTAAGGAAGTTGTGAACTACACGGATTAACCATCAGTAAAGAATGAAAACGTGTTGTCAGTCACTCTTTTCTCATTTACTCCACAGTACTGTCAGAATACACTCTTACACCAAATATTCAGATAGCTCCCACATACTAGAATCCATCTACATTGTCCAAAAGAAGGAGAGAATACATGACAACTTACCAAAAAATATTATCATATTCATTATCATACCATCAAGAACAAAATCTGCATTTGCCCATCACGAAACTGTTTGTACCAGGTGGTGCATGAAACATGGCTCTCTCTACCTCCCAGCCTACTAACCTCCATCTGAACCCAGTGGAAAGAATTGAAGAATGTCACCTACAGTGTAAGCTGAAGCCTCTCCCAGGACCTAAAGACACTCGGTGACCCCACACAGCATCGCTGCTAAGCCCTCATGTTTTGCTGGACTCAGGGAGATTCAAGTCTCCTTCCAAGTTTCCCATCCTTTCTTCCTTCAGGGCTGGACTCTGGGGTCAAGCACGCAGCACCACCAGGATCTCCACAAAGCCAACAGTGGAGGTGTAAAACCTGGCAGTGCTGGTCAGAAATAAAGCGCATGGCAAATATCATGGAATTTACATCTTTGAATTAATTAGATTTAAAAAAAAAACCCACATTATGTAGTATGGTGGGTATTTAGAATCCCATATCACTGCCCCAGCAGTATAGTGCTCACAGTTAGCAAAAAACCTGATTTTCATGCACACGTGGTACTTTAAAAACTAATCAGATTTGAACTACCGAAAGTAATAATGCAAGTTGAATGATCCTTTTATTCCTTATTTGAAGTGATCCCCATGAAAGCAGTGTTTCCACTATTGTTGTTTATCCCTCTGGCTTCCTATTCCTTTCTCCTCGGCTAACACTTTAATCTCTCAACTCTTCATCCACTCATCATTTCCCTAGGCTTGAAAATTAATCCTCTGAGGTCGTGAGGAAACTTCCATTGACTCCAGGAGATTTAGAATTACATTGTACACTTAATTTTCCTCCCCCTTCTACCTCCCAACTTCCTCTTTTGTTTCTTCTGGAACTTATTTACTCATCCCTTTAGCTGTTCCATATCTGGTCCCATAAAATTGGGAATTTACTGGAGCATTAAGAAAGAGAACTAAATAGATGTCCCTCCAGCCATTATTATTGTTTGCACTTCCTATTTTAAGTCACATTCCCTCCTGCCCCTTTTTCATCATCTTCTTTAAGACTTCTAAGCCCTTTTAGACAAGTGTCCCATATTATCTGTTTATACAGAAACAAATATGACAGTGAGTGAAGTGTGATGCTACTTGATAATGCCAATTTCAACCACCTGTATTTCCAGCTGTTCTGAGCAATACCACTTCAGCAAAGTTCCATCTCTAGAAAACCACTATTTAATGGTTAACGTAACCATTTCTTAGTTTTTAAAGACCCAAACAGCAAATATAAGAACACACAATACTTGTAAAACTCAACAACCCTTAATCTGTTTAGAGAACACCAGCACCTCGGTTTTAGATTTAGAATACTTTAGAAAATTCTATTTAAATCACAGAAACCTAATCTTAGCATGTTTCTATTGAAACATTTGAGTACTCCAACCACAGGAATTTCACATAAAAATATCTTCATTTTGCAGTGAAGGGGAAAAGAAATGAACATCAGATACTGTATTTATTGGTTAATTTAACTAAGTACTCTCAAAAAAGACTAATTCTCAAACCAAAACTCAGAATGCTAACGCGCTCACAACTATGTACACAAAAAAGCAGCTGCAGAATCAGTCTCATAACTCTGAGCAGTCACATTATATAAAAATTTACTTTAAATATAAACAGCATTCCTTATCCTTGCTCTCCACTTGAGAGCACTGCACTCATGTATCTGTGGACTTAATATAGAAGTAAACACATCTGTTATCCCTAATCACTCACTAGATCGGATAAGAGATAAATAAAAAAGCAGGTAAGAAAACCTACTCATCTCCAGAGTTGTTTTCTCTCCAAACAACTCCCAAGAAGAAGAAAACACATCAATTTCTCACAAAAGTATTCTGGCTTAATGGTATATTTACAGGAATATAGATCAGCTAACTCGATGGACATTTTCACAGAAATGTGCACTTTAGTCTGCCAAGCCCTCTGAGATGTCACCAAGAATCATCCAGATGGGCACAACTGGTGGAGAAACCTTTGCCAATGTACTGTCACTGTATTACATTTCAGCTGGTGGCTAAAAAAAGAAAACATTGCAAATATCATAATTAAGTCTCATCTTGTTTTTCCACACCCAAGCCAACCCACAGGTGTGTGAGCAGACCCCAGAATGGCCCAGCCAGGGCTGTCAGTCCATACTGGGACATTGTCTGACAGGAACAGGGCTTTCCACTTCCTTCTACCTGCTCTTCCAGCCTATAATGTGTTCTCTTGCTACACACATTTTCTTTCACGGAGCACTCCTAAGTTCAAAAGACAGATGTTAGGATGCCTTTGGTTTTAAGTCAGTTTCTTAATGATTACATTAAGATACATCAATGTAAAAATACAAAGTATACAAACTGATCATATTATGATCCCACTGTCATCTTCCTGTCCAATCTACCCAGTATTTCCATCTTTGCTCCCAATATAAAACAAAAAGCTATGCTTGCTGTTTCAAATTAACTTGCCACTTAAACAAAAAATTAGTAGGAATGATCAAAAAAGTCACATAAATGTCCAGCATGCAATAATTTAAATTGGTAACAAGGAGCAACAATGCTGAAAAATCAATTGCCGAGTGAGCTGGATGACCAGAGGGAACACTAAAACTACAATGATCTTAATCCAAGGCCTACAAATTGGAGACAGAACAGTGCTCCAAGTAGGAAACAAAGCAAAAAAAAAAAAAAAAAAAAAAGCTTTCCTTTGAGCTGAGCTATTGAAATGCAGTAACAAGTTACTCTTCTGTCTTTGGCAAATGAACAAATTGCAGAAAACAGTAAATGAAATTTTTCTATTGAAGCCATAAAAATTACTATATTTAGTTCTGCAGCTTGGCATGAATAAAGTCAATTTACACAATTCTGGAAGAGGAATTCTTTCTACTTTGTCCAAAGTTTTAAGCAAGGCCCTAGTGATATTATTTTTGAAATCCATATAGAGTTCAAGATTTTGCTTTAAGCCTCACCAATTAAAGTTAAGATTTATTTCTCAGAACAGCAATAAAATATTTTAGCAACACACAGAGAAAGATTAATTAAATTCATATGGTGGGGGTATTTTACCATGCAATGCTTATGAAATATCAATATAAAATAGAAAACTGATGATCAAATTAACTTGCATAAAATATTATCTATTGCAAATCACAAGACTATATCATCCAGCTGCTTGGTAGGTGAAGAATGTGTGTTTAGGACCTAATGTAGTTTCTGTATTAAGGTTTAAAGTTACTTTACTGCATCAATTAGTTTATTTCGATCTCTCAACGCCCCGTAAAGCCAAGTTTAGGCTCGCCTCTCAAAAACAGGCCAACTGCTCCCTCCTCTGGAAGTCACCGACCATTGCACCGAGGTGCCAAGATGTGCAGATAAAACGCGCATCAATCAGAAGCTAAATTAAACAAATTAGAGGGGGTTTCCACTAAATTACTTGATAGTCGGCTAAGATTTGACAGATTGATAACCTGCACTTTTCATTCTCTTACCAGAAAGATTCACATATTCAAGTTCACAAAATCTGAAAGCTTAAAAGTAGAGAATGTAGAAGACAAGTTGAGTCACCTGAAACATGGAATCAAGGGGTGGTTTGGGTTCAAAGGGACCTTAGAAACCATCCCTCCACCAGTTCTAACGTCCTGCCAGGGCCAGGGACACCCTCCACTAGACCAGGTCAGGCTGGATGGGGCTCTGAGTGGCCTTGGACACTTCAAGGGATGGGGCATCCACAACCTCTCTGGGCTACCTGTTCCAGTTATCACCACCCTCACAAGGAAGAATTTCTTCCTAATATCTAATCTAAACCTACTCTCCTTCAGTTTAAAGCGATTCCCCTTTTCCCTGTCACTACATGCTCTAGGAAATAGCCCCTTTACACCTTTCTTGTAGGCTCCTTTCAGGTACTGGAAGGCCACAATTAGGTCACCCTGAAGCCCTCTCCAGGCTGAACAACCCCAATTCTCTCAGCCTTTCCTCACAGGAGAGGGGCTCCATCTTCATGTCCCTCCTGTGGGCTTGCTCCAACACATCTGTCCTGAACATTTTCAGACTCAGTAAAATACTCCCATCAGGGAATCTAAAATAAAGAATAGAGTATTCTCTGTACTCTGCCTGCAGTGACAAGTAGGAATAGTGTTTAATGGAGAATCTATTGCATGGGGATCTTCTGTGCAAAACTTACCTGAAAGCTGAAAAGTCTTAAAAAATGAAATACAAATCCAGTGTATTTAAAGAAGCAAAACTTGACAAACAAAATCTGTGACCTAATAAGTAAAATGTTAATCTGTGCACAAAGTGAATTTCAATCAGGTCAAGGTAAAGTTAATTTTCAGCACTTGGTACATGCAAAACCTTAAAAACTTACTCTCATTTCTCACTTACTGTAAGAAAGAAAAAGTTGCATTCCATATTATCATTTTCAAAAGCTTTATCTGTGATATTCCTACCTACAGACATGCTCAATGAGAACCTAGCCTTGGTCAGGCAGTCAGGGATGCTAAACTCGGTGACTTCAAGGTCCATGCTGAATACCAGTTACACATCCTTGCTGAATAATGAAGCTGTAATGATGCACATCAGAAACCAAGAGTCTGCAGGCTTTATATTGAGTAAAGACATGCCAACTCACACCACTTTTATTGGGCACTTACATGAATATTGATGATATCAAGAGTTCTCAGCTGAGAACAGCAATGCCTTCAGCCTCAGCTCCTGTTGTTACCCACATCAGTGGTGCACAGACTCAGAGTATCAGCTAAAATGTGCTCAAAATCAAATATATTTCTCCTGTAAGTCCCTCTATCAACTCAGCAGCAGTGAATAACATGATACTGTTAACCTTCTGGAGGTTTACAGTCCTGTTAAATAGTAAAATTATAAAGCAAACATGCCACTAAATGACAGCGGTTTTCCTTGGAAAAGAACATGCAACACACAAAAATTAAATGCTTGGTCTTCTCATTAAACAGGTTGGTTACCCACAAAACCAAGTTTTGACAGCTTCCACAGCCTGATCACTCAGGAAGGATTTTGTAGCTGCCCTCCAAAAAATTCCAAGCATACCCACAGAAGAAAAATCTGCTGTGTTATGAAAACTCCTGGAAAAACACTTCCAAGAGAATAATATGTTGTGCTAATCACAATTAGGTTTATTTATTGATTAGCTGGAATAGTCACAGTAGTAGAATTATGAAGTGTTATGTTTACCACAGAATGTTTTGAAAAGTTTTGCTCTTCAGTTCATAACTAAAAGTCTGGGACTGTTTGCAAAATGAACTTCAATAGCATTTTATTGCACATGAAACAATCAATCCCTGAAAATGGAAAAAGAGGCAGAAACAAAACAAATAAATTAATACTTTAGGAACATTGCTACAACTTAAACCAGGAATCCTCAGAACTGGGAAGTACATAAGTAGCATTACAAGATCACAGTAAGAAAAGAATCCACCCAAAATTTTACTTCAGGTAGCAAAATAGTGTTTTATTGAGAATTCATGCAGTTTCTAATTCTCGCTGCACAACTGATCACTTTTAGTCACAGCCTTTTAATCCTCAGCTGACCCCAGACACACTCTGCCATGATACAGCAGTAATTCCAAGTTTGCTTCCAGAGGGAGAGAAAAGCTCATATAAGGTATGCTACCATGACCAGAAACCTGAAGGATGCACTTTTAGTATCAACAGACACATTCTAATCAGTGTTACAGATTTATTATTTTTTGTAAAGCTATGACATTCTGCTTACCTTAATGACAAATTTGTTGGATGCCATGATAGGTCAGTGGAAGCTGGTCCTATAAAGAAATTAATTAAAAGTGATCTCTACAGAAATTGAGAATGAATTTCACATCTGTGGCCCATTCCTTCATGACTACTGTTCTTCAAACCCTACACTCTGATTTAAAAAAAAACAAGGAAAATTCTTGTTTAAAGGACAATTACTTAGCTACCTGTGTTGGTTTCTTTAATTGACCCTCACAGGAAATACAAACTTAGAACTCTTTCAAGTAAGAAAATATAGCTTTTGGCTCACCTGGTATCCATCCATACACATTATGTATATTTAAAATCTTATATTACACACATAAAGCAGCATAACCCAACTCCTATGGTGGTTGCACAAAAGTAAAGGCAACTTTGGACTTCCTCCTCCCTTGCTTATCCCAAACAGGACCTAAATCACTCAATTTGGGATCCTAAGCAAAAACATTAAAAATTGAGGAATGTGTACACATTTCTCATTGCATACTTCAAATCATTAAGTACTGTGAGAGAGCTGTCAAATTTCAGGACCCAAGTCAGGTTGGGAATACATGTTTCTGTCAGGCACTACACTTACATGTTTCAAAATGCAATTGTTATCACTGTTTGACTTCAAAAAAGTGCAAAACAAGATAAACCCCCACTTTAAAACTACATGGTGTAGCACAGGTGATTTTAAACAGTCCTGCACACAGAAGCTGGAACACCATCATGCCTTGTGCCATGCTGCTATCATTCTCCCTTGCACCAAACAGCCCTGGAAACGTCTCCATTTTATCAGATTAAATCCGGACAACTTTACTGAGGGCAATTTTGAGAAACACAGTGGAAGGAACAGAGCTCTGGGCCACTTGAAATATCCTAGTTCAGTTCAGTCATGTAGTAAATTCAGCTGAACTTACCCTGGCATCACTCATTTCTTTCTGGTAGCAATTTGCTTTCCAGAATAATACTGTTGCAACATGTCTGCTACTACTCATGTGAGAACTGCTGGCAGGCAGCAATCCCCTCCAAATACAATTAACAAAATAATAGAAGAAAAACATAAAAAGGAAAAGGATACACAAGAAAAGTTAGCTTTGGTTCAGTTTGCTCTTCCTGGGAGTAAGCTGACTTTGGGAGTTTGCCAACTACCCCATTCTTTGCACTGACCACATAGATAAGACAAAGGAAATAGAGCAGACAGACAAAATGTAAGCAAATCCGCAGAACACAAAAAGGAAAATATTTTATGTGTGAACCATCAGGGAAATCACTGAAGTGACACAGGTGAAAAAATACTCAATACAAAGGCATCAGAAGATGAGGAAAACCACTCATCAATTGTTCAAGAAAAAAACAACATCTAGTCCCAAAACAACTAACTCCAAAATACTTTGCCATTTCCTGTGTTTAAAAAAAACACCAAACACCAAAACCACAGATCTGTTACAACTGCTACTGTTAGACAGCAAGATTCTGTCTCATGGAATGCTTTTTGTGTTGCAAACCTCTAAAGTAAGCGTCACATAAGGACATATGAAGTTAAGCAAATATGGCAGAAAGACTCCTCACAAGACTATATATATACATATATATATATATATGTGTCTACGAAAAACAAGTCCTGATGTGGGATGTGTAGTACTCCAAGGCCTAAAATGTTGATACAACCTGTGCATGAAGACATGATTTAGAATGAAACACATAGGTTGCCTGTAGCTAGAGTGAGACACATTTAAAAATAATGTGGCAGAATATCTTTCTTTCCTAAATTTGAGTCAAATGGAGCAGTGGGGTCTCTGGAGAAGCCAGAAAACACGGTGACCCAGAGAGCAAGCTCAGGTGTCCTCTGCCAGCTGATGATCAGCATCTGACCTTAGCAAAGCAGCTTCCTGGGGTGAGCAAATGCAGAGCTCAGAGGGAGGAGGAACTGAAAACTCCTGGCACACACTTGGAGATACAGCAGCAAGCTTCACACACGGCCCATGCCCGGGTGAGGAGAGAGGGCACCTGAGGACGGCAGAAACAAACAAGCGCTCACTAAGGAACTCTGTAGGGTTAGTTGATATTAACTATTTTTGTAGTATGAAATGAACTATCACAACATAAAAAAACCTTTCCCGTCCAGCAATAGTCAGTTTCCAGGAGTGGATCCTAAGCTTGGGGTGAGCAGTGCAATGCTCAGCTATTCACACATCCCCTAAAGCATCCCCAGTGCTGAAAAGACACACCACAATCTTCCCATTTGCCATGCAGGATTTCTATGCCCACTACTGCCAATTACTCCACTTAGCCCTTGAAAAATACTCTTCCAGCCAGTCAGCGCCTTTTCTCCTCATTGTTGTTCACACTCCTTCATTCACAAACTACCCATTCACCTTTAAGGCTCAATAAGTCAATTTCCAAAACATGACCCAGTCACCACAGAACTACCTAGAACTAAAGGGAGGAGAGGCTCTGAGGAGCATCAGAGAGCCATAAACAGGCACTATTATCTTTTTTAACTTTTGTGGAACAGCTGAATGCAATTAACACTGAAAAATTACTATAGAATTAAAAAATTATACTCCTTTCTGCG
Organism: Melospiza melodia melodia; assembly: GCF_035770615.1. Taxonomy (NCBI): domain Eukaryota; kingdom Metazoa; phylum Chordata; class Aves; order Passeriformes; family Passerellidae; genus Melospiza; species Melospiza melodia. The sequence continues at coordinate 116,884,543 of NC_086196.1, read as the reverse complement.
TGAAGATCAGACATTAAATACTTGTCTTTTGGCTACAGTCAAAAACTCTGCAACTATAAACGAAATTGAAAACAAACCCATTCAACAACAAATGAATATAAAACGAGATATCCTTGACTGACTGCATGAGTAGAGAGAAGAGTGAACACAGGAGAAGTATAAGTGTATTCACAGGAGTATTTCTTGTACTTACAGGAGTGAATACAGAAAAGTGACTACAGGAAAGCAGAAGAGCTAAGAAAAAGCAGAGGTCAGGGAACAAACTTATTTGAACTTGTTTTGGCCGGGGCACTTCTGCCCGCCCACAGGAAGCCTCAGACAGCTGGGCGAAGGTGTAAGGCGGAGTGGCTACAGTAGCAGGTATGCAAGGAAGAAAAATCAGAGATATATACACGTATTTTTCTGCCTGGCCAGGCTGGGCGGGGGTGAGGAACGGGACAGAGCGGCTGAGGCGACGCCAGAGGCGGCGGTTGAGGCAGGCTCGGTGGGAGCCGGCCGGCCGGCACCACCGCCAAAGTACCCGAGCCCCCCCTCAGAGGTTTAACCGAGGAGAGTCGTAAAGCCAGAGCCTAAGGCACGACCCCGAGAGCCGGGCGGCATTAAGTAGCCGCGTCCGTACCCCTCCCCACGCCGTGCCCGCCTCCCGCCGCTCCTCTGCCCTACCCAAAATGGCCGCGCCCGTCGCCGCCGCCCGCCCCGCGCTGCCCGCACGCAAAATGGCCGCCGGCGGCTGAGGCGGGCCGCGCCGCCAGTGACGCTGCGCGCGGCTAATGGCGGGTGCGAGGGGCGGCGCGGCACGTCCGGGGCCGTGCTTCCACCAGGGCTTCTACTTCCTGCCGGGGCGCGTTTGAACGTGTGAGGGCCGGGCGAGTGCTCTCCTCCCCGGGAAGGCTCCTTGGTAGCACCTTCCTTACTCGCTCGCTCCCGGGGCGGGGAGACGCCTCAGGTGCGCCGTGCCCGCGGTCTGTGCCCTCAGCCGCCCGCGCCTCAAGGTGGCTGGGTCCGGGGAAGAAGGAGTGGGCTGTGGGGGCTCCGTAGCGCGATGAAGGGAGGGGTGCTTGTTGGGGCGGGTTACACCTGCCAGGGCTACGGAGCTGGGCCGGGTGTGGGAGCATTTCCTCTCCGAGTTACAGCTTTGTAGCCGCTCAAACCAGTGAGGCGTTTTGGTATAAAACAGGAGTGTCTGTGAGAAATCCCATGGAAAGTAGTTTTTTTCCAGTTTCTCATTACATAAGGATTAATTTATTGCTCTCTTTGTGATGGTGCCACTTCTGAATACTATAAGGTGATCAGGCAAAGCTGCACAAAGGTAAAGTGGTGTCAGAAGCTTCGCACCTTGCTTTGCCTGCAGTTTCAAAGTTCTGCATTGCCGTAGGAGCCCAACTACTTATTGAATTTTATTAACTATAGGGGGGAAGGTGGATTTTGAACCTGGTTTTGGGCTTCTGATGCTTACCATCTGGGCAGTAGTGCTTGTAATTAGATAAAGCTTTGTTGTGTTTCAGATTTAGCATGCCAAAGCTCGAAGCAAATGCAGCAATTAACATTTCAAAATGTCTGAATTGAGGCTATTTTTTTTGGTTCACAAAGTAAGGCTTTTTGTGTAGTATTTTAGTCATCTGCTGCACTGCAATTAAAGGTATTAACATTCAGCTTCATCTGTTCAGTATTGTTATTATAGAGTAAGAAAAAAAGGATTTCTAGAATATGTTTAAAATAATAAATTATCTTTACCTAGGTAGATGCCAGTTTGCAATGGGTCTTAAAACCTTCTGGAAGGACAACAAAGTTCTGATTGTTATGGGAGCTAGCCTGGGGCTAGTACACTGGGGCTGGTATTACTTGAAGTCCAGTCCTATTTTCCAAGTGAAGACAGAGGATTTTTCTCCAGACCGTGAGATTCTGGCATTCATGATGCAAACTGCTCGCAAAAGTAAAGAAAAATAGCATTAGTACTTTGATTTTTGGGTAAGTTGCCTAATTAGTTGTATCTGTGTCTTTGAGGGAGAAGATGAATTAATTGGGAATTTTCAAACATACAGCCTTGGTGTTCTAACTTTAGTCTTTTGGAGCTTTATCCTCCTTCGCAACTGAGTTAATTTTTTGTACCTACATGGACCCAAAAAGTGCATCATAAGTCTCAAAAACTACTGCTAAATCCCACATGATGAGATCAATTAAGCGAGAGGATTATATGTCTTAAAGATATTTTAAAACAAGCGCCAATAACTTCAGGACAGCAATCAAACTCGTGTGACTGGATCTGTAACAGTGTCCTTTTAGGCTTAAAACTGCCCAGAAATAATTATGACTGTACATAGTACCATGTTTTGTGTTAGTAGGAATGGTGATTACAGCAGAGAAACAAAATTAAGTACAAGTGTAAATACTGTGGAGTTCACATAGAAATGTAAATAAGCTCTGATTTCAGTTTTACTGTTGTAAGAACTGAAAAACTTTCTTTGTGGGCCTCTTGAAGTAAGAAACCTTTGTTTGAGCCAGAGTTCTTGAAGTTGTTGTTTTTGTTGCCTGGCAAGCGCTGCTGACCAGTTGAGTTCTTTAGTTCTTGAGTAAAATCAGGTGGAAATTGCTGTAGTTTTGGTGCTTCAGTGAAGTTGTGTGTAGCCTACTTACAGACCTGCTGGTAAGGGTACAGACCAGTGGTCAGAATTGAAGTTATTGATAAACAGGTATAATTAAAGCACTCTCTGTGTTTGTAGCAAAATCATATTAGTAGATTTCCTCAGTTAAAAAGCATTATAGAATGCATAGGCCAGTGGAGGTTCAAGAGGCCCAGTGCTGTGTCCTGCACTGGGGTCACAGCCCCATGCTGAGTTACAGGGAAGAGTGGCTGGAGAGGTTCCTGGGAATGCTGTGACAGCAGCTGAACGTGAGCCAGTGTGTGCTGACAGTGCCTGTCCCCTGTGCTCGGCACTGCTGGGGGACACTGAGGTGCTGAATGAGCCCTGAGAAGGGCAGTGCTCCTGTCAGCAGTGCTGAGGGAGCTCCAGGTCTCCAGCCCAGGGAGAGGAAGGCTCAGGGCAGCCTTATTGTTTCCTGCAACACCTGGAAGGAGGCTGCAGGCAGGTGGGGGTCAGTCTCTGCTCCCGAGTGACAAGAGGAAGGGGCCTCAGGTTGCACAAGGGGATGTTTAGATTGGATATTGGGAAAACTGTCTTCACAGGAAGGGTTGTCAAGCACTGGCACAGGCTGCCCAGGGAGGTGGCTGTGTCACCATTCATGGAGGTGTTTAATGGATGCGTAGATGTGGCATTTGGGGACGTGGTTCAGTGGTGGCTTGGCACTGCTGGGGTTACAGCAGGACTAGACTTCAAAGGTTTTTTCCAGTCTAAGTGATTTTTTTTATGCAGTATTTGTCCTTCTGTGACTTTTCCTGGTGAAAACTAAAATAGATCAAGCTATACAATATTTTCGTAAGATTATTTGTTATAACTCTGACTTAATATTCCAACAATTATTCTAATATCTTTCTGGTTTTTATTGTAGGTATAACTAAGCTTGAAGGTTTCCATCTGTGCCTGTTGCCAGAAAAGATGAAGAAAACTTCCTGGGGTAGAAAGAACTTTCTGCTTGTAGCAGGACTGTCACTTATAGGTGTTCATATAGGAAGCATGCTTGTAAACTTTGTTGCGAAAAAGTCTGCTCTATCTCATTCAGAAGCCAGAAGAGATCGTCCATAATGAAATAGCTTCCTGCTGTCACTATTTTTCTGTTTTGTAACATGATTTAAGCCTCGTTTTAAGAGAGCTGTGATGAGTAGTTTCAGGAATGTTATACTGTTTCGCACTGAAAATAATCCTTACCTGCAAAGAATTAAAATGTACCACTCCTAAAATTTAAAAGTGCAATGAATTATAGATCCAAGTAAAAATGCCATGTGTTTTTGGCTAGAATTAAAATCTTACCTTCAGAATGTCTCGCCTTGAAGCTAGAAAGCCTCCGTTATTTATTAGCGAGCCGCTAAGTAGAGATGCAGTGAGTCAGTCGCTGTTTCTGCTGAGTGGGATATTAAAATCTTCCTACGGTCCTGCTGGTCGACTCAAGCAGCTGCACAATGGTGTGGGGGGCTGTGTTTGTACCACTTCCCAGTCCTCAGCCCTCCTGGGGCGCCTTTCCCTCAGCCAGCCCGTGCTGCGTGTCCTGACAGCCTCTGTACGGAACCACGTGTCACGTTTCAGTGACTGTGGCTTGTTCACTGCCATCCTTTGCTGTGGCTTCATTGAAAATTTCAGGAGCCTGAATGTTGCACCTTTTACTGTCATTAAAATAAGCAAGCATCTTCTGAGTCTGTGCGTGGACCACCTGAAATCTGAGGCCTGTGGTTGCCGGGTGTCTGTGGATTTTAGCAGTGTTGAGACCCTTGTTTGTTTGGTTCGGAGCATTTTAACAAGCAAACCTGCTTGCATGCTTAATAAAACTGAAGTTGATCATCTCACCTCACTGGTTTTAAGGGCTTTTATATTTACTGTTCCATGTCACGTTGGGACTAATGCTGTTTTAGGGAAGTGTGTGGTAATACCTGTGAAGGGTGGAAGAGTTGTGGATTCTACAGTTCTTCCTGGACTGCTGATAGAAGCACCAGAAGTCCAGCTGGGAAAACCACTTGCTGTCAAAAGGACTGGTTCAAACATGATCAAGATTGCCCTTTTCAGTGTGTCCATGTCAGGGGATGGCTCTAACCCTGAGGAAGGAACTATAGCGGTCCATCACGGAGTTTCTCTGGAAGTGTCGGAGCTGAATCAGTTGCTGAACGTGGGGAAGCAGCTGGTTAAGGATGAGGTGGGCCTTGTGGTGTGCCAGAAGGTGATGCATCCCTCCTTGAAGCAGTACCTGAAGGAGCAGGGTGTGGTGGCTGTGGACAGGGCCGGGCTGTCCCTGATGGAGCCTCTGGGCCATGTGACAGGTAACAGGCCAGTTCTCTGCTTGAGCCATTGTCCTGCAGCTGTCTCTGTGAGGGGAGCATCACCTGGGCTGGTGTCATGGCAGAGGAAGGTCTTTTATTTCCCTCTACTTTAGCCACAAGCAAGAGTTACTCTTTTCTAGTCCACAAACCATTTTTCAAGGTGACTGGGTCTTCTGTGCAGGCCCTGATGGTGGCATACCACAGGTGTTATTACTGCTTGTGGCATGAGCGATATCCAGTTCCAGTTTGTTTTCAAACTTTGATTCAAGGCAAACGAAACAATTACTTTTTTTAATCTCAAATTGCCACCAAGTCTTGCACTCTGAATGTGTTGCTTTCTGTGATTTCCTGTGGGAATTGAAATGACAGGTATCGAACAATGTATATAACTTAAAAAGCCAAGAGGAATAAAGGTGATGCCTTATGAAATGCATGAGCTAGCTCTTCTGATGCTGCCACATACTGTTTTCTCCTTTTTTAATTGACAGGTTCACAGCCTATAGCTTCCATACATTCATTGCCTCCTGGCTGTTATGGCAGCTTGAAGGATTTGTGTGTTGAGAGTTTTGCTTCAAAGCATTTTCTACATCTCATTCCTGGGGATGCAGTTATCTGCAGCCTGATACTCTGTAACAGAAGTGAAACAGCATGGGATGAGTTGAAGGTAGGTAAATATTTTCTGGGAAAGTCATATTTTTAATAGAAAAATACTGAGAAATATGAAATACATTGAGTTTGGAAGCATAGTTTTTTCAGTACATAAATTATTTGTTTCCAGAATTTCAAAATCCTTGAAGTGCTCATGTTCATTTAATGCCTCTGTTTTAATACAGGAAGTTATTTAGGGACAGGTACATCTTTACCTGTTCTTGAGGCCAGTGCTGGATAAACATTCTCATTTTCATTACTTTGTCTATGAGAACATTAAAATCAAAACTGCCTAGCAAAAAGCCAGCAGCAACACATACAATGATAGTCAAGCATTGTTTTGCATTGAACATTTGGTCTGGAAATGTCGTTGATACTGATTGACTTTTTATATATAGCCCTGTTTTGTAAAAAGAAGGGTTGAAATGCTGCTTTTTATTTCTGCTTTTCCATAGTGTGGACAAATAAAGACAATTTCTTATTAAGTGAACAAGGTTTGGAAATCTCTCAGCAGTTTTATATCCACATGTAATTCAACTTTATGGAATCTGTAGCAGAAACTACTGAAAATTTTATTCTGGTGGGGACAAATCCTATTAATCATGATATGTTTAACAAGAATTTTCTGTGATTTTCAGCGTGTCTGTGAAACTGCAGAACACGTGTTGCAGTTAACAGTGAAGGAACCTTTGGCATTATTAGGAGGGGGCTGTACAGAAACTCACCTGGCTTCATACCTAAGACACAAGGTACGTAAGATGTAAGGGTTTTAAAGATGCTTAATGTACTTAAGAATTTATGTAGAATCACTGTGACAGTAAAACACTTGTCTCTTTCTAGCTTAATGTGGCATTTTGCTAACTACTAATATAAAATAAGGAGTCTATTTGAAGCACTGAGTTTTAATTATATCTCTTAAAATTAACACTATATTTGTACTTGTTGATCTTTCTTTAGGTATCTGTTGTAGTAACTGCATGTTTTTAAGTGTTGAAAATATGTAGGGTTTTTATATTGAGAGATGATCATGCAGAACTCTGCTTTGACTCTTTCCTATCGTGGGATAATAATGAAACATTTTTTAGTTAGAACTGAGCCATCTGTTTTGGGGGGGAAAAAAGCAGCAGTATGATACATGCTTAAAATTACTTCTGTGAAACTGTGTTCTAACTTTGCTTTCCTGGTTCTGGTTTCTCTTTTAGAGCTACAGCCTGCCTGCCAGCACTCTCAGAGACCTGGGTTGTTCTCAGACACAGTACCGCCTGGTTGCTGAGGGGTTTTGCCGCGCCCTCGAGTCTGTAGCTCGCGCTCTTAGTCACGATGGAGAAGAAGTCCTGACAGATGTGGTGTATGGGCACTGCTGGTTTGTTCCCCCCGGTTCTCCCTGTGTCTCCAGGTGGTCAGATTTAGTTTCCAAATGCGGCTGTGGGGTGAGTGGTAGCACAGAGGACCTCGGCTGGAGCTTTTTGCAAGGCCAGTCTGGCTCTCCTGTTTTACAGGGCTGCCCTCAAGAGCCCTCAGTAAAGGTTGCTGACCTCCGGGTTCTGGATTGCTTTGCTGCCAAGTGCAGCGGCCTGCAAGTAGCTCTGGAGACAGCCAACCTGATTTTGGATCTCTCATACATAATTGAAGATCAAAATTAGCTCTGATCTAACATGATTTGTGTTGTTTAGCAAGACAACACTGAATTGAAGGCAGGCTAATCTATAATGTGTTAAAATATTTGAATGGGTTAGAGGGTGGACAGCAGACAGAAATTTTAAATTCAACAGTTGGCCATTGAAAACTCCTCTCATTGTTAATCTCCTGTGCTCTCAAGCATTTTCAAATGTTCAACCTGTTCCCTCTGCATTAAGGAAAGTTTTGGATGTTGGTTAGCTCTGTGGCATCTTCAAAGGAATGGGAAAAATGGATTCACTTGCTGAGAAAATGTTATATATTAGGGTTTATACTGTCTCAGCAAAAGCTTTACACATCTAAAGAGACTTTTATATTACAGCAGAATTGAATCACTGGTATTTTTAATTTTGTAGGTAAAAAAGGCTTAGCAGATACCTTAAGCCACTTGTTTTTAATTTTGTCCTGAAGTTTTTGTTACCGTATACTATATGCAGATGCAGTTTCTATTTCCAAATGGTGAAAGATTTAAATTCATATATGTAATTTATTTAGCAAGTTACAAAAACTCAACTTGTAGCTCTTAAGGTAGCAGGTAGGTAATAGAAGATTTGAAAATAAAAGGCAGACTGGGTGGAAAAAACTTTTGTGAAGTGGACCTTGATTATCTTCTGTGGAATACAGGGCAGTGTATAATGAAGTTTCTGTCATTCAAGCAAAGCTGCAAGAATGTCCCACTTACCATTCAATTAACTCTTTGACTGTGCATGGCTTCTTTTAATGAAGTAAGGCTTTAAGCTGTTCAGACTTGTTTTGATCTTTAAATAAGACTGTAGACTGAATGATCAAAACTTTTTCTTATTCTCAGCTTGCATGCAAGATCAAAAAGGGTGCTACATTTTCTTACTTAAGCTCATTTTCTTTGCCACTTTTCTTCTCCCTCTTTGTTTTCAGTCACAGGGGACAAATAATGCATGGTGCATTTTCAGAAAACGTCCAACTCAGTTGTTGTCTAGTCTGCTTATTTTTTCCTGCTCTCTTAAGATTTTAATATATTTGTTTACTGCATATAATCAGTAGAATTGTTATATATAACTCAGTTTTGAAATATGTAATTAAAACCTGATCTTTCCAGGCCTTCTGTACAAAGTTCTTTTAATTTTGAGAACATAAGTAATCATTTTCTCCCTGGGAAAAAAAAATGAAGAGTTATTTAAAGTTCTTTATCTTTTTATGACCTGAAATGATTGCTTCAGGGCTGTAAGGCATACTTTGGGGACTTGTGCAAGAATGTTACAAGGCTTGAGAATGGAGGCTGCTGAAAGCTGGTTTGAAAGCTAATAAGGCTGCTTTCATATCTTGATCCTCCCATATGCCATGAACTATCTGAAAACATCAGGAATAATGAAGTCAAATGATGGTGCACATCTAAAGGCACAGAAGAATCTTGGTAATACTTCATCTAATTATGACTCTCCAGCTCGGAGTGCTGAATTATACTATTTGACTTCCTATAATAGCAGCTTGTTATGCAGTGTGGAAAATGTTCACTTTAGTGACTACAGCTGTGAAGTGAAAATTAAAACAATATTCAAGCAGAAGCAGTTGTGAATGTTCTTTTGTCTTGGTATCTGAAGGTCGAATCACAGGTCTTGAACCAGAGCTGACAATGGTTTTTATTCTCCCCCCCAAAAGAAAGTCACAGATTAAGAAACTGAAAAAATTAAATTTAATTTTTGTTAAATAGCTAAAAATCATTTATATGTGAACTAAAGATTTTTTCATATATAGATAACTTTAATAACAATGAATTTTTGCCTTCTACTGTAACTAAAAAGGATAAATAAGCAGCTTGCTCTGCTATTTATGGACAGTATAGGTTTAGTTCTCAGTTGTACTACAGTAGGCTTGAACCTTTAATGTTTCTTGTTGCCTCATCTTTGAGGGGTAACATAGGAGGAGTACAGCTTTGGATAGTTTTTAAAATCCATGTAAAAAGAATTTTGACTCAAATCAAACAGCAACATAAAGTAACTTTTTTTGAACTTAATGTTTTCTAATAAAACTTGGGTGCAAAAATTGTTGGGTTTCCCTGTGTGTTTCAAAGTTGACAGAATGAAATATGGTCAGCTGTAATGCCTCTGAGAAGCCACTCTGGTTTTATTCCTGTTCCCCTTGGCATTTGTTTGGAATTTGAGATCAGCTGTGTCAGACATATCAGCAATCCTTACTGTATCATGTCTTCAAAGTCTGTGCTCTGCTGTTCAGTGGATGTTTGTGTGATGCTAATCCTTCAAGACAGGCTAGAAACAGGTTTGTGATTTTGGTAAACTTTACCTTACTATATTGGTGGCATAACACTGTTTTGTTGGTTTAATTTATTATTTTTTTTTTAATTCAAATGTTTAGGGTTTTTTAGGCTGAGCACCCACTACAGTGTTAGATCTGTCCCAGTAAGAAGGGTATTGATTGCTGTCAAAGCTTGTAAGGAAAATAGTGCCTGGAATATCACAGGCACAGCAGAGCTTGTACAAAACAATTCACACCTTACCCAAAACCTGTACTCTTGAGTTTTACTTGTGCCCGTATTTTGCTGTGCTGGTTAGCAAAATGTGGTATTTATCACATTTTCAGCAGTGCCATGAGATCTGAGTCATGTAAGTATTACACTCTTGAATATCAGAAAAATTATTGTCTTTGAGTCAATGTCGTAGCAAGAACTTTAACTGGATCTGCGTTTACTGCTGTTCTGAAGATGCAGGAACAGTCTGACTTTATTGCAAAGGGACTGCCTCCAGCATGCTTACAATCTGCCAGCCAGACTTTTTGAGAAGCCATATTACAATGGGTAGTTCTAGAATATTAGTAGCTTCTATCCATTATTGTAAATACAAGTCATTTCTATGTTTGTCAGCAGGGACAAGTTGCACAGTACTAATAAATAACTTTTTGACCAGTAACACTGTGATCTTAAATTCTCAGTTAAGAAATAACTTTACTTGTTGTCTGTATGCATTGCCTGGTTTAAATTAATCTTGCACATCATAAGCTCAAAAGCATATACAAATTTATTCTCTATGCTAGAAGCAGAAATGTAGTTACAGTGTTTGTAAGTACAGCCACCATGTCATTATTTCAGGCACCAGTAAAATTAAGTGCAGAACAGGTTCCAGGACTGGGCTGCTTGACCTAATCATTAAACTCATTTTATTTTCACACCTTACTGCAAACATCTTTATAAACTTGAGCTTTTAAATCTGCTTGCACATGAAAAGCTTTTATTCAAGCTTTTATCATGTGCCTCGAAGGCCCCAGCTGTTTGTGTCTGCCTTCTGGAAACTGATTACCAGTGTCCTTGTTATTTTTTGTCTGGACAACATCAGCTGTCTTCAAGTACACATTAAATACACATTAAATATTAGCTGCCCTTTTTTTTTTTTTCTTTTTCCTAATATTATTACATGATGTCTGCTAAGCATTTGTGTGGCAGCACTGCGATGTCAACAGCTATTCCTGATTGGTAACCCTCTTTTTATAAACCATTATATTTAGTCTCTTCAAGGCTTTATGACATTGGTAGACCAATATGTTATCCCTGATAAAAAAACTGTGAAGTGTGGGGAAAACTGAGTTCCCTAATCTGTGGCAATGACTCCGAAGGACCCTGAGTCACCATTTGCTGTGGGCTGTGCAGGCCCTGCTGATGGATGGTGCACTCGGGCAATGGCTGAATGGTTTTTTCAGGGAATTGTAGCGACTATGGTACCTTCAGTTCTTGGAAGACTTCATGACTTATTTAAGAGCCAGAAACAAAACTATTTCACTCTCATTTATTACTTTGTAACTAATATTCCTCCTGCCGCACACCTGCCCAGCCACTTGCTCATGCCTCAGCTCAACAGAGGGAGAAAATGAGATGAAAAGCCTCCTGGGTCCAGATAAGGCTCTCCTGCTGTGTTTCCCACTCTTCTCCCCTAAATTGCTTGCTGCCAAGTGGCATTTTGCCCTTTTTTAGATGTGTTTAAGGAGAGCTGCCACAGGCGCGGGGCGGCTGCTGGAGCCCCCTGCTCCCCACAGGGCTCCTGAGGGGCCTCACGGGCACCATTTTGAGAGCCCTCACGATGGCTGCTGGAGGGTGCGGAAAATCGCTGTGTTTAATGAAACCTGGAAATCACTAGGGCTGCCAACAAAGCCCAGTCCTGGGAAAGGTGCTGGGAAAATGGGGTTTTTCCCTGTGCAGCGAGTGCTTCAGGAGGGACAGGCACCCTTGAGAGCTGACCTCAGAAAAGGTACAAAGAAAAGCCCGGCTCCTTTGCCAAGGGTGGTGTGAAGCCAATGGTTCCTGATGGCGGTTATGCAGGGCAGCTGTGACAGACTGCCCTGATCCCCTCAGAGATAGATCCCACCTGTGGAGAAGCAAGGGTGCATGGTGTGCTGAAGGACTGGGGAGCTTTGGGGATTTGGGCACTTTCTGGGAAGACGAGATCGCTTCCCAGTAGCTTTGAAAAGGGGAAAGGCCCAGCAGCGCTTCATGAGGGAGCTCCCACTGTACGAGCACCAACCCACAGCCATGAGGGCTCCTCAGGAGTGCCTGAGGACACGAGCATAGGAGAGAGACAGGATTGACCCACGGCCCCTCCATCATCATGTGAGCTGCAGTCTGCAGGGTGACTCCAAAAAGTGAGTTTTAATTTCCTTACATTTACATTTTCTTTGCACCAGCACTGTGCCCGCTAAGCAAGTAGTTGTGTGACATGGCTGGCTGTTGATGCCAGCCCTTTTCCTCCCTTTCTGCTTTCCATTGCTTCATTTTTAAGCAATGAAATATTTTTTTCTCTAACTAATGAAGGTAGGAGAAATTCTTCACTTGCTTTTGCATGCCTTAACCCTGGTATGCTGTATGTGTTTCTTCTTTGGGATTGCCAGCAGAAGTGAGGAAAAGAAAGATTTTCAGTTTTTACTTGAGTTCTTTTTGGATATTTAAAATCATGATCCTGGGAAGCATGTCCTGAAACTGCCTGTCCTTGCATCACTGAAGTGTCCTGTAGTTGCGATCAGCATTGCACTGACTTCCATGGTTTGTGTTTGACCCAGATATCTTTGCTGAATCAGGTTTTGAACTGTCCTGTCATGATGCTTTACTTGTAATTGTGAATTTGTCCATAAATTATTCTGTTTTGTTCCATAAATTGTTTGGTCTGGCCAGTCAGATGTGTTAATGTTCTACAGCTGGAACATTTCTAATTGAAAGTTGTTTTCAGCTGAAACAAGGTTATTTGGGTAATAGCTCTGACAGCTGAAGATGCTCTTGCTGTTTCTTACCTTTGAAATTAACTAGGTAGAAGAATATAATACAAAATGCTACAAAAGTGGAATACTTGAACCCTATATTGAATAATCCAGAGGAGAATTCTGAGGGGACTGTGAGTGCACATGTCCTGGTTTTAGGTGTTAAGAAGATCTGTTGTGTCTGTTTAATCAGAATAGCTGCTAAATGAAAAATCCTTCTAAAACTTCATGCACAACAGCAGATGTCACTCCAGTTTTTAGTTGGGTTCCCAGAGAAGGATTTGCTTCACTGCAAGAATAACTCTTGCATGACATTATTGCTTAGGTTTAATATCATGTGTTGAGGAACAGATAGAACACATCACAGAATTTCTGAGATTAACTGATGATTGCTGGGGTAAATACCAGAGAAATGCTGTGTTTCTGGACTCTCTCCATTTGGAGCTGAGTGTTTTGGCATGGGGTGGAACCAGTTTGTGAAGAGCTGTGGGCAGTGAGCATCAATACACACCCTATGCGTGGTGTGTGTTTAAGGCAGTGGGGCTCTCTGTTAACTGAGAGGAATGTGCAGCTGCATGGCTGAACTGATCTAAGAGTTTTAAGATTGTATTATAATTAAGTATATTTTAAGCAAACTACAGCAAACAGTCTGAAGGAGCACTTTGTTTCAGTGTTCGTACTTTGGTCATAATAATTGCTAAATTTATCCAAAATTCATGTAGGATTTCAAGTTTCAAGTTTCTGCAAGTAGTGCTGATTGAAGCAGGCACATCTTGTATGACTGTATATGTACTATGTGTTGCAAAGTGTACGATGTAAGTTTTTATCTGTACTATAATATTTTATGTGTACTTTGTAAATGTGCTAAGTTTTTATGTGTACTATGTGTTAGGCCAAAAATCTCATGGCAAGGTGGTAGAATAGGTTTCCTGAACACAAAAAGAAACATGAACATCTACAATCATAAAAATGTGGTTTTGGTTGGGTTTGCACACTGGAAGGGGATCGAAAACCTCCCCTGCTACTGGCCCTAAAGACACTAGAGTAGAAAACAAGATTATTTCTGTATCATAGGTTACTTCTAGTTGCCTAAAACTATGTCTTGTGGGCATAAAGTCATCCAGAGCTACATCTGTCTGAATCTAGTGCCTGCAGAGAAAGGAAGGTAGTTGTTTTTACATTAGAGGAAGAAAAGAAAAAAAAATTATGATATTAAAATGCATTTTAGGGGGAAAAGGAATGGATGTACCTCTGCAAAAATCCAGAGGTGAGTTTCCATTTTGCTGACAGACATTTGGCTTGAAGTTTTGGGTAGTGAAAAGTGCTGCAGATAGTTATCTTTGTAACAGGTTAATATGAAATGTCTCTTGAATGTGCATGCCACATACAATACAAGGATGACTTGCAATATTGGGAAACGGGGATTTATTTGCCATGATGCTTTGGTCATACCTAGCATTGCTGCAGGGTGCCAGGCAGGTGATATTAAAGGACTCAAAATAAAATACTTATCTATATTTACAGCTTCAGATAGAGAATATTTGCCAGCCTAAGTGTGACTGTGTGTAGTGACTGGCAAAGCCAGCAGTAATTGTAAGGTACGAAATCAATTCCATAGCTGTAACAAATACAGCTTAAAAAACAGCCATGAAACACAGAGCAGAGTGGATTTGGAGCCGCAGGCCAAGAGATTATTTCTCTATAGGGTGGAAAGAAAACACTCAATTTTATCATAATTGTGTAGTAAGGCTCCCTGAATAGAGAATTAGATTGATGTTTTCAGGTAGAAAAAGCATAGAGTTGTTTGGCAAGGCCACCCTGGTCATAACTGTGTGTGTAGTAGGAAGAATACCTGGTCAAGAAATCAGTTTATTGAATATATAAGTTTGAACTTCATTGGGTAAAGATGGGCAAACTCTGTTCCACATGCTTGTGATCATTAATCAATGATTGCACATGTCGCTTGTGATCATTAATGTTTAATCATGAGTTTAACCAAATTCCTAGCCAGACATGCTCTCACTAGTTGTCACAGGAACGAAAGACTGTCCCTGCCTGGTGCTCTGGCTATCAGGGAAGTTCCAGCTGAACAGGATGTTTATCTCTGTTAGGGACAAGTGACTTAGCTGAAAACTTGTGCCATAATGGAGCAGCCAGGAGCAGAAATGCTGTGCCTCAGCCTGTTCCTGGCAGAATGCTCAGGGACACGTTGGTAATGAGCAGAGCTGACGAGATTCCCTCAGCAGCAGGTTCTGGCCTGGTGAGTTTGAAGGTCTGCGTGGTTCTGGGGGTTGTCAGGGCGAGGCAGGCCGTGCTCTGCCTGCCCAGCTCAGATGGAGAACCTGGGGATGCTGCTTGGGAAGCACCTGCCTTGCAGAGAGCCCCAGGCAGATGGTGAGAGTGGGATCTGCTGCCTTCCCAGAGACTGCACAAGCGCTCCCTGGTTTCTTTTGGCCCTGCACAGTGTGCCAGGAGGTTGTTGTCATAGTGCTGAGTACTCAGCTTAGCTTGGAGGAGCTGGAGTTGATGAAATTCTGTCCTTTCCAATGAATAGTGTGCTTGTTTTTATTGTGATTGTTTGTGTTAAGCTTTTTTTTGCCTCCTTTTCTTGAAATGGTGGGATTACAGTGACTCGTCAGGTAAGAAAACATAAGAATCTGATTTTTATTCCAATTTTTAAAAAATGGAATATTCAAAATTTGGGCCAGATCCTAGAAATGTCTGTTTCTTTTTGGTTCTGGGATATGAAAAGGTGTCATTTTCCCATCACCATGTTGGAAATTTGGTCTGTTTCTTGACACTGTTTGAATACAGGAAGAACTAAGTAAGATACAGACCAAAAGGACCATTTTCTCTGCCTTCAAAAGATCCAAGTGATGATGAGACACAAGGTAAGCACACTCTCAGCTGAGATACAATTATCTTCATTCTCTACAGTGGCCTTTTAAGTGCTGAGGGAAGAACAGCAAGAACTCTCCTGGACAGCTCTTTTAGCTTCTGGCAATCAGCAATTTAGGGACTTCTGGGTCAGGCTGCATCTGGATTGTCAGTTTTAATGGGCACTCATAGGGTGATTTCTCAGTAATGCATAAATGTTGGTGTCTTTAGGTTTGTCTTTATTTGGAGGAACTAAACTCTGGCTCAGAAGAAAAGAAGAGGACAAAACAGTGCTGAACTGAGATTTCAGATGATGAAGGAGCATGTCTAGGGCTGAGCATTTTTGTTTGAGTTTTAAGAGCAGTACCTAAAAGCCATGGTGAAATACTGATGTGGCAAGATGAGATCCAAAAGTGTATATATGGACTGTGTGTGAGCCCCTGGGTCACGCTTCAGTGGCAGAGTTTCAGTCTCTGTTTTTGTCAGAACAGTGTGAGATCATGAAGGTCACTTTTATCTGTGTTGGGGACAGAGCAGAGGGCTGAGCTGGAGAGCCAGAGAGATTTATTGCATGAAAGCAGGGAAAGAAAGATGTGCCTGTCCTGTTCTTGAGTTCTCTAGGTGTCTGTGTTTTGCCCACCCAGGCTCAATGCCATCTCTTCAGAGCCCCCAGCATCAGATGGTAAGTCATAATACAAATTATTTAAGAATAAAAAAGAGATTTAGAGTTGAAGTTACCCAGGGCACTTACTTCGTAGTGGATGTGCTCCAGACTGGGGTTATTCTGCAATAGCAAGTATTTAAAGTGATGTATGCTCCTGATGTGTAGATGGTCCCATTGCTCTGAATGAACCAATGCAGTGAGTTACAAGCATGCCATGTTACATGGTACAAGCAGGCAAAACACAGATTAAAAAATACAACTGCCAAGCACGGTGTAGGCTGGACAAAGGACCTGTGGTGGAGTAGTGAGCTCTGTGCCAGGAGCAGCCTTGAGTCATTCTTAATGGGAGTGCCAGTGGTAAGAGACCACAAGCTGAACCTGAGCCTTTTGAGAGGAAGAAATACATGTTTATTTCTGCGTTTTATTAAACAAAAGGAAACAAAAAAAATTCTTCAGTCAGAACTGTCTGCATATAAAAGAAGAGGGGCCCAGTGAGGCTCACTTAGATAATCCCTACAACAGAGCAAGGGTAGGGAGATGTGGCTTCCCATTGGGTTAGAAAAGGAAGCCTAATTTAGGATGCTGTAGGTCACACCTTAGGTAGGAGGAGGTGGTATTTGATCTTTTGTCTCTTGAGTCCTAAACTCACATCGTGCCTACAGAGGGCCTGAATTTTTCTACTTTACATCCACGTCCTTATGAATTAAAGACTGTGTGTTTGATTTGGGTGTTTGGGATTTGGCAGCTTTATATCATAGCTCTCCCATACCTGTGTGTGAATTTAATACTGAAGTACATGCTGCATTAAAGGTTGAAACCTTTGAGATGCCCTTGATATCGAGGATGAGAGATTCCATTCTTCTAGACTTAGCTTCTTTTGCAAATTGTTAGACTGGGGAAACCATTAGAGAGAAAATCTGTGCTTTTTGCTGAATTTATGCCTGGAGAAACTATGCAAATCAAAGAAAAGATTTGCTGCTCTGCTTTTCTTCCCTCTGCTATTTGTATCCTTTAACACTTCTGTCAGCTGCAGATGGGCAATAAGTGAAGGACAGAGAAAGTGGCAGGTGTTCAATCCTTCCAAAGCCTATCTGGTTTTAGTAGAATAAATTAAAAAAAAATTGAAGAATTTGGTTGCTATGATAAAGCTAATTCATCAATTACTCCACCTTGCTGCAATGTTGTCTTGGGACTACAGGCAGACTGCTGTGGCAAGGCAAGCACCTCAGTCCCAATCCTTCAGTTTAATTTGCACAAAGTGCTTGTAAAATTTGGAATGTTGGTAGAGTTGGGTTGCAAATGTACATTTTACATTTCTCGTGGTACTGCACATACCTGTTTCCAGAGCAGCTTGGGCCTTAGCAGTGTTTCTCCCTTGATCCCAATGCACCAGTGAAACACTTCAGTATTGCTTATTGGTAATATTAAATGTGCAGAACACGGCTCTTGAACTTGGATTCTCTAAATATTTTAGTTCTGGCTGGTGGGTGGGAATAGTGAGACCAAAGAGGTCAGCACCCCAGTGCTCTGGCCTGTCCCTGTGCTTTCATTGCTGAGCTCCAACAGTTTAACCCACAGCCCTTTAATGCACTAAAACAATACTGAGCAATGAACTGGGGGTTTCAGTAGCTCATTTGTAGATGTTTCAGTCCATTGTGTAGTGGGTGTGGGTCAGCTGTTCAACAGATGTCTTTGAGCCATTTTCCAGTCAGCCTCTCCTCTGTCTTTCTAGTTATCCTCTTTGGAATAGACAATTCTGTTCTCAGGGAGCTTTTTTGCTCTGCTGATTTGTTTTGGCCAAGGACCGTTTTTGGAAAAGAAGAGCCAGAGCAGTATAAAGTTGGTTTTAAGCAAACCATAATGACACTGTAGTATTTTGCACTAATATTCAGCTGTTGGCTGTCTGTGTGGCGCACAGTGCTTCAGGGAAGATCTAGCCTGGATAAACAAAGGGAGGTAAAGCTGGAGAGCTTGTCTTACTGATAGCTGTTTATTTGGAGCTCTATTTATAACTGTTTTCTTTAATAAATACCTCTGTTTAGGAGGTACTGTTATGCCATATGTTTCAACAAATCTCATCTCAAGCTAGTCCTGATGGATGAAAAACATTTTATGAAATGTCTAGTCTGTTGGGGTTTTTGCCTGAAAAGGTAAAAGTAATATATGAAGTCATGCACAGTGTATCCAGATGTTTTTCTGAGATGTACCCCAAAAACATGGATTTCTGATGATTTTAAAAGCAGAGAAGATAGAAATACACTTAATTGGTCTGTCCAGTATGAATGCAAATTGCAATTTCCATAATGACAGTGCAGAATTAGTTCCATCTTTTTTTCTTGAGGTCAGGTGAATCTACTGCTTTCGGATGGCAGGTGCTATTTCTTTCACTCCAAGTTTTGTATCGAGGACAGGTTGGATGGAACTCTGAGCATCCTGGTTTAGTGGAAGATGGCTCTACCCATGGCAGGGGACATGGAATCAGATGGTCTTTGAGGTCCCTTCCAACCCAAACCATTCTGTGAGTGTTCAATGCTTCTATCATATGCAGGACAATAATCCAGCCTTGGAGCATATAACATGCAGCATCCGACTACTCCTGGCTCAAGCAAATCAGAAAATAGAATCAGGTTTGGAGGGGCCTTAAAGCTCATCTGCTTCTGAGCCCCCTGCTATGGGCAGGCAGGGATGCCACCCACTCGATCAGGTTGCTCAAGAACCCCTTCCAACTTGGTCTGGAATGTTTTCAGGGATGGGGTACATCCACAACTTTTTCTAGGCAGCCTGTTCCAGTGTCTCACCACCCTCACAGTAAAGGATTTCTTCCTAACCTCTAATCTAAACCTATTCTCTGTCATTTGGAAGCTATTCCTCCTTGTCCTATCACTCCATGTCCTTGTCAAAAGTCCCTCTCCAGGTCTCTTGTAGTTGCCCTACAGGTACTGAAATGCCACTGTAAGGTCTGCTTGGAGCCTTCTCCAGTCTGGACAGCAACCCTCCTCATATAATCCATCATTTGTTCTCTGTGTTAAAATGTGTGTTTCCATAATTCCTCACTTCAGTAGGTGCTTGTTACCGTGTTTCAACACTTCTATTTTTGCATGCTGATCACAAAGGCAGTAGCTGGTCATGGACTCTAAGTCATCTCATAATGAGTCATTTTGACCTCCTGTATTTCACAGGTAAAGTGCCTGTGACTTTACAGCCAAAGGGACACAATCTCCAGAAGGCTCCAGCCATTATCTTTGTAAAAGAAACAGCAGCATTCAGATATCTGCACTCCTCACAGCCTGGTTCAAAGCAAAAACCACCAGTCATCTCTGACAGTCATCCCATGGTAGGCTTGTGGTTTTCTAACTGCTTCACACCCACTCACAGCTCCCTGGTGCTGTGACTCAGCTGCAGGAATGCTTCTGTGCCTGGCCTAGAGCTACACATGTCACTGTGCTGTTGTCAATCCACATCCAGGCAGCGCTCTTGCTTCTGGCAGATTTTGGTTCCTTGGTGTGCCCTCTGAGCAGGGGGAGCGGGGAAGCTCTGCACAGGCTCCTGCTCCTCCTGAGCCTTCTATGAAAGGGAAGGTGCTGGCTCTTTTGTCCTTGCTGAGCTTCCTGTGTGCTCCAGCCTCTCTGCTGCCTGACAAGCTGTCTCTGCTGGTTTTTCTCAGTTCCCTTGTGCCTAACAGAGCCAGAAACACATTGTTCCCTCTGGTAAAAAATAAGCGCTGTGACTCCCCAGTTTCTTGCATGTTTTCTCTGTGTGCACTTCTCCTCTGCCAGTGGCGATGGGGTGTCTTATCACTGTAGCTGATCCTGTGCTTAAGTGTCTTTGGTGTTTTCTGTATCAGTGTATTGTGTCAGCAGAACTTCATTGGAAAAAGAAGAAAAGTGTCTTTATATTTTTCCTGGATAGTTTGTTCCATCAGCTTTGTTAATTGAATGTGGGAATCTTGAGGGCAGAATTGACAAAAGTCAACTATTCAATATGCTCTCAGAATTCAATGCTATAGTCAATAAACTGCTTGGTAAAAGAAAAAATTCTGGGGAAATATATATTTTGTTGCTGAAGTGTTCTTGTTATAAAAACATTGGAGTTTTGCACAGAGAAGAACATAAAGTAAAACAAAGTAGCAAAGTCCTTTTTGTTGCTGCTGTTTTAGTAGCACAGAGCAAATGAATGTTTAACATGAAAGAAAATATAGATAAGATTAAAGTAATCATTAACTAAACCACTTCACTGCAGGAACTTGATTGGATTCATTTGAGACTAGTGCATTGTGATATCTGCCTCTTCAGCCTGTGGGCCTGGTTAAAATACAGTAGAGCACTACTCCATCACCCAAGGATATGAAGAAAGTAGGATTACTGCAGGGGTTTTGAGGAAAAGATCTGGTGCTCTGTAATTTGAGTGTTTAGACAGTTTGAGTGGGCTCATTAAATTAAAGGTTGCTTAATAAGAAAGAGCATTAAGTGGCTGCCTAAAATTACTATATAGCAGTTACAAGAATTTTTAAGGAATATATTCTATAGGTGTATTTGAAGGTAATGAAAAGTTTTGGTATAATTCTGTTTAAAATTCAGGTAAGAAACTTGTGGAGAACAGAACTGTATGGAGCTAGAAGGAATATCAGATATTGCAGGACACAGAATTGGTTTTACCTTTCACAGGACTCCGTAATGTGCTTGGTTTCAATGAGTTGATCAAGAGATTTCCAGGCTTAGCCAGCCAAAACAAGGATGGGTTTGTTTGCTGGATACCAAAATAACTTCTGCTATTGACTTTTGTTGCATTATTCTATCTTAAAGTATTAAGTATTTTAATACAGATATGATATTGATGCAGGGGAAATTCTCTGTTCAGACTGCTGTGCACAGAGACACAAAATTCCTTGGCTTGCATCCTCAGGAATACAAAAACATATGGGCAATCACAGAACAAATTACCAGGATTTCTGGCCCAGTGATTTGCTGGAGAAATGAGTGTTGAGCATTCTTCAGTCTTTTATTTCTTCAAGTGGTTGCCAATGTTGCCTTTGCTTCCTATCCAGATTAATCCAACCTTTTGAAGTAAAATTTTCAAAAATGCTCCTTGTCAGTGATCTTCTGAATTTAGACATTTTAAAATGCCGACATTTCTTCTCTAAAATAACTGAGGTGTTTTTTGTCTGTATTTTGGGACTTTGATAGTTCCCTTTTTGAACCCAAATCAGTGCCTTCCTTTTTTTCTCTCCTTACATTGCTCTGACCTCGTGAAAGACACATCCAGAAGTACAGAAAGCCTGACCACATTCTTAGAGCTCTCTGGAGATCTGATTCTCTTCATCCCAGTAGTAGCTTGACTATTCTGTTGTACATTGTTGTTCCTAGGAAGGCCTCTGAACCATTGTAGTGGCAAACACAGCAGAAAGGTCCTGGAGAAATTGGATTAAAAGGGCAGAAGTGTGCAGGCAGCTTTGTTTAATGCACAGCAACATCTGAGGCAGTACAGGACCCTCTTTGGCTGTGATTGTAGAGCGTGAACCACCAGAAGGCTGCTGAACATTGGACTGAGAGTTGGGACAAAAGATGAACCCTGAGTCTCTGAGATCTGTGTCTGGAAACTGGAAAATCTGTGACTTTGGCTGAGATACTTCTCTATTCTTTAAGAAAATTCCATTTTGGAATCAAACCACAACAAAAAATCATAGCTGCGGTACTCTGGTAAAATATAAAAAAATGAAAGTCAACCTCAAAGAAGTAACAAGTGAATTAATTTTGATTCTTTCTTCTCAGTTAGGAGAGGTGCCTCCTTTTCAGTTGGACTGCTTTACTTTACCTGTGTTTCATCTTGTCCTGTCAGTCTTCACGACATCAGACAAATGTGTTCTGGGAAGTTGTCCACTGCACTGACCTTCCTAATTGTTTGTTTTATTTTCCTTTAATATATGTGCTTGTATAAAAATGTACATAAATGTTGTTTGTGGTTTGTTTTGGGTTTTTTTTTGCATGGAGCTCTAGTCAAGAGAAGCAGTGGTAGCAGTGGTCAGGAAATGTTAATCTTTGGTTGAGTACAAATCATGTCTACAGCAGAGAATCAAATTTGTTAATGTGCTCAAAAATGTGATGTTTTTGACACATTTGGATCATAAGTAAGGTCTTCCTTTACTTGTGTGCTTGTGCAGCTAATAGAATTATAGAAAGGATATTGTATGTGCAACAGACTAAATGCAGGCATTGCACAGCAAGAAACCTGTCCCAAATTCCTGTTTTTCAGATAATCTCTAACTTAGTTGCTAAAATACACATATATTCATGCCTATTTCCTGATCTTGAGTGTCCTCTTGGTTATTAGAGTGTACATAAAGAGCCACAGAGTTGCATCTTTTGATGGCAGTTTTATTGTATATCTTTCTAGTGTATTCCTTATAAACCACGGTGCAAGTTTCCATTCTTTTTGCCTAGAAAGTCTGGAGTACTCATCTACTGCAGTGTTAATTAAGCAGGTGTAATGATTTAACTTGGCAGATACACAGAATTTAAGATTTCTGTTTTGAAGCAATAGAAATAGGCATACCTATACTCCTGCAAAAAAATTCCATGAGCTTGGCTTCTTCCTGCAGTTACAAACACATGGAGTCCCAGTTTTCAGTTTAAAAAGAAAAAAAAAAAAACAAACAAGTGCACTGATTGCAATGCAGAGAAGCTTGAAATTATGAATCTGACAGTTTCCAAGCAGGCAAAAAACTGTAACTATAAAACCAGTGTTTTGGTCTACCCTGTTATGAAGTGGGTGCACTGGAGTGGCATTAAAGGTCTGGCATGACTATGATTGGTTTTAAAGCTGTTAGACTCATGTGTGCTGGGGGACTCAAGTGGAGAAATCACAATGAGTTTTGTCCTAATGAGGCATAAGAAGCACATCTTCTTTCCCCCCTGACGTGTGAAGTGAGACCCAGCACTGCTGTGTCTATTTGTGCTCCAGCTGCTCTGGGGATTTCAATTATTTTTTACTTTTTTCCACTTCACACTTTCCAACCTTGCCATGTCCATTGCAGCTTGAGGAATTGGACAAACTGCTTTCTTCTCCCCGTGGGCAGTGCGTCCAGTTCTTCCTGGAAGTGTGAGCCATAGGAAGCCCGAGGAACAGGCTGCTCTCCTCCACTGTGGTGTTACATAAATAAGAACCAGGCTCCTGAGACCTCTGCCATGTCTGCAGTGAGGGGACAGCTGACTGACTCGCAGCCAGAGCAGGAACTGGATTGTGTAGGGGGGTGGCTGAGGGCCCTGCTGCTCTGGAGGGGATGGCACGTGCCATTGTTACCCTGATGCTGTCAGACAAGGTCTCTGGTTGGCTTAGGGCCTCAGCAATAACAGACACGCAGTCTTTCACGTTTTCTTCTGCACATGAGGAGGTTAAAAACAGAACGAGGAAGGAAAAGAGCCAGATCTCAGTAGCTATCCACTGTTAATCCTTGCGGATTTTCCACATCATCTCTGTGGGAGAGAGCAAAACACAGGTACTCAAATCTGCATTGGGTTTTATGTCTCCTTTTTCTTTTGAGGGAGAAGTTGCTAGCTGTTGAAGGCAAAAATGGGTCATGTAGCTGCTGCATCTTAAAAATAAAATCTTTGGCATACTTCCCTGCCTGCAACATAGTGCACTGAATTTCAATGAAAATCACCCAAATATGCAGAGCTCATAGGCAACTCTGAATTCTGCAATAGAAAATGCTGCAGCGCACATTTCCAGGCAGCTTCCGTGCCATTTGATTTGCTTGTTCATAAATCTTTTCTCAATCAAAGTACTATTATTTTTTGCAGACAAATATCTAGGTTCTAAACTAAGCAGCATTCATAATACTATTTCCTCTTCCATGCTCATATAGGAGATGCTGGGTTCTTTGAAAATATAAAATACATTTTTCTGAAAGCTGTCTATTTGAAAAGCAAAAACCAAATCCAAAACCTGTGGTTTAGAAGGAGCAGAAAATCTTTGTTGTCACAATTTATTGATACAGGCAGCTATGAAGTCTTTTTCTTGCTCAGACTGCTGAACATTTTCCTTTGGATTTTTTTTTTCTTTTTTTGCAGCGCTAGTGTCGAAATTGTCAAAGATGTGTGGTAGCAATATAGTATTATTGTATTACTGCTGTTAACCAGGAGGCTGTTAAGCAGCTGCTGTGTTGATGCTGGCATTCTTTTCCATGCTTGTTCGAGCATTAGTTCATTACTGCCACATTACACTTCTAACATAGCATGGTGCAAAGTAGTGGGTATAAACTCACTGCAAAGCTTGTGTGATCATGTCTAAACCATCAGCTGGACTGGGATGAAATCTCCAGAGCTTCTCTTGGATATCTCTATTAACACGAAGTGCAATGGAGCAAAGAAAACATTTGTTTAAATTCTATTTCTTCTGAACAGCCTCAGGTTTTTTGGGCTGTTTTCCCTTCACAAACTGATCTTATCCAGAAGATGTGCAGTAGCAGTAAATTGTATAATCCCAAATAATAGAATGTGTGCACATGGCTGGCAGTGGAGTCCCTGTACTCTTCTAGTGACTGAATGTAAGTGCTGAAAGGGCAGGTAAAAGTTGAATTCTGGTGTGATCAGTAAGTGAATTTTGTAGCGGAGGTTGCACATCCTTTCACAGGGAGGAATCTCTCCAGAAAGGCTAAAACTGTTTCAGTACGTTCCCCTAAAGCCCTGCCACTTGTGTGTGGCAAACACACAGCAAGTTCCACTTCCCCTGTCACTGGATAGTGCAGGAGCCTCACAGAAGAGGGGGATGGAGGTGGGTGTGTGTCTGCTTTCCTCTGACAGTCCGTTAACATATGATCAGTTCTGTGCCCTAGCCTAGACCTAGGCACGGGCAGGCCTAAAGTGTAAAGCTTTACAAGAACTGGTAGCTGTGCTTTGGCAGGATCATTTATGGGATTGCTCAGGAATTAACATCTTGGTAGTGGTCAGCAACTGGGGAGGTCCCTGTGACCCGTCCATCTAGCAAAACTGGCAGTAGAAGGAAAAAGGTCTTCTCTGAATGCTCAAATCACAAGGTTTTACCTGTCTGCACAGAGTATCCATCTGTGTTTGCCATTTTACCAAGTCACTGCAGACAAATTATTATATTGTGTATTTTTACATCAATAGCACTTGCTCGTGAGAAATTTGCCTGTGGAAAGAAGTGTCCGATATCACTGGGCTGTGGGTCATCTTTTTCAAAATTAGCATTTTCATGTGTATTATCTAAAGGGGATGTTGACCACATTTCAATCTAAATTAATCTCATTTATATTTGTTTTGAAAATGTTAGATGTCCTACCTTTCCTTCTTCCCCGTGGTTAATTTTCCCATATTTATCCTTGCTGGCTTGTGACTGTCTCTGCGCTAGTTGTTTAATTGGCAGCTGGGTTCATTTAAGTTGATAGAAAACTGAACTCTGAAGGGAAGCATGTTATCAAAATACAGAGGCTAATCCTATTAGGTGAAAGCAATTTTGTTTAAATGGAAGATGATTAGACTGTATCTTCAGTATCTCTTCAGGAGTGGCCATAGCTGATTGCTGTTCCTGGAGGCTCCTATGGTGTTTCCTGAGTTGTGTGACTGTGAATGGAGAGGCAGAGGAAAAATGGGTTCCCCTAATTGTAAGTGGGGAACCCAGTCTTGCTTCCCATGCTGTAATCACTGTGTTATGTTATTTTAAATACCACTGCAAAAGCAGTAGGACACAATGCACATTAGGAAATATATAAAATCCCCAGTTTTTTATCCTTCCCAAACTGAATCCACTCTGTTTTATTCCTGGCTGTGCCT
The DNA here is from genome assembly GCF_035770615.1 of Melospiza melodia melodia. NCBI lineage: Eukaryota > Metazoa > Chordata > Aves > Passeriformes > Passerellidae > Melospiza > Melospiza melodia. Next base: position 116,858,736 of record NC_086196.1, on the reverse strand, counting down.
GCAGCTGAAGTCATGTGGCCGTACATCTGCTGTACACTGACAGGCCCATTTTACATAATTCATTATGTGCAGCCACAATGCCCACTGCTAATCCAGGCTAATCCAGCACTTTCCTGAAGAGCTGCATTACCAAGTGTTTCTTCAGCCTTTGCAGCTCAGCCCTGGACAGCTCTGGGTGTGCAGGACACAGCCTGGAGCTCTCAGGAGGTCAGGCTGGGGAGTGCAGAGCCACCAGAGCCCATCCCTCCCTGGTGTCTGCTGGGAGCCCTGGGCATGCTCCCGGTCCCTCTGTCAGGGCAGGCTGCAGCAGCTCCAGGAGATGAGGTGCTTGGAGAGCCAGCACTGACAGCCAGGAGCTGATGTGCCAAGACAGGCAGAGCCCCTGCTCTGCATCGGTGCCTTCTAGGACAAATTCTGGCGAGCCCGTGTCTGGGGGAGTGCAGGCTGAGGTGCCTGCTGCGTCCCTGTGTCGCTGCACAGCTAAATCCAAGGCCTAGCCAGAGCTCCTGCTTGTTTCCTGATTGCAGTCACTCCTGCAAATTGGAAATGCATAGTTTAAGGGTGGGGGGATTTTTGTTTGCTTTTTGAGGTTTCTTCATACCTGTGCTGTCAGGAGATGCCTCCTGGTGCTCTCCTGAGAGGCAATGCACACCTGAACACCTGCTCCTGAAGCTCAGGGCTCAGCTGTACTCCAGCAGTAACTGTTGAATTTCCAGCTGCAGCTTCAGAGACTCTTCTTTCACTGTTACAGACAGGTCTTAGCACCTCTTCCTTGAAAATTACAGACTTGAATGTGTTTTCTCTCCTAATTTGCCCAAGGCCTTATTCCTGACTGAATTTTTCTTTTCTTCCTGTCCCTACTTTCCTGATATAGATTACATCCTGGCCCTGCCTGACAAAAAAAAAAAAAAAAAAGGAAAAAAAATACTTCTAATTTTTCTATTTTGGCAAGTACAGATTTTCAGATGTTTTAGGTCTCAACTTTGTCTTGAGCCTGCTCTGATGGAGATGGCAGTGCTGTGAGGGCAGTGAGGCACTGGAACATTTTGCCCTGTGAGGCTGTGGATGCCCTGTCCCTGGAAGTATTGAAGGCTGCATGGGGCTCTCAGCACCTTGGAAGGTGTCCCTGCACATGGCAGAGAAGTTGGAATGAGATGATTTTCAGGCCTCTTCCAACCCAAACCAATCTGTGATCTCATGTCTCCAGAGTCAAGGGAACACAGCCTGGCTTAAAGCCATGCCATGCCATGCCATGGATAAGGATGTGCAGAAGAAATCCCTGCCCTACACTCTCTGCTGTCAGGAGCAGCTCCAGGTCCATTTAGGGCATTTTGGAATAGGATTTGGCCCAGAGCCATACAGATCTCCAGAAGGTGTTCCTTGTCCAGGCACCAAAGCTCCATGGAGCAAAACTAGATGGAATATGCCTCAGTGATTTCTCAGTGTTGCTGTTAGTTACCCTTACGTCCATCTGGTTGCGATGTACTGCAGCACATGGGGCTCAACATCAGGAGCACACTGGCAGCCAGAGAGTCTGGGCAGCATTCAAACACTTTCTGCCACTTAAAATACACCGATTTTACTGGGGACGCTTGAGACAGGGAGGAATATTTTTCCCTCTTCTGAAGCATTTGTTCAAAGAGCAGCAACAACAAACAACCCAAGCCACAAGCTGTGGAATCATGACTTCATCTCCTCGGCTCTCTCCACGCTGTGCTGGGCAAAGGAGCAGTGGAGGCATTTGCAGATGTACAAATACACTTTTGGGACTTCTCCCTGCGGGAAACCATCACTTCACAGAGGAATGATTTAAACAGCTGTAGTTTGTCTTGACAGCATATTTTCTTTACTCTGAGCTGAAAAACAACCTCTTTACCAAAGTTACTCTCAGCTGTGCAAATCAGATTCTGCAGTATGTGCCTTTGCAGGTGTTGCCTGTTTCTTGAAGGAGATGGAGATTATTAAAAAAAAATGGAGGGATGCTGTGAAGAAAAAAATATTTTTTCTGCCCAAAATTCCAAGATTTGAATTTTAAAAAAAATAATTCACCTAGAAACTGAGATAGAATTTACAGGGGCAAAAGCTCCACAATAGTATTTGATCCAGAAACACTGCTTTTTTGTTGCATAGAAGTTGCTGTGCAGGCCTTTTTGATGCATATACTGGATTTGGGGATTTGTTGGGCTCCTGGTTTTGAAAGGAGTTTGATTGATATTGGTGAGTTTTTGCTCAGTTGGTTGCTTGCTTTTATTCCCCATTCCTTCACCATCACTGCATTCCCACACTGTTTCCCCCCTTTTCTTCCTGAGGATAAGTTGTTTTTTTATCCCACAGTACTTCCTATTACTTATGACTGCACCAACACAGCGTTAAATCCCCTGTCAACACTGAAATTCAGCTCAGACAAAAGAATGAGAACCAGGGCTGATACTTTCAAGTTTTGAAATTACTTGACTTTGTTTCAGGCTTGTCTAAATAAACTATTGGGTTTGGGTTTTGTTTGTTTTAATAGAACAATGAAAATTCTTCATGGGGAAATACTTCCTTCCAGAAGAAAAATAGCTTGAAGGAATTAATTCCTTTAATGTAAAAACAGATTTAATGTTGCTGGTCATTCAAGTAAGTAGAAAGAGACTTTATGGAAAGTACCACCCATGGCAGGGGGATAGAAATATCTATGAGGATACCAAAGATATTCTGTAAGAGATGGGCCAAACTCAAAGGCTGTACCAAACCCAAGAGATTTGGAGTTCTTGTGCTGTCACTTCAGTATTCAATTCAGGCTGAAGTTCTGCCAGAAACATCTCAGTGAACAGATGGACAGGGCTTGGGTTAGAGAGCTGTCCCTTCCTCACCTGGCCTTCTGCCTTTTATTTTTGCCTTGCCTCAATCATTACCCTTCTCAAGTTTGTGTAACTCACTGGCAGCAAGACTGTCCTTGCGTATCCCTCAACCTCTTGTACATGTCCACCATATTTAATTCTTGTAACCTGCATGATGCGCTGCCTTTGTGTGCTTTGGGAATCACAACTTCATAAAAAGCTGATTGTATCACAGTGTTATACAACACTCTACGTAGATTCCTAATCCTAGAGAGTTTTCCCAGGACAGTGACAGTCATTCAGAATTTTTCTTTGTGTGGACCTTCACCTTCTTTGCTTTTCAGATTAATTTTGCTCTTACCTGGACACTGCATTGACTGAAGTAATGTCTCCTAGTTACTGGACTGAGTAATCCAATTTCTACTTCAAAACTGGAATTTCAGATTTAATATTGAAACTGCCTGTTTGTTGCACAGCAGCTGGTTTGCTGTGCTGGGTCAGTTTTGAATACTTGCCCAGCACAGTCCCTGTGAGAAGACTTGGGAAGCAGAGAACAAATATTCTGTTTAGCCCTCTGTCACAATTTCACACAATCCATTAAATCTCTCTTATCATCACCATCATCTTACACTTTGTGTACATGAAAAAGATTTTCTGTATTTCAAAGTACCTATGGAAATAATTTTTTAGTTGTGTTCAGGTGCTTCCTACTCCTCATGGTATTCACAGCTTCAGGAGTTTCTCTTAGGCAAGACGTACAGAACTGAGCATTTCCAGGAAGTGCTTTACAGAGACAGCAAGAGGCAGAGTGCACTTCAAATATTTTACAGTGGCTGAAATCCCACCCATCATTTCTCAGGTTTTCCTTACTGTTTTATCAGACTGGAACTCCAGATGACTAACAACAAGCTTGCTTGTTTTGGACAGTAAAATAAGGGATGAAAATCAAAGGTGGTACACAGCAATGATATAGTGTTATATGTGTCACTCCTTCAATAATGAACTCAATTCTCAGCAGCCATTCTCACTTCTAAAGCTCTGCAGAAACACTCTGTGTGTGTGTGTGTTTGACCATAAATAGCAGGTGGATTTTTTTTTGGCGTAGGATGGCTTGTATCACTGCAAAGTCTCGAAGCAGCCATGAAAAAAGAACTGTGTTCACTCAGGCTTCTGCCCTGTCAACACGTTCGCCAGCCAGACTCAACTCAGATGAACCTTTATGGTTAAGAGATGGCTGAAAAAGATATTCCTGTGCACTCCAGTTTGTCCCTCTGACGCAGGCACACTGACTCATGAGCAGACTCACCCACACTCAGTTCTTTGGCCAGGCTGAACCTTTGCCCCTTCCTGCTCGGGCTGAAGCCCCTGGGGCAGCAAGGGGCTGTACGTGCCTGTAGCAGGGGGGGCTGGCCCCACGAGCAGCCTGGGGGCGCTGCTGGGACACAGCGCTGCTGGGACACGGGCACTGCTGGGACACGGGCACTGCTGGGACACAGCGCTGCTGGGACACAGCGCTGCTGGGACACGGGCACTGCCGGGACACAGCGCTGCTGGGACACAGCTCTCCTGGGACACGGGCGCTGCCGGGACACGGGCGCTGCTGGGACGCGGGCACTGCTGTGCCGAGCATTTGATGGGCAGGGAGAACATCCGGCTGGCACCTTGTGCGTAAGAAGTCAGGCCCTTCCCTGCAATAAACTGCTACTGACTGAAGTTGAATTAAGGCTTTTTAGTTCTCCCGTTTCTCTTTAAGCAGGAATATTTTAAAGGAAGTTAGAAGCAAATATTTTGAATCGGTTACTGAGATACTTTGCTAGAGTTTTCTCCCTCCCCCAGTCTGCTTTTCTTGGTTTATGTTTTACTATTGAGCGTAATCAGAAGTAATTAGAGAGTTATGTCATAATACAGTAATCTGCAATCTGTAGATTTCCAACTCAGTATCAAGTGAGACCCTGATCTTACTCAAGTCTTTGCTCACTAAAGTAGCTGTCCGTGACCTACTAGTGGGCAGTGTCCCTGTCCATGGCAGGGGAATGGAATTAGATGATATTTAAGGCCCCTTCCAACCCAAAGCATTCTATGATTCCGTGTTTACTGGTTTCTGCTATGCAGTCCCTGCTGTTTGCTCCCTGTGCCTTTAAACGAGGTCGCTGCAGAGCAGAAGGATGTCACAGGGCTGTGCCTTGTGTTGCCTCTGCATCCTCACAGCCAGAGCAGCCACTCTGCTTTGCACTGAGAGTTTTACTGTGTCCATTTTCGGCTTGGATTGCTCCTCCTCTGCACCCCCCTCTGGCCCCAGCCCCTTCCTCTACTCCAGCTGTCTGACTCACCAGTGCTTCTGGTGGGTGTTTAGTGCTTTAAAACTGAATTATGCATCAGCTGGAGGGCAAATAGACTTTCTTTTTAACCTCAAGGCTGAGAAAGTCAATGAATATGGGTTGACTTCTGAGGGTAAGGCTGTAGGGATTGCCTGAAAAAAGAAGCAGTTCATTAAATTTTATGTTCCTGATTAATTTCTCCTCATATTCTAATTTTGTCCAAGATACAGAAATGTGAGGTGGGCACTGAAAATATGGCTTAAGATAAAGGCTTAAGGCTGGCTAAATGTCAGAATTATAGCTTCTGTTTCTTCAAAATTAACTTATCAGCATGTATTTTCATGGAGTTTATAAATTGACTCTAAAGCAACCCAGGCTTTTGGGGTCCTCTCATCAGCTGGATTTATTATTGCTGATGTGGTAGGTCTGGAAATCCAGTACAAGTTAGAACAGGTAATGTTTCCTACAAGCATTTTGCTCAAGTTTGTGTCCAGTTGATTTTGATGCCCAAAGATCCCCTTAGCACAGTGAGATCTGTGCGTGATCTTGCTTTGGAAGGCACATCAACACCTCATGAAAGTGGAAATGAACTGGTTTGTTCCTTTTTAATGAGATTTTGATCAGAATTTGGATAGAGGACCTACTGTGTTGTAAGTAGAACTTACAGTTCCTGTATTTAAGGTAGCATTTAGCAAATTAATTTAGGACTGCCTATAGCAAAGTTTACTAAATAATTTCTGATATAGTGGGGTTTTTTAACATCAACTTGAGGTGTTCTGGATTTAGCTGAAATAAACCCGAACTAGATAGTTATCCTAGGTGGAAGTGAGGGAAATCTACTTCCTCTACCTGCTTTTAAAAAAAACAGATTTTAAATGCTTCAGTAAAGTAAAAAAAAAAAAAAAAAAAAAAAAAAAAAGGCAAAACCCAAAACCAACCAACCAAAAACCCCAAAAGAAAACAAATAAACAAATCAACCAAACCTGTAGTCTTTGTAGCTTTAACAAATGAAATTTGTGGAAGAAGGGAAAGTGAACTGTGTTGCCTCTGTTAGGAAAGATTCTGTAGCTGTCTCAAAGAGAAGCACTCAGTACTTGTGCTGGGGACCAGAGATGTGAAATTTAGCAGCTGAAGGGGCTCTCATTTCTTGCCCTTCTGTGAAATATCTTCCCAGTGCTTGCCTGTCTGTCTTCAGATATCCAAACATCTTTGTTTACACCAGCCTGTGGAAACTTTTTAGACATTTTTGGACAGACTAGCTAAAAAGTTCCCCTGGCAGCACTCATTTTCTGGCTTCTGGGACTGTCAGGGCTGAGCCAAGGCTGCCTCGCAGGTGTCCTCCAGTGTGACACTGGCGTGGTGTTCAGCTGTGGAGTGAAAAGCCAGGGGCTGTTTGTTTCTCTGGAGCTTCTCCTGCTGAGATCATGGAGGAGAGAGCCTGAAAGCCCGGGGGTAAAAAACATGAAAGCAGAGGGATGAGAGGCGAGTGGAATGAGGGACAGCAGTGGATTCAGCAGGTGGATTCAGCACCAGAAGAACAGGAAGGGAACAAGCAGCTGGGTGGGAGCTGGCGGAGCAGGAGGGGCTGGGCAGAGCCAAGAGAAGCCAAGGAGAAGAACAGAGGTGTGGGGAGCACTGGAGCAGGAGCGGTGGGGAGGGAGCTGTGGTTGGGAAGCATGGAGCAAAGGCAGTGCAAGGCCGGGAGCCAGCCATGGGCCACTGCCCACAGCACTGCTTTGGCAAGGCAGGGAGGGAGCCCTGGTCCCACAGCCACCCCTTCTCCCAGTCAGCCAGGAGCTGGGAAGCACACCAGGAGAAGCAGCCCCCTCCATCTGCTACCCACTGCTTGACCAAATTGGTTACCCATTATGAGCAGAATTAGCATGGGCAGCAGTGAACTTGGAATAGATCCCAACTGTGTGGGAAACAGCATGGTCCCACATAAAGGTTTATTTTGAATTCCCTCACCACCATCTTGTGGGGTTTGGTTTGATTTTTTTGGGTTTTTTTTGATGTTTTCTTTTTTCAAAGGGGGAGAGGGTATTTTGTATTTGTGAAATAACATTCAAAACTGTTTGGTATTTTAGAACACAAACATAATCTCTCTTAATACTGTTACAGAGGGATCCAACACTGGCAAAGTAAATTATATGGGACCTGCCCCCGACCCCATCCAACCAGCCCAACGCCCTAACTTCTCAGCAGGGTTTCTCCCCTCTGTCTGCATTTTCTTGTAGCTGTTTGCAGATTTAAAAATACTCTGGGTTCCACTAACTTCCAAACAAAATGGCTCAACAGACAGCAGTCACATCCTACACACCTACGCCCACAGGCGCACACAGCAGCCGTGCAGATCCTTAAGCTGTTTCTAACACACATAATTTTCCTTATTACCAAGTACTCATCTTTTCCCTTTCCAAAGCCTTTAAAATAAAAAAGTCATATGTGCACATGTACACAGGAGAAGGAAGAAGGAGGGGGAAGAAAGTGTGTGGATTAGTTTATCTGTGTTCAGATCCCTTAAATAAAAGTCTTTGGTGATCTCTGCATATCCAGGTCCAGATCCAAAGCCTGTGGAGGTTAGCAGCTAGTGTTGGCACACAGAATATTTTGGAGAATAATTATCGTCTCTATTTCTAGGTTAAAAGTATATCTATAATAAGTGTGTCACATGGCACAGGCATCTCTCTCAGGGAGTGTTTTACATTTGCTGTGCTAACTCTGGCATATTTAGTTTTCTTCAGAAATGAAGGATGTATTTTGTCCATGTAAGCTAATATAATTTACATTTCCTGAAAACAAATTAAAATCAAGCAATATTGATTTTTTTTAGTTATAGTTTTTTAATATATAGTACATCACCAAAATTTCAAGAATAATAGTTATTTTTCACTTTACCTTTGCATCAAATCCATTCATTTTTCATAACGTGCTCTGTCAAACCACAAGATGCTGAGTATTATCCATAGTTTCTTTTCTTGCATTGATGTCACTTCATAAAGCTGTAACACTCTTGAGTTCAAAAGATCTGCATTTGTGCTAGGGCTAGGGATCATTAACATCCTAAAAGCTTTAAGGTTTCTTAGAGGCAACTCACTTTGATTTTCACTTACCTTTTAAAATTTTCTTTCTCCCTGCTGAAATCAGGTCAGATATTTGATGAAGGTATTTTTTTTTCTTTTTTCATGAGTTATTACACTACTTATGAATTTTGTTCTGTTGAGAAATAACATTCAAATATCCTTCCTTGCTGTTGTTTTTATATTGCCATTTCTCACCTAGGCTAGGAAAGGAGGAGAATGCATGAAGTGAAAGAAGTTCTTAAGTATAGATTTTTAGAGCTCAACAGACATTGTCTTTTTGTTCAGCTTATCCAGCTGAGTGGTTTATTCAGCTATGCCACTTGAGACTATTAAGAGCCCTTTTCCTTTTGACCACCTCAAACCAACACCAACATGAGGATCTTGCCATTCTAGAAACCTTGGTGAAATGGCATTAAAAGTCTAGAAATAAGAGATAGTTTATCAAGCTTTGTGCCTTTCAATATGGCCATTTTATCCGAGGAGAGTTGTGATTCCAGCCCCTTGTCATGTCCCTTTCCTCAAGCAGGTAACTCTGCCCTGTGCTTGTTCAACCTCAGTGAGAGGCTGCAGTGTATCAGGGACCCAGGGGCCAACCAGAGGGAGAAAGGGGACAAAAAGGGAAATGCCACGTTCCAGGCAGTGGAATTAAAACATCTGGGGTTTTCCTCCTGTTGAGTCAGCTTCTGCACCAGGGGTTTGGGATGCACAAAACTCAGCAAACAAAAGTAGATTGTTGTAGTCATAAGCTACATGAGATCGAGCCTTTCCTTGCATTCTTTCAAGAATAATTAATCCTAGAAAAGTCAATTTCCAAAAATATCAGAGAAATTCAATAAGCATATTTACTGAAGTAATTTTCAGCCAGCTCATAGAAGACCCTGCAGTGGAGGAGATTACAAAGACAGCTGCAATGAAACATTTCAAAGTTTCTGTCCTTTAAGCTTCCCATTTGGCAAAAAGTTCCAGTAGTTTGGGTTTTGATCTTTGTTCCACGTGAAAACAGATGTCAAAACATGTTCCTTCACAGCAACAATTATATTTTTGATCAGCTTTAATGGCTTTTGGAAGTATGAGTCTCTTCCAATAGGGTACATTCTTGTCAAATACAAAAAATAATACCTCCATTTACATCTTCATTACTTTTTTATCTATTTCTCACCCTTTGCAAATATCCTTGTATTTGCATATTCCCATTGTGAGGCATTTTCCAATATGATTATTGCCCTCCCCCAGTAGGCTTTGACATTGCAGAACGATTGTGCTGTCACAAATACTGGAATGCTTCAACAGACAGGATTAGAAATGGTCAGCAGATTAAAAGTGTTTGCTTGAAGTTTATTCTTTGGTTTGAAGTAGTGGGGGAAAATATTTGCATAAATGAATTTTTAATAGATACCAAAAATAAAAAACTGCTAAAGAAAATGTAGCTTGTCTGCATTATCATGCAATTTTAATTATGCAAGCATTTATGTTCTTTGTGTATTTTGACTTACGGCCATGTGAGATACATGAGTGAATTGTCACTCATGCAGAATTAATTCTAATTTGTCCATATAGGGGAAAAAACCCTGGGAAAATATGATAACGCTTTTCATTGGCAGCAAACCCTAGTTGTTGTTAGTCATTTGAGAAAATTATTGTTAGCAGACTATCCAAATTCTGTAGGTCAAAGCCTTCCTTGAAAAGAGGTGTATTAGCACATGACTAAATCCACTACAGAAATGGATTTTATCTACTAAGGAGCTGTATCCTTCTGTACCATAACATTTATGTCATTTTTTTCTTTCCCTTGAACATGAGAAAAATATTTTGATTCAGTGTTTGGAAATCCAAGCCAGGTTATTTAAAATAACAGTCACTTGGAATGTACCAAGTGTAATTTTTAATGTAGTTACTTTTCTATGGTTTTTAAACCAAAATCTTTAGTTTCCCATGAAACACAATACAAAAGCAGTTTGTAAAGAGTCTTTAGACTTTGCACTTCCTCTCCCAGGCGATTTGCAAATAAGAAGTTGTCACTGACACGTAGGGCAACAAATGGATAAAGCAAGCATGGATTCTGAGATCTATAATTTTTAATAATCTTTAAACTAGCTACAAAATGTCAATCACTTCACAAACTGACAGGAGACATAAGGAATTTTCATATTACATGCTGTAAATGATATTTATCTCACAGTTTATCTAGAGTTCATTCATTTAGGTTTTTTTAATTATTTTTAATCGTCAGCTACTAAACATCTCAGCGATTTGGTGTGCATAGCTCTAGGTAAGCAACAGAGAACTGTACTGATAACAAACCACATGGGGATAGCGACTAGTAAGAGAGAGCCTTATAAAAATTACATTTCTTTGCACCATTTCATATGGTAGTTGTTTCCTCCAAAAGATAGTCTTCAAAAGCAGCAGACAAACCCAATATATTACACTTATTTCTTTGTGTCTTTGACATATTTTCAGCCAAGCTTTTATTTTGCTGGCAATGGCTAAATGGTGAGTGCCAAATCCCTCTTTTTTCATAATTAAAAAAAATGATCATGATTAATAACTATATATATATCAACAAGAAAAAAGTGGCACAACTGCAAACTTGCTGGTATAACATAGTCCCAAAAGAGTCCGAATACTGAGCATGCTTTTGTTGTCATTGTTGGTGTGCTACTGCCATGGGAAAATTCTTGTTTAAGTAGGAGTCTAAAAGTCTATTTATTCCTCATGCATAACTGCATAAATCACATCACTTTTTAGTGCAATGCTTGTTATAGTAATATAATTTCACATTGTCTAATCATGAAATCATAACAACAGATAATGGCAATGAAGAACTGAAGACAGCAGGTTTAAGTGCTTAAACATCATGATACCCAAAGACAGGAGCATGGCAGTAGCTCTGTGGAATGTCACAGTTTTACAAGAACAATACTGTATATTTAAAGGTTAACAGCACGTTTAGCATTCCAACAGTGTTGTCATTCAGCAAACATCATTAAAAAAAGAGAAAAATGAGAAGGAAAAAAAAGGAAAGGAATCCAAAACAGAAACAAGGAAAGGAAAGGAAGAACCCCAAAAAACATCATAGTGAGCTATAGCCATCAAATCAGCACTATGTACAACCTTTGGAAAGAAAGATATCTAGAAAAAAATAATTACAAGTATCATTTTTGGAAAGCTGACAAACTACACAGGACAACATTTACAATGGGGCTGATATGTGCATGTGTGCAAACCTAGTAGATAAATACCATGATAAAAGCATGAAGGTGCTGCCCTGCTGGACAGCATTAAAAGGAAATGCACTTCTCTGCATTTAACCGCTGCCCAGCATCTTTGTTGCACGCTGGTTGGCTTCATCAATCCTGGTTTTGTTGGAATCAGCCTGGGGAAACACAGAGGAAAGAGAGGGATGAGTACAGGAAAGAAAGAGAGTATGAGAGAAAAAAGAGTACCGGGAAGAATGACAGTGCTTTGTGGGTAGTTCCATGACTTTAGCTAGGTCACAGAAAAATGAAACTTGAAAATACTTGAGAGCTGCTCTTTATAGTGGTATGAGGGACCCAAAAGAAGATTACAGATTTTCTAGTTTTACTTCCTGTAGCCTTCAAGCAGAGCTTTCTGTTTGTGGTCAGCTGCACTGAACTCCTGTAAATGCTGTGCCAGATCTGTAGCTGGTGCTGTCGATAGCACTGGTGGTACTGATGGTAATGGATGACAGCATGAGGACTGGTGGTGTGCATCTGCATTTTGCTGGGGAAAACCTTTAGAGCCCTCTGAGATTCAGTGGACCCAGACTGTGGTCTAACTTAGATCATCAGGTACTAGCCAAAATTAAAATTTTGGTCGGTGTAGAGACTCCCGGAGCAGAGAAGCTGGATCATCTGATGTAGGGAATGCTGATAAAGATAAATTTCTTTGAAAAGATCAGCCTGGATATCTTTGCTTTGCATGTGAATGGAAGGGAATAGGTGAGAGGAATGCCAGTACTCCAAAGTTCACCAATGTGGTTGCAAGAGAGAGTAGCCTCTTTCATTGGGCAGCAGCATAAACAGGAGTTGAGAAAAGGCAGGGATTCTACTGTGATTTGAAGCAATCAAACTGCAATTTAGTCCAGCATAGACTGAGCCATTAACTGCACTGTTTTCCCTGGGGTAACACCTGCCATGATTATAAAATGCCATGAATAAAATGGCACCACCTGGGAGGTTGGGGAGTTCTCTCTGAGTGGGAAGACACTTGGGCCATGACTTTCTGTAGCTCTGCAGAAGTTCATTTTGGAGACTAAAGACACTGTTTTAGCTGAGAAAAACTGGCAAAACTCCACTCAACCCCACATTGCCATGCCAACTTTTTCTAGCAGAGGGACTATATAGAAAATGGTTTCAATTTTTAAAACCAGACCTGTGGGAAAGGTGAGAATTGTGTTGCTGCTTTAAAAGCATAGGCTCCCATAGCAAACTCTTTCTGTGGTTTGATGGCTGCATTTTGTTAGCTTTGATGATTGTTCCCACATCTCTGGGGTGTATCCAAATTGTACAGATTTATTTTAAATCTTCAATTTACAATGATAGAATGGTGAAGCAACTTTCCCACATGCATTTAAGAATCCTTTAAGAATGTTTATGCTCATGTGCAATAAATCTTTCTGAAATGTCTTGGCTTTTCTCAGTAATTGTTTTGGAAAATGCTTAGTGTATTCTTAGTGCAGTAGCACGTGCCAGCTCCTCAACAAGCATAAATCAGCAAAACTACTCATTACAAGCCACACTCCTTTATTTTAGCCATGAATTTGACCTTGTTTACCACAGCACAATTTTGTGTGCTTTAGCCAAAAGGCCACCTAAAAAGTTAATGGGTTTGGAAGCAGTTGCCTTTGTCATGAAATGAGTGAATATTCATTGAACAGTGATGAAACATCGTGCTCCTGTGTCTGGTGGATGATGTTGCATTGGAGGCAGTGGGATTCTTTGTGCTGACCTTCCCACTTAGGTCAAGACAGAGTGATTTGAGACCCCTCTACTTTCCTCCCAGCCTCCTATTTATGGTAGATTTTAGGGGCAAGCCCTTTTGGTGATGGTGCTATTTGACCTACTCATCACACTGTCGTTTCTGGTTTTGTCCCTTTCTCTCAGATCTGAGGAAAGGATAAAGAAAGCCTTTTATTCATTGCTGTCCTGGTTACTGTGGATAGATCAGATTACATGGCTGCATTATGAGGTTGCTCTGGTTTGGGTGCATGCATCCAGTATAACATAAATCCTTTAGGAGCATTTATGATGCATCCCAGGGTACTTTGGCTTAGCTTTGTGATGCACCCCAACTTTGCAAACTGTGCCAGCCAAGGGCACAGTTATGATCTTTCTAATGATCATAACTGACCCAAAGCACAGTGCTCCAGCTGGTCAGGAAAACAACCCTGGCACTGCTGTGAGGGGGACAAGGGTCTGTTGCCATATTTCATTGCAGACTGGGTGTGTATGCAACTGAGGTTTCACTGTTATCCAGCTAACCATTATTTCTGTCTTTTATAGAGGGTTTTACTAACACATTGTGTTCCTTTTTCTAGTACCTCATTACTGTATGTCCTTACTCTGAGAAATTTGGCTTATTTTTCACTAAGACTGAAGACTGTCTTATTTTTGTGCTGCTCTCATGACGACTCCTCTGTGTACGATGCAAATCCATCTTTCACAAATGTGTCACTGTTCCTTAGCCAAGGGCCCTGGGTGATTTTATGAATGCATTAGCTGCCAATGTTATTTTGCCATTGCTGTACAAAATGCCAAAGTCTGTGAGAAGACCACAAAGCTGTGGAAGGCTGGTCCTTCAGCTCACTGCTCTCAGCATGCACTGTTAGAGGTTTGGCCCATGTGCTTTATGTGCACAGAGGGCCTGGTCAATGTTTTCAAAATTCAGATGTTTGCAAGCCTGAGCTGGTAGGAGAACAGTAACTTGTTGGGCTTGCTGTATTTTGGGATAGGATCCTGCAGGCACGGGTAGGATGCCACTGATTTCCAAACACAGGGCACGTCTTCTGCCACTGTGACATGAGCAGGGGAGGGGAGAACACAAAAGTGCACGTCCTCATTGCTTTGAGAAAATAATGTATGTCATAGGCTTCCTAGTTAAAGGTACTTACGGTGTAGGCTGTATAAACTCCCTGTCCCTTCTCAAAGTATAGAGTGATGTGTTGCTTTCTAGTTCTTTGCATATGAATAGCAGCAGTAAATCCTTTCCTCGATGCTCCTCCTTTTCACAGAAATATGAAATGGTGCATAATGGCATCCCAGTAATACTGTGCATTTTCCAGCACAGTCAAACATATGCAGATTTCTAAAGCAAGACTTTTGACCAACACCAAGCCACGAGGAGGCTGCCTCTCTGTCAGGGATGATCTTCCCAGCCTTCAGACAATGTATACTTCACCCAGTTCTCTCTGGAATCTGCCTCCAGTAAGGAAAGCTCTTGGAGTGAATCCCTCAGTGCAGTATTTCCCTTAATTTTTATTACTAGGCTCTGATACAGTTAACTGACACGAAAAACAGGCATGGGCATCCTGCTTGTTTGAGGAGGCGTGCATGTGTAAGAAGGCTCAAGAGCACCAGCTCTACCACTTGAGGTCAGAATTAACTCTAAGCACCACATGTAAGTCCGTGGGTTAGCTCCTCAGGTTGCATAAATCTCAACGGAAGCGGAGCATTGTGTTGGTTTTACACCAGATGAAGATCTAGCCTCTTACATCACTTCAGCCTGCCTGTGCCTGGAGCTATGCCAGTACCAATGCAGATGGCCTGCAGATCTTGGGATCTCAGGATGGCAGTGAGCTCCCAGCCAGGCTTGGAGGGGGCTGCTCTCTGCTTCAGAAATCTGCAGTGCAGGTCTGGCGCTGGAACAGTGCTCTCTGCCTTATTACATGGTGATTCTGCAGAGCTAATGCTGAGCTTTTGTATTCTACTGGGGCTGTGTGGGGCCCAATTATGTATAAATATATATATGTGTGTATATATATATATAAATGTATGTATAAATATATATATGTGTATATATATGTGTATATATATATATATATATATATATATATATAAAGAGAGCAGAGGTAGATCTCTGTCCTAATGTTGTTACTAGCAGCACAACAAAACTGGCTGCACTGCTACTATATGGCAAAGATTTGGGATTTTATTAAATCCCCATCCTTCTTTGAGGACTGGTCCTCCAAGCAGGTGATCTAATCCTGAGCTGCTCATGGAGTTTCCGAGGAAGGAAAAGCCCAGGAGGATTTAAAACTTTCCAGGAAGTGCAAGGGTAGTCAGATCCAAACCCAAGGTTCAGCATAGCTCAAGGCACTTGTCCTTTTTCAGAGCTATTGAAGAAGGAGCCTTGATGTCTGCTAACGGGTCCCCTTGCAGCTGTGTGGCAAACTCAACAGCAAGGGTTCAACCCAGCCTGCACTGGAGATGCAGATTCACAGCAGTGAGCTCTGCTTTGGCCCAAGGATTTGGAGGGAGAAGAGAGGAGCTATTTCTATCCCTTGTCCTTTCCAGGCCAATTTCTCCCCTTGGAGAAGGGAAAACAGAGCCCCTCTTGGTGTCCTCACAGAAAAGGCAGCTCTTACCTTCTCCATGATCCTGTCAATCTGGCGGTTCTGTGTGTCGATCTCGTTGCCCATGTCCAAGGCCATGTGACGTAAGTTGCCAATGATGCCGCTGACCTGCTCCAGGTTCTCATCCATTTCATTTTCCCGGGCATCGTTTGTTACCCTGGGAAAAAAACCCCAATTCTTTAAAGCACAGACAGGAGACTCCCCCTAAAACCGGGATTCACCCAAAACCTCCACTGCATCCTCCATCGCTTGTCACCTGAGGAGCAGGCTGCTGTGCTCAGCTTTGAACAAAATAGATTCATGAGTAGATAACCAGAAAAATGTTACATGCTTATTTTTTGGGCATTGGGCTCAGTTGTCTGGGGTATCAGTGCTCTGTTTATACTGCTCGTGTCTCCTGTGGGTAGAGGTGTTGCTGTCTGAGCTTGCCTGTACCACATGCTGCACCCCTCTGCAGTGATCATCCTTCCCAAAAAATGAAAGGGTACTCCATTAACATTGTGTGTGGTTAGCATTCATGGGGGGTGCTGGAAGGTAGTGGAATTACAGTGATAGCAGCTCCCCTCCTTGGGCTGCAGAGAGCTAATGAGCACTGTCCAGTCCTTGTATGCTTGGGGTCACAGAGACAGCGGGGAAGAGGTGCTTCAGCTGTGAAAATCCTGACCTAGCATCCTATTTCATTAACTGCATTTCTGGTGAAAGACAGAAGCAGCTTCTCTCAGATTTACTGGCTTTAGTAAAGATCATTTATCTCTCATTCTTAGCACCATCTTGTGCAGTTGCTTTTTGGAAGGAAAAGCTTGTGCCTGAGCCAAGGCCCAGTTCAGCTCTCCAGTGACTGAAGAGGCAGGTGGTGACTGATGCTGGGAAAAGCAAGGTCCATGGGTGCTGCTCAGAAAATTCCTACTTTGAGCCTCTTATGCAGTTTGTGTTCATGTAGGTGCCCAAAGGGTGCTCCAGGCTGTTTGCAGAACAATCATGGTGCGGCGTAACTTCCTTCACTGCTATTTATTATCATGCCCCAGCCTTCATTTTGGTGAGGCTGCTATCCAGAAATTAAAAAAAAAAAAGTGAATGGCAGACCCATCAAACTTAAATGGCAACCCATCCCACGCTCCAGATTGCATGACAGCATTGTTTCTATCACACTGATTTCCCTTTATCACAGCAGCCAAAGAAATAAGTGGATAATAGTTTTTGGAAAGATAATTACTTATTAAACTAGTGTCCTTAATCTTCAGAGATCAAAGCTTTGCCTACTGGTATGCTGATAGCATTGTCTGCTAAATACATGCCCCATAAGCTCTGTAATCAGTAGGTACTTTGTGCTGGATCCCTGTGGGGCTGCCTTTAATGTAGCTGTGTGCATCAAACTGGCTTTGATTTGAGAGCTCAGGGATTCCCACTCTGTTCCTCCATAGCTGTGGCCTCCCAGCAGCTGAGGAATGGGACATCATTCCCCATGCAGTGAGGTTTTGAGGACACTCATGAGGAGGGAGGGGTGCACCTCTAGTTTAAAGTGTTCTTCAGGTTCTGAGCTTGGCTCGGTGCTTTGGCAGGAAGCCTGAGGCATTTTTGTTGTTGAAAAGAAAGGGAGGGCTGCTGGATGCTTTGGTACATCTTCTGGCAAGGATGGATAATGGGCAATACATGCCTTGAGACATAATGGCAATAAACTAGTGTTTATGTGACACTTCATTTCTGAGGCATTTGACAAGCGTCATTAGTGAGACCTGTGATAAGGCCCCCAGGACAAGTGCTCACACAGGGAGCTGGAGTGCTGAGGACAATGCTGGCTAGCCATGGCTGTCTGCACCCTCACAGTGCTGCTGTGAAATAAATAAACAGACTTCATTTCTAGTTTATTATTACCCAAATCTGGGTAGTCTCAAAAAGAAAGGTTTGGGCTTATGTTTTCAAGCATCTTCTGGTTCTCAGGACCAAGACCCTTCCTTCCAGGATTTCCAGCAAGGTCACCATCCTTTGCACTAGAGCTCAGGTGACCCTCAGGCCCAGGAGAAGTCCCTGGATGCAGTAAACCTTTAGGACGTGCCTTAGTCACCATCAACTTGAAACCGAGCACCACTTGGTGGAAAACCCTGGCTCCATCCCATTACCCAGCACCTCTGAAGGAGTTAATGAGCACCACAGAGCTCATGACCATATGGAAGCAATCTAAATATATCAGTGACAAGGAGAGCAGAGAGAAAACAGTGGATAAAAAGGCTCACCTGCGGATAAAGCCACCACTGATGGCCATCTGCTCCCGTTCATCTACGACACGTGCAGGCTGGCTGGCTACAACACCATCCTGATTATTGCCCCAGGCCTTTTTGTAAGCATCGCTTGATTTAAGCCTATGCGAGAAAGATGATGAGTAACAAAGCTCCAAGTGCACAAGGACAAATGCAAAACTCTTTACCTCTCCAAGCTAAAAGCTGAATCAAGCACATGAGTTTTCAGATAGAGGGTCATTGTTTATATACCGATATATCATAACCCTGAATAAAAGGAGGGGGTGGGTTTCTTGCTTATTTTTTACTTTACTGCCACAACAGTGATGGTCAGAGGTTTAGTTTCCAATAGGGTGAATTGCAGTTGTCAGGTCTACAACATTGCACACAGGATTTTGGATGTTGACTTAGTTTCCAGAATGAAGGAAAATTAAAAAAAGAAAAAAAGAAAAAAAGAAAAAAAAAAAAGGAAAAAGAAGAGAAGAAATACAGATAAGTAGAAAACATTGTTTCATTTCAGTGACACATGTTTTGACATCAAACACAGAGGACGTACTGGCAGACAGACATAAAAACAGAACTGCCAAGTATAGTGTGTACATCACATCACAGCAACACACCCTCTTAGAGAAAAACAGATTTGGCTACAATTTAACTTTTTGCTATGCAGAATATTTGGCTTCTGATGATATTTTTTCAATATGTATGTGGCATAATAGGCATTAAAAGCCACTGACCTTTCCCAAGGTGATTTGGGGATGATTTTATCATAGGGTTCATTAGATTTTTCAAATAATATATCGGTACTTGAAAATAGTAATCATACATCGACAGTTGATGTACAAACCTTTGTCCACAGAGACAAAAAGTAAAATAGGCAGAAGTGAAATGAGTGCAGAAGAAAATAAAAGATACAAGCAATCTAGCATCAGAAAGGGAAATTTTTCTACGTTTTTCTTCATGCACCAGCTACAGGCATGAATAAGAAGTAAAGCATTCTCACTAAGCACAGTTGCCCCAATAGTTCATCATACCCTCAATGCATCAGCAGTAACAGCCTTCACAATAAGCAAGACACAGGCAAAAAAGGATCATCACTTCCTTCAGGACTTTTAAACCACAGGACTTCAAAAATAGCCTGGCAACTTGTTATATTTGTATTTTGTGGCAGTTACATTAACCTGCAGAGAGCCATTTTTGACTGAGATGCCGTGGATAGAAAATTGAAATTCAGGCACTCCTAGAGTGGAAAATTGACATGTGCAGCCTATTTAGGGCTGTTGTCATTGGGGTCAGCAGACAAATTGAGCATTTAACAGGGGAATGTAAGGATTTGGGGTCCACAGGTATATGTTTGTGATTTTATTCTGGAAATGGGTCTGTTTCCAACAAAACCACTGGGAGCTGCAAATCTCTGTGGTTTCCCTGTTCCCTGGTCAGGCCCAATCAGTCCTATAAACAGCCCTGTGGCTTGAATTTTGGGGAAGGAACTGAACGTGCTTCTGGGAGATTTGGGAGAGGACATGACAAACCCATCTCTGGTGTCATGTTCTCTCCATGCCCCCCAAAGCAGCTCAGTTTTAAATGAGTTTGAAGATGTGTTGTATGATCCAATATAGAATTAAAATATAGATTAAAAGAGGATCTTTCCTACTCATCTGTTCTGTTGCTTATTTCCTATTAAAGTTTGTGAAGACTTAAAAACATGATGGTTGGCTTGTTTCATTTTAGTTCTCTGAAACTATACATCAGCTTTGGCATTTCTAAAATGCCTGAAAGTAATTCTCTTGCTGCAGATACATTTACAGGGTTTTGCCTGTTCTTTGGACCTATGCAACTTTGTCAGTGAGACAGTTTCTGTGTTTGAGGTAAATGACTTTATACACCCAGAATCTGATCTCTTGTGGACTTCCAATTAAAGTCAACAGGTGGAGCCTGGATCTGCTCATGATAATAGGAGTTGTCCTTTTGAATGCAACCTGGTAAAAGTTCCATGCTGTGGGCATTTTCGATCTCCTTAGAATGTAGGATCAAGCTTTACATATTTTTAAGGCTCAGAGAACTGTACTTTCACTGTATATCACGGTAGAGTTACATGTGAAGTGGATAATCTTTTTATAAATATATGCCATTAATCTCCCACCAGCCACAAGAGCTTTAGGGGGATCATGGTGGTTCTGATGCCCAGAACTGTATGGATTTCTCTCTCTCCCACTCCACTCCTCAGAACATCACCTTATCTGTACCAGGGGGGTCCTAGCTTAGTGACTCAGGGAACAGTCTCTAAAACCATTCTTCATCCATCCTCTGAGCATTGGTTAGCAATGCTGCTCTCTGAAATATGACTCCAGACTGATAGGGTCAGAATGGCTTGGAGAAGGGAAGAGGCCCCTTCACAAATTCATGTCCCCTCCATCTCCTGTAGAATCATTCTGTTCTTGCAGCATGACGCTGCAGCCATAGTGAAGTGCCAAATGTTTTAGTGCCACGTGCCAGGTGCTAATCCCACTGCTGTCACATGTCTGGCTGACAGTTCTGAGTTTTACAGCTCCTACAGTGTGGGAGATGTGAAGTTTCTGCTGCAGCTCTTGTGCACCAGCTCCTCTGGTGCAGGACAGCAAGGGCTACGGCCTGTCAGAGCTCACAGTGCTTGTAGAAGAGGTGTATGCAGCCCTTCCCATTCCTCCTGCCCCCTCTCCCATTGCACAGCAAGGCTATAATCATTCTGGGCAAAATGTTTACCTCAAAAAAGTGTTCCGGGCTTGGTACACAGAAGTAAAATACCTGAGGCGGTATCTGCATTGTGTCCCAAGGGAATTAACTTCAAAATAAATGTGACTGATAAGGCAAAACTCTAGCCCTGCACTTCTGATTTTTGGCAAAATACCCCATGAACTCTATGACAGCTCTCTTTCTTTTTTTTCTTGATAACTGGGGAAGGATCAGGCTTTGGCTGTGAA
The DNA here is from genome assembly GCF_035770615.1 of Melospiza melodia melodia. Lineage (NCBI taxonomy): Eukaryota > Metazoa > Chordata > Aves > Passeriformes > Passerellidae > Melospiza > Melospiza melodia. The sequence continues at coordinate 116,837,725 of NC_086196.1, read as the reverse complement.
CAAATTTCACGTAGAAAGGGAATTTAATACTACAGCAACACTTCTCTCTGCTTTGTCTCCTGCACGATATGTGGCCAACCATTTAGGAATGTTTTCACTGCAACCTAGTTTCATGCCTACTCACTGCATGCTGGATTTGCCATTCCTCAAGGACTTTGGGTTGGTCCCCAGTTTCCTACACCCACATAACCGCACATCACATTTTCATTTGGCATTTAAAACAAGCTTGGCATTACTTGGAGGACGGTTTCGTTCAAGTGTGATGGCATGCAAGCAAATTCAATGCATTTCAACATTTCTGCTTAGTGTACGTGCTACCCAAATGAAAGAAATTTGGCTTGTTGAGGTTTTGTCAAATTTTTTGCCTGTGGCAGGATGAAAACCATTTCAAGTTGGGTTCCAATCATGAAACGTCACATCTCTTTCAAGATCTCATCAAGGACTATTTCTGCTGAACAACAAAAAAAGCTCTGATTTTCATCCACAATTTGGAACAATGTTTAGTAAGACCTCTTCTGCATTTGTTCAGCTCTTTTGTTTATGAAACTTGTTTGTGAAAATAAGTTTCAAAATTTAGAGTGTCCAGGAATAAGGTAGCCCCAAATGTTTTTGTCCGCTGGAAAATGGACTCAGTACCACTCAGTACACTTTGTGTAAAATGTTGAAACTTTTACCATTAAAAGGTGTTAACAGTGAAGCTTTCACTGCAGTATGCCTGATTTTAATGCATCTACAGTAATTCCCAGTCAGTTGTCTATGCTATGAAATGAATGCATTTGAACCAGAATCGTTCTTTCTGCATGCCACATGCTCATCCTGTCCATGTGCCTAGCAAGGATGAGCTTCACAAGGCCTTTGGGATCAGCCTTAAGTGCTCAAAGAGATGAGGCAGGCAGCACCTACTTGTTACATGGACAGACACAAAGACCACAGAATTTTCCTAGGTCCGTCAAATTCTTTTCTGCTTCTTTCATGTCCTTATTGATTTGGTCCATTCCCTCTTCGATGCGTTCCAGTTGTTCTGATTAAACACAAGTATTTTATCCCCACAGAATGAAGCAGATGGAAAAGGACAAAGAAAAAAAAGACAAAAACTTCAGACATTCACTGTGACAAAAAACTGGACACCACATAGCAGAGCCGGTACCCAGTACCTACTTGTTACAAGGACATATGAAAAGGCCACAGCATTTCCCTAAATCTTTTAAATTTTTCTCGGCCTCCTTCATGTCTTGGTTGATATGGTTCATGCCTTCTTCAACACGATCGAGTTGTTCTGGTCAGGACAAAGGGATGACAGTGTGGAATGAATTGTATTTTTGTTTGTTTGATTTTGTCTTCAACAGAACATGAAAAATGACCATGTAGAACTGAGTTAATAATGACATTACAATGCATTAATCTGAGCTGATGCATTGCTGAAAGGATGTATGCTGCATTGGATGCTGAAGTTTTTTTTATTAGTATGGGAAGAGTAAAACAAAGGAGAAATTTATTTGAAATATATTAATATAAACAAGATGTAATGATGTAGAAAGGAAGGGTTATAAAGTTCAAGGTCCAGAAACATAATACAATACATCAACTTACTAAGACACAGTGACATCCAGGAGAAAGAAAGATAGTGTTATTATTTTGCATTATGTATGTTAATATTAGAGAAAAGAAGTCCTTCCATGGAAAACGCTTCTGTTACTTATGCTTACAAATGCCTCAGAATTAGGTGGGTTTGGGCAGCACAGCTGCTGTGGCTAGTGAGTGAGAGAGCTGGTAGTTAGTGGTAGTGCTAAATGGAGCAAGCTGTTAGGCCTTGTGTCCAGGGACCCTTTATTCCAGAGGCTAAGGAAACAGACCTGTCACTTTCACTGGTGCTGGATATTGATCTCTAGCCTGAGTGTGGCCTCAGGGCTGGTTTTCTTCCCCGTGTGGGTGCTGCAAATCAGGAGTAACCTCAGTGAGCAGGAACAACTGAAACCACTCTGGGATGCTCTCTGTGAGAGGGTCACCGGCTGTGGTGCTCCTTGTCTCTGGCCCCAAGGGACCTTATGGAAACAGGCATTGGGTGAACAGTCATGTCTTCAGTGGGGTCACTTATGCTTTGCTCCAGGACAAGTTAAGAAGCACCAGGCCCAAAACCCAACCAAATATAGACCCTAACTCTCTGCTGGCATTAAAACAAAATTTGTCCTATTTCCACCTAAGGCTGATGGGTTTTCTTAGTAACTTGGTTTTCTAAGTGACTTGGTCTTAATGTGTTAATTTTTTTCACTTTTAAAGCTGGGACAAATGTCCTAGAAGAACAGAATGCCATGACATAAAAGTATAGGAACAGGATTCTCCACTGAGGTAAACAGATATGGACCCAATTGGATCGAGTGTCTTGTGTGGAGTCTGCAGTAGGGACAGCATTTTAGATGGGATTTACATTTTACACCATTTGTTCCCAAAGGATAGATTCAGATACTACCCAGAATCAAAAAGGTACTTGGAGTGGCATTTCAATCCATTAAAAATTGTAACTGTACCTAACAAGGAAAAGTAAAGCAGTCCCGGTAAAATACAAACACATCCCTAGTCCCCATATGGAATAGAAAAACACTGAATTAGACTGTAGAGGAAGGAACTAAGAGCACTGGTTATAGAAGGAATTTAATGTCATCCCTGATGTTAACTGAGTCCTCTTCAGAAAAATAAAAGAGGAAGAAAATTTTAGAAGAAAAATCATATGCATATTGATGTCAGTAAAAAGCTCCTCTTAACTTCATTGAGAACATGAAGATGCCTAATTTCTTACTCGGGTTTTTAATAACAATTGAGGTTTAGCTTTTCAAAGCTTTCTGGGGGGTTTAGATGCCCATTTCCCATTAAAATTAATTTTATTTAATTAATTTTAATAGGAAACAGGGACCTCAGTCCTCGAGGGGCTAGAAAATCCTAGGCTAAATTATTCAAGCTGGAATAGTTCAAGTATTGAACTTGTACTCTTTGTTTAATTCTTGCATGACACTGGGCTTTGAGAAGGAGAGGTGCCATGTCAGTATAGTGAGATTCATCTGTCTTTCTGCTGTCAGTTCTCATTCTCCTCAGCTGGATGGGCCTCTCTCCTGGTCCCACAGGAGTTATTGTTCCCAAATCCAAGGATATATTTAGAGGATCAGAGTCACTTGGCAGTGCCCTCTAAAGGGGCACACACTGTGTAAGCAAAGGATTGGGAAACAGAGAAGGAAACCTGAGAGAGGGGCTGTACAAGATCAGCCAGGTAAACTGCTGAGCTGAGCCAGAAAAGCAAGGTTGGATTGTCTCAATGCACGTGTAATGCAGGCTTCAGCAGAAGCTTTGGTTGGTGTCCGTAGGCACAGATTGTCACTCTCATCAGAAATGTGAGTCTGTGGCAGAAGGGGACAGCCCTCCCTGTGCTCCTGCTCCGGGGCTGGGCAACGCTTGCTCTGGCTCTGGGGAGCAGCTGTGGCACTGTGAGCTGCCTTTGGTGCTGCTTCATGCAGTGTGATGCGATTTGCTGCACTTCTGTCTCAGGCTCCCAGCTCCTGCTTCCAAGCACTGCAGAGCCCCTTGGCAGCTAAGGAACGGCTGGACCCACATGTGCATTTTGACTCTGGGGAACATGGCAGGCATCTGATCTTTCTTCCACTGATTTTCCTGCTAGTGCTTCTCTAACCTGGTCTGTCCAGTAGCAAAAGCCGGGTTCACTCTGCATGGGTCAGTCCTAGATCTGGTGCCACTGGTAGCTCTCAGTGGAAGCAATTCTCCTTGCCCAGATGCACATTTTCTAAAGCCATGTATGTAACAGGTCCTTTTGAACTGTTTTTACCTGTTCTCTGTTCTGCCTCAATAAATGAGTGCTTATTGAACAGTATATTTGACATAACTCAAAGACTTCCATTTTAACTACAGTCCTCATTAGAAGCTTGTCTTTATTTATCCTACCTCAGGATTTGTGTTTGATGCCTGGACTATTGCTGAATAGGAAAGGGAGCCACAACTCATTTATCTTCTATTAAAGGAAACCTCATCATATAAAAAAACCCATGTCATATTTGCAGCCCAGAAGTCTAGACAGCTGGCTGCTGGTCCTAAAACCACTTGCTAGTTGTTAACATCGTGGGCTGGATTGTTAACTGGTTTGAGTCAGCATAGTTATGCTGGCTTTGTGGAGCCATGCCAATTTATACCTGTCAAAGATCTGGTCCCACAAGCAAGGAATTAGATTCATGAGTCTAACCACAATTATTGAGGCATAAATATTATAGTGGAATGAACTTAATGGGTTCACTCTGGATTTGTTTTGGTATAACTGCTATTAAACTGTGGCCCAGAATGAATCACTGGTAGGAAATCAGAAGGCAATCGAGAGGTTAATATAATGTCTGTTTCCATAGATCTTCCCTATTCCAACGTTCTGTGCTGTATTAAAGGTTTTAGGGAAGACAGTTTGTTGGCATACATTGCCATGAACCTACGCAAATTCACGCCTACAAGAGATAATGTCTTTTGTCTTCCATTTAGAGAAGCCCTTCAAGGTCAGAGTTTGAACATCTTTTGACAGTTTGTTGCAATATTATTTGAATAAGCTGCACCTATATGTTTATGTATGATATATGATATATACCTAAGAGAATTGATGTCTGGAAGCAGAATACACATCAGAAGTATATTTCATTGTGATTTCCTTCATTTTTTTCCCCCTCTGGAAAATGCTGCAACTCTTTTTGTATCTTGATGTCTGAGAATATCACTTTCATTTCAAGGTAGTGACCATAAATCTTCTTCCAGATCTCACAGCAAACAAATGCCTATCTTAAGGCACAAACGAATAGATTTTTACCTGTATCATTATACTTGTGAATTACTCCTGTAAAGTAACTGGGGGAACACAAGCTAGTCCTGTTAGTTTTATCATAGCATTGTGACCATTTGCCAGTGGGTTTTTGCCAGGATCTCCTGTACCATCCTGGCAATTCCCCATCCTGTGACTGATCTAGGGAAGTGGCTGGGGCAGGGAAGCTGTAGCAAGGGCATCTCTCAGCTGCTCCTGTGGTGTCTTGAGCAAAAAAAAAGCTGCAAAGCATCTTACAGGGGATTGGTAGCAAGACATGCACAGAGCAAGTGTGGTGTTGCTTCACCTTTGCATCCTCATCTATAATTTCTAATAAATATTCCTTGGCTGATGTCCAGGGTCTGGGGCCTGTGCTTGAATGTCAGCTAATGCCTGTGGAGGCTGGAACTTGCTCCTTTGCCTGGAGCATTGTGTAGCAAGCAATTCCCCCCAAGGTCAATTTTAATAAGAAAAAAAGGAAGAAAACACAAAGGACATTTTAAGAACACATGGCAATAATAATTGCATACAAGAGGGTTTAATTTGAGATTCAGCAGATTAACTATTTCCAATGCTAGGCCATCATCCCGTTTTCCATGAAGGAGAATCATACTGGAGTGTGGCCTGTGGGACAGCCTTTTCAGAGATCTGAGCTCTGACCTAGCTGTGCTCTGGAAGGCACTGCTGGGCACAGGCACCTGTGGAACAAAGCTGGAGGGGAGAGCTGCGAGCCCACGTGGAGCTCTGCTAAAAATAACAGGAGACAAAGGCACAACCTGCTTTGTGGGGCTTCATCTGTCTTCTGTTCTGTGCTACGATTTCAGCATAATTAATACTATCTTCCCTGGGAAAACTGCAGTAGCTGTTAGTCCCCTTTCATTTTGCTAATTAGCCATAACATACAAAACTGCCAAACCCACAGCTCCTGCAAAAGCAGTGGAGGTCAGCTCGCATGTGTGCCAGTGCTTTTGTTTGTGGGATTGCCCAGTTATTTCCAAGTTTTATCTCCTTTATAAGCTTGATCTGGAGTAAGATCTGATAGGTAGATTAATCTGCTCCCCATGTTCCCCAGCAATGCTGTTTGTGCATTCATGGTGCAAGGAGAAAATTCCAATTGCACTGACATTTTCTTTGTCTCTTATCAAAGTTGTGGCTATTCCTCTGTCTTGTCTTGGATGAAAAATTACTGCGCTACTGCTGTTGTTATTGGAAAAGTTTTTCCCCTGCACCTCATTTGGAATACAAGAACAAAATTCTTCTGTAATAAACTGCATGAGGACATCACCACACAAAAAATGTCCTTGAAGGTCCAAATCATTAACCCTGTTATGATGTCCAGCAATGGGAGTTTCCTATGGATGAACAGAGTTACCAGCCTGGAACCTTTTCTGTGTTAGCACTTCAGGTTTACCTTCATATCTTCACTTTGTACTACTAGTTTCAATTCTACTGTTTGCTTTTAGCCAAAATACATCCAGATATTAACATTTTTCTAAGTTAGCATGTTTTAAAAAGGCAGAGGAATTGCCATTGCTCAATAATCCTTTGCAGCATTTATTTTTCCATGTAAAATACAAGTATTTTAGTTTAAAGGGTTATATATATATATATATATATATATATATAATTAATTAAGGGAGCTTTACTCAAGGCCAGATTAAAAAAATGTAAGCATTATGGATGCACATGGTCTGGGAATGACTTTCTTAGTGATGGGTAAAAACCCAGCAAGGAAAATCTAAACTCCTGGCTCCTTCCTGTGGGCTCCCCAGGGGAAGAGCTGTGTTCCACTGGTTTGGGTGACAATACCGGACCCAAAAAATGGTTACTCTTGGTATTGCAGAGGGGCTACTCAGGTCCCCATTCTTCAGAGGACACTGGAAGAGCCTCTAGCTTTCATGGGAGTGCATCCTCTGTAACCTGCTGTGCAGCCAGCTGTGCTAAACCTTTGGGCAAGAGCAGCTATCCAGGCTGGCTTTCTTGTACAAATACCTGGCATTGGGAAATTACCTTGGCTTACTGCCTTTATGATCCCAGAGACTTCTGCTCACTGATACCAGAAAATAAGTTCTGCTTTGCACTATTTGGGTTGAATTGGCTCAGAAAGGTTTTTCCATGTAAGGTCTGTTTAACTTCAAAACAAGCAATTTTGTAAGGAAACCTAGAAATAGAGCTTCCAGCAAGTGCAGAGATTAGATCTTCTGCCTGCCGCCCACTGGAAAGATCAATGTCATGTTTTCTGTATATTTAACACCTAATAATCTTAAGTGACTTGTGCAGTCAGCTGCAAAGAGATCACATGGCAGTGTTAGCAAATGATTTCCTTAATCTGATAATCTGCTGAGACGTGCGTGAGCTGCACACATTGCACTAATTACAAAGGGTTCAAAGTCATCATTAGTGTATTTTGCCCAGTAGTGCAAGTCCTTTATCACTAAAATGAAATAAAAAAATAATTAGCAATTATTACACCTACATATGGTTAAATGGAGAAAATTAAACATTTAGCATAGTACAAGGCTACAATATTTTCAGGGTTGGTAACATTATTTGGCTGTTTCCCTTGAGAAACCCACACTGTATAGTCATAAGCTAAATTTAGTGAACCACTTAAGGCATGACCATAACCAATTTAAAGAGGCTTCAAGACCTTCTGAGTCTTTGCTGGAGGTATTGACTAACTGCATCTGTGACTGTACAACAAGCATTGCAGGTTTCACTCTCAACAAGGGTTTAATACTGAGCTCCCTGGACTCCAGGGAGATGAGTGTGTCCAGTCTCAGCTCCTTAGCTCACTCACATTGTCCTTCCTGTCATGGCTACAGAGTGAATCACTCAGAAAACTTCTGAATACAGGGCTTTATCAATAGTAGAATTCCAAAATAATAATTTAAAAACCCAACAAAATTCAGGATTAAAATAAAAAACTCCCTAGCAGTCTGTGGAAATAGAGCAGTTAAGGAACAGAAACATACATAGGAGCCACTAAAGTTTCTGGTACTCTGCCTGTGAATTACATTGCAAGACACACCCGGGTATTAACATACTTTCTTTGACAATATTTGTGATTTATTACAACCGTATAATCCACTGCTGAAACAAAACACATTATTTAGACAGGTGCCATATCTGTTTCAACATAAGTAATTTCTGGTTTTCTGTATTTGGTGATAGTTTTTCTACTGCCATTATTTTTTGAAGACAACTATATGTTCTCTGTGATATTTTTCTTGTCAAGACAAATCGATGTGACAAAATTTGGTTAGATTTTTTTTCCCTAAATGAGGCATATGGAGGGAAAGCAATGAGACATACATAAAAAAAAGCAAATAGAAGAAAAGACTTTCCATTTAGGTCCTGTTATTACTTTTCATTCATTATAGTGTCAGAGAGGCAGGGACATTAAAAGTGGAAAGGTCCTGTTGTGCTCTGCAGTCCATTTCCCAAGAATTCCATACCCTGGCTTATTATCATTGTCCAGGTTTGATGAGTAACGCAGCATTGCCTCTGCAGAAGACATTTCCTAATAATAATTGTGTGTCCTGCCCCATAGTAAATAATAACAAGGGCCTTTGGGGGGCTGGTCTGACAGAGAGTAGCAGAAATTTCTGCTCTGTTGATTTATTGAAGACACCATTTTCCTGGGGCTGTGGGTCTACGGCAAATGAAGACTTATTAGTTTGATTGAGAGGGAGAGAAGGCTACCTTTTCTTTGTAATATTATGAAGGGAAAAAATGTAATTTCCTGGAATGTATTGAATATATCAGGCTCTGTCTTGGTCATTGTCATCCGCAGACAGGTAGTGTTAAGTCTGAACCTCCTATATGGACAATTGTAATGAGCTGATTGTGGAATACCTTTTAAGGTTTAAATTCTGTCATTCTCACTGCCTCATTACTGTACAAAATGTAACTGACTCTTACACAAACTAAACCCATTTACCTTCTCTTGGGATGCATTTGTTGCATGTCTTTCACTTGTGATTTAAGTGGGAAAATTACTTAGCACCTGCATAAATAATGCTGGATTTTACACCTACAGAGGCAAATCTTCTCGTCATGTAGCTGGATCTTGACCCAAAGCTTGCTGAAATCAAATGGTGATTTGGTTGAGTTGAGCCTGCAGCTCTCTTTGACATTAATGGGAAGCAGATCAAAAGAAGTACAGACTTTTAGGCAGCTGTTGTACATTTTTCTCTGCTGGAGAACAAAGCTAAAGGCAAAGAGGTTTTGGGGTTCTCATGCACAACCACACGTATTTTCTGTCCCTTGTTTCCAGGGTTGCACACAGTCAGTACAGCACTTTAGAAAGGGTTATACTTCCTTACTGAAGCAATCTGAACTTACCTCCTTGCTCATCCAACATAACCAAAGTCCTGATACCAGCATCTTTACTCTACATCCCAATAGTGGTAGCAAGGTAAGGAGAGAGAGGGGGAGAAGAGAGAGAGAGAGAAAGAGAGATCAGTGAGGGAACACTCAGCCCTTGGTATGGGACATAGGAAGACACAAGAAAAACAGTGAAAGGAATGACAAGGGGCTGATGGCACAGTCCAAAGGCCTTATGTGCCTGGACACTGTGTGAGGAGCTAGGTACTCTCCATTGTACCATCCGTCCTTCTGGATTCACTGGGATACCCAACTTCTGCAAAAAGCACAAAGCCATGGACCTTGAGATTAAACCAACCAATTTACACAAGAGTAATCTCTAAAAAGAGAAGGCTCATCTCCAAGTCCAGGGAAGCAGGAGAGGGGAGGATGGGGGTGTTGATATTGTAGGTGGATGTGAATCTCACAGGGAAAACAGGTATGACACAAACATGTTTGGGAAGGTGGCACAGTGGTTTCTGCACAGCTCTTGCTGCTGACAGAAGTCAGAAAGCTTACCTACTTAGGAAATCCAGTTTAAAGCAGGCTAACATTTAATAGGATTACGCCATATTTTTTGGCTCAGTGATCTAATAGATATGGGTTTGAGCCAAGTTTTAATTCAGTCAACAGACACCTTTAGCATTAATGGACTTTGAATTGAGCTTGAAGGTAGGATTTTCAAAACACCTACACACTCAATCTGCCTCTGCTCCCGGAGCTTAGTGGGAATCTTACCACTGCCTTTGCTGGATACAGGGCTGGAGCAAAGCTGAGCCAGGGGTAGGGCACCTCTCACAAGAACAATTTTTATTATGTGTTATCATCACTCTGGGATGTGATCGGGTGTCTCTGGTTCCTGGGTGCTGTGGTGCTCAGCTAAACCACACATCAAATTATCTCCTTTTTAATTACAAAGGGGAAACCAGCTCCATTGTGCTTGGAGCAGTGATAACATCTGTGAATAATTAATGGCTTGAATGATCTTCAGACTGTTGCATGTCAATTACAGATGAAGTAAGTCCTCTGTGGCCTGACAGCTTGACAGCAGAGCTACCTGGACATGTGCACCAGTAATTTACTTGTTGCCATGAACAGAAAGTGATCCATGCTCCTGTGAAACAGATAAAGGTGGTGGTGGTGTCAATTTTGCAGAGGGCAGGGAGATGCCCACGGTTGCACAGCTACATCAGGAACAGAAAACTAAACTCCCGACTGACTCTCTTGCTTTTCACCACTCCTGGAGGCAAATCAAGGACCTCATGTTATCCTTCCTGCCAGCTGCCCTTCTCACTGCTCATCAGTTTTTGTGGGCGCAGCGAAGTGTCTGTGGCCATGAGCTGCCCTGCCCACGCTCACAGGGCCCTCCCAGGCTCCCACAGCCCACGCTGGCTCAGCCACAAGCCCAGCCCTGCCACGCTCAGGGCTGTTTGCTGGTGCAGCTGGTGCTGCTCTGCTGTGCTTCCAGAGGATCTGCTCGGCTCAAGAGGGACACGAGATACCTCTTGCTCTTCTCTGCTTCTCCCTGCACCCCCATTCATGTCTGCATTGTCTACATCACTGCGGAAACGGGGAAAAGCATCAGATGGGTGCAGGCTGGTTTGCTGTCTCTTTGTAAAAAGTCCCTGTGTGAGTTGCCAGATGTACAGAGAAGGCCTCCTGCTTCCCCCAGGTCTGCTGCACCCTGCTGCCCTCGGGTCAGCCATCTACCAGGAGCCCACTGCTGCTCTCTCTCCCTTCAAGTTCACTGTATTTACTTGAATCCCAGCCAGCATTCATTTTTGCAGCCTTTGAAACTTAGGGTGCGAGGCTTATCTTAGGTTTAGAATAAAGAAACCACCTTTAATTAGCTAATGTTTTCTGCGGGGCACTAAGCACCCTGTGTCTGCTAAGCACTGCCTGTACAATAATTTTTTATTGGATGTTTTTATACTCTTGGTAACCAGGGAATTCCCCCCCCCCCCCCAGATTTGTATGTATTTTAACAAACATGGAAACTCATGCAAACACTAGAAGGCTGCTTGGGTCCTGAGTCACCTTGTGTTTCAGTAAATAGGGTGCAGTCTGACATGGGACCTTTCCAAATACTAAGCTCCAAAAATTTTTGCTGAATCAAACATAGTTGGGCTAAGAAATATTTACTGCTCTTTAACCCTCTGACCTTATTTTCCTGCTGTATTTAACATCTAACCAAACCACCTTTATAGAGCTAAGATGTCCAGTGATCTGAACAAGACATGTGCTGGGAGATGAGCTCAGGAACTAGACCCTATGGTTTATATTTCACATCAAATCCTTATACAGAGCAAAAGAGGTGAAATTTTCTGTTCTTTACCTGATCATCAGTGCCATTTAATTTTATCAGGCAACACTGTATCTCTTGCAAACAGCCTGCCACAGCATTAACACAAATGTGAAAATATTAAAGGGTGTGCAATGAATAAACTTGTCTGCATCTGTGGTCTAATCCAAAGCATATTGAAGCTAATAAAGAGGTGGTGACTGAAAAGGATGAGATGTGATTCAGACATCAAGTGACAATCTCCTTCTGTTCCAAATTTCTATTAAGCATTAATTTACAGCTTTTCCCCAAAAAGAATTAAATGTGTAAAATCAATCAAAAAATAAATCATGTTTGTGCATTGAAAATAGGCCCAGACTTTTCTAAAAGCTCAGTATTTCCATTATGGCTGATATCTTAGATAACAGAAACCCAAACTTCTCTGTAAGACAGAACTGTTCCAAAAATGTGTTCATCATCCAGATGTCTGAGCAGGAGAGAAGCACTCTGTGTCTGATCCCCAGGGACAACAGACTGAGGCATCTCTGGAAAGTACAAGACCTCAGTTAAAGAAATCTAGGGGAAGAAATGTGTCCAACAAGAGTGTTCAGGGGGCAAACACAGGCACGTGAGTCTCAGTGGAGCAGGTGCCACCCGAGCTGGCTGTGGGGACAGTGTGTGACAGGGGGTGATGAAAGCTCTGCTGTCAAGTGCCAGTCCAGAAGGACAGGTTTCACAGCCTCTGCCTCTGAGTCCTTGGTTACAGACTCACATCACCATGGCCCAGTGACTGTGCTTGCCTCTGGCTGCTCCTGAGGGCTCAGGAAGTATTCCCACACACATCCAGTGCTCCCCAATATCAGTGATGGCCTGTGTGGGAAGCCATGAATTCATAGAACTAGTGGGGTCCATCATGTTATGAAATCATGTGCTCAATTCCCACCTTGGCCAGGATTAGAGTGTTTCTTCTCTCCTGTGCAGTGGAGGAATCTCTTCAGACCCTCCAGTCCTTGTAGAGGCAATCCTGTATTATTTTAGCAAAACAAGGGTTCTCAGAAAAGTGAAATGCTTAGGGTAGGTCAGGCCAGAGAGATGAGAAATGCATCTTTCACAGGACCCTAGAAAGTTCATAGACCACACGCCATTTTCATCCAACTCTTTAATCTGTAGCACCCATCTCTTTTGAGAACAACTTCTGACTCTCCTTGTCTTCTCATTGCACTTGAGAGGAGAATTTGGACTGCTGGATTTTGCCATGGCACAGCCAAACACTCACATTCTTGTCCGTTATAAGAAAATGGCACAGCAAGAATTGCTTATGTTGAGGCATTAAACTGGCAGCCCTGGAGTTCCTCTGTTTATCCATAATGTAGGTATTCTGCAGATGGTAAAATATATAATATATAAAATAATTTTGCGCATGAGATGACCCTTCAGGGCAGGAGGCCAACACTTCCGACTTAAAAATGTATCACATTAGGTGAAACAGACCCCATACATTTCAGGAAAGTTTATGTCCTTCAATCTTTCAGCCAGGCTCTAATGCTTGAATAAAAGCAAATGAACAAGCAGTACTGGTTTGGGTTCTGCGCCATTTATATGAAGCACATGCCCAGGTTCTCCATTTGGTCACTGGCAGAGCTATTAATCAAAGAAACAGAATATATGATTTTAAATCTTCGGGCTTAATACAACTCATAGATACTTTAGTCTGTCAGTGCTACAGTGAAGCCTGGTTAACAGCATTACTGGGAACCCTTTTGGAGGCTTTAATAGACATTATTCTTAGTCTTCTGTAACAGCTTTTAAAAATTTTTTGGTTGCTTTTGCTTTGGGTTTTTTGTTTGTTTGTTTGTTTGGGATTTTTTGTAAGGGTTTCACTGAAAGCATGTCAGCAACAAAATGTTCACTAAAATTTGCCCAGCACATTGGAGGGGAATTGCATTGCTGTATCATTTCTTGTTATTGCTGCTACAGAACCTAATTTCCCAAGATGGAAATAAAAGTGAGAAGACAATTGGACTGACTTCTCAAAGGGCTCATCAGTCCCTCCAGAAACACAGTGTGTTGGGTCCTATCCTACCCAAGGCAGCTACTCAAATTTTGGTTTAGCCTGAGTGAAGATTTTCCTAATGCTGTAAGGGGATCCTGTATCAGATAGAGAATCCAAACTCTGGAAATCACTTTCCCTGCATTTCAGGAGGTATCCTGAAAGACAAATATACACTCTCAGTTATGTGAAGAACACATAAACTTCCACTTCGATGAAGAATTTTGCTTTAATCCAGAATTAGAGTTTGTTTTGAATAAATTAATACAGACAATTATGTACCAGGACAGGCTGACATTGCTAGCAGTTCCCACAGACACTAAAGAGAACTGTCAACACCCTAAAGACAAAAATGTGGTCAAAGAAACATTTTTTAGTCATCCGTAGCAATGAATTTGCTCAGCTCCTGCTCCAGGTTCCCTGTCACGCTGTTAACGCTCCGATGTCTCCCTGATTAAAGAGGCACACGCTGCTGCTCTGCCTGGTAAGGCACATCCCAGCCCACGTGAATCTGCTATCCCCCTGGCTAGCACACACCAAGGGGGCCAATCCTGCCCTGGAGGAAGAGAGGCCAGAATTGTGGATCACATTCCCTCATGCCAGATATGTGCAATTACACTGGTTAAAACACTTTTCTGAGGAGAATGCTTCCAATAGTTCAGTATTTCCAATAGGTTTAATGATATCAAAGGTAAATTTCAAATCAGCTTTGACAAGGTTTGGGCCAAACTCTAAATTAATAGAGCACTTTTTCTTCTGTTTTTTTCAGACTAAGAAGCATTTGGCTGTGATAATAAATGTCAGGGTACCCTCACAGGTGGTAAATTGGCATTCTGTGTGTTCAGTATCCTGCATAGGGCAGCGCCAGTTATCAAACATTTATAGCTCAGCATTTCACCTTCGATACTTCACTCTCATCTCACATGAGAGAAGACAGTCCTGTCTGGATTTAAATGTACAAAACAGCCCTTTTGTCTGTACAATCCTAAGTGCTTTCTTCTGAGCTTTTACCACTACTGATCTTGTTATTTTTTCCTTGCTGCTTCATAGCTACAACACATCTTTTTTTCCCCTATACTACCACAACTGATTTTCCTTAAAGGCCATGATAGTGGCACTGGGAGATGGGAGCAAAATCCCAGCTTTTCTCCCTGCATGTGATATTCTGCATTGCATAATGTTGCCTCAGAGAAAAAAAGCTTGAACATAAAAAGAAGGTCAGCTACAAACTGTATTTAGTCTCACTTGTTCTGCCTCACTTCATTTTTATTTTATGTTTTGGCCCAAACATTGCAGAGCATCATCATAAAATACAGGTATTGATAGCACTGAGTGGCTCAAAAGCGCACTGGTCAGCGCAGATTAGCTGCACTGCCTGGACACAATGGGCACCATGGAGCAAACTGGGTTTTGGAATCTGCCATTCCAGTATGGAGCTGCCTTGAGGCAAAGCTGGGGCTGCTTTTGTAACACTTCTTGCCTCCCTTCTTGTGCCAGGACTGGAAAAATCAGCTTCTTGCAAAGCCGGCTTATAAAACCAAGAAACAATGACATCCTTGATTTTCCTTGCCCATGTTCCCTGAGAACAGCATTGGGGCTTAGTCTCCAAACTCTGAATTGTCTTCTGGGGCAAGCAGGACGTGTCCTCTGGGGACATGTCCCCAGGCTATGACCTGCAATTAAGTCTTACATGGCTATGGGGTTTCCTTGGATGGACAGCACTCTCCTGGCTCAAGGATGGAGTCCAGTCAGTCTGTTTATGCTGTATTTCCCCAGTATCAATCCATACAAATGTACACAGTAATAATGCTTAAACATGGAGGCATCCTTTTCCTAAGAAAAGAAGAACAGATCTGCTGTGTCAAGAGAACAGAGTAAAAAGAATTCTTTCTAGTATTTTCTATCTCTGTCTACTAGACAGGTTCTGCTAAGTGAGGAAGTCTAATTGGATTTTGGAGGATTATTGAATCAGAGCAGTGCAAGTTCAATTTCAAATACTCTCGCCATTTGTCTTTTCGGTATAAAATCTTTCACTCCCTAAATGCTGCATTTTTTTAAAAAGTACCTAGGAAAAGGGATTGGAATAACCAACCAGCTGTTTAGGCCTCAGAAGAATTTTAAAGGTCTCCTGTAGTCACATTAGTGAAAATAATATTCAGCTCATTTTAGAAGAACTCCCTTGACTACTCAGTGCTAGTTTTAGCAGCCTCTGTATTTGGACAGGAAGATATTGTGGCATCTGAATAAACGCCAGGTCCAGAGACGCCGAGCTCTTCCAAAGAGTGCTATAAATTCATTGGTAAATTCAGCAGTCCCAGTTCTCCTCCCACTTTGCCATTTGCTGTGATTTAGTACTGAAATTCCAGTGGCATTCACAATATGCTGGTTCAATATGTTAGGAAGACTCAGGCAGCGCACAGGCCGCACAGATACGGCTCAGGAGAGGCAGGGCTGATATTTACTGATGGCTTGGCCCCGCGCAAATCACTTCCCTTTCCTGCGCCTCTCCTTCCCACTCATCATCTGCCTTGTCTATTTAGATCCCAGGCATTTTGGGGCAGCAGGCTCTCCTGCCTTGTGCTGTGGGGGTACTCATATGAGCCTCTCTTCCTTGTTGTTGAGTAGATTTCAGCAGGAGCTGCATCCAGCACAGAGCTGACGTCAGTGGTGGTTAGGAATGGCATGTCCAGGGAACTGAGCAGCAAAAAGGGACAGATTGCTCGTGAGACAAGAGAGTGTTTTGGCTGCGAGGGGCCCTGATCTAGAGTGTTTGTGGAGGAGAAGGGATGCTCAGTGACCCATCTGTCTGTCTGTATGTGGAAATTTAATTTTGTCTCCACTGGACTCCATTGATCTTCACAGTGGTGATTGATTTCAAGGCCATAAAGCCTACGGCTGGGGTTGTTCTTGTTCCTGAACCAGACCTGATGTAATTTTCTTCCCGTGTCTCTACTGGAGACTCCTCTGGTTGTCAGGAGTACTGGGACTGTCAGTGCTGATGACCCTGATTAAAAATGTCACCAGCTCCAGCACCAGGGCTTGCATGGTGCCTGAAAATAATATGTCCTGTCAGGCAGCAGCAAAGTTTTCCATCACCTGATAGCTGAACACTCTAAACTAAACCGAGTTGAGATTTCCCAACTTTTCAACCCCTTTATTGTGGAGAAGGTGAAATACGGCCTGATTGAATTGTTTTTTTTCCCTCCAGGCAGGTATTAGCTGTGAGAACCAAGCCAGGATCCCCTTCCTTAGCACCATGGGAAATCAGAGAACTCCAAAGTGGTCAATCTAGGACATCTCATGAGCCTTGAAATCCTGATAAATATTTCAGAGATACACAAAGAAATAGCATTTAAATGCTGCACTGACCAATGTTCTATAAATAGCTGCAAGTGTTTATGGAGAGGGAAGTATTTAAAGCAGACTGGGAAAATGCATCAAGGACCCTTCTCACCTTCCCCTCTTGCAGCGTTATGCCAAGGATGTGAGAGTGGTCCTGGCACAAGGCTCCCAGAACTCTGCAGCAAACTCAGCCACTTGTCCCTGACTCCAGGTCACCTTCAGAGGCTGTTTCCTTCATTTATTTCCAGAATCCTGTCTCAATGCAGCCTCAGGTATGACCAAATCAGTGCCTTGGAAACCAGGGAACGATGTCTTGCACAGCCCTAGTGAGGGGTAGGGATGAGCAGGCACAGTGGCACGTAAAGCCATGGCCAGGCCCTAGCAATGTCAATTTAAACAAAGCCACTTCCAGAGTCAGGCTCTCCATCACTTCTGCTCACAACGGAAGTGAAATGAAATGCAAGTCCTTACCTCTTCAACAAGCTGCAGCATTCGGCGGGTGCTCTCAAGGGACTGAAAAAAAATAGGAAAAAGCACTGAGATTTGGCAAGTTACACTTTCCAGCGCTAATGTGCAGGCTCATGCTGACAGGATGTTTTCCCTGCACTCTTTCCCTCCTCTCCAAATCAGGGCATCAGCTGGGCACTGGTGATCTCTCCATCTCCAGCTCTGTGGATGGCTAATGCAGCACACCTCGAGGCAGCTGCAGTCTCCCCTTGTCTCCCCTTGCTCACACGCTGTGGCGGTGTTGCTCGGAACCACAGGTGTTCCACTTTAAAAATAACGTCTGTGGTTTTCAGCTATGACTCTTCAGAAACCTAATTGGTGACTTCCAACATTTAATAGGTTTGATAAATCGAAGGAATCCTCAGAAAATATTAAATTGCTGCCTTTTGCTCTGAGGACAGTCAAATTGATGCACAATCTAATTCCTAAACCAAACTCATGATCAATAAATTCCCTAATCTGGACTGAGCACAACATTAAATTTTACCCCAGCTCATTTCATTTCCAATTCCGCTTTCAGTGCAAAGCTGATGGAAAAGAGCTCTAGAAATCCTTTGTGGGATGAGCTCCTATTTCTGGCTGTGTGTTTCACACCAAGCCCAGCCCCAAGTTCCCAGTTTAGCTACTGGTCTCACTTCATCAGCGAGCTGGTCGGCACGCCGCTGCATCTCTTCCAACTCATTGCGCATATCCGCGTCTTCCGCCATTTTAGCTGTGGGGGTGTTTGGGGACGCTGCGGATCAGGATTTGCACTCAGCTGCTTTGTGAGCCTGGAAGACAGTGAAAGGAAGAGAAACAGTGCAGTTAGGAGCCATGTTTAAACATCAGTCCCACAAAAGCACTTTTATTACATCCCTGTCCTCACCCAAAATCTCATTCGGGATAGTAATTCCTATGTAGAGAGCAAATCCTTCCTTTTTTCTTAGCCTTTCAAATGCAATTCATACAGAAGCTGGACACTCAGGAGATGCTATCTGCTGCCAGAAACAATCTTGAAACCCATTCATTCTTCTTTAGAATTGAAAGGCTTAATGTGAAGAAGGTCAAGGTCAAGCTTCTGCCCCTCATGCCCTATGTTTCAGCTGCATTGCTTGGAGGGCTGGATGCTCAGCTAACACATTTGTAATTAAAGACTATGAAACTTCGCGTTATTTTCATTGGCTAATGACTTATCCACCATACTATAGCTCAGACTATGAAATAATATTTACAGCTAGACTGGGAGACGTCTACATGGGAGAACCCTTCATTTTGGGGGAAGTGACAGTAGGACCTAACTGGTATTTTCAACTTCTCCACAAAGTGGGTCAGATTCTGATCTTCGTTATCCCTCTTGATACAGAAGGACACCCCTGAGCTGGTCCTAACCAGAGGTTGGGATGCAGCCCATTAATCCTCAATTTGGTAGGGTTTCTTTTTTGTTACAAATTCAAGCTAGCTCTGATTAGTGAGCATGACTTGATTAAGAAAGGCGGGCCCTCCTACCATCTGTCAGGTCTTTATAACAACAACACTGGCTTATTTCTTTGCTTGATTCAAGCATGGCACATTGCAAATTACTGCTCACTGAATGTTAGATTTGTTCATTGCAGGAAAACCTAATTGCAGGTGCAGAGGAGGTGGGGAAGTTGTGGGAGACTGCAAGTAAACAGCCATAAAGCAGATGCCATCATGCTCAATTACAGAAAGAGGACAAAAGCAGCCCCTTTCAGCAAAGCTGCTCTAAAGAAGGCAGGATCCCGGGGGCTGTTTTCTGTCCTGTCTTTGCGATAAGTGCAGCCTTTATTAAACAAGATAAGTCAGGGCAGAGCTTGGCTCTAAAATTTTAGCAATAACAACTCTGTTAAAATAGAAGTTGCTACATATTGGAGATTAAACCATCCCTCTCTTTGATGGTGCTCTCCATAAGGACGTCAGGAGCATGAGCAGGTATAGCTGAGTGGCAGGGATATTTCCTGGATCACACCCTGTTTGCTTAGAAAGGTGTAAGGAAAGCAGACAGCTCCTTGCATTTCCTCTGCAGCTTCAGCAATAGATCTGCTGTTTTTCTTATCTGAGAGGGAATATGTGACCTTCATGCCTTCACATTAGCTGTGCCCTCACTCATGGTTGCTTTTCCTCTTTGAAGCTACAGCAGGAAGAAATCCATCTTGAGGAGTCAGCCCTGCAGCTATTGGCACGATATTCTACTTTCATCACTGCGCACATCGCCACATCCTTGTCAGAGGGAGGCTGGCATTTTGTGATGGGTCACACCATGTGTAGGAGCCTAAATATCTGCTGGAGAAGGAGGCCACCTGGTCCTGCCAGCTGCATGGTCACAGCAGTGTGAAGGACCAAGTTTAGGCAACTCATCTGCAAGCCCAGCTGTGCAAAGGCAGAGCTTAATTTCATGGCTAATACTCAGGCTGGTATCGGACACTTCAAGGATGCTCACAAAGAGCAGGAAATGAGCTTTACAAAAGCATGGTGCACTTGGATATTTAGGAGGAAAAGATAAACCGGGAACTGGTCTCTTCTGAAGGGCATGTGAAGGTGTGGGGATACTCTCAAGGCCACCCCAACCTTCCCACTCCGCTGCTGTGCTGGTGGTGCCCTTCACAGCACTCAGCTCCAGCGAAACACTGCTCCTGGCCAGCAAATGGAGCATGATCAGCCAGGATAAAAAGAAGTTATTTTGGTAAAGAACCATGCTCTAAACTCCCGTCCCACTTGGCTGGCTCTAGCACTGGCCACTGCTTCACAAATTGTGGTTTTTCCCCAGATTGAGGCATAACCCAGAACAGAAATATTTCTGGCATAGCCTCTCTACCAGAATACCAAGACTGAGTCTGTGGACCTAGTTTTTGAGCATCTGGTTAAAATATTCTCCTCTGCCTGGACCCCTGGCTACACTTGTGCTGGCAGAGGAGTAGCACTGAGCTTGAGCCTAAATCAGGACAATTTGTTTAGGGCTTTGGGACTGATCTAACTGGTAAACACGTATAGATGTTGATGGGCAGGAAAGTGGTTCTGCTCTGTGTCTGTTGGTATCATCTCACTAGCTGTAAAGTGGGAGGTGATGCATCAGTGAGAGGGTGGGATGCTAGCAGGGAATTTGGTTCATTTTCTAAGCATATCCAGTGTGAGCTGAATAATTACAGACCTGTAAGTGAGTGGAGCTGACATGAGGGCTTCTACTAACAACAGCAATTTATTTATTGACTGTTGGTCAGTCTCTGCAGATAAAAAAAAAATCACAGCAAATTCCATTCTCAGGTAGATTCCAGCCTGACTTTTGATGTTTTCCTTACATTTTTTTTTCTTTTTTTTGATCATGAGCCAGTGATGGTACTGGGTGGTGCAAAAATAAAAGGAAACAAATGTGGAGAGACTTTTACAGAAGCACAGAATGGTTTGGGTTGGAAAGGTCCTTAAAGATCATTTCATACCAGCCCCCTGCCATGGACAGGGACACCTTTCACTAGACCAGGTTGCTCAGAGCTCCATCCAACCAGGCCTTGAACACTTCCAGGGATGGGGCATCCACAACTTCTTTGGACAACCTGTTCCAGTGACTCACCATCCTCAGAGTCAAGAATTTCTTCCTAACGTTTAATCTGAACCTACTACCTGTCAGTTTGAAGCCACTGTCCCTTGTCCTGTCACTCCATGCTCTTGTGGGGTTGTTTTAGGTACCCTTCTTGGTTTGTTAGAGCCATCAGTTGGCATCTTAGTGACAGACGTGTCTTATTTTGCATCAAGCTAAAAAAAGTGTCAGAGCTTGTAAGCAGAGAGATGTTGCGCAGCAAGTGATCGAACTTGACAGGTTTATTGAGATTGTTTGGTATTTGTAAAGCACTTAGCATGGATTGAGAAATAGCAAAAAGCATTCTTCCAGACAAGTCATTTTACATCAAGTTTTAGTCATAAACAGAAGTGCCCCGCAGCTGTGCTGATTCAACTTTATTTAATAGAAAACCGTGCCCAAGAATCAATAAGGTTACTGATTTGCACACAGTGTGATAAACTACATATATTTTGTAGATGGCAGGGAATGAGTTTAAATTTTTTTTCAGATTTTGCAATTTATAATGTGGAATAGGACAAATTAGAGATAGGAGTTTCCTTGAAAACTCCTGTTTAGGCTGAAATGCCATTCCAGTGTCATGAATTTCCAACAACAGACCCTGTTATCAATAAAAATCCTGGTGACAGAAGAATTATGTTTTAAAGGGAATTATTGCTCTGAAGTACAAAGTAACAGCTCTCCCTCTATAGTGTTTCTTAGGCACACCTATAAAAAGCTGTTATTTAAAACTCCTGATGTTTTAAAACATTGAAAATTAACAATTGCAGGAATGGTCAAGGAAAGTTAAGCCATGATGAATTTGTTCTTACTGATACTAGACAGACTTTCAAAAGCAGAAGTTCTGGCTCAGGCCCACTCAAACCTGCACTTCTTTAAGTAGAACAGAAACAGGCCTAAGATAATATCAAGGACTTAGGGTAATAAATTCCTTGCAGAATTTATTTTTGTTACTAGTTGATATTTTCCATTCTGTTCTCATTGAAGTTAATTTGAACCAAGTGTCAAAATCCTACAATTATCTTAGGAATCTCTAATATAACTGGAATAAACTCCCTAAAGTGTACTCAGTACTTTTAACTTAAACTACATTTTATTTTATCTATGGTCCCTGCAGAGATGACAAATCAGAAAACCAAAGTAAGGATGTAATATGTTAAGCTCTTTCAATCTAAAAATTTGATTATAAAAAAAAAGGTTGCTACAGAAGTTACAGACCCTACATTCACTCAATTTGTGTTTGTATTTTTGGTAATGCTTATACAAATTCAGCCTCAAAATTTAACGTGGACCTTGGTTTTTCCATTTCGGAAAAGGAAATCCTCTGGGTTCACACACAAACATCCCCGGTGCTCTTTGAAAAGGAGAAAAAAGCCCAAAGCCTGCTACAAAATAGGGTGTACAGCATGTTCCAGGCTGCGCTCTGTGTCTCCTACACAATGCAAGCAACTGCAGGCACTCGGGTCATTTACATCCAGCTCCCTGCAGACAGTCTCGTCCCTTATGCCAGGGCTCATACAGAAGCACCACAGACAATGTTGGAGAGAAATATAGACTGCCTAATGGAAAGGCACTGCCTATTATGCTTTGAATTCTACATCTGCTGTCTCAGTAGTGCCAAGATGCAGTAAAGGATCCCTCAGCAAGAACGTTATATAATCTGTATGGAGTAATACTGAAGGCTCAGAGAGACCTATGTCTGTCCCCAGAGGAAGAGAGATACAGCGACTGACCTTTGAAAGCAAATATTTGCTTCACAGTGATATAAACACTTCATTGCAATAAATACAGGAAAATGAAAATGCTGTCATTTACTGGAGTGAAGGCAACACAGCAATAAAATGTTCTTTTTTTAAGCACTCTCTCTGTTATTAAAGGACACATCTACTCTTCCCATAGATATTTGTAGCCAGAAGATGACTGCATTGGCGTATTTTACTAAAAAAAGTCAGAATTGGGCAATCCCACTCCTTGTGCCTCTTTCTTGTAGGACTGAAAGCATTACCACAGTGTTGTGGTGTTTGTAGAACCACAGAAAACCCGAGGAGAGACTTTGAAGCAAGTGTCTCAGGATGGATGTTGGGCCATTTAAGGGTGGAATTTGGGTTGCTGCTACTGTCTGACTGTTGGTAGAAGAAGAAGAAGAAACACTGTCAAAGGGGGAGACGAAGGGGGTCATCCTTGCTCCCCAGTGTTTCCCCTCATTTGGCTTCCCAAGTGCCATCCAAAGGGTGTTCAGCCTCTATGGTGTCAGGCACAAGACAGCTCTGGGGATACTTAGGATCCTCCTGTCACAGGACACATCCTGTATCCTGCTGGACCTCCTCGACAGCTGGCACTGCCCAGGGAGCTCTCTATAGCTCCCCTGGCCAGCGCATTGGCCATGTCATCCACCACCTTCACAGGTCTTCCCTAAGGGGCTTCTGGCAGCTGGCTTATAGGAAATGCTCTGGCATTAACCCCAAAGCCCAAGAACAGCCTGATAACACCAGCAGGGAATGAAAGGACATGAAAAGTGTGAACCTGCTGCAAAAGCATGCTTAGGAACCATTCCCTGTGTGTGTTACTGACACCAGCAGCTCCCCCTGAAGCTGTGCTGAGGATGGAGTGTTGGAAGGCAGATCCCCACAGAAAGCCAGGAAAGCCACGTGTGTGCTGCCCACAGCCGGTGTGACAGGCAACAGCTGGTGAGAAATTGAGGGGAGTTGGGAATGGAGTTTTTATAGGTTGTGGGCTCTCAACAACAGCCCTCACAAGCTCCAGCTTCTCTGACTTCTGTCATCTCCATCTTCTTTGACACAGAGCTTACCAAAATTAATACTGTCTGTAACTAAACATGCCCTGCTTTTGCTCTTACTTTATTTTAACTGATCTGAAAGCACTTGGAGAGGAAATGAGATAATTTTGTAATGAAAAATCCTATTTAAACATTTGACACTGTGGCATAAAATGTAAAAATGAAAAATCAGTCGGAATTTTAATTTAGATTTAATTTCTAAATAGATTTGAAAGAAAGTCTTGTAGGAAGTCTGTTGTTCAATTCTCCAGCACCTATTGCATGGGTCCAATTTGTTCACAAGATTTTCAGCAAAGTTCTCATTTCCAAAGAAACAACTTTTAAACATTTGTGGTAGAGATTAAACCAAAAAGCTGGAGCACTGTTTCTGTAGGGTCTGTCAGCCTTTACCCAAGGCACAGACACCTCATCTTTCTCCTGCTGCAGTCTCGCAGCATTTTGCTTCAAGCCTTTGGGCCCACTTCCACAGCCCAGGCTGACAGAATATAGGGATAATAACCAATTTCACTCCAGATTCTTGCTTGATATTCAGCAAAGAGTAATGCCTACCAATGAGGGCTTGTCAGACAGTGACTTAGGACAAGACAGGCACTGAGATGTTGCAAAGATGAATTCAGGAGAGACAGGTAATTCCTAGTTTGTTCCTGTCTTCCTGCATCACCTTCAGCAATCATTTTACTCTCAGGGCTTGCTTGCCTTGCCTGCAGGCAGATCCCTGGAGCTGTGTGAGGTGCTGCAGGTGTTGGGTTTCCTGCTGCTGGCTCCATCCATCAGCACCATGCAGGTGTCCTGGATACCCTCTGATGGGACTGCTTCTCCAAGTCTAACAACTGAATCTGCCTCCCATCTCCACAACACAGATAAAACCCTTCTCTTCCTTCCTATCTTGCCCTTGTTTCGTCCTACTTGAATTGCAGGTGTTCCAGGGCATGGACCAGCGCCTTGCCTGGGCTCCAGGGCACCTGGGACTTTGGGATAAATGTTGGTGATTGTGCAGCCACATTGGCACCCCTGCCAGCCCCCCCAGTCCGAGTCAGGTGGGTGCTGTCCTGTCAGCTGGCAGACAACACGGCTGCTCCACCAGGCTCCACCAACACCCACCAGCTGCTCCACCAGCTCCCAAGCACAAAAACACAACACCGTGCGAGAGACAGCCATTTTGTAACAATGTCACCTCCGAGCAATAGAAACTTGACTTTCTATCCATTTTATTTCACTGCTAAAAGAAAACAAACTCTCGATGTGTTATCTCCTTGCAGTCATTTTTGCACCTATATACCCACACATTTTTCCTTTCTTTTTTTTTTTTTTTTTTTTTTTTTTTTTACTTTCCCACAGAAACAGCAAAACATCCAAGGCAAAAATGGTTCTTCTGTTCATCTGGCAGAGCAACCAGGCAGAGAGGGGCAGGGTGAAGAAAGAAGAAAGAAACCTTCTTAGGGGGAGTGGGCACCATATCTACTGGCAGCACCTGAGCAGAGACCTGAACAGAACAGGCTGCTGTGAATCAAATTCCCTGTTATTGCAGCTCCCTGTCTCATGTGGCGTCATTTATAATTTAACAAGCTATGTCCTATGAATCACTAAGCTTATTGTGTTCCCACTAATTCTAAGTCCACATCCTCACTTCTCCAGTACGTGGAAAACATTTTACTTCTAGCACAAATTGATTCCCAGCTAGGAAACAGCAGCTTGTTCCTGTGTTGATGTTGTCCTGTGGTTTAAATATTTTCTCTTCTTCCCTGCTCTCTCCTTCTCTCTCTCTGAGGTACAGAAACAAGACTTGTAACATTTCCCAGAATTTCTTATGATGTGAAAGATAAGATCTGTTAGTCCTTTCCTGGTAAGGCAGACTGTTTGTCATCCTACCAGCTCTTGGTTTTGCCAGTTCCATTTGAATTAGTCTTCTCTGGGAAAGGGTGGCTGGCATTTCACAGGGTATTTTTAATGAGGGTATGGGCTTTGCTGGAAGGGCTTAGTGCTTCCCTGTCTTTTCGGGAGATGCCTGCTCCAAAATATCCTACAACCTCACTTGCCATTGGCATAGCTGGATCTTGATGGCTCAGAACAAGAAATCCAGGTATTAGAAGAGAGGATTAAAGAAAACATCTTGACTTGTGAAAAGCTGTTTGCATTCTGAGGCCAGAATCTTGGAGAAAAAACTAAGGGCAGCTGCCTAGCTGGAGGATGAGATTTCTGACTGTGTCAGGATTTCCAGTAGAATTCAAACCCTAAATCCATTCAGGTCTTCAGAATATTCACTGGCCATCACTGCAGCAACAATGAGCAGTCAGCCTCTCTTCCATTTGATTCCAACCTGGCTTTCTTTATACTGCTCCTAAGCCACTAAATCTGATTAATGGCCAATTTTAGAAGCTAGTGGTGAAAGTCACGTCCCGTTTCAAGTTGGGGGAAGTGTCACCACTGCCATTAGTGGGGTCAGAATTGCAGGTGGAGCTACGAGCCAGTGACAGTGGTTTTGGGAGAGGCCAGCAGTGTGGGGGGGGGGGGGGCAGCTGTGAGTGTGCAAACACCAAACATAAATGCTTGCCATCTTAAATACTTTTCTGCCATATTTTTCTGGGGCTCTAACTTGCTCCCTTCTGCTTCTCTGAGATGGAATAGAAATATAAAATGGAAGTATTGCAAAATATTTATTGAAGGATTCAAGGCACAGCAAGGGATAAGAAAGCTGCTATTTTCCTGGGGCATTCCCACCAGGCTCCATGAGGCCTGCTGCATTTGCTGTTCCTAGGTTTGTAGAAAGAAACTGCTCCCTCTGCACAGTCTTCTCAAGAGTGCCAGAGCTCCTGGTCCAGCCTCCACTCCATATACACATCCAAACCTCTTCCAGATCTCCTGGCTTATGTTAACCATCACCCTCAGCATTCCAGCCCATAATGAGCTGTGGGTGAAGAGCCTCCTTCTGTGCCTCCAAACCAAGAGGAGCAGCCCCAGTGGCAACAGAGAAAGGGAGCTGAGCTTCTGCAAGAAAGCATTAAGTAGCAGTTGTTCACAAGACCTTGCTCCACATTGCCTCAACCTTTCCTACATCTCTCTGCCTCTGCAAAGTCAGCGCAAAACGTCAGAAGAGTTCCACGCTCTTGTATTACACACAGATCAAATCAACGGCAGCTAATGCAAACCAGCAGAGCTCATCCTCAAATTTCTCATCATGATCCAAGAAGGCAGCCTGACAACTGAAGAAAGACATTTTTAGGCTACATGCATGATGAAAAGGAAACCCACTAATTGAAGAAGGATTTTTTTAGGCTAAATGGATGATAGAAAGGAAACTTGCAAACTGGAGAAAGAATTTTTTTTAGGCTAAATGGATGATGAAAAAGGAACCCACAAACTGCAAAAAGGTATTTTTAGGCTAAATGGATGATAGAAAGGAAACCCACGAGTATTACAGTAGGAAAAGGGAGCACACTTGCGTTGGCCTGTCACAAACAGAGATAATTTCTGCCACAGTCTTTGTAAGTCTGCAAGTCAGGAGAAAATTTTGTGGTAACTTTATTTAATTTGAAAGAGATTTTTTAAAAGTTAAATTGAGCATAATAATGAATAACTTCACAGCTAAAACAGATGTGAAGTTCTTCATTCGTATGTTAAAAATTGGTGCTATCCCATCTTCGCTAGTCCTGATACTCCTAGGACTGGATGAAACAAGCTGTGAGTTTAAGTAGCACATTTACAGGCTTAGTGTGGAATGGTTGCTGATTGTGACAGAAGGGGAAAATGTGGAAAAGATTGGCAGTGACACAGTTAACCTCGTCAGCTTTGATTTCAAAGTGATAGACAGGAATAAGGTGTTCCCCCGATGGTTTGTTTGTTACGGGCTGTCAGCACACTCAGCTGGCATTTCACTTCTTTCTGCATGGTTTGCAGTTTGCAAGATTTCTCTGCAGCCCAGGACTCACACCTACCCCTGCCCCTGAGCTGTGTAACACCAGTAAGAGCCTTCAACAGAAATGAAAAAAATTCAATTAATGTAGCTCTTGCTAAATATAAACATTTTAATAGGCGAGCAAAATACACTGTGATCGTGAGGGCATCAGGAATGTAAATAGACAACATTTCCCCTCTTGACATGTATTTGTGGTAAACAAAGCTATTCATTATGTTTATAATACTCATCCTTCCATTTCTGCCTGGTGGTAAAAGCATTTCAAGCAGTGGGCTGATATATTTTTAGCAGAAATCTTCTTTAACTAAGTCGTCAGAGTCAAATCAGCAGCTGACAAAATATAAGCATTATGAAACTGGGCTGATGATGTTATTCGTAGAATTGGATTTTTAACGGAAGGATGATTTTTTTTTTCAGCTATGAGGGACAGCAAAAAGAGATATTTAAGAAATTATCTCATTGTCTTTGAGATTCTTGGATACCACTGATTATTCATGTTCTGTCTACCCAGCCTTCTGCTTGTTCTATCATACCGCATCTGAAGCAGGTAGCAAGAAGGAAGGGAACTTCCCAGCCTGGGCTGTTTTCCTTGTGCATGCAGCCGTCTGTGGTGAGGGCACTGCCACGTCAAGATGCAGCACCATCAGAAAATAGCAAAGGCACAAGAGGTTGCAGGCCTGAGTCAAAGCCCATCACCTCAAGGAACTGCTCTCCAAATGCGTCTCCTTCACCTCCCCACTATGGCCAGTGGGTTTTCTCTGGGGCAAAGGAGCTTTAAAAATGAACAAGCAAAACAAAAAGAAAAAGGCTGACCTTTCTGAGGGTGCCCTGAGTATCCCCCAAGGATGTCTCGTGCTTTGCCATGGTCTTGGCTCAGGGCTCACTTTCTGCCACTTCCTACCCCTGGCTCCTCTCTCCTCTACTTTGTGTCATGGTCTCTGCTAGGAACTTAAACTATGGATGCAGGATTTAAAGCTGAAGGAGAGTTCATGAACTTTGAAAAGCTTACTTCCTTTCAAAAGAAGAAATAGCTACAGCCATGTTATAAAAAGAAAGGACCCTATTTAGTTTATAACTACCCTCCTTCTCTGTTTGTACACAGGTGGCACACAGATAGACGTGTGAGTACATAAAATGCAGCAGGCACAATTTAAGGACACAGCAGAGTATCTTTTTGTAAAGGCAGTTTATGTAACAAAAAGGGCTGGGTACCCAATTTTAAACCATTAAACCTTTTACAAGTTTAAATTTTATTATTTCAAGGCTCTTTTACAGAGTCACGATAACAAAAATTCCTGCTGCTATTAAAAAGCTCATCTCTCTGAAGGGAAGCTGGATCCTTGACCAGTTCAGACCCATTCTCAAAATTCTGCAGTGCTGCAAATGCTGTTCAGAGAAGGGAGAAGATCTGGCTGCTTCCTTCACTGGGCCCAACTGGAAGATTAAATGGGAAAGTCCTTGGGTCATATCCACCATTCTCTACTGATGGATACTTGTATCAAAACCAATAAATTGGGAACAACCCGGTAAGGTGGATACAGTGGATGCTTACAATGCACTTACAGTTGTACAAGTCAGATATTGAAAGCATTGACATTTCGGGGCTAAGTAACAAGCTATATTAGCCACAGGAATGCATAATAGCAGCCCACAGGTATGCAAAACATTCACCTGTTTTCAAAGGCCACTGCTGCTTTCTGATTCACACCTACAACTAATTCCTGGCTGCTAGTCATTTTCCAGAATCAGCAATACAAATTCGAAGAAGGCCGATTAGAAAACTCCCTTTTTTCAGAAGTCCATTTCAGCCTTCATAGGATGATGAGAAAAACCCCAGCGCACTCCTCATGGAAGATTACCCAGACTTGCAGGCAAGGATTTAGCTGTACTAATACAAGAGCACAACTTCTACTCTTTTTTTTCTTTCTCCTTTCTTTTTTTATTGACCAATCAATTCAACAACAGGCTTGATAGTGCCTCAAGGGCATCGCTTTCAGCCATGTGATCAGCAGATTAACGGAGAGGCTGCAAAATCCTTTCCGCTCAAACTGTTTTAACAGAGGATCAAAATCTTTCTCTCTGCATGGGGATTTTTATTTAGTCAGTTCTTTTTATTGAGTTTGCACATGTTTGTGAAGGAATTAAGGCCTGTAAGGGCATGCAAGATGGTCTGGTTTGGCTGCTAGCCTTTTCCTTTCAGTTTTCCGGTTCCTTAAGGGAATGTTGTCCCTTCCCCGGTCCTACACTTGCATCATTAACCCTCATCAACCCACAGATGCTGGCCCTGAAAGGAAGGAATTGAAAACATTTTGAAAGAGCCTCCCTTGTCCTTGCTGCAGTTCTTGTTCTCACTAAGGGGGATGGATATGTTGAAACAGGCTGAGATACTATCTGCAGGGGAAAGATTTGGGAAATTCAGGAGCTGGGTAAATCCTGTGGGGTCACATGAGATTTATAGAGCTCTGCTGAACAGTAAAACAGGAGATTAAATTTGATCACAAAAATAAAATAAACAACAATTAACTGTTTCTTGGCCTCAGCAGTCCGGCTCCTGGGAAGCAGCTGTTTGCACCATAGAGGTACATAGGGGCTCCAGCTGAATTCCTTAATATTCAGTGCCCAGATTCCTGAGCTACAAACGTACAACTACTGCTGGTGGCAAGAGGGTGCATTCAGTGCTGTAGACATGAGGAAAACCGAATACAAAATACCCTGAAACAGAGCAGAAAACCAGGCTGCCTTATATCCCTCTAAGACATAATGCACACTGGAGCTGCAGAGATGGAGGATCAAATGTGAAGATCTGCACATAACATGGCTGAGAGTTTTTTTTGGCTCTAGCACAAAACCAGCCCCCTCACTCAGCTGCTGGATGATGAACCACAGCAGTGAGCTGGGACAAGAGCAATTCACATACTAACAACAAACCAGCAAGAATAAACTCAGCAAAAAAAAATAATAATAGCTGACATTTGACAGCAACGACAGTCTGGTCACAAACAAGTCACAGAATTCAGCACATAGAGGATTTTCCCAGAACTGTGCCTGGATATTCCCACACTTCTGCTGTCAATATCCTACAGCTCCAGATTTCAAGCAGAGTGTGTGCACACAGCTGAGGGCAGAGGGATTCTGCCTCACTGCCTGGCAATGAAAGCTCCAATTTTATTTGGATTTAAATCCCTAAACCTTTTTCTGCCTTTGTTGGGACCCACATGAGGTGACTCTGGGTCTTTAAGACCAGAGACTTTATACAAAGCCGTGCCAAAATGAAGGAATAAATGATTACTTGCAGTGGATGAATAGTGACAGTCAATCTGATTCTTCTAAATATTTAAACAGTGCTTGGTTTGCATCAGAAAAACAGGATTTGCCTTCCAATCTCCCCACCTTCATAAGACTCTCATTTATTTAGGTGCATGTGCATTCATTCACGTGAGCATCAATCCAGAGTTTCTGGGTGTCACTGCTTTGCCAGCCCTCTGTAGGAGAGCCCAGCTTGGCCCGAGACCCTTCAGCAGTGCTGCCCCCAGAGCATCGAGGGGACAGCTCACCCGGGCTGGGAGAGAGGACCACGGCTCACAGAGCTGCGACAAGGGCAGGAGTGAGGCAAGGACACGGGGCACAGCGTGTGGTGGCACCGAGCTGGCCCTGCACCCTGAGCACACCTGGCCCTGCACAGCCCGTGCACGGTGGAAATGTCTGAGCAGGAGGGACATCTTCCCCAAAGGTGTGTTCAGCAGCCCTAGGTGCCTTCTGGAGGTGTCCCACTGGGAGTTAGGGCTGGGATGCTGTGGAGCTTGTGAGTTCAGGCACCAGAAAATGCTCTGGCCCACAAGGTGTTTCTACATTCCTAAGTGGCCAAGCAGTCAGCGTTAAAGGGGAGGTGTCTCAGGTGCATGCTGCACCCAAGGGCTTTGCTGCAGCTGTTCAGTAAATGTGTCTCTCCTCTGAGACCCACCAGTAGAGAGCCATCTTTTCAGGTGAGGGTAGAAGAGCTCTGGTCTTTCAGTATCAGCCAAATTCCCTTGGTTTTTTCAGCTGATTTTAGTTTTGGAAAGCTTTCCCATCACTTCTACCCCTCCTGCAAATGTATGAGGGTTTTTAGAAATGGAAACATTTTGAAGACAAGAACAATACTTGCTAATGAAGTCATTTGTAAGTAAAATAAGTTCCAATCAAGAATATTGACGTGCTATACTATATATTTATAAATACTACTCCTGTAAGTAAAGACAGCAGGATAGGGCATGAACTTCATTTGAATGTAATCCAATTTAAATCTAAAGCAATCATTGTTTACTTGTGTATTTTATGTAATTTAAATTCCTGAAAAACCCATGGTTCTTCATTCTTGACCTAACAATAATGTGGGAACAATTCTGTGTCTAAAACAGAAATGGTTTTCTGTAAGCAACATTGCCCATTTCAGATATTTCAGACTGAACTGCTTTCACCATGCTGAAAATATTTTTCAATAAGTGAATAAAGGGAGGGAGATGATGCCTTCCTTCCTGAAGCCCCAGTGGCACATACAGCAGAAAATCTGTGTGGTGTAAGAGATCTTGGAGTGCAGCTGCTGTCTTCACACTTCACCCAAGGGTAGATTGGAAACCACAGATTTAAATGAAGTTACTCTTGTAAGCTTTGAAAATTCATCTAAGGAGCAGATCTCAAGGACATACAGTCTGGGCCCATCTGGTAGACTAAAACCCCTTGTTCAAGCAAATATATAAAAAACCCCACCCATTGTTGAGGGAAAGGGGGAATATTTGTGTCACTTACATCAGTTAATGGCTAAAGAAAGCTTTGTGACTGTACTTGAGCTCCTGTGAGCTGGGGGCCCTGTGGCTGACAGCCCAACTGCTGTCCAACAGCTTCCCAGGCTTAGCCCAGATGCAGAGTGCATGGGGCAAAGTCAGGCAGCACATCTGTGGCCACAGCCCCGGGCTCGCTGCTCTGCTGCTGAAACACCAGTGCTGGACTGAAAGGGCTGCGCCTCCAGCCGACCTTCAGCTGGAGAGAACAGGGCCAAGAGATTTATTTAAGGAGCCTGTGGGGGAACATGGTCTATTTTTAAAGAAAAAGAATCCATTTTGTGAGTTTATTACACTTTGGGCCTGGGTGGCTGCCAGAGAGAAGGGAGCGCTCCCCTCCTCAGAGGGATGCTGTGAGCCCTGATGTTTTCTGCCCGTCCTCACTGGGTTCCTGTGCTCCCGCAGCAGTGGGATGCCTTGCCCCCAATCCCCCATAAATCCTCCTTTCCCAGGGTGTCGCCTCCTTGCAGCGCCCCAGTTCCTGCAGAGCAGAGGGCACTGCAGTGTCTGCGGCGAGCCCTGCCGGAGCTCCCTGCCAGGCTGCCGCAGGATTTGCGGCTGCTGCAGTGTGTGCAGCCTTGTGCAGTGTGTGCAGCTGCTGCAGCATGTGCAGCCTTCTGCAGTGTGTACAGCTGCTGCAGCGTGTGCAGCCTTGTGCAGCGTGTGCAGCCTTGTGCAGTGTGTGCAGCTGCTGCAGCGTGTGCAGCCTTGTGCAGTGTGTGCAGCCTTGTGCAGTGTGTACAGCTGCTGCAGCGTGTGCAGCCTTGTGCAGCGTGTGCAGCCTTGTGCAGTGTGTGCAGCTGCTGCAGCGTGTGCAGCCTTGTGCAGTGTGTGCAGGTGCTGCAGTGTGTGCAGCCTTGTGCAGCGTGTGCAGCCTTCTGCAGTGTGTGCAACCTTGTGCAGTGTGTGCAGCCTTGTGCAGCGTGTGCAGCCTTCTGCAGTGTGTGCAGCCTTGTGCAGTGTGTGCAGCCTTCTGCAGTGTGTGCAGCCTTCTGCAGTGTGTGCAACCTTGTGCAGTGTGTGCAGCCTTGTGCAGCGTGTGCAGCTGCTGCAGTGTGTGCAGCCTTGTGCAGTGTGTGCAGCTGCTGCAGCGTGTGCAGGTGCTGCAGTGTGTGCAGCCTTCTGCAGTGTGTTCAGCCTTGTGCAGCGTGTGCAGCCTTGTGCAGTGTGTGCAGGTGCTGCAGCGTGTGCAGCCTTGTGCAGCATGTGCAGCCTTGTGCAGCGTGTGCAGCTGCTGCAGCATCCAGCACCGAGCCCTGCTGAACCAGGGGGCAGCTTCAGGACGAGGGAGAAATGCAGTTTTTGGTGAGGCTCCGTGCTCTGCCCTGCGTTTGTGCAAGCCCAGGTGAAGGGATGCACCACGACAAGCTGACAGATTATCTATTTCCATCCCTTTGCCCTGGGTTCCCCATTCCAGCCCATGAGGCTGCCTTGAATCCAGGTTAAGTAATTCAGGAGAGCAGAGTCACAAAAAAGACTAATTAATTCCTCAGGTTTCATTAGACATTAAGGGTAATCACTGTCTGAAACTTCAGACAGGCCCTGGATGAACACGAACCATCATCAGTGCCCAGCAGACAGCTGCCAGCAGTCTGGGAAGCAAATTTAGCTCCCATCCGAATTTCAGGAACCCCAAAATACAGATCCTGATTTAAAACTTTGTCCTGGCATATGGAAATAACTGTAGCTGTAGCTGAAACTGGAAAATTAATGGGAAATTAATTTTAGATTAATTCTGTATTTAAGGAAGAAAACCAGCAGTTTGTGAGGGAGGGCTCTGAATGCCTCTTTTTCTCCACCGCTGAAAAGCAGCGAAGTGCCTTGGGCTGGGTAAGCTAAACTAGCGCTGAGTTCATTGAGGGAAGGATTTAAAATCTGTCTTTTCTGAGGACTTGCCCTAAGAGCCTGGAACAGGTCACTCTCTTTAATGAACCATAAAAATCCTTCTTCCTGTCAGGCAAAGGTGAGGAAGAAATCTCCTGCACAGATTTTCTCAGGGGCATTAATCTCTCTTCTACTGAAGCAATGGAATCTTCCTTATTAAACCAGGGCAAGCAAAGTTTAACTTATAAGGCTAATTTCAAAGTAGCTCATATTGACTAACTTTTCTGATTGCAGATATTTATTTGTAATGAAAAATCAATATTTATTCATATTTAAGTATCGTTCTCTGAAAGCAGAGCTTTCCCCTGCTGGTCAATATCAAGTAGAAGAAATTTCTCTGCTACTGAAACATGGCACTTCCTCTTCTACATCCCAAAATGAGTCCACTCTGTGCAAGCACCTGTTTCCATAATAACCTGTGCCTTCTTCTTCTGAGGAATGTGAGATGGAAAACAATAGACCAACCCATAAATCCTGTTACAAGTTGATGAATGTCAGGAGTGATCATCCACTAGGAAATTTCTCCCAGTAGTTTTATGTGTCTGAGCCACGTTAATGAAACTTTTCATGACACAGCCATCCTAGTTCTTTGGCAAGCCTTGCTGCTTCAGCTTCCTGTGACTTGAAAAATGAACAAGAATTTAAAAATCTACCCCAAAGCTTAATGAGGCTATTTTATTTCCAGGACATTTCAATAGGCCTTAAGCTGAGCACTAATACAAGCTCACAAATAATACAGGCTGCACAAATGCAACATTTTATGGCACAGATATGGAAAATGGAATAGAACCCACATATCTTCACCTTGTTGTGTCTCAGTGCAACAATAAAATTCATCTGCAAGCTCATTCCTAGAATTAATAAACACGTTGAACTGCAGCGCTGGGAGCGTTAGGTCAGGAGCAAATTAATGTCATGGAGGCAGTGAAGCCTGACTAGGTGAGGCAAGTGCCATGTTTGGGCTGCTGAGAAGGCTCCTTCCTTCCTCCCTTCCACTGCTGATTAACTCCTGCCCATGCTTAGCAGAGCAGCAATGTGCCTGTCAGGAGAGTCTGGCTCCTGAGATTGTCAGCAGAGCCCTTAGGGGCCCCTGCCCCAAAAGTTACCAAACTCAAAAACCCAAACCCGGTGTGTGTGCTTATCCCCATTTAAGCAGAGAAATGATGAGTTGTTAGGTGCTCTCCCTTCCCTTGCCTTCCCAGCACTGGGACTTGCCTGCTCCTCAGGACATGGAGGCCATAACCACTGAGGAGCATGGGGAGCCCCACACTGAAGGTCTGTGGGCAGAGCACCACAGGTTCATGGCACCAGCAACTGCTCACAGAGAGCCAGGAATGAGAGTGGACACCTGCCCTCTGCCCCTCAGAGGTGATCCACCCCCAGGGTAAGGGCAGCCCCTAAACATGACCAAATCAAGTTACACAGAAGGCAGTCACAGAATGTGACCTTCCATGTGTCCCCAAAGCCATGTCCCAGCAAGTGCCTTGGCCATCTTCCCAGGATCACAGGTAGCCTCAGGCCCCTGGAGGCCCCATCCAAGGCCACTAGGGAACAGCAGCTCCTATCAGCTTGTTTTCCTTTAGGACTCTCCAAGGCCCACAGGCAGAAGAGGCACAGAGTGTGGGCAAAGCAAGGGAAAGGAGAATTGTGTTCAGCTTTTACAGCTGTTCTGGAGGGTAAACTTGTGATGGATCCCTTGTGGTACCCTCAGGTACTTAAGAAGGTGCCAGAGACTTGAGAAGGTGCCAGAGGGTACCACAAGGGATCCATCACAAGTGTATGCTGTGGTAAAAACACAGAATTCAGGAGGACAACAGTGCTAAAATATTATTTCTCAAGCCATTTGTTGATTTAAAAAAGATCCTTCTTTCTGACCCATGGCACAGCACCTTCCAAACAATATAAGTTTCAAGGCCGTGTATTTTGCTCAATGCTATTTCCAGAAGAGACAGGAACCTGCATCACAGGCTGCCAGCCACAGCTTCCATATTATCCCAGACATCTGATACAATATCTCCAGAAATGGCTGGGCCATGAGAAGCCCAAACTGCTCTTCATCTGCTTCATCTTATCCAAAAATGAGACATAAACATTTCCCATTTCCATTACATTTCTGTCACCAAAGTTATGAGGCTGGGAAGGCTTTTTTGCCATCTTCAAAGCACAATCAAAAAACTTAGTCCCCTTCTCTCCCCAGTTCCGATTGTATGTCAGTATTTCTTGGCTCTGAAGTCTATAATCAGTGTAAGTGTGTTAGGGGGTTTGGGACTAGACAATAGAACAAATGTCATTCATCAGCAGAGACTCTTTGGCAGGAGCTGAACGAAGCTCATGCCAGACAGAGACTGACACAAGTAAGCAAAGAAAGAGTAAAAAGTTTCCCATTTCATTGGAAATGTGAAATATGCTG
Source organism: Melospiza melodia melodia (assembly GCF_035770615.1). Classification (NCBI taxonomy): domain Eukaryota; kingdom Metazoa; phylum Chordata; class Aves; order Passeriformes; family Passerellidae; genus Melospiza; species Melospiza melodia. The sequence continues at coordinate 116,800,954 of NC_086196.1, read as the reverse complement.
ATTTTATAAACTAATCAAATAGCTATCAAAATGCTTACTAAGAAGATTAAAACTCTTCATTTCTTACATATATGGAAGCTTTGCAGAAAATGAAAAAAAAGAAGTATGTATTTATTTCTAAAAATTACTGTCATCTTTTTCAAAGCTTGGACAGAAATGATTCCTTTTCTTTCCTCCAGCAATTCAAAGTTCTGTTTTCACTGCCTGGGGATCTGACTACCTTGTCACACATTCTGCACACACGCTTAGTCAGCCAGCTACTAAATCAGAGGCAATAGGTTGTGTTACTTTTGGAGGGAAGGACTGTTCTCTCAGGGGTTGGAATAGGTACAAAATGCAAAACATTTCTAATCTAAAATACTAAATTTCCCCTCATATTTTGCATTTTGAAAAATGTCACATTTTACCATATAATTGAAATGTCCTCATGTGAGAAATACTAATTAGTTTAAGCAGTAATGGAAGCATTTATCCAGAGTGAGGTGCTTGAATTCTGAAACAAATTCATTTCAACAGCATTGATTAAACAGTATTTCCATATCCTTTGCTGGCCTGATTTATTAAACAAACAATCTCTCAGTGACCCATATGTCACAACTAGACCAGGACATCATTCAACAGGACACAGCAACACAGAAGGTGAATAAACTTTACTGGTAGGTTAGTGAAAAACCTAATTAATAACAAACAGTAGTATTTGTGTTTACCAGAACAAATATTTACATGTTTGCATATGCAAAACTGGCAATATTGGCTTTCACAGTGGCAACAAATATTCGCAGCTCTTTTTGTCAATGTATCTTTTTTATTGAGTACTAAAAACCTCATCCTTTAGCAACCAACTGGCTTCCTTAGTTCATTATTAACCTTCATAAAGTTAATTCTTCACATGGCTTTACAACGTGCTTCCCATGAAAATGGCACTTGTCCTTTGCTTTTTTATGGGTTCTAGGCAGAAAACTTCAAGAAAAGTCAGAGATGTTTGCAGTAATGGCCAACTAAGCTGTCATCTGACCTAGAAATGGAACTTCTTGAATCACAAGCACAAGCGAGCGGTTTAATTTCCTATGACATCTGCAGTTACATCTGGACATTTCCCTTTAGTCCATCTGGATCTGGCAGTCCTGCAGTGTGCATCATTTGCCCAAAGTATGCCAGATTGCTGCTGACCCTCACAAGTCCACATGCATTTGTCTTCCAAGAGAGATAGGTCTTGGCAGTTGTGTTAAAAATTTTTAAATAATCACACGTCTCTATCTCAACTCAAAAGAATCCACTCCTGTCCTGAGACAGACACTTTCTTTGATCCCCTGCACCTTGTTTGTTGTGTCCCATCTCCCACAGAGTGACCATGAGTTTGTGAAAATGAGGCTGTCACCCAGAACAAAACCTTTTTATACCTCACTGTTCTAAGCCAGTTTCATGTCTTTTCCCCATACTCCAACATATGGTAGTACAGAAAAGGATTTTCTGAAATTCAGGTTGAACATTCTTGTTCCAGCATTCCCAGGAAGATGCTTAGAGTTTTCCATGTGTAATACTGTATTAGCCTTCCTGCAGTAACTATTTGTTCCTCTGTGTTACTTGTGGCAGGCCTGAACAGCCTGTCATCTTCCTTTAGGATGACTTTCAACAACGCTAAAGCATCTAGGAGGAACATTTTAATCCAGACAAGCTAAATCACTGTCCTAGATATTTTTCTTTGCTCGGTGTGATTCTCTGAGGGCTGCATCTCTTGTGACTGTTGCTGTGACAGTTGCTATTTCTGCAGAGGTGAATGTGATAACTCAGCTGGGGAAATGGGACCAGCATACATCCAGCTGCAATTCTGCATTTTAATAGCCTCAAAACAAAGTTATTTCACACGTCTCTCTTGAGATTTCTGTGAAAGATCTTGTGGATAAAGTTACAGGAAAAAATGCTTGCCAAAATAGCATTTTTTGAAATACTTAATTAGGAATATTCAGAGAGAGCAAATTCTGAATTTGAAGCACAAGCTTTTCACTGTTCCCACACCTTCTCACACCTGCAGCCCTTGGACACTCAGTAAGGGAGCAGGAAGCCCTTGGGACAACATGGAAGGAATGCAGTACAGGTTGAGCCTCGAGGTGTGCAGTGAGCTGTCTGAAGATCCAGAGATTTTTTTTCTGAAGAAAGACTCATCAAATCATTTCAGATGAAGAGGAAGCCAAGGAAATCAAAATTCGTGCTGAGCATTCCCAGAGCACAGAAAATGATGGGGATTTCACTATATAATTAGTTTTCTGCAAATTGCTCTCTGATTTCTTCAGGTGCGTCATCCCTTGGGTGTACCTCAGCCACGTGATGGCTGAGGTGCTGATGAGCCACTTTGCTCAGCCCTGCCTCTGTGCTGGACTGAAAGAACAGATGCAGCAGAGGTGAGTCAGCTCTACTCTGCAGTGCTGGAGAGAGGACCTGACCACGTTCTGCTGGAGACCGGTGGTGACTCATAACAAAATAGCTCTTATGCTCAAGTGATTCAGGGTTTGATGGAATACAACACATCCCTGCCTTGTACAAAGCACGGTGTGTTGGTGTGTGTGTGTAACTTTCTGCAGTGTCTCAGGCAGAATTCAGTCACTGCTGGCTCTGAGATTCAGGGAGGGCTGCTGCTGTTGGTTTCTATGCAGAGTAAAGGAGCCCAGCTGCAGCCCTGTTTCCTTGGGGGTGTAAAGAATGGTGTTCAAGGCTTGCTGAGCCTCTGTTGTGCACTGTGTGCTCCAGTTGCACACTGCACTTCCATGGAAAGGAGGAGCAGCTCCACAGTTTGTCCTCTGTATAATGCAGCTGTGTGTTATTGAAGTGTTTGAACTCCAGACGTTTGCTTTGTGAACAGGCTCCTTTGTTACTGTGTCCAGAGATAGTTAAAAAGGGCCTAATTATGGCCAAACAGATCTTCCTTTTCCACTGAAATGTTTTGAGAAGTGCCTGTGTTAAAGAGCTGCTCTCTTAGTGTAAGAACTGCCCTTCTTTCAATAACAACACCCTTAAACCTGGAGTATTCCTGACAAAGCTCCCCATTGCTCTGGCAGTTAGTGCTGTCCCAGCTCAACAGCCTGTGATGGGTCAGCCCTGATTATGCCAAGTGCTCACCAAAGCCATAACTCAACAGGACAGGGAAGAGAAAATACAACAAAAGCCTTGTGGGTCGAGATAAGGACAGGGAGGTGATGCACCAATTTCTGTCATAGGCAAAACAAACCCAACTTGGGAAAAGTTACTGAATTTATTACCAATCAAATCAGAGTATGACAGTGAGAAATAAACCCAAATCTTAGAACACCTTCCCCCCACCCCTCCCTCCTTCCTCAGCTCAACTTTAGTTCCAATTTGCTAGCTTCTCCCTCCAGCAGGGAATGGGGACTGCAGTCAGTTCATCACACATTGCCTCTGCTGCTCCTTCCTCCTCAGAGGAGAATCCTCACACTCTTCCTGTGCTCCAGTGTGGGATTCCTTCCATGGGCGACAGTCCTCCATGAAATTCTGCAACTGGGTCCTTCCCATGGACTGTGTTTCTTCTTGATCTACTCCAGCATGGTCCCCTTCTCCAGGGTGCAGTCCTTCAGGAACAGGCTGCTCCAGCATGAGGCCATTCCATGGCTGTGATCCTTCAGGAATGGGCTTCTCCAGCCTGGGGCCATTCCATGGCTGTGATCCTTCAGGAATGGGCTGCTCCAGCCTGGGGCCATTCCATGGCTGTGATCCTTCAGGAACGGGCTGCTCCAGCCTGGGGCTACTCCATGGCTGTGATCCTTCAGGAACGGGCTGCTCCAGCATGAGCTCCCCACAGGATCAGAAGTCCTACCAGCAAACATGCTCCAGTGTGGGATCCTCTCTCCCTGGGTCCACAGGTCCTGCCAGGAGCCTGCTCCAGTACGAGCTTCCCATGAGACCACAGCCTGTAAGGGCACCCCCTGCTCTGGCATGGGTCTCCTCCATGGGCTGCAGGTGGATCTCTGCTGCCCTGTGGACCTCCATGGGCTGCACGGTCTGCACCACAGGCTGTGGGGGAATGTCTGTTCCAGCACCTGGAGCACCTCCTCCCCCTCCTTCACTGGCCTTGGTGTCTGCAGAGCTGTTCCTCCTACATTTCCTCACTCTCCCTCTGGCTGCAGTCGCTCCTGCGCAGGCTGTCCCCCTGTTAAATCTGTTATCCCAGAGGCACTGCCGCCATCGCTCACAGGCCCAGCCTTGGCCAGCAGTGGGTCCACCTTGGAGCCAGCTGGCACTGGCTCTACTGAACCCAGGGGAAGGTTCTGGCACTTTCTCACTGAATTTGCCCCTTGTATCCCCTCCCAAACCTCACCACACAATCCCAGCTCACAGCCACATTTCTGTGATTGCTCTGGTGAGCTCCCTGTCTGTGTGCCAGCTCAGGAGACCAGGCCCCACCATACTCCATGGCAGCTTGTCCTGCTGGACAGCTTGTCCTGGGCAAAGCAGTACAATCCTCACCAGGAGACAGGATCTCCAAAATGGCCGTGACTGTTCCCTTCTCCCCCTGGCTGCAGCCCATAAAACCATTCCTCTGAGCACCTGCTTACAAGCACAGGCAGGAGGTTCACAAATCCCAGCTTGCAGTGGCATCTCCTCCCTTCTGAGGATCCCTTCCTTACAGTCTACCACTTCCATTGCCTCGCATGTCTTCAGCTGGGAGGCAGCAACTTAACCCCATCTGGTGCTATTAATTTGCACTGGTAACTTCATGTCTCTTCTGAAACAGGCTTCTAACACACTTGAAAAGAGGGTATTTTTTAGAATTTCTAGCAAGAGGAAAAGTGTCTGGGCTCTGCTTTGTGATATCACAAACACTGCTTTGCTTTTCTTTTCAATATAAGTGCTGCAGAGCAAGTGCACATCTCCAGCACTGCAGTGAGTGGGTAGCAGTTGTTATCCTTCTGCTCTGCTGTTTGTCTCTGAAACACCAACTACAGGAGACACTGCTCACAAATCCTATCATCCTGCTGCCCATATGTGCTATAAAACTGACACTAGGAGTAAGGATGCACCTCTGCACTTGCTCTGCATTGTGAAATGCAAAGATGGAACACGAGGTTGTGGCTGCTAAGGGGAGTGAGACTGTTTTATAACCTAACGCTTCAGGACACCTTTAAAATGACTCTATCAAAAACTTGAGGATTGACATTTACTTTTTAAGTCTAGGTAATTGTTAATGGTATGCTCGTAGGGAAAGAACAGCAAGAAAGAGAATTAAACAAAAAGCCCATCTTGTACTTTCTCTTATTTGAGTCTGCTGGCCTTTATGTTTTGGTTTTTTTTTTTTCTTGCATTTGTGTTTGTGCTTTATTGGGGTATTTTTCATTCCCCTAGTTATTCATTCTGGATTTTGTCCTCTTGTCCTATTCTTCATCCATATTGGTACAGTGGATCATTTTTTGGTTTAGATAAAGCAACTCTTCTAAGCCCAGGAACTGGCCTACTGTGTTTGACAATACTGGAGAGTCGGGTTAAATTTTGAAAGGTCTCTGACTTCCCTGCTGCAGGAAGGTGGTTGTTTTGAGAAACAGATTCTGACTGCAGGCATGAATGGAAGAACTCTGTCTGGAGAACAGCTGAGTGTACACCACATTTCTTGGAAATGTCACTGCAAAAACAGAATACTAAAGGAAGGTAAAGAAATGGAAATCTTTAAACGGTGTTGGAGTCTCACATTCTGTGCTTGAACATCTAATTTCCAGCATCATGGTGTCTGTCCTGGCCTTTGGAGCAGTGTTTTATCTCACCTGCCAGGCTGAGGATTCTTTTAAAAGTTTTGTGAATAAAGTTCTAGGTGCAAGTAAAGGCTTTCTGCAGGCAAGGAAAGGACAGAAATATGGGATCCTTACTGGGAAAGAATGGAGCTCTTAAGAATTTGAACTCTAAAGAGGAAAGCAAGTTCCTTTATGTTACTCCATAAAGGAGTAGGGGTAACCATTGGAAAATCCCAGTATAGCAGCAGCAGAGCTGTTCATCAATCTAAATAGCAGTTTAATGACATTGCAGATAAATGCTTGCATCCACAATAAAGAATTTATTGGATTTCACTGTTCAATTAAAAAACATATATTGTCACATTCTTCACTGTGGGCAATTTCTGAAAGCAAAGCTGGAATATTGTACTGCTGGAGAAGCAGTTAAGACAGAGAAACCCTGCAGCCTGTGGGATATTCTGTTTTATAAGGGGTTCAGTTCACTGACGGGTAACTTCTTCTGGCCTCTTACTCAATGACCCAGTCAAAGGAGAGGGAAGCGCTGGGGTCCTTGTAGCTGAGACAGAGTGAGCTCTTCATCTCCACCTGCACTGTGTTCCTGTCTTCCTGCTCTTTCCCTGTAATCCCTCTGTGATCTGGGTTGCCCATTGCCTGTAAAGCCTTGTCTGTCCATACCAAGCCCCTGTCCTAAATGGGGCTGAAAAGGGTCTTTCTCTGCATCTCCTTCTCTTGAGAGGGTGGTTTCCCTCAGGTCATTTGGGGAACATGATGAGAGCAGAGAGCTGAGGCTGCAGAAGTTGAGGTAGGACTTGGAGTTTGGGGAGGAGACCCCAAACTCCAAGAAAAATAAAAAGACAGCGCAGCTATTGAGGCCTCCAGTAGGATGAGACCTGCTGCTCAGCTCTTCTGTCACATGCTACCCTCTATCAGCCTGCTTAATACTCTAACCTTAAGTGCCCTGGGCATTAATCTGGAAATTGGGGACCTTTTGTGTGACGTTGGCAGCTCTCTCGCATTCTTATTTGTCAACCTGTTAGAGTCACACACCTGTTCTTGTTTACCAGGCTTAGAAAATGATCCTCAGAGCCTGCAAGTTGATTCAGGAGCAGCTATTTTATACTATTTAAAACAGTTAATTAAGGAAAAGGGAACAAGACAACACAATGCTTTAAAAATGCCTTGCTAATATTGAAAATCTAAAGCCTGCAGATGGCCCTGCCGCATTACAAAGGCAGTCTAGAGCATTTTCAATTATACTTAGTGCATTCCTGGCGCCTCGAGGGGTTTTTCCACTGTCTCTTGACGTGCTCATCTCTAAAATAAACTAAACTGACAGCAAAGAACCATCCAGGCCTTTTTTTCCCTCCTCTCTTTTTTTCTGTTAAATAAGCAAACCTCGTAGGAACATCAGACTTGAGGAGACTCGCTGCCTCATCAAGTCCAGTCTCTTGTGACCACCACCAGCCACGCCACACAATCCCTTTCTGCACTCATCCAGCACCATCTCAAACTCCTCTGCTGCTCTTGGCCTCTCTGCCTCTTGCCCTGCCTTGGTACAATGAAAGACCTACATTTTCAGGAATTGCGAATTGCGTATCCCAAGAACAGGATTTTAATGGCAGAAAAGCGGCAGGAAATCCTTCAGTAAGCTCTGCAACCAGTACCTGTCTCCATAGAGCTGAGCAAATAAAACAAGCACTTCCCTGGGGAGAACTGCTTGTTGGAAGCTGCAGTGAATTCCAGTTTAATTGGGTTTGCATACCTTGGTTTGTTTCTTGAGGGCTTTTCACATCCTTGAGTGTCACTTAGGTGAACGCTCTCTGGAAAAGCAAATGTTTGGCTGAAATACTCAATTATTCACAGAACATAGCTGGGCTGCATGTTCAGCTGTCGTGTTACTGGTTTGGAATCGGTGCTGCTGAAGGGAGAGGGCTCAGTTCCACTCTCCCCTGCAGCTCAGTGCAGCTCTGGAGGAACACAGGGCTCTGGCAAAGTCCTGGTCTTGTGTAATGCACGAGCAAATGCATCAGTGTTTCATCCACCTTCTGCTCTGAGAGCGTGTTCTTCTCTCGCTATTGTCAATGCAACAGCAATAATCTGGATTTACATGGCATCTTCCAGCCAAGCCCTTTACTAACCTGAAGGGAATAATCATGGGTAACACCCTGTCGAATTCTAGGTAAATGACAACCATCTTTGTTGGGAGAATGTTGCATTTAGAATTTAGGTCACCACCCTCAGGCAGTGGAAACTGCTATACCCTAATATTAATAAAAATATCTTTTCAAAGGTAAGGGGTACTTGTCTGATATCTGAAGCTAAGGGATGTAAATCAGAAGTTGTTTTAATCTCAGCTTTTTCTTTTATGAATGGAGGCGGGAGGCAATTCAGGCACTTGGCAAAGGTAACATATATTTAATGTGTGATACTTGCACCTGAATCTATATATCCCACGTGCAGTCCTGGAGTTTTAATCCCCAACCCCCACAGCTGAAGTTCAGATGTTACTGAACATCTCCAGTCCAGTTAATTGTCAGCACCTTCCGGCTGCTTTCTGCAGGAGCAAGCCATCCCTGTGAGCTGTGTGTGCCCAACAAACAGGGAACAGGAATTGCTCCCTCACCATGGCACTCGCTGCCAGGGGCACGGGCAGCCCTGAGCTTGCCCAGGTGTGTGCCCAGGGTGAGCCCAGGCGGTGCCCAGGCGGTGCACAGGGTGCAGGCAGCAGCAGCAGCAGTGCTGGGCTGCACCAAGCAGCAGCTCCCTGATGCCTGCAGAAATGCAAGCTTGGCTAAATCCCTGCGAGGTAAATGCTGAGGAGCCTGAGGATGTGAATGGGACCAGACTGAACAAGAAATACTAGCTCAGGGAGGAGAAAGAGAACTTTAATTTCCATCTCAAGCATAGTGAAACTAATTTTAGTACCTTTTATTTTTAAAAATGCTTAAATATGCATGGGAGACTTCTGTTCCTGTTTAAAAAAGAATCAGTGAATGGTAACACTATTTTGACAGATGAGCTCTTTTGAAGTATACTTTTGTTTCGTGAAGTTTTTTAGAGTAGCTGGAGGAAATATATTTACCTCTGTAAGACAGATCAAGGAACAGGCATCTGCACAGTTCCACTGGGAGCTATAATTTCCAGGAGTGGGAAAAGGAACCAAAGGAGAGGTTGCCCCATCTTCCAAAAAACTGTTTTATACAAAAGGAAAAATACAATTATTACTACTTCTATGACTGTGTTGCAATTCAGGAACAGAATTCCTCTCCTTTGGGTGGAGGGTAAATATAACAAATAAATACAGCATGATGAACACTGAGCTGCGAAATGATCAAAGTTTTAGTTTTCAATCTAAACTCCTAGTCTCTTTGACAGACAAGTGACAGTGAAAGTATTTGGAGATTTACTGGGATTTTCAGCAAGGGAATGCAATGAGAAAATGTGGGAGATGGAAGAGATCAATGCAGAATTACAAATGTGCCCTACCAAGGACTCTGCAGTGCCTTGGATGTGCAACTCGCTGATAATTTGTAAGTTTTGAGGAAGAAATAGCAAATCTTGCATTAATTTCACAAATCACCTACATGAGGCATCCTTTTGTAATGTCTAGGATACAAATTGTAGTCATGAGCACTGCCATAGTCTATGATAATTCTCATTTTGCTCATGGATTCTACCAGTAAATGCTGGCACAAAAACTTGGTCATAACAAAAGCACAAGGAAAACTATAATTATAGTGAAAACATATAAGAACAGTTCCTCTTGTTCAGTTTTGGACACTTGTACAGGGAGACTTGGCTTTGCCTCTGTTCTTTCATATTGCAACTCTATGAATATAATGTCTCAGCCATTAAGAATATTGCCTTTTAAAAACTTGAGGGAAGAAGCCTAATTTTCCTGTGCACTTAGTGGAATGTAGGAAAATTTCACCCTACTCCCCAGCCTGAAAGAACAATTAATGGCTACAGCTAGGAATTTCTGACTTTTTCTGCACACAACTGTGCCTTTAGGAAAAACTCAGCTGTGTCCTGGGTTTTACACCACATTCAAGTTCTGCTGGTGTTATGTACCAGCAGAGTGCAGCAGAACCCAGCCTGAAAGACAGGTGTAACAGGCAGGATTCCTGCTCTGCTGCTCATCCCTGCTCCCTGGCAGCCCTGCTGAGGCAGCCTGGCCATCAGGGTCTGCAACACTGACACCAGGCTGGGAAAAAACAGGGATGGGCTTTGGGAGGGCAGCATCTCCAATGAGCTTTTTCTTTTGAAGAGCTGCTCCTTCAGCAAATAGACCCATTTCTGGCTTAAAACACAAACAAGGAGTCCCAGCTTGAAAAATTATCGGCCTGTAGAGTAGCACAGCACTCAGTTGTGCCACTTCACACCCACTGACAATGGGGCCAAACAATAAGTTACATCCCATTCAAAAGGTGAAACAGAGCACTGTTCACTCTAAAGGAAAATTTAAAAACCTCCTAAATAGCCAGACAGAGCACAGATTGGTCAGCACTAACATTCAGCTCTAAAAGGCCAGGAACAGCCATGATTAATTACTTAGTGCTTCCCTCTTCTCCTCCCTGTGCCTGTAGTAGAATTCAGCTTTCTCCAGTGAGAGAAACCATGTCTCTTATTATTTAAAAAAAAAAAAGAAAAGAAGAAAAAAAAATGAAAAGGTTATAACGCAATATTACATTCTCTTTAGAATCACTGGAGCTAGTATATTTCAGAGGGAATATGTACACAGAATTTGTTTCCCTTTGAAAAACCCAAACTGCTAAATATTCTTCTATAAGTCCCACAGAATGATGTAGGGAAGTATTTTCCTTGATTCCATCTGAATTTGGATTAGACCTGCTGGAATAATCAAAATCAGAAGGTGACACTCATCACCCTTCACATCAGGGTCCTAATGCCCCTGATGTGTTTCTTTCATCCTGGTGATCTTTAGCAGGAATTAAAAGAGGATTGTAGGTGAGCACAAGGTGATGAGCAAATAGCAAGTGAGCAAGATGAAAGATGCAAGAGCAAAGCTAAATTTCCTCCTAAAATAGCAGGGCAAGTGGTTCAAACACTTCCTCAAGGCCACTCAGATCCACTTTTGGGTCTTGCAGTGTCAGCCTTGGGGCCATTACAAAGCAAGAAAGAACAATTTTGAACCTGTGCAGTTGACTTGTCTTTGTGCTTGGTGGAAAGTCCTAGAAAATGTAGTGGGATGTGGGACAGCATATTGAAAATCATGATCAGATAAGAGGCAGATTTTGCTGGTGGGTGTTTGTGTGTGTCTGAGCATTTGTGGAGGGAGTAACATAGTGGTGACAGACAAGAACTAGGAATATAACTTGTGTGTTTTGGAAAAAGTTGTTGCAATACAATGCAGGAAACTGAATCTGCAAGGTCAGTAGGCAAGAAAGCCAGAGTGTATTGTAACTAATGAAAAACAGACCGTTGGAGGTTCAGAAAGAAAAAGCTAAAAAATAAACTATTTTGTGACAACTTACAGCCTTGACAAACTATATCCAGCATTCCCAGGAGCAGACAGACGAGCCCTATGCCCGCTCCAAAGCCCAGCTTCCTAGAGGTAATCATGATTTGCCTGAGAAGTGCATCCTGCAGCAGCTCTCCAGCAACACATTATTCTTGTCTGCCTTAGACTCTAAAGCTCTGAAATGCTTGAGCAAGGCTGTTGTTACAGATTGCCTGGCACTGGCCCAGCCCAAAGGTGGCTGCACTGGTAGCGGGGCATGGAACTCCATAGACAGAAAAATGCACTCTGCCCAGTGAATGCTGCAAAGTCAGCCTGCATCTGTTGTGGGGTTACCCAGCCTAGAACCTGGAAATCTCTGAAATGAGTGCATGTGTGCATATAAATATGTACAGATCAAAGTGCCCTCCTTATGTTATAAAACATTATGACAGAGATTTGGGGGGAAAAAATGCAAGAGAAAGAGTAACTGTGTGACAACAAGCCAAGGTAAAGGGAAAACAGTTTCTGTTCTTCGTTCCTGAGAGAAGAAATCATTAGCAAACTGAGCCCTACACCATGCCACACACTTTCTATTTTTCCCTGAGGGTTGCTACAAACGCAGCAGCTGTAGCCCTGTGACACACAGGCATACAAATCGCTGAAGTTGCTCCCACTGACAGGAAAAGTGTTTTGTTTCGTTACCTCACGCAGTTAAAGCAGTGCAAGCACTAGGCAGAGACCGTGCTTTATTTGCCTCAGCACTTTCATCTTGCCATTTGTTGCCATACCTAAAGCATAGGGAGAAAAATGAAAAGCTTTCCCTTGACCTGAAAAGCATCTCCCACCTCCAGTGCAATAAATTTGGGAAGTGGAGCTGCATCTCATTCGATGTATTTTGAGGGTTCACACTGTCTGGATTCTGCTGTTCTTTCTTTCACTGCCCCCACGAGTTCAGTGGACACACAGCCTGGTCCCGAGAGCTCTTGGAAATGCCACTCTCATTTTCTAGTTAGCTGTGGAAAGAAAGTTAAGCTGCATTTATTTGGGGGTTGCTATCTAGCTACATTTGGTACTGTAACGTGCTGAGTTTCTGCAACTCCTCTTGACTTCAGAGGCAGCCTCAAGCTTTTGCTTTTGTCAATCAGGCCTGCCTGCATCTTTGGTTTGGTCCCTTCTGTTATCCTTTTGGCACCCATCCTAGGAGCCAAACTCTTCAGCAGTCACCTCCTGGCTGACCTGCTCTGCGCGATGTTGCAGCAATGGAAAACCACCGCTGCTTCTTCCTGGACTGGCTTCTTTGCAGGGATGTGCAGGTGGCTGGGGGCCCAGGAGAGAGTCCCTTCCCCAGCCACTCCCACCGGAGCACCTATCTCCCAGATGGCTCCATTCCCCCCTTGTCGCCCGCAGGGATGCTGCCCCACACCATCCTCCTGCTGATCAGTGGGGGAGCTGCTCCATGCCCAGAGCTAGGACCAGGAGGGGGTGTGGGACAGGCATGTCCTTGCAGATGCTGCGGCCGGGGCTGGAAGCAAACGGGTCTGGGTTCAGGGGCTGCTCTGCCACCCCCGAGCAGTGTCGCAGGCCAGTCCCCCATTTCCCCCCCGGCCCCCGTTCTTCAGCTGGGAACGAAACCAGCAGCAATTATTCAGGCCAAGCACGTAAATCTGGCAGATCCCGCGGCTCCGGTTTGACGCAGCTACGCAGCGCAGTGTCTGGACACGCAGCCCAATCCCCCTTTCTCCCCTTGTTTATTCGCCCCGCAGGAAAAAAACCCAGCGAAGTTACCAACTTGGGACCGCAGCGAGGCGTTCGGGCGCCTGGGGTGCCGGGGAGCGGACAGGACGGGCGGAGGGAGCGCCGGCGGCGCCGGGGGAGCCGGGGCCAGCAGCCGTGACGGGGCAGCCCGCGTTACATAAGGCGGCGGCTCCGCACCGCTCCGCAGCGCGGGGCCGGCGGGGGGCGGCGCGGGCCCGTGTCCCCGTGTCACGGCGCAGCGGCGCCCGCGGGCTCGGAGCGCGGCTGCGGGAACCCCGGGGGGCTGCCCGTGCTCCCTGCGGACAGGGCTCGGCGCGGGGGACCCGCGGGCCGGGCGTTATGTAACCCCCGCTTCCCTGCACAGACACCGCTCAGGGAGAGGGGCCCAAGTGCCGAGCGCCGATTAATTGCAGCAACTGATGTTATTTGCTTTTTGCTGTTGTTGTTGCTTGCTTGCTTTTTGTTTTTAAAATTTTATTTCTCCCTCTTGTCACTCTGAGCTACAGAGCCATAACTGCGCTTGCCCGCGGTCCGGTCCTGGAATGAGGGAGCACCGCCGCTCGCCAGTCGGGAATCGCTTCCCAGTCCCGTGTCCGGGGGGGCAGCCCCGGGGCGGGGGGCGCGGAGCCGCAGGGCTCTGCAGCACGGCCGCCTCCGCTGCCGCGGTGCTGAACATGCACAGACACACAGACACACAGACAGCTCGCACTCCCCGGTCCCGGCGCGGGCCCTGCGCTGTCCGCGGTGCTGAGCACACACACGGACACACAGACACAGACACACGTCCCTTCACCGTCTCGCTCGGGCCCGGCGCTGTCCGCCGTGCTGAGCACACACTCGGACACACGGTCAGACACACGGACACGGGCGCACGTCCCCTCCCGGCGCCGCTGGGGCCCCCGCTGTCCGCGGTGCTGATGCTCCGCCGCAGCCCGGCGCGCTGCGGGCGCTGCAGTGCCCGGGGCGGCACAGCCCGGGCCGGCCCAGCAGCGCAGAGCGCCGCACACGCTTCTCCCCGCTCGGAGCCGGGAATGGCGCTGCTTCCCCTTCTCCTCCGACACTGCCTTCCCCGCCGGCCTCCTGCCGCCCGCACGGCCGAGAGGCACAGCCCGGCTGCCTCCCTGGCTCCAGCCGGCCATGAGGCTGGCGGCGAAATCACCCCCTTCTCCCTACCTTTCTCTGTGCCCGCAGCAGCCAGAGGCTGGAGACAAAAAGCCGAACGGGTCCCACTTTAAATATGTGCTATTTCTCCATTTCATTACCGGCAATACGGCCCCCTCCCCCGCTGAGCCGGTGCCCGCGGTGTGTGCCACCTTTACCTGGGCTGGCGGAGCGCGGCGCGGCGGGGTCGGTGGCTCGGTGCCGCAGCTGGATGGGAGGCAAGGACAGGAGGCTGCTGACCTCCGCGGGTCTCCTTCTTCAATGGATCGGGAGCCGTGCCCTCATCAAAGATGGCCGTCCGCTCCTACGTCAGCAGCTTTTAATAGCCCTCCCCGGCGGGGGGAGCGGGAGGGGGCAGAGCGGGCCGGGCGGGTTTGAGTCATCGCCGCCGCACCGCTCCCGCAGCCGGCCCGCCGCCTCCCGCGGCCGCCCCGCCGCCGCCTCCCCGCGGCCGGGGCCGGGGTCGGGGCAGGGGGCTGGGGGCGGCTGCGGCCCGACCGCCCGGCCGGGGGGCAGGGACCCTCCCGCAGCAGCGATTTCCTCCGCCAAAGGGGTGGTCCGAAGAGGGTATCCCTCTGAAGTCCCCGGTACTCCATATATGGCCAATCTACGTGGGCTTCTATTTTTGTGTGAATTCTTCCTTCTCTCCCCTCTTTTTATTTCTCAGAACATCCTGCCAGGGGTCTGGGTATGTTAATCTGTTTATACTACCCCTCCTCCCTCCCCTCTCCCACGTCGGAGCAGCCAAACACGAGGAAATCCATGGTTAAGGACATGTGTTGTAACTGATCATTTGAGGGACAGGTTCAAAAATGAGAGACAGAAATCAAAAACAAAGCCTGGACAAGTACATGAACACACACAGCACAGTGAACACATGCCACTGCTGCTGAGGAAGGAAACGGTAACTCAGTTCAAGGAAAGTGCCTGGCTTATTTATCATTAATTAATTAAAATATTCATTCCGAGCGTACCTAATTTGGAGCAAATGGAGCTGTCTCCAACGTGATTTCTAATGGGGAGGAAATCCTTTCATTTAATACAAAACTATGTATGTTTGTAAAATTTATCTCTTAATGGGGATCTTAATGAATATTGGGGATTGCAGTCGAAGTGCGATGCTCTCTTTCGTAACCTCAGTCATCCTTTCCCTCTCACCCCACAAGCCTTGGCTTTCATTCATGGAACCATCCAGACCAGGAGATATGCCTCCCTGTTCCCTGTCTGAGCCTCTCCCGCGAGCAGTGAGCGAGCTCTGGCTGGGTTAACTCTGACACCGTGCGTGCAGGCTTTTCTGAACAGCCTGCGGATGGCGGAGTCAAAACATCAGTTCCACATGAGGGTGGTTCCATCCTCATCCTCTCTTCTTGCCCCCCCGTCCCCCTTGCCAAGGCGAAGAAGACCGGAAGAGAGGGAAGGCTCTGCAGCTGTATTTTGGAGCGCGTTCATCCCGTGTTATGGTTGTATGGGCGTGGGGGAGGGACGGGAGGGGAGGGGAGGGAGGCGCGGGGGAGAAGGAGAGAGAATTGCGGGTGATTCCTCCTCCCCTGCTCCGTAGTTCCCCACAGAAAAACGTGACTGTAGATCGTGCTTTGTGAGTCTCACCCTCTTCCTACGAAAATATGTCCTTCAGTCTCTTTTGAAAGGAAGCAGTCAAAAGTTTGCTAAATATACGAGAAGGAATTCTCAGTCGAGAGGGGCTTCCTGCTGCATTAGAGTATCTAATGAGCTGTGCACACGGAAACCGCAGGGAAGGAGAGAACCTGTCATGTTCCCGGGCTGTAAACACAGGCTGAGATTAACACTGTGCAGACACCCCCTCCAGGTGAGGGCTCTGGAGCAGCAGCCTGACTGGGAAACGCGTTTAGCGTCAGGAGCGGCGGTTTGGGCAAACAAAGCTTCGCAGGCCGGCTCCCGCAGGGGTTACCGTGCCCAGCACCCGCGTGAGGTGAGCACTGCGGATGGCGAGAGGAGTCCCAGAGCGAGCCCTGCTCTGGAATCCAGGCTGCCCAACTTCCTGGCACACACGGAAAGTTAAAAAGGAATTCTCAGCCAGACAGCTCGGCTGATAGGTGCTCCAGAAACAAGGATGATTTTCAAGACAGCAGTACTAGTACTTATTAATAATTCATATTAACGGTAGATAAGGGAAGGAAAAGAGAGATTATAAACTGTTGTTTTGGCTAAGCCACCAGCACTGCAAAATGCTGGCTGGGTTTGGATTCAGCCCAATAATGCCTCGGAGAAGAATTTCAGTCCATTGGATACCAGCAAGGATGAATTTGGCTCTGTGCATCAAAAGCCAGGGACGAAAATGCAGTGAAGGCAAAATAAAATGCAGCATAACTTGGGGAAAGAGATTTAAGGAATGGAAAAAGGAAGAGAAAGCAGAGAGGGAGTGGGAGGAGGATAAGAGGTAGTTTTCCAGTGACAAAGCTGGGTTCAATTTAAGATTCATTTTCCAGCTCTGCTGCAGCAGAAATCATGGAGCTTAATAAAAAAACAAAGGGCAGAATCATTAAATAGATCACAAACATTGCCCAATAAGCTTAGAAGGAGCAGCCACCTTTCGTTCTGGAAACGAGGGAGGAAGGGATGGAGCCTGTGCTGTTCAGGAATGTGGCTGCCTCTATCCTGGGAGATGCAGAGGGGGGCAGGCTTTTGCACCGCAGCGCCGGAATTTCTGTCGCAATAAGTGCACTAAGCAATTCTAACTGATTCTTTAGCATCTTCTAAGGATAATTTGAAAAAAAACCAAAAAGAAAAAGCACATGGGGAGTTCACTGACTCTATCCGGTACAATTTGAACAGTCGTTTCACACTGTGTACAGGGGATATGTGAGAAGAGAAGCCTATAAATGAAGTAGGAGGAGAGAGAAAACCGGAATTTGGTCTAAGAATGATTCAGCTCCTTCTTAATTATTCAGGCAACTATTCAGCAGGCTTCACAAGCAGTACCTGTGGGCACAGCCCATGAATAATGAGGCAGGAGCATGCTCTCCTGCATGACAGCAGCAGGATGTGTGCTCCACATTACTGGCCAGGAGCCGGAGAAGGGCAGTACAGGCAGAGCCTGCAGCAGGTTAAGGGGGAAAGAACAGCCCCTGTTTGTCCATGGTTTGAGAGCTGTGGGCAGTGGGATCTTCCTGGCTGCTCACAGCACCACCTCCAGCCTCCAACTCACACCCCTGCATGCTGCAAAGCTGGGCTGTGGGGCAGCCAAGTGAGGGGAACACCAAAAGAGTGCCACCAGATCCTGCATGTTATTTCCTGGGCTCTCTTAGAGGCAGTTGTTACACAGAGACTGCCTCGATTCTCTCCACCTATCTCAGACATTTCTTTTTTTTTTCCTTTTTCAGCAGAGAAGGAAATATTTATCCAAATGCTGCTCATCCTGGCCTCAAGTAAGTGGCTGGGAAAGAAACTGAACTAAGCATAGAGCAAACAAGAGAGGAAAAATGTACCTGCTTTGGCAGTGAACATTTCCAGCCTCTCCAATTTCTGCCTGCTCCCAGGCTGAGGTGCTGAGGCATACCCCAGTCTGATATCTGCAATAAGAACAGTCTGAGGATGGAGCCCTTTATGCAGAGCTCCTAATTGCCTTCTGTCATTCACTGCTCTTTATGTAACTCTGAATTTTGACCATCAACAGCACTTGCATCTCTGTGCCCCAGGCTGCTTCTGATTAAATTTGAGGGAATGGCTGGGCCTAATTTTCCCCTGCATGCTCAGGATCTGTAGATACACAGTTAGGCTGGGGGCTTTTTTAAGGAGCTGTCTGTGATCGGGTGCTCCAGTTTGGGCCAAGCCAAGATTTCTCTGAGCCTTATGTTCAAAAATAGAGAGATTTAAAATACAATTGTAACATAAACCCTTGGAGATGAGTCCCCACCGATTTCCTGATCACACTTTTAGATCTGCTGAGCCAGATCCCCAAAGTTCCTGATTCCTGACTAGTTGCTTAAAGAGCAACCAGGACTTAAATATTTGGTGAGTCTGGGTTCCACTGCTGCCCCCCAGCTCCCCCTGCCTTGGCTGGGCCCTTCTCTCAGCTGTGCTATAACTGTGTCATTCCTGCAATGCCAGACTTCACCATCTATTATCCTCTAGGCAAAACATAGCCACAGCTCTGAGGGTTGTCATCTGCTCTGGAGGTAGGACTGGTGTGAGGCCTCCAGAAACCTTGCCAATGGGAATTTTAAGCCCAGCTCAGCTTTCATGAGAGGAAAGCTCTGCCCAAGAAAGTCACAAAGGTATTGGACACAGAGGAAGGAGGACCACAGCCATTTAATCTATATTATACAGAGGAAAGAAGACATAGAAACAGCTTTCTCTGTGTTCCTATGACACAGAAGGCAGATAAGGATTAAACTCCAATTTTTAATTTAAAACAATCCTGATTTAGTAAAATTAACTATAATTGGATTTTAATTCTCCTTCTGTGCATGTGACCTGAATTTGGGAACCATTTCAAAAACCTGCCTGAAAGCTAAATGAAGAAAGGACAGAGGTCCCACAAAGCAGGGCACAAGCTTAACTGAGAGATATGAACTGCTGTGTGGTACTGCAGTCCCCTGTTTCTTTGGCCAACTTTTCTGTGAGCAAAAAAACACAGCAGCAGATGCTGTATATTAGCACACAATGTCATTTACTTGCACTTCCCCATATGATTTTAGCCATATACGCTGACAGCTAATCTTTAGGTGAGTGCAAATTAAAGTCCTGGTTTAATCCACACTTTTAACGGGGTTATGCTTTTGGGGGCTATTGCTTGTTTACAGGAAACAAGGCTATTTAAAACTGGGACTTTTAGAACTGAGAAGTGCAATTCTCTTTGTGTGCAGGCTTTGAAACCAGTGGAGCTGTGATGAGTTCAACAAGCTGAATTGTGAGTTTTAATAATCCACCCGGAGATGAGGGTATGGCTGGTCCTTCCTTTATGGTTATAATTGCCAACTGCACAAAGCACGTGCTTGTTACACTATTTATTGAATCATTTTTGAATGCTGTGAAGTGGTGCACGAGTACTAACTTCATTCCACTTGTGCCTGATTACATTGAGTGAGGTAAATGGGATTTAAGAAGGGAAATAGAAACCTCACTAATCTTGAAGGAAAATACAAAAATGTACAGCAAGCCAGAAGGCCCCTTTTCCCCCCAGCTACTGATTTCTGTGCATGGGACAGACAGCCCTGAGAGGGGCTGCAGAGGTGTTGGTTCAGGGCCACCAGCTGGTGGTGAGAGCCACAGCACTGAGGCTCTCCTGAAGAGGTGGCCCTCAGCAGAGTGAGGGCTAGAGCTGCCTGTCAGACCGTGCCAGCAGGGTGACTCCTCTGGCTGTGGCACACGTCCTGCCACCTCTGGGCTCCTTCACAAGGAGAAACACTGCCCACTCCCTGGCACGGACAAGGAGAAACACTGCCCACTCTACTCCCCTAGCATGGACAAGGAGAAAAAGTGCCCACTCCCTGGCATGGACAAGGAGAAACACTGCCCACTCCACTCTCCTGGCATCCTGCTGTGTCTCCCAGCCCCACCTGAGGCAGCCTCAGCTATAATGCAAACCACCTGAGCTCCTTTTACCTGAATTGTTTGCACCTGGCCCTGATTTGCTCAGTCCCAACCAGGAGTGGCTGAGGCTCCACCCGTCCCTTGCACAGGTAAAAGGGCTGGGCAGAGGCTACTGCTCTTTTGGTAGGAAACTTCTCTGGCACAAACTTTACCTGGAGGAATGAGTCTGTAGCTCCAACAGGAGATGTAAGCACCAAGTTTTTCCCCTCCCTTGCTGTTTGCTCTCCTTAGAGCGCGTGGGAAGGTGTTGACTGTTAGTAGGTCTAGTTCCTGCTCTTCCTTTAAACTGGGTCATCACAATTTATCCTCCTACCTGCTGTAAGGATATGGGGTTTTTTCCTTCTCTACCCTTTGATATTATCCTTCTGCAACTCTCCCTCTCCTCCTTCTTTCCCTTCCCCCTGTTTCCTTCTCACTCTAAACAGAGGGAAAGTGGGTCACTTTATAATTGCTCTTCTCTATTTCAGAGAAACCCAGAGGCACAAAATGGAACAAACAGGTGAGTGTCACTAATTCAGGGGAGCTTTAAAGATATTTTCCTTTTAGATTCTCCTGGGCTTGCTTCACCTGCTCCGTTCCCTTTGCTTCCAAACTCCTGAGGTAACAACCAGTGCTACTGCCTGGTTGTGTAGGTAAAATTCAGGTTGAGACTAGGTGGCTTGGGATGCTGAAAGTAAGCGCATTGAGCTTTTTGCTCTCCCTTTTATATGTTTCTTTACTTCAATGGAATGAAAAAAATAATGAAGGGGGAAAATTGTACTTAAATATGCCAAGGAGGGAGTGACTCAGTGTTGATGCAATACTTTGCAATAACCTTGGTCATCCATAGGAGTGATTCAGAAAAAAAGAAAGGCTTCCTCACTCACCAAGTCTTTATCTGTGAGCTGCCTGCCACATAACAGAATCTCAGATCATCCTCAGTCAGACAAAACAAAAGAGGTGCAGTCCAGTTAAGCATACAGGTTTTTATTAATGTAGGTGCAGTCCCAGGGATTCCTTTGCCCCCAGGGCCTGGTTTTGTCAGGGCCATTATCTGCTGCTTTCAGTGAAGCACTTCATGTGGAGTGGGATCCTTCTCTGAGGAGAGAGCTGCAGTCTGCTCCCAGACTCCAGAGTTAGGAGGCTCAGCAGCTGAGGCCTTTTATGGACAGACACAACATTTTGTCTTTGGTTTGGTTTGAGCTGCAGTGTTCACAGGTTCTAGGGCTGCACTGCTCACCCTCAGCTCTTACACGACATAGTTAATTAACATGGAGCATGTCAGACTAGCAGGCTTCCTGCTCCTTACAGAGCCCATGAGTGTTACTGTCCCTCACAAGATTGCTGTTGTAGGGTTTCACTTTAGAATTTTGGGTGACACCTTTTGCTCCAATTTTCACCGTGCTGAGCAAGAATCTGTTCTCTCACCTTGGCAAATTCTCCTGTTATTTGCTGTGCAGAGTGGAGAAGAGACCAAGCTCTAGAAGAAGGGTAGGGATCTGGGTTTTTCTCCTAGCCTGGTCATTGAACAGCTGTACTATTCTGGAAAAAAGCCACTTCCACCTTGAAACTTGGTGTTTTGGGCTGAGCTACAAGAGCATCAGCCCCTCTATGAGCACTGTCTGGCACAGTCCTTAGTTTTTCAATGAACATGCTGCTCTTTCCCTGTTGAAACTGGGGTTGAATGTGTCTCTGCCTCTCTTCCTGTTGCTTCTTCCTCCCTCTTATGGATGTAAATATTTCTACCTTCCCATATTGCTTGCTGTACATCTGTCCAGTGGGACTTGGTGCTGCCTCTGCAATTTACCTCTCCAAGGAGAGCCTGCAAAGCCAAGGGGGCACCTGCCCAGAGAGGAGGTTTCTGTTTGTAGGTAAAGGGAAGGCGGGAGCTTGCTGATGTTTTTGGAGACTCATTTCTGTCACTAAGGGCTCTGGGAAAAGCCTGAGGTGTCTGTTTAATCTCTGCCCAGAAAGGGACTACATCACACAGGGAACACACTGCAGGGGAAGAGGCAAGTGCTCCTCTGGGCTGTGGTGCCAGCTTTGTCACAGGATGTGCAACTGGAATAATTCAGGTGACTCAAAGGAGGCCAGGTCTCTTCTATTCAACAGGACTGAGCTTTATGATAGACCAGACAAACATGTAGCTTAAGGTGTTAACCCTTTCTGCTCCTCAGATTCCATATACATTGCAGTAGGTTCAAAATTGCTCCTGGCAGTGCTCCTCAGCCTTGTTTGAGGCAAAAAGGAGTCTAATGCACCTTGGTCTAATAGGAATACTCTCTGTGATGATTTATGGGTCAATGTCTTCATGTATCTCTGAAATGGGAATAAAAACTGCCCTGCTAACTTCCTGAGAGTTATTTCAATTTCTCTTCCTAGTGTTCTGCAGGTAATCTATATTTTTTTTAAGTTAATAAACTTGCTGAAAATTACAAGTGAGGGAAACAAATCTGTCAAGTACTCCCCAGCTTCTGAATACTGAGTGTTGTTTTTTCTTCCTTAACTTACAAATGTTCAAAATATTTTGAGAAACCAGTGCTTGTCTGAAGAAAAGTCTACTTCCCTCAGCCTAATACTTGCACTTGGTGTTTTTAAGCTGCTTTAAGGTGTGTTCTTTGACCTGCCTGCTTCTAAAATAAGTGCAATTATGGCCTTCTTTTGAGTAATTAGTGAGCCTTGTTCTCACATGAGGTATGTGCATAATATGAAGCTGAATAATGAATGTCACTTTACTGCTGAATGCCCACTTTTGATGCAAGTAGCCAACACTGGAGTGTGACAGCCCCTGAGCCACCTGCAGGGCTGTGAAGCCTGCTCCTGGTGTGCCAGGGGCTGCTGTGGGTCAGGCCTGGCTGTGCTGCCATGCTGAGGAGCTGCTTTCATGTTACCTGATCCAGGTGTGCTCTTGCAGTGTAAGAAAGTGGGAGGGAAGGACTGGAGAATGTGGAGACCCCATCCAAAATTTCCTGTGGGTTTTAACACAGGTCTGCAGGCAGCTTTGGGCTGAGGGATGATGTGCATTCCTGTTGGATCACTTATAAATAGTTCCCTACAGATTCTCCCTTGTGCAGCAGAAATCCTCATTATTTGAAGAGTGTCTGAGCAACCCACCCACCAGTCAGACTGCAGCTCTTACTCTTGCCAAAAAAAGAGACCCTTTATTCAGAGGAGTCCCTCAGAGGCAGCCCAGAGCACAGCTGAGCACCCCCAGGTGAGGGTGAAACCCCCCTGGGACCTCTGTTAGGGCCATTACAGCCCTCAGCAGGCTTCAGCTGCCTCTGCAGATCTGTCAGTGCCCACAGCAGTGCTTCCTTTCTCCCTGTGGTTCTCAGAGCAGCCCTGTGGCATTTCTGTCTCTGACTTGTCAGAAATGCCTTTGAAAGATGTCCAGAGACTTGGTCTTACCCATGATGTGCCAGCACCTTGGCAAGGTGAAGGGATGGAGTTAAAGGATGATTAGAGAAATAATAATCTATTGTAATTGTTTATTATCGTGTTATTTTAGTGTGGCTGCTGCAGCTGAAACAATGTAATTTTCCTCATGACCAGGATGATCCAGATAACAGGGAGATGAAAATAGTCCTTTGCCTCTGGCATTGTTTTTGCTGTTATGGTCTCAAGGGATGCTGGGGCTGGCTCTGCTGGGAGCTGGGCTCTTAGCTTGGCTGAGCAGAGGAGCTGGGGGCTCCTGGTGTCTTTCTGTGCAGGCAGTGTGAGGGAAATGGAGCCGATCTCCCCTCTGTGGTAGCTTCTGTTCCACCCAGCCTGGGCTCATGGTTTGCTATTTGACTCCCCAGGGAAGTGGGCACTGCACCAAGGCTGCCAGAGTTCAAGGAGCATTTGGACAACAGCCCCAGGCCCAGGGTGGCATCCTTGGGCACGTCCTGTGGGAAGCCAGGAGCTGGGCTTTGGTCTTTGGGGGTCCCTCCTAGCCCAGAACACCCTGCGGTTCTGTGATTTGGTTTGAATGTCCCTGTGCTCCAGTGAGTCACCTGGCACGTGGCCTGATGGCTCACTGGGTGATGCTCTCTGTGTCAGCACTGGAGCCTCTCTGCACAAGGAGCCCTTTGGCTGATCTGACTCTCTGCACAAAAAGCCCACAATTGATCATGCTAAGGCAGAAATAGCTTTGTGCTGGAGCCAAGGTCCTTTCAAGGTAGGAGTCCTTCCTCTGGGTGATTTTAGCAGCACTGAGCTTGTTGACAACCTCAGTACTTGAATTCGTTGGGAGTCCAGCCCCAAATACATGGTACTCAAGGAAATTAAAAATAATCCCTTTGGAGCACATATTTGCTTTCTAGCTTTCAGCTACTTGAAAGCTGTGCTTCCAGCACTTACACCTCCAGCCACAGCTGGTAGAAAATGGACCAAAGATTGTTGCAGCACAGAGCTTGGCAGAGAAGGAGCTGCCCTGCTGGTGTCGGGGGAGTTGGATCATATGCTGCCTCCTAAGCTTTGGAGGCTCCTCCCAGGAATTTTCCATTTTTTCCCTGCTCCCCACACATGTGCCTCTGACAGGAGCCAGAATGTGGCCCTGCATGGATAGGGCAGCATTGCTGTGCCCTCTTGTGTTGCTGCAGGGGCTATCCAGAACTTCCAGCTGTTAGTGCTGTATTACATAGATGATCATTCATAACACAGCCTTATGCACACTGGAAGCTGGAGAAGCTTCTGGGTGTGATAAAGGTACTGGAACTTTTCTCTTTCAGTCGCTCTGCTTGGTGACATTGATTGGTTTTGCTGGGGGGAGGGCTAAGGCTCTACACAATTTGTTGCTTTTACCTTCCCCATGACACAGATGATAACACAGCACAGGCTGAAGCGGGGAGCAGCCTGCATGAATTAATAGCTGGCATGACCTTTCCTTGTGGAAATGTAGCTTACCTGTGGGAAGAGTCAGTCCTGGCTCTGTTTTCCTCCTGCATGTAGAGCTTGGGATGCTGCCATCCTATGCACCAGTCCCACTGCTTATTTGGCAATAAGCAAGTGAGGCCTTGCCTGATACTGGGTATGAATCCACAGCAGGGAGGAATTCTCCCACACACTGCCAGGGAACAGATTTATTGCCACATATCCACACACGGTGCCGAATGCATCTAAGTCTCTTTTAATGTTCTATTTTAATTGCCTGTCTCAGCCAGCTGAGGATAAATCAGTCTGAAATTCACAGTGAGCATTTGGGGGTAGGGATCGAATGAGATTTTATTGATATTATTGCAAAAGGTCTTTTCTATCTTTTCTGGGTAAATGAATTCTGTCCTTTTGGTGGTATTAAAGCTCTCTCAGAAGCAATGTGCCAGCATCCCTCTCTGCCACTGAGCAATCACCGTGCAGGCTGCTGCATCCCCAGGCAGCACAGTACTGCGTGCTGGCTGGAGCCCTCAGCTCCACCTGCCTGTGCTGGGAATCAGGCTGCAGGGAAGGACTTGTGCTTCAAGCCTCTTGCTCTTTGCCTTTGGGGTTTTTTTCCTTTAAACCCATTCTGTAGAGCTAAACTGTAGTTTTGGAGTGCTTGTGGGACAGCATCTGAGCAGTAACAAAAACCATGGTGTGGAACAGTTCTCCCTCTCTTTCAATGCAGGAGCAGTTGGCAGGCCATAATCTGAATCTTAGCATTACAGTTCAGAGTTTTATAAGTTCCTTTTTAAAAAACATTCTGTCAAAATACTTTTTTTTCCTGGTATAGAGCCTTTTCTAAGAAGGGCTTTTGAGAGCAGTGTGTGCATCATAGCTTGAATATAACCTTGTCAATTATAAATTAACCTGACAGCAGTGCCTAAAGCAAGGCTAATCCCATCTTCTCTAGTGCTATATAACGTATATAATGATGAAGATACTCATGCCTCAATGAGTTTGTGGTCTAAAATAGGCAAGACTGGCAAAAGGCAGTAGAAAATAGCCATTTCTAGACTCTGCTTTCAGTAATTTTTCCCTGCATGCTGACAACTCCAAGATTGTGCAAGGTAATGGTTATGATTAATCCAAGACACCTGGGAGGTATTTAAATTTAAACTGATATGCTTCAGATCATAATTCAGACTCTGTCTGAGGAAGAAATTATTGATTTTGATCTTGATTTTTTTTTCTTTTTTGCTTGAGACAGTCTTGTGGCTGCCTAACTGGGGAGATGATGGGGATATAAAGCAGTGTGTGTCTCCTCATTGCAGACCCTGCTTGGCACCTGGGGCAGGGCTGCCACCACTGTGGTGTGGGTAGGTGTCCTGTGAGGGGCACCCATGGCAGGACAGTGCCTTGCAGACACCAGCCAGGACCTGGGCAGGACCCTTGGGCCAGTGAGCATCAGCAGCTTAATGCAGCTGAGGGGAAGGAAGGGAGGACAACACCCAAGCCAGGCAGCATTGTTTGTAGGAAAAACCCATGCTAACAAAGGCATGAGCATCACTCACAGTTCTCAGAGCAATCGGCAAGAACCTGGTTTGGCAGGACAAACTGTGATTCACTTATGTAACTTTTTTTTCCCCTAATCTTAGAATATTTGTCGTTGTTAGGTGTGGCAATGAGCCTGTTTAGGTGCTGAGTAGTCAAACAATGTAAATGGACCCCTGAATTCTCAGGGGCTCCTGAGAGCAGCAAAGTACAAGCTGTTCCTGAAGGCTCCCTTCCTGGGGCAGTGAACAGGTCAGGCTCCAAACTGCCTCCATTCTCTGTGGAAACTGCAGGGCAATGGGAGCAAGGAGGTAATGAGGGTCCAGTTCTGCTGCAATTAGCTTTGCAGGTAAATCTCTCCACATGTGGGTTACCTTTTGGCATCTGAGAAATGGTGATTAGATTTCTCTCTTGAGATCTTAAGCCATCGTTTCTACCATTCTGCATCTTGGCTGGAAGATTAAATACCTGATGATTGTGTGCAGTTGAAAGTCAGAGCTCTGGTTTGGGGAATCCACCTGTTTACTGCAAAGTTTCCAATTTTGTTCTCTCAGGACTCCTGGTTATGATTCACTGGACACAGCAGTTATTTTGTCTTTAATTTTTAAAAAGTTTGAGCTGGGATCTTAGTTCAATTTCTATTTTGTGCAGCAAAAGATGAGAGCTCTTGACATACCCCAAGATACTAAGAAATGTAAAAAAGGTGGAGAACAGAAGTGTATCATAGAAAGTGAAATGTGAAAATTTTGGGTGGAGATGTGGCAGTATCCTCCTGTCTTTCTGAGTAGGAAACTGGATGTTCACATCAGGTTGTTTTTCTACAGGAAATCCTGGGGTCTGGGAGAGGGCAGGCAAAGCAGGAACATGCTCAGTTTTGTCCGCATAGCTTTCATTAGAAGTCAGGGAAAAAATAAAAGGCATCTTGATATGGTGGGATCCTCAGATCTAAAGAAAAACCAGCAAAGATGCATTCATGGAGGGGGAGGAGTTTGGGGGAAGGGGTGTACTTGGGTATTACTCCTCAAAGGTGGAGCCAGAGATGGGTCAGAACAAATGGCTTGGCTTGATTATACAGTGGCACATTAAAAACCAGGTAGAAATCAGTGCTTTGTACTCTAGAGGAAGGCAGTAATTCATGAGGGGACTTGTTTTCCATCTGGACTCACTACTTTTTTTTCTGGCAACCTGAGATTAAGGCCTCACCTTCCACCAGTCTAATGAACCTTTGAGACAGAAAAATCAGTGAGGAGAGGAATTCTCTGAGCCGCCTTATCAGACAGCACAGGGCCAGGGACTGTCCTGCTTGGGCAGAGGTTGTCATTTCCTCCTTGAAAAGGAGAATTTGTACAGCAATGGTCTCATCTTGCCTCAGCAGGGGGCTGGAGAGGTTCAAAGGATGAGTTTGTGCTGAGTTGTTATGGCAGTTCCTCTCCTGTGAGACACAGTGTGGTTAAAAGGCAAAACATTGCATACTCTGCTACTTGTGGGTACTGCTGTTGTCTTTGTGTGTCATTTCCATGCAGGCTTTGAAGCCTGGTGCTTGCCAGGGCCCGTGGCACATGTCCTGCAGAGCTCCAGGGAAACGTGTGAGACGCAGCAGTGGTGGTTATGGGAGTACAGGTTGCTTGGTGGCAGCTTTGCTGCTTTCAGGTGGTGTGTTTTGCTCTTCCATGAGTCAGCTGGGAATATTATATTGAATATACCTTGAAGCCTGCCTCAGGGGGCTGACTGAGACATGAGACACAGGGGTGCTCTAATGAGAAATGATATAAACACCAGGTAATGGGATAAAAATCCCAGGTGGAAGTGAGCTAAAAATTGTAACTTGCCCCATTATCTTCACTCCCAAGGCATGATTTATTTGATGGAAGAAGTCCAAGTGTGTTACATTTGCCATTCTTGGAGCACGTGAGCCAAGACTGATTTGTTGACTTGTGTTAAGGGAAGGGACTGAGTTCAGCATAACTGGTGCTGTAGCAGCATGGCCTCGCCAGCAGCAAAGCTTAGGGCAGAAGAAATAGGATTGTGTGTGCAGCAGGGCCCTGCTGTCCCCATGCTTTTCAGAAAAACAAGTTCTTTTCAGAAGCCTAGTGAAAATAAATAGTGAAAGGGGTACTGAGATCAAGAAAAAAATAATCTGTCCTGGCATTTCATCTAGGGATACTTGAAATATTGCAAGAATCTGGAATCCACTGGGGAAATGAGCCTGAAATGACAGGGCTGTGCAGGAGCTCTTCTGAGAGCTGGAGGAAGACACAGAGTTAAAAATAAAACAAAGCAAGGGAAGATGCTGCAGTAACTTAGCCCACTCTGTATTGCTTTTGTATAGGTGTGGGGGAGAAGGCAGGCAGCAGCTGGTTGCTTCAGAAAGCCTATTTTTATTGAGTCAAGTTTCCAAAGCCAATCCAGTCAATATGGGGTGTAAAACCCTTAAGATCTCTTCTCCTGATGGTGGAGTCTGTATTTTTCATCCTTCCCTTCCCTTGCACCTCCTGCCACACAGGAAACAACCCAAGTGACTCTTCCTCCAGCATTGCTGTTCTAGGGACCTCCATGGTTCCCAGGGTACACAACATGGGAGAAACTAATTAGACATCTGACCCTGAATGAATTCTTAATTGCAGTTTCCAACCCAGTGTGAAGGGGACTGATATTATTGGCAGTTACTAACTGGTATTAGCACAGAATCATTCTTGAGTGCACTCTCTGGGGAAAATCCATCACAACAGCACCTATTTCTGTGCCCTCTGTTCTTGGCAGTTTTCTGTTGGCTCATGTTTGTCTCTGAGGTGCTCTTGGTGTACCCAACAGAGGTGTCTGTGTTCCCTGGGGTCCAGCAGAGCAGCCCACATGGATTGCTCCAGTTGCAGAGCCCCTGGAAGCAGCATGGTCTGAGCAAACCCATTGCTTTGCTCCCTCTCAGGGCAAGAGAAGCTCTTTAATCCTTCAGTTGGTGTTTAAGGCACAGAGTACTGGTGAGGGGTGGGATACAGACAGACTGCCTAGGAAAAGAATGAGCGCCTTCCTGAGGGTGCTCTTTGTCATTGCAGCCCTCTTGCTGAAGCACATCTTAGCCTCTAGGCCAGACCAAATCAGTCTGGAGAGCCAGCAGAGTGACAGTGTCGATGTTTGACACCTGTCTCCTTCAGAGGACAAGAGTGATAAATCTGCAGCTTCAGCTGGGCCTGAGGCAACCAAATCCCAGGCATGGTGGGCCAGTGAGGCTGAGCTTTCCAACCAGCCTGGAGCCTTAAATCTCTGGGACATTCCTGGCTCTGGGTTGGTAGAGGGTCTCAGATTGGTGGTCTGTGTATGTGACTGCTGTCTCCTGAAGTTACCCACATCCTGAGGAGCTGACTCTGCTGCAGGGAGCAGAGTGCCAAAGGCTGCTCTCATAGTAAATTCCTCAAGTGTCTACAGGGTGCTTTAGCAAAAGCAGCCTCATGCTGCTCCAAGTGATGGTATGGGTGAAGCTCAGCAGTGCCCTACTGCTCACCTGGGCACAGGTAAAGGGGGAGTGTGGCAGGTGAGAACACCTGTCTACAGCTGCCCTTATTAAAGAGTCTCCCTTTTGCCTTTTTAGTAGTGTTTGCCCTGTTTAGGGGATGGCAGTGGATTTAGCAGTATTTTCCCTTCTTTTGCACCCTTACTTATCTCTGCCCATGTGTTGGAGCAGCTGTCCTGTAGGGTGGTGAGAAAGTTTGCAGGTAAATATTATCTCTTTGTAGTAATTCAGCAAAAAGACTGCACTTTGCTTTTCACCTGCATTGTGTCCCTTCTCTCAAGTGGATTAGCTCCTGAGGAGTATCCTTGGGAGAGAAATCCTTTCATATATGAACGGAGCAGGACTTTAAAATAGGTACAGAATCCCTGTTAAGGGATCCCCAGAGCCCCAACCATTCTGCTGCCTTCATTAGTGCCTAAAAAGCAGGGACGTTGTGTGGGGGAAAGAAATGAGGTTGGGAGGCAGCTGATGAGAGGAGCAATGTACCCTGCTAACAAAACTCATCTGAACAGATACATCCAGCACCTCTGTGCCTCCTTTCACCTGCCTCATTCTGAGCAACCACATTAAGAAGGAAAAAAATATTTAAAGCTCTGCTAACCAGAGCCCCATGGGGAAACAAGATAACTATCAGTAGAGCTGGTGCTGCCATGGGTGGGAAACCCCCACAGCAGCAGGATCAGCACATCCCTGCCTGGGGCAGCACCTGCTGCTGCCCTGCCTGGTGCAGCTTCCAGTGCTCCTCTGAACTCTCCTTTGACTCAGAGCTCTGTTCAGCAGTGGGCTTGGTTCATTCTGTTCTCCTGGTGCTGAGGGGCAGGTGTGTGCAGCTGAGGGGAGGAAGAGCTCACCTTAGACCCCACGCAATGGGAGATGCTCCCTGTCCTTAGGGATTTCCTGATCCTCTCCACGTGCAGCCCTCTCTCAGGAAGGAGCTGATCCTGTGGGACACTGAGGGCCACCAGGGCGCTGACATATGAGGGTGTTTTTAGGCCAGGCCACTGCAGCCTCAGCCCTCTCCTTCCCCTTCCACCCTGTCAGAGTCAAGGCTGCTTTTCCTGCAGCACTGCCCTTCTGGCAGCTGTGAGTCTCTACTGCTTGCCATAACCTCAGTCTATCATCTGAGGATGCAGCAGTTGAATAACAGTCTGAGCTTCTGCAAAACAACTGTGGCAGTCCCTCAGGCCACCGAGGCTGCTGTTCCTCCCCCAGAGCCCCAGGGAGCAGAGGCAGCGACTGTGGGAAGGCTTCTGAGGACAGCAGGATAAAAGCAGCTCGCACAGGGGCCAGCAGGCTCCAGCTGGGCTAAAACTGCCCCATCCTGCAGCAAACGCCAGCAGGGGGATGCATTTCTCCTGGCCCTTCCTGGTTTGCAAAATTCATCCCTCTTGTGACAGAAAGGGGCACGAGGAGAAGAGCAGGGACCCCTTTCTGACTGAAAATCAGGCAAGATAGGGATAATCTTTTAACCTAAAACTCAGACTATTTCCAATAGCTGTGTTTTTTCCTCACCAGATTCCTGCATCAGTCAGGTCTGCGCTGCTTTCAGAAGACATCTGCCTGGTGCTTGGGATGGAAGTTGTGCTCTTTGCTCTCTGAGGATGGCTTCCCCTGGCTGGAGTATTGGTTCCTGCCCTCCCTAAGGACAGCCTTTGCCTGCTGCTTGTTTTCCTCCCTGAATGCCTGTTTCCAAGGGAAAGTGCTGCTTTAGGGTCATGCTCCACTCCTGCTGAGCCCTGGTGAGGGATGTCAGAGCCCTTCCCAAGCTGGTGATGAGGACTGCAGGCAGTGCTCACCTGGGGTGTGCTTTGGGGCCCCCAGGAGCAGCAAAGCTCTTCTGTAAACTCCAGCAGAACACAGGCTGTATGTTGAGGTAATCAGCATCCTTGATCTTCTCCTCTGAGACCCAGCAGTTAGCTTATTTGCACTCTGTTGTGGCAAAAATACAAAGAAAACAAATATGAAAGATTATTTAATGAACTCTGGAAATGAATAATGAATACATCATTTTAAGTGGTTCTTCAGGCTGGTACGGAGTGCTATCCTGAGATGTGAGAGCAGGAATCTTGGCTGATGCAGAGGAGGGCAGTCATTTGGTTCCTGAATGAGCAGCTCACAGGATGAATGGGACAGTTAATTGTTTCTTGAAGCAAACTTCTCAAACATCAGTGTGGCTAAGGAGGAGACTTGGCAGTGTGCTGAGCCTTAATTTTTAAACGGTGTGAAAGATGGGCTTGACTTACCTTTGCTTTGAGTTGGTGCAATGCCACTGACTTCAGTGGAGAATTTGTAGCCCTCACATTTCATCTGCCTGGCTATTTGATGGCACAGCAATGAGAAATTAAACACCAAGCAAGGTTTTCCAGCAAGACTACAATTTTCTGGAAGATCCCGTGCTGACAGAAAAGTAGAATATATGTCTGACTTAAATCGATTTGTTACATGTCTTGTGTTAAACACTTTATCTTTGCTGTGATAGCCTGGCTTAGTCAGATCTGAAAACCAAGAAAGGTGTTTGAAACCTTCATCTATTGGGAGACTGGCTCACATTCCAAATAAGTTATACAGCATTCTTTCCTAGACTGAAAACATTCAGGTTGGTCCTCAATTATTGCTTATAATTCCAAAGGGTTCTGGGACAGCTGTACATTCTGGGCTTTGTGTCCCTTGGAGTCCTTGGTGGATAGACTCATGATAGTGAAAACATTTTAGGGATGGATGACTCAAGAAATTTCCTTTTTAGAGTCTCTTTAAAATAACTTCATTTGAATGAGAAAATCAGAAGGATTCTTTAAAAAAGCAAATGTGTATTTCAGTATGGTGTGAGTGTATGGATAAAAAAAGCCAATTTAAAAATTAACAATCCAGGAAAATTATTAGCAAAGGCTCTTCCCCATCTGCCCTCCATGGAACAGGCATTGCTCACATGGTGTGGGAGTAGGACCTCATGCAGGGCTCCCTGCCAAGCTCCCTGGGAGCCACATGTTAGTGGCAAGGGAGTGGCAAGTAAGCCCTTTGCTGAAGTGTGAGTGAGGTGAAGAAAGTTTAACTTTTATTTTCATGCTGGAGAGACTATTACAAACCAGTCATCTCCTGGGTTTTGTTGTGTGTGAGACACAGATGTGGTCCATAACCTTCTTTTTCACATCAAAGGTTGGATCTTGCCTCAAGGTCAAGTGTGGTTTTCTTAATTCTCTCTTCTCTTACAATTTGTTTCCCCCAGCCTAAAATTAAGGGTTACATTTGTGTATTGTTGCATGTAAAGACAGAAATTTGACTTTTAAAACATGGCAGACATCTCTTTGAAACTGGGAGCTAGATCCCTAAATATCTTTGGAAATCTGGAGCTGTGCACCAGATGGAGAATCAGCACTTAAAGAGTAATTTCATGAAGGAAGTGGAGTGAAATTATTTCCTTTAGCAAATAGTTTCACAGCATGAAGAAAGAAAGCAGAGCCAGCATCTTGCACTGGGAGATCATGCTTATTCTCTCCTTCTTCGTGCCTCTTTCCTAGGGTTTTGGGGGCTTTTTGGTTTAGTTTTTTTTTCCTCCTATGGATGCATCCAGGCCACATCATGGCACAATGCAATGTGCCAAAAGTAGGTATTGGTTACTCTTTAATTGGCACCAGTTGCAGGTCAGAATGAGCACTTTGTGTCTCATGAAAGGCTGAACGCTTTTTATGTCCTGAAGTGATTTGAGAGTAGATATAAATGTCACAGATACACTGAACAAGAATTACTGGCCTGCAGAATTAATCCAAGATAATGTCAGAGGCTCTCTGAGGCAGGCTGACAATGTGGTGTGTCAGCCTTATGTAACTGGGTACATGTACCTGAGGTCATGTGCAAATGTAGGGGCTGCAGCTGGGCTCTACACCCCAGGAAATGGGCAGGAAAATCCCATGTCAGAGTATCAAACACTGGCAGTGTCCCTGGTGGGGAAAAGCCAGTCCCTGGTCATCTCTGAAGACAACAGTGACCTTGCAGATTGTCAAGAATTAGTCCTGATCCAGACAGTCTAGGAGAGATCCCCAAAGTTTCCTTATCCTGGATGCTGAGGACATGTGAGGTGTGCAAGTAAGATTTTTGCAGTGTCTAGGAGGAAAATGAAACTTTCTAGACAGGTGGAGCTCATCAGTTTGCAGAAAAACAGCTTCTGCTTAGAGATCAAACAACTGCCATATGGTGCTGTTTTTTCCTATAGCACAAACATATTTAGCTGTGCCAGGAGAAGTCTGGGGAACTGATTGTCAGTGGCCACACAGGATATGGCTAAACTTGGATCAAAACACTACCAAAGCATGGAGCAGCTCTGGAGAAAGGAGCTGAATGGCAGCTGGGGGAGGGAGTGATGCAGTGGGTCACTTAGGGAAAGAGGTACTGCTCAATTTCACCTCCCTTTTATTGTATGGAAACCTGGCTGCTGCAAAGATATGGTGTAAATAAAGTTAAAAATTCTAAAACCCTTTATATGACTAGACTCCTTCACCAAGCTCTGAATCAACATTATTTCAGTTAAAAAAAAATCCCACCAAACAAATAATTGCATGTTACTGCTCTCATTCTTGGCTATAAGATAAAATCTCATTAGCAGCTGCAATAATAGCACATCTAGGAGCAAAATTTGACTTAAAATGCTTTCACTTTCACAACACCCACTTTTCATTTGAATGCTCAAAGTTGCTGCAAAACATTTTTGAAAATTAGCTATTAGCTACACACTGTAGTAATTTTTCTGGTGACAGCCATTGCACAGAACATCTACACTGCAATAAACTTTTTGCAGTACCTTAAATTTGCCTTATTATTGTCTATCAAGTGTTGTTATTGCTAAACTTGTTCCAGTGCTGACTCAGTTGATGAGCATAATTTTACCATGTAGGCAGCCCTAATTCGTGATGATCTGGGGCTTCACATAGCATCTAGAACCTTCCTCAAAAGCAAGTGACTAAGACATTCATGAAAGATCTTAGAGCTGGAGGTTTGTGCTACAAATGCAAAGCAGAATTTATTATTTGGGCTTTACAAATGCAGTTTTAATTTTGCCTTAATCAATACTTCATGAAAGTGGGCCATGTAGGAACTGTTTATTTCTCTGGTTTCCCAAGCAGCTTTCTGTGTCCCATTAGGAAAGAAAAAACAAAAAAAAAGCATTCAAGACAGCCTGAAAAATATTTTTCTTTTCCTTGGCCTCCCCTCCCCCTTGCAGGCTTTCTGCTCCAGTGGCTTGTGTTGTAGTCACACTATGCTTGGAGTGACTTGAGAGCATCCCTAATGCTGCATGCCTGGCACTGGAGGCAAATAAACTATTTGTGTGCAGCAATCTGTAAGCTGCACCTCAAGAACAATTTCCTTGTCTGCTGACAGACACCCAGGAAGGCTCAGGGAGGTTGGAGCAGGAGGGCAGTGGCAGAAGGAGGAAAGTTTCCTTGTCTTCCCCGGTGCAATGAATGCAAAGCAGCTGCAGGAGGGGTCAGCGGCAGTGGGATTCCCTGCCCATTGGCATGGTGGGTGCTGCTGCAGCCCCTGCCTTTGGCTGTGTGCCCCAGGGGCTGCAAGGGCAGCAGGGACTGCTTTTTCCTTTGCTTTCATTTCTGGGAGTTTTCTGTAACTCTTTGGATTTTAAGCTGAGTTTGTTGAATTCTTACGTTCTTTCCCTCCCACTCCAGTATTTCACAGGAGGGTTTTTTGCCCCCTGCCTTTTGTTAGATAACAAATTTCCCCTGCACCATTAGAGCTGTGGTTTGCTGTGCTCCTTGTACGAGATGGTTTCAGAGAGTGGAGGATTAGCTCAGACCTCTTGACTACTCTCCCCATACACCACTTCTGAGGCTTCAAGGCTCACCTGCTTTTTAGCAAATCAGAGTTGACACTGGCTGACTTCAATGCTGGTGGAAGTTTCCCTGCTGCATGGGGTTTGTGGATGGGCTCTTGGCAAGGGCTCCTGACTGCAGCTGCTAAAGCCTTATCTCTCTCCGTAAGATGCAGGAGTTGCCTCCAGTGGGTCCTTGGGGGCTCTTGCTGCAGTACCAAAAGCTTGTTTCATTGCAGGGAGGGGGCAAAGGCTGCAGAAGGCCAGTTCAGGACACTGAGCTTACAGCAGGCTTGGCTGGGGGAATTGATGCCTGCCGTGTAATGTGTGAGCTGTAATAGAGGTCTGGTGTCCCAGGTAGCTCCAGTGAATGTGTGAGAATGGCACTACTATTACTGAGAATAAACCTACCCTGCATCCTATAAAATCCAGCAAAAAGCCCTCAGATCTTATAAGCACTCCTGTTCCACTGCTGACTGCTGCTTCTTGGGGCTGGCTTGAACTGCAGCCTAGGGAGGAGCCAAGAGGTGCAGGAGAGGCACTCTCCTTCCCAGAGTGCTCTGGCCTGGGGTGGAATTAACCTCTTTGTTCAGTGCAGAGGAAAAAAAAATCAAAGCAGGCCAGGGTTGACCTACATTTGATCCTTGCAATGTGCAAGTTCTGCTTCCTGCACTTTTTCTTGTGGTGACCTTTTTTTCCTAGGAGGTAAGAACTGCTTTGAGGCATTGCTGCATGTTTTGTACAGCAAAACTTTCCTTCCAACAGGAAAGGATAATTTTGAAGATCGCTGTTTCTGTTACAGGAAATCCCAAAGTCGAATTAAAAAAAGGAAATGCGTTCTTGTGAAGTCTTCAAATATCATAGGATTGAATCTCTCTTTAGATTCTGACATTCTGGATGGGATGATTGCCACTGATCTCTCATATGTGTCGTGTGCTTTGGAAGGGGATGTTTTGCCAAAGCCTCTCGTCACCAAACCTCAGTGAGCGGGGAAGAGAAATGTGGTCTGAGCCAGCAGGGTGAGGGAAGGGCCAGGGGGCTGGGTTTCCAAACTGAAAGCTGAGGGAAGGATGGGCATTTTCATCTGCTTGTGAGAGAGGGGAGGGGGCAGGCACGGCTTGCTCAGAGGACAAGAGGTGATCCAGAGCAGCATGTGGCAGTCCAGGGCACAGCTGTGCCAGTGCTTTGCCCTGCTCCCTCCTGTCTGTTCCTGGGGGAACAAAGGCAGGGGTGAGGAGGGATGTGAGGAAAGCTGTGTGGGGCTGAGCAAGGCTTTGGGCCTTGAACAAAATATCTGCAGTTACAGAACTGGGACCTGAGCCTTAAAGAAACTGGGAGAGCCCCTCACAGGGCCTAAGTGACGGTGGCTCCCTTGCAGCCTCCTTACCTCTCCTCAGTGACCACTACCTCCCACTGCTTTGAGCCTTTGGCTGATGGAAATAAGAGCCTGGAAAGACTCTGCAAGGGGAGCACAGGCAGCTGCCTGAGGCCAGGGCCTCTCCCAGCATCACTGCAGCACTGGTGGTGCTGTGTTAGGTTTACTCCAAGAGATGCTCAGTGCCTCTTCCATGGCCCACACAGGAGGAGGTACGGGCAGACTTTAAGGGATACTGGGATTTTTCAATGATGTTTTCACCAGACAGTGGCAAGGTGCTCATCTCCTGGGAGCCATCAGTGAAGAAGGGCATTGGTGCTGCTGCCTCATTACGTATCAGTGTGTGTTTTGTTCTCTTTCTCCTGAGGAAGGGGCTGGAGAACGTGCAGGTGAGGGTGGACAGGAGTGGCCCTTGCCAGCAGCCTCCCTGCTGCAAGGTCAGCCCCCAGTGGCACAGAGTACATGCCCTGCCTGCTGCATCGTGCTATGGGCAGACCTGACTTGTCCCAGCTGACACAGGGAAGACAAACACCACAGGCAGAGCCCAGGGTGTCTGCAGGCAGCCACATCTTCACAAGGCCCCATCTGTAGCAGGGCTCAGCCACAAAACCTGCCCTATTTGGCCCTGCTGGCTCCTGACAAGGCAGATGCTATCCAGTCACAGGATAGCAGGAGGGCGCTTGGTGCCTTTGGGCTGGTTTGTCAGCCAGCACCTTCTCCCTTGTGTGCAGCTAGCCAGGTGAACTCAGCTGAGCAGTGCTGAATGCCTGGGGGCAGAGAGCAGCCTGACCTTAGCAGTGCATTCAGTGTCCCGTTCATCTGAAGGATGCTGAGGTTATAGAGGTAGGAGATGGAAAACAGTGTTTGCTGGAGCAGAACATCAGCTCCTGCCTTGTTACCCCTCCTGCACAGTGAAGTGAAGCTGTGACCAAGACCAGAGGGCAACTGGTCAGCTCCAGGTTTTGTTACAATGTTGAGTTCAGGTTATTTGTGCAGTCTTGCTTCTGCTGCATCCCAGCTTCTGAGAGCTGAACTGCTTCATGTCTTTTGTGTGCTGCTTTAAGAAAAAGAGAGAACTAGAAATCCATCTGTCCTGTTTCGTGGCATTGCATTTAAGAGCCACACAGGGCTGACACCTTTAGATTAGCTTTACTTTGCTTTGTGGACCAGTAGAGCAGTGAACTGTCAGGCCCTTACATGGTGGCCCTGTTTAGTTTTCCCTTCTCTCCATCATGCCTTGTGCTGTGCAAGATCCAGCCTTGCTTGGATCCTGCACAGTGCCCTTCCTGTGTCCAACTCCTGCTCACTTGTGAGCAGTCAGCACAATCTATTTGCTGTGGAATATAACCTGTCAGCAGATTTTTCTCCTTCCTCAAGGAAAGGCTGAATCCAACACAGCACTGCCACTGTACTCTGCATTATAAACTCTTCCAAGCAGGGATTTGCACTTGCAAAGCATCTTCCTCTGTCCCTCTGTAGTGGCCAGCACACAAGCAGAGATTTATGAATTTCCATCACCGAACAGTTTTGCAGAGCAGTTGGGCTTGCTGTCAAATGCTGTGGCTGTCCCTTGATGCTAATCATCCAGTGTGGAATATCAAGTGATGGCTCCAAAGGAACAGCAAGTCAGAGCCTCTGTTGGTATCAGCCCCTGCAATGCCTCTGAAGGCAGCACAGCTCCAGCACTTCACACCACACATGGTGTGTGCCAGCCTTTATCTGGCATCTCCAGCTCTAATAGGAACATACGCTTGGCTAAATTAAGAAGGAATATTTTTGTGCTTTAGTGTAAGCATACTAACAATTCCAGTTTATTTTAAGGATGTGTCTTAAAAGCATTAAGAGTGGCATAAAATAATAATATATGTGATTTACCGCTGTGGAGACTGTCAAGTGTTGTCATCTACTGGCACTGTATTTAATACCCGGGCCGCCAAGAGGCATCGCTAATAGAATTTGCATTAATATACACAGCTTCTTTAAAAATTAATTACCCAGAGTAGAGCATCATGTACTGAGACTCTCAAACAGGAGAGAAACATTGAAGCAGCACTGAAATAAGCAGTCTCAGAGCTCCTTGGGAAGCCTAGGGCAGCTGGAAACATTGCCCCAGCCCTTCTCTCCTGCCCAGCGCATCACGATGGGGATGCAGACACAAACTGACAGCAGGAAGCATTGCCATGGAAAATTCTGAAGGAAAGCATAGATTTGGACTGGGCCCGGAGGCTGATGTGCTGCTGCTGAAGGGTGCTGCTGTTGCAGCTGCAGAGAAATACAAGGAACCTGTTAAGTCAGGAAAAGGAAATGTGATCTTTCCCAATGTCTCCCCAGAGGCAGGGAGGTGCCAGCGCCCCACAACACATGTGGGTCACGCATTTGTGTGCTGGGGGGGGGGGTTTGCATGGGTCAGAATGCCTGGCAGCACCAGTGAGGAAATGTCTGAGAACATTCATCAGCCCCTCTATTTTCCTTTTCTTCCATCAGCCTGCAAATGCAATGGCACATTGGGATGCTGCTCACTTGACTGTAATAAATTAGCAGCAGCCATTCAGTCTCCAGCCCCTCCAGTTTCTTCACGTGCTGGAAATGGCTAGAGATGAATTTTTGCTGCTCTACGTGGAGGAGAAAAAACAAATGTTACTGGTCACAGGTATTGATAGCTTTAGTCAGAAGCTGAACAAAGTTAATGGTATTTGTGAAAACACTTAGGTAGCGGTGTCCTTCTCCTCTTTTGTACTTTGGCTTTGCTGGGTTGTAAGTCTGAGCTCTGGTGTGGCCACAAGAGATCTGACCTCATTTCCCATGGACATCCTTTATATCAGCTGAGAGAGGGGCAGCAGGCCCAGGAATGCAGATTGTGCCTGAGCCAGGCAGAGTTTCTTTCTCTCCAGTGAGCTTTTCACATTGCTGAGCTCTTTACAGCTTTTCTGCCAAGAATGTCCCACAAGTGCAGGTACTTTCCTTCACTACTACCTGTAAGTGACTGTTCTGTCTCCAGCTCAGTTAAAATTATGAATGATTTCCAGCCTTCTCCTGTACTGTCCCTGGAAGGTATTTGTGAGCTCTGGCCCTGCTCCCTGAGTGGAGGCAGTGCCATTGTTTCCATTGCAGTCCCAAGCCTCACTGGCCAATTTCAGGACTCCTTACTCAGCAGTGGAAGCTCTCTCTGGGCTGGAATTTGGAAAGTGGCTGGGAGCAGCTACAAAACATCCAATGCAGCTATTCCCTGTTATACTCATGGCAGAGCAAGGGAAATGAATGGCTTTAGTGGCAGCCAGGCTGCTGTTGGTGAGTTATCGGACGTTAAATGATTTTCAAGCAGTGCAGCAGTGCTGCTTTTGCTGCAGCTTCTGTCCCCTCAGCATCTCCATCTGCCCGAGGCACGTGTTCAGTCTGGGCAAGGGAGATCAGGTGAAGAGGCAGCTGCAAGTTGGTGGTCAGGCTAAAATACAACTGAAGACCTTAAGGGGGCAGCTTTCAAGACAAATTCTTCAGTTTCTCTGAATCCTGGTCAGTACTTGTGGGCTCCTTGTCTCTTTATGGATGGAGAGGAAGGCCAGGTATAGTCTCTAAGAGCTGTTTTTGATTTAAAGGAGGCTGTTACAGTGAGAACTGAGATACTTAATGAGTGCCTGTTTTTCTGATTCATCATTTCAGAGCAGTGTTTGGTGGTCTGGGTTACCTTCCCTCTCCAATCCCCAGGAAATCATGTTATTAATGACAAATGCTCAGGCTGCTGCTGGTGTCTGAGGGTTCACTGCACAGAGCAGGCTCAGGGGACAGGAATATCCCCCCAGGATGGCTGAGGGGGTGGTTGGCAATGAGAAAGAGCCTACGCTTCATTCTGCAGCAAAATGAGACACAAATCAAATGCTTCCACTCCAAACAGGGAAACTCACAGGGCCCCTTTGCTGACCAGGGGTGCTGAGGGGCAGAAGGGGAAGGCAGAGCTGGGGGTGGGGGGGTGTCTTTGTCAAGGCATCCATTGCTCTCCACCCAATGTAGGATGAACTTGGATGTGATGAGAAGCCATCAAAAATGAGGGATATTGGACATGGGTTGAGCTGGACTCCAGCTCTCAAAGACAGACTGAAAGCTCTGGAGTGGGTCCAAGGAGTGAGATGGGTCAAGAAGCTCTAAATCTAGGAAGTCGTTGTTTGCACAACAGAATGAAAATGAGTATTTCCCCTTTCTTTCCCTGCCCACGCTGGTGGGAATCCATTCTGGTGACTGCCCTGAGGGCCTCCCCCTGCCGTGCTGCTTCACCACCACCCTGCAGCCAGCACTCCTGGGCAAAAGAGGATGGAAAAGGGCTTGCTCTCTGCTCCAGCACTGGGAACTGCCGATACAAACAGAGTCTGAGGCTGCTGCTCCCAGTTGTTGGTGGGAGAAGTCCCCAGGTTCAGACTGTCCTGAGCTTCTTCCAAGGCTGAAATCCAGAAGTGCAGATACAGTGCTGGGAACAGCAGGCAGTCCCTGCCCTAGAGGCGGATGGAGCTGTCGAGATGTGCAGACAGGATTCTGGAGGTCTGCAGTGAATCAGGCAGCTGAAAACATTCAGCTACGCTGTAAGGGTGAAGGAGACTGCTGAGGCACTGGGGAGGCAGGGTGCTGTCTGTGTCAGAGGGAGCTGTCTGTGTCTCAGGACAGGCTGCACAGCCTCAGCCATCGGGGACGAGCTGTGCCGTGGGAAGGGCTCTGCGTGCCGAGCACAACTCCGTGATAGCAGGGAGGGGATTTGTCTTGTTGTGCCTTGCTGCCTTGGATTTCCCCAGAAACAAAGTGAATCCCACAGGCATTTCCTCCTTGCTTTCCTCCTGAAGTTTGGTTATTTGAAGAGATTCAGGAATTGTGTATTGAGGAGAAGGTTCCTGGGCAAGGCAGCTTCTGCTGCCTGGTGCTGCAGCCTGAGATTGAGTCAGGAGCGCCCTGGGAAAAACTGATCTGACGCTCAGTGCTGCAGATCCATGCTAGCCCACAGGGGTTTAAACCACCACAGGGTCAGGAACAACAGCAAAGCAGGGTAGCAGAGGACTGGGGATATAGCAAGAGAGGACAAAATTGTTGTTTCCCTCAGTTACCAGCAGCACCATTTCAGCCTCAGATTATTCCTGCTTCCAGCTGCAATGCTCAGCCAAAATGTGGGACAGACCTGTCTTGCTAACAGCCAGGAAGTGTGAATGCACACCAGCCATCCCCCTGTTTCTGGAGCAAAGCTGATGTTCCCAAGGAAGTCCCTGTTCTGGGGTAGTGAGGCCCCCTGCCTCACAGCTGTTCCAGTATGTCAGGGATTTGGCAGCAGGAGAATGGTGGGCTTGATGGAGCAGGGGTGCACCCCCAAATTGTAACCTGGTCCTGTTTTGTTAAGGACAAAATGGTGGTTGAGTACTTTTTTTTATATATTAATGATAAGATGGAGTTTGAGTAGTTTTATTTTTATCCTTCTCTATTATTTTCCCCTCCAGCTCCTACTAATGCTCTGCTGCTCCTCAGCCAGGCAGCTGGGGGGCTGTGTGACCCTGGCTGTCCCAAGCCCTCCTGTCCTCAGGACATGACTCTGCAGCTGGGACTAAATCCACGTGCTAGCCAAAACCCCAGCAACACTTTCCTTTGAATCAGTGTCTCTGGGGGAGCCTTCTCCAATATAACTTTGGAACTGTAAATGGTAGAGATATTTACCTTCTCTTTCAGGGCAGGGAGAGCTTTGGTCTTCCAGCACGATATTGAATTCCTTGGCTGGGCTTAGCCTTTCTGAGCTCTGGGTTGTCAGCCAGGGGGGCAGGGGAGCTGTGCTGGCTTTCTGCTCGTTTCCTCCGAGGTGTGTGAAGTATCACCCTCACGAGCAAATGGCTTTGGAGGAGTCTGTCTCCAAGGAGCTCTGCTGACTCTGCGTGTGGCAGAAGTCACAGTGCGGAAATCTTAGCAGCAGCATCACCTTGCAGATGTTATCCTCACTCACCACGGCTTCCTCCCTCCAGAAAGGCCTCTCTGATTGCTGCTCCTAGCACAGCAAAGAAAGGGTCACCATGACAAGTGGGTCTCATGAGCGCAGAGTTTGAATCGACATGCATTGACCCAGAGGCTCTTGTGGCTGCTTCTAGGGTGATGCTCCACAGCTCTCGTGCTCCCAGGCAGCCAGGGATTGTCCCAGCTGAGGGCAGGGCCACAGGAAAGGCATCTCTAGGTTTCTCATGGTCTTTTAAAAATGGTCATCAAAATGTTTCCATTTTCAATGCCAACACATTTTCAGAGGTTACTAAACAGCACCTGGATCTCTGAAATTTGAATACAGCTTTTTATCTGAACCCAGGCATCTCTATATACTCTCCCCTTTCCTAGTTTACCATTAGAAATGTAGAATGCTTGGAGCACAAACTACAAACACCCCCAGGTTTTTAATTGTGGTTGAAAAGGCTATTTGCTCTTTTGAAGGGTTAGTTTTCATTATTATTTGGAGCTGATTGCCTAAAGAAAAGCACAAAGTTTAGGTTTGGCCTGCCCACAGAACATTGCCGCACTGATCCTTGATCAGCCTGGCACCCACAGATCAGCCTGGGTCACCCTTCCCTGTGACCTTCCCTGCCCTGTGCGGCGATGGAAGGTGGGTGAGGACACACTGCAGCAGGTGATGGAGGCATTCAGGGACACTGCCAGCTTTCTCATCCTCTCCTGCTCCCGGGAAATGTCTCCTGAAGCCAAAGGCTGCAGGGAGAAGGGCTCCGGGCGAGGCTGGGCACTGCAGACACCACCCCGGGTGATTTACCCGCTCCTGCAGGGAGCCCCTGGCAGTGCCAGCAGTGAGTCAGGTTTCCTGCTCCTTAAATTTAGACTCGTCAGCCCTCACCTCTCCCTGCAGCTTTGTGAAGCACTTTGGGATCCAAGGTAGTTACAAAACAATGTCAAAGGTGTTAAAACGATTACCATTAAAATACTTCTCTTTTCTGCAGGAATGCCTTGGAATGCCACAGAGCTTTGGAAGCTAGAAGGGTGTCTCTTGTGGACTTGGAGAAGTCTGCTAAAATGGTAGGATTTTCTTTCTTTTTCAAATCATTA
The DNA here is from genome assembly GCF_035770615.1 of Melospiza melodia melodia. Classification (NCBI taxonomy): domain Eukaryota; kingdom Metazoa; phylum Chordata; class Aves; order Passeriformes; family Passerellidae; genus Melospiza; species Melospiza melodia. The sequence goes on along the minus strand of NC_086196.1, from coordinate 116,757,157 downwards.
TTGTAGGCAGCTAGGAAAAAGCCAATTCTGTATTCTGTGTGATGAGATATTGATCTAACTTCTAAATCCCTCTAACCTGATTAAGGCCTTAAGAATTTCAACTATTGAAAAATACTAATTTTTTTCATATAAATATCTTAGGCTACACTAGGGATGTTAAGCTTAAGTCTTTCCCTGAGAAATTCAAATAGCTCAGCCTGTGGGGATCATTCAACCCTACCAAAGGCTTTAACATATGTTTGTATGTAAATATAGTTTACATATATATTAAGCTTTTACACGTATATGTAAATGTAGATGATGTATGTGGTAGTTTGCAGCCAATCTCCAGAAGGGATTTTCTTGGTACTTTTTCAAGGTATGTAGTTGGGCAAACGGAGCCTGATCTAAGCCAGGCAGCGTGGAGATGTGTGTCATCCTTGGGATCACACCTTCAAAGGGAGGTGGAGCTGGGGCATACGGGGGGTGGCTGCAGAGGTGCACCTTCCCCTGTGGTAGCATTCACTTCACTGCGCGTGCTGGAGAGGGTGTCAGTGCAGGAGGGTGGAGATCCAGGGCTCTGGAAAATGCTCATGGCACATATCCTTCCACTGCAAGGGAGGGTTGCAATTTCCAGCTAAAACTGCTGTGCTCTCATGGCTTGCCAAGTCCTTGAGTGTGGTTTGCCACACTCTGCCACCCACCCCAGCCTGGCACCTGCACCGTGCTGGCCACAGGGGTGACTGGAGCTCCCACCGCTGAGTGTCCTTGTCCCCTCGTGCTGGGCACAAAGTAGGGACAGATCTTGGCAACTGCAGCAAGTGAGAGCAGGAGGGGCCAAACCTAACCAGCATGAATGGAGCTGGTCTGGTCCTGCAGATCACAGAGCTTTGGGAGCCACCCCCCCTACTAAGGTGGGAGGCTTGAGCTGCCTTGGAAGCAGGAAGCCATGATCATTTCACTGTGTGCTGAGGCTCTGGCCTTGGAGCATTGTGCTCCCTCATGTCTGCAGAGCATGGTCAAAGCCAGGCTGGGAAAGAAGAGCTGTGGGTCACTGTGGCTGTAGAACCTCACACCAGCAGTGATGGCTGGCTTTGCTGCTCCCTGTACTTTGTGGAGCTGTGAGGATCAGAGCTCCTGAACTCCCCAGGGAAATGCTGTAAGTGGTGTTTGGCTTTTCAGAAATACAGCCTGGTGGCAATTGCCAAACCTGCTTCCTCCTGTGTGCCAGCAGCCCCTGCTAACCGTGTGCAGGTTGGTGTTGACACACGCTCCAGGCACGTCCTGCTGCTCTGACCTGCAGCTGGGAACCCAACACACAGAGTGGGCTACACCAGTCAATCACACATCTGGATTATTTAAAGGGTTGGAACTGCAGTGTGCTCTCAGCTGCCTCACAGTGGCATTTGCATTTTGGCAGCACAAGTGCAGATTCTAATCCTGCCAACAAGAAATCTTTGTGGGTGCCCTGGCTGCATTCAGCAGTACAAGTTTCCTCGAGGCATTCCTGGTTGCAACAGTGAGATAATAAGTGATTGCTTTTTGAAAGTCACAAGGTTCTGGCTGACTTGTCTTTTCCCATGGAAAAATATTAGGATATATGATCTGGGTATGTGGTTGTAGCAATGGAGAGGCCTTTGACAGAAATAGAGAATCCTCCTGAGGACTTTTGCTCTCTGGCAGCTGAAAACTTATCTGTTGAGATCCTTTTTGGGTAACCGGAGGAGACTCTGTGAGCAATGGGAATTCAAAACCCTGCCCTAGGACTGTGCTGAGCTCTTCATCTAGTGCAGGAATATTGCCTGTTTTAGTGAAGGAGGGCCAAAAAAGAAGATAACTGTGGGGAGGAGGAGGCAGATGCAAGAGGGAGAAGCACACGGAGCTGGAAGTGATGTACAAAGTGATGTGGGAACACCACTTAGAGCAGAGGAGAAAACCAGCATGGTGCCTGTTTGGGAAGGGGCAGGCTTGGAGAGATGCAGAAAAGAGGTGAAACAAGGCAGGCCACACAGATTTCAGTTGTTATGAGGCAGAGGACATGAGGGATAAAGCAAAGCCAAAAGAAGGATGACAGCGGGTAGCAGAAACTGAGACTGTTTTCCAGCAAAAATGACAGCAGGGGAGAGGCCACTGTGCTTTTGCCATCCGGCTATACTAGAAATTCAGAGAGATGCTCATGGATACAATTTAACAGCCTTTTGGCTGACCTGAAATCTCCAGACTATTCATAGGCATCTTGAAATGCTGGGGCTGAGGTGCGGCAGGTTGGTTTTGTTAAAACACTCTTGCTCCTTGTACTGTCTTCACATCTGTGATATCTATAGGTAAAAATAATTCAGCACAAATGTAGTTTGTGTCTGTCTTTAAGAAATCAAAGTTGTTATGATGCCCGGGGCTGTGACAGAGAGCGTTATAGAGGCACAGGCAGAAAGCTGCTGCCGTAGGGAGGCAAAAGGATCTGGAGTTAAATAAAGCAAGCCGCTCCAGCATCCCAGCTGCCCCAGCCCCTCTCCAGCGGGCCGGCGGGCAGTGAGCGTGTGCTCCGACAGCCCTGTGACAGATTAATTAGCGCAGCACTAACGAGGAGCGCTGCCGGCGCGGTCCTGAGGCCAGCCTTTGAGAGCGGCCCGGCCGGGCTGGCTCGCTCCGGGCTCCGCCGCACTCCGGGCTGGGAGCTCGATCTCCCCTGGACGGACAGACAGACGGACGGGCGGCCGGGAAGGGCTCCCCGAGCCCAGCTGTGAGCCAGCCCCGGCAGCGCTGAGCTCCCGGGAGCATCCCTGCAGCAGCAGCAGCACACTGCTTTGAAAACCTGGGCAATAAACGTGAGGGAAAATGGATGCTCATTGTCAGCGTGTCTAGCTGAACTTCGGCCACACTGGGCACTTGCCAGGAGACAGAAAATGCCTCGTGCTGGGTTATTAAAGAGGACCTTTAATTACCTTATTAAGGACTGGCCATTGTCTCCAAGTAAATGAAAATCCAAATCTGTCAGTGCAGCCCAGTGATGATTGTTTGCATCCTGAACAGCAAAGGGCCCAGAGGTGCTGTAGAGAGGCTCCAATGGCCACAAACTCCCCTCGTGGCATTTTCATGTCTCCTGTCTGCAGACACTGTCTGTCCAGTGTGGCTTTTTGAATGGGATTTGGAGTAAAACAAAAGTGTTTGAGTGAAAACCTGGATTTTGGGTCTAGAATGGAGTACTGACCTCCTGCTTGGGTTTTGATTATGGTTTCAAAGCAATGGTAGGGTAGGATGATCTGTTTGGGGATGGCTTGCTGTTTCTGCTAGGATTAGGAAATGGAAAATCCTGCAGCATTGCCTCCCAACCTACTGGGTTTAATTCAAATATGGGGGACCAGGGAGGCAAAGCACAGGCTTTGGGTTTGTGCTGTTTCATAGTGAACCACAAACTAGCAGCTTAGCTACTTGAAGGGAGACTTGGTTTTGTGACTGTGGCCAAATGACAACTGCATAAACAAAGCAGAAGTGCTGCTGAATGGTTTGATGTTGACGTGGGCTTCCTGAGACCTTCCCCTTCAGTGACTCAGGCCCTTGGTCCCTCGTGTGCTCAGACACATCCACACACAAAGGATGATCAGGCAGTCTGTTTCTAACACATTGGCTTGCTTTTTAATTTTTTTAATTATTAGTTGTTAATCCCACTGAGCCAAATGGTATAAATTTTACTGAAGGGGAAAATTGCTTGTTGCTATTCAAATACTGCAGCCTAGGACAGTCTTGGAGGCAGAAGGTACATTTACCTGCTATTAACCCACCTCCTCACCTACACTCCAACACCACGGCCTGGACAAAGCACCTCTCTTTGCTCTGCGGCACAGTTATTTAAAATGACTCATTATGGATCAAAATAGGCATCAGCTCAGAGCAACCCTCCACTGCATAACCCATCACTTCCCTGGGACTGCAGAGCAGGACAGCACAGGGCAGCAGAGCTCACAAGGGCTGTTGAACTGGCCACAAGCCATAGAAGCAGCTATGAGGAGTAACCTACTTTAGGAACTACATTCACTGTTTACTTTTCACAGGGTTTATCAGAGAAAGGTTGTGGTTTATGCTTGTTGCAAGCACCCCGTCCAAGGGGGTGACACATCAAGAAAGAAACAAGGTGATATCCCAGCTGTAATTTGGCCAGCAAATCCCCTGTGACCACGGCTCTCTGAGCAGCTCTGGGTGCCAGGATCCTCCTGCACAGCCACCACGGCCAGGAGGTACCGCAGGGCCAGTGCGAGTTCACCGGTAATGGTGGCAGGAGCCATCGAGTCTGTGAGGCAAAATCAATGGAGCAGGATCTAAAAGCTGTGCTCAATAACTCCTCAATAATCGTAAATCTTGTTACCAACAGCTCTCACGCTGCTTTATGGGGGAAAGGATGCCCTCTCTTTGCAGAGGCAGCAGTTCAAGCAGAGAGGAAGGGAGCGGAGTGCTCGTTCCTAGAGATGCAGCAGAGAAGCAGGGGCTGCGTTTCGGGGTCGGTGTGTTATCCACAGGGCTGCATTGCCTCCCTACCGTGGCCGAGTGAAGTGCCATAGGAAGAGCCTGCTGGCAGTTTGCAGCTCTCTGGCAGGTGCTCTAGGGAAGCATTTCCCTCTGGGCCCTGCGGAGCACTGAGCCGTGGAGATTGTCCAGGAGAATGCTGAGAGGCAGCGGAGGAGCAGGCTTGAAGCAGAGCTGCCTCTTCAGCCAGGAGCCTGCCTAATGGGGATTTCTCTCCTCTCAACTGGTCTCAGCACATGCAGCAGAGGCAGAGCAGCCTGTGTGTGGTTTAAAAATCTGTTTTGCAGCAGGTGATGGGAACAGCGGAGCTCGGGAGAAAATGAAGCCTGTTGGAATATGCAGCAGTCTGGGTCCATCCCTGCTCACTTGCCACAGTGTTTTTTATCTCCATGAGAAAGGTAGCTTTTGTCTTAAATTATTTGGAAATTGCATCTGGCAGGGATCAGAGAATATCCTCCCCTGGGTTTTTCCCCAGAGCTGTGCACGGGGCAAGACCCTCTGAGTGGTAGCCCTTCCCTGAGTTGGTGATGGAAAATTGATGCCTGATCTAAAGGTGGGGTTGTAAGCAGCAGTGGATGGGGCAGGGCTAAGTTTCTCAGAATGGCTCCTGATTCAGAGAGAAATTCAAGTGTCTTTAACCCTCATCCTACATTGTTTTGTTGTTTTTGTTGTTTTTTTTTTTTTTTTTTTAATTAATACTGAAGTCTGTAAATTGATTAAACCAGTATTTACCTGACGTGAGGTAATAAGGATGAATTAGCTTCTCCGTGAATTCCCCGTGGTGTTATTAGACAAGAAATCCTTCACCGAGTGACTTCAGGGTGTGTGTTGGGGACAAAGAAGAATCAAACCAGCTGTGCCTACGCTAGGGTTTTAATGAGGCTGAGAGTGAGATTTTGCTGCAAAGGACCGAGGCTTTGGTTCCCCCGGAGGGCTCTCCTCTGCCTCGGCCGCACATCAGCAGAGGGCAGCAGAGATCGGCAGAAAACTGCCGCGAAAGCCCTGCTGCAGTGCCAGGGACGGGGAGAAACCCCTCCTGTGAGTGATGGAGAGCAGCCTGCGGGGCTGGGTGAGTGATGGAGAGCAGCCTGCGGGGCTGGGCGAGTGATGGAGAGCAGCCTGCGGGGCTGGGTGCGTGTGCCTGATCCTGTGAGTGATGGAGAGCAGCCTGCGGGGCTGGGTGAGTGATGGAGAGCAGCCTGCGGGGCTGGGTGCGTGTGCCTGATCCTGTGAGTGATGGAGAGCAGCCTGCGGGGCTGGGCGAGTGATGGAGAGCAGCCTGCGGGGCTGGGTGCGTGTGCCTGATCCTGTGAGTGATGGAGAGCAGCCTGCGGGGCTGGGTGAGTGATGGAGAGCAGCCTGCGGGGCTGGGTGCGTGTGCCTGATCCTGTGAGTGATGGAGAGCAGCCTGCGGGGCTGGGCGAGTGATGGAGAGCAGCCTGCGGGGCTGGTGTGTGTCCCCGCCTGCTGGGCACTGCCAGGCTCGGCCCTGCACCACTGCCGCCCTTGGAGGAACGCAAACAGAGCTCTGTCCTCTGGCTGTGCTGTGCACCAGGCCTTGTCTCCTGCCAGCTGCTCCCAGGGGGAAAATGTAGTGGATAAATAGTCACAAGGAAAGCGAAAAGCAGCTCAGATTGACAGCGGTGCCCCAAGTGCTGCTCCGGGCTGGTAAGAAAATAGAGCGTGCAAAATGCTGGGTCCCTCTTGCTCAGCCGAGGCAAAAGCCTTGTGGGGGGATCTTTGCCCTGACAGTGACTTTTATTCACGGCATGTGGGCAAACCACCCCTGTGCCCCCTGTGCCATCGCCACCACTGTGCCCCAGCCCCAGGAGCAGACCCCAAACATGGGTGATGTCCTCACAAAGTAATTCAGCTCTATGGATGGGGGAGCCTCCCCAAAACAGGACTGGTAGGGATCCAATTATTTGTGGTATTGCATTCACTAGTATTAAATAGCTATTTAACTTGATGTCATTAGAAGTTCCAGTGGAAGGAAGGCACCAACATCTACCTTCCTTTGAAGTGAACCCCTCACTGAAGCAGAGCTGCCTGCTGAAGACTTGCAGGTAGATACTTGGCATATCTTTGAAGGATTAAATAGCCTAAAATATCCACCAGGCTGCTGACTGCTTTGGCACTGTGTCTTGCCTGTTTGGATGTGACTTTCAATTGAGCCTTTCACTTGTGCTGTAATTTTTTTGGCTTAGTTTATTGCTTCCAGGCAAAATTCTGAATGTTGTCAGGACCCTGGGCAGAGAACCCAGTGAAACAGTACTGATGTCTCAGCTGCTGTAGTGTAAGCCTTTTGGAATCAGAAGGCATTTTTTACTACTAAAGTAAGGAGAATGGTCTTTTAGCATTGCTGTGCAATGATGGTGTTTGCCAGGGTGCCATCCTTCCTTCTCCTCCTTCCAAGCTCTTAGGAGGCCCTGGCAGTGCTCCTGATCAAAGCACGAAGGAGAGGCAGGAGATGAGGTACTGAAGCTTGACCTGCCTAGTTGTTGTTTGTTATTCTACTGCTCCTTTAACACAAGATTCGGGAGCTCCATACCTGAACTGGACTCAGGACCTCTTTACCACAGCTTCTTGCTGCAGCTGAGTTTGAGACTGAAAATGTCAGTGGCTGAGGATAAACCAAAGACAGGGTTGTGCAGAGTCCCTCAGGTGTGCTGTACATGGCACCAAGCCAGGCCCCAAGGCACAGAGTGTGAGATAAACCAAATGGGAGGTGTGGGAGGTTGAATGGTATTTCGGACATCTCAGAAAACTCTTCTGAAGGTTCAGGCAGGATTTTAAATCTATGGGGTCTAGCAAGGATCTTCCTTTACCCTGCTCCCAGCACATGTGCAATGGCACCCCAAGGCTCCCCAGTTAGCAGAGGATCAAAGCAAAAGGAGCTTCTCCATGGGGATGTGCACCAAACCCACTCTCTCATGTCACCGTGTGGAGAGATGCAGCCTCTCCTGAGCTCCTCAGTGGGATGTGCACCAAACCCACTCCTGTGTCACCATGTGGAGAGATGCAGCCTCTCCCGAGCTCCTGAGACTGCTGCCAGCACTCCCTGTAAACAGGCAGTAGTTTACATTCAGCCTTGCAGCTGAATGTTCGGTGCTGCTGGGTCAGACCTGTCATGAGCAATTGTTTGTCTTCCCTGACTGGATAAGCATGCAAATAGAGTCAAGGAAACAGAACTGCCCAAAGCCCACAGATCTACTGTTATTCATTCTAGTGAAAACTATTGATGCTAAGTCTCAAAAGTCTGTTAGAACAGAGATATTAAGCATGAAAGGATTTGGTTTTGGTTTTTTGTTTGTTTCTTTTTGAGGTGGTTTTTTGTTTGTTTGTTGTTTTTTTTTTTTTTTTAATTTACAAGCCTATCCTGAGCCTGACAGAAAATGGTCAGTTTAAAAGTTTTGATTACAAACCCCATGAAAAATTTATTTAAAATGACAATATTTCAGCAGTTTTCAGATCCTGCTGTGACTGCTGAAGGGTCACATAAGAATTGGTTTTTGCAATCAGAGCAACACACATGTCTGAAACTCATTTTCACCAAATATTTTTACATTCAGGTAAAGCTTCCTCCCACACTGAAAGCACACTGCTCAAGCCTGGCCCAGCAAACTCATTTACAAAAAGATGCAAATCAGTATTTCAAATGGGGATGGTGCCTGTCAGCACACACAGGTTTGACTGTCAGAAGTGGATATTCCTTGTTTACCAATAAATTCAAATCTGTTCCCCCAGGAAAGCTTTAAAGCTTTCAGTGGCACACGGTGACAGGAGCAAGAACTGAATGCTCAGGCTGGGAGGGGATGCCCAGCTGGGTATACCCTTCACCTGGGTAAAGGTGCACCTGGCTGGGACAGGGTGAGTGGTGGGGAAGAACAGGGCCGAGAGCTCCAGCAAGCTCAGAGGGAGTGCTGCCAGGAGGCACCAGCCGCTGTCAAGGGGGGCTAAAAGGCAAAGGGGATGAAAGTCATGATGAAATGATTCTGTAGCTATTTCTTTTAAGTAATGGCTAGATTTGATTTCTTTTTCTTTTTTTTCCTCCATAGAAGATGCCAGCTCACTCTGGCCCATCAGATAACAATTGCTGACAGGCATCCAGAATTAATAGGCAATCTGAAGCTACTTCTGGCTCTTGTGAATGTTTCTGTTGGTCCTGTGTAATGGCTGCACAGCTCAACAGCCATTCCCTGTGATGTGCCAGGCTTCTTCTGGCATCCTTAGTCAGCAGCTAGGAGCTGCATTGCACAAAACTAGCAGATTCCTGTTTATAGACTGTTGTCTGTGTTTCTACAGCTCCCCTGCCTTTGGGGGTCCCTGGCTCTGTTTCTGGCTCCGTAAGCAGCACGCCACAGGCTGTAGCAGCTCCAGAGTGTTGGATTTCCCTGCAATCCCTGTGCCACAGGAGAGCTGTTGGGCTGTACAGGCACTGCTGCTCGTAGGAGAGGATTTATTCACCCCATCCTTCTACAACACCACACACAGCAAACACTCTGCCACTTTTTATTTCCCCCCCTGCCTTCTTCCAGGAGGTCCCCATGGCCTATAATGCCAACACACCATGATTTAGCCTTGCCCCAGTCAAGTTCATTTTGAGAGCAGGAAGTGAAGCCCTTACTGAGGGATGAGGGAATGCTCCTTCCTCCAGCCCATTTAAGTCAATGCAATTTCTCTTACTGAGAGTCTTCCCCAATTTGATATTATAAATGAGGTGCTCCTTGGAGCTATGGCAAGAGATTTGTGGCAGTAGTAATGCTAAATTTAATTTCCTGGGATTCAGTCTCAAACAATTGATAAAGCTGGGTTATTCAGGAGCCATTCAAAAGTCCTAAGCTGTAAATGTATTTATTAGCTCCACTGTGCTTACAGCAGCCCAGGAATTTCACTTTGTGGAATTTCTGTCTGTTTTCCACTAGCATATGAGCACAGATTACTGGGACTAGAACAATATTTGTGTTGCAAATTGCCTTTCAGAAAAACCCAAATGAATGGTAAATGTGTTGAAAATAGGGAGGAAAAAGCAGGTTCTTGTATTTCAGTCATAAATACATACTTAATAAAATATATGATAAATTGGGAACGATGCATGTACTGATGTAGGACACCTGTAAGATTAATGTGAGGACAGAGGTGAGAGGGATTTTTATCACATAAATGTTATTTTGTGCCTTTCACTGAAACTGTTGTGGTACCGAAGCAATAACGTGATGTCCTGTTTGCTAGCACAAGGTGACTGTGCTCACATCTTCCTCCTTGAACAGCCATGGCAGAGGCAGGCTGGGGAAACTCCAGGGAGGCTTGTGGAGCCTTGGGAACGAGCAGCTGCACAAAGGGACTCACTGTGCATGTTTGTGCTTGGGTAGGTGTGTGAGGGCTGCCTGGTGGGGCATGGATGGAACAGGCAAGCGGGTGTGCAGGGATTCAGCAGGACATGAAGCACTCCCAGGCAGCAAGAGCAGCCAGCCCGAGGTGCTTCTGTTAGATTGAAACAATCCTTGGAGGCTTCACAAGTGCTTGAACCTCAAAGGCAAATCACAAAGTGTGGCTAAGGTTACATGACAGCCTGTCTGTGAACCAGCACCAGCATTCTACTCCTCTGGCCTTAGGTTGTGTACATGTGCAGAGTTCATCTTTCCTTTCCTTTGTTGTTGCTGCTCTCTGTCTGCTTAACTCTTCTGCACTGGTATCCCCTTTGGTTTAATTTTTGCTTGTGTCACCCATCTCAAGAGACTGAGTCACAGTAGTAATCTGTTTGAACTCCTACCTGCAAATTTCCTCGTTCTCAGTACATTTTCTGGCACACAACTGATTCAGCTTCCCAGAAGGATCTGTCACTTGGGAGAGCAGAGCTTCCCTCTCTATTACATTACCAAGGTCTCTCTCTGTCTGACTATCCCTTGACCCCTTTTAAAACATCCACCAAATGATCACTCAGCCTTTCCATGTTGGCAGTTTCCTTCCCTCTCTCACAGATTACTTCCAGCTCTGTGTTCAACACCCTTATTTCTCCTGATGTCATTTAAGTTCTGGAGCTTCACCCTTTGACTCTCCTTGTGACGCCTGCTCTCGCATCCCTAAAACCTTCCTGTGCTGCTGTCACTGCTTCATGGAAGAGACTCTCCTACTGTGCTTCTGATGCACAAGGGGAGTCTCTAAATAAATACATCCTCACTGCCACCCTTGAGGACAGTCTTGAAAGATTCATCCTGACTCAGCCAAGCCCCTCTGTTTGCTCCACTTCTGCCTCTGGGCCACTGGCATCTGAATGAATTGATCAGTCATGCAAAAACGTTTCTGACTGAGTGGTAGATATCTAAATGCCAGTTAAGTCAGTTCTTCTCCTTTCTTTGTGTGGAGAAACATGTGAAGAAGACTGGGAGAGTCTGCAGCCCATTCTGGCTGGGATGAGAAGGCATGAGGATGATGCCAGTCAGGATTTCCTGGGGGAACAGAGGATGGTCCCCCCTCAGTACTTGCCCTGCCAAACAGCCTTTTCAGGGGCTAGTCACCAACATGGATACATGATCCAAAGTGGTGCAGGAGATGGCCCCTGCTGCTTGCCAGGTTTGATTTTTTCTCTTGCATCCAGCTTCTCTTTCACTTGTTCCCAGTGGCCCTGATGACTGCAGCCAGCAGAAAATGGTCTGTCTGGACCTTAAGGCAGCAGGAGTTCCCCAGTGAGGAAGAACTCTCTTGCAGAGAGGAGGCTTGAGGAGCTGCCTCTAACAGCAGAGTGGCTGGCTCTCCCAGCTCCAGTCTCCACGTCAGAACTCTGCCAGAAGCACCAGCCTTTTTCTGCAGCTGATGTACCATGCACTGGTCACTTCTGCCCAGCCCAGAGCAGGGCAGGAGGGGCCCAGCCATCCTTGGGGACAGCAGCAGGCACAGGGCACAAGCACTGGGGAGCCACGAGATCCTGCGTGCTCTCTGCCATCACAGGAGCTGCCCTGGCAGTGCCAGTTCCAGCTGTCAGGAGGAACTCACTCCACACACTGGAACAGATCCCCAGAGACACTAAGGAATGTCCCTCCCTGGAGACACTCAAGAACTGCCTGGACACAATCCTGCGCCGTGTGCACTGGGATCACCTGCTGGAGCAGGGAGGTGGCACCAGATGACCCACTGTGGTCCCTTCCAAGCCCAGCCATTCTGGGATTCTTTAACAAGGTGGGTTACCTCATCACAAAAGGAATCTGCAGGAGCTGGTGCTGCCCAGGGCCCCCCTGCACTTCCCCCACCTCCTTTCCTGTACACCTGAGCAGCCCCAGGAGCCCACAGGGGACCCCTGAGGACACCTGACTTTCCTTTGCCAGCCCTTTAATCCCCACCTGCTGCTTTTCTTGGCACACCCACAGCACGGGACTCCTCCTGCCATGCCCCTGGCGTGTCAGGGGGCACCAGCCCTGCCAGCACTCTGTGCCTGGCCTCTTCCCAGGGCTGCAGCAGTGTCACCGCTGCCACAGCCCTGCCTGGCAGGGGCCACCACAGGCAGCTCTCCCTGCCTCCTGTGCCTGTAGCCAGCAGAGGAGCTGCCCTGGCAGCCCCAGGTCCTGCCTGCAGCATCATCCCCAGCTGTGTCACATCTCCCACACACAGAAGGTCCCAGCCAGGCTCCTTTTCACGAAAGTCTATTAAAGCAGGCGTGCAGGTTGAGGTGGCTACCGCAGCACAGCACTGGGCTCCTGTACCCGCCGGGTGCTGCTGTGTTAGCCACCCAGGACGGGCAGGGTGCTGTCACCTCGCGGGGTGTCTCTGTGTCCCAGGTCCCCTGCATGCCCTGGGGCGCTGCCGTTCTCCTGTTCCCGGCAGGGGCTGGGCTCCCGGTGCTGTCACAGCGCCGGCAGGCGCGCCGGCCTGGCAGGCAGCCCTGCGGGGGTCGGTGCGCAGCCCGGGGGCCGCCAGGGTCTGCTGGGCGCTGCCGGGGGCTGTGGCACAGGGCCCCGCACCGGGGGACGGGCGCTGATCGGGGGCAGAGCTCGGTGGGGCCGGGCAGCCTGGGGCTGCCCACCCGGCTGACTGAGCCGGGGCAATCCCTGGCGCCCCGGGGGTCGCCAGGGCCTCCTGGGCGCTTCCTGGCGCGGTGACAACCTGTCCCGGGGACAGCTATTGGTCGGGGGCTGAGTTTCCTGGGGGCGCGCTAACTGAGCCTCAGCATCCTCGGCCTGCCCAGGCACGTGGAGGAGCTCCTGGCTCTTGGCAGAACCGCCCGGAGGTAGCCAAGGGCTCCTGGTCGCTCCCCGGGGCGGTGGCACAGGCCCCCTGTGCAGAGGACAGCTGCTGGTGGTCGGCTGCAAAGCTGTCTGGGCTTGAGCTTCCTGGGGCTGCCCGACCACCACGTGAAGGAGCCACGGCAACTCCTGGTCTCCAGCAGAGTAGCCTGGGGGTCGCTGGGGGCTCCTGGTGGCTCCCTGGCTTGGTGGTCCTGGCACGCTATCCATGGAACAGCTATTGATCAGGGGCTGAGCCTCCCCGGACTGCCCATCGAGCTGAAGGAGCCATGGCAGCTCCTGGCTCCCAGCAGAGCAGTGTGGGGCCCGTGGCAGTGCTGGAGGGTCAGATTTGGGCAGGCAGCAGCTGCCCTGCAGCACCATAGGAGGCAGCTTTTCCCGTGACGCCCTCGACCTGTGCACCTTGGCGGCTCTGTTCCCTGAGGGTGCAGACCTGGGGAGCCTGTCCTGGGATCGATGCTTCGCCGACTGGGGCTTCTTCAGGGAACAGCCGGTGACCATCAGCCTCAGCCCTACAGTCAGACACGAGGACACGGCTGCCTGCAGGGGGACACAAGGGGCAGTGGGGGGCTCAGGGTGCCTGGGGGGTGGCTGTCCCCGGGCCCCAGCCTACCTCCTTGTAGAGGAGCTCAAAGGCACCGATGGAGCAGGTGGGGTTGTCCTTGCGGTCGAGCACGAGGCGCAGCGTGTCCCGCTGGACGTTGGCGCACAGCTGGCGTGTCACCGCCGAGGAGGGGCTCATGGTGGGGCAGGAGTTGATCTCCAGCAGCCAGGGCTGGAGGTCCTCCCCGATGAGGAAGTCGGCCCCGAAGAGCTCAAAGCTGCCCTTGCGGGAGCCCACCTGGTCCCGGGCGCAGCGCAGGGCGTTCAGGATCGCCGCCTTCATGCCGGGCACCATCACCCGCTGCCAAGCGTTCGCCCGCCCCAGCCACGCCAGGTGGGCCTGGAACTGCTTGTTGGACCAGATCTTGTCGGGGGGCACGCGGGGGTCCGGCTGCCACGTTTTGTACCGCTTCTGGATGGAGACGTTGCAGAGGTGCCTGGCGCTGGGGCAGGGAGAGCGGGGCTGGGTCAGGGGGTGCCGGGGGGCTGGGCGGTGCCAGCCGGGGCTCGGGGGGGACACTCACGGCTCCAGGTGGCACAGGGAGAAGGGCCGGGAGCAGAAGCGCAGGTAGCAGTCTCGGTAGAACCAGACGGTCAGCGGCTTCCAGTCGGTCACCACGAACCACTGCCGGATGTCGAATTTAGTGTTGAAGATGGTGAGCGGCCGCTCCACGTACTTCTGCACCACCCACTCGCACACGCCCGCCGGGGTCCCCACGCAGCTCTGCGCCAGCTCCAGCACCTCCTCCAGCCGAGTCGCGCACACGATGCCTGGGCAACACAGGGACGGTGGCACCCCTTCTCCGCGGGATGTGTGCGCCCCACGCCTCCCCCAGCCTTACCCCTGCCGCGGGATTTGGCGCTGGGCTTGACGATCCACACGTTGAGGCTGCCCTCTATGCCGAGCTGTGGCAGCTTCTCCTCCAGCCGCTGCAGCAGCTCCTGGCACCGCTCCCGCTGCTCCGTGTCCAGCTCCAGCCTGGCCCCCTCGCTGTGGGGGACACGGGGGGTCAGCAGCGGCCCCACCACTGTCCCTCCTGCCCCGTCCCGCTCAGCACCCACTGTGCCACACGGTAGTATTCCGGCAGGAAGCGGTCCCAGTCGATGCATGTCCGGCAGGGCGACGGGGTGCTCCTGTCGATGTCCTGGTGCCCCAGAACTCCCAGGTGCTGCTCACAGACCTCCAGGGCCTCCTCCAGCAGCTCGGGATACAGGGGCGAGCACGGCCCTGCTGTGGACAGCATGGGGTGAGATTCATGACTCCTACGCCAGCCTTGGGGCCGAAGCACTGAGCCTTCCTGTGGGACGGATGCCTTTGGAGCTAGGGCAGGGGATGGAGTAAGGGACCCCAAGCCACAGACATGAGCAGATGCTCAGCCTCCAAGCTCAGCCCTCAGACACGCCCTGAACTCCCCGTTTCATCCCTCGCCTCCACCCCGCTCAGCCAGCTCCATGCACTCACCCGGCACCTCGTCGGGTTTTGAGGGCTGCTCTGTCCCCACCGGCCTGTCCCCGACCTTCTGCAGGGCCAATTTGAGAAGGCTGCGAGCTGCTGTCAGGCAAAAATCATCTGCAAGAGGAAGGCATCATCCCTAGCCAGTCCTGCACAGGACACGGGAAGACTGGAGCATGAGGGGTGACAGGAGGGCAGCAGCCTCAGGCTCACCAATGAAGGCTTCCTTCTCGTCCTTGAACCCCAGCCGGTAGCACCGGGGGAAAAAGGTGTTGAAGTCGACTTGCTCGAACCAGGACAAGTTTTGCAGGCTTTGGCACAGCCCCTCCTGTTTGGAGAAGCTGGTCATTTCGTTCTGGACACCCGCACCCCTCGTGTGCCCTCCCTGAAGGCCCCCGTGCTCCCACCTTGGTGCAAAGCGCGGCCAGCCGGGGATAGCGGTTCACCACCTCAATCCTCGCCAGCAGCTCCCGGTCAACGCTGCTCAGGCGAATGGTCCAGAGGAAGTTTGGCACCTGGTCCTGCACCAGGAAGGACTGCGGGAGAGAGCGGGCTGGGGTGAGCCAGGGAGCCCCCATCCTGCCCCAGCCCTGAGCCCCAGGCTGAGCCCTGCCTCTGAGGGTCCCAGGAGGCTGTGGGGAGCTGTGGCAGAGCTCAGCCCTAGCCCTCTTAGCTAACCATGAGGTCATGGATGTCTTCAGAGTCCTCACTGCACTGCTCCTTATCTTCGTTGTCGTCCTCATCTTCCCTTTCCCCCTCGTTCTCCTTATCGTGTGCTGTGCACCACGCGTGCTGCAGGGGCTCTGCGGTGCCCAGGGAAGGCTGTGCCCCACCCGGCGGGTTCAGCACTGCCTCCCCCTGCTCATCACCGCCACCGCTTGCCCCCCCGTCCGGCTGCTGTTGTCTTTGGTCGGCAGGCTGCTGCTTCAGCTGCTTGTGATTGAGGGGCAGCTTCCTCTCCACCCAGCCCCGGGCACGCAGCAGCCGGCGGATGACGGGGTAGGGGCCGTGCACGGTGAAGATCTTCTTCTCCTGCGGGACAGCAGCCAGCTCAGCCTGCGCTCCCGGCGCTCCGAGCCGGCTCTGCTGAGCCACAGGGGCACAAATGCCAGCGTGTGCCATCTCGGGGCACTGTGGAACCGAACCCCTCACCTTAATGGCCTTCTCCACACGCAGCCTGGCCTTCCTGAGCCGCTCCGACTCAGCCGCGTACTGCTGGCCATCGTGGTAGCCGATGGTGGCAGCTGCCACCTGCCCTGTGAGGACAGCCCCGCCTGAGCCCGCTGTCCCCGTGTCCCCAGCCCCATGGGGTGGGCAGGGAGCGGGGGAACATGCTGACCTGTCTGCCTCTGCCTCACCACGTCTGGGGATCCTGCCATGGCATTTCTGGACGTGCCAAGCCTTCTGCCAGCATCCCAGCTGCACTCCAGAGGCCTGGGATGCTGCGCTGTTCCCTTGTCCTTGGCCTGCTGGGCCAGGGGCAGCTGGGGTGTCAGCTGCTCAGGTACTGCCCCTGGCTGAGGGACTGTGTGCCTGCAGGGCTGCTCTGTCACGCTGTCCCAGGCCAGCCTGATGGCGAGGGGAGCTGTGGGTGGCTCTGCCTCCTCCAGGCCAAGCAGGTTGTCCTATTCCCCCATCCCTTAGAGACTGCAGTGGGTGTCCTGCACAGGACACAGCTTCCTTATTCCATAGCCACCGTGATGCCACAATGCAGGGTGCTCAAAGCAGCCTCAATACACAGGTCCTGGTTCTCCCCTCTTGTGAGGGACTTTAACCACCCTGACAGCTGGAGAGGTGATGCAGCAAAGTACAGACAGTCCAGGAGGTTCCTGGAAAGCTTTGATGATCCCTTCCTGACACAGGTAGTGAGGATCCCACTAGGAATGGTGTGCTGCTCAACCTTGCACTAAGAACCAGGAAAAGCCTCGTTGGACATGTGAAGGCTGTGAACTGTCCTAGGTAACATCCATGACAGAGCTCTGCCAGAAACGCAGTTTTACCTTACAGTATAATTTCT
Source organism: Melospiza melodia melodia (assembly GCF_035770615.1). NCBI lineage: Eukaryota > Metazoa > Chordata > Aves > Passeriformes > Passerellidae > Melospiza > Melospiza melodia. Next base: position 116,740,350 of record NC_086196.1, on the reverse strand, counting down.
GACTGCTGCTTGATTTTATTTTGATGGCTGCTGTTCAGCAAATTGCCCCTTTGCTTCTCCTTCTTTCAGAGATGTAGTTTCATTTACAATTGTTCACGGGCTCCTTGCCCACACTGCCTTCTATGACTTAACTGAAGCTCTACTATTTTTACTATTTACAATCATCTGCAGCCAGCAGCAGTTTTATGCTGGCAGATAAAAATCACACACTGGTCACTCAGTGTTGTTTCACTGTGATTGCCCCCGAGGGATGTGTTACCAAGAACCTCAGTTAACTGGCTGCAGAGGTGGGTCACAATGTTAAACTGGCATCACAGACAGGCCCCTTGGCTCAGGTGCAGGGACTGGGGGGCTCCAGACCTGCTGGAACATTTTTCTCCAGGAGAATGGAGAAAAATGGATTACAGATTATTATACAGAGATTATTACCCTTTCAAGAAATCAGAAGGAAAACAAGATGCCCCTGTTGGGGTGGAAGCAGCTTCAGGTCTCACACGCACTTTAGAAAATGGATGGGAGAACATGATCAGGAAGCACATGAGGCACTGTGATAGTTCTGGTTGTAAACTCTCTGTGGCCTCTACAGACAACTCAGAACATTGCTGTCTTAGCTAATTACTGAATGCCATCTTCGTATCTACATATCTAGAGTAGAAGGGGAATGTATCTTCCAGGAAGAAGTTTTGAGTTGGGGTGAAGAAAGCCTTAGAAAGCCACACCTTTGCAAAAGATGTGTGTCTCACAACAGTGGCTATTCCATGAAGTATACTGAGCCAGCTCCAAGACTTGGAATCACATGAGGATAAATCTTTTTCCAGACTAAGCCCTCAACAAAAGATTGTGTGTAAGCAACATAATCTATGGAGGAAAAACTTGATATGATTTTCTTTTATGGTAGCTGAGATTTATTTACTGAGCACTGCACGATTCCTTCCTTGCAAAGGAGTAGCCTTTTACATCTTTGTCTCCTCAAAACACGTGCTGAAGTAGCTTTTTCCAGATGCTGTGCTTATTTCTCAAATTTTCTGTTGAAGAGGGTTGTAAAATCTGCCATGTGACCACAAAGAGCAGCGCGTTCACTGAGCAATACTCGCTGTTCTGCAAGCTGCATTGCTGTGGCATCAGGGCTCCATATCTACAAAATAAAGGTTTGTGTAGTTAATGTGGATGGGCCTTTTGCAACAGAGGCACTAAGAAGATACTGTTAGCCAAAGAGAGGCATGTTCTAGCACTCCTTTCCACTGTGAGACCTAGAAAAGAAGCAGTGTGGCCACCCAGCAGAAGAGAGGTCAACAACGCATGTGTGTACAAACAGAGCATTCTCTTGTTGTCACTTCCAATCTCTATCGTGCCATGGACTCCGATTACAGATAATGTGGGAAAGAAGATCTTAAGGTAATTATTTAAAATTACTGACTCGGGCTCACGATCCTCAGAGTGGAAAATAGTAATTAGCTGTAGAGTCATCAGCTATGTAGCCTCAGTCCTCTGAGACCATTGTAGAAACTAGCATAAATCAGGGTTAGGGAAATGATAAACAAACTCCAAACACAACTGCTTAGCCAGCAGTGGCATTCTTTTCCTTTTCAAGGAGGGGGAAAAAATACAAAAATTACCTCACTGTGATTATGTTGTTCTGTTTCTCAGTTATTTCTAAGCGTGTATGACAAGACCCGGACAGAAAAGTTGTATTTCCACTATTCCAACTCTAGGTAGCAAATATTTAGTGTGCTGTAATCCATCTAGTTCAGTAACTGTCACTGCCAAAAGTCATCATGTGATAACTAATCAACAGGGCAAGTTAGAAGTTGGTGCCCATGCTATGCAAATAGATTCCTATCTTTTAAAAGCCAGAGTATAAAAATACGTGTCATAAATGTAGTTTCATTTTTATTTTAAAGTGTGGTTCACTTTAATCCAATTTAAAAATCCAATAAGAGATTTTGATATATAAAACAAATATTTGATTTCCACAAACATATGTCATATATATATATATATATATATATTTGTGTCATTATAAATTATACATCCACAAACTCATTAATTTACTCTTGCTTGGTGGCAATCTCTCTACATTGTGTCACATCATCTCTAAGCTAGATGAATGCTTGGATTGTTCTGGGTTTTGATCTCAGCAAGAGATCAAAAGTCACCATGGAACTGCACCCCTGTTTTGCTGCTGTACGTACTTTCCTGGGTCTGAAGGAGATGTCATTTTTGTCTTCTCTTGGTGCCAAGGATTGCCAATAAGCAGAACTGTCCTTACGGGAACTCTTTGGCTTTTCAGGAACAGCTTCTTCCTCAGGTGGCGGAGATCCATCTGGAGACTGAAGGGGAAGAAGGTACCAATTTTACCAATACATCATGTTCACAAGCAAGGCATGCATCCTGCATCTTCTGATGCTCTGCTACAATGCTTACTGGGAGGGTATTTTTCTTAATCTCTTAAGAACCTGTTTCTGTCAAAGCTGATTTTTTAAAATCAAAAATTGCAAGGGCCACCCTTTTGAAAGGTAAAAGGCACCTCTCTTCCTTGGGCACTAAAACATTAACTGCTCTTTGTGACTCCCAAGACAGTCACCTTGTACCACTGGTGATCCCATCCTTTTCCAAGTGAGGAATGAACAGGCACCTAAGGTTGCCTTCCTCCTGCCTCTGAAAGTCCTGTGCTGTCCCTGACATTCAAAACCTTTGTGCAAGGGGATGCCAGCATTTAGCTACTGAGACACATTTACTGCACTGTCCAGGGCAGCTGAAGGACACCTCCAGTCACACAGATACAATTTCAACTTCTCCCTAAATAGCAAGCTGCATGCGACTAAAAGTGCCACTGGTGAATCAGGAAGGTCTCATCCACAGGAGGAGAACCCAGATGTGGGCATGGAGGCTGGTGTCAGCTTGGGAATAGGGCAATGCTGAGCTGCTCAAGACTCCCAGAGGGTGCAGGAAAAACATGAAGAAATAAAACAGGCAAACATCAGTGTGGGATTTGAGAAACAAGACTTAGGTAAATAGTGGAAGAGGAAAGATATGGCATAAAATGGAAAATAGGAAGTTAGCAAGCCTGGTATTGTCTCAGCGAGTTCAACTAGGAGAATAAAAAACCTTTTAACCAGTTGGAAGGGTATTGCTCTTATCTTGTGAAAAAAGAGGTTCTCCCTTTAAGAAATTATGGTTACCAGTTGTTCAGTGTTTACCACAACAGAGCTGGATGAGCACATCCTTCAGGAGGAGGGAAAAAGAAAAGGAAATTTCTGTCTATGTCCATTAGTGATACAGGACATCATTCTGATGTGTGTCTGTGGAAGACATGAAGTTTGTCTAATTAGCAAGACAAATTTCAACCAATGAACAAGTTCTAATGCTCGCAAGAACAGTATGAGCATCTGAAAATCCTCACTTTAACAAAGCTGCCCAAGTTACAGCGTTAGAGAGGAATGGATAGCAAAGAATGAATGAAAGCAACTCCCTGCTAACTATTAGCAAATCAGTCCTTTGTTACCATCTCTCATACCTCTGTTTTCACAGATTTCGGTGGCTCTGGTGGTTTTGGCTTCCCACCTTTGCTTTGCTTTGCTTGCTTTGCTTCTTCTTTTTCTCGTTCTTCTGCCAAAAATTTCAGTTGATTTTCAAGCAGTTCAATTATTGCAGCATCTTCAAATATTTCAGCAAGATCAAGAGCACTCCTTCCTGTAATTAAAAAAATAAATACCTGTGTAAACCATGAAAAGTAACTTTGGCACTGGTTTTTTGCAGCTGGACAATCAACTGAATTTAATATGGCCAGTATTTTATTACCCATCCCATATGCCAGCAACGTGCCTGACATTGGTGTGAGGACCAGTGGTCATCAGCACTGCTTGCAGAAATAAGACCTAAAACTCATTTTACAGGAATATTGCAGGAATTCTTATATTGCTTGCTTTGCTCTTAATGTTCTGCCATTTGCAGCTTAATACACTGGTCCACAGGTTGTCATTTTGATCTCTGAGAGCTGAGAGCATTTAGCACTAGGAGGTGGTCTGCATTCCTGACCTTGTGCTGTGCTGGCTATCTCCTTCTGCCTCTGCTTGCTCTGTGGCTGGCAAGGGAAAGCCCCCTGATGGAAATGAACAGCTTCAGTGCTTAATGAAGGAAAAAAAATCTGTCCTGGTTCTTATGAGACTCTGGCTGTAAAGTATCTGTGAGACTGCACTGCTGTGTGAATCACAACTCCACATGATATAAGGAATAAGGAATACACATCCCTTCTACAAGCAGGGTTTCACCACTAGACATTTTGGCAAAGAAAGTCTCATTGTGTAGCAATGCTGCTTCCTATGTTAGAGCAAGAGCTTGAAAGATGATGCATGTGAACTTTTCAATTACTCTGGAGACAGTGGAAATAACTCTGAAGGAGGGATCTGCTGTGAGGAGGTAACTCTTCAGTATCAGCTCAGATTTGGTTTTCTGTTAAATATTTTTTTCTCAGGAGTTATATCTACATGTAGAGCAGCAAGGAAGTCCTTTAACCAGCGCTGCCTGTGCCTCAAAATAAATCACTTAAATGAGTGGCAGACTATACTCTGAGCCACAGCTGAAATCCAATTTTCCCTCAAATAATAATAACTAGATAGAATGTTTTCATTAAAGCCACTTATAACTCTGTATGTATCTTGTGAGGAGTAACAGTCTCCTGAATTGAGTAATTATTCATGTTACTTCATTTTCTAGATATGCAAAGCCCAAGAAAGCCTTTTTTCAATAATTATTCCAGACTGGAGAAAACTAACTGAACCTATTCCTTCATCCCAATCCTGACAGCAACCCTAAACACAGAACAGTTCTCCCAGTGTTCCAGGTGTTTTTAATAGAGAATCAGCCTGTTTTGGAGACATTGCTATTTACCATTGCTGTTTAAAGCCTCGACGTCAGCACCTGCAGTGATTAGGAAATAGACCATGTCCAGCCTGCAGGCCTCAACGGCTCTCATCAGCGGGGTGGCCTCGCCTATCGACGGGGCATTGACGGCTGCTCCAGCCTTCACCAGCACCTCAGCGATGTCCAGGTGTCCGTTGTAGCAGGCATGGTGCAGAGGGGTCCACAGGAAGTTGTCTGTTGCATTCACATCAGCCCTGCACAGGGTAAGAGCGGCTGTGGCAGCTGGAGCTGTTGGGTGCCTGCAGGAACAGCCCCAGCTCCCCGGGCAATCAGCTGGAACTGCCTGCTGCAGTGGCATATTCAGTGTAAAGAGCTATTTTCATATGGCTATTCTGAACCTGTTTCAGTCCCTGAACTTGGCATGTAATAGTAATTGTAAGTGTGCCTGGGCCTGGATGCTGCTCATGTCTCCCCCTAAGCCATCAGTGTCCTTCACATGGAGCTTTTCACGGGTACAGCAAAAACACAGGCATTCAAACACCTTAGTCCTGTAAAAGGCTGCTTGTGCTCCAGCTTCACCGAGAATGGCAGAAAGCAGATTCAGGAACTCAAAAAGTTCCCTTCTGGGCCAAGAACAAGTGCTACAGGACATGTGGCAACACTGCAGAGCTCGCCTGCACAAGAGGGAAGTGTTCACCTGTCCTTTTGGTGTTGCTGCCCTCTGCTTGCTCCATTCCTCTGCACTGGCTCCTCCCTTTGACAAACGAGTTACACAAGGTCTGCCTTGGGAGTCTGAGCACTGAAAAGCCATTCAGCTACTGTGCTGCTGGGCTAGGACCTGCTTCTGCTCCCAAATTAAACCTGGGATGCTCTGCAGAAATCAAGGGCTAGTTCATGGGAGGTCCCTGGATGAAACTGAGAGGAAAAGCATTACCAGCCCTAGAGGTCCTGAAGGGAGTTAGGGACACTGTCCCACTTACTTGGTGGACAAAAAGCTACTGTCTTCCCAAAAAAGAAGGAGGAAGGAAGAAAGAAGAAAAATTGTGAAGGAAGCTGCTTCCAGGGATAGCTGTTTGCTCTTCAGGTCAGATGATTGTCTAAATAAAAGCACAGATTCATCTGTTCTTCTTCCCTTGTTTAAATTTTTAATCTTTTTCAGAATTCTATCTTTGATGAGATCTTAGCACAGTAAATTCCCTGACCTACCATGTTTATCTCTCTTATCTTTCAGTCACTAAGTGTTATGGTTTATTTGTAGGCAGTTTCCATTTGTTTTAATTCTCATTAAAATGAGTTTCTTCAGTTATTTCACTTTCTCTCTCAACGCAACCTCTTTGCCTGCACTCAGACTCTGTCTGCCCCCGAACCCTTTTTCCTAACTTCATCCTATCAGAAAGAAACCAGTCAGTGGGAACAGGGACAATGCAGCACTGAATTTAAAAATTCCTTGGCATTTTCTGCCCATCAAGCACAGAATTTCCCATCAGACCAAATTTCATTTACTTCTAATTCTTTCTGAAGGAAGATAGAAAGTAGATACCACCAATTTAATTTTAAACATAATAAATGTTAACAATTTAGCTGGATAAATGTTTTGTTCTGTATTCAATATGGATTTGTCGTTCTGTACTGAAAAGGTTATATTATAAAAGGTATTTGAATGCCTGTGCTAAACTGCAAGCCCATGATGCTGAGAGATGCAAACCTAAATGCTACTGATAACTTTCCATTTTCATTTCTGTCTATTGAAAAAAATCTCAAAACTGGTACTATTTATTCAAGCTAAGTTACTGTGCTTCTAGGTCTTATTGTTAAATAGGATGTGACTCCAGTGCTGTCTGCTGAGGCTTGGGAAAAGGAGTAGAGATTAATCTGGTGGATTAATTTGGTAGCTCCTACACCTTTATCTTCAGAAAACCTGAATATACACATTACCCAATTTTCCATATGCTCTAGGAATGTCAGTGTAATTACCAGCATGTGGAAAGATCCATTTGCTGTTAGTCTTTGCAGGAACCAGAGCAATGACTACAGCCCCTTTCCCTGATATATTAATATTAACATGAATTCTATCTATGCATAGTTGAGAGAGAACAGAGTTAACATAAATATCTTTGGAAAATGTTCATTTAAGCAATTATGTGAAGGACTGTAGGAGCACAGCAGTGTGACAATAAGAGATTATGCTATTACACAAGTATGACTGAATCTTTTTGAAATTGCTTTCATTTTTAAGGTGTCATTGAGATTTTTCACAAGTGTGTCTGCGGGCTACAGAATTGCTGAAGCACTTCTAAAATGAGGAGCAGGCTAATTAGTAGCAGGGGCTTCTGATGTAAATCCTGCTGCTTCAGCCTGCCTCAGCTGCAGAGGAAAGTGGAGATTTAAACCAGGCATGTGGAACAGGAAAGTCCAGGATTACCTCAATGATTTCAGTCAAGTCCTTCAAGTCAGATTTCCCCAAAATAATTTCCCAGTTTTGAGAGTTTACTTGTGAGGATGTACTACTTGATGCACTACTACTTGGGTATGAACCCCTGCCGCTGACCAAATATCAACAGCCCAGACACCAACAATTGCAGTCCTGGGGAACTTGTCTCTTGGTTGGTTTCATTTCCATGCTACTAAAATATGAAAAATAATAAACTTACCCCTTTGACTTGAGATCTTAGGGAAGTAACTTTAATGTTATGTAAGCAAAAAACAAACCGTAGCCTTTTGCATCCAAATATTCAGTGGACATTTATGCTTTTGAAAGCCTTCCCAAAATAGCAATTAAATTGAAATTATCTTACCCCTTTTCCAGAAGAAACTCCACAAGAACTATGTTGCCACTTGCACACGCAACCATCAAAGGTGTTTTGTAATATATATCTTTCATGTCTACTGGCACACCCTGGTCGAAGGCTCTCTGCAGAGACACAAAGTCTCCTTCTCTGACCAGGTAGTTGATATCCATGAGGGTTTTACTGGGCTCCTCCATGTACCAGGCACGGTCATCGAACACTGGGTGGGCGGCGTGGAGGGCGCGTTTGAATCGCTGCTCCTCGGGGATGGTGGGGACAGCCTCCACCATGCAGATAGGGAGGCCATCTTCCCTGAGGGAGCGTTCACTCTGGGGCACTACGCACACTGGCACAGGGAGGCCTTTCTTGCCTCTCCTTCTCGGTGGCTTCTTCTTCTTCTTTGGTTTGGGCCCAAAGGATGAGAGCAGAAAAGTTTTCTGCAGGTATCTTGAGCCTTTAAAAAAATCATCCAGGCTGATCTTGTCAGAAGATACTTCATGCTTTCTAGCAAGAATTTCTATTTGTTCCTGATCCACGGTGCCCCAGTGCTTCCGAATGACTGCCATGAAATCTCTTTTGGATACTATCCCCTCGTCTTCCTCATCAATCTCAAACTCCTTGCGGATGGCTTCCTCGTGCTGCAGGGACCAGTCGTACACCTTCAGGTACCAGTCAAGGGTCTTATCTGGCTTCCTTGAGGCTTTTTCAGCTTTGCGCAGCACTGTTACTGCTGCTTTGAACCCACCGCCCTTGGCAACATCCCTTGCGGTCAGCTTTAACAAGTTGGTCCATGTAGGATCACAGCCTAGAAATATGGACACAGTATGGCTAATAGTGCAGTGGAATTCCTACTTTTATAATATAAGAAACTTGTAATACACAGGCACGGCCTGGCAACGGCCTACAATTTTATATAAGTAGCAGTGGTAGGTGGAACCCCATCACTGATCCCAGGCTGGAAGGTCACCCACATGTCCATACTTTTTTTCCAAAGGGAGGAGCATTGAGCAGTCTGTATTTATTTATCCACCCATGAATATGTATAAAGAGAAGTTCAGTGGAAACTTTACATTTTTACGTGAAGTGGTGAGCAAGGTTAAGAAGCAAAATAAGATTAAGGTGTCATTTATTTCTATATCCCAACATTACAATTTGGCAATGGATCACAAGAACAGGATGTGGGATTTTGCATGGTGCTCTTGGATCAAAGCTTGAAGTGCAATGATCATCTGATCAAGTCAGGAAAGGGTCACAGCTGCTTCAGGGCATGTTTCAATACCCATGGGTATGAAATTTTCCTCATGACTGCACAGAGATTTTTTTTAAATGATCATCAAATCAAAAATGTATTTTCTATTGGAAGTTTCAATACAATACATCTAAACCCAACTAAACCCAGAACCACCTAATACTGTCCAACACTAAGTTATACAACCTCCTGATGTTTCTGCTGCTTTCTTTGAGAAATGTTTTCTCATCCACATGAGGTAAGAGCCTCTGTTAGGCCCTTCTGAATAAGATTTTCGCCACAGGATACCCAAATCCTTCAGAGATACCCAAATGAAATCTTTCCTTTAGCACAGAAATAGAATACAGATAATAGTTGTGAAGTAATTTAGTTTTCATGTACCTCTTTGTCCTATATACCTGCAGCAGTCTGTAAATCCTCCCTCTGCAGCATAATGAAGTGGTGTGTTACCACTCATAGCAACCAGTTTCAAGTCTGCACCATAACCTGAAATAATCGCCAGAATCTAGAAAAACAAACAGAGTCCCACCAAAAATCTTGTCTGTTCTTAACATGTGAAAATGTAAGATTGATTTACAAATAAATGCAATATATGACATTCCCATTCTAATAACGAAGTTCTCTCCCATGTCCAGCTGGTCAATGCACATATAACATTAATGTTTTCTATAGCATTATGCTTATTTAACTGATGAAACAGAAACCTTGTGTAATTGTAGACACCAAGGACAATCTTCTTGCCAGCTCACTGTGAACCCCTGTCTAGTCTATCACTGCTGGAATCCCTCTGATGCTTACAAAGAATCTGCTTTTGATTACTGATCATTATGCTTTGATCAGCTGAGATAACGGACTCAAAAAAACCCCAACAAAAGCACACTCCAAAAGCCCAAAGCAAAGCCCTGTAACAACAAAAACCCAGCCAGGTTTGGCTTTGCAGCAGTGCGTTCACAGCAGAAATGTGAATACCTCAAGGAAGCCTCCTTTGGCCGCGAAGTGCGCAGCGCTGTGTCTGTCGAAGTCGAAGAGGTTCACGTTGGCTCCCCTCTGCAGCAGAGCCAGCACCACGTCTGCCGCGCCCTCGCGAGCCGCCTCCATCACCGCCGTGCGCCCCGTGGCCTGCGGCAGCACAGAGCACTCACACTGGGAGCCCCCACAACACAGCCTGACAGCCTCACAGGGACCTGCAGGTGAGCCTTCAGAGCCTACTCATAATACGGCTGCCAGCAGAGAGCAGGCAGATGCCAGCACCTCAAGTACATTGAAGGCTTGAGTCCCTTCAATAATGCCCAATTTATTGCTTAGTTAAGGAATCCTGGATTCTATGGGCATCTTCTCATGTATATTTACAACATCTAACTCAAAATACCACCTCAGATTACAAAAGCAGGAGCACGAGGAGCTATGGCTGGGGAAGGCAAATCAACCAGTGAATTTCACTATGGTTCTGTGAGGCAAAGTTCACTCGATTACATTAATATTGTCTTTTCCTAGATAGTAATGGATGTTTGCTTTGGATAACTCCAAGGGAAAGCCTGAGCTTCTTGATTTATCAACAGCACAGAGCTTCAGTCTTTCAGGTCTTTGTTAAATTAGGGAGCAAACAAATAAACGATTAGGATATACAAAAGAGAAGAAAGTTTCTCATGCCTTGTTCCTGCCTTGATTGCTCATCAGATTTTCCCTACCTTTTAGCGAATATTCACTAAAATAACTTACCTTTTAATGAATACTATTTCAACTCTGAAAATCTAAGGACACATCAAGGCAAATACAAATCAGCAGTGCTCCACTGAAGTACAGTGAACTGCAGCTCCTAAAAACTGATCCAGTTACATGAAAGTTTGGGGAAATATTTGCACTCTAAACCTACAAAAATAAAAAAAAAATTTAAATCCGTCTCCTCCAAAAAAGGGTGGTACAGAAGAGGGGAAGAGTTATGGCCACCTAGTTAAGCAATTTTCACTGCTTTATTATTTTAATGTGAGGATTTAAGGCCATGTACTCTGCTCTATACTCCTGTATCTGTTCTTAGCTACAGAAAGGCTCATACCGGGTCTCTTGCATGGGGATCTGCTCCTTTCTCCAAGAAAATGAGGCACATATCTTTAACCTCATGAGCATGCTCACAGGCTTCTAGAAGCAGAGACCTCCCAGTCGTGGTACAGCTGTTGACATCTGCACCATAATCCAAGGCAATCTCCAGGCAGTGGGTATGGCGAACTGTAGGTACAAGGCAGTAAAACAAAACACCTGCAAAGGAAACCAGTGGGGGTTAGGGTGGAAAAGGAAATTACCAGAAGGGTTGTGAGACTGTGAGCTTCACAGCTGACCAGTCTGCAACAGAGACCCCTTCACTGAGGGTGAAGCCATGCAACTGAGGGTGAAGCCATGCAAGAAAAGATTTCTACTTCAGAGACTTTACCAGAGGAGAAAGCCAGAGCTCAGTATGTCACAGGCCATGGGAGGAATGTGAGTCTCAATTATAAGTTACCTCTCAGCTCTCTGCTAGGGAGACATGATTTAATGGCCTCGACTCTTCAAGAGGAATTATTTTCATTTTCATCAAAGCTGTAATGGCCAACAGCTTCTGTTGGGTTGTAAGGATAACCCTCAAGCACAGCTCCTCTCCACAGACAGACACATCACATGTAATAAGTGTGCCACACAGTTAAGGGATTGATTTATGGTACCTCCTTCTCACTCACCTTTCCCTTCATTATCCCCAGCAGTCATGTCTGCTTTAGCTGTTGCTAGTAGTTCCAGAATGGCCTCAAACCCCTGCTCAGCTGCCTTCATGGCTGGCGTGCACCCCATGTTGTCGTGGACGTTGGGGCTCGCTCCGTGCTCCAGGAGGAAGCGGCACATCTCAATGTCGTTCTTCATGGTGGCCACGTGCAAGGCACTGTATCCTTCCTTGGGCTCTGTGTAATTAATCAGACCTGGGAATCCCTTCTGGATCAGGTTTTCTATTTGTTTCTTGTCTTTCTCGTGAACACACTGTAGAAGTTTGTAGATCTGTAAGTTTAGAAGCCTTTTATCTACTGGTAGCATCCCAGGATAGGGACGATTTTCTTCTTTCAAGGAAATACTTTCTGCATGGACAAAAAAGAAAACATGTAATCTCACAGAGGACATTATAATGACCTGCCAGTAAAATCAGGAATTAGACCATATTCACAGCATGAAAATATCCACTTTACCTGGACAAAACATTAGGTTTTGAACTAATTTATCTTTTACTGTGGGCAGCACATATAGAGGCTATATAAACCCAAGTAGTACCTTACAAAATTTTTCTTTCTAGTCATCCAACTGTTCTGAAGAGGTCTCATTCAAAGAGAAAATTAAGTTAAGAAGCTGTAGGATAACTGCTCTCCATTCAAGGAAGTGTTATAATCTACAATTACTTGGAAGCCTAAGGGGAGGCTGTTCATCTGTTGTTTTCAATGGGAGAAAGAGTCACAAGACACTGTGTCCTCTTCACTTTCTGAAACATAAAATTGATACTAAAATTTTTATTAACATCACCTCACCAGTGACTGAGCATCTTCCCCGTTTTTTTGGGTATTTTTTTCTGGTAGCTGATGCATGAACTTCCTGCTAGGTTCTCTGCTGCAAAACCCTTGGAGGAAAAAAAATACAGACTGCGGGGCACTGGTCTGGGAAAAGGGTCTTCCATGTCCTGCATCACAAGCTTCTTGAAAAAAATTCAGTGCAGGACTTTGCACTTGCCTCAATTCTGGATGTTTTCCATTTTTTTTCTTTTGGGTTTTTTAGCCTCTTTTAGCTAGTCTAAGCTCTCATGGCTGGAGGGTTAGGAAGGGTCAGACATTGTAGGGACCATTTCTGAAGCTTTCCTAAGTGGACGGGAGGCTTCCTAGCAGCTTCAGCAAACCTTTGGTCATCCTGTCCTCCAGAACTCTTACAGGACATGCAACACAAAAATGTGAAGGAACATATGTTAGAGAACACTTGGGGTTTGGTTCGTTTGGGTTTCTTACTCATTGCAATGTAGTCTGTAAACAGGACCACTCAGCATCTGCCTGGCTACTCTGGGTGCTTTGTGGATGTCTGTGGCAAGGGGAGATTGCAGAGAGATGCAGAAGGATGCACAATTCCAACAGGCAGGACCTCCCATTCTGGGGAGGAAGCCTGAGGGAAAACTGCAGGAAAAGTAGAAAAAGTTGACTGACGGTGAATCATGTTGGGAATGGACAGAGAGGTAATTTTTGTACCACAGGTACAACTTGCCAGTTGTAGTTTCTGTAGCTATTGCCTCTCATTTCTTTGGAAGTTCTGTGTCTAGCCTAGCTTTGGAACAGAGATTGGGTCAACTGCTGGCAGATTTCTGAGCACTGTGCCTCTTGTTTTACCTGCCAGACAAGGCCCTCAGCTCCCTCCCTGTGCACCCCACTGTGCTGGGTGAAGGTGCTGTTGTTAGAAGCTGCTCCCTTGCAGAAGTGTTTAAGTGGGTAATAAATGCAAAGACTTTCTCTCTGCAATGAAACTTGCTCTGAATAGATCAGCTGCTGTCAGATGTTCTCCATTTAAACATAGAATTACTTAAATCCTTTTCTCTTTAGGTCTTACATAACCCTCATTCTGATCATAAACAGGTATGTTCTTACATCAAACAATTAAATCTTCAGGTAGCAATAACTTAAGTCTGTCACCCGTGGCTTGTTCATTCTCATCCCTACCATGTTGTTCTTCCTGTGACATTTTGTCCAGTGAGAAGGAAAAAATGCAGAGATTTTTATCCTGCTGACGGGAATTACACCTATAGCAACCCTGTAGTCCTGAAGCTCAGAGCTGAGAAATAAGGGTACTTCAGAGTAATGCCCTGCTAGAAGTGATCACTGGAGTCCCCACAGAGCCTGCCTTTTAGAGCCTGAAGAAATTTCTGAGCAAATCCTCAATACAGGAAGGTATTTTTCTGGCTACTGAGCACAGGGAAAAGTTGTGATGCAAACTCTGCAGGGGCTGTGAGGAGGAGCAGCAGGAATGTTCTGCCCGGAAGGCTCTTACAGTACTTACAGCACTGAAATTCAGCAAAAGAAAGATACTTAGATGGAACTGACAAGCTTAAATGTTCTTTTATGCTTTTGATCCACTTCCCACCATCCTGCAGCAGTAAGGAACTTGGGTTTACTTCCATAAAACTTTCTTCCCACTGTTATTCATGATTTGCATCTGGATTTTTTTCTGGAACTTATCTTGGATGAAAACTTGCTTTTTCTTCCTTTCTTTCTCCCTCTGAAGCAGCAAACACTGAAGTGACATTCTCCTTGGACATAGGTTAGTAATGCCACAGAACATGAGGAGAAGTGCACTTGGTAAAAACCTGTTAGTAACTAATCTTTGATGAACAAATGTGAACAAATGGATATAACATTCAATATGTATGAATTTGGATTTATTTCATGGATTATCTTGGAGATTCCTTGAGATACTTGCTCCCTATAACCTCTGCCCCATGCTGGACATGAGACTGATGGCACACCTTACACTTACTGCACACTTTCATTTTTGCTCACAGTGGAATGTACAATTGAGTACCATTTTAGTTCTGATCAGATTTTTTTTCTGGTGCTTTTGAGCTGCTTATGACAGTATTCTTTTAATATTTCACATGCAGCAATAAAATTATTTCCATGAGCAGAAGTGAAATTATTTTTATCGCAATAGTCAATTCTGTTATCACAATTCAGCCACCACTGAGTCCTTACCCAGTTTAAAGTCTTTACTTCAAAGCATTAAGAACCAACAATTTACATGAAAACAACCAAAACATTTTAACTGTTACAGTTAATATTTCTTTGCAGCATTTTTTGAAAGTGACTGGATCAAGTTTTATTAGAAGCTTCTAAAGTAGCAGCATCAAAGAAACACAGGTGGGATAAGAAATTCTACCCAGGGTCATGTAAAGTTATAAGAAAGGGAAAAAAGCTTCTAAAATGAAAACTGCAACATCTTGTCAATTTTCATTGTAAATGAGTAAATTGACTAGTAGTAAATACTAGTAAATTTACTAGAAGTAAATGCTACCAACGCTGTGTATTTCATATATTTTTTTATCACTTCACCTCTTCACCTATAATAGATGGTTTAATGGAAAATGAGGGATTGTTATTGTGGCTTTGAGACAGCCGGGCTCTGGGAGGGCTTCATGAAGATGTAACCACAAACCCCAAGCCTGTAGTGTTTGCTTAGCAGCAATTTTATCTGTTGACAAACATCAACAGACTCGCTACCTTCATTCTGCCAGCTTGTGTCATTGTTCTGATGGAAAGCATGAACTCATTTCAAATCCAGATTAATCCTTTTCTCAGTACACCTGGCATTAAGAAAATAATTTTAGTTGGATTCCTGTTTGCCCACAAAGCTTTCCAAGCCGTGATGGAGGTAGATTGATAGAGAGGGAACTTCTGATGGCCACTGATCTCATTCCCTGTCTCCCAGTCAAAGCCTGCTGCCTGACTGCTGCTGGAAGCACTTGTGACTCTGCCTTAAAAGCTTGCAGAAGTTTTGTCAGTTTCAACATTTCCAGTTGAAAACATCCCTTTAATTATCTCTATTCACAAACCAGTAAACAAAATTTCCATGTGTTTTATCTTTAGTGGGAGAAAATAGCTGAGCGCTTTCTAAATTTAATCCCTTTGCATGCTGGGCACATAGATAAGCATGAGCCCTATATGTCAGTATAAAAGGAACCAATATGGTAACAGTGCCATGCTATATTTACAGCTTTACATGAATAATTGCACTGGATTTTTAGCTGTGACTAAGGTTTAATAGGAGTGATGCAGCAAAATCTTCCCAAAACCGAATTCCAGTTTCATGAATAGCCTACAGTGCTGTGGTTTTTTGGTGTTAATTCTCCAATGGTGCCTTGCCTTGGGCTGAGGCACAGCTGAGCACAGTGATGGGCACGTAGGTTTGAACTGAGCAGGTTTCAATGTCGTGTGGAGATCTCACCCCAGATCCAGTCCTGAGTGCTGTAAAGGCAGTTCCCAGGTTATGGCTGGGTTGGATCAAAAGATGTACATCCTTTTGTCTTCAGCTTGCTTTGCAACTTCCAGTCACCCCAGTATCCATTGAAACTGGGGTGTAATGGAGCCCTGATTGCCAGCACCTAGAGCCCTGACTGCCCTCTCCTAGCAGCCCTGATTTCCCATACCTGGATGGAGCCCTGACTGCCCGCTCCTGGCAGCCCTGATTGCCCACACCTGGATGGAGCCCTGATTGCCCACACCTGGATGGAGCTCTGATTGCCAATACCTGGATGGAGCCCTGATTGCCAATACCTGGATGGAGCCCTGATTTCCCATACCTGGATGGAGCCCTGATTGCCCACACCTGGATGGAGCCCTGATTGCCAATACCTGGATGGAGCCCTGACTTCCCATACCTGGATGGAGCCCTGATTGCCCACACCTGGATGGAGCCCTGATTGCCCGCACCTGGATGGAGCCCTGACTGCCTGGTCTGGGCAATCAGCTTAACGAGCAACACCTGTGGGACAGGGGCTGGGGGGTGGCTCCTCAGCCAGGAGTGCAGCTGGGCCCCAGGGAAGCTTCTGGAAGGCTGTGGAGTTGGGGGGTGGCTCCTCAGCCAGGAGCCCAGCTGTGCTCCAGGGAAGCTTCTGGAAGGCTGTGGAATCGGGGGTGAAGTGCTGCTGCGCTCAGGAACAAGGTGAGCAGCAGCGGCTGGTTTATTTTCCCTGGACTGCGACTCAGAGGAGTGGGCGGCCTGTAGAGGAGACTAGCTTTAACGGGAGAGAAGCTGCTGGAAGGGGAGGATGCTGGAGAGCCGGTGATGACCCAAACGGTGTTCCCTGCCAAGGACGTGCCGCTCTGGCCGTGCGGACACCCCAGCGGAGGTAATGCCAGCGGCTAGAGGCGCGGACCATGAGGGGGACGATGCATAGCGCGCCCGTGTCCGGCGAGGCTGCGCTCAGCCCTCACAGCGCGCCCGCTCTGCCCCGGCCCTCCGCAGCGCCGGGAGCCGCCGGCTCAGCCCCGCCGCCCTCTCGCCTCCATGTCCAGTGGCGGCGACAGCGACCCTCGGCAGCCCGGGGCACTCACCTGAGGGGGAGGGCGCTGAGGGCTCGGGGGCCGCCGCCGGACCCTCGCCCGCCTCAGCGGCAGCATCCGGACCCTCGCCCGCCTTAGCGGCTGCAGCCGGACCCTCGGCGGCCGCTGGCGGTCCCTCAGTGGCAGCATCCGGACCTTCGCCCGCCTTAGCGGCCGCTGCCGGACCCTCGGCGGCCGCTGCCGGTCCCTCAGCGGCAGCATCCGGACCTTCGTCCGCCTTAGCGGCGGCTGCCGGACCCTCGGCGGCCGCTGCCGGACCCTCGGCGGCCTCAGCGGCCGCCGCCGGACCCTCGCCCGCCTCAGCCGGACCCTCGCCCGCCTCAGCGGCCGCCGCCGGACCCTCGCCCGCCTCAGCCGGACCCTCGCCCGCCTCAGCGGCCGCCGCCGGACTCTCAGCGGCCGCAGCCGGACCCTCGCCTTCCTCAGCGGCCGCAGCCGGACCGTCGCCCGCTTCAGCGGCAGCCATTGCCGTTGTGGCCGTCTCCTTGGCAACGGCGTCGGGCGGTTGAGAGCCGTGAGGCCGTACCGGATCCCCGCGGTGCCGCCGCGTCCTCTCGGTGCCCTCCGTGCCACCGGATCCCCTCAGGGCCCCCGCTCCCCTCAGCTCGGTACGGACCAGCGCCCCGCCGGGGGTGAGGCGGGCGCTCGGGAAGGACTTGGGTGTCGCGGGCTCTCTTTCCTTGAAGCTGGCTTACTCGCCAAGCCTCCTTTTCGTCCCCTGTGGGAAGAAGCAACGCTGTGCGGTGGTTCCGCCTCCAGACTTTTCTGGAGTTGCCAGAAAACGGAGCGGCGAGTGTCCCCCAACGGCCCGGCCATTCCCATAGGGTCTGTATAGCACGATAATGGAAATGAGCTTGGGTGGAAATGGGATCGTTCACAGTCAGTTGAACAGAAAAACCTGTATTAACAGGAGAAAAATGCTAGTGAATGGGGGAAAACCCTCAGAGCTTGTCAAGTGAAGCCTAAGTCATTCTAAAAGGCAGCAGCAGTAACCCTGGGACTGCCCGAGCTCTGTATCTCCTTTCCGTTCACTTCCTTTAGTGCCGAATTCCCAAATGCCACAGCCCAGCCCTCAGTGCTCCTGCCAGGCCCGGTAGTCATGTATGTATGGGATAACTGCAGCAACACTGCCTGTCTTGCTCCTGGCCAAGCCTGGCAGCTGAGTTGTTTGCAAATCACCTCTAGCATTAGGAAATAAATTAAAAAAAAAAAAAAAAAGAATTGTTTTTTGATGTGAAATTTCTTCTGCCAGGAAAGTGGTGACACAGCTGGATGCATGTCCAACAGCATGGAAAGGCATTTGACGAAAGCCATGGGACTGTGTGGTGAGTCACAACAAGAGAAAACATTGTTTTAGCATAATGTTTCATTATTTACCCTGCAATGAGTGCCATTCGTACAGCAGCTATTTGGTGTTAGCGCTCTGTGGTGTGAATTGGCTGGACTGGTAGTGATGCACTGTTGTGCCTTGGTGTATTGCTTTCCTTTTTGGAAAATATAGCATAGCAAAAACATAGGCCCTTCTCTTTCTCCTTGGCTGCACTAAATGGTTGATGCAGACATGGCACAGTAGAAGATGTTTCCCAGCCTGTTCTTTGTTAGAGTTTTGCTGTTGTTGTTGCCGCAAATAAGTAGACACATGTCCTGGCTAAAGGCCTGGGGTAAATTCTCCTTTTTCACTTTGTTGAGCAGCACACATTAAATTTCCATTAGAAAAGTTAGCACATGTATTTTGAAATTTAGTTAAATGTGGAAGTAACTGAATATCCTGTCTGAAACATCTGCATGCCTTTTCTCTGGAAGTTGTGGAAACACCATAACCAGACTATAACCACTCTGGGCACTTGGTATTCCACCCCAAATGTGAATGGGCATGTAACTGCATGTGTATATGTTTAGATTCTTATGCTTGATTTATTTTCTCATGGTGATCAACTTTCCATGAGCTTTTGAGAGTGATAATGAGGATTCGGGATGCAAGAAGCAGCTCAGCATCATACTGGATGGTTCAAAGCAACGTGGTTTCAAGAGCAGAGGTGTTGCGCTTGAGTTAGGGTACTGCAACGTCTCCAAAATAAATAGGATTAAAATTCTCTTAGAGAAATTCAGAGTATTCCCTGCCTATAGAGATAAATAAAGCTCACCAGAGAAAACTGTTCCAAGGTCTGAAGCCTCAAGCTGCTGGGCTCTTTTTGGCTGAGAGCTCAGTTTTGGAGGAGTGGCGAGCTACTGCAGGAGTGCCAGTGGGATGGTGCTGGTAGAAACTGACCGCAGTTAGGAAGTGGTAATTGGCTGCCCTGAGGAGGAAAGGTGTGAGGTGCCCCGAGCTTTGAGCGTGCCCTGGAGCTCCCAGAGGCAAAGGTGGGAGGCACAGCACAGCCCGAAGGTGGGCACCGTGTCCCCGTGCCCTGGCAGGGCCCCAGGTGTGCCGCTGCCGGGCGCTCACGGGAGGGCAGCGCTGCCACAGCCGCGGTGTGCCGCGAGTGAGGGCGGCCTTGGGGCTGCTCTGTCCTGGGTGCTGAAAGCAGCTCCCCTCCCTCCCTTCCCGCGGGGACATCCCTCACAGCCAGCGGGGAGCTCCACTGCCTTCATGGTGCCCTGCACGAATGCAATCTGTGGAGCCCACGGCACAGAGGTTTGGCCCACTGTGTCTGACAATGAGATCACTGCTAAATCATGTCCAAATCAAGATTATTCCAAAGAACATTCATTACTGACATTTATTACTGTTTCCCCCTTGTTTTATGTACTCTTAAGCATTAACCTCAATTGTTCCTGCAACATACATTCTTCCCCGTGATAGGTAAAGTCCCCATTACTGACATGCTCACTTTGCAGCTCCAAAATCATCTAATTGCACATGAAAATGTTTCACTGCTGAACGAGTGCTTCCAAATATTCAAAATACAAAGGCTGTGAAGTTTTGTTTGGTGCTAGCAGAAGGTGCCAGGCTGAGAGCACTGCTCAGTCGCTCCCGGAACATGTGGGACCATCCTCCGCCCTCCTCTGTTCCGCTGGCTGTCTCTGCATTGTGCTGGGTTTCCTCTGTGGATGCCAAAGCTGTCCCACAGCTGACCTCTGGAGGGAGGCTGTGCACCACAGGGGCTGCATGGCCCTGGAGTCCTGATGGCATCAGGGGGAGCTGCGCTGGTGACAGCCTGGCTTCAGCTGCAAGGTGTGCTTCAGGATTGCCTGGCTTTTACTTAAGCCTTTGTACTGGGGAAGTAATTATCACTGCTGTTCATCTCTCTGGATTCTGATGCTACTGCAAAAAATCTGCTGTGTTGTGCATTCCACCCAAAATCTCCTTATTCAGACCTGCCAGCTTGGGAGAATGACACACATGTGGCTAATTCTGAAGGTCCTCTTGGGAGCTGTGGTGGGGGCATTGCTCCAGCGGTGCCCTCTCAAGGGAGGGAAGTAGTCTGCTCCTTGAGACAGCCTTTGTGTCTCACAGCAGCACAGCCTCCTCAGGACTGTGCTGGCAGGTACCACATGGCTCCTCCTCCTGATTTTCCTGGAATCTGCTCTGTTTCTGGTTTTGGTGCTGCTGTATGAAGCTGTTGGTGTCACTCACATCATTGTACAGCTTATAAACTGGTTTAGGTTTTTTCACTCTTCTTTATACTCTTTCTATAAGTGCTTTGTCAAAACCAACACTGACTCTTTCTACCAATTAATATGCACTCTTAGGAATAGGCCTTTTCATCAAGGAGAAAATCCATGAAATAACTGTTAGGTCCTTGATACTGTGTCCTTGGAGAAGAGACTTGGGAGGAAAGCTGAGTCTCTTTTGGTGTGGTTGTTTTCAAGGGAAGAAAATCCCAAATTGTCAGCAAGGCTTATCAAGACAAATAGTGACAAAAGCTGATGTGTTTTGCCAAGAAGTTCTCTGTTGAATGCAGCTCATATCAATGCTACATAGAGAAACAGCCTCAGGAAAGGGTCTGCAGCAGGTTAACTGGGTTTTGGGAGAGGGGTGTTTCAGGTATGAGAGTAATGTCAATATAAGTTTGGTTGTGGGGTTTGGGGGGGGGGGTTTTGTTTGGTTTTTTCTTTTATCTTTGTCCCAAGTTTTTCCTAAAACTGTTTAATTTTTGGATGTTGTAAGTACAAATTTCTTGTATGCCCCTGACTTTAACTTGACTTGAGGTAAAGGTGATTTCAGAGTTACTGAGGAAGAGGGAGGCGCTCCTCAGCCAGGGATGTGGCACAGTGAGAAGGGGTGGAGGGGCAGTCCAGCAGCTCTGCACTCCCAACAAGTGCTCCCCAGGGTGGCAGCTGGGATCCCCAGAGTCAGGGGAGGCCCAGGGCAGGGCAGGAGTTCACTGCAGAGCTGACAGCTCTGGGAGTCCTCAGAGTACAGCGCTGGCTTGGTTAGTGAGGTTTGTTCACTAAAACCTTCAGTTACTGATCCTGCAGCTTCTGTACCCTGTGGCACTTGTGGAGGAGGGAATGCTGTGCCCCTTCCATCACCACTTCCTATGAGGGTCTCTTTGCTGCTCAGCCCAGGCATTCTGAAATTATTTCTGCTACTTATGTTCATGTTTACTTTTCTAACACTGTGGCTTGGAACACATAGAACTCAGTGGGAGGATTCCAGATGATTTCAGTGGGATGTTGTGTTAATAACAAACTCTGACTCTCTTTATTAGTTCTTTATCTGCAGATCATAATGCTAAATTATAGAAGGAATAAAGATGATAATTTTGTGGCTGGTTTTCAGTTAGCTTCCAAGCCGGTGGTTAGGTGGCAATGAAAATACAAACTGCCTTATTTGTCCCATGGGCTCTCACCCTGTCACTGTATCCTGTTTAAAATCCTGTGCACTGCAAGTTCTCAGTTTTCAAGGTGAGGGAATAAATGTTCTGGAGTCTTTCTCATCTTATGTTACATGAGGCTATTGAAATATTGATCACATGCTTCACCCTGTACCCAGCAAATAACTTCCAGTTGGAAGCTATTTAGTGTCTGTGAGGCAGATCTGATGGTGCTGGCTCTCAGCAACTTAGTGCAGTAGCTTTTAGAAATGCCAAGAGAAGGGAGACAGTGTAACGGGGCAGAGATCAGCACTTGTACCCTGAGCCTGATGGAGAAACCTCTGGGCTTCAGAGCTGCTCGTGGAGGCCAGTGCTGCTTACTGCGAGGGAGGGAGGGCAATCTGCACAAAGAACAGCTGAGGGCACGAAAGCAGTGCTCCAAAGCAGTGCAGGGCTGCTGAAATCCCTGAGGTCACGCAGGGGGAACTTCTAGACAAGGAATTGATTGGTTCAGTTGGAATAAGCCTCATTCCTGTTCCCTTGCTTGGCCTTGCTCAGTTGTGGTTAAATGAGGAGAGGGATGATAATCATCTTATTATCCTGCTCTTGACAGTCTGGGGAACAGTTGGGAGCCCAGGCTTGTCCTCTTGCCAATGCCAGCTCCAGGGATGGGTTCAGCATTTGGAAAGAGAAATAACATGTTCCACAATCTCTGACAGGTGCAGTGGCTGTTCCACTGCTGAGTGTACCAGGAGAGAGCCTGGAATTGTTTGTCACTCTGTTTTCTGATTCACACTGCCCAAATTACCAACAAGGAGAGAGCATAAACTTTCTCAGCAGTTAATTAAATATGTTAGGAAAGATTTCCCAGGCACAGGGTGCAATTTCTGCCTCAGATGAGAAAGTTAACTGTGTCAACTTAGAGCTTAGATTTGATAAGGGAGACCTGGCATGGGGGAAGCTAATGCTCAGTGCTGCTGCCCTGGATAGATCACTGCCACCACAGTTTATCCCAGCTCTTCTGGGTTCTTTTGGTCCCAGAGGTCTTGCATTTTGTGCCATACCATAACCAAGTCAAATTTAGAGCTGTATGTGTAAACCAGCAATCTTTGCCATGACAATTAGTAGAAGAGTGTAAATGGAGCCACTGTGATCAATTACTCTCACAGAAAATGTTACTAATGTTTCCCTCTCCTGTTAGCAGGTATTCTTGTCTTCAGACCTTATTCCTTGCACTAGCAGCCAAACCTGAGTCTGTTCTTTGAGCTCCAAGCACACTGATATGGCTCCTTGGTGTTTAGCTCTCTCACTACACTTCAGGTCAACACATTGATTAATCCAGACATTAAAGGATAGAGATTATTTAGGATTAAATACTCATTTATAAATGGAATATGTAACTTGTTTTCTGAAGTCTGTGATGTGTCTGCTTTGTAAAATTTATCCAGAACACTTGAAAAAGGATGTTTTCATATTACAACTTTATTGTTCATAGAATCACAGAATGGTTTGGGTTGGAAGGGATCTTAAAGATCATGAAATTCCAGCCCCCTATTGTGGGCAGGAACACCTTTCACTAAACCAGGTTGCTCAGAGCTTCAAGACTTCCTAACTTGCTACAGCCATTTAACTCAATTCAAAGTATTTGAGGTCCAATGCTCATTTCTATGACTTTTCCATTAACCTCTTACTATCACCCTGAATATATGGCTACTCAGGTTTCTACAAGCAAGGGCTTTTGCTCTCTGCTGTAATGACTTCAGGTGTACAGCTGCCCTGTGGATGCAGTCCATTTTGTCTGCATCATGGCTGTAACACAATAACCTGCTATTGCTTTAGAAAATGATGTATTAAATTTTCCAGGCAATAACTAAAGTGGCTTATGTGGATGGGGTTTTTCCACAGGGAAGAGATAACGTTACTTAAACAAATGCTTTAATTTTACACAGGGTCCTGTATGTTTTTCTGTAGCAGTCAGTGACAGTTCTGACTAGGGGGACTCCT
The DNA here is from genome assembly GCF_035770615.1 of Melospiza melodia melodia. Taxonomy (NCBI): domain Eukaryota; kingdom Metazoa; phylum Chordata; class Aves; order Passeriformes; family Passerellidae; genus Melospiza; species Melospiza melodia. The sequence continues at coordinate 116,716,589 of NC_086196.1, read as the reverse complement.
CAGAGTTTGTACTGGTTAATCGGAGTCACCGTTCTAACACATGGGAGCATTCAGTCCAGCTCTGCCTCTCACATTTGATAAACTGCCTCACCTGAGTCAGGGAATAGCACCACTGCAGGCTATGCAAGCTTTACCTTGCTCAGAGCATAAGACAGAACAGAATCCATCACAGCAGTCGGGAACAAAGCACACACCAACACCAGGGCCTTCTCCTTCAGCTTCGCCACCATGTACCGTGCCTTGGGCGCAGGAGATGTTAGAGCATCCACCATGGCGTCGACCACCTCATTGCCATTAGTGCTTCCCTCACTGAGGATGCTGTTGAAAAAGTTTGCCCGCTCTTGAACGTACTCCTTGTTGTAAACAGCCTTTTCCTCTTCGCTCAGCTCACTCCAGATCTCTTCGGCACTGAGCAGTGGCTGAATTTTTGTAGAGCGTGCATAATTTCCTGGCTGGATAATACAGACCTGAGAGCGAGATGCAAAACTTACCAAGGTGCAATCAGTCACTGTGAATTCAATTAAATACTATAGTCAGTAACACAGACCAAAAGCTCTCTACAGACAGCCAGAAAATGCTGCTTTGTTGAAATTTTAACCCTGGAAACTTAACTGAAATTAAATGTATTCCTGTAAAATATTTAAGATTGCAGAGGTGCTTTATTCTGACTTCTTCATTTTGCTCTGATGTTAATTTCTTGTTTTGACTACTCAGCACACTCTCACAGAATGCAACAGAGCATCTTTGATTGCTGTACAATGCTTAACTGTATAAATGTTTTGACAGTACTGAGACAAGCATTTCAGTGTGACTTTTTGATGTCTCCAAAGTGGAATACTTTGGATTGATGATTTTTGACCCAATTTGGGACAAAAGGAGGTATCAAAGAAAATTATCAGGTCCTGGGGAAAGAAGTGCTGTTTTCCCCAAGAAGGTGTAATAAAAAGTAAACTAGGTCTTGTCAGCAAAGAACAGGGGAACAAAAGGTCCTGCTCTGCCTCTCGCTGAAGCCATGAGGAGATTTCTGTAGATTTGTGCACATAGATTTAAATGAAAAGCACACAAGTCCTTTGCTGCTCCACGTTTTCTTTGTGTATTGCTGCTGTTCTGCTCCTTCTGAGTATTCCAGGGAGTTTTGGAGCGGGCTGAGCACTCACAGCACACATGCTGTTCTCAGTTAGCAGCAGCCTTGTTCAAACTATTTGTAGATATGCAACATTAAAAGCTCCGTGGCATTTGACTGACCTGATTTCTAAAGGCTGTAACACAAGGTGGGGAAAACCCATGCTGAGCTGTGTCAGAGACTTGGGGATCTGACAGGCATTCTCTGGGAAGTCTGTGGTGATGTAAAACCCTGATGTCTGCACTCAGCCACCAGCCCAGCTGTGTCAGTCCCTGCCTGCTGGCCTGCATGTGATGGATTCCCTGCTCTCCGGAGGACTGGGCTGCAGGTCCTGTGCACAGGGAGGAGGAAGGGATGCAGACAAACCCCAGCAGAGGCATGGTGTGCACAGCTGGAACAGCTTGGTGCTGCCTCAAGCACGTTTGTCACACAGCATCCTCGGGAGCCCTCCCTTCTGGTGCTGTTTAGAAGTGTGCTTGGTATCAGCTAATAGTCAACTTCCCACATTTATTGTTAACAAAGGGGGTTTGGAAGCTTCCTTTTTTGGAGTTGGCTTGGAGGGAAGGAGAGATGGCTTGGTTTTTGCCCTTTCCACACTTTCTGTGGCCTTTCTACTGGCAGGCACCCACTTTGTTTCCTGTAGGCTGTCAGCTTGCCTGGGCAGAGTTCAGTGGGACAGAGCCACAGCTCCATCTGCTCCTTGCACCTCTGTGCAGCTTTCTCCTGAAAGGACAGACAGGACAACAGAGCACAGCAAAAAGGGACTGTGTGTTTTGTAGGCTCTGCACAGGGCAGGTTCTCAGGCAAGTGCCAGCCAGCATCTTCCATTCAGTGAGAAACAGAAAAACACCTCTCAAAGATACTCCAGAAATGCTTGTCAGCCCGGCTCACTCACTTATGTGCTGGGACTACTGCAGAGGTGGAACAGGAAAAGTCCCAAAACAACCAGAGTAGCTAACCTGTTAAACTAAGCCCTTCCATGCATTTGAGATTATCCTCAGCTAATCAGCAGAAATCCTCATCATGCTGTGTGGTATTAGGATGTGTAAAGTCACTTGTATTTTACAGCCCTCATATTTATCTGACAGGGGTAGCTAATAGATGCATAGCTGTAATGTTTTCCAACACAAAGCTTATGAACAATGCTGTAAGTCTGTGTACATAAACAGTACCCCAATGCAGACCTGGCAGGGAAGACTTTGAGTGTTTGAGAAAAGTGTTTCAGCAGTAGAGTGACTCCAAGGAAAAAGCCCAGTGAAGCTACTTAGGGATCTAAGCTTCAGGTTTGACTATTAGAGTTGCTTAGGGTACTAAGAGCACTCTTAGAGCCTCTTAGGTTAAGAGAATAAAACATAACTGCTCTGCACAATGCTGCCTCTTGCAGCGTAGCTGTTCTCTCAAGAAGCAAGGAGTTGGTGTTGTAAGGGGAGAGAAAGAACCCCTCAGGCAAGTGACGAGTTCTGGCTGCACAGCACTCGGTGTCTGGCTCTTTGCAGTCGCCCAGGGAACATCTGGGCTCCTCACTGCTGTGGGAGCTCGGGCAGGCCCGTGTCAGGAACCTTCCCCACTGCAGAGATGTGGAAGTTTCAGTGCTGACACACAGACTGTTACCCAGCAGCTTCTCAGAACCAAAAACATCCCCCAGGACTGCTGTTCCCAGTGATTTCCAGCTGACTGATTAGCCACAGAGAAACCACCTCTTTCCAAAAGGAAGCTGCACCCATGAATGCAGTTCTGAGCTTTTATCTTTTTTACTTTGTTTCACATAACTCATTACATCACTTACCTGGTTTCCAGGTTCTTGTTACATCACTTACCTGGACACCAAACTTCTTCATTTCCAGTCTTAAAGCATCACAAAATTTTTCAATAGCTGCCTTGGTCATAGAATAAATGCCATTTCCCAGAGTAAAATAGGCAATGATGCTGGACATGAAAACAATACGTCCTGGAGAGAAAACAGTGCAAATAACAAAACTTCACTCTCAGTCTTTAGCATGGAATTGATTTGCCTCAGTCTTGAGCTGCTGACAATGTGGTGTTTAGCAGGAGACTGTTTTCCTGCACACTGTGCCACAACTGGGCAGTATCAATGTGCAGTCCCAGCACAGATGGGCACTCAGCTCTGCTGAGCAGAAAACTTCTCACAAAAATCTTCCACCTAGTGACAGATGTTGGACTAGACAAGTGTAACACATTCCCAGTGTGCTGCTTATTCCTTCTGAGCCTGAGAGGGGATGGAAAAGATGGAAACAAAGCAGCGCCCTAAAGACTGAAAAATAGTAATGAGACTGTGCTAGAAAGAAAAGGACTGCAGAGGAGAGGGGAGGTGATTTTCCCTGAGGTGCATTATATGGTTACTAATATCATTTTTTTCTGTGCTAATAATGTCTCTGCACTGAGGCCAGGTTCTGTTACTGTGCATATACATTCCAGTGTACAGTGATAAGCTTTACCAAGGAAATGTGATTTGCCAAATATGTGCAGGTTTATAATACCTCACAATGATTTCCCTGATCTGTGCTGCTTTCCCTCCTTTCTAACTCCTGCTGAGTGCAGGCATGCCATAAATAGCAGAGATTCCTCACATGAGGCACTGGACTGTGGTTCATTTCCATTGTTTCCTTGTGAACTTCTGTCACACAGTCCTACGTGGGGTAAGGAATGTCTGAGTGTGGATATACCAATACCAGGGGTGAGAAAGGTGGTGTTGTCACTGACAGTGCAGAGAACACAGCTGCACCCCTGCTGCTGCCACAGATGCAGATCACAGCTGGGCCCCAGATCTCACCAAATGGAACAGGCTTGGGGGATATCAAAGGGTGTCACGGCAATGCAGTGAAATCTGTCATTCTGAATTAGATTCCCCTGCCTTCCTGTACAGCATCCCAAATAAATCTTATCTACAGTAAGAGGAAACTAACCACCAGCTTGCTGATCAAGATGCTCTATCAGCTGGCCTGGCCAGCTGGAAAAGATATGGGGAAATGTTGCTCCTCTCAGGGTAGAATGTTTAAGTCCTAGGCTGGAGGGCACGACCTCCCTTTACAAGTATGAGTACTTGTATGAGTAATTTTGAAGTGTTTCTTGGAATAGGTGCACATCCATGGCAGTAAGCAAGGGTGGGATGACCTCTGCCTCCTTTGTCCAGTAGCTGAGTGGATGGGGTTCACACCCAGGATGTGGGACACTTTGTTTAACTTCTCTTTGAAGTGCCTAAGGGAACTGAAACTCAGGTTCCCCAGGATTATGCTCCAATGTCTGTAGGTCAAGCTTTTCATGTGGAGAGGTCACTTGCTGCCCCCAAACACATAAGCTTTAGCTGTCCTGGCTGTTCCTGCAAGGAAGGCAATAGCAAATCCAGGATTCTTCCTAGAGTGCCTAGGCCTCTTCTCCTCCATAGATGGTACTTGAGAATGGAGTGCAGGAGTTAACCATGGAAACACTGACAGCCCTGGCAGATACAGAATGTTCCTTTGAGCCAAGGTGTGTGTGCAGCCATCCAGACCCAAACCTTCTGAAGGTTTATGCATGTGCTTAATATTGCACACACACTGTTGGTCCCCTTTGCTTCAAAGTAACCTGTGCAGTTCATGGGCTCAGAGAATGCCTCTGGTGGATCAGCATCACAGAGTTCCAGCAGTAAGTAGGACATGACAGGGAAAAGAGATGTCTCCCTGTGTAATGGGCCACATAACACACTCACTGGGTACACACAATAGCACATTCTGCTACAAAAACACATCCAGCCTGCAGTATTTAAAGGTTTCTTTCTTCTTCTGTCAGAACATCATCTACCAAAGGCAGCCAAGCAGAAAGAAGCAGAGTAGCCCAAAAAAGGGATGTTTTCATCTCACCAGCAGTTTGTGTAGCAGTGACACCTGGAGTTTCCAGGTGAAACCTGCCCCTTCCCGTGCTTGGTGCTGCACTCAGAGCACAAATCCTCACCCTAACGAGTCAGAACAGACAAGGAAGAGGGGATCTTCCTCCCCAAACACAGATGGAGACAGGGAGGGGACAAATGCAAAGCACCCAAGGCATGCTGCCATGCTGCGGAGGGCTATTAAACACTTCCTTCTCCGAAAGAAGGATAAAGCCCACATGTAGGGAGGTTCATGCAAATACATTTATCCCACTGGATACCCATGCACCTCTACATACTTGAAGTTTCCTGTCCAAGGTCACAAAGGCCCCACAGAGCTGGAACTGGAAGCTGATGTCTCTAGTTCACCTCTGTAGGGTCATTCCTGCTCTCCTAATTGCCAAACAATAAAATTGTAAAGCCTAAATAATAAAATTAGGCAGCTTATGTAACTTTGTGTTTTCTGATGGCCAGTGTTTAAAAAGCCTTGCCTGGGCTTAATGATCTATGGTAAACATTCTTCCTCTTTTTTGAGTCAAACACTGAGAGAAATCCTTAAATATAAATACTTTTTTTCCTGTGTACTGCAAAGACAAAATCTTTAAGGATCTTTTTTCCCCTTATGGCTTCAGCCTCTTTTCAGGATCAAGTTGCTCTTTCAGGCCACACAGAAGGAGACTGTCATTTCAGTTCAATGAAAGACAATTAAAGCCTCTTTTATAGATGTTACATTACCCTGATTATAGTAAGCTAATTATTCTACAACTCTAAATAACAGTGGATTAGCATTACCCTTGTATTTCCTTAGAAGGGGAAGAAATGCCAGGGTTGTTCTGATGCTCCCAAGGAGATTCACATCTGCAAATTTTTCATATGTCTCCATAGGCAGCCAGCCTGTCTCACCAAATGTTGATATTCCTGCATTGTTGACAAGGCCCCAGAAACCTGTGGAAGAGAAATGACTCAGCAAACACCTTTAACTGCAAAGCAGCCTGTTAGATAACAAAGCATCACCACTGATTCAGAGCCTTGAGAGGAACTGTATGGTTGTGTAACATCTTTGTCTTTTCCACTTCAAAGGGTAGGCATGGTTTGTTTAGTGAAGGAATGCCACTGTGCCCACAATCTGAGCTAAATGGAATCACAGAATAGTTTGGGTTGGAAAAGCCCTTAAAGACCATCCAGTTCTACCCCCATCCCATGGTCAAGGACACCTTTCCTATAAGTCTCAGTGATATTCAATAATTACTCCCTCTACAGTTGTCTTAAGATATTTATGATTAACATGATCTGGGAGACTACATCTTACTGCCAATGTGGTGTACCATGATATTTTAATTACTTTAATCCCACTGTGTGCTATGAGCAGCTTTGTGAAAATTATATTAAGCAGTCTAAAGGCAAAGGGGTACTATTTTCAAAGTGCCTGACTAATTTAAGAGCCCAAGTCTTGCATCTTCTTCCAAGATTTGAGCTCTCATTTCTTCTGAAATCAGCCACAATCAGGTACATGGCTGCAACACTGGGTAAAGCAATCAGGCAGGGTCAGTGGCAGGGTCAGTATATTTAAAATTTTGTAGTTTTGAACGACATTTTTGCCCATGTAATGACAGGTTTTGGTGCTAAGGAGAGAGATGTCAGTGCTCACAAGCAGAAAGGTACTGGCAGTGAGGCTTGTTGTGCTCGAGCTCGGTGACAGGGAGCTGGAGCCCTTCAGCCCAAAGGCACAGCAGCACTGACAGTGCTGACAGTGCTGACATGGAATGCAGTGCTGCAGCAGGGAGCGCTCCCAGCACTGACAGGCTCAGCACAGAATGCAGTGCTGCAGCAGGGAGCACCCCCAGTGCTCAGCTGAGGAATGCAGTGCTGCGGCAGGGAGCACTGGCAGGAGCAGCTCACTCCCTGCCCCAGTGCTGCTGGAGCCGTGCTGGCTGGTGCCTGCCTGCACAGCCCCCAGCTGTGGATGGCCAGCAGAGCAGGAGTGACACAGTGCTTCTGGAAACACCTCTCTTCCTGTCCTCAGCCCTCACTGACAGCATCTCCAGGGTGACCAGGGCAGCCTGACTGGCACTGGAACAGCTGCAGTCACAGCTTACTTCTGCCAGCCTTGGCAATTTTGCTCATGCATTTCTTTTAAGGAATGAATGTGTCCAGGGCAAATAATTGTTATGTCATGCCTCCCACAGGACGTCCAAGCCTGGGTTTCTGGGGAGGCAGAGCAGGGTTTAGTGCCTCTCTTCCTCTGGACACATGACTTTGGGGCAGGGGTGATGCTGACCCAGCTGCAGCCTCCTGTACCTGTGGCAGCAGAGTTATTCTCAGGGGAAGTATGATCACTTTAGTCAAGGCACTGCAGAAACCTTTGGGCTGAATCCTTTTCTTTCTGATCTCCTCTGACAAAACTACTGCAATAATTTCACGGTATCTTGAAATACCCATTTCTCATGGGTCCTTCCAGAGCCCCACCAAGAAGCGCCAGTATCAGATTTCATTCAGAACAGTAGTTAGAGATAAAACAGAAAAATTTTTAAATTAGTTTGTAAAGCAGACCTCTGTAAACTTTTCTAACATATATATATACTACTTGTATTACCTAATGAAATTGGTCTTTAAACAGAGAAAGAAACTGATTTCTTTTAGTGAATGTCTAATTTGCAGGGCAAAACACTCAAAATTAGGAATTTAGCACCCAGAACTTGGATAACTCTATCCTCTAAGGAGCATCAATCACTATTCAGTAGCCTGTCAGCCAGCGATCCTGGACCCCTCTTACAACTTTAGTTACAGACAGACTGGTGCCCCAGTAATGCAGCAGCTTCCTCTGGACTCACTTCTTTTCCATGGCCTCAAGTGTTAGCAGACAGAGGAGAGGAAATGAGCTTGAAAACTGGCCATGGAATTGGGCATCCTAGGCCTCCTTCTTCCTCCTGCCACTGCCTCCTTTTCTGTGTCTTTCCATCGTTCTCTGGCTTTATTTCTCCGTCTTAAAATGGAACCCAGCCCCATGGGACTTACCTCCCCATAAAATGCTTCCAGATCAATGGCTTAGAGAGCCCTCTGCAGAAGCTAATTATCAATTATATTTTTGTACTTGCACATGATCTGCTCTGCAGATGGGCTGAGTGACTGCACACCCCATCTGTTTCTGCTCAAAGCTGGAGGTTTCTGTACTCAGGGTCATTTTTATATAACCTAACTCCAGCACAACCCAAACTAAAGCCCAACATCACTGCAAAAGCTGCTTCCTGATATTTTCAGCTTTACCCTTTCTAATTAAAGTAATTTTGCTTCTGCCACTGCACCCTGTGCAGCACAGCAAGGACACTTGTTCCACATACCCCTGATTTCATCAGGCCTTCAGAAATACAGCCATTAATCTTTGTAATTGATTTTCTTCCACTTTCTCTAAACTGTGAAATTCAGAATTTAGCTTGCAAGGTTTAAGTTTTCTCTCCAGCTATTTGCCTCGTGTGCTTCAAAGCCTCTGGGTGGCTGCTGGAGAGGCCAGCCTGTGTATTTCTGGGAGCTCACAAAATAATGGCTCCTTCCTTCTGTGTAGTGGCCAAATCAAAAGCCATGAGGAGAAAAACTGGCCTGACTTAAACTAAAACAGACTTGTGTTTAACTTTTAACTTAAACACAAAAAGACACTTTTGACCTGGTCAGCTCAAAACATAACTTGCCCTCAAGCAAAACATATTGCTTCTTAGAATATTTTGGCATTCCCAAATGGGAAATGCTCTGATATTTTCCAGAATGTTTCCTGCCACTTTGTATAGTTGAATCAATTTACAAAATTCTACCCCAGTAGCAAACAGTTCATTATTCCCTCATGCTATTTTCTAAGAATATTTCCTGCTTTCTGAGAAACAACCTGCCCAGCTCTGTATTCAGAGTACTTGAATGTGCTTTGGTCTTTCTTTCCTGAAATGTTTGTGGTAAAAATTAATGCTATAAGTGTGCATTCAAAACATATTGTAAATCTGCTTAGCCAAATGCAGCTCAGGTAGCCTAAAAATCGAGATGGAAATCCTGAAGGACAAGGCACAAGAACTAAACAGCTGAAGGAGAGCGATGCTGCATTTCCTCAGTGTCCCTGCAGAGCCACATTTGGAAAAAGCAGGTGATGTTTGGTGTGTCAGACTGTCAAAACAGAGCTCAGTCCAAACACAGCTCATGAAGAGAGGTGTTAGACTGTGCTACATACAGCAGGCAGGGAAAAAATAAACTGGAAAGCAGGACTGGATGTCACAGAGATTTTCACTGATCTCTGTGTTGGGAACGTGGATCCTGACAACAAAGATTAAAACATACAGCCATAGAGCTAAGAATCACATTAGGAAACTGAACTTTAGTGAAGCTTTCTGGAGAACAGTAGCTCTCACATAAGCTCTCCAGTAATTTCTGCTTCACAACATGGTGACCAAAAGGGACATATCCGAAATCCTTATTTAGGCCCCTGATTTTTTTCCCAGAAACTCTTAAAATCCTCTTCCTATTTAAGTTAGTGCAGCTGCAGGTTTGCAAAACGTTTTGAAAATCAGGTTGTTTCTGTGTTGGTGCCAACTCTCAGATAATACCTGAATTCTACCACACTCCATCAATTCCAACAGGTGTTCTTGGGATCACTGATCTTTGGAGTTTCTCCTGTAAGCCTGAGCCCAAATGAAAATGACAGGCTCTCTCCTGATAGATTCAGACCAATACTAAAGGAAACTAAGCAGTGCAGGGTGCTAGCAGGCCAGATGAGATTCCTGAGTTATATTTACATCCATTCATGAGTCACCATCCTTTGCTTGGAATATTATGCTGAAATTCTCTTCACTGTAAGGATAATCTATTTCTATAGGAAGTCTGGGCTAAAATATTGTACCATGTGTGAATTCCATGAATACAAAATCATAATTATGTGTAAGAGAGTACTTAATAACCTCTGAGTAGGAAGTGGGACTAAAACTAATATCCCTCTGTTCCAGCTAGCTAATGTTACCCACACTTAGCAGGCAATAAAAGGAAGACACATTCTGATTTGAAACAGAAGAAAATCAGAAAAATTCTGAGGCTTGATGTAGAGCCTAATAGAATTGCAAATCACCATGCTGTGAAGTCCTGGTCTATTTCTCATTGGCTTTGGATTTGTACTTTTGTATAACAGAGGCAGAGAAGGTAATGAGGAGCTTGGGCTAGTTATGGTTACAGCATATAGGAGGTGTAGGGAGAACTGTATTTTATTCCTCATACTCTGATTTTCTTCTGATATTCTACACATTTTTGTGTACATTTCATAATGAATAGTCTACTTATAGTAGAAAGTCACTTTTAGTCTTTTGTAAGTCTACTTATCCTGGGCCCAGGAAAAAGGCAGATTAAGGTGATTTAAAAGAAAGCATATCTGCCAAAAAGCTCTACTTGTTTGAGATGCACAGTCCGTGGAAAGGATGATACTGTAATCATAAAGAATCTATGAAATTATTTATTCTTTGCTGCCTTTGCAGAATACCCTCAAAATCCTGCAGCAGCAGAGCTGCCCAGCCATGAAAAAGGTTTCATAAAATGTGGGTGCTTGCCCAGCCCTTTGTGGCTGGTGTGAGGGCCCGAGTGCCAGCCCAGGAACAGCGCTGTGCCCATGCTGTGAGCCTGGTGCATCCCTCACCAGCCCTGCTGAGAGTCTGCACGGGCCTGGAGCTGCTCTGGGGGCACCTGCACAGTGTGTGAGCACTGAGCCTGCACTCCAGGGTCTATATGGCAGCCCCAGCACAACCACTGCAGGACTGTATGAGCTGTCGGAATTGCAGGATAAATTACGTGAAACCCAGAGTTCCAAGTGACCTGGTGCCCAGGGAGCCTTTAAGGGCTTTTGGGAAACATTTGTGTTTATCTGCAGGTTAAGAAAAGGCCTGAGAGGGGCAGGCTCTGCCTCTTAATAAGATAAGGTCAAGATCAACTATCAATACATGTGCTTAATGAGCAATGTCTAGGCTCTTTCTTCTTTCATGTCTCATTCCATCCCCTTCCCAATGAGCTAATGAGCCAGGCAAGCAGAGGCCTTGCATTTCCTTATCTCTCTGTGTGCCCCATTCTCCACTTTTATTCCCTGTATGAGCAGGAAGTGTTTGTGATTTGGAGGGAACCTCACTTCTGACTCTGAGGAAATCTGCTCTGCACCCAGTGTATCCCAGAATTACACTGGCTAATTCCCACCCTGCAGTCCCACTGGGAAAGGAGGTAACTGTGGCCCCATCACCTGCGCTGTGTCACATGTGCTGGAGGGATTTAGGTTGTCTGAAATTATTCTGGAGCTAAGTCTATCCATTCCCCTGGGTGCACACTCCCTGTAGGCTGTATAATTGACACGTTTCCCTTGCAGTAACCTCTCCAGGGACTAGCTTGACAAACCCCAAGTGGTTCCAAGAAGCAGCTGCTTTAGCATGGCACGGCAGCTGCCCTCGCTGCATTTCTTGTATCTATTTCCTCTTTGACAAGTCATGCTCAGAAACGCATCAGTCCCATCGCTCGGATGCCTGCACAGCTGTTGTGCGCTCTCTCTGCAGTCTGTGCTTTCGGGTACCCGCAGAGGGGATCCGGCACGCCCCACTCGGGGAGTTCCTGTCCCGCTGGAAAGGTGAAGCTCCCCGCGCAGCGCACCCGCTCTACAGTGCCGGCACCTTCGGACAGGCCCCGCTCCGTGAACGCACCAAAGGGTTTTTGATAAAATCCCGCCGTCCTCACCAATAGCGGTGGGCGCCCCCGGCCCATGAGTGGCGGTGCTCGCTACCCTCGCTGGGCTGTGCGGCCCAGCCGGCCCTCTCGGGCAGCTCCCCGCCCGCAGCCCCGGGCGAACCGAGGCGCCGCTCCCCGCCCGCGGCCCGGGCTCACCTCGCTCGGGCAGGTGGCTGAGCACCAGCTCCTTGGCGGCGCGCACGTCGCGGGCGCGGGTCACATCGAGCCGCAGGACGCGCAGCCGGCCCGCGCCGCCCGCCTCCCGCTGCAGCCGCCGCGCGCCGTCCCCGCCGGGGCACAGGCAGCCCGCGAACACGGTGAAGCCCAGGCGGTGCAGGCGCAGCGCCAGCAGGTGCCCGAAGCCGCTGTCACAGCCCGTGATGAGCACGGCCCGCCCGGCCGGCTCCAGCCGCGCCGCCCCGCGCCGCCACAGCCGCGCCAGCGCCAGCGGCAGCGGCAGCAGGAGCAGGAGCAGGAGAGGGGCCGCTGCCCACATGCCGCCACCGCCCCGCGTCCGGCAGCCAGGGAGGACGGCAAAGCCGCGGGCGGCAGCGCCTCCCCGCCCGCATCCCCTCCCCGCTGCCCGCACCGCGCCCCGCCCGCCCGTGGCGCACGGCCAGCCCCGCACCGCGCCCCGCCCGCCCGGCCCCTCCGGGCTCCGTGCTGCGGAAACCCGGGCTCGGCAGGGCTCTCTGCCCACCGGGGCCTCCCCCGGGTCTAGATCCCGACAGAGAGCGCAGCCAGGGAGCTGCGCCGGCGAAAGGGAGCTGGGCTATGCCGAGATCCGGCGGCATGGACAGTTCAGCTTCCCTGCTCAGCTGAGTTTGCACCGTCCCGCCGCTGCAGACTGGCCGCAGGGCACAAATGAGAGCGGCCATGAGTGTTTCTAGATCGGCCAGGTGGGGATTTCTAAATCAGCCGTATTATTATGTTATAGTTGCTGTATCTTACGTTACATATTACATGGCACCATTAAATTGATGTGGGGTTTTTATGACTCAGGTCTATGACTGTTGTTATCTCAAGGGTGCCTACATTAGCCCATGGTGAAGGAAAATGTCTGTTTCTTGTAGGCTAAAGTGACAGTTATACATTGCTGAAAAATAGATCCCCGAGAGCTATGATTACAGGAGAAATGTGATTAGGCAGTGTTTTCTCTGCCCTTTCTTTTATCTGAGCAAGTCTCCAGGTACCTATTGAAAGCAAAACTGTGTCGTATCTGCCTCCTCTGAGTAAAATGAAATGGCTGAAAGAACCAGATGCCTTTATTAATTGTGACTTAAAGTTGGCTTGTGAAAAGTACAAAGGGGGCAGTCATTGATATTTACACAGCAGCAGACAAAACAGCAGGTCTTAACACACACAGAGAAGGTTCCAAATATTTGCTTAAACTACATCCCTGTGGCTCTCTATTCAGCCCTGTTTATACTTAGGGAACAACCTGTATCTGGTTGTGGCAGATGGGTTTCAGAACTGGTGTTGCCCTGCTGTCCAGGAGTGTTCAGCAATTGCGTGGTCCCTACAATCAGCTGGATTTTGTGTTTGCTCGGGGACACCTTCGCGCTGACACAGAGTTTTTAATGACATCCGAAGGACAAAGGGAATAATTATTGTTTCATCTGCTTTTTCGGGGCCCAAGGCATTCCTGTGTTTTTACTCTCATTGGCTGCACCTCTGCCTAGGTTTGTTTGAACTTTAAATTGTTCAGTACTCTCTTCTGCACTGCTGAGCTCTCCATAGGCATTGCATAATAGGACTCAAAGCCTCAAGTGGCTTGGGAAAGCTTTGCTGCTGGGAGACAAAGTAGGACATGGAATGGTAAACCCCAAAGAAGATACCCAGATACTTGTCCTCAGTAGGATTTATTTGATCGTGTTCCATCACACTGGGAGATGCTGCCCCTTTTTAGCCTTCAAAAGATCACTCAGTCTTCTGGGACTACATGAGTCACAAAGTCTTGTCTTTATGTTAACAAAATAATTATGCAACCCTCAAAATCATGAGAGCTGGTACCAGCCTGTCCTCCAGCCAGCTTCCCTGCCTGGTTCCCTCTGGCATAAAAAGACAGGGAGTGATTTCCAAACTCTCCTCCTCCATACCTTCTACCCACCTCTCATCCATGTCTGCCAGCCTCTCCTCTCAGTTTTTGTGTCCTGTTAATAACATAAGGATCACAGGCAGTGACAAAGCCATCCTTTTGAAGACTAAGAGGTGACCCAACCAACCTCTGAATTTTATGCTGTCTCTGCTCAAAAAACAAAAAAGAAAAAGGTGTTAAAAAGGTGGTGCACAAATGTGACACACTTCCAGCTGAGCACAGAAGCAGTATGTTGTCAGAGCAATGCAATCATTTAGGCTGAAAGTTATGGATTATAGCTGTGTCCTTCACTCTTAAAAACAACTTCATGACTACCTGGTCCAGGAAATGAGGCCACTTAGGTCTCCAGTGCAGCACATTTGCAGTAAAATTTATTTATTTCTTGGAATGATTTTCCTCTGGTTTATAGTATTCTGTTCTAACTCAAATATTTACACATATGTGTACACACACATACACATGCTCACATGGTAGTGTCTACTTTGAATTTATGTCTCTGCTTTGTCTAGTTTCTGACATCTTTCCCATCTTTAGGACTTAATTTTAAAAATGAAGTTTTTATGTCAATCTGTTCTACCTCTTATGCAATTCCAGTTAGTTGTGGTTTACCTGTAACAAGTCTAAGTAAAGGCTTGGATTCTGAGGAAGTAGATGAGGAAATGGAAGACACTTAGAGACTGGTACTGATGGGGATCCGGACAGTTCTGCTCCCAGAATATGCTCAGGGACCTTCAACTCTTCCTAAGAGCATTCCTGGCAACAGCAGCCTCTGAAGCTTTTGCTTCAAACCTTAAAGCTTTATTCTGTGTCGCTCTAAATTTTACAGTGTGAAATAACAAGTTGCTCTGGGAAGGCATCATAATATCTTTTTTTGTTAATGGGTTGCCATGTTGTCCCTACCCTAAAAACACAAACTGCTTTTCTAAAGGACTGTCAAGTTTCTGTAAAAGACCAGGATAAAGGAGAGCTGGGATGGACCTGTGCTTATTTTGCCCATTCTCTTGTTGCTGTTGCCTCAGCCCTGTGCCCCTGCTGGCAGCCTCAGTGCACACTGGAGCTGTCTCAGCATTTGCCATCTGCCGTGCTCAGGGGTGCCCACTCTCAGCAGTGGGTGGGAGCACTAAGGTCTTTGATGTCTTTCTTGCAGGCCCAACTCTCCAGCATGCTGTGGAAGCCATTATTATTTTTGCATTCTAAAGCAAAGATGAAACCCTCATGTCCTTTGAGGTAACTGCAGAGCCATCCTTGGTCTCACATAAATCCCTTTCAGTGCAGACTTTGACTTTGACTTTGTCAAAGCTTCAGAAAAATGCTAAGAATGTGACAGAGTGCCTCCTAAAAGTTCCAAATAGCCCAGCAAACAAGAAATACAGACTCTTCTTTTTAACATTCTGATGCTTTTGGAGCTTTCATGATTTTCAGGGTGCAGGATCAGGATTTTGGTTGTAACTCACAATCCCCAACAAATGTGACTTCTCTTTGCCATCCATTGTGTCTTGTCAGCTCAGGCCCCAGACCATGTAGCATTCCTCTTGCTATTGTACAGTAAATAGCATAGCAGGCTGCTGGTGAAAATTACGCTTATCTGACCATAAAACCCCACAGAATTAATCTTAGCCCGCCCATCTGGAAGTTCAGCAAATTAAGCTCCTACTTCTAATGCTAACACACAAGTGACACTGCTTGCTGCAAGTATCCAAAAGGCTGACATTGAATTTGCATCTGCAGGCAAGCATTTCAGGACTGGGAAAAGCTGCTTTCCAGGAAGAAAATCAGAATATGGGTTTTGGTGCAGTTGGACAGGCAAAGACAGTGTGAACAGAAAGGCTTGCAGTTTTTAGAGCTGGTGAGCTGCACAGAGAAGGCTGTGCCGTGGTGTCAGAGGAAAGGAGCCCATGGGAGGCTGTCATTGCTTGCAATTAGACAGGAGCAGTTGCGTGTGGGCTGTGCATGGGGAATATCCAGCCTTTGAGGACTCAGCAGGATATCTGATTGTGTATGATGGAATGAGCTCTATTAAAATCTTGCTGCATATTTTTAAGAAGCCTGGACTCAGTTGACAAAACAGATTTAGGATGCCATGTGTATTGCTCAGTGTGTCAAAAAAAGGGAGACTGCTTCTATTTAAAAAGCAAGGCAGGAATATCTCTATCCATGAAACATTTTCAAATACTTGTCACTGCATACGGTGTCCAGACTATTCCAGAGATTAAGTTGCCCATTTGTCAGAAGTTATTTTAGTAAGTCCCTAGGATTAAGTCTTTTTTGGCAGTACTGGAGTAGCAACAAAGCAAAAGAGAGAGAGATGGAAAGAAAATTCTAGGAAAATTCACCATCTTCTGTAACCTGAAGTGACTGATCCTTTTTCCACTGGAACACCCCTGGCCCAGGGACAGATGGTACAGCTGGAGTGTCCTTCTGCAGGGGCAGCATGGAAAGTGAAAAGACACCCTCTACTTTCCAAATAACACAATCCAAAACAAACAGGAAATTAAACACTGTCGTATGTCATTTCTGACTTGAAAGACAAATGTGGGATGATTCCGACTTCCAAAGGCTGCTGCAAAATGATCCCAAGGGAGTAAAAATGCTTGGCTGCTTCTCCACAGAGACTAATACTCACTCCTGTCATGGAAGGATTACCTCGGCACAGCAACCTGAGAACTTCCTTTGGAGGTGGAGGATAAGGATGAGGGCAGATCAAGTCTCCTTCCTGGTGACCAGATTTGGAAAGTGCTGAAATCCAAATGGTCTCCTCCAGCACATATTGTCACCTTAGGCACACAGTGCAGATACAGATTCATCGGGTAAATGGTTTTGAACCTGAGGATTACTGAAAAACGGGCACAACATTATAAAATTAGGATCTATCTGAAGATGAAAAGTCCTTGCACTGTCAGATTGTTGGGAAATTCCAAAAGTGTCAGAGTAGATACAAAATCAGTTCAATGGTGATAAACTGATCCAGCATTAGAATTAGCAGATTTTGAAAGAAGTCTACACAGGCCTTAAATATCCCACTCCAGATCTGCCCAGATTTAGCTTTTGGTAATTTAGATTAAAGCTGTAAAGGAAGTGCCTGAAGAAGCAGAGGACATATTTACATTGATTTGACTGCAGATTCTCACTGTGCAAGAGATAGAAATGTGAAATCTGACTCATACAAGGAGCTCCTACGAGTGACATAGCCAGCAGGGGTGCAGCTTCTGAGTACAAAGTGTGCCAATCTTGCTGGTTCCCACTAACATCCCACCGTGGCACCTGCAGATTTGCCTGTCAGAGCTCTTATTTTCATGGAAAATCATTCCCACTAACCACGTTAGAGGCTGAACAACTTTATCATCTCTGCACTTGTACCATTTTCCCAAGCCAGGGACCCGAAGGGTTGCGGTTTCCTTGGATCATCGGTGCAGAATATTGACAGAAACGAGCTCTTTGCGCTTGGGAGTTGGTATTTCCAGGGAAAATGCTGTGCCAGTGGCTGCCCACGAGGTGGCAGCCTGTGCGGGGAAACTGCGGGAGCAGAGCCTGGTCCGGAACACTTTCCCCTGCCCTGCCCTGCGGGGAATGGTCCGGAGCCCTTTCCCCCTGCCCTGCCCTGCGCCCCGGGGGCAGCAGCGCCCTCTGCACCAGGTGTGGGGCTCGGGCATGTGCCAGCCTCCCCCGCACCCCAGCACCCATGGGTACCCAGCACCGAGACACCCCGGAGACAGCAGCCAGGCTCATGGTCCGGGGGAATAGCCGCAGAGTTCATCCCTGCAAACACGGTCTGCAGGGGCATGCACTGAAAGACACCCGGCAGCCTGGTGGCCAAAACCACCTGGGGCTGATGAGCAGCGAGAGAGCTCCGAGTGTGCAGTGCAGTAAATGTACATGAGCACAGGAGGGTGCTGCTCCTTCTCTTAGCACAAGGCAGCATCTCCCTTCCCTGCTCCGTGGTGCCATCAGCTCACAGGCCTCAGAAGGGTTGTGTGTGTTCATCCTGGCCAGAGCCCGTGGTGATAGAGCTGCTGAAGAACCCAGATCGCTGCCTGTTTCTAGAGTAAAGTGACATTCACGTGAAGGACAGGTTGTGCTTTGAGGTGACGACCAGCACAGCCAGCAGGCTGCTGGAAAAGCAGCCAGGTCTGTCATCCTGCAGAATGCTGGCACAGGGCAAGGTGTGGGTGATGTTACTGCCATCCCCCTCCAGCTAAGGGTATAAACTAGAGGTGGTTGGCATTCTGCTGCCCTTGTGTGCAGCTGTTCAAGGACAGCCCAGAAGGTGGCACATCATTTACCAGTTGGTCCGGGCTGGAGGAGCCAGGGCACCCATTTCTACTGGAAATTACTCTGCAATTTTGTAGAGTATCATTTGCCTTTTCTTAGCAGTGTATCAGCTGGTGGTGAGGGCACGAGGATGGGTAGGGAAGTGCAGGAGAAGTGGTCTGAGAGAACAGATCAAATCAGAAACAAATGTGACAGAGAATGACAGAGAATATGGTTTCCTTATTCACAAGTCTGAGTTGCCCTGTGTGTAGGACAAGAATAATACCTGCAGACTCTGATGCCCCCTCAAGAAGAAAAGTAAGTGCCCAAAGGATGAAAATATGTGAAGGTTTGCATTTTTAAAAATAGAAGTAGACCTTTTAAAAATAGAAGTCAAAAGCCAACTCCATTTTAGAATTGAGGGGTGCAGAGGAGCTGTACCATAGACAGCAGAGAGGATTTGAATAGAAGAAACAGATACTGAAATTTGCTGCTGAGCTCACTGATGCAATCTGAGAGTGACTCAAGAGAGCATCTAACACTCACCCACCTGCCTCTGATCCCAAACCTCCCTTCCATTATGCAACAGGAGTTAATCAATAGGTCTGGTTTCTTCCTGGAAAGGCCACAGAAAAGAAGACTGGGCTTTTCTGACACAGTTCCACCTCCAGCTGCCAGAAGCACTGTCCAGCCTGACATCTCTGAACTTCTGCATGAGGTTACCTCCTTGTCCCTGTGCTGGGACAGCACAGGCAGCCAGGTTCTGCGCTCACAGGGGGAGTGCATGGCTGGCAGGGATCCTCGGTGACGGTACCAGGATGGAAATGTGACTGTTTAGTGCCCCCTCATACAGGCCTACTTTTAGGAAAACATACAGCACCCATATATCCTGTTTTCCTGTACACCTGAGCTGAGCAGTTTCCCTGGTTTGGGATCCCTGCCTCCCCTAACACTTGCCTCACTGGTAAGAAATTGCAGCTGCACCACTGCAGCAATGTGGGGGCTCACTTTTCCAGCCCAGGCAGTGTGCAGATCACTTGGACTGGCACCTTCCCAAGCATAATGTTCTGAAATGTCACTCTGCTCCTGGGCAAAGCTTGGCTTCTTCCCAGCTTGTCTCCTCCTTTGGCTTGCAGCATCTGTGCATCTTGCCCTCATTTCTTGGCATGCAGATGCCTGAAGGTGTAGAAGACAGTGCTCTTGTTAATGCTGGAAAGTGAAAATAGATGTATTTTAAATCCTGAAGGGATCTTGCCAGGGTGCATCTTGCCATCGTGCAAATGCCCACTTTTTGAATGACCCCCAAATGCAAGGGAGGTGCTTTGGAGCAGCACAGGGCATGTTCAAGGCCCCCTGACAGCACTCTAAACTGGGTCATTTTTACTGCTCCTTACAGGGGGCTCAAAGCATAGCTTTAAGCCTCTACATTTGGAACTTTGGATTTAAGGTTTTAATGATAAAATTTCACGTGGGTTTTGGCCATTCCCACTTCCTTTTTGATTTTGGCAGATTTCCAAGGGTGCCAGACAGTCAGGGGCCAGGAATTGACTCAGATTCAGACAGTGTGCCCAGAGCAGCCCACCTCTGTGTTGGTGCTCCCCCCTCAAAGCAGCTTCCTTTGGAGCAGAGCCCATGGTGTTGCTCTGGCAGTGGACAGGGATGACCACAGCTGATGTTCCAGACTGCTGAGAATCAAAGCCATTCCTGGAGCACTGGGAACATTTGGAGGCTGAGTTCTTATCTGGGTTGCTAAAGAATATCCTGTTTCTGAAAGCCCTGTGTGACACGGGGGCTGGTAAATAATGAATGTCAGGGTGCACAGCTGAGTGTTGGCACACGAAAGGAGCTGTGCTCGGAGCACCAACCTCTCTGCCTGGCAGCAGCAAGACACAGTTTACTACATTTGCTCAGCTGTTTTGTTGGTTTTTTCCTTTAAGTTGATAATAGCTTTTCCTTTTCTGTCATTAAATAGCTTCTGATAAGAATTTATTTTCCCAAGGGAAACAGGAAAGACTTGGAAATCTGTGAAGAAAATGAGTAAAAAAAGCCTACCTCTAATGGTAATTGTGTGTTCTACTTTCCAAAGCATTTCATTTCCCCTCCTGAATTGTGATTTGACATCCAGAGGAAAGGGGGTGGATTAAACCAGGCTCGAGTTTGGACAGCACAGCCTCAGAGCCAACATTGGTCCCAGGTCCTGCAAGGTTTTAATCCCAGGCGTGGAAGAAATCAAAATCAGTTCCTGTGGCCATGGTAGGAGGGAAGAGCAAATCCCTGACAAAGGTCAGCAGAGACCCACAGGCAGCTCATGGAGCTGTCCTTGTGCAGCCCTGTCCCAGTTAAACACTCAGGAGTGCTCAGCGTTACAGCACAGAGTTTTGGCAGCACTGGAGCGGCAAAGCAGGGCTGCTCTGCCCTGTTCCCCTGTTCCCTCTCACAAGCCCTTTTCTTCCTGCCTCTGTTGTCTGGTTGTGATAAAGGTGGTTCCTCCAGAGCCTGCCTGTCCCTCAGCAGGCACCTCACTGGCAGTGCCAAGGGATGATTCCATGGTTCCTTGAGTGGGCTGGGGCTCATAGCACACACACAGCAATAAAGCAGCAGCAGCAGGGAGCTCAGTACCTGCTTCAATGTTTCCATTACAGCTGTATTTGAAGGTGCTACGCTTCTGAAGCCACAAGGCATTCTTAATGGTCATTAAGTTATTCGGGTCAAGGGCTTTCTTGTGCAAGGACATGGAGGAAAAACCCCAGCTTAATATTGCACAACAGGGTTTTTAAGATATGCTGATCTCAATTCCATTGTTATTTTGTTGTTCCATAAAATTGTGTGTTAGGAATAGATTTATACTGGGCCAGTTCCTTGGAGTCTCTGATTGCCAAATCCTTTTCTCTTTTTTTTTTTTTTTTTTCCTCCATAAGCGAATTTCTATAAAAATGATCCATTTGTAAACAACCAGTGTATTCGATGACATTTCTCTCTGTGGTACGTTTATGCTAGAAATGCAGAAATGAGAAACTCTGAAATGGCAGCATAGTGAGAGAGCTGTCTCCATTTGATTTCCTTCTAGCCTGAATTTTCATAACAGTTGCATTTGGGTTTCAGTTATACCCTACACTGGCTGATGAATATTAAACAAGGTCTACAGACATTTCTTAGGTTTGCTTTTACAGACTCTGCTTGTACAGAGATATATTTTTTGATGGTGCCCTTCTTGGTGCCCTCTATCTCACTATTTTATTGTTCCCAGGTTGTTCTGAGAGGCAAGTGACAGTGTGAGACAGGAGGAGAATGATTACATTTTTCAGGGAAATTATACAGAGAAGAAAATCAATAGTTAGATGCTCCCTGGGACTGCCTAAAACTTCTTTGAAGAATAATTAGCTTGCAAGAGAGCTCTGGTAGCTGGAATTCCTCCCCAATTCTGTATGCATAAGATAAATTTAGTCTGGAATAAGCAGTGTGTTTGAGGTCTCTTTGCTGATCTGGGGAAATGATTCATGTGGAGAGAATGAAGAGATTAGATAGAAGAGGTGTGGGAGAAAACCTGACTGACCACATCCATCCTGGCTTGGAAGCCAGGAGCAAGCAGCAGCAGAAGCGGGGAAAGCCCAGAGAGCAGAAGTGGTGGGAGCTGGGGCTCAGCACCTGGTGGTGCTGCAGGTGGCTCTGTGACAATTATCCACTGGGCTGGCAGGGCTGAGGCATTACCGGGGGGAGTCCAGCCCACCCCTCAGCTGTAAGGGCTTCATTTGCTCAGCAGCAGCAGAGCAGGGGCTGTGTTTAAGCAAACTGCCTTTAGGACAGCTTTCCTAAGCTTGGAGGGGACGATGGGGAGCAGCAGAGGGAGGAGTGTGGGTGAGTGCCACCATTGTGTGCTGTTTCCTTCCATTGCCACAGGAGCTGTAATTGCTCTGTGGGTTTGAGCTGGGCTGGGCAGAGCTGGGGGGGAGATCAGTCTGGCTCCCCAGAGCTGTCAGTGCTCTGTCTTTCAGAAGCACAAAAACACCCTTGGAGTGCACAGAAAGCTGCTGCAAGAGGTGTCAATAGCAGTGCATGACAGACTAAGTGACATCTAATCAATTCATTATCTCCCTTAAAGGAAGGACTAATAAGGCTGAAGAATGTGCTGGAGGCATAATGTAGGAGGTATTATGGGAGATCTGAGAAAAATCTAACCAAACAAGAGAGTGAAGCAGCACAGTAGTAAAAGGAGTCACCGCAGGGGACTGGAGAATGATCTCCTAGGATGAATGAAAAGTCAATGTTTAGTATTTGTTGCTATTTCCATTCTTAAAATCATAAGCATTGAATGAAAATACATCTCTGTTTTGCTTGGGTTTTGTTTGTTTGGATTTTTATATGTATCTATTCTTAGGAGTTAGATGGACATCCAAGCACATGTGTGGCAGTAAGCATGTGACTCAACTCTCTGCAGCCAGATGTGTCTCCCTCCTAATTAAATGTGTGCTAAAAAGGTCTGTCGGAGCAAAGCCCAGTAGTGCAGGTTTGAGCTGCAGGTCCAAAAGTGCTGCTAACAAGCAAATCTAGAATTATAGACCTGTCAGCTTAGCTGTGGTTCCTGGGAAAACACTGGAACAAATCACCAAACTATTGGAGAGCACCTGGAAGAAATTGAGGGGATGAGTAACAGGCAGCATGATTTTTTTTTTTTGAGACACATATTCAAAAGGTTTGAGTTCTGAAGCCGCTTCACATGTGCCTTTATAATGATTATATGGCTGAAAATATCTGAATGCAAAACTGGTTGGAAAACTGATAGGGATCTATCTTTTGTTTACACCTGTGGAATGGCTGAGGCAAGAGAGCATGCAATTTAAACTTGCAGCTGGCAACACTTTGGAAAGGCTTTGGGCAGGTTACAATTCAGTGTGGTGCTTGCAAGTGGAGAGGTGCTAAGAACCCCACCCAAATCAGCTTGCCATGCAGCTGGGACAGTGCTTTGTCCCTCTGCTGATACAGATTAGTGTGTTGCAATAAACTCTTCATGTAGGTTATTCTCTAGTTATGACAGGGTTGAGACCAACAGCTACAGTGTAGTTGACTTATCAATGAGGATGAAAGCTTTTGATGGCTCACAAACTGATCATCAATAAACAACAGCATGCTGTTACAGAAGAGGCACATTAAAGGCGAGCAGGACTGTTCCCCTGTGGCAAGGGCAATAATGCAGCAAGCAGGAGCATTTGCTTTTGCCTAGGGTACTTCCAAGCTGAGCTGGATTGGGTTGAGTGGGAAAAGGAAGGCAGGAAGACTGATCCAAGGTCCAAAAGGCTTGATTTGCTAGGGAATGTGGAGGGGTCTCATCCTCAGGAGAGGGAGGCTGAGGGCAAGACTGTTTCTCCCCAAAACACTGTCAGGCAATAATTTGGTGTTCCTGGCCCTGGTAGTTAAGACAAGAATCTTTGGGATAAAGTACTTCCAGGGAAAATCAGGGCACTTTGATTTAGTAACTAATCTGGTACTAAGGGAGGGCGAAGGACTGGAGCAGATTTCCTGGGAGAGATCTGTAACTCCTTCAAAATAAGCTGGACCCGCTCTCAGGAATGGCCTATGCATGTCCTCCCCCAGCCAGGCCAGTGGACTAAATACTCTCTGGAAATTCATTCTAGACCTCTGGTTCTTCTAGGGCTGATTTACACCAATCTACCAGCATGAATTGAGGTTGACTTAACTAAATCAGAGCCAGTAATCCCATCCCAATGGAAAGGGAACCTTGTCTTCTCAGGAATGCAGCTTTAGTTGCCCAAGGTTTTCCATTCTGGGAGTATTGAACGCGTAAGTGTAACTCACTTGAGTAACAAGTATTAAATGTGTGAGTGCAGAGAAGAACAGGGTAGGAGGATGCTTGCAGCTACAGGGAAATCACAATATCTAACCTGAAACCCACTTGATAATTAGTGTGTGAGGTCCAAGTCGTTGATTTTGTTGCACTCTGCCTCAGCCCTCAGTGATGGTTTTGGAGGCTGAGAGAGAGCAGCAATGTAGAGCAGGTTTCTGACAGCTCTCCAAGCAGCAGAAGTAGTACCACAAATAGGGAATAACCAAGGTAGCTGGATTTTTTGCTTTGCTTCATAAACAAGCTACCAAGAAAGTGTTTCACTGAATTCTCCTCATTAGGAGAACTGGCTAACTGGGGAGCAACCAATGTCTAATGGGTTTGATCTCAGTTTCCTAAACCTAAGCTCTCAAAAATGTTAAGGTTTCTTTGACAGAAATGTTCAAGTTCACATGTTGTGGCATGATCAGTAAG
The DNA here is from genome assembly GCF_035770615.1 of Melospiza melodia melodia. Lineage (NCBI taxonomy): Eukaryota > Metazoa > Chordata > Aves > Passeriformes > Passerellidae > Melospiza > Melospiza melodia. The sequence continues at coordinate 116,692,267 of NC_086196.1, read as the reverse complement.
CAGCATTATCCAAAGCCTGTCTGGCATACCAATGGCTCCTGGAACACTGGATTAGGGCTCCAGAGCCTGTGGCTTTCTCTTTTCTCCAGGTCATACTGTGTAATGCTCCTATCAGTTTCACTGCCCTGTCTGTGCAGGGAGACAGGTTCTCACATGCACTGGAAAAGAGGCAGAGGAGTGGGAGCCCTCTTCTGGAAAAGGATTCAGCCCCAGCAGTGGGTATTTGAGGTTTTGGTCGGTGTTTGAGGTCTGACCTGCTGGCCCTAGGCAAGAGAGAGTTGTTACTCAGTGTCTCCTTGGAGCTTATCAGTGGGGAATGGCATTTCAGGCTCTGCCTTGGGCTGACCTGTGACACAGTGCAGTGCAAAGTGCATCCAAGTGGCACAGGGGAAACTTGTCAGTTGTTCCTTATTAAAAAAAATATTTAAAAGGCCAAATTAATTTACCTAGCCATAAGACATTGCTGCTTGCAGTTTTGGTTTTTCATGCTTCTCAGAGCTGATACAACAGCATTGCCCATAGTTATTTTTTGGGGGGTTTTTTTTTCATCCCTAGGGAATGCCAAAATAAATTAGACACATTATAGCAAACTAATCTTGTGACTTCACATTTCAGAGTTGCCGTGCTGTGGAAGTGGAATCCAGGCTCTCTGCACAGATGCTGCCTGTGGCAGTCACTGTTCCAGTGCTGTTTGCTCACAGATGAGCAGCTGTAAATGGGCCAGGTTCCCTCTCGTGAGGCTGTGGGGACAGGCATTGGGATGGAGGGGTGGCCCCCCTCCAGCCTGGCAGTGGGGAAAGCTGCTCCTCTGGGAAATCTGCCGCTTGTAGAGATTATTCCCCCCGCCTTGCACTTGTCAGTTTGGAGATTGTCTCAGCTTATTTCAAAGTCAGTTTTAAGCCTTTAAAATGAGCTTTATACTGATACACCAATAGGGTGTTTATATCTGCTTTTGGCACTATCTATTTAGAGAGATGAAAGCAAAAGTTAACACAAACTTTCTCTCTCCCTGCCTAAAATCAAGGTAAAGGATTGTAAGGAAGGCCTGTGTCTCCTTAGAGCACATGCTGTGTCCTGTGGTATGACAGCAGTGACATCCCATAACTGACATGGTGCCAATTGCAAATACAGCTTCCTTAGGGCAGAGCTCAGCACAGCCTGTGTGGCACCTCCATGGGGCTGGTGCTGTGCCAGCCTGGGACAGTTCTGCCTCATCCTGCCTTTTGCACCCCTGCAGCCCTCCCTGTGCACTCTCCCGTCAGGGGCTGCTGCAGGGGTGCTCCTGCAGGGGGGCACAGTGTGACAGGCACAGAGCCGGGTGTGTGTGATATGCAGAGCCCTGGCAGTGCTGGGCTGGCTGCAGGGCAGAGGCACCTGGGGCTGCACCTGCACATCTGGGGCGCACAGAGCCTTGGGCACAGCACCATGAGATTATCCTGCTCACATTGGGCAATTCCCACCTGTCCTAGGACCTGTCCCACCCACACTGTGTGTCTGCGGTAGCCAGCACAGCCAGGACACACCAGGCAGGGTCACTTGGGCAGGGCTGAGTTTAGGCACAGGAAATCCCACTCCTGCCTCTTTTTGTTGTTGCCAAAGTGAGTGGTAGAGATTCAGGTGATGCTAACCATGGCGTAAGGGTGTTGAGCTAATTATAGAGACACTTGAGCATGGCAAGCATGGCAGAGGGTTCTGTATATGTTTCTATTGATTAAACCATTAACAAGAATAGCAAATCCCATTACACTAATCATTATTTTCCTTCCCTTCCTTCTCCTCCCTCTTTGTCCTCCTCTGGATACAATAAACACATGGAGGGAAATTTCTCACCTCAGGCTGCCTGAAACAGCTCCCAATATCCAGTGTGGAGGTGGGCAGTACCTGCTCTGGCTTCAGTGGAGCTGTTTCTGTGTCTGACCTCTGCTCAGGAGAGGAAAGTCAGGACAAAGTGTCCTCACGAACAGAGAGAGAATGCTACTAGGGGAGTGACAGTGCTGCAGAGGATTCAACCCAAGGGAATGCTCTCTTAGTACCTTTTGACAGGCATGCAGACATCTATAAAGGAATAAAACTGGCCTGTAGATTAGTTCTTGACATAATTTAAAGTGGTAAAAGGATGTGTTCGTGTAACCAGCTTCCCTCTGGTTCTCCATCACCACTAACATTTAGGCTCTGTTGGGAAAAAATTTTACAGTGTTGCCCAGGAAAATCTGTTCTATTTCAAGTCCAATTCTGTGCTTTCTTAAAAAAGTGCAAAAAATAGAAGTGTTGCAGTTGAGACTGAGGCGAAAGGACAGATCTTGGGTGGTCCATTGTTTCTGTTCTGAGTTGCAGGACATGGGATTTGGTGCTAAAGCTATTTTTCTTTTAGCAGACTTTTATAGCTCAATTACATTTTTATTAAATGGATCAAAGTGATCTATTGAAAAACATGTTGGAATTGTTGGATTTTTTCCTGAAAGCATTTATTAAGGCTTGGAGTACTTTCCTGATTTTCTGAATCTCTAATTTTAATGGCTGTATGCTTGGGGAGATGTGTCTAAAAAGATGTTGCCAGAATCTTTTGGCCAGGTTTGTAGGCTTGAAACGCCAGTTGCTTTCATGTTTTTGTGTTACACGTTAGTAATGAAACATTCAGCACTACTGAAGGAGTTCAAATCCCTCATTGCCACTCAAATTAAAAGCATCTGGGCACTCAGATCCCTTAGTCAGCTTCAGCAGTCTGTAACTTCGGTGTTAGTTTGATATTGCTAATTTGTGTTAAACACACTTTTCAGTGCAGTTATATTATGATTTATCTCACGGTGCTATTGCCTCACTGTGATAATTTATGCTTGCGCACAGGGGTTCCCTGTATCCCAGTGGACCGGAAAGCTTTATAAACAGACGTAGGCCATTCCCAAGTCCTCGGGCCAGCAGAGCTTCCACTGAGGCCTTCAGGAGCTTTGCTCACATAATGCCTCTGATTTCAGACCCTGAGTACTGCAGGGTGCACAAGCAGGCACCATCCTTTGCTTGAAGGTCACTTTGGGAGAGAAGCAGGAGCCATGCAGCAGCCCACACATGTCCCCTGCCGTATTTTGGAGGAGAAAATAATGGTTATCAGCTGAAATTGTACAGGGTTATGTGCACAGAATGGGATTTTGCACTGAGCGAGTTGACAGCACTGGCTCAGAGCAGGGTTCTGACTAAAGGAAACATTTCCTGGGATGTTCTGCAGAATATATGGGTTTGGCATTATTCATGTAACTGGTTATTTGCCAAATGTGTAAAGACTAAAACCTCGAGCTTATAAATCAGGAATGTTCTGCTTTAGCATGTTCTCTCTCAGTGCTTTGATGTTACAGAATTAAAATGTTTGTTTCCAGAATGATTTGATATTAAGCTGGTTTAATGTCTTAGAGGATCTGTTTTGAAAGCTTTCCTTTTCCTCCCTGGATCCAGCTCCCTGGGAGGGTGACATCTCTTATCATCAGTCAGGCAGTTCTGAGTTGTGCCTTTAGATAATGAAAACCAAGCCCTAGCGTTTTGCTTCCCAGCAGAGTTCTTCCTTTATTTCCTTTCACCTCAGATGTTTTTTCCTCTGTGCATATCCCAGTGTGCACAGTACAGCACTGTAATGAACAGCCCAAAATTTCAATGTCTTGGGGTTCTCTTCCTTACAGATTAGACTTGCAAGGGAGCTGCAGACCTGTGTCATGGTTCTGAAGGTGTTTTCTGTCTTCATCCACGTTTTTTTGTTGGCTTGCAATTGAAGTCACTGCTCATAATCCCCTGCTGCAAGGAGTTTGTCACTTGTGATCCCAGCTACGCTCCCTTTTCTATTGTGGTGTGGCAGTGCCAGTGTGCAGTGCTCCGTGGGTTGCCTTGCTGGCTGGAAGACAGCAGGAGGGTTTTAGCTCTTTGGGGCTGTTTGCTCATTTCCCTGGGCTCTCTCCTGCTGGGCACGGGGTGCCCCAGCCCAGCTGCTGCAGCGGGCACTGGTGACACAGGCTGCAGCCAGCTCAGTGCCCCATGCAGCATCAGAGCCTGCTCTGTGGCCTGACCCAACACTCAGCAGGCTCAAGGTGCTGCTGAGAGCCAGGCACCTGCAGCAGTGCTACAGGAGAGCCAGGGACCCTCTCCCCTCTAGCCAGAAAAGATCAGACTGCCCACTGGGGACACTGGCAGGTCACATCATCAGCTGCCTGCTTTTTATTTTCTGGTTTTAATTTGTTTTCTGTTTTCTCTGGGTGCTTCCTTTCAAGCAGGGATGTTGGGGACCAGTTTGATTGCTCTTCCAGCCATGTGCTGGATGAAAGGGAATTCAAGGGCCTTTGGAGCCTGCAGCAGTGAGAATACAGGAGCTGGGGAGAGATGGTCCAGCAGTGAACAGATACAGGATATTTGGGGGTTGCCCTTTAAGGGTGACTGTTGTGCATCTTAAAATCCAATGAGGTGCTGGAGAGCAGTAAATGGTCTGCCTCAGTGCTGGAGGCTGAGCTGGCTGGTTTTGTGTCTGCTGCTGATGTGAGTGCACTGATGTGCCCAGGGCTGGACTCCTCAGGGCCACACTGGGGCAGAGGGGCAGCGTCCCTGGGGTGTCACCGTGCTGCACCAGGCTGCTCCTGCCTGGGCTGTCCCCCCAGCCCCCTGCCACCGCTGGGACCCCTCCCCTGCAGTGTCCCTGGGGTGTCACCGTGCTGCATGGGCTGCTGCTCCTGCCTGGGCTGTCCCCCCAGCCCCCTGCCACCGCTGGGACCCCTCCCCTGTCCCAGCAGAGGAGCAGGAGGTGCAGGTTACCTCTGGCAGGTAACTGAGCTGGGAGGTGCTGCCTCACCTGTCACTTTCTGGGCTTCAGCAGAGGCACGAGCAGCTGAGGGCTTCTCTTCAGGAGAGTCAGGGCACAGGTCACTGGGTGACACAGGACTGAGATACAGAGAGCTGCTAATAGAAAAATGACACTAACTCAATAGCTAAAGATAACATTAATGAATAAAAAAAAAAAAAAAAGCTTTTTTAGCACAGTCTCTATGGGCTTTGGATTCCCAGTGACCACCCTGGACGTTCTTGGGTATTTCTTGGTTGTTTACGTCATCTTTCTGGCACATATTCCACATCTTATCACTTGGGAAAGGAGGAGATGCCTACTTTTCCCTGCTATTTCATGAAGGATTATTTAGCTGCCTGCTCTTGCAGTTTTATTTTTGCTCCTGCTCTTTTATGGGGTGCATTGGGACACACAGCCAGAGCCATCCCTTGCCCAGGGCCAGAACCTGCCTGTGTTGTGGAGGCTTGTACAAGCCCAGGGAACACCTTCCAATGGTGGCAGCCTCACAGAGGAGGTTTCACACACAGCTAAAGTTAAATATTATTGCTTGTCATTTATAAATGAATAAGTTGCTACAAATGAATGTAGCATAAATAAAGCCATGCTTTAATTAGAGGGTTATTTCTAATCAGGAAGTCTTCCTTCCCACAAACAACTGACAACACAGCTCTTCCAAGTGGATGCTAAAGCAGCAGTATTTCCCACAGGAAGAGCAAACCAGAGGAGAATTTCTGCCATCTGATAACAGCCTGGTGCTGCCAGTTACTGAACTGCATTTTGCTGATGGGAGCCATGGGGTTTTATTTGCTGTGTCAGGAGGAGGGAACTCAGCTGGTCCCTGGGACAGTGGGAGCCCTGCAGAGCTGATTTTGTACATGTTGACTCTGTCCTACCCAGGTAGTCTGTTTTAAAAGTCCAGTCTGAAAGAGCAGCACTTTTCCAGAATATTAGCTAAAACCTTTAAACCCTCACTTTAAGCTGTCTGGTGAGAAGTGGGCACAAACAAGGGCTTTGTTTTGAAGTTCTGGGGAGAGTATTGAGCAAAGAGCCCTGTGCTGGCTGCAGTGTTCCCAAGCCCTTGCCCCGATGCAGACACTGCAGTGAGGGCGGTGTGTGAGCTGTACCTGTGCGCAGCAGGCCGTTCCTGCGGGGAGCCCTGGGAGCCCTCCTGCTCTCGCAGGACGCTTGTGTGTCCGCAGCCCCCTCGTCCCAGATCAGGATGGACGGCTTCCTCATCTGCCCGTACATGCCTGCCGAGCAAAGCACAGAACGGGCTGTGAGCTCAGCCAGCTCACCCAGAGCTTTCCCCAGCACCTGGGCACGCTGCTCCAGAGACACAGCAGCCACTGATGAAATCCTGCCGCTTGTAACTCACTCTAATTAGAAACCCGAGGGCAACGAGCTCAAGAGCAGCAGTCCCTGCTGTGCAACACTGCCAGCATGAGCAACAGAGCTGGTTCAAGGGTAGCCATTCTCCCTTTAGTGTCCACTGAAATGTGTTATTACATTTCAAATCTTTAGTTTTTACCAGTTCCTTAAAGTTATTTTTGCAAAAGCTTTGGCAGTGTTTCCATCAGTTATACAAAGAGGCTATCCAGAATAAACAAGAGAAAGCTGTGTTCTATGAACAACCTATTGCACTTCAGAAAGTTCAGCAGCCCACTGGGAAGTCAGATTATTTGCAGAAGGTCAAATCAATTTTATGATCAGACAAATGTTAGCAAATTGCTTTTCTTAGAAGCAAAGCAAGGGAAGTATTTTCCAAGAAATTTGCTTGAGGAAAAATCAAATTACACTTATTAGAAACCGTCCCTGAATGAGACCTGTTCTCTTTAAGGCACTTATTCCCTTTGTAATGCCAAGCTATTACATCCAAATATCACATGGGAGCATATTCAGATACAAAAGTTTTTTACTCTGTAGAAAAAAATGAACCAGAGCTGGGGCACTTCTGTCTGTGCTGTAGTGAATATCTTGGATTTTTTTTTTTTCTGTTTGTTTGTGTAACTTCAAAACAGAAGCCAAGGGGCTCTGACCCATAGAAATGCAGTGTGTGCCTAGGAGCCATATTTCTGTAGAACCTGGTGGCTGCTCCAGTGCATCGATGGGAGAGGGAAGGCTGGGCGCTGTGGGAGGAGACAGTGACCTGCTGCTTGAGGAAGGGCACTGCCTTGAAGAGAGCCAGGATAAGGTGGGAAGGAAGGAAGGAAAGCGCCTCCCTAGTGTTGTAGCCAGAGCCCTGGAAAGCTGCAGGTGACATTTTCCTGGCCAAGCACTGTCCTTGTCAGCGCTTGGCCGGGCTGCTCCTCAGGAAGCAGAGCTGGGACCAGCTCTCCTGTCACCTGCTGCCGTGGCTGAGTGGCAGAGTCACTGCATCGACCTGTTTTGCATCATGTCCCCATGAGTGACGCACACAGACATGATCCGTGCCCTGGAGCTGGTGCCATGAATCAAAATCTGCTCAGAGCTCTGAAGAGAGGCATGCAGAGAGCAGAGGGACAATGGGAGCGCTCCTCCTGTCACCTCTGCTTCTGGCATACAGACATCTGGGGGCTTGCCTTCTCTGTATTATTGCAGACCTTTTTTAAAATCTTTTTTAGGTTGTAATTTATTCTCATATTTCTGCCTGTATTTTTATTTTCTGGACCTTATTTATAAAACACTGGAGTCTGCTGCTCTTGAATGGATGGATAAGAAGGACCTGGTCCCTCCCTTTGCAGTTTGATACCTGGTAAATTAGTTAATGCTGGGTGTATGGGTATGGGGAATGCTCAGGAGTTTTCCATCAGTGTGTTTATTCATTGGAAAATGTGCCCTTCATAATTTAAAACAGGATGGAAATTCAAATCTCTGATGAGGACTAAAAGCTTTCCTGATTTTGTGCAAGTCTTGGGTAGCAACAAAAGAGAGAAAATGCATTTTTAGTATATTTAATATGAAACCACAAAGGTGGCCACTAAGACATCTGAAAGGAGGTTTAGCTTTAGATTGGTGACATCTCAGTTAATTTAATAATGGCCACTTAAAATGGGAGTGGGGAAAACAAGGCTGTAATGAAGGGCACCTGGACTTCTACAGGAAAAGTGCAGTTCAGATCCAGAACAGGATTAGAAAAATCAAAAACTTTCTGGGCTACTATATTTTGGCTCTGCTCTAAGGTTTAAATGGACTTCTGTGGTGTTTGTTAGGTGTCTACATTGAGGACCAGGCAGAATGGGATTTAAATGACATCTAGAGGGAAAAGGGAATGAGAGAAGCAGCCAGGTGTTGTGCCAGACAGACACATACAGGTGTAAATGTCTGAATTAACCACTGGGAATGGTTCTGTGGTGAGATGTTTTTGTGGGAGGAAATAGGAATACTGTTCAATAACAATAGTTAGTGAAAATAACTATTTGTTGTGCCTCAGTCTGTTGGTTTAGAAAGTTACATCAGTCAGGAGTTAGAAATTAATGCGGCCTGGCAGTGTAATTCCTTATCAGACAGCTCATAGATTTCATGCTGTCTGACCAAACCAGAGGAGTGAATGCTTAAGAATAAATGTAGTTCTAGAGACCAGGAGAAGGCACCTAAGAACAGAAGGGAGGTACTCCTTTTTTAAATGTTTTTTGTTTTTTTTTTTTTTTTTTTAATGACATAGTTAGAACAAATTATTTGACTAATGATAATGAAGCATCAGGTCTAAAATGTTTTCACCACCTGCATTTAAAATTCAATAATGTGTAAAACAGGTTGATTTTTAACCCTCTGGTGGCAGATGGTTGCCTGGCCTAAACTGATGCCACTTTTTGAAGTCAGTATTTCTAAGCCTACCAAGGGATGAAATTCAGCTCTGTGTTGGGGTAATTAAGAGCTTTAGTGCCATTGGCTGTACCTGGCAGACTTTTCCCCTCAGGACCCCCTCAGGAAAGCAGAGAATCTGTGCAGGGCCAAAGCAAAGCCCAGGGACCATGGACCTGGCCAAGTGCTCTGTGCTGCTGCAAGGAGAACTCCACACAAGAGTTTGCTCTGGCCCCCCTTTTCCTGCTGAAAATGCCACACAATCCTTCTGTGTTACCTTGGAGTTTGCAGCACAAGTGCTGGGAAAGCCTGTTAAATAGGCAATATGAAAAGAGTAGATTTAAAATAAATAATCTACTCAGACGTTGTGTAACCACAAAGATAATTTATTTGTATTAGGGAAGTATTTAATTATCATCTACAGAAGTGCTCCAATTATCATATACAGAAGTGTTCCAATTATCATATACAGAAGTGTTCCATTTTTATGCACATTCAGTTTTACCACATAATTCAAATTAAGTCTCTGAGCATATGTGTTAGAACTGTTCAGCAGGTTTCTGTCTCCAAACACTGTAATATGGAAAGCAGAGCTGCAGAAATATTTTCTCTCACTTGATTCCCTTTCCCTGTTAAAACTGACCTCTAGAAAGCTTTTCTGAAGGACTGAGGTAAGGGGTAGAGTAAAAGCATCCAGGTGCACACACACACTTTGGCAAACTGCATTATTTGGAAAAGACACAGATCTGTACAACTCTTTGGGCTTCAATCCTCGTATTTTTCAAAAATAATTTCTCATCAGAAGCTGTCCAGCTCTGGTTAATGAAAGACAACATCTCTAAACTGCAAAGCTAAGCTCTTGTCTGGGAAGTTCTTAAATTAGTGTAAAGGTTATGTTACACCTGTGATTATTTCCAATGGCTTCCAGAATCAGAGATTAGTTTAGCATCATGCATAAGTGATAAATAAATAGCTTCCCAGATACTTTGGGTTTATTTTCCTTTGCAAGATCTCCAATCCTGCCACTGCAGTTGCATGAAAAGGAGTTGATCACTTGTTTAAAGAATGACATATCATAAATATAGATCTCTTTTTGGCAGTCTCTAAAAATACTCTTCAGTCTTGTGTGGTGTAATGATTGATGCAGCTTGGAAATCAAACTCTTGTCTTGTTGTAATCTTGTTGTAAGATAAACTTGTGGTTTAGGACTAAAATTCACATGAGCTAAGCGGGGGCAGTGTGAAGAGGGTACTGTTTTAGGATGCTAAAAATGGCTCTGGCAGAATTTAGGAGCCAGTGTAACATAAGTATCCAACCGCCTGGGCTTTGTTTGGTTTCTTTTTGGGAAATGCTCCACTTCTGTTCCTGTCTGCAAACAGCAAATTTAGAAGAATGATAAAAAAGGCCTTGGCAGTGCGTGGCTCTTTCCCCTCCTCCTCTTTGCGTCTTGTCCTCGTGGCTGGTGTTAGTGGCGAGCATGGCAATGTGTTCTGAGTGCACCCAGATAAACAACCCTCTTTGTAACGTAGGGCAGGCCAACAGGCACTTGTAATCATTGCTTAAAGGTCTTGGTTTGCCAGCAGTGGTCCTCTGGCCACCAACATGCAAAAAAACAAAGCTTTGGGATGGAGGTTTTGAACCCAAATGGGCTCTGCCCACTGGCAATGAGCGAGGGATGGGGATGAGGGGGAAGTGTTGCTGCAGCTTTCCTGGCTTGTGCAACCCTTTAATCAGGAGGGTCTATGTGCATGGCCCTGGAGCTCAGTGCTTGGTGGGAAACTTGTCTGTTGGAACAGGAGAATACAAAACCACTTTAAGGAAGTGGGAATTGCCTCCCATAAAGTGCCCAGAGTTACTGGATGCAGGGCTTCCTTTGGAAAAAGAAAAAGACACCTTGACTCTAGATGATGCACAGACTCCTATTTTTAAAAAGATGCTTTGAGTGGGGAACTCCCTTTCATCTTAAAATAACTCCTCCCAGCCTATAGTTTCACAATGAGATCTGTTTTCTCTCTCTGGGCTGTTTCATAGCCCTGATGCTGCTGTATCAAAGTGCTTCTCTGGTTTTGATAAATCCCCAAGAGACAGGAAGGCAATATAATTGCAAGCCAGTTTTTCAAAAACTTCTGGGTAACCTCCATTAAAGGCACAAAAGCATAGCTGCAAAAATTATTCATTTCATTCCTAAGTCCAAACGTGGTCATTTACAGCTTGGAAAATGGGCTGATTTATCCAAGGTGGCCTGCAGTTGTTGTAGCTGAGTGAAGTTAAATAATGCAGTACTCTTTAAAATTGCATGAGTATATGATTTTGTTTGCTTTATTCATTCCTACTCCCTTGTAGTTTATTGCAGTGAATGATTATTGCATCTGTTCAATCCATCTCTGAGGCTGTGGGAACGGCTGCTCGTGCCATGCACTAAGCTAGGCTGTTCCACAAGAAAGCTGGGCTTTCTCTCTGCTCTGAGAGTAGGAATGGCTGGGTGGCCTTGCCTTTGTCCTAAGGAAAGCACAGCATGGACAGTGAGTAAGGGTTACCTTCTGATAAAATAACATCATCAACCACCCTGGCATCCTTAGGAAGAGAAGAGCTTCTACAGTGTGAACACCATACAAGGCAGCAGTTCTGATGTCTCTGTCTCCTGTTCAGGTTCACTGTAGGGTCTTTCTTTGGGTCTGTGTCCCAAGAGAGCCATTCTGGACCAAACTGTAGTCAGCTAAAGTCTGGGAATGCTGAAGGAGAGGTGCAAGGCAAGGGGAAGTACCAGGAGAGCATCTACCACTGCTGCCTGCTGCACAGCAGAGGTGCAAAAGCAGCCTGACCTCTGGGACAGGTGGAGACTGCCCAAGGAGCCAGGGGGCTGCTGGCACCCTGCAGCCACTGACTGTGTGTCAGTGTGTCCCTGACCCTCCTCACCAGGAGCAGCTGTGCCTGCCCAGGCTGGCCTGCCTGCCCTCGCAGCCCTGCTCAGAGATTGCATCAGTGTCCCACGGCGCACAGAGGAAAGTAATGAGCTGCATTAACAGGGCTTAGCACACCTATTTAAACTGATCCCATGATAAGGTGATCTGCACTCACTCAGGGAGAGGTCATGAGAGCTGCTTTGCCAACAGCAACATGGAAATGGGGACAGATGGCCAAGGATGACAGTCCAATAACTCCCACTGGCCTGGCTGTCTGCACAGGCTGTCTTTCCAGCCCTTTGGAGCCTGCAGAGCAAGGCTTGGAACATGTATTTGCTACTGGTCTGGAAACCACGGTGCAGTGTGGTGGTGAGAGTGTTTATTTAGGAATTAATGTTATTAATTTGCATCAGTTATTTCTCTGCTTGTGCAGAAGTTATTGTCCTTCCTGTTTGAGAGACAGGGACAGAGATGGAAGATGGTAAGCACCAAAGAACCCAGCAGTTGTCAGGTGTTATCTGAGGTCCAGGTACAAGATATGAAATCCTGACGCAGTGAAAACCAACAGAACTGTGTAAGCAGCCTCAGCATAGCAGAGATCTGAGCGAAGCAAGGAAGGCTGTGCAGTGTGAGGCATTGCTCACATCAAGGATTATCTCTCCTGTGGGAACCTGGGGAATTACAGAGGATGCCCCATCCCTGGAAGTGTTCAGGGCCAGGCTGGATGGGCTTTGAGCAGCCAGGTCTAGTGGAAGGTGTCCCTGCCCATTGGGGCTGGCCCTAGATGGCCTTTAAGGCCCCGCACAAGCAGCCAGCTGTGTGATGCTGTGCCCAGGCAGTGCTGGCTTTGCCCAGCCTGTGGCTGTTGTGTGTGACAGGTGGACCCCAGGAGCTGTGACAGCAGGGGCTCCAGCAGGTAACAGGGGAGCCCTCTGCTTCTCTGAGCTCTGTGAGTCAGGTCAGGGGGCTGTCTCTGGGCTCTGCCCATCCCTGTTTCTTTCCTCCTTGCCCTGCCCCACCCTCGCTGCAGTCCCTCCTGAGGCTGGTGAGGCAGCTGCCAGTGTTTGCAGGCACCTGCCCAGAGCAGCACAGCACAGCAGTTTCACCAGCAGCAGATCACACAGGGCTTGGACACCATGCCAGGGGCTCTTGCAATATCTGACAGTGCAGGCTCAGCTGCTGGAGGTGAGCAATCAAACTCCTTCTCTCATCTTCTTCCCTCTGTCTCTTTGACCTCTTGGTCACAGAGAAAGTTTGAATATCTGATCTAAAGGCACCAAAGGCTAAAAGCCAGAAGCTCTAAAGGCTTTTTATGAACTGAGCTAAGCTGTCACACAGCAAAGGAAGAATTTGGAAGGGGGCTGGCTTGCATTTCTCTGTTACATTCTCTTTAGGCCTGGTAGCATCTTATTAACTTGTACAGTCACTGCAAAATAAAGGTGCTAGCCTTCCTGAAAATTTGGGTTGCTGGGCCTGTACTAGAATGAAAAGTAGATTATCTTAGCTATCATAACTATTTTAATTCTAGAAGCAGCTATGGCTGGGGGATTCTGTCTTCACTGTGTTACCTTGAAAGGCATTTAGGATGAATTTTAAAAGATTTGATTATATAGAGCAAGTATATTTTTATTTACAATAGCAAAGATACAATGGTAAAAATGTCCTATAGGGACAAGTAATGAAAAAAAAAGACCAAAACCCATAAAAAAACTAGCAAAGGTTCCTTTCTTTAGGAACTAAAAATTGCATGCACAAAGTACATAAGAGAAGTTTCTAAATAGCGAAGATTGTGTAATGGTTCTGCCCTACAGCACTAACTCTCCTGCCCTTGTCCAGATCCTGCTCACCAAACTGCATGTGGGGACCCACCAATGTAGACTTTAGATTTGGTTTAAATTCTTTCATTATTATTGGTGGTGAGTGTTCATGTTCACCTAACCCATGCCAAAGATACCACGGTAAATTTTGCAAAATGAATATCAGCACTCACTCAAAACTGAAAACAAAGAAACCCAAGAAAACAGTGAGGTTTTCTTTCTCTTTTTATTTTTCTCTTATTTTTCTTTTTCTTTTCCCTCCCAACTTACTGCTTTGATCTGCCATGCAATTGGGTCAGCACTTGGGAAATACATTTCAACATCCACATCTGTGATGTGAATATTATGCAGGAGATCCTAAATGTAAAACCTCATGGATCCTACGACAGATCCCCCTGTCAAAACAACGTGACACCAGCAAAAGCCTTTAACGAGCAGGGGACCAAACTAGTCAAGAGCAAAAGAAGACAGGTACCACTGTGCTGGAGCCTCATTTCATTAGAACAGCACAGGCCCACAGAAATCACCAGCTCCCACAGATCATTACTGGTTAAGAAAGCCTCTATTGTTCATTTCCAGAGCAGGATTATGCTGATGCTCAGCTTGGGGAGCTTCTAGGCCCTGTCCACACAAGAAGGTTTTACCAGAGTAATTTTCCTGGGGTAAATGAGCCGAAATGCTCGTGCAGGCAGCTGAGCCCTTGGTGTGGAGCCCACTGCTGGCGTGCAGGGAGCCATCTGTGGAGCCTGCACGCAGGCAGTGAGCTCGGGGTGCATCCTGGGCCACGCAGAGCTGCAGAGGCACTGCTGGTGCTGGGCTGCTGAGAGAAGGGCACTGCAGGGAGCTGTGTCCTGAGCAGCTGCAGGGGCAGCCAGGGGTCCCTACCGCCCCTCCAAGGGCGTCTGCAGTGCTGGAGCCTTCCTGGGCGTGCTCTGACCTCCAACATGTCCTTCCTTTGCAGGGCCTGGGAGCACAGAGACAGCTTTCAGTGCTGGGCAGCGGTACCAAGGTTCATACTTGTCCTGGGGACACGGGGGTGCTCTCTGAGATCCCAGCAGGCTGCCCCGGGGAGAGCCCAAGGGGAGCCTTGCAGAGACCACAGAGAGACAGCAAGGAGCAGAGGGATGGACAAGGAGAGAGCTTTGCGGCTCACAGGGCCCTTAGGTGGGCTCACAGAGCACGAGAGGGGTTGGCCCCTTCTGTTGTAACCCCATAGCCCAGCAGTGCCCACAGCCGTGCCCTCAGCAGGACACCTGCCCCGTGCTGTCCCAGGTGAGCTCTGCAGGCTGCCTTCGCTCCTGTATTCCCACAGGAACAATGGCAGCGGGGCTCAGGGACTCTGTCCCAGCCTGCCACACAAAGCTCTGACCTGACTCTTAGGAATCCCACAGCAGCCAGGAAGCCAAGAGGGAGCTCAGCTGGGTTCCTTTTTAATCCAGAAGAGGTTAAACATCAGACACATTCCTTCACCTCAGGTCACTGTCTAGGCTTTGCTCCCCATTGTTCGTTTCTGTGTTTTCTTCTCAGAGCAAGTCCAGCCCTCTGTGCCTTGATAGGACCTTCTCCCCCTCCTTCCTTGGCCTACCTTGCCTTCCTTCAGGGACTGGGGTCTGCTGGGGCCTTTCACAGCCACCAAAGCAGGCTCTTTCCCCTGGAAAAAGCAAAATTTTTGTTTTGCACAACAAAATGCATTGCAGTTAGAGTGTTATTACCATTTGCTAAAGCATTCCTGCCTTCCTCATTTGCTGAACTACAACCTCACAATGCTGTGCATTTTAATTTCTACAGTAGGCACAACCCACAGCTTTGCCCTAGAGGTTGGTTACCTTTCAGGGATAAGTGGCTTTCTATGAAGGTTTTCACTGTCTTCTGATACTCATCTTCGGTCAGGTGCAGCTGGGCTACCTGCTTGTTGGATGGGCACTCTTGTGTCGCTGTCCTCTCCTCCCGGGCAGACCACTGAGCCGCAGACACCCCGAAGCCTGCTTTGTCCAGGTTCCTTGCAAACATCCTGCCGATGGAGCTGTTGGACACGAGAATGACGATGGCTCTCCCTTTGACGTCGGCGCTCCTCTCGGCGCTGCCGAAGGAGAAGACGATGGCGCAGCAGGTCAGCAACGCGACGGAGGCGCACGCGAAGGCGTAGAAGAGGCACAAGAGGGTCATGGCCAGCACCAGGTCTATGGCCAGCAGGAAGAAGTACTGCAGGAGGAGAATCATGGTGAGGAGGATTGGCTGCTGCCCGTCGCTCTGCAGGCAGCCCAGCGATCTGCCGGGAGCGGCACCACGCTGCTATAAAGGCAGGAGCCTTGCGAAACGGGCGGGGCAAGGCACAGCCCTGGGGAGGGTGACTCATTCTCTGGGATGGAGCAACAATGGGCATTGCAAGCCACGTACACACGCTGCCAGGCCAAAGCACTGCTCTGTTTGGCTTGGCTTGGCCCTGCACTTGGATGCTCTGCTGGCTGAAATGTGAGGATTTGTTTTGTAAGGCTCTTTCATCAAGTGTCATCTTTGGGGCCAGTGATGTATATAGGTTGTTTGGGAGCAGACAGTTTGAAGGGATTTCTTCAAGGAGTGTGTGCGTAGCACTGAGAAACCATGAAGCTGAAATATTCCCCCATATCTGCTCAGCACTCTGAGGCTCTTGAATTTGCCACTGTCCTACTGCTGTAACACCGGTGGTTTCGGTGAGTCTGGGCAGGGATCCAGGCGGGCACAGGAGTGGGAGCCCTGCCCTGTGTAAGCAGCTCCTGCTGTGCTGTAAAACAAACCACCCTGGGAGCCCTGTGCTGCTGGGCTGGGGACTGTGCCAGGCCAGGGGTCACTCACCTCAGAGACAGGAAACAGGCTGGGTGCTGCAGAAACAGCTGTTCCCAATGACAGCAGAGATTGAAGGGAGGGTTCTGCTGTTGCCCAGGCAGGCAGAGCAGTGCCATGGCAGGGGGCATAGTCACCTCTGACTGCAGGGCTCCCTGCTGCAGCTGTAGCCTCTGCAGAACTGGGAGAGCCCAGCAAAGGTGAGTGCTGCATCATTGAGACTCAGCTGGCCTGCAGAAGAGAGTCAGGAGGGATGCTGCCAGCTCTTCTTGTGCTTTCTCACTGAGGCTGGAGGCCAGCCTTTCTGTCCCTTCTTGGTCATGGGGGAAGTGCTGCTGGTCACCACTCAACCCTTGACATCAGAACCTGTTCTTTAAATACTGGTGTTTTTATTGTTTATTGTTGCTGTGGGCCCATGTGAAGGACCCCCTAAGAAGGTGTGGCTGTGTTGCAGGTGGGAGTTGTGTTCATTCCCTGTTGCAGCTGGAAAGGCTCTGGGAGCGTGGGACAGGCTGTCAGCACGACCCACACACGTTTTACTGGTCCTTCTCACTCGTCCTCCGTGCAGATCCCATCTTGGGGATCAATGGGGTTGTGTGCCACAGCCATCCAGCTCCAGGTGCTTTTGGGGTGGTGTTGCTGTCAGCTGCACCCCAAACGCACTCTGTGCACCCCACCCAGCATGTGTACAAACATGCAGCTCATTCTTTGGAGTGGGGATGTAGCACCCAGTTTGCTTTCCAGTGGCTCAGCAGCACTGAGAGCAGCAGGGCTGTGTATTTGAGGGGCTTATTTTACTCACCAAGAGCTTTTACAAATCTTTCAGCCCTTCTTGCTGGAAGCCTGGGGCAGGACATGGCCTGAAAGACTCTGTGAGGGAAAAGGACGACGTGCACTGCTTATTTAGCAGAAAGAGGCATCATTCCCATTCCTGGCCCAGGAGCCACGACTGCAAATGCCTGTGCTCAGTGCTGACTGGGCTGGAGAGCACACAAGTCCCTCCCGCTGGTGAGGACAGCACAGCCCTGGCCCACTGAGTGGCTGTGGGCGCCATGCCTGAGGGTGGCACTGGCCGTGGATCCCAGCCATGGAGGGATGCCAGCCGTGGGGCAGCAGCAGGGGGTGGCCCTGGCCCTGCTGTGTCTCACCAGCGTCAGGTGTGAGCAGGGCAAGCTGCTGTCTGCCGGCTGATCGGGCCATACCTGCCAGGCTTGGTGGGCAGCCTGAGCCTCCTGCATCCTTGCAGTCCTGGCCAGAAAAGGTCCTTTTCACTGCCAGAAAGGAAAAACTCAAGGCACTGCCTCTGCAAACAATGAGTTTGCATACGCTGCTTGTTAAGTGTGCTGATGGAGCGTGAAAAGCTCCATGCTCCTCTAAACGCTGGAGACTAAAGGTCAGCCCAAAAGGCAGGAGAAGGGGAGTGGAGGCACTGGTCCCAATTTTCCCTCGCTTGCCCCGGTTGTTTGGGCTTTTGCCTGTGGGTGAGGCCAGTTGGAAGCTTTATTTCCTCACTGGGCTCCCGTAGTGATGCAGTTGGGGTAGTGTGTTTCTGTGTGGGGTGCACGGAAGGCCGACGTTTCACCTCAGATCCAGGGTCACTTTTCTAGGAAAACAAAAATCGTTGGCGTCCTTGGGCTTTTGGCTTAGAAAGAAAGGGATACTTTACAAAATTACCTTTTTCTAGTAAATGGCGCTTATCGTGAGTGCCATGGCGCCACCTGTTGGCCGGTAGAGGGGCTGCAGCAGCGCGGGCTGGCAAAGCTCCCCCCTCCTTGTTTTGAGGGGGCTCACAGCCCTGGGGGACCCCTCCCCTCATTCTGGGAGGTTAAAACAGCCCTGGGTGACACCTCCCCTTGTTCTGGGGGCTCACAGCCCTGGGTGACACCTCCCCTCATTCTGGGGGGCTCACAGCAGCTGCTTCCCCCCACACTGACATCTTGTGACAGGGGGTGTCAGTATTGTCGCCCTTCTTCTAGGCTGACCCTTCTGCTCTTCCCCAGAAATCCTCTGGTTTTAAGAAGTGAACCACCAGCTACCCAGAACCACTGACAAAATTATTTTATTTGTAAATTTTTTCCCCAAAAAGTTATTTCTTTCTTCAGTGATTCTTCTTAGTCAACAAATAAATATTAAAGTGAGAGGTGCTAGTGCAGGTCAAGAAAACACTTCAAAAGCAGTGATTTTTAATTTTTTTTTTTGATTTCTGTCTCCACTGCTGTAATATCTGGAGACAGTAAAGAGCTCAGGCTTGCCCTGGGTTTTGTATTACCATATTCACAAGCATAAATCTATTTTGCCAGCTGGTGACCCATGGGGCAGCAGTGACACATCAGCTGTCTCCACTCCTGGCTGCCACCAGTTTGTGGTTTGCACTGCAGTTCCCAGCCCAGCTCTTCCAAGGGTTTCCACTGAATCCTTTCCTGGCCATCATTAACCCTCGGGCTGCTGGGCCATTTCAATGGAATACATTATTCTTTTCAAGCCTGCTCAAGAAATGGCTGATTCATGCTCCACTTGTGCATGGGGTTTGCTGTTTCTCATGCTGAGTGAGAAGCTGAGTGCATAGGTGTGCCGTGTGAGCTGGGTTATTGAGCGATCCCTTGGGTCTCCTGGGCCCCCCTCAGGAGCCGTCTGCCTGCTTTCAGCAGTGATTTGGGGCTTTCACTGGAGGTGTGAGCTGGAGACCTCATGGCAGGCTTGAGTCCCCCTGGTCACAGCTCCCTCCACAAACTGGTGTGCTAAAGAGGCAGAAAGAACCCAAATCTCCTGTCTGTGAGAAGGAAAGGGAGACCTGTGCAGGGGAGCAGAGATTTGGGATGCCAGTGCTGCTGCAGCACTCCTCTGTTGGGCTGGAATTGTTGTGGTGGGAGAACAAGCAGCTATCTGCCTCTGCTTCTGTGCTTGAGCCTTCTTTGGGCACACAAACTGTGATCTGTTAGAACAGCTACATCAGCCTCTGCTGGGGGCTTGCCAGAACTGCTGGGCACCAGAAAAGGGGACAGCACCTTTGTTGGAGGCTTGCTTTGACCATGTGGTTCAAAATGCCTGTTACAGGGAGCTGTGCATTTTTAAATCTTGTCAGTGCTGTTAGGGCTGTGTACAATTAGAGCCTTACCCCAAACCTCTTTCAAGCAGGTCCTGAAGCTCTGTTCACTCTCTGTGTTCCTGGTGCTCCTAAAGAAGCAATACAAAGCAATGTTTTTAATGGAAACCATGTCCTTGGAGTCAAACCTCCAGGAGACTTGGAGGCTTTACAGGGGCACCACAGGGCTTTGAGGCACTGGCTGAGGATCCAGGTGTGAGCTTGGTGCAGTTGTCATTTGGCCTTCCATGGGCATTTTGAGTTTGTGAATGAAATTATTTCAGTAGTGTTTATGAATGCAATAATTTCAATACTGTTAAATTTGATGTCGGCTGTACAATGGCTTCCCTGCACTCTGGGGTTATTCTGCAGAGCAAGGGGAGGTACAAATTGATTTGTGATGGGGAGTGTGCTCAGGAGAGTTGAAGGGATTGCAGAGCTCGAGGTGAGTGCAGTGAGAGCCTGCAGGGCTCTTGGGGGGTCAGCAGCTCTCTGCAGCCCTCCAGCAGCCTCTGGGGGCTCCCAAAACAGCTGCTGCTCCTTCCCTTCTGTTTGAGTGCAATCCCAGCTCCACAGTGTTATACCTGCATGAAGGATCACCCAGTTCCCCACTGAATGGAAACTCTTGTTTAAAGCCACGGAGCATTGTTTGGTTCCCAAGAGCAGAAACAGAGTTTAATTTTTGCTCTATTCCCTTTGTGTTTGTTTTCCTTTCTCTCTTTTTCAGTAGCAACATGAAAAGAGGTAAAATTAGACTTAAAAAGGGAAAAAAGTTGCAAGGGGGGGTGGGAAAGAATAAAGGTTGCTATTTTTTTCACTTCTTTTCTTGAAAATTTTTATTATTAGAAAAGTTGAGAGGCTGGTTTGTTCCCATTCAGTAGGTCTGGGGATTATATACATTGAGTAAGGAATATTTTATCTCTTGCAGACTTCCAGAGGTGAAATGAAAACAGTGACTAGCTAATGCTTTTTTAATTTTCAGTTTGGTACCAGAAGCAGTAGTTGATGGCAAGTTCACTAATTACCTGGTAGCTTAGTCCTACCTGGCTCCTAGAAATAAAACTCCCTGTTGCTTATTAATGGACGCATCCAAATGTTCTATGATGTTTGACACTACTTTACTATTCTGGTCATGAATCTAAAGAAGAAAACTCCCAGTTTTCTTTTTAAAAAATCTTTTACAAAGGGTGTTCCTTTGTGATTCAATAAAATACTGACCTATTTATGTATACTGTATATATCTCATTAGATGCTCTGGTACTCTTCCCGTTTTTCTGTTCTGAAGGCAAATTTCCTTTCACTTGCAGCTTCTTGCTCACTGTTAAACATGGTTTAGTCAGAGCCTGCTAATGAATGGAGCAGGAGCACAGAGGAGACAGTGCAAAAGGCAGCTGCTGTGAGAGGTGCAGGGTGTGTGCCCAGAGCTGCCCCACAGCAGTGCAGGGGGTGTGCACAGCGTGGCACAGAGCTGCCCCACAGAGTGCAGGGGGTGTGCACAGCGTGGCACAGAGCTGCCCCACAGAGTGCAGGGGGTGTGCACAGCATGGCACAGAGCTGCCCCACAGAGTGCAGGGGGTGTGCACAGCGTGGCACAGAGCTGCCCCACAGAGTGCAGGGGGTGTGCACAGTGTGCCCAGAGCTGCCCCACAGAGTGCAGGGGGTGTGCACAGCGTGGCACAGAGCTGCCCCACAGAGTGCAGGGGGTGTGCCCAGAGCTGCCCCACAGAGTGCAGGGGGTGTGCACAGTGTGGCACAGAGCTGCCCCACAGAGTGCAGGGGGTGTGCACAGCATGGCACAGAGCTGCCCCACAGAGTGCAGGGGGTGTGCACAGCATGGCACAGAGCTGCCCCACAGAGTGCAGGGGGTGTGCACAGTGTGCCCAGAGCTGCCCCACAGCAATGCAGGGATGCACAGCATGGCACAGAGCTGCCCCACAGCAGTGCAGGGGGTGTGCCCAGAGCTGCCCCACAGCAGTGCAGGGGGTGTGCACAGTGTGGCACAGAGCTGCCCCACAGAGTGCAGGGGGTGTGCACAGCATGGCCCAGAGCTGCCCCACAGCAATGCAGGGATGCACAGCATGGCACAGAGCTGCCCCACAGCAGTGCAGGGGGTGTGCCCAGAGCTGCCCCACAGCAGTGCAGGGGGTGTGCACAGTGTGGCACAGAGCTGCCCCACAGCAGTGCACAGGGTGTGCCCAGAGCTGCCCCACAGCAGTGCAGGGATGCACAGCCCTTGGGGCCTGGGAGCCCCTCCCTGGGTGAGGTGACACATCATGGCACAGGGTCAAACTTACATCCCACGGACACCTCTAAATTATTCCTGTCTTGGCTTGCAAGCAGTGACCTTTTCAGTTAAAATCTCTTTTTATGTCTTCCATAGAATCTCTTAGGGTTAAAGAAAGAGTTATGGTCTACAGAAATTTTTGAAACCTTCACAAATATTATCAGTCAGTTTGAGACCCTTGAGTTACAACAAAGTCCTGTGTTAATTAATTTGACTAATACATTGCCAGAAATAGAATCTTTTGTCTTCTCTCAGATTTTGGCAGTGAGTTTTGTAGCCACTGGGGACTTGCAGTAATGTTTTAATGGTATATATGCACATTCTTTGAATGTTTCGGTTCTGCATCTCAAATCCTTGAAAAGGTCAGCTATTCCTGAAGCACATTGCTTGCAGAAGCAGCTTTCTTTGGGTCCTGGTGTTCTGCAAACCCAGCAGTACCTCTGGCCCTTCTTCCAGCCTGAGCCCCGGGCTGCACTGTGCCGTCAGCACGCAGCCTGCAAGGGCAGCCCTGATGAAGTGCACCTCAGAGAGGGCCATGGGCTGAGCCTCACTGCAGCCAGGGCTCAGTGTGCCCCCAGTGCTCTGGCACCCAGCCCTGGTGTGCCCTGGAGCCTCCTCTGCAGCCCCCTGAAGGCTTGTAGCTCTGTCCTTTGTCTGCACTGCAGCCCTAGGCCAGCCCATGGCCCAGGAGCCAGAGTTCCAGGGGTTCCTTACAGCTGTGAGAGCTCTTGTAGAGCCCAGCAGTGCATCTTGCCACAACTCTGGTCCTGGTTCTCACGGTCTTGTAAAACGAGTTGGGTTCAAAGGAGGAGCCTTTGTGCACATCTGAGTTCAGTCTCCTTGTCAGAGCTGGTTTGGTTCTCAGGAGTTGTGTGATAACTCACTACAGCAGCAGTGCTTGGGTCTTGGAAGCTCTCCATGTGTAGGGACAGTGAAAATGCAGCTGGATACAGAGCTGGACATCCTGCCCTGGCTGACCGTGCTGACCAGGGGAGTTAGACTAGGGAAATGAGGTCCTTTCCAACCTCAGCTGTTCTGTACTTCCTTAGGAGTGTTCATGGCTATCAAGTACGGCCTGCAGGTGAGTGGGTAATAGTCCAGAGGGGGCCCAGTTGAGAAAAGGCAATAGTGCAGGGAAATGGGGTTTCCAGGGCTGTCTGTAAAGCACCTGCCTGGGTGGGTGGTCAGCAGCTCCCTTTGGGAAGCCAGCACTGTTTCACCCACAGCCCTCCTGCCCTTCCTGGAGCCTCTCAGGTGTTTCCTTGGAGAACCTCGGGTCAGTGTCAGGGCATTGAGCTGGCGCTGAACCTGGAAACTGAAGAACAGAGACCCCCAGTGGAGATTTGTCAGGTTTCACTGACAGGAGAACATGAATGATTCTCTCCAGAGAGCCAGGAGACTCAGCACAGGTCTGGAGAGCAGCAGAAATGCACAGGCAGGAGGTCTGCCACATTTTTAGGGTGATCTTATGTACCTGGCCTGTCTGTCTTGTTTGGGAGATCTGAGTCCCTGCAATAAACGTTCTCAAAGTTTTATGTTACCCTGTCAGCAATAACCAGTTTACAGAGTGGAACAAAATGCCAATATTTATGAGGAAAAAAAGTACAAAATTATATGTTCATGATACGTTCATTTAACAAAATCACAGATTATTCAATGGTCTCTAAGTTGGATGAATGGAAAAATAAATATATAGATGAATTACAGAATAATCAATCAGAATGACTGTTGCCCATTTAGAAATGCCAGTGCTGCCTTCTGTCCCTGGGTCAGCCCCAGCTGATTAAACACCCCATTCCTCATGTCAGAGATCTTGCATTTCTCTGCTGCTGCCACACTGGGCCTTTAACTCCTGGCATCTCTCAGTTGTGGTTTATAAGATAAAATAAATCCTTTTCCCATCACAAATCCTGTATGAGTCAGTATTATCCTGCTTCTGCAGCTGAGAAAATTAGGTCAGACAGGAGAAATGACTTGATGGAAGCCAC
Source organism: Melospiza melodia melodia (assembly GCF_035770615.1). Lineage (NCBI taxonomy): Eukaryota > Metazoa > Chordata > Aves > Passeriformes > Passerellidae > Melospiza > Melospiza melodia. The sequence continues at coordinate 116,668,783 of NC_086196.1, read as the reverse complement.
CAGGGAGCTCTGTGTTGCAGTGACAGTTAGGGTGGAGGTGCCCTGGGAAAATCAGTTGGGTCCTCATGTTTGCTGCATCCTTCCCATGCTGGAAAAAGCCACTGACATCACTTCTTCTTGTCCTTTGAACCTGCTGAGTGGTGACAAGAACGGCTTATGTCTTGGGTTAAGCACACCTTTGAGTACATTTCTTACAACTGCCAAATAGTCCAGCTCCCAAATTGCTTTCCTGCTCAACATTAATATTAATGCAAATTTTCTGACTTAAACACACGGGCTTTTCTTGAGTGTACAGATACCAAATTGACTTAAGCCAGAGAAGAAACCATATTTGGGAAACCCTGAAAATCTTCTTTATTCAGAAGCTTGTTAAATGCAGAGCACAAGTATGAACTGCTAATTTTCAAAATGGACACACTCTGGCTTTTGGCTTCCCGTTTTTCTTCCCCAGCACAGTGATGGATGTGCTCTCTGTGCTCACCATAGTCAGACTTTTCTTGAAGGTCAGAGGCTGAAGATTTCAAAATGGAGCCCGACTGCAATTAAATTGCTTTTGCCTGTCAATGCATTCTCTAGTTCTGTGTACCAGCATAGATCAGAAATACTTAGTGGTCTCTGTTAGAGGTTTGTCTCTGGAAAAGCAAAGGAAGCTCCCTGCAGGGAACTGAGCAGGGGAAACAAACACCCTGCTTTGGGTAAGCTGTTGCAAAGGAGTCTTCCCTACAAAATACGTTTTCAATAACATCAACCAGTTGCAAGTGTGTCAGGTGTCCTTTTCACCTGCGATGATCCAATATTTCACCTGAATTACCTTCATTTCTGGTCTCTCTTTCCAAAGCATTGTGGGCAAGCCCCAAAAGTGTGACTTTCAGAGAGGCCTGACAGCAATAGATTGGGTCTGGTGAAGGTGGTGTTTGTAAGGCTTTGGTTGTGGCTCCAATCCTCTTTCTCCCTACCCAAGGATGGAGTGTGTGTCCCTCTCCCCAGGGCTTGGAGCCCTGCAGTGGCCAGCGAGTGCCCACAGCCAGCCTGGTGGCCCTGCAGTGGCATGGCTCCAGCTGCTCAGCCTCCCTCTCCTCCCGAGGGCATCCTGTGTCTTCTCCAAATGTACTTGCCTGGACTCAATCATTTCACTGGCAAAATCCTAATTGCTCCTGTATGGATGAACTGTAATCTTTCAGCGGTGTTTTTCCAAGCACTGATTTTTCTGGCCCTGCTCCCAGTCAGGCTTTGGTGCCTCCAGAGGGATTCAGCCAAGCTGCCTCCCTGAATCTGCAAGATACAGCTCATAGCCTCAGATAACAAACGCTTATGTATTTTCATTTTGTTTTTGCACTTTCTGTCTAAAAACATATGCTCCACTGCCTCCTTCTTGCAGAGAGCCCAAAAAATCCCCTCCTGCAAGCCCGTGTGCAGCTCCTGGCCAGCTGCAAAGCCCAGCTCTCCAGGGCTGCTGTCAGGAACAAGGCCTCTCTATCTCCCTTCCTGTGCCTCCAGTCTCCACCCGAGAGCAGGGGAGGTGTGCAGCAGAGCACAGGAGAGGCTCTGATCCCTCACTGCTCGTGGGTCTGTTCCCAGGAAGAGCCGAAGCCATGTCTGCCTGTCCCTCCCATTGCTGAGAGCATGCAGCAGCTCTCCTCAGCCCTTGGCATTCTGTGTTCCTCCTCCTGAAGCGTGGCAGCAGTTGGCAGTGCTGCTGGGAAGTACAGCACACACAGGCACAGAGGCACTCCTTCCATCTGGGCCCAAGGTTCAGCTCACTCTGAGCTGCCCCACGTCAGATTTGGCCTTTGGTGCCTTGTGCCCAAGGGAAGCTGATCTGGGCGTTTCTCAGAGTGGCTTTCACTGATTACACTGCACCCAAGAGGAGTAGCACAACTTCTCTGTTTCATGGCTTCCCTTCCAAGCAAACCTTCCCCTGCCTGTTGAGGCAGTTCATGGTGTTGTGCCACAACGTTATGCTGATCGCTGTAACCACAGAATCTGCCTCTGTGCCTCGTGATTCAGGCCTGAGCTGCTGCCCACAGCTGTGGTACAGCCCTCGTGGGCACCTTCACACCCCTGGAACCTCACACAAGCTTTGTCTTCATGTGAGACTGTGCCATTCATAGGAGAATATAATAAAATAGGTCTCTGCGTCCTTTTTCTGCCCAGATGACCAGAGCTACCCCAGCAGTGCCTTTAGACAGGAGAGCTTGGGCAGTGGTGTCTTAGCTGCCTGGAGGATCAGATTGGAGGATGTGTGGTGGAACATCACAGAAGATAGCAGACAGGATGTATCCCTCTGGTTCTGGATCCCTTTAGCTCTGCAGATTTGAGCTAGGTCAGTTATAACACAGCTTGAAGCAGAAAGATGAAAGAGCTGCAATTAACATCATCAAGCCTGTATTTTCATATGAACAGCAAATGCAAATGTTAATGCAGACAAGCAAAGACCTCTGCCAACCTCTGTGTGTGCTGAAAATTTAGCAAGCACATCAATAAACTGTTTGTGGAGATACTCGTGAATATTTTTGTATTTTAGCCTTGTCATCAGCAACTTTTCAAGATAATTATGTTGTGTGAAATGATTACTAGAGAATGAAAGAACAAGCTCCAGGGTAGTTTGTCTCTGTGGCTGTTCATTTCTCAGTGATATGAATGATGGTTTTAATCAACAGGTCTGTGTGATGGAATAAATTCCACTGTCTCATCATTGCTCTGGGTGCAGGCTGTTTTCACCAATAACTGTGTTTTATAACCAGAAACAGCTCCTGCTGAACCCCAGCAAAGAGGACATGTAGGCTGTACATGAGTGCAATTGTGCTTTATGGCTGCCATTTCTAAAGCTGCAAACAATCAGCATGCCCAGACCCCATCACTGTTAATGAGGACAGAATAACCAAGCCCTTCATTGCCCTAACTGGAAAATCTATGTACACAGGGCTTAATTCAAAGTATGTACAACTCAGTGGGTAGGCTTCTGTTGATATCAACAGATGTTAAACCCGGCCTACATCAAGGACTTCAGAGCAAGCACCAGCCACTTCACACCCCAGCAAAGGGGTTTTGAGGCACCCCAGCTGAGTGGACACTGTGGGAGTATTAGAGAGGACTGATACAGCCGGGCTGGGAGCGCTGCATTTGTAAGCTAGTGGACCTTAGGGGGGCAGGGGAGGTGTTACTTGGTTGTCAGTGATATCAAGCTAGGATTCTTTGGCTGAGTTTGCCATTCATCTAAAGAAAACTGGTTGTAATTTGCTAACCTTTCAAATGTGTCCATCTGTAATTAAATACAGCCCCTCCACCGAATAAAAGGATGCCTCACATGCAGGTTAAAAATTGGAGCTCAGTATGTATGGTATTTATGTTGGCTTTACAGCGCCTAATGCTCTAACTTTGGCATTTACTTGGGGTTTGTGTTCTGTTTTTACTTTTTTTCCTGGCAACTTGAGTCAATAGCTCTTGGGTAGAAACTAGAATGCAATTGAACATGCAAATAAGTGGACTTCAGGTGTATGAAATACTATCAAGTGTGTTGGATGCATAAACAAACCCCAGGCTTATCAAACATGTTTTGCATTCAGAGTTGTGTTAGCAGGTAAGGGAGATGCTACCCACAGCCAGCAAAATGAAGTGGTTTATGGTCTCCATGTTCTGCTTTCACAACCAGCAACCCTCTGCCTTGTCCCTCATTTCAGTTACTGGAAATAAGTCTTGTTTTTCCAGCTCCAGATTTACTTGTTCATTCCAAGCTAAACCAGCAAAGTAAAGAGATGCTGTACCTGCTGCAGGTCCCTTGTACTTCACCAAGCTGCAGACCCAAAGACTTATCAGATGCCCCTTTATCTTTTCCTCCTTGAGACAGGACTCTTAAAGGCTGGTTGTATAAAGGCAGAAGTCAGATACATTGAGAAAAAGTTAATCATTCACAGTGGCACTGTAATTAGTAGCCTGGGAATGGAGACTAAGGAAATTGATGTTGACTTTCTGGGGTGCTTTAAATGTTCTTGAAAACTTTCTCTCTGGTCTTCCTGAAACTTTCCTTTCTTGTTTACGGCATCCTAAGGATTTTCAAAGGATGAATTAAAATTCCAGTTCTTTAGGAAGGTAAATCTAAGGAAACATATAGAAAAAGTGCTGGTACTGTTCACCTGGGAAACAGAAAAGGAAATGGTGCTTTAGCATGCAATGCATGCCTCACTGGATTTCACTAAATTGCCCTTGCTTTAGCACTGAGTTGCAGGAGAAATACAGCATTTCACAAAGCAGGTAGACTCAGAAAAACTGTAAATGATTTCTGAGATATTAAATTCACAGGGACTAAGATCTATTGTGCCAGCCTAATTATTTTGAAATACTGCGGGTAAATCAATGGACGTACACTTAATGTTTAATTATAGGGACCATCTATTACTTCCACCGTGTGGGCCAAGTCCTGCTCTCATTTGCAATTAATGAAATCTTCCTACAGGCAGCAATTCTGTGTGAAATGGGCAGCATTTCAGCGCTCGTTTGATGATACACGTTGTGACAGAAGAAAAAGCCAGGAGCAGAACACACGGCTCTTGCTTTCCCACCACTGGCCTAGAGGTGGCATTGCAAAGGTCTCCACAAAAGTCCGCTAAAGAAAAGTACAGCTTCCTTCTCAGTGGTTTTCCTGAAGGAAAGGACCTCTTGGGTCTATGCTGGGTCAGCTGAGCTTCTGCCGTCCAAAATCAATGCAGCATTTATGGCAAATGATGACTTTTCTCTAATTCACTCAGAATTTGTCACCTTGGCTCTTACCTGCTCGCTGCCAGGCTTAGGCAGTGCTGGGAGTGGGGGGTCCTGCTCCAGCTGAAAGCTGGGGGACAGGGAAAAGCGAGTGCCATTCCTGATTTGGGGGAAGTATATTCCCCTTGCTTTGTGTTCTCCATGGTGCCCGTTTAGAGATGATGATGGCAGACTTTAAATTGTGACTGATTCCGTTCAAGGCTTGGCACTGTCAGGGGTATTTGTGTGTTTCCAGGCAGAACATTGCTGTAGCATTTGTTCCCAGCTTGTTTCTAGGTTTTTGTCTGTCTTCCTCGTGAAAAAGATCAGGTTTTGAGCTGGAAGCTCTCAAGAGCAGGGATTGCTGGCTGTGCATTCTCTGTATGACTAGAAGAGAAAATGGGTTAATTTTATTTCACTGCTAGGATCTCCTGGCACAAGGTTCACCCTGTGCCGAAAATGTGATTCACAGAAGAATATTATCCATCCAAGTAACTCATTAAAGGGAGCAGGTATGACTCGGGATTATCCAAAGGTCCTACTGCCATCATCCCCCCTTTGCTACCTGCCGATGTCAGAGCCACCTAAACTCCTGCTGTCCCTGTCTGTCCTGTGGGTCTGTGCTGTTCTGGAGATGGCCTGCCCTAGGGCTGCTCCTTGGGGAACACTGCTCCTTGGGGAACACTGCTCCTTGGGGATCGTGCCTCTCCTTGCTCCATGGCCTCCAGGGCAGCTCCCAGCAGACCTGCCCTCCGCAGGGCTGCATCCCCCGGCGCCCTTACAGGAGGGGAAGGCATCTCCCGTTGCCATGACAATGAGCCTGTCGGGATGAGCATTCCTTCCTGCGAGCAGGATTCAGGGCCTAGAGCAGTGCCGTGCCTCCCGAAGGTTATTGGTGCCAGCGTGAGCAGAGCCTGGGGGGATGAAGGGGCAGGGGGAGCTGCTGCTGCCGCCGCGGCCCCTTCCCCGCTCGGGCTGCGAGCGGTGCCGGGCGGTTCTGCCTCTTTGTTCCCCGGCACGGATCCAGCCCAGCCTCCCTTCCCCCAGCACAGCCCGCTTAGCTGGAGCACACCACGGCGGAAAGGGATTAGAAAGGAAAGCCATCCTTGCTGCAGCGAGGGAGAGAGAGCATAAATAAATCAGCGCCATGGAGGGTGCTGTGCCCGGCCTGGGCTCCCAGTCAGAGCCGCTCGGGGTTGGGGTGTGCCGAGCCCTCCTGTGCGCTCCGGAGCTGCCCGAGGGCTCCCGCTGCCAGCCAGGGCTGCACTCAGAGCTGCTCGGGGATTTGGGGTGTGCCGAGCCCTCCTGAGCGCCCCGGAGCTGCCCGAGGGGCAGCGGCCAGAGCCGCCCCGGCTCAGGGTCCGGCTGGGTCCGGCAGCGGCCAGAGCAGCCCCGGCTCGCTCCGGCAGGGTCCGCCTCAGGGTCCGGCAGGGCTCAGCCCGGCTGGCCTCGCTACAGGGAGCTCCTGGGACGGCCGAGAGCCGTGTCAGCCCTGCCCCGGCAGAGCGCAGAGCCACGGCGTCAGGCTGGTCTTCAGGATGCTTTCAGTGGCTGGTGTTGGCACACGGCTTGTTTCTGTTTGGATCTATGAAGAGTTGTGTTTTCATTCTGTGTAAATTAGTCTTATGTAGGTTGCAAACAGCCTATCTATGTCTTGAAAGTTTTTTAAGAGTTTTACAAAATCTGACTTTCTTGGAGCCACGTGACTGGGAGCTGGAGGGATGGATTTTCAGGTTGATCAGGGATACAGCATTACACTGTGAATTATCCTTTCCCCCAAAATCTGTCCCATAAACCAGGGCTGGCACTGGCACAGTACAGGGTGGCAGGGGGACCTACAGCCAGCCTTGACAACTCAAAATAGAGTGAAAAGTTGAGATAAGTGAGCACAGCCCTATGGGTGAGCCAAAGTGGGAACTGGGACGTGCTCCTTGCTGTGGGTTGGGCTCAGTGTGGCTGGTGTCAGTGTCCACAGGTCACCTGGCAAAAGCATCCCCAGAGAGAAAGGGCTTCTTGCAAGCACGGGTGGAAAAGCAGCTGGGCATGGGAGGACGGGGGGAAGACTGCAATTAAGCAAACCTGCTTGGTTTGTGCAGGCTTTGCAGCCTTGAAATGTGGGTTAAAACTGGTGAAAGGCACCCAGAGGTGAATGCTGAGTAAGGACAATTGAGACCATATCTTCCCTGAGCTGGTTAAAGATTGACTGTGTTTTGGCACTTTTCCTCAGTTCTTGTTTTTATTTGCTCCAGCCACTGGGTGCTGAGCAATGATAAGCACCCCAAAGGCTGCATCCTTTGTGGAGGGGCTGTCTCCAGAGCACCGGGGGCAGTGGGGCTGGGAGGGGCTTTCAGTGCCTGTACCAGGGAGGGAGACCCCAGGTAACACCCAAACAACACCAGAAAGGGGCAGTGAAAGGGGTTTGGGTTATGAGGTGTGATCTGTGACCACAGCTGTGATGCTGAAGGGCTCTCAAGCACAGGCATTTGGGTGTGGTGTTCTGTACAGCCTCGAAATACAAAGAGTCAGGACCACACTCCCCAGAAAATGCTGGGTTTTTCCTGGTGGTGTTGTGCCTGCGGGAATGGATTAAGGGAGGATTCCCTCATTTGGGAAAGGGGGGTGGCTCCTTAATCCCCAAAGCCTGCATTTACAGATCCTAGAGAGAGTAATCACGGACAGTGGATTAGCATCTCTTGGGGAGCCTGGCAGGAGAGGGCAGCGTGGCACTGCCAACCCCAGGGCTGGTCCTCACCCTTGTTTGCAGCTCTTTGCCCAGGCCCATGTCTCAAACATGTTCACTTAGAAACACAAAGTTCACAGAAAGGAAGATGTCAAAAAGAGCATTTCCTCAAGTCATGGATGATTTCCTGCAAGTGAGAAGCGTGTAAAACAGGTCTGGGGCAGGTGACAAATGGTGGCAAGGGTGTGGTGTGTTTGTTTTTGTAAGCACCTTTAAAATTGCTCTTGCAAGGCTTCTGCCATCACAAACTGAGCCAGCCTTCAGCCAGAAGAAGAGAAGGAGATGCTTGTCAGTCAACAGAAACTAGCTGGTGTGGGGCCATCCTCATGCTGCCCAGAGGCGTGTTGGCCTCCAGCCATGGAAGAAAAGCCGTGGTTAGTGCCTTGTTTGTGTGGGGAAGCCTGGAAAACAGTTTGTGGCAGTATGGCCCTCATCTGTTACTTAGTGTGGCTCATCTGTCAGGGAGCAGGACCATGCACTGCTCTTTTCTCTGAGAATGCCCAGCCCAGGCTGTTCAGCAAGGTCTGACTTCTTTGCCATCCCAAACAAAACCATAAAGCATACAATTTCCATACAGATATAGCACAAGGGAAGTACTGAGCCTGGCTGAGGCATATTTCCTCTGGGAGATCTTGCAGGAGAAATGAACCATATTGGCTTTTCCAACTGGCCTCAGGTACTGCTGCAGCAGCCCATGAGCTCAGTGATGTGTGTGTTTGTCTGGCAGGAGGCAGTTGCCTCAAACACAGTGAGGATGTGCTCCCCAAGAGCTCCACCAATTCAAATTTAGAGCTGCATTATTTATTCAGACAGGATTTTCTGGCAGCAAACCTCACATCCTTTTTTGCATCCTCCGTAGTGAAGAGGAAGGCTGGAGCTCAGTGTGATGGTGCCCGGAGCGTGGCTGTGCTGCCTGGCAGTGCCCAGGCTCAGCCAGGAGCCCCCTGGGGCAGGGCAGCTGGAGCTGCAGGTGCTGCTGCACGGCTCCTGCTTGGCTGCATTCCTGAGAGGTTCCCTTTGGGCACTCCTGCTCACCTCCCTGCAAGTGCAGCCCCTCAGCCAGCCTGGCTTTCAGCACAGTGAGATCATCTCCTTCTCCATTCCTGGCCCAGCTGAGGGTGCCTGTTCTCTCCCCTCCTGCCACTGCGCTGATGGAGAGGGAGCTTCTTGTTCTCCTGCCACCAGTGCCCAATGGGAGGCTCTGCTCTGCCCAGAAGAGGGCACAGCTACCCCAGAGCACGGCAGAGGAGCACCCAGGTACTGCTGGCAGAGGAAGCTCCATCAGCAGAGTTTTGTGCCTTTTTTCTTTCCCTCCTGGGCTATGTCTAGTTGAATTTGGATAGTAGGGGTTTTTGTTAAGAGGCTGTGCCACTGCACTGGAATAACCTACAATTTATCCTTTCAATTTAAATGTTGCCAAGGAGCTGTGCTAGCCCTCGCCTCTTACAGGGAGAAAATCCTTTCTGTTGTTGAAAATTGACTGCGTGCAAGTCTCTGAGGAGCAGCACCAGTTTGTACCAGTCCCCAAACAGGAGCAGTGGTCTGAGTGTGGTCTGTAAATCAGGTCAGTGACATTAGCAAGGCAGGAACAGCAAACAGCCTGGTGCTGTTCTCCCGTCTGTGCTCGGAGGAGACCCAGAATGGCACCAGAAGGGCTGCAGGGAGAGAACAGGGTGTCTTGGCAAACCTGTGTGTATGTGATAGTGATGAGAAGCTTTTGTTTTCAGCAGGGGGTTTTCCATGGCTCCTATGGACCCATCATCCAGAGTGCTCAGAGACAATGCCCAAGAATAGCAGCTAATGGGGCAGGGTGGGAGAGAGAAGGTGAACAACTTTTTATTGCTACCATATGCTTTAAATCCCTTCAGCTCTCTTCCTATAGCCAAAGTTAGGATTTTTTTCCATTGGCAATTTTTATGCTGTTTCAAAAGAGCCAGATTAGCAAAGCAAAACCAAGGAAGTAACTGCCTGCCCACCCCTGGGATGCCTTCCTGCTCCTGCCTGCTCTCAACATCTCATCAACTCACCCTGCCAACTTCAGGCACCTTCCTGGTTTCACCACTATGGTCAAATCAAAGAATGAAGAGTCCTTTGCTCAGAGCAGAGACCACCAAGATAAACCCAGGAGTTGTTATTCCAATCTCAGTGCACGCCTGGAGTGCTGGGGAGCGTGTGCTGGAGGGAGGAGATGGATCCCAGCCCGTGGGGGAGAGGGCAGTGTCTGAACTGCTGCACTGGTGTGAGCATCCTGCAGGCCCCCTGCCCTGCCAGCAGAGGCTGGAGCTGATTTTTCAGTCAGGGCACTGCTGGGGATGGAGGGGACAGACTTGGGAAAGCATGATCCTGTTTGCTCTGATCACTAAAGGTCACGAGGTGGCTCCGTCTGTCAGTGGGAGGAAATGAACTCTGGCATCTTCAGCAAACTAATTTCAGGCTTGTACTGATTCCCCTTTCAGTTTAATTTAATCATCTTTGGTGTCTGATTCTACAAACACAGCTTTGTACTGCTAAACCTTTGCTGCATATTAGCTGAGAGGCAGCTGGAATTTGAATTTGATTTGAGTATAGTGGGAAACCTTATATTTAGCACTTGGCAAATCTCTCGAATGCAAGAGCACATCAGTTTATAAATGCAGGTTGCTTTGATCAGTGCAATTTTGGAGGCTTAAGTATGAGAGAGAGAATATAGGGTACTGATGCTCGTAAAGGAGAAATAGACAAGTATTCCACCAGGTGATTGGAATGACATTACTCTACAATATCAGCCTACCTGGAATTTGGTGCAAAGGATTGTTTGTAATAGAAAAACACCTTGGGTCACAAAGTCCTTGCAATGCAGTCCTTTGTAGCCTGCAATGTCAGGGTCAGGTACAGAAACACTCAGGTGAGGGGGCTGAGGACAGCCAAGAATGGCCGGAGCTGGACTGACCCAGGGATGTGGTGCAGACCAGGAAATGAAGAGAAGCTGAAATAGCAGTGAGATAAATGCCTGCTTCCATCCCTCTTCTCTCTTGGACAAAACCCCTGCTGGCTTCTTTGCCATGCAGGATGCCAAACTAAGAGTCACTCTTGGCATTAAAGCACGTGTAGGATGCAGGGTTTAGCCATATGTTCTAACAAAAGCAAGTACTTTAGTTTGCAGTTTGGGGCTGGAGCTGGAGGCATTCCCAGTGATTGCCTCTTCCGAGAGCCCATGTCCCTTTGGAACCTGTCCCGTCTCAAAAGGAGCCACCTCTGAGCAATTCCCAGCAGCTCCCACAGGCACATGGACCCAGCTGGACATTCTGGGGTGCCCCCTGGCACATCCCTGGGGCTGCTGTTAGAGGGAGGAGTGCTTGGCACCTGCAGGGGGGCAGCAGGGGCTTTAGCAGCTGGGAGGCTCATCTGTGGGTTTATTGCTTCCCCAGAAAGACTTTGATTTTTAGAGAGAAGGTTCCCTTTGCATAGGAAAAGTGATTGCTTCCAGACCTTAGGAGTACATGGTATTAAGGAGCTCAGGTTCTGCTCCCAGCAGTAACAGTGACTTTGCTCTTCGTATTTGCATGGGCAGAACAGGAAATGGAGCTTCAATGAAAATATTATCAGTGGTGTTGTGGGCATGATAATGGAGCCTTCACCACCTCCCAAAAAGCAGTGAGATGAAGAGGTGACCCTTCCTAGGCTTCTGACAGCTACTGGCTTCCAAGAAGTACGCCATCACTTTGATTTATTGACATGCAGTTAGTTTTCAAGATCAGGCAGCACTGTGAGTTCAGATCTTCTGGAGCAGAAATGGAGATGGATTATCCCCACCTCCCGTGTGCTGTGAGGAAAGGAAAGGCTGATATTTTCAAAGCACTGCTGTGAGATGGTGCACTGGCCCTTCAGCCCTGGGGTTGCTCATTCTCTGCTTTGGGCTCTGGCTGCCCTCCCCAGATGGGGCTCCTTGGGGAGCTTCCCCAGGAGATCTGCAGGGTTTGGTCTGTGCGAGCCCCAGCATGGCCCAGGGACCCAGCCTGGGAGATGGAGCACACAGGCCTTTCACACGGCCAAGAGCTCATGTCCCACTGTCAGAGCTCCTTCCAGCCTGGGATTCCGTCTGCTCCACAGCCCAGCACATCACCGTGGCCCAGTGAGCACTGGGGACACTGCAACCATTGTTCTTATCATGCCTTAAGCTTGAGTTTTTATATTTTTCAGATTTTGGGTTGTTTTGGTGTGTAGTTCTGAGCTTCATATTAAGGGATGTAAGCTCTCTTCACAGAGCAGGGAGACAAAACAATTTCTTCTCTAGCTGGGGGCCAAGGAAAAGTGAGGCAAATCTCAGGCCCAAGAGCACAAACACCATGGGCTGGAGAGAGAAAAACAAGCAGGATGGGACTTGATAACCTAAAGCTGTATTAAATAGTATAGTTTCCTGTGGCCCTAACAGGAGGCACAGGAATTTTCCCAAAATTGTCAAGAAGTTCTTTTCTCTCAGAATTGCAGGTCTGACTAAGATTATCAAAGATACAGTGCTGCTAAAGGGCACAGTAAGTGCTGGGGCACTCTGATTTCCACCTGAACTTTTGGCTTGTCACCTATTGCAGAACTTCCCACAAAGTATGAAATGTAACCTTGAGGTCAAACAAGAACTTTTTGGAGCAATGCTATTTTTACTTCTCTCTGTTTCATGTAGGCAAACACGTGCAGCACAGACCATCAGTCCTGATGAAGTGCCATTGTATAATACTGGAAAAATGCACATTTGATCTAGTCTGCATTTCCTAAAAACTGTGTTATTGATTTGACAATATATTTTTCCTCAGACAAAAAAAAAATCTGCAGTTATTTATTCATTCTTGCCCCTTGGAGAGCTCGCTACCATCTGTTTTTCTTGGCTTTGCATTACCTTATTTTTTTCCACTTGTTCTTTTCCCACTGTGCACCACTGAAGGACTATACTATACATTATCTCATAGCCAAATTATGCAGGGTATTGTAAACATGTTGTAAACTTTGCCAGCTGCAAAGTCAAGGGCTCTGAGAGATCTTGCTCAGTACTGGAAACGATCTTTGAGGAAAGAAGGCAGCTTTTGGAAGCACATTTGCAGGGCAGTGTGACACAAAGGTGTAATAATGCTTTTGCAAAATGCTGGGGGGAGGAAAAGGAGCGAATCCCTTTGTTCATGGATCCCAAACCTCAGTGCAGAGGCCAAGAAGTCCCTGAAACAGGGACTGTGTCCCTGAACCTGAGACACAGCAGGGCTCTGGCAGCTGGGACAGCCATCTGAGCCTGATACAGTCCCATACTGCTGTCCTCTCAGGCAGGACAGGACAGGACAGGACAGGACAGGACAGGACAGGACCATCTCAGCCATCTGAGCCTGATACAGTCCCACACTGCTGTCCTCTCAGGCAGGACAGGACCATGCTCAGGGCACATCACAGCACTGAAGCTCCTGCATGGTCCCAGAGCTGTCTCTGGAGTTGGAGCAGCCACGTCCTGGGAAGATGCAAACCACAGAGCTTCTTGTGCTCTGCCTTGCATGGTTGGGCCCATTGCTGCCCTCAGAAATAAGAGTTGAAGGGCAGGAATCACAGGTGTGTGAGGATAAGTCTGTGTAAATATCCCTAGTTATAGATCTTTGTGTATCTTTTGATCATTCAGCAATGAGAATGTTGGCAGTAACAATACCAGGCGTACCAGAAATCATGGCTCAAAAATATACAATCGCTTTAAAACCCCCTTTATGAAATGTATCTGTTCTCTCTGTCTGTCCTCTGGTGACTGATGTCAGTTACAGTGAAGGTCATGCCTTCAGGCTTTCATCCCGTGGTACGCTTCCCAAAAGGGCAGAAATCTCTGTGGGAGACACCACTCTTGGCCAGGAGCGGGCAGTGCAGCAGGGAGGAGCAAGCAGCACGGAAATGCAGGGGACTGTCACCCCTGCTGATAGAGAGACAGGCCATGGGGCTGCACCAATGCACTCCAGACTACTTGGAGAGGAGTAAAAAGCAATGTGGACGATAGAGCCATGGGGAAGAGCCTGCTTCAGTGCATGTTGGACATGTAAAGTTCCTGTACAGGCTGGTGATACTCACACAGCCCTCAGTGAAATGCAGCTGTCTCCATTCTCTATACATTCATAGTGAATGCTGTTGGGCTTGGACTTAGACTGACAGGGAAAGCAAAGGCACCCTAGGTCTAGAGGAGATGTGAAGTGCAGTTATGAGAGTCATTGTTCTGCTGCCAGAGGAGTGGCCCTCAAAGAGCATTTTGGACAGAGGCCAGGGGCTGCACAGGAGCACAGGTGCTGGCTTGGCAAAGGCCCACCCTGCCCTGCATCCTTCACCTTCCTCCCGCTGCAGCAGCCCAGGACCTTGAAAGGCTGCTGCCACCAACACCAATAGCTGGACAGGGCGTTCATCTGCATTGCTTGGGGAATTCAAACCTGTCTTTTTAATTATTCCAGCAATACTTCATCTTCCTCTCCAATGGTTAGCAAAAAGGATCACCAGTTCAGCTGTACTTACATAATGTGGCTGTGAATATCCTATGACTTATTGCCCTATCCCTGATCTTTTCACAGGGTTAAGAGCTTAGGGGTGAAGAATTGCTTGGTTGGGTAAGATGCATTTCTTTTTGCAAAGGATGGATGATGCTCTTCCAGCCCTGGAAGTATTCTTGTGAAAGTTATTTTTTCTCTACAGTCTTTTATTACTATGACGGGCCTATGTTCATAGGCTTGCACTCTCATTAAGAGGCACAGATTTAAATAAGGGGCTTTAATCAACAATTTTCATCGTGATTTAAATCAGCTAGCAGGAAACACAAAATTGATTATTTAAATTAATCTTGTTCTTCATTTGTAGTTTTAAATTATTTTCCTAAGGAACAACTGATACTTCCTCACCGGAGCCTGGTACTCTTTTCTCACTTGTGATCAGGATATGCTATTACCATATTTATTTAAGAATCTGCATATTAAGTCTTAAGTTACTTAACAATTTTCATTTATGTGACAAACCGATGACTGATGCCTCTACTCCATGGCTTATTTTAATGCTCATGTTAAGGTGCACTGCAGAAAAAGTAACATACATTAGTTACTGTGCTCAGTAAATCACACACGAATCTTAAATACGATGGAGGGATGGGGCAAGGGGAAGAACATAGGTATCAAAACTGATTCTGCATTTGAAATGGACATCTTGAACACAGGAAATATTGTCTCTGACAGCATGCTGGGGTGTTTCTAATCACCAAATCCTTATAAAGACTCACATGGGAGAAGGTGCAATCTCCTGTTCCCTCTTTGTTTTCAACCCCCAATGATTTTCTCAAATTGGAGTGAACTGAAAGGAAGAATGTGCATCCTGAGAAGAAATGGGTGTGTCGGAAATGGGCTTAGAGTCTCAAGAATCCCCTGACCAGTTGGTTCAGCAAATACTTCAGCCACTGCAGTAGCTTGACTTAATCTAAAACTTGTAGAGGTTAACTGCTATTTCTTTTAGTATTACAATGAAATTTAGGCCATAACGTTTAGTGCCACTGGTTCAGGTTTTAAATTAAAATTATCAAATTTTAAATGTATAACGATAAATACAAAAAAAAAATAATCCTGCTCTCCGATTTTTCTGGAAAAGGGACATGTTGTATTTTTATCTGCCTTTAATTTGCATCAACTCTAGCTCAGGGCAGTTGCAATGACTCAAGGAGCCATATTTCTCATTCATACCATTGTGTGTAAGGTAAAAGCAAAATGAACCTTTTTGGAAAGCTTTGGGGTATATCTGTTTTTCAGATTGAAGGTATTAGGTAGATAGTCACATTCATCCTTAGGGTAATTCAGCTGACTTCAGTGGAGAAACTAATGTCCAAGTTAGAGACCTGGTTTCTTGTTGGCTTCAGCCATGGAGACAGAGAGTCCAGGGCTCTCTGGGAGTACAAGGATGGATTTTCCTGTGCTGGTGGATGATCAGCCTCCCTCCCATGTGAGTCTCTGCAGGTTCCTGTTACTGAGGCTCCATGCCAGCCGTTCTCCCAGCACCCCTGGGCTGTGGAGGGGTTTCTGCTCCCTCCCTCCCTGCCCTGTCACTCCTGCAGTGGTGCAGTGCCTCCCTCCTGGTGCTGCAGCTTGGCAGCCATCGGCCCATTCTGCCAATTCCTGAGACAGTTTCCTGCAAGTCACGCTTGAGACTAAAGACAAAGCAGCCAAGGCTTGGTTTCTGTTTGTTGCCCTGCCAGAAGCTGTGTGTAGCATGCCAAGATGTGACATGCAGCACCTTGCATTGCAGACACACACCACTCATGCTGACTCAGAGCAGGGAAACCCTCACTGCCTTGTCCCACCTTATTGCTGCTCTCATGCACCGGGGAAAGGCTTCAGCTTTGGGCTGAGGTTTAAAACTGAGGTGTGGGGGGGTTTCCCTTAAAGTTTTAGCCTGGCTTGGGGTTTTCTGGGGAGAGGTTGGGTTGTTTAGAGTTTTTACCAGAGCCTGAATGTTCTTTGGTAGCTGCTGATTCCAAATGATGCTTCTGGCTGCAAAACCCACTGCAAAGAAATGGAAACCAGGAGCAGCAGAGTCACTTCAACAATGGCACCCACGCAGGGTGACCTCAGCCAGCCTGTCTCTGAATTCCACATCTAGGAGGTGAAAATTATGGCCCAGGGTTTTGAATAACTTTATGCTATATTTTGGGCTGTTTGTGCTGGTCTGTGGCCCAGGTCCCTCCCAGAAAGCAGAGTGGCCCAGCAGTGCCGTGGGCAGGGGCAGAGGCTGGAGCAGGAGCTCGGCCATCCCAGCAAACACTGACACCGTGTGCTGGGGAGAGCCAAGGGAGCTCCTTTTGTCTCAGCATTATGCAGAGCAGTGATAGAGCAGAACATGAAAACAGCAGAAGCAAGCACTGCTGTAATGGGTAATGGATGAGCACATTTCTGATGGATTTGTTGTTGTTGTTGTTGTTATAGGGTTTTTCATACAAAACCTATTTGGGCCTCGGATGCCTTAGTGCTGTGAGAGCCTCATCCTCTGCACATCCCTCTGCCTGGCCCAGCACATCCACCCCACACAGCTCCAATGCACCTTTGTCTTCAAGCTGTTCCTGTCGAGTCCTCTCTGCTCCTGCCACACAGGGCGCATGTTAATGCAAACAGGCATCAAAGAAACCAGAAATGATGTGCAATTCAACATCATTAACTATGAAATCACTCCTCTCCCATGCAGGGCTGTATCAATCAGGTCAGCTTTGGGTCTCTTCTTCCCAGGAAGCCTCTGCTGCAGGTGCCTCTGAAAAGCACTCTGCTGTTTGTGCTCCGTGTTTCCTGACAGGGAGGCTTGTGGTCATCCATGAGCACACACCATCGTCTTCCTACTGATTTAGCATGTGGAAGGATGGGTACAAACCTTTATTAAAGGAAATCTTAATCTTTCTTATGGAACATTTCATAAACATGTAGGCTTAGAGCAGCTTTCAGAGGCAGCCACAAATTGCCAGCAGTAATACACCAAAATTAGACGGGCTAGATGGGGTTTGTCTGTTGTCATCCTCTGATTGCTTCCTTCCATCACTTGCCTTAACCGGATTTGTCCCTTAGCACCTGACCATTGTCTGGGGAGAGCTTACAGGTAACAAAACGCACTGGCACGGTTCTTTTTATGTTTAAAAAAATGTAATAACTGAGGTCCAAGTGCAAAAAGCAGTGGGTGGGTGGATGTAGGGGCATGTGGGTGAATGGCTGCAGAGTTGGGGTGCACACGAATGGATGTGGGTAGGAGTGTGGATTGGTACATGGGCAGGTGCGTGTATTGGTGGAGGGATACATGAATTGGCTGTGGATGAGTGCTCAGGTGGGCGGGTGCATGCATGGATGCATTGGTTGGTGCATGACCGGGCGGGTGCAGGAATGGGTGTGTGGTGCCCAGGTGCATGGGTTGCTGCAGGAATAGATGGGTGATACATGGGTACGTGCACGCACGGGTGGGCGCACAAGCTGGTACCCACATGGATGGAGGGGTGCACTGGCGGGGGCAGGCACGGCTGTTTGGGGGCAGGTGCCTCGGCTGGTGCAGGAGCGGGCGCTTGGGCGGGCAGGTGCGCGGGGCGGTGCAGGGATGGCTGGGCGATGTACGAGCGCACGGTGCGTGCAGCGCTCGGTGCGCGCCGGGGTGCCGGGGCCGGTGCGGACGCGGTGTGCGCCCGTTGGGGCGGCCGGCCGGACAGCCGGACAAAGCCCCGCGCCGTGCCGCGCCGTGCCGCGCCGTGCCGGGCCGCGCCGTGCCGGGCCGTGCCGGGCCGGGCCGGGCCGTGCCGTGCCGTGCCGCGCCGTGCCGTGCCGTGCCGCGCCGCGCCGTGCCGCTCCGCACAGGTGCGCAGCTGCCGCCGGCCGTGGCAGCGCGGCCCCGGCGCTCCGGGCGGGGCGGGGCTGCGGGCCCGCTGCGGGGGCGGCGCTGCGCCCGCCCGGCTCGGCTCGGCTGGACTGGGCTCGGCTGGGCTCGGTTCGGCTGGGCTGGCACGGGGGCGGTGGCGGCACCTGCGGCCGCGCCGTGCGGAGCGAGCGGAGCCGGGCCCGGATGTAGCTGGAACATGGCGCTGGGGGCGGCGTGACTGGCGGCGGCCGAGGTAAGCAGGCAGGCAGGCGGGGAGAGAGGGCGGCGGGGCCGGGGCGCGGGGGCTGCCCGGGGCGCGGGGGCTGCCCCTGCCCGGGGGCCGCGGGAGCCGGGGGCCGCCCGGAGCCCGGGGCCGCCCGGAGCCCGGCGCTGTGCGCTCCTGGCAGCGCCGCTGCCCGCAGACAAAGGCACGGCCCGGGCATCCCGGCCGCACCTGTGCGGAGCGGCACGGCCGCGGGCGTGCCAGGGCACCCCGGCTCCTCTCTGCGGATCGCCGTAGCTGCTGTTGCTTTTGATAACTCGCCGGGGTTTCCTACAACAATGGCTTTTCTCTTCTTTTTTCTTTTTAAGCCATTTTGCTTTTTGCCATTTTCCCTCCCAGAAGTTGCTCCCAACTTTCCGCGAATATGATGTGCGTTTGGGTTTCCCCCAGGGAGCAGGTGCCCAGAGAGCCGTACGGCCGCTCCTGGAGATGCTCCTACATGCGCCCCTATACCTCTACTCCCTCTTTTTTCTTTTTTTTTTCTTTCATGTAAAGAGTTAGAAATGCCTGCAGTCGACTCCGCTCTTCTTTCAGTGTTCATGAGCCTCGGATCATCGCAGCTGAAGAAAATGAGCTGCATAGTGACTGCCGTGCTCGAATAACAATCCAGCCTCGGGCCAGGAGAGGTGGTTTTTTCATGGTATCGATCAGACCTTGAGAATTTTTTACCAACCCGCCAGCAGCACTCAGGCTGCCTTTCTTCCTCTTTGTTACATACCAGCCCTCTACTAACAGAAAGAAACAATGGGATTTTTCCCCCCCCAATTTATTCAGTGTTATATCTAATGGGCTGTCATTGCCAGTAAGGATACAATTCCCAAGAACTTGAGAGGGGCCAGCAGTGACACTCCTCTGCTAGTAGCCTTTCCCGTTCATTTTAGAATTTTTTATGTGCTTTAGCATTTGTGAAATGAAGGAAATGAGTTGGTATCTGTGTTGAGCACGATCTCGGTGGTCCCTGCTGCCCAGACAGCACCAAAGGAATCCTTGCTCCGAGTGTGTTGCCTTTATTGTGCGGTGAAACTTGCGCTGCGCTGCTGGGGGTGCAGCAGGGAGCAGCCGTGCTGCCCTGCCCTGCCCGCTGCCACAGCCGGCACTGGGGCTGCCAGCACGGAGCATCACTGCTGGTGCAGCTGCTGGGGAAGGAGCTCTTGGCACGCCGGGTGTCAGGGTGGCTCTGGCTGTGCCTGAGCAGGGTGCTGCGGAGGTGCCAGTGGGTGTAGTGCCGCTCCTGGGGCTCCCTGGCCCTCTGCCCCGCAGGAGCTGCGAGGGAAGCTGGAGAAGCTCCTCTCGTTCACGTTGAGCTTCACAAAATGGCCCTTTGCCTTGCTCTTTTTTCCTGCCCGTGCGTTGCTGTTTCTGCTGTGTGTGGATGCCCGTGGTGAGCAGCTGCTCTGCTGGGTTTCAGGTGGCAGTGAGGGACCTGGCTGCGTGGGGCAGGGCACTGGTTTCAGAGCTGGCTGTGCCAGCTAAAGCTTTGGGAGTTAGTCCTTGTGGTTCGCCTTACTGCCTATTGCTATGGCTTAGTCACTTTTCTTTGGCTGTAGGTCATTTTAGATTGATGAAAGGTCTTTGCTCACTGTGGAATTGTGTATTTATGCTATCAAATATATTAATTGGATATAAATTGAGTAAAAGCATTGTTTTAATCAAGGGAAAGACTTTCATGTCTCATGTTGAGAGTGCTGAAGTTAAACTTTTTCCTTTCTCCTGCTTCAGACATGGTTTGTATCCCAGTGCGACCATGATGTCTAGCTGAGATGAGTTTGCACAGATGATCTGAGTCCAGCCTGCCGTAGTCCCACATCCCTGTTGAGCAGAAGCTCGGGGTGCTGTTGCTCACCGCTGTTTCACCCTCACTCTGAGGAAGTGAGAGCTCACTGGTCACAGCAGTGTGTGTGTCCTCAGCTGGAGGGACTGCTGGACCAGGCTCCACTGGGCAGCCCAGGAGCCATTCCACACTGGGGAGCAGTGCCACAGAGAAACCCTGGCAGGCCTGTTGTGGAGAGCCCTGGTAGGAGTCATCAGCAAATCCCCTTGGCAGCCCCTGTGGAGCCAGACCTAGTCAATGCCATTGCTCCTTTGATTCCCTGATTTCTTTGGCACCTCTCTTTGCCTCCCAGTGGCTTTTCTGTTTGTTTGGGTTTTTTTCCTGGACATCTTCATCCATCGTGAATAGTCACAGTATGTCAGTGTTTGATTTTCAGTGAGTTCTCAGTATCCCAATGGCTGATTCTAAAATGGAAGCATGTAACAAGCCAAGTTCCTGCAAAACATTTTACTTCCCCAGTATTATTTGCCAGTGTAACAGATTTTGGCAACTCTTACTCTGGAAACTAATATTTGGGAAGTACAATGCAGTGTAAGAGATTTGCTCCCCAGTGTCAGCTCCTGCTGTCAGTCAGCTGAGAACAAACATCTCGTGGTAGTTAATCACAACTCTTAGTTTGGCTTTACCTTGTCAGTGTCACTTCTGACCCCAGATTTGCTACTGACATAGGGGAGACAAACTGTTCTCCTTGACGTGAGCTGGGGCATGCAGCTGGGGTTTAAAGCTGAGTTCTAGGGGAGCTCCAACTCGTGCAGCGGGACCCAAGAGGTGATGCTGGCACAGATCTGTCAGGGGCACAGGTGGCAGCTGCTTCAGGGATGGATGGAAAAAAGAGCTGCAAAGACAGAGCAGAAGAGCACCTGCATCTCTGCTTCTCCTCTCTGATCACCCTCATGTCTGACACCTAAATCCTCTTCCTGCTTTGAAGCTGCTCCAGTTAGGAATCTGAAGTGTTTGGCATCTACTTGTTCAAAAACATAAACTGGCTCTGGTTTTACCGGTTTACTCTGCAAAAGCTCCAAACACGAATGTGGCATGTGCCGAAACTGCCAGCAGTTGTGTGTGGGAACAACAGCTGAGGAGGTTCAGAGCCATAAATCCCAAACAAAACCTCTCTTTTAAATAGCTCCTTGGGATATCCTGCTCCTGGCATTAGCATTGCTGACTCATGGTGCTGTTTGACTGTCCTGGAGGCGTTTTTGGGACTCTCTCTGCTTTGCTCCATGCAGAAGTCAGAGCAGTTTGTTTGCTGCATCTGCTGCAGGGTTTGGCCAGGTTTCCCCAGGTTTGGTGAAAGCTGAGCAAAACCTCTGTTGTCAGGATGGAATGGTGTGTGATTGCAGCCAGGTGAAACCAGACAAGTGATGGTGGAGATTTCAGGTGGTTGACAGCCTCACACCTGTAGGGCCTACACTTTCTACCATCCTTCAGTTATACTCTTTATTTTTACCATTTATTCTAGTCTCTTGAACATACTTGTCTTGCTAATCTAAGTAGCAATTTGAAGCCAGAAATGTGTTTTAAACAACTGTTGGCTTAAAAAATGGATGGCATGACCAACAGAGCCTTGGTTTTGATGGCACCTTCCCTTATAGCTTATGCAGTGTCTGATACAGGTTTATGTGTTGCTCAGTAGGAGCTTCATAGTGTACCTTCCTTATTTCTAGATACAAAGCTTGATAGATTTATGACAATTTGCCCCAGTTGCATTCAGCTGTGATGGGTGGTGAGGTGTGCCAGAGCACTCCCTGATGCACAGCTGCATTCACTTTATTATCAGGGAACAAGCTGAAAGGGGGAATGATCCAAAACCATTAACAGCTGTGAACAAAACCCCAGTTAGTTCTGCCCGTTCAAAAGGCAGCTCCCCCCAGCTCCCTTCAGAGCAAATTTCAGAGCACTTTAGTGGTGTTTAATGTTCAGGTAACTCTAATTAAGCCTTTAATCCATTAGGCCACAGAGATTCACTGGGGACTTGGCTGTTAGTGCGGGTGCTTCAGCCTGCATGTCACCGAGCCCAGGAGGACTCAATGTTGCATTTGGGGGTCTGTCCCTGTGACAAAGAAAACAAAATATTTCCTCTGCAATTACATGTTAAATTTTGCTTGTTTTGGTTTTTTTCCTGGAGAGAAAACAACTCGGGTCAGGACTGCGGCCAAGGCTTCTGGTCTAAGACCAGCCACAGTATTTGGTTCTCTCGTGTTTCAGCTGTGCCTGTTGAAAGCCCTGGCATGAAATTCCAGCTTTAAACCAAGTTTTGTGCCTTGGAGGGTTCAAAGATATCCCTTTTTGAGCGCTGCCTGTGAGTGCAGCGATGTGAGAAGTGTGTGCTCCCATTGCGTCACGCAGAGCCAGCCACAACGCACCAAGTCAGCTAGTTTGCATCTTTTCCAACTTTTTCTTTTCTGTGCCGTGTGAGAATGCTGCCACTTTTGGAAGGTGCATCTGGTGGAAGTGCAAAGCTAATAACTGTTTCAGATACAGAGCTTGAATATCTTTTGAAATCAAACCAGCAAAGCAGAAATACATGAATCAAGTTTAGCTCCTCAGGGCTGCCGTTTGCCATTTGCAACCTTCCTTATCTCCTGAGCAAGGCTTTTATTTAAACATGAGCTGTAGATGCCGGTTAATATTTACACGTCATGAGCCACCAAAGCTGGCTCCTGGAAGGGCTGTGAGGGCTGGGGGCAGCCCTGCTGTCCCCTGTGAGCTCAGGGCACGGGTGCACCCACCCTGTGTGTGCATATGGCGCGAGCACGGCCAGGCAGGGCGGCGTGGCTCGCTCCGAGGCACACAGTGATGCAGAGTGGAAGTGAAGCCCTGTCTCCCATCATTTTCCTTCTGGGCTCTCCTGGCTTTGCTCTGCTGCTGGAGGCTGCTGCCGGCAAAGGGCTCTGCCTGCAGCGGGGCACGCTGCCCCGCTGTCACAGGGCCGGGGCTCTGATTCTGCTGAACAAAGATGCTCTGCCAAAAATAGGTTAAGCCAAAGAACTTAGATGCCAAAAATAGCACGAAATATTTTTTCTATTTTCTGACTGTCCTTTTTTTGACTGTGTTTTAGATTTATTGTTCCCTGCTGGAGGCAGCTAAAGAAATAAAAGAGGTACTGCAGCTGTAGGCGAGGGAATAGTGGAAATAGACATACACGGTCACCTCTGATGGGGGAAAACTACATGTGTCAGCTATCCCTGTAGAAATGCACAAAACTGACAATGTAAACAAACATGTGCCGTGTCACTAAACCGCTCTCTTAGCAGAAATGGTTTTTTTAGAGGTTAAGGTACCCCACAAAGGGAAGGGTGGAGAGAATCCTGGTGACAAAGGGGAGGACAAAAGAAATGCCAGCAAACAGAAACTGGAATGAATAAATGCCACAGGAATGATCCTGGTGATAGCCCTATAAACCTTTTATTCCAACGCGCTCTGTTGCGTGTGAATAATTCACTCGTCCCAAACTGGTGGCAGTAAAATCCACCCAGCAATTTTCATAGAGGCTGGGCAGGTTAGAGCTGTTAAAATGTAAGGCTTCTTTCTGGGGATTGTCCATAGGAGGTTTTGTGTGATGAAGTTAAACTCCAGCTGCCTCGCTCCCCAGGCTGGAGGCATGCTCAGAGGCTGAGCTGAAGGCTTGCACTGCAGCTATTTAAGGGGCTGAGCCTGGAGCTGGGAGTCAGGAGGCACCGTGGCTCTAATCCTGCCTCTGCTGCTCACTGAGCCACCTCCAAGAAGTTATTTAACCTCTGCGTGCCTCTGCTTCCCTCGGGGTAACAGCAGGGATTATGATAATTGCTTCTGAAAAGCACCTTGGGTGTTTAGTTTTATTTTTTTTCCAAAGGTGCAGAACTCTCCAGTTCTGAGCTGGAGAAGCTTGATCCATCCCAGGAGGCTTTTCACAGGATTGTGAAAACAATTCTTAATGCCATATTGTTTGTTTGGGCCATGTAAATAAAGAAACTTAATAGATTTTTGATGCATTTTTTGCGCACCACCCACAGAAGGGCTCTTAAGATACAACCAAAGGACATAGAAATGAGGTATAGTTCAAAAGGATTGTTACAGGACACTTTGTGAAATGCAGGTAAACTGGCAGAATGTTTAAATTGTTTCCTTTTTCAACCTAACCCTGCCAAGGCCGTAGAAAGCTGAGTTTGCATGTATTAAACTTCTCTCACTTGGGTGTAAAGAGCCCAAAGGCAACAGATTTGTATCATTGCTCACTTGGATTTGGAGGGTATTTGGTTTTGTGTTTTACAGCAAAGGGTGATTTTCTAGGCTGAACAAGTAGGAAGGTTTCCCTGAGAGTGAGATGAGAACAAAGTAAATGTGCCCTGAGCTGTGCCTCTATCCCAGATTTTGAAGCATGCTGGAAAGAATAATGGTACATGAATTTGTCTCTGTTGCACGCACTGAACTCCTCCTTCCCAAAGAGCAGAACTTGTTCCTATTGAAGCCGTGTGTCACAGGGAAATGCTAATCAAAGGGCAGAGAATTGCATGGCTGAGCTGCAGCTGAGAGCAGCGTGCTGCAGAAGCAGTGTGAGCATGGGGCTGTTAGTGGGGTGCCTGCCTGGGAGGCACTGTCCCTGTCACGGGTGTGCACAGGGCTTGGGCAGCTGCATTGCCAGCGTTTATGGTGCTGTGTTATCCAAGTGCTCCCGTGCCCAGGCAGGGGCTGTAATCAAAGCCACTGGCTGCTGAGGAGCCCAGGAGATAAAAAGGTGCTCCTGTCTTTGTGCAGGAGATTGAAATGAAACAGCCCAAAGCGGGGGCTGTGCTGCATCTTCCCAGCACCAGGGATGTGGGCCCTGTCAGTGTGTTTGGGGAAAGGCCTGACTGCCAGAATAGCTCAGTGCTGCTCCAGAAGTTGCAGGTGGTGATTGCCTTTTAAATTCTGCTCTCTGCTGTGATGTTTTTAGGGCAGTTGATGAAGGATGGGAAGTAGAAACACAAACAAATGAGAACAATGCAGTGTGGGGATGTCTGCTCTTATCGTGTGGCTGGATGGAGATGGGGCTGTCCTGCCAGAGTCAGGGAGGGCTGGCAGCGAAGGAGAGGGGTTATTGCCAGTAGGTGCCCTGCCAAAACCAACTATTGATGACAGGGCTCAGTGTAAAGCAGATGGTGTAATCCATACCCTAAAGACTGCCTGGGGAAACACGTGCAAAACCATGTGCCTGAGTGCCACGGAGGATTTACTCCGAGGGGTGAGGCAGGAGGAGCCTTCCCTTGGATGGAGATGGGAGCTGAGGCGTGGGTCTGGGGAGCAGGGAAAGTGCTTTACTGAGGCAGGGCTTTTATGAGGGACTCAGGCATGTCTCTCATTTTCTGGTATCAGAGATGCAGCACAGAAACTACTGAAATGCAGCATCCATCCCACATCAGTGCTTTCTGTACCCAGTCTCTTTGAGGACCAACTCTTGGCACTGTCACATTCACAGGGAGACCATGGAGGGCTTTTTCGAGTACTTAAGAAGTACAAGGCATGAGGTAAATAATTTAAACACTGGTTCAGAGCATTGCTAGCTGAAAAGTGACTTACAGTCTCTTCACAGGCTAACAATAAATGGATGGTTTTTCTTCTGTTTGGGGACAGGAGTATGGAATGTGTTGCCCATCAGCGGGGCTGCTTCCTTCCAAGAGAAATGTTTGCTGTAATGAATCATGGAATGACCTGGATTGGAAAGGACTTTAAAGATCATCTTGTTCCAGCTCCCCTGCTGTGGGCAGGAGCACCTTCCACTGTCCCAGCTTGCTCAGAGCCCTATCCAGCCTGGCCTTGAACACCTCCAGGGATGGGGCATCCATAACTTCTCCCCAACAGCCTCACAGGGAAGGATTTCTTCCTAAGCAGTTAATATAGACCTACTCAGTTTGAAGCCATTCCCCTTGTCCTCTCACTCCATGCCCTTGTAAACAGTCTCTTTTCATCTTTTTATCGGCCCCCATCAGGAACTGGAAGGTCCAGTTAGGTCACCCTGCCGCCTTCTCTTCTCATGAACTCAAGGCCAGGGCTTTTTTCCTCCCAGGAATCCAGTCTGAATTTGGACCTCATCAGTGCAATGGATCCCTGGCATTGTGTGTGTAATGGGAAAAACCTGATACCTCTGTGGCTCACATTTATTATAAACTTCTGTTTGTAGAAGCATTTTGACTTTTTCCTCAGCATCTGGTAGGACTTGGTCTACAGTATGTTGTTGCTGCATTTAATTTTTACACAACAGCCTGATGCTGCTTCTGAAGAGAGATCTTCAGCTGAGGATTGAAGGGGTTTTGTGTGGTTTTGTTCCATAGCTTTTGTCATTTTTGTTCCTCTCCTGTTTACTTTGCTCTTGTATTGATCTGAGAGCATCTTGCTATTTTCCTGCAATTTCCAATTCCGTGTGAGGAAGAAGAATAGTCAACTGTCCTGATTTTAGCTAGAAATTAAACTGCAACTATTTTTCCATGGAAAATTTCCTTAATAGGAAAATTGGTGATAATTGCTAACTAATGCTTTTTAAAGACTTTTTTTTAATGGCTGAAAGACTGTCAGGCTGTCAATCAAGACAGCTGTTGGATAATACTCCATTTTCCTGACAAGTTCCCTTTATTATATGAGGCATGTGTTTCGCTCTGTAAATTTGAGCTGCTCAGAATTTGCCCTTTAGTATTTACTTTTCCTGTCCTTTCTCAGTATTACTCAAGTAGTCCTCGGGTACCTGTACAGCATGGTCAAATGGATGTAATAATCTTTGAGGAAAGTAACTTGGAGGTGTGATTAGCTTTGTAGTATCATGGTATTCCTGAACCTTTTAACAGTCTCACCCTGTCTTTCCATGAGGCACCCGCCTGTCCTTGCTGAAAGCAGCTCCAAAAGGCAGTGCCTGCCTGTGTGATGAGACACTAAAGCCAGGCAAGTGTGAAACTCTGAGTTGCATGAACATTTGTGGTCCTTATAGCCATTGCTCAAGACTTTTGCCTATAACACAGAGCATTTAATTTTCTCCTTATTTCTTTTAAAGTAGATTTGGAGAGAAAATTGGATGTTTTCTTGTATCTCTCAGGTTCCAAAGGCCTGGGGTTTTCAGAGAAACTGTTAAAACAGGAGAGTTATAATCAATGCAGATACTTGACCTGCTGAGAGTAGCATCTCTCCAAAGTATTGGCTGCTCTTTCATGGTTCTGGATTTAAAGCACTATGAAGCAAAATTTATCTCAACTCCAGTCACCACTGGCATTGCATGTAAAGCACCTCAAATGTACAAAACTGGTTCAAAGCAGAGCAGTCAGCATTCCCAGACCATTGCCCCACCTCCAGCAGTATTTGCATGTTGGATACCATTGCCTTTCATGCACCAGGAGGTTCTGGAGTTAGCATCTGTAGCAGGCTTTGCTGCTCGGGCTGGGCAGGGCTTGGCAAACTGCTCCAGCAGTGTTCCCGTGCTGCTGAGGGGAAATACAAGTGAAAGGACCAAGTACAGTATTGATTCTGGCGTAGATAACAGTAAAAATGGCCATGATGTCAGAGCAAAGCATTGCAGTCATTAGGGGAAATAATGGGAAAAATAAAATTATAGAAATAACCATCTCCCTTGGCCTGCAGATAAATCAAAGCTTAGCCCTTGATCTCTCATCGCTCACTAGCCCGGAACATAAATCCAAGGGTTTATCATTAAGCCTAATGGGTTGTAAAATCTGGGCTATTTTGGAGGTAGTTGCAGAGATTTGCAGCCCAGGCAGAGAGCGGGCTCTAAGCCACTGGGCCTTGTGTAACTGGGTAAATAGCAAGCTTCAAGTAATGCTATAAAGCTATCAAATGTAATAACTAATGCAGCAGGGCAGCGTGGGGAGGGGAGCCTCACTGGGGACAGGATGGCCATCCTGACAGAACAGCCCTGGGGCAGGAACAGCTTTAGTAACCAGCTGAGGTCCTGTTGCTGTACTGGACACCAGGTCCGTGCATCTGCTTTGGTTCACATGCAGCACTTTTGTTTTCTGCTCGTAGTTCTGCCCTCACCGTGGGCCCAGGGGAGCCAGCAGCACGAACCAGAGACACAGGAGGCACCAACACCTCTCTTACTTTGTCATCACCAGTTAAATATTTATGACAGCGCTTCACAGCGTGCTGGTAAATGCATGCTAGCATATTATGTAAGAGCAATAACATTCTGGAAGGAGGAGACTTCACTAGTGTCCTTTGCTAGTAAATCTGTGCTGCCAGCTCACTGTGGTGAGGCCATGTAAAGGCCATGCCTTTTTCCCGTTATTTTAAGTGAAATGTGTGTTCTACTGCCTGTGTGGAAATGGGCATTCAGCTTTTTCTGGCATTTGTAATCACATATGTTTTAAAATTGCTCTACATCTCTTATTCAGGGGAGACTTTGGATCAGGTCAGGCTCCTGTAGAAGTTGATAGCTCTGAATGTACAAGTGAGCAGCAGGTTTTGGTGTGTGATGGGGAGCACATCCCTCGGTGAGGGAGCTGGGGAGGGGGGATCTGGGCTGGGAGTCTTTCAGGTTAATTAAGAGTTCCAAGCAGCTTGTACTTTTCCTGAAGGGTTGCAGAGTATTGATTCCCATCGGTGCTGTACTGCTCCAGAGAAGGGGATTCTTGGGAAATCATTTGCAAAGTCGGTTGTGCCCAGACTGACCTGAGTCAGATTGAAGTTTGGGATGGGTGGCATGGCTTCTGGGAGAATTTGCTGCAGAGTGCTGACTGTGAAAACAGAAAGCTGATGTAGATTTGACTGTGGGACAAGTGAGAGCTTAAGCCATCAAAGGAGAGCCTGTCTAGCTTAGCATAAATAGTCCAATTGATTTAAACAGAGGTGTGTACATTTGTGCCTTAATGAATGCAGGAGAGGTTCCCCCCACGCCTTTCCCTCCCAAAGGCAGCATCAGGAACCTGTGCTTAGATATGTTTCAGAACTGCAGAAAACAAACTGAGGAGTTAGAGATGATTTGTACTTGGCGTGAGTGCTGTTCTCTGTCGTGATGGCTTTCCTAGCAGCAGTGCATGTGTTTGGGAAGACATTTTGGGGATCTGTGCCAGTAAGAGCCAGCCTTGGAAGCAAACAGTGTGGGGATGGCTGAGGCAACAAGCCGCTAGCACGGAGGATGAGCCAGCATGTAGCAGCTCTGGGGAGGGTGGGCTGCAGGCACTGAGGGCCCTGCAGGCTTGGGCACATTCTCTGCACAGTCATAGAGAGATTAAATGTTCAGCAGGTACTGGATTATTTATCTGCTGCACACACGGGGGTGTTTACAAAAAACAAGTGCTCGATGATCGAGACTGTTATCTTAGCTTTCACCAAAGATGCTGAACGGATGCCAAGTGGGAAAGTGAAACCTGCCAAAATCACAAAGTAGCGCTAGAAGTTGCTGACTTTTAATTTTGAGCCTTTGCATACACAGGCAGCCCTAATTATGTGTGCTGTTTGATACACATGGTTGAGCAGCAGTTGTTTGTGCATTGATTATGTCTCAGTACCTGCTGGTGCAGACTGGGAGAGCCTCGGCTGAGCCGGGCAGGAGTCCCCAGGGCCATGGAGTGTTCTTACAGGAGGGGCTTCTCGATCTGTCAGCTCCCACTGTTAAGTCTTTGCCCAGATTTGTGTTTCTGAAAGCCCTGTTGGAAGATGTGGTGAAGTTTTAGTTCTTTTGGTGCAGTTTGAGAAGCAGAAGCTGTGATAGAGCTTGGTACTTCGCTGGGAACACCCAGTGCATTATCTTGTAATTCTGTATTGACCCCAGTTCTCCAAACACTTTTCTTGAATTTCAGACCTCAGGAGACTGCTGGATTATGCCATGGGGGCCTGAAAATTCCCTTGTACATCTGAGAAAGGTGATGCGATGGACACATCTTGGATGGTTTTGAGTTTGATCCATGGGATGGGCGTTGATTCAATGTCTGGCTGGGTATCAGTTCACTTCTGTAACGTACCTGGCGTTCCAAAATTTCCTGAATGTTGCTCTCTCCTTCTTACATTTCTCTCTTCTAATGTTTTTGAATTTTGCAGCTTTATATAGGCTCCTTTTCCTCCCCCTCTCACCACTTGCTGCTTCTTCTCCTCCGCCCCAGTTACTAAAATCTCTCCCTGGTGCCTCACCATCGTCAGCAGAGCTCTTCATCTGCAGGCTGCGAGCGGAGCAGAGCACACTGGGGGAAGGAGAAATGATCTGGACCCCCCCTTAAGTTTTGAAGTGGTTGGAAGTTGTTTGCTGATCCGAGGTGGCGCACAGGAGCCTCTTCCCTTTGCCTCCTCTATCCTTTGTGTGGCAGCTCTCTCCTGTTCTGGCTGGCAGGGCTCACCCCTCGGGCTCTGCAGGGCCCTGCTAGAGTGAGAGAGGCTCTGCATTTCCAGATAAAAGCCCTTCTGAGTAGCCTGGTGTGTAATTCCCAACTGCAGAATTCCTGCAGTCGGGGTGGTAGGTGCTTTCCAGAAGATGGGAACCCCTTTGGCAGGGAGAGTGAGGAATTTTGGAAAGAGGAGTGAAACAGAGGGAGGACAAGTGCCCGATGACAATGCTCAACTGAATCAGCTGGTGAGAAAAAGCCATTCTGGTTGCTGCAGTCATCAAACCATGACTGTGAGAGTGTTGTGAGCAGCATTTATATGGAGAGAGCTTGTGTAGGTGGGTGAGGATCAGATGTGTCCCTGCCCTTGGAGGTTTGCAGCTGGACAAAGCCCTGAGCAGCCTGCCCTGTCCTGCTGCAGCCCCTGAGCACAGAGACCCCCCAGCCACGGGGAGCCTGACCCTGCTCTGTGTTTGAGAGAGGAGCAAAACAAACAAAAATGTTTGGGTCATCGCCAAGGGGAAGTATTAGGAGTGACATGGTGAATTTGTTTTAATTTAATCTGGACTTAATCACTGGTTTAGACTGTACTGGAGGCTTTCAGCTCTGGTAAGGGGTTGGTTGGATAAATGTATTTATTATCCTGCTATTCATTTTCCAGGAATGAACATACCAGGTACTTAAAAGCATGTAGCAAGGAAGAAACAAGAAAAAGCAGACAAATTAAGTGACTCCTGCCAGATTAATTATTCTGTTACATCTCAACTCATATTTTTAAACCTACAACTTTGAAAGGGAATGTTCTAAATTATCTTTGCAATGACCATCTTTCCATCTAATTTAAAGTCATTCAGCTTTACAAGAAGTAATTATGCTCCACACTAACAAATGAAAAGACATGGCAACATCAGAAAAACTGATTATTCAAGCGGTCTTTCTTACATAAAATAGCCAGCTAATCTCCCAGCTTCAGTCCTTGAGTGCTATTGCAAATTCCCTCCTGAAAGAGAGCCTCATTCTTGGCACATTGGCAGTCTGCCTCTGTCCCTGATGGCTCCCTGTGTAGTCAGTCATGGTTTGGGGGTTAGGAAATCCTTCTCTTTTATTTCTCTATCTCTTCTTGCACCCTGTGCAATTTTTTTCCTTGTGACCAGTGAAAGCGAAGCTCAGGGAATGAAGTTTGTGTCCTGCTTAGAAAAACAAGGAAATCTCCAGACTTGCTGCTCTTCTGCTGCTCTGGCCATCACCCTTGAGAACTTCTGAGGCTGTGGAGGAATGTAAATGTTTTGCAAGTCATTAACTAGTGCACTTGAGGTGGTTGTTATTAGCCTAACTCTACTTCTTATAGAAAAATAGAAGGAAAAGAAAAAGCCCTGCTTGCAGAAGAACTCCTAATAATAAGTTGCTGTTAAACACCTCAAGTCCTGATAGCTATGCCTTTCTCTTCTCAGAGTTCTCAGTCCACCTCACTGTCCACTCAAAGCCCTCTTTAGCCTTACTGACCTTTCTAGAAATTCAAAAATGCCTCTTCTGCAAGAAAGCATTTCTAATTCCTGATTGCTCTTAATGTTAAAAACATCTACAGAAAAAAAGTGACTCATCAGTGTCCTGTGCTGCTGCCTTCAGGAGGAGCATGATGCTGATGGGTGGCTTTTATTTTTTCTGCTGGTAGAAGCAGGAGGTGGAGGTTGGTTGTTTCTTCCATTCTGCTCCAGGATCCACTTGGGATAATAAATCTATTTATGCTTTCCAGCGTGCTTTTAGGTATTTTTTCTTGAAGTCAGTATCTGCATATTTGCAGCTGTCTTTGCAGTAAGTGGAGTGTCTTCAATACTTGCTCCTAATTCTGTTGGCCCTAAACTGGTTTGGTCAATGTCTGGGCTGTTGGTGAGATACTTTTGGGGGTGTGCAGGACCATCCTGTGCCCCTGTGCTGTATTCCCACACCTGCACCCCTGTGTGCCATCTGTGCCCTGCTGGGGAGCGCCCTGCTCCGTCATGCTGCCCGATGGTGCTGGGATCATCCATGCTTCATTCTCCTGGGAGCACCTGCCTGCTGTTACTGTCTGTGCAAGCATTACAGCCATGTACAGGGATCAGCCCCCTGGTCAATAGAGAAATTGCTGCTACAGCTAAACAAGCTGCAGCAAAGCCCCAGGGAGCCACAGCTGGAGCCTGGCCCTCGGCAGAGCTTCAGTGCATCTGAATCATGGGATTGTTTGCTGGTTTTGTTCCTTTCTATCTCATAACATTCCTTAATTTTATACTTTCATCTCAATTATTGCAGAACATAAGGTTGATGTTGACAGAGGATGATTCATGAGGCTTTCAAGACTTTTTTCCTGATCCCAAGTTGCTCGAAGGATTGTTGTGTTTGCAAAGCCAACGCTGCTGTCCCTGCCCTGGGAGAGGCTTTGTGTTTCCCAGCACTGAATTTGCATGGACATTTTAAAGGCAGTTTTGTGTGAGCAGAGTCACTTGCAGTGCCATCAGGATGAGTGCCCAGTGGCTGGGAGTGGCTGGGTTTGTGTCCCCTCTGCCTGTGCAGGGATCACAGCTGAGCTGGCCCTGGCACGCCTGCCCTGCTGCCTGCAATCGGGGATGACACTGCAGCTCACTGGGGCCATGCTGCTGCCATGAGCTCATTTACCTCTCCAGCTCTCTCGTCTTTGGCAGCCAGCTCTGTCCTGCCCCCTGTTCTTGATGATCAAGGGTTGTTAATCCTTTCCCTAAAAAGTTGTGTGCTAACTCTTCATCTGTAGCCTGTTATAGCAACAAGCTGCTTTTCAACATTCCTGATCATCACTGGTGTTTTGGGTGGTCTACCATTTATCCAAAAGTATGTATCTGTTCAACCTTTGTCTGCTTTGCTATTTTCATATAAATGAAATATTTATAAATAATAATAAATAACATTTCTTTATTAAACACATTTTCCTGTGCTCTTCAGTGGAATTTGCCAAGGACTGTCTCTTTTTATAAATCTTGCTAAATTCTTGTCTTTGAAATTGCAGAATTTTGCAGCTTCCACCCCCAGAAGTAACACTGCCCTGAGATCTGCTATCTGATTTTCCTTCTTCCCTGTATTAATTTGCATTTTCCAAGACAGACGCTTGGCCCCGGTTTCCTTAGGGAATGCTGCCCTTCCTTGGCAAGGCTTGATCTGCTCCAGGAGGCTGCTTCAGTCCCTTTTGCTGTGAGTCCCTTTTCCCTTCACTTGTCTGTGTTTGAGCATTTCAGAGGATGTTACTGTGGTGGAGGAGTAAGGAACAGAGAGAACAGCCCAAATCTCACATCAGCCCTAAATTGTGTCTGCAGGCTCCTCTCCCTCCTTACTCTGCTGCTGCCTGGGTGGACTGCAGCTACCCAGTCCCTCCGTGGCATTTCCCAAATATGACGGATCCCCAGGGATGCACGAGGCTGTCCCACATTAACATTGTGGTTTTCTGAGGCTCATCTATTCAAATATGTTTAAGCAAATGGAGTATTCATGATTCTAGATAAAATTAAGAGGGATGAGGGAGTGGTTTCGCATTTTGAAAGCAAACATTTAAAACAGATGCAGCCTGCTGGGAAGGATCACATTGAATTGCATGACTTTTTGAAAGAAAAGAACATCCATTTGACTCAAGTCCTCAGTATGAAAGATTAGGAGTTAAGAGACATTTTTCGCCCACTTTGAAAGTAAATGTATTTTAAATTTAATTCTTTGGCGCAGCTGCTGCTTTCTCTCTCTGGAAAGTCTTCCTTTTGCTTTGAGCAATGTAAAGATGTGGGCTGGGTGCTAATCCAGTTTAAGATTCCAAACTTCCTTTCCACTCTTTGGAGATTTTCCCATCACCACCTTCTAGATAAATGTAGAACTGTCTTTTATTTTAACACGGGACTGGTTTAGGGAGATTTGTTGGAGATTCATCAACTCAGCGCAAGGACAAGTATGAGTGTGAAGGTTTCATGTTGTCTTGGAATAGATAAATCAATGTAAGACGGTATGAAATCAGCTGGTTTCTCTTTTCCCTCCAGTATAAATATGTAGTGCTGCCCACATTTAAGACAATGACCCAGAACAAGCCAGGAGCTGTGAGAGGGTGCTGTTGGGGCAGGCAGGAGCTGAGGCAGGACGATGCTCCTGGTACTGCTCATGACTGCTGGCTGTGGTTGGGGCTCCTGCTGCAGTCCCCACTCACCTGGGGCTGCAGCACCGCCTGCACAGTGAATGCCTCGGTCTGAAGGGGCTGGGCAGTCAGGGGTGCCAGAGCTCTGGGCAGTCTGGTGTTTCCTGAGCTCTCTCACCCCCCATGGACTGCAGGAGGAGTTGCTGAGGGCACACACCACACCAAGTGCCAGCTCTGGGAGCCCTGGGCTGAAGCAGCAGCAGGATTTTGCTGTCTCACTGCCCTTGTCCTGATCCAGCCTGCCCCAGGGACTTCCCTCTGCTGTCTCCAGGGAGAGCCTCTTCCTTTCCTGTTCCTCTTCTCCTGAGGAAAGGGAGTGTATTTTGTGGATTGAGCGTGCTGATCTAGAGCTCATTAATGCTGTTGTATTAATGAATGTATTCTGAATACATCAGCTGTGCCCATAATACTCAGTCTGAAGCATTATTCTCTAGAAGTGATCTTCCTCTCTTCCTTTATTATTGTTAATATTATTATTAATTTTATACAGGCAGCACTGAGCACTTTTCCAATAGTAACTTGTATTTAGTGACTTATTAAGGTTTATCCAAGTTACAGATTCCCAGCGGATGTTCTGAGCTTGTTTCTTATTTAAAAACATCATCTAAATTCAAATCAGGAATTAACACAGTTCTGCAAATGACATTCACCCCTCTGCAGAAGGGCCAGCATTAATCCTGTGTGCTGCAGCAATGGTATTTCAAGCCTTGTTTGAGGGCTTTAGTGGCTTAAATCAGCCTTAGGCAAAGCACAGGCGTCTGCAATAGTTAGACAGGACTAACTTAGGGCAGCCAGTTCAAATGTGTCAGAGGGGCTGGATCAGGACATGGGTTCCCTTCATGGCCAGGGAGGAGACACAGTGCTCCACAAAACCTTCCTGCATCACTTGGTGCTGGAGTTAGTGCCTGCAGACACAATCTTCACTCAGCCCTGTTCCCAAAGCATTTGTCCTGCTGCTGGAATCCTGGTCTTTGCTGGGACAGGGGCAAGGTCCCTGTTACAGGGCTCCAAGGGAACCAGTGGGGTGCTGGCAGAACCAGCAGGAGCCTTCTTTAGGGGCACTTGCAGCTTCTGCTGAAATTCAGGTCAGGTTGGTCTGGTTCCTGTAGGGCTCTCTGGAAATCCCCACTGCAATATATGAATGTATTTGCCTCCTCACTGTTGTCATCAGCAGTCCATGCTGTTTGAGTTCCCACCAAACCCGTTGTGCTGGGCCCGTGGGTGGGTTGGAGAGCTTCCATCCATCCCTCCCGTGCCTCTGTAGGGTACAGTCTGCCCTGGGCATGGGAATTGTGAAGTGGGGCTCTGAGTGCAGGAGGAATGTGATACGCTCACTTCTCCAATGTCCTGCTGCTCAGAACAGCAGAAAACCGAAGCAGATGTGTCATTAAATCATTTTGAATCATTGCAAACAGTGCAGGAGCTCAGTACAAGCATCCATAGCTTTAAGCCACCTCCGCAGAGCTTTGCATCCCTCATGAAATTTGGATGAACTACACTGGGTAAACTGTTCTGCTGTTACCTGATAGCCACCTACCTTCTAGAGCTGAGGCTGGCTGGGGGAAGATGGAAATAGATTTCAGTGCATGGTGAGAACTCAGAGTGACTGATGGGATTTCTTGGTCCCATAAAGCTGCTGCCAATGTAGGAGAACAGCTCCCTTTAATTCAGAGACCAGGCAAAGGAGGCTGTCTTGGGCCTGAGATGGAAGTATATGATTATTTAATCACTGGTTAGTTGGCAGTAATGAGCAAGTGTTTTGAAAAATGAGCTCTTAAAGGGAGTCTCTGAACACAGGTGCTGGGGCTGAGCACAAAGTGTGGCCCTGCTGTTCCCAGGAAGGGCTCACTGGATCCCTGTTCCTTCACAGGCAGGCGTTGGGGCAACCCTGCTGCCCACATTACCAAGCAAAAGCTGTGCCAAGGCCGGGGAGGACAGAGCTCCGAGGGTTTCCTAACTCAAAACTGTCATTCCTGGTGCTCCACTGAGCCTCTCCAGCAAGGATACGTTCCCCTTTAATTGCTGGACTTGTGACAACAGCTTGACAGAAGAGCAGCCAAGCAATCTTGTTTTCCTTTGTTAGCTATTTTTATTTTACCTGGATCATTACTTATCAAAGAGCGCCGCTATCACTTGAAATAAACATGTTTAAACATTAATAAGTAGCTTAAGAGATGCTCTTTTTGATGCTGTCTGGGAAAACATCATCTGATTTCTGGAGGAGAAAAAATTCAGCGCAAATGTTTTTTCCCTCATGTGTTTTAATGTCCCTCAGCAATTACTTTGCAAGTGGGAAAGCAAAGAAGGGAAATTGCTGCCATCAACTTGCTGCCCTTAACCCTGCCTTGGCAAAAGCCTGACTGGGCCAACAGTGAGAGTGAGGAGAGGTTTGTGAGGGCACCTGGGTCTGCACACTCTTCTTTATTATCTCTCATAACTTCAGCTGCACTGAAAGCCTCGTGTGAAATCACAACATCATGGTGGCACCCATTTCTCCAAATGGCTTGGAAAACTGGCTTTCAAAGGCAAGAATTCCTCCATTTCCTTGTGGCTGAGCAAGTGGCAGTACGTGGGTGCTGCTCCATGTCCACATGAGCTGCTGGGTTGGTGGCTCCACAGCCAGCCAGGCCAGAAGGGACTGTGGAGTCCTGCTGGTGCTACCCTGGTGTTCCTGAGCTGCTCCAGCACAGGGCACCCTGCCCTGCTGCTCCTCACCCTGGTGTTCCTGGGCTGCTCCAGCACAGGGCACCCTGCCCTGCTGCTCCTCACCCTGGTGTCCATGGCTGCTCCCAGCACAGGGCACCCTGCCCTGCTGCTCCTCACCCTGGTGTTCCTGGGCTGCTCCAGCACAGGGCACCCTGTCCTGCTGCTCCTCACCCTGGTGTTCCTGGGCTGCTCCAGCACAGGGCACCCTGTCCTGCTGCTCCTCACCCTGGTGTCCATGGCTGCTCCAGCACAGGTCAGGCTGTCTGACTGCCCTTCCCTCTGCAGGAGGAGACCCAGCTTTCTTCCCATGGCATGTCCCAGAATTCAGGCATTTTCTGCTCTATTTCAGAGTTTTTTGGAGAGTTTAATGATTCATGCTGTAAAAATACTTTCCTTGTTGGCTTTTCCCTGTCTTCAGCTTCCAGCCAGTGATTTCTTTTCTTTGTTACTGCAGAGATAACAAAGCTTTTTTCTGGCGCTGTGTTTTCCTTTGTGGAGGGTTTTACGCTATAATCAAGTTACCTCTCAGACAAGCAGAACAGATTGAGCTCCACATTTCTCATTAAAGGACATTTTTCTGCCATCAGTAATTTTTACTACATCCTATTCAGTTTTTAACATTGTTATGCCAAGGCTGACCCCAAGGCTGTTCCAGTGATGCCTTGAGAGGCTGGCCTGGAGCAGAGCAGACAGAGCCAAGAGAATGAAGTAGGTATGTATTAAATGCCTTGAAGGATGCACCCTGGGCAGCAGCAGGCATCAGCAGGATCCATTCCATCAGCTCTGATGCGTGGGGGTGAGGTGTCCTCCTGGCCTGCACGTGTTGCATTCCCAGTTTACATGGACATGGCCCAGTGGAATATCCCCTGCCTGTCACACGGTGGGTTGTGCTCTGCTCTCCTGGATAATTTTACAGAGGCATTTTGTTGCTGCCTGCCATGGTCAGTTCTGTAGGTACCTCCACAGTCCTTGTGGTGCCAAAGAGGTTTGTGTTTGCTTTGCTTTTTTTGCAATTAAAAGTGGAAAAGAGTTTGACGGTGCAGAGCTGTTCCTGGAGAAAGATGAGTTACGAACTTAATAAACACAGGTATTCCCTGGGCTTTCTTATTTGTTGGTTTTCTGGTTTGGCAGCTAAGCTAAAGTTCAATTAAGTGTCTCTAACCTTGCTGCAGGGAGAGCTGGGGAACCATTTGTTATTTTAAATCTCTTTACTTTTCAATTGTCAAATTCAATTAAGGGTGAATTTATGCTTTCATAGGAAAAGAGCAGCAGCTATAGAAAACTCAAGGACCTGGGATCTGTGGAGGGATTTCCTGCTTTCAGCAGAGCCATCTTCAGAGCTTTTGGCAGTAACTTCAGAGTTGTGGCAAATAAGTATTTGCTTATCTTGACTTTTGGGGTGTTTAATGTGCATATAATGTGCATGCTTTGCAGCCAAGCTGCAACCACAGAGGGCAGAGCTCAGCAACATTCACCCTGCACCAGTGCTCTGAGCCTTTTTGCAGAGAGCTTTGTTTGCACAGGCTGCACCTTGCCCCAAAACTGCTGAAATCAAAAGTGATTTTTCCAGGGAGCCCAGACATGTACGTAGGGGTTTTGCAGTTGGTTTTCTTTTCATTTCACTGCATCCAGAAACATCACTTCTTTCCTTCAAAGTCTCTGGGGAAGGGGGAAAGGGCTTACTGTGCATCCGGGGATGTCATATGTAAAGCCTGTGGGGTGCTTGGGTCCCGCGGGGGCTGTGGAAGTCTGAGGCTGTGCTCTCATGGGCTCTGCCAGCCAGTGGTGAAAAGCCAAGCTGCAGTTCCTCTGAAGCCACCTCCTGACCAGGGGCTGGGGCATTTGTGTTGGGCTGCTGCATGTCCAGTGCCTGCAATTAGAGCAGGAGGCTGCTGGTGTGAAATACTGGTCTCAGGCTGCAGGATATTCTGCTGGATAACCTGGTTAGCTTGCTTTGCCATAAACTTTGGGCTTTTCAGCAGTCTCAGAGCAGGTGCTCTTTCTTTTGCTGTCTTGTCCCCTCCCTCCCTCCAGTTAATGGTAAAAAATATTTTTAAGTACTGTTTCACATAAATCTTGGAGGCTGAGTGACTTAGAAGCCTGCTGGGAAGCTGAATGTGTCATCTCTGGAGTAAAACATAGATTTAGGGAGTTTTCATGGGTTTTTTTCCCAGTGTTGCCATTTCTGGTGGGCCAGCAGATGGAACTGCCCACGAGGCTGTATTTATCCCTGCAAAGCCAGCTGCTGCAAAGTGCTGGGGCGAGGGTTGCTGTGACTCCTGTGCCTTGGAGAAGCTTGTTGTTATAATGAGAATAATGTCCCTCTGTTTGGCTTAGCAGCATTCTGCAAATCAGTATTTGTTCTTGAGCTTGTGTATAAATCCCACTTAGTTAATTTAGGCCAAAGCTGCAAGTCTGTGTTTGTTCTATGAAAAACAAAAGGGGATCAGAGCAATTTGGGAGGAAAACGTGATTTGTGAGATATCTGGTAAGATATCTGGTGGCATCCTAGAGATTAGAGGGGTTTTCCCACTGGCGTGGATGTGATGCCATGCCCTGCATCCTCCATAAAAGCACCAGTGTGGTGATTACAGTGAGTGGCAGTTGGCCTTTGGGCATTTGTCACTGATCCTGAGAGGCCTTAGAAAGGCAGCAGCCAGAAACGTGGGGCAAGAGCACCACAAGCTGAGGAGCAGCCAGAACAGCGTTAAAGCTGTGTGACATTCAGGGTAAAGCAATGCAGAATAGTGGCACCGGTGGGCTGCCTGTGCAGGCAGGAGGACACTGGGCTGATAACAATCACCAGGTGTTTCTGGGGGCCCAGGAAGGCAGCAGCAGCAGCAGCAGCAGTGTTGGGTGCTGCGTGAAGGCCACGGCGCCCGTGGGAGCTGCCAGCGGCACAGCGGGCGCTGGGGGTGGCTGCTGCACAGGGACTCTGCAAATCCTGTGGAAATGAATATTTAATAGGGGAAAAAAGGGATTATGTGGATGTGTAAATGCTGGTTTTATCTCCTTGCTGCCCTGTAAATGGCTGGTAGCTATCAGCCCAGGAGGGCTGCAATAATTACGGCTTCACTGACTTGGCTGATAGAAAAATCCACTCCACTGGGATGATCCTGTGCTTTCCTTAATGGGAGGCACTGGAAGGTTAGCCCCATTTTAAGGATGCACCTGCAAGAAAAAGGGACTTGCTTGGAATCCAGCTGTCCCCAAAAATGGAAAATTCTGCAAATACTGCTTAGCTATCTGTGGTAGATAGGGACAGGCGATTAGAAGATTACGCAATGTGACAAAAAGCAGTAAGATTTTTTTTTTTAATTTCTTGAGATAAGAGATCACTTTAAAAATGTAGCTAAGAATGTAGTCCCCCTAACGATAGTAATGCTAGTAACTTTCCACTCCTTACTAACAATAGATAATGCTACAGCCCCCCTCTGACGTAGAGAAGCCCCTTAGACTATAAAACCTCATGAAATAAAACAATAAAAGCCTTTGACCCTCTACCACATTAGTACTCTTTAGCCCAAGCAACCCCAGTGAGTTTGTCGCCGACCAAGTCGCTTTGCCTTATATCAAAAAGCAACACTATCTCTTCCTTGGCAGCCTGTGGACACAGCACTCCATTGGAGCAATCACTTTTCCTGGCACCTCCCAGACTTCTTCCCAGCTGAACGTCTTTGGTTTGGTTTTGCCTTGGCTTGTTTTGGCTTTTTCCCCAGAGGAAAAGTCCAAAACAAACTTTTTGCAAAATTTGCATTGTTTCTGTCAGTATTTCATTATTTCTGTCAGTATTTCAAGAAAAAGTTCCTGTTTCCGTAGGAGTGCAAGGGAGACAGGTAGAAACCCAGGTAGAGTTGGAGTGCAACATTATTTGTGGATGTACAGATCCATCCTCAGTCTCCACTTGGAAGCTGACACTGCGGCTGGTAACATCTGAAATCTTCAGAAAATGCTTTTATGTCAACTTTCCCTGTGTTGTCTTGTTTCCTAGAGGCAATATGTAATTTGTTCACTAACAGACTCTCTTATTTAGACAAATTAGACCTTTTTAACACCATTTGTATTAACTGGTTTTGACTGCACTGTGTTAATTACAACAGGGATGGGGACATCATAATTGCAGAGAATTGTTCTCTAATTTGGGGAGAAAAGGCAATTCTCTGTCCTCAGCTTCCAATTTCTTTTCCCTGTGTTCAAATGTGGTACTCAGACCTTTAATATGATCTTGGGGTGCCTGTAATTATGTGAATAACTGGGTGGGAAGGAGTCCTAGCACAGGACAGAAATAGCACCAGGGAGTGAAAACTTGCTTCTATAAGCAAAGTAAGAGCAGAAGGAGGAGGGAGATGAGATGCCAGTGGTGCTGCATCCTGGAGCCAGTACAGCTGGGGACTGGGTAATGCCATCACATATTGCAGCTGTCCTCATCTTCCCAGTGGAAACTTGGAGTTTACTGCCTGTCCCAATTGTCCAGGGAAGCACTGAAGGCTTTGAGAAAGACCCACCCACACACCCAGATGCTTTGTGAACACTTCCACAGACTCTGCCACATCCCTGGGCAGCTTCTGCCAGTGCCTGACCACTGTTCAAGGGAAAACATTATTTTGATGTCTAATGTGAATAACCTCCCCTGGTGCACTTTAAGGCCATTTGTTCTCATCCTTTCTGTTCAGACGTGGCAGGAGAGGCTGATCCCACCTCACTGCAGCCTCTGCTCAGGTGGCTGTGGAGAGCAGTGAGTGTCCCTCAGAGCATCTTCTTCTCCAGACTTACCTGGACCCCTCCTCACAGGACACATTCTCCAGCCCCTTCTCCAGGGTTTCCTGTCTCTGCACTCACTCCAGCACCTCAGTGTCCCTTTTTGAAAGAGGGACCCAAAACTGAACATGGCACTCAAAATGTGACCTGCCAGTAGTGAGTGCAGGGGACAGTCACTCCCAGCGCTGCTGCCACGCTGTTCCTGAGGGAGGCCAGCATTGCTCTGGCTCTCCTGGCCACGAGGGCTCAC
Organism: Melospiza melodia melodia; assembly: GCF_035770615.1. NCBI lineage: Eukaryota > Metazoa > Chordata > Aves > Passeriformes > Passerellidae > Melospiza > Melospiza melodia. The sequence continues at coordinate 116,626,698 of NC_086196.1, read as the reverse complement.
ACCCAGCTGCCTGCCAGGCAGCACCCCCAGCTCCCCGTGTGCTGAGCAGCTCAAGCCATTGCTCCCCAGCCCCTGGTGCCACATGGGCTTGCTGTGACCCAGGGGGCACTGGGCCTTGTTGAACCTCACACACATGTCCTCAGCCTTTTGATCTGATTCAACCTGCTTGGTGTAGAGTTGTGGAGATGCTCCCAGCCCAGCCTGACACCTTTCCCCACATCTTCAGATGCTGTATTTGTCCTCCCCTGCAAGCTGTCTGCAGGCAGTGTGGTGCAGAGGGCTCATGCACTCTACTCAGACACAGGCAGTGATCCCCTCGCCTGCCCTGCACCCATGGCTGGAACCATCTCACCAGACTGTATCATGGCACTTTAGAAAGTCAAATCTCTTTTTAGCCCCACTTGCTAAGGAGGCTTAAGTGCTCATGCTCTGTTTATATCCTCATCCCTCCCCTGGAGAACTTTTGAACCCGTGGGCCCAGATCAGCCAAAATTTATCAGCTGAAGGTGTTGATGGTGGTGAGGCTGTGAGGTTTTTTTGGAGCTAGATAAAGTGGTGACACTGAGGGAAAGCACTTGTGTGTCAGCTCTGGGCTGCTGAGGCAGGAATTCCACGGAGGGGCTTGCAGCACACGGCAGTGTGGGAATTGCTGGAGCAGCTGCTGCTGTGGGGCTGCCTTGGCAGTGCTGGGGCTCACAGGGCTCCCCATTCCTATTTCTGTGGGGCTCAGCCACACGGGAGGTGGTTTGGCTGTAAATGCCTGCTGTGCTGGAGGGGACCCCACGGCAAAGGGGCTTTTCTGCAGTGCTACAGCATTTGGCAGTAATAGGGAGGAGCAGAGCAAGGCTTGCATTTTCATTTTTGCGCTCTAAAAAATGAAAATGGAGATCAGGGAGATCATGAGGGTCATGATAATTTGGCTTTTTTTACTTTAAGATCTGTGTCTTGAAACAAAGTGATGGGGATTCTGTGATTTTGGGGTTTCACAATGGCTTTAAACCCTTCTGACATGGGTGAAATTGTTGAATGAAGACAAGCTACAGGGTGAGGCTCAGGAAAACTGATTAAAGCTACATCCAGTCATGCATGAGTGTCAGTCCATACACATATGTGCAGTTACATGCTTGTCCAGGTACATTTCTGTGTTTGTGGGCCGGTGGATGATGCACTGTGTGCCTCTGATGGCAGGGTGAGATGCAGTATTGGTAACTTCATACCGAGAATGCAGCGATAAAAGAAGCCCCCGTGCAGTCCCATCAGGGGGCTGAGGAACACGTTTGGCAGCCAAGCCAGCTCCTGTCACCGTGCGAGCCGTGAGCTCCGCAGGCTGTGCGGGGATGTCCCCGGTGTCACCGGAGCCGAGCTCACGGCAAACAGCCCCGGTGTACCCTGGGCACGGAGCCCGTGTGAGCCGAGCGCTCCCAGCAGCAGCCCCGGGGAGATAAACCCTTACCGGGGAGATAGCACATCCCGGGGAGATAACACATCCAGGGGAGATAGCACATCCCGGGGAGATAGCACATCCCGGGGAGATAAACCCTTCCCGGGGAGATAACACATCCCGGGGAGATAACCCTTCCCGGGTAGATAGCACATCCCGGGGGGATAGCACATCCCGGGGAGCGGGGCATCACCGACGGGAGCCTCCGTGCCCGCCATCGGGCATCCCTCGGGCCGCGCCCGCACGGGGAAACGGAGCCGCCCGAGCCCGGAGCAGGTCTGACCTGCCCCGGATCGGGGAACGGAGCGGCGGAGCCCGGTGTGAATTGAACCCGGTGTGAACTGAACCCGGTGTGAATTGAGCCCAGTATGAATTGTACCCGGTATGAATTAAACCCGGTATGAATTAAACCCGGTATGAATTGTACCCGGTATGAACTGAACCCGGTATGAATTGTACCCGGTATGAACTGAACCCGGTGTGAACTGAACCCGGTGTGAACTGTACCCGGTATGAATTGTACCCGGTATGAATTGTACCCGGTGTGAACCGAACCCGGTGTGAACTGAACCCGGTGTGAATTGAACCCGGTGTGAATTGTACCCGGTATGAATTGTACCCGGTGTGAACTGAACCCGGTGTGAATTGAACCCGGTATGAATTGTACCCGGTATGAATTGTACCCGGTGTGAACTGAACCCGGTGTGAATTAAACCCGCCCCGTCCCGGAGAACCGGGAGCGGCGCTGCCGGGACCGTCCCTTTGCCGCCGCTGCCGCCCGGGCTCGCTTTGGGGAACGCACGGTTATTTGGAGGAGGAGGAGGATGTGCTGAGGGTGTTAAATCCATCCTTTCTCAAAAACGATTGCGTTTGAGACCGGAAGGTGGAACTGGAAATGGTTATTTGCTAAACTCAAATAGCTTTTCCTTTCCTTTTGTCTTAAATTTGAAGTTTATACCTATGTCCTATAGTTTCAGTGGGAATAAGCTCTGCTGGTTCAAGTCAGTGTTTGACACGACAAAGGTTGTTTGATGTCAGTGTATAATTGTAAAAGCACTGTAGAAAAGATGACAAATTAACCTTTAACAAGCAAGACTACCGCGTTTTGTTTCTAATTTCTAGGACATGGTTCTGAGCCTGCTGTAAACAATACATTCTGGCAATTTAAATCACTGCTTTACTCAAGAAGAATTAGAATAAATACCCTAAAAGAAATGGCATGTAACATCAGCAAAAAGGCAGCAAGCAAAACTGTCCAGTGCCTCCATTCTTCTTCTCTGTTCTTTTTAGCCTCTTGTCTCTTTTGGGGTCTTTGAGCTAAGAGTTGAGGTTTCCTACATGTGCTTCTGTGATATGTTCCACCAGCCTCTTTGTGATGACCTCTCATTGCAGGAGTCACCAGGGATGCATTGCATGACTCCAGCAAAATCTTTGTCAGCAATTCTGCCTTTTGTCATGTGCACATCGCCTTGTATCCTTGGCTTCCAAAGTCTTCTCTTCCTTGCTGCAGGAATCTTGCTTTCAGCCTTCACTCTTCATGAAATTTCCAAAGTTAGATGTTTTTCTGCCTGGAAAGTCTTTAAAGCTTGAATTTCCAGGATCTTGCCTTCTCTGCTGTGCTCCTGGCAGCCTTTTGCTGAGAAGGGTGTGGGTCTTCAATACTGCATTTTCCTGCTGGAACATATTCCAAACTTCAGTGCTTTAATAAGCATGTTATTGACTCTGGGACTATTTAAACTGGAGTTCTCATTCTTCTCATGCCATTTCTAGTTTTTGGCCTGTTAACTCTGATAGGTGATTACATTTAATTATATGAAGTTGAATTTGATTATTTAACGTTAATTAAACCACTCTGTGTTTCCATTCTTCAAATCTCTTGAGAAGGAATTACAATATTCCCTTTCTGGTGTAACCTACATTAGGAGCATTGGCTAGACTGCTTAAAGGTGAATAGGAGGGGTAGAGCTTATTGGTTTGTTCAGGGGAATGTTGGTAAGGCCTGATGTTCAGGTTTGAGGTGATGGAGACACTGGGCACTGCTTTGCCATAATAACAACTTCTAAGTAGAGCTAATTTCTCTTTTTTTTTTCTTTTTTCGCTGTTTTTAAGAATGGCCTTCAAGCTTCAAGATTTCAGGAGTCTCTTTATATCTCGTTTGGATTCTCTCTGTGTGAGATCTTGTCCACAATGTGGTATAAATCACAGATTAGGTAGTATGGCCTGTCTGAACCAATATTTTAAAATTACAGTCGTTATTTTAACCAGGGGCTTCAGAGCTGACTGTTACTAAATATCAACTTGAACGTATTTAATTGGGTACAAAATTTAATGCTTACCTGGATTTATTTTGAAAGGATTGAGCAGTTATGAGACCTAGATGTTCATCTGGGGTTTTTTTTATTTGATTTATGTATCTTCCTCTGTGGCATATTGTAGACAGTTCTTATGAGATATTTCAACTCTTTAATGTAATTACTTTAAGTGAATGCTCATACCACAGCTGTACATAGCACAAGCTATGTTTCTGGTACCACTTCTGGAGTTTATTCTGCTAAATGTTTCCCAGGGGTTTTCTCTAATACTTGCATAAAATTCACTACTTTTCAAACATTGCTGCCATGAATTCTCAGGCTAATGTATCCAGAGGAAACAGATAGGAAGATTAAGTAGAACATTTTTTACCTGGACAGACATGACAGAGGCTGCCCCCTGAGCTGGTTCAGCCTGATTGTAAACCTGTAGTAAGTCCCTGATTTTCCCCAATGGCAAAGGGCTGCCTCCTGTCCCAGCTGGATGTCCCATCCATGCCCCTGGATGGGTGCTGGCTCTGGGTGCTGTCTGACTGACACGTGCAGCACAGCTCTGCTGCTCCCAAAGCACTGCTCCACAGCTGGGAAAATGAGAAAGCAATGGAAAATGCATCACTGGCTGGTTTGCCAGCGGAATAAGAAATGGTTTCTAGAGGCCATGAATTATGCACAAAGTAATTTTTAATATTAATTTTATTGGTGCTTTATAAAGTGGCTCTAGCACTGGCATTTTGAAAAGGTTCTAAATAGTGAGAACCTGCAGCAAAGGGCAGCTCCAAAAAAATGATTGCTTTTCCAGGAAAACCAATGGCGAAACAAGCAACTTCTTACCTCGGGAGAAAACCAGACCTTGGTCCTGCAGACTTTGCTACTTGCTTTGCTCTGAGCACAGGAATGGCTTCATTAACCCTTGTGAGATCAAACAGCTGGAATAAAGTTATGCCTGTGTGTGTGTAGGATTGGGGCTTAACCCCCTCAGCATCAGACCGGATCTGTGCCTCCACAGACCTCTGGGCTTGTGATTTCCCGTGGTGATGGTCACACATGGGGAGGGGAGGGGTCTCAGGGGTCTGCAGTCATGCCCAGGCCCAGGGGTAGAGGGGACAAATCCCCTGACCGTGCAGCTGAGGGGGCTTGTGGCACTCGGGGTGCCCTGCTCTGTCCATGCAGGCACTGAGTGCTCCGGGCAGGACTGCCTGGCATGTGCAGCTCTGCCAGCAGCAGCACCTGCACTCTGGGCAGGAATGGCATCCCTTGGGCTCTTGGGCATCCAGCACATGGAATTCAGCCAAAGCCCCCCAAAGAGTTAAATCAGCATCATTCCTTCAGTGGAGTGTTTTAACAATCCTCTGCAATACCAGCACACAACCAAGTGAAAGCTATTCTGGGCCAGATTTTGCAGTTACTTGAGCTTCAGTGATGTGTAAAGCACTGTGTTGACTCCAGATCTTTCCCCTGCCTGCACAAGTGGTGTTTTTACCACGTGTGCAGAGTTTTTCCCTGCGTGTGGAAATACCATTGCTCATGGAATTTATTGTTGCTGATGGGACTGAATCATCTGCATAACTCCCCAGGGCAGGATGCCAAGGAGCAACCCATGGGGCCTCATCCTGCGGGATACAGAGGGCTCCTGACACCCAGCACAGGGTCAGTGGGGATGGGGATGGGTCTTGGACTCCTGTTGGACTCCTTGGGGTCCACTGGGTCTGGTCCTGCTGGAGATACCTCCTCTTTCTGCTGGCATTCATCACGTTCCTGGCTCTGGGATCCTGAGCCACAAACCTGGGCAGGATGGAAGAGAAGGAAAGGCAGAGCTGAGCTGTGCTGGCCCAGGCCTGTGTGCACATCTCAGTGTTTGGAGGGGCACTGGGGGACACTGATACTGCAGTGTTTGGAGGTGGTGTTGAGCAGACTCCTAAAGGTGCTCTGTTAATTCCCTGCCTGCAATGAGACCCTGCAAACATCTGGGCCTGCTTCTTCCGCCCCAGCTGTTTTTCATGTTCTCCAAACAGTATTTTTGACAAATACGCCATGTCCTTTTTGTTAAAAAGAGATATTTCAGTTTTCATCTGACACATGGTTGGGTGTTTCTTTCGGTCTCTCTTCACATCTCTCCGTAACTGTTTCTAATCATTCCTAGCAGAATGGTGAATTCCCTTCTCAGCCTTTCCTTCATGAGCTCCCAGGGGCCTTTGTCACCAGTTTTTCTTCTTCACCAGCTCTGTCCTTGCTTGCAGGGCACCCTCCTGCAAACCCCCTGATTGCTGGGTATTGGCCACCATGGGTGTTGTTCCTGTGTTGAGAGGAATAATGTTTAGCAGCAAGTAAAGTGTTTGCTGGTGGAGAGCTACAGCATCTGCAACCCTCAGTTGTGTTTATTGTTTATGTTTGCAATTTCAGTGTCTTTGCCTTAACAACAGCAATTTAAACAGGTGCTGCTGACCCGAGGGCAGTTAGGGACTGTTGGATTTTGCATTTCCCTAATACCCAGCCCAAGCTGTCCCCAAGCCCCATTCTGCTGGTGTTTGTCAGCTGGGACTGAGCAGCAGAGGGACGTGGCCCCAGCACAGCTCCCCAGCCACGGGCCCACAGAGGGCTGGGGCTTTTCCTTCTGCGCAGATTCCTGCAGAGCTGCTCTTCCTCACAGCCTGATTCATGCCCTGGGGCTGATGGAGCTGAACTAATGATTGTAGAAGAGCTGTGTGTTTTATTGCACAGGGACCAATTTTCCCAAGCCAGAGGGCAAATCCTCCCTTCTTTACCTGTGCTCTGGTTGTGCAGCTGCTGCACATCCTCTTTGATAGTCTGAGAGCTTCAGGTTAGGGGATTCAGGGGCCCAGAGGAGCCATTTATCCTCCTTTGGAGCCCAGCAGTGCAGTGGTGTTGCTGTGCTTTGCTGCTGGCTGTGACCTCCTCGCTGGGGGATGCACCAGGCATGAGGGGCCCTGCCCAGCAGAGCACAAGGGCAAGCAAATGGAGGAATTTTGTTTTCTTGTACATTCCTGGGTGTCTGGTCTCAAAGCTCATTAGAGAAGGGAAGCTGAGCACTTAGCTCCATCTCCATGAGCTGCTTTGATAGTCCAGGACCCACACAAGCACTGCCAGAGGTGATGAGTGACCGAGTTAAAAGTGTTGCCTGCTCCTCCTCTCTCCCAAGCATTCCCTAGCACTAGGTTTGCTCTGATGTTCCTGGGTGTGAGATCCAACCCACAGGACCTTCACTGGTGCTGTCCAACCAGCCAGAGGAGACCTGAGCTCTGGGATCCTGGCACTCTGCAATGAGGAGATGCAGATTTCCACATCTGAACCAAGCCCATCAAGCCTGGAGCGTTGCCAGCACCACAGAGTTGCTGTTTCCATGGAGGCAGCTGGGAAAGCAGATTTTTCCTGTTAAAGGAAGGCAGAGCATAGGACAAAGCACATGTACTCTAATGTGGTGAAGTACTTTACCAGAAAGTGAACCCCTTTAATGGCTCCTGCATAAATGAGATGTTCCTGAGGCTCTGGATGGAGATGGTGTGTTACTGATCTCATCAAGTGTTGCTTCCATGAGAAGAGAGAGGGGGTTAAGAGCTGAGCCCAAAGGAGTTCTATGAATTTGTGAAGGGAGCTGATGGCTCTGTGTCTAATTAACTCAATTGTGAGTGATCAGGGTGCTGGGAGAAGCACAGAGGGCAGAGCCAGGAGAGCAGGCAGCAGCAGCGGCCACAGTAATTGTGCTACCTCCCTCACTTCATGGCTGACAAGATCCTCCTCCCTGCCCTCCAGGAGCTGCTGGGCTGCCTTTCCTCTCCAGTAATGAATCAAGTCAAAGCTACTCCCTGATTGAACTGCTCCTCACCTGCCTCTCCTCCCTTGCTCAGGTCTCCATTGCATCTGTCCCCTCTGGCTCAGCCTCCCCTCCTCTAGGAGCCACTAACATGGACTTCTTGTGCTGCTCTTGTCTTCCCAGGGAAACCCAGCATGATCCCTGTGTTTGTGCCTCCTGCCCTGCCCTCCCTGCTCCTGCACTTCCCTGGCAGTGCTTTGGTGCTTTGGCTGCTGGGGATGTTCCAAGGTTGGGAGCAGCCTGGGTGCAGGGACATGGCCATGGTGCTTTGGCTGCTGGGGATGTCCCAGCACCCTGGGGCTCCTCACTGCCCAGTGCAAGGAGCTGGGTGCTGGGGGAGCAGTGACCGCAGCTCTAGGGCTGGCTGTGCAAGGGGTGCTGCTGCCTGCCCTGTGCCCTGTGCCCTGTACCCCGTGCTCCGTGCCCTGTGCCCCGTGCCCTGTGCCCCGTGCCCTGTACCCCATGCCCCGTGCCCTGTGCCCCGTGCCGCGTGCCCTGGCTCAGCAGGATGGCAGGTTGGACATCAGAAGGGCTCTCACAAAGGGCAGGCACACACAGAGCGGATGCAGCACCGAGGAGGAGGAGGAGGAGGAGGGAGGGAGGGAGGGAAGCAGATGGGCAGCACAGCGTGGGGCTTGCCTGGCCTTTGCTGCTTTGCTGTGGGAAGCTCAGAAAGGACTTGCAGTAGGAGCAAAGAAAGAGGGGAAAATGATTGAAACCCTTCAATATCCACAAGAGCAGAAGAAACAAATGTATTGACCTAAATGACCAGTGGTGACTCAGAAGCTTGAGGGAAATAGATGTAAATAGTGGGGAATGGAAATATATGGGAAATACATGTAAATAGTGCCATTAACAGCTTGAGGGCTGGGGGCAGCTGCTGACTTCTGAAGGAAAATGCAAAATAATGGAAATGGTTTCTTTGAGGGTCCACTCTCTTCTGCCCTCTGTTCTTCCCCACAGAGACTCATTGCAAACGAGGCTTGTAAGTTAAAACACTAACTTCTACCAAAACCAATCCAGGCACTGCTGCCTTCCTTGGAGGAGAGTGTTTCATAAAGCTAATTTGGAGAATAATTTGGTCTGAATCATCTCCATGTGATGCATCCATATGAAATGCAGACTGATTGCAATTTCTGCCTGTGTTTCTCCCAGCTAAAAGCAAGCTGACCTGCAGGTTTTTGTTTTGGTGCATCTATAGGAAAATTTTGCTTTGCTGGCCTATTGTAATTTTTTCCCTTATTCCAGATTTTTTAAAATAAACAGAAGGGATTAACTGGAGTGGAAGGCTTAATTGACCTCTTTCAAACAAATCTCCTCCCTAGAGAAGCTTGAATTAAACCCCCACTTTCATTCCCGCAATTTAACTGACTGGTGAAATCTCATCCGTAAAACAATGTACTCTGAATAAGCCTTAATGTCTTAGACTTTCAAAAGCTGATTTTATAGAGATACAGAATGTGTAACACTTGTCCTAAAACCTGCCATGTTAATAATTTATTAATATTCTATTCTGGTTGTGTCTTTTACGTTTGTATTTGCTTTTTACTCTGTCCTTGCCACCATAGTTTATATAAATTTCTTCCCTAATCCTTGCAACGCCCATGTTTGCCTCTGTACTGCCTTGCCATGTATTTATTGATTTCAGTTCATGATTACACTAAGGAAAATCCTTTTATCTGCTCCCACGAGGAGTTTCCTGTTGAGGACAGTTCTTATGTCGTGTATTATTGTGCAGCAAGCCTTGTGAGTCAGAGAGGAGAGTGGGATGCATTTGGTTTGATGAGCCGAGGTGGCAGTGTAGCAGGGACAGAGTTGGCAGTGGAGATGGGTTTGAGATGAAGAGTGGAAGGTTATTTTGCGTAAGGTAAGGAAGGGGTGGTGTGGAAGGACAGGCAGGAGCTGATGGAATGAGTCCTGGGAGCCAGCCCCAGCTCAGCACACGGAGCAGAGGTACAGCTGAACAGAGCCCAAGAGAAATGGAAGATATGGAAGCTCTGCAGGGAGTCCTGGCTCTGCTTGGGCCGGGGAAATGGAGAAGGAAGCTACTACTGAGTTCCCTTGGAGCTGTTCAGATTGAAGCATGCCTTTAGCCAGGAGGAAAAAACCCTGCAGTTCCTCCTCCCCGTCCACAATTGCCTTGCTCTGATTATTGCCAAGTGTGGAAGCATTGCCTCTGCACAAGTGATGGATGCCAGCAGCACTGCAAACTGTCATTGGAGGGGGAAAAGATAAAAAAGTCTTTCCCTATGTTTGCTGGAGCAGAGCTCAGTGGAGCATTTCAGATGCTCGTGCTCAGACTGTTGTCCTTCTCCTTTGCCTTTTCCTGTGCATTACAAAACCACCTATTATTAGGCTGGTAGGCGAGCAGTGATTTTGCATGTTAAGCAGTGTGATTGCCTCATCCCATTGGGATTGTGCTCTCTCAGAGTTGGACAGCTGAAAAATACATATATTGCTAATTCAATTAGACTTTATTTACAAATATTGGCTCAGAGGGTTTCCAAGTCAGAAACTTTGATTTCTTTTCCTTTTCTGATGAGCATAAGCCTTGCTGGATTCAAACCAGAGAATGTGAAGCTCAGTCTTTTTCCAGCTTTACAAAATCTTGGCTTAGAAAATAACGATGAAGGGGAACTTTGGTTTCCATTGGGAATGGGAAATGGTGGCAGCAAAGGAGGGGGAGAGAAGTGGCATCTCCTCTGATGGCTATTCCTGGGGTCAGAGTCCTCTCCTGAAGCCAACAGCAGTTGTACCAGGACCCAAATGATGCTCCAGAAAGCCCAAGGCTGAGATGAGCCAGCTCTGCAGTGGGGAAAAGAGAGATGAGCTTTGAATTTTGGGGAGGTATGAAACACACAGGTACCCAGCTGTGCTGTGGGGGTGATTTGGGATCCAGGTGCTCAGGAGTGAGATCTGCCCTCACCAGGCTGTGAGTGACACTTAGGACAGAGCTCTCAGAATTCTGGATTTCCTTTGAGATTTGAAACTCCTTTGCAGTAAGTCAAACCCTGTGAAAGAGGTGTCACAGCACCCTAGTAAATATACATGGGGTTTTTCATTTCCCTGTAGATAGCCAGCTGCAGATTTGGTATTCTGGAAACCGAATCCATATCCTGGATGAGCTGATGTTTGAAATGGTACCATGGCAGTGTAATGCATGGTGCCTCCAGTGCAGATCAGCTTTTCCCTGCTAGGGAGGGAGAAGGAGCTCACATGGCCCTGGCACTGATTTATTCACGTCACATCTCTTGTGTGGGTGAGCTGAGCCCTCAGCTCTTGGCATCCTGAGCTTGGTTACTTGCAAGGACATGCCACAGGTAAGAAACACAGGGGGACAAGATGATGTTATTTCCATTTAAAACACTCAGCCTGAGTGATAGGAGGAGAAAGAATGGTTATAATAACACAGCTGATTGCTGTCAGAGTACTGAAAGGGAGTTTTATTGGAAAAGGCATTATACAGCTCACTGTGCTTTGCATAATCATTTTAAAAGCAGTTCAGGACATGTTCCTGCCTTCATCCTGGAGAAGGCAGGAATAATTCAGAGAGCCAGGGCTGTCAGTGTGGCTGAGCTCGAGGCTGGGCACAGTCACACCAGGCTGGGGGCACAGGGTGCAGGGGTGCAGAGACTGAGTTAAGGAGCAGAGCACAGAAAGATGCTCTGGTCATCCTCTTGTAGTGTCTCGGACAATTTGAGTCTTGTGCCTGTCCTAAAGTCACCTTTCTGAAACCTTCCTGTTGCCTCATGAGGCAAACAGTCACCTCAGATGCCCACCTGGAGCACACACAGTTTTCAGGTCAGCTGAAACAGAACATTCCAGGGTATTTATTGAGTCTTGTGTCCAAAACTTGAGAAAATGGACATTTTTGAGGGGTTAACTATATCGCTAATAGCTTTTGAGTTTCGTGTGATTCCCTGCTTAAGTGCATGAGGGAAACTGTGAGAATTAAATGAGAGATTTTGTAGGACAGCATATTTCATTAGAACAGAAACTATAATTTTTTTTTTCTGCTAAGCAAATATTTCCTTTAGGACCCGAGCTCCTTCTGCACATGTAATTTCCCTGTCAGCCAGTGACTCTGCAGGCCCTTTTCCCCAAGTCCTGACTCTGGCCCTGTCACTTGACATACCCACACATGTTCCCTTAATGCATTTTTTTGCAGTCACTTTCCTGGCTCATCTTTTGATTTCCCAGTTGTATCAGCAGCTTTGTTGGAGTCATTCCCTAACGAAGTGGGGATTGAATGAATTAATGACTCTCCCTGCCTCTGGAAACAGCAATGAATGCAGCCAGAGTCAGCCTGCAGAGATGTCCTTCTCTGGTAATTATTATCTTCTAATTGATAGTGAGTTTTTGATGCTGAGCCCTGAAGAAGGACCTGCAATCTCAGATGTAAATATGCTAAATTTAAACACAGACACATGTATTTAACTATAAACAGAGGGTTGGGGTCTGATGGGTCCCTGGCACCATTTCAGCAGGCAGTATGGGAGCCTGGGGGCTCTGTGAGCCACTGATTGCTGAGATGGTGGCCAGGTTCTCCACTCTGCATGGCCTCAGCATCTCCCCTCAGTGGAAAATGAGATATATCAGGCAGTGCTTGGGGAGGATGGAGGATGGAGGATGCTGCCTCCTTCTGTCCCAGGCTCCTTGTCCTGATGGTGCTTTCCCAGCCAGAGCCTGGAGAGCTCTGTGAGATCACTCTGTGCAGGCTGGGAGGGATGATGCCCTGCTGTTCCACAGAAGTGTTTCTTCTGGGAGACAAGTGGCTTTTTAACCTAATTGTCTGCAAGTTTGGGAGCTGCATCAGCTCATCCACACAGTCACATGGCAGCTTCTCCTGGTGCTTCCAGAGCAAAATTCCTGGGAGTCATCCTAGCTGCTCACTTACCTGGCAAAACATTTCCCTTGTTGGTTTTCTGCTGAGAGGCTGGAAGGGTCCTCTTGGACCATTTCAGAGGGAACCTCTCATCCTGGAGAGGGCCTGGAGAGGATGGCTGGGCCCAGAAAAATGCAGTGATTCACGTGTGTGCATCCTTGCTCAGAAGGAAGGGATAGGAGCCGCCTCCTGCAGCAGCACCACTCTTGGAAGGTGGCACTGGTGGCATCTGAGATGCTGTAACTCAAAGCCTTCTGCAGTCAAAAACCATTGCTGTTGTTGGTATTGAAAAGGTGGGAAACAATAAAAACCTACAGTAGCATTCTTCTTGCTGGATTTGCACTGAAATAAAAACATGTGGGCTCTTTCATTCAGTTCACTGTAGTTTTTGTTTGCTTCTCTGTGTCTGGTGTGAAAACTTTGCTATCAGCTTCAGAGAGAAGGCATGAAGGGAAGGGCAGACCCAGCATTTCCAAACTGCTGTCTGAGGTGGCAGAACACAAACTCTGCATGGCTCGGCTGCTTGGCTCTGAAGTAAAATCAGTGTTGAGGAATTCCTCAGATGCAATTATTGATCACTGGGGATTATCCAGGGGGAGGAGGACAGAGCTTTATAAACATTCCATGTTCTGTGTAAAGAGCTTATTGTAACCTTTCTGAAGAAGGCGATAAACAGTGAGCTCTGGAAACCCTTCAAGGGATCAGTTCTCATTTTTAATGTGGAAACAGAGAATGGCCTGACAGCAGCTCAGTAGGTAATAGGATAAGAATTGACTTTCAGACCAGCTTTCCAGCACAATGCATAGTGGAACAAAAAAAAAAAAAAAAAAAAAAAAAGACAAGGAAATATGTAAGGGATAAAAATTTAAGGTAGACTCTCCACATCTTCCACATCTGTGATGTATTGTAGACTGTGGAAATATTTTCCCTTCAGTTACAGCAATGCAGAGTAAAACCAGATAGAAGGGTCGGGAACCTGCAGTGATAACAACAGGCATGATTTATTTCCATCCTGCAGGCACTCACTGTGGATACATTTATCTATAGATCTGTTTGTTTGCATTTTAAAGGGCTTTTGACATACCAAATAAAACTGACTTTGCACCATTTCTTGGCAACACAGGTCAGATCCCGTGTTTCATCCTAAAGATATTCTTATGAGAGGCTTGCCATTAATGATGAATGAATAATGAAGCATCTGTTGCTGTTGATCATTCATTGGAAAGCAACCTTTTCTACAAATGTTTTGGTAATAGAGCAGTTCCTCAGAGCCAGCACAGCCTGTACTGTTTTAGAAGTAAAATAGGAAATGCAGTGAATGATTTTGTAGGAAAATGAAGTGAATGCAAACATAGCAGTGAGGAGCTGTGACAGGAGGTGAAATCCAGAGCCCCAGTGTCATTGCCTTGCTCCAGTGGTGTATGGTGCTGTCACAGGCATTGTCCCCTCCTGTCCCATCTCACCTGTCCCTGTGACACCTCTGAGGGCTGTAAAATCATCTCTGTTCATGGATGCATCCAGATCTGGATCTAGCTAGCTCAAGGTCAGCTGGTTTCTAAACCTAGGAACCATTTAGCCTCCTTTTTTTCCAAGCAAAAGCTGTCTTCTTCTATTGATAGATACAGAATTTCATATCCTTGCAGTCCTTCTCCTACAGTTACCCCAGCCTAGGAATGTCCATATTTACTGATGCTCAGGATTACAGTTTCACTGTCCTTGTTCTGATATTTCCTGCAGGTTTGTGTCAGCCCTCTGCTCACTCTTCTCTGCTCATATATCATCCCTTTCATTCTTGACAGTATTTCCTTCCCTGAGTATTTTTTTCTAATTGAAAACATACACATAGAGTACCTGCATCCTTTAATCTAGAACAGTGTAGAACTGTCTTAAAATAGTGCTAATATCAGCTCAGAAAAAAATAATTTACAGCTGAAGTTCCAGCAGTAACTTGAGACTCAGGGTGCCTTGTTTAATGGGTGCCTTATTTAATCCCCTCTCCCTGTGGATGTCCTGCATTTCTACAAAGTTAATACCATTAATTATCTCAAGCTGAGCACCCAGAGGACTGTTTGCTTCTGCAAATCTGAATATTTTCACTTGCTAGGGATAGAAGTCGTTTGAGTTACCTCCAGGGGTTTGGGGGCTGAGGGGGGGTTTCCTCTTTAATCTGCCTGGAGCTGTTGCAGACTAATTCCCTGCACAAACCCTGTCTCCACGTTGCTATTTATGTGTGCATGTGTATGAGATAATAGAGAGTGACTGACTACAATATATGCATTTAAGCTACTCAGCTGAAAATTACTGAGCATTAAAATCCCCTGGGAATCACAGGACTGCTAAATTAGGAGAGCACATGTCAGTCAGTGTGTGGAAATGAGTCTCCTACAAGAGTAGCTTTCAGTAAGAAGAATGAGCATTGTTCCTTGGAGTGCATCAATCCCAGTTTGGCCACTCTGTACCAGCTTTTACTATTTCTCTGCAAGCATACATGGGCTTTTGTTATTATTTTTCCCTGGCTTTTGTTCCACTGTGCGTTTCTATTAGCTGTGTCTCATGGACCCGCTATCAAGGGACACACTGCTGTGCTGTGCCAAATGAAGGCATTTCCAGCCATAAACAAGGTATTGTGGATTGAAAAGAGCCATGGGCAGTGACAGGTCCTGGATTCTTTGTAATTGTTTAAATGTGCTTTGTTGTACTGAGCAGTGACATAGAAACTCTGAGAAACTGGCTGGTTTGACCTGAGGCAGAAATGAGCAGAATGCTGCAGGGTAAATGAGGGGCTTTGGCAAAGAGGCATTTCTGTTGGTCTGGTCCATCAGTACATCTCTTTCCATGATGGAGGCATGTATTTTAATAGTGCTTAAACAACTTAGAGGTCTGTCCCATCTCCAAAAAATACCAGACACCCTGAAAATCCATGATAGAAAGTTGAATCCTATTGATCACCAAGCTTTTAATTCTGAAACTCACAGGGCATGCACTGAAAATGATACTTCTGTACTTTCATTGGACTGAAAGAATAGTCTGGAAAAACGAAGTGGTCACGGTGGTTAATTTCTGTCAGTACATTATTTGTGTGCAGAACAGCTTAGCAGAATGGCAAAAGACTCCAAATGGAAGCTGACTTGGTTTGTTCAGGATCTGTAGGTCCTTTTTGTTGCTGCCAGAGGGGCAGTGTGTAAAATCATCATTAGCAGAATGTGTGGGAACATTTTCCAAGGTGTTTCTGTATTGTTCCCGAACTGAGATGCTCAGATCATAATGAGGAGCAGAGGGATGAGCAGGGATCACGGGAGATGGGGTCCCTCATTAGACAGGTGAACCAACCCAGCATTCACCTGCACCTTGTCCATTCCTGTGGCAAAACAGAAAAACCTTGTGTCTGAGGCAGTAATGAGCTCTGCCTCTCGCAGCAACTTCATAAATAAATACCAGACATGACCACAGGCCCACCTGCCTCTGCCTTGAGGCGCTCCCTGCTTCTGGGGTCAATCCCATTTGTTTCCATCCTGTCCATCCAGAGTGACACTCTGGGAGATAGGAAAGTATTTAGGAATATTAAATGTGGAAAGTCAAACAGGATTTCTCCTTTTGTCACAGTAGTGAGTCAAACCTGACCTGAAACCAGTGTGGTTTTTAAGAGTCTTTCCATGAACTTTATTGTCTTCTTATTCAGTTCACTCTGCTTTTCCAGGTGTAGCTTCTGGTTTTATCTCCTGAAAAATAGGGTAGTGCTCTCTGTATTTTCAGTTAAAAACAGAGATAAATTCTTCTTAAAAACCTAAGCCTGCAGTCAGGGGCATGCTTCTTTTTTTTTTGCAAAAGAAGTGTGTGCTCTGATTGCAGCCAGCAGCAGAGGGTCCCTACCAAGAAGCTCAGAACCATCCTTAGACAGAAAGGAAACACAAAGCTATTGTTCCTTATTAAAGAAAAAAAAAAACAAACAATTTTCCTCATTTTTAACAGTTTTGTTAAATATAGTAAATATATGAAATGTACATTAGGTGTGTAGATGCACAGATATGTGCTGGTCTCCTTGCACTTGCCTGAGGAGCAGGAGCTCACAGCAGTGTGAGCCAAGGAGAGGCAGCATGGTTTCCACCTCTCCCTCCCTCCCAGACATCTCTCAGGGGTTGTGCTGCCTTCAGCCAATCCCACACCCTGCCTCTCTCCTGGAGATGGAGTCTCAGCCCAGCTCGCATTGTCTGCAGCCCTGGCTCTGCAGGCTGCCTTGGCACGGTAATTGAATTTGTGCCTCTCAATTCATGCTCCCTCATTTAGGATCAAGTATGGGGAAAGGTTACAATTAATCTGAGTGGGGAACAGAGCCACCAGAGCTAATGATGTGTTACTGCTCTGGAGGGGAATAATTGGGGTCCTTGTGGCACAGAAAACTATTATTAGTAAGTAAAAAGTATCAAAAGAAAGCAACCTGCACCCATCTCCCCATGCACAATTTTGCAATCTGTGTCTCTGTCAGGTTTCCTAAAAATTAAGCGTTTTGTTAATGCTCCTGCCTGTAAGCAGGTTTTTTGGCTGTGCCTTTGCACAGGACCATTTCACAGCCCTGGCTGCTCCCCCCTTGGGGCTCACAGAGGATGCTCAGCATGCACAAAGGCAATATTTGTATGTTAATAACATGGCCATCCACGAGGGAAAAGGGCTCTGCTGCTGCTTGCTCAGCTGAGGAACCACAGGGAATCCCTGCAGAAAATGCAGGCTCCCAGGCTTAATGCAGTGTGCACTGGCTAATTGAAAATGCTAATTGCTGCTTTTGGAGGCAAACATGAGGCTGGGCTGGGCAGGCAGGAGCACAGAGCCCCTCCTTAGGGGGACTGTGCTGCAGAGCAGTGAGGTGTGTGTAGGAAATCCCTGCAGGCTGCCAGGGTGCCCCAGGGTCACAGGGAGCACTCAGGGCTCCTGGGGTCAGTGGGACACAGGGCTTACACAGCTACAGTGCAGAGTCATTGAAACTTCCATTGCAAAGTGAAAGTTCCCATCTCACTTCATTATTCCAGGTACTGACTTGTGTTTTTATGTGTGGCAGAACATCACAGACCTTTGCTCAGGGTTAGCTGGGGACATGGGGGATGGCAAGGGCCGTTGTCACTGCTTAAGGGATACCCTTGGAACACTGGCAGTTTTCAAGATTACAAGACATGAAGGGTATTTCCAACTTCTGTAGTTTTTTTTAAAAGAGCAGCTACTTGGAGGGGGAGCAAAAATTGGCTCTGACTTTTTTATTGGGAACAGAAAATGGGGCAGAGCTAAACAGAGTTCTCTTACTTTGTAGCTGACTGAGTTACTCTTAGGATATGATAAAAGATACAGAATACCATTAACATTAGGATGAAGTAATTCTTTTTTTCATTTTATTCCTGATGCCTTGGATCTAACTTGCTGCAAATGCAAACATTTGTTCTTTGAGGGCAGTAACACAGATCTGGACTTTCAGCTTTTCAGCTCATCAGTCTTGGAGTGTGCTCTGGTCTCACATACAGGAGAGGGACAGCTCCTGGAAACCCCAGGATGGGGCAAAATTCTGAATGTGAACAAACCTGTGAGCTCTGTGTGAGCTGGCAGGGTTCAGCCTTTTGTGGGAAATCCTGTGCTGAGCCCAGCCCACCCTGGCAGAGCCTGGATGGGCGCCCAGGGCAGCACTGCCCCCCTCCTGCTCCACTGTGGGCTCCTGGCTGGGGACAGCCTTCAGTTGGGCCTGGGGGGCAGCACAGTGAGTGCAGGAGCTGACACGGGATTTATTTGTCATTTGGGGGTCCACATCTCACACCTTGCACGGGCATCATCTCGGGAAATGTCCTCAGTGGGGCTCTGGTCTGTAGCTGAGGTGTGGAGCAGCCTGGGAGCCCCTGGCTCTGTGGTGTCAATGAATTATGGCTGTGCACAGAGAGCAGGGCAGTGAGAGGAGCCAGTCTGGCTGTGCTGATGGCCATGGAGTTGGTTTTGTTGGGCACCACAGAAACAGCACTAAGGGCAGTGGCAGTGATGGCTCCTGAGCCCCCTCTGAGCCCCTGGTGCCCGCAGCAGCCCCTGGAGCTGTGGCACAGCTGCTCAGCAGGGCTGGCACTGCTCCTTCCTGAGCACAGACACAGTAATGCAAGTGCTGCACTTATGGAAGGCTTTGGGTAACAATGCCCAGAGCACAGCTCACACGTGTCTCCCGCTGTCCCTGCCTTTCCCCATCCCCTGGTGGTGTATTTGGACCAGCCCTGCTGTGGGTGACCCAGGAGAGGTTCTGAGTGTTCATCAGGTGCTTCAGTAGTCATATTTTGGGCAGTCACAAAGAAGCCTCATTGTGACCACCCAGTACTGCGTTTTCCTCTGGTGAGTGTTCTGTCCCTGTTTTCCCATCATGGCTGTGGTTCAGAAGCTCTGCCATCCCTAACTCTTGTCCCACGGCTAGGCTGTGGGCTGAGGAGCCCTGGGCATGGCAGCCTGGAGCAGAACAGGCTCAGCAGACTGGTTAGGTGTCCTGCTGTCCTGCTCCTGAGCTCACTGTCTGCTGCACTGAAGGGCTGCCTCCTGCAGGCCCCACAGGTACAAACACAGAATCCATGTGCTGCATCAGTTCTGCACTGGGGTGAGTGAGAGGGGGCAAACACAGAGTCCATGTGCTGCATCAGTTCTGCACTGGGGTGAGAGGGGACAAACACAGAGTCCATGTGCTGCATCAGTTCTGCACTGGGGTGAGAGGGGACAAACACAGAGTCCATGTGCTGCATCACTTCAGCACTGGGGTGAGTGAGAGGGGGCAAACAGAATCCATGTGCTGCATCACTTCAGCACCACAGTGAGTGCAGGACTCCTGCAGAGCTGCCCCAGGGAAGCACTGCAGGGGTGGCTCCTGCTTCCCCCAAAGCCAAGCCCCCTGCTGTCAGCAGTGCCCCCCCAGTGTCACCTCGTGCCAGGTGCCACTGGAGCAGCCAGGCTGTCCCTTGGCAAGGAGAGCACAGACATGCTGCCTGTGCTCATGCCACCAAAATAGCACACATGGCAGGTACAGTGCCTCTCATTTCCTCTCCTCTGTGGGGTGGGCACGGGAGGAGCTGCACAGAGAGCTGGCACTTGCTGAGGGCCCTGGCACAGGCAGGGCCCCGTTGGAAGCTGTCAGGAGGAATTAAGTGCAGGGTGAGTGCTCTGCGTGGGGGTGGCTCAGGGGCAGCTCTCAGAGCTGTCCTGCTCCCTCCCTCCTCGCTGGGCCTCTCAGCAAGGCTGCCCTCCTCTCTGGGGGTGTTTTCCCAAGTAATCCCATTAGGAAATTAGGGGTTCTTAGTAACTGTGAGAGGATTGCTGGTTTGTGTGAATGGGAGGGTGCCTGAATGAATGTCATACATTTTGTGCTCTTGATATGAATTTCAGAAGTTTTCTGCCACACACACATTATCCAACATCCTGGAAAGCTCTGTCATTCCTCTTCAAAGCACTTGGGTTATTCCTAAAATGGCTTTAGATGTCTTGGAGAGCATGGAGTCACTTACCAGGGATGTTTAGAACAGGCAGCACCGTTTCCATTCCTTAGGAGCAATGAGGGGAAATGAGGCTCCCTCGTGACTGCTGTGTATGTTACATTCTTTGAGGGGACTGTGCTGAGGGAGGCTGGCTGGGCTTTGCAGTGAAGTGGAGGTGACTGCTGGCTGCTGTCTTGGTGAGTGAAAGTGCTGTTCATTTTCAAAAGCAGTGTGCACTGTGCCACTGATGGGCTTTTAGTTACCCAGTGGTGTTTGGAGCTCAGGAGGACTTGAAGCAGCTGCCTTGGGATGCAAGTCCTGTGGGAAACGCTGGCATTGATCAGAGGAAAGAACACATGTCCAGAGCTGATGGTGTAAAATGTTCCTCCAATAGTGTCATGGATCCCTGTCCCTGGGGCACGTGGGATCGATGCAGGGCCATGGACCTGCACTGCTGGGGCACTGCCTGGCTGGGGCTGCTGCTGGCTGAGCTGGAAAGGGCTCACATGGGCAGAGAGCACCACCCTGGCTTTGGAAGTGTGGCTGTGAGTGCCACATGGTACCCACGTGCACCAAAGAGAAACAAAACAATTGTGATGCTGGGAAAGCAAAAAAGGCACATCTCAAAGTGATTGTATTACAATGTCATCACTTTGATATGTGTCCTTTTGGAGGTTCTGGGAGAGGAAGGGGAGGAAGATACCCAAGTGGACAGAGCTGGAGAGAGACTGTCACAAGAGAAGAGACTTTGGGGAGTTCAGAGTAGGGCAGAAAGCCAGAGAGAAGTGTGTGGAAGATCAGACCTGCGAAGAGAGGCCAAGTCTGCTCTAAAAGAAATATGCTCAAAGGAGACAATCACCTACAAATACACAGGGAGACTTAGAATGCAGCCAGCAATCAATTTTCGAATAATGGACTTGATCTTTAGATAAACTAGTAAAAGGCAGTGAGGGTGGAATAAATGTCTGATTTATCACTGCATCCTTCCTTAGCTGCAGCAGCAACATGACCGTATTTTCTTCTCCTTGCTTCCCCTCTCCACGTCCTGAACAAAGTCAGGCAAGCACCTTTAGAGCTGTGATAGAAGGGCAGCTGCCAGCCTCCTCACCCTGCTGCTGCTGTACACAGATGCTGCTCGAGTGCTGGGCCAGCCCTGCTGGAAATGCCCAGAGAGCAGGGTGGATGAGAAAGCAGGCAGAGAGCTTTTCCAGCACAGGACAGTGTGTCACTGACAGGCCACAGGGGCCCTGTGTGTTCCCTGGGAGCAGGAATTTATCCCTGCCTTGCACTCAGATTTCTGGAGCCCTCCAGACAGTCAGCTCTGGACTTGCCTCAGTAGCACTGTGAGGCTGCTCTGCATTTCAGGGTGGGACCCACCAGCCCAAGGGTTGCTGCAGCTGGGCAGGGTATGGGCTATCTCCTGTGCCAGGCGGGTGGGCGAGTGCCTTATCCCTGTCAGGGCTGCAGAGCTGTGCCTGCATTTGCTCCCCCTCGTGTCAGGGCACAGCTCACCCCTTACCCAGGGCTGTCCCTGGAGCAGGGCCGTCCCTGCTGCTGGCACTGCTCCCAGCCTGGAGCTCCCATGGGCTGCAACCTGCAGCACCACAGAGAGAGGAGCACAAAGGGGCACCTGGGGCTTGCTTTCGTGGGAATTCCCTTGTTTCATGAGGCATTCTGAACAGGTTCATTTGTTAAAATCTTCTCCCAGAAAGAGGTCGGGGGAGCGCTTGCCTCACACAGATCTCAGTGTGTGCAGGGAAGTTCATGGGGTAGCTGGCTAATGGCGTCTACTGAAATTCCCTGTGAAGCAGAGGCAGTGGCTGAGGGATACAGCAGAGTGTAAACATGTGGCCTTTTCCTTTCTGCAGATCTTTCCACCATGTTTGGGAAAAAGAAGAAGAGGCTGGAAATCTCCGGCCCCTCCAACTTCGAGCACCGGGTGCACACCGGCTTCGACCACCGGGAGCAGAAGTTCACGGGGCTGCCCCAGCAGTGGCACAGCCTGCTGGCAGACACAGCCAACAGGCCCAAGCCCATGGTGGATCCCTCATGCATCACCCCCATCCAGCTGGCTCCTATGAAGGTACTGCAGCCCTCAGCCTGTCTGTCACTGCCCTGATGCACCCTAAGGAAGCAGGGCCAGCACGAGTGGGCTCAGCATGGCACTGTCCAGGGGGCCGGCATGGCTGGGAGGGAGCTGCACATGCAAACATCGAGCAGCAAAAAGGAATTGTGTGCGTGTAAAAGTGGTGGGAGTGTCTCTGAAGAGCCTGAGTCACAGGCCTGGCAGGGCTGAACCTTGGCACTGCCGGGCTGCAGAGGAAACAGCCCCAGGTCCCAGGGGAGGCCCCAATGCTGCTCCTCTGCAGCACACAGCTCCTTGGTAATTAATTCAGCAACAGGGCTTCAGGCAAAGGCAGGCTGGAGCCAGGGAGAGAGGGAAATGTACACCAAAGGAGGGAAATTAAATGGCCTGTTCAGCTGGGCAAGGAGCTCGGGGAGGGACTGACTGCACCCACCAGTGGGGTGGGACGTGCTGGGGATGGGACAGTGACACAGCCCGGGTCATGGCCTGGGGCTCAGGCTGCTCACCTGGGAGGAACACTTGGCTTAGAGGGTACAGTAGCACTGGGCAGGGAGCCAGCAGGATTCCAGGCTCAGGATTCTGACTAATTGGCCCTGATTGTGCAGTGTCTCTGGGACTGCTCATCCTGACATGCAGGTGAATCACACCTGTGAGATGCTGATCCCAGACCCTGCCAGCCATGCACCTTTCCCTGCCATGCAGCTGCAGAATCAATTTAGGATTTTATTTTCATGAGGATTTTCCTGCAGCAAGGGAAAATCAGATAATCCTGAGAGCATGGACCCTGTAGTTACATTTGCTAAGTGCTCTTTGCTAAATTTGCATTCACGGCCTGCTCAGGAAGGGCACTCATCACCTGCTGATCAGGGCTGCTGGCTGCTGCTGCAGGACAATGGGGATAAAATCAAGCTCTTCTCTCTTTTTCTTTGCTGTAATAAAATATCTTGCTGATAATGGTGGCCCAGAATAATGAGGAAAAAGGTAGGTAATCTTCTTCCTGCTGCTGGAGGAGAGCAACTTTGTTCCACAGCTCTTCTTAACACCAGAAATATCTCTGGATGTTTGGAATGAAGATGTTTTAAAATGGGGGGGGAGAAAAAAGAAGTTTGTTATCTTCCAGAAATACCCTCTCTTTCCTACAGTTCTGGAGCTATAAATCCCTAAGCTTGAAAAGTATAAAATTGCATTACTTTTCATAAAGATCATATGACTCTGGGCCTTGGCCTGCAAAGGTGGTTCATGTCCCACTGAAATAACATATGTGAGGGACCAAGCCCCAGATGGGAAATTGCCACGTTTGGAAGTACAGAAAATCACTGTTGGTTCTTTCCAAGAAACTGTAAATTCTTGCTCTTCTGCCTGTGTGTCGGGGCTCTGCATATGAGTAATTGAAATGGGCCTCCATAACAGAGCTACAAAGTTTTAATAGCAGCTAAGAGGCATTGAATATCACCTGAGCATTGGCTTTTAACTCTATTGCAAGATACCAGCTTAATGTATATTTGTTAAGAGTTAGCATGCTTTGTTTTGATACAGCTTAACTTAGAAGCTGAGTTGCAATCACTTTAAGAATATTTAATGTTGCTAAACTGGTTCAGCATAAACATTTAATTTAGAGAAATTTTTAATGTGTGCACTTGCACCAGGACATATAGTGTTTTTAGGGTATTTGGCACTCCTAACTTCCCTGAGAACTGTAGGTTTAAAATGCACTTGCAGTTCATGAAGATAGGAAGCGAAGGTTCTGAGATCTCAGTGCTGTTTAGAACTGCTCTCTGTTCCACAGAGCAGCTGACAGCTCAGTTAGTGCAGTGATGTGGGGCAGAGAAGATGCACGGCTGTGCCCTGAGCCACAGAGCTGAGTCAGGCTGGGGCATTTGACCAGAGTTAGCTCATGCTGTGGTTTCAGTCCTGCAGCAGCTCTGGAGCCCTGCTGCCATGTGCTCCTGAGTTCCTTTGCCATGCAATTCCTTCAGTACTGACAGTGTGTGTGCTGTGAGGCAGGAGTGTTCCTCCCAGTGGTGCTGCTGGGTGGCTGAGGAGTGGCACAGATCAGAGCCAGACTTGCACAGCCCAATCCTGCTTCTGGGACAGAGCTGGTGCTGGCTTCCTTGGGGCTTCACCAGAGCTGAGGCGCAGCAAGGGAAAGGCTTTCCCTGCAGCTCTCTCAGTTAGGGCTGTTTGCTTGTCTGCCAGCCTGCAGAGCAGATCTGAGGGTGCACAGTGTCTGCCTTGGGGTGAAACCAACACATGATAAATACTGTCCCTGCTACATCTCTCCCAGACATCCTGGGGCATGTCAGCCCTGGGGGATGTCACCCCTGCCTCTGTCTGAAAGGCTCCTGGAGCTCTGGCACACATGTGGCAGCTGCTTCTCATGGAATGTCAGCCTTTGAATGCCAGCCTGAGCTGCCTGTACAGAGTCATTCATTTCAAAACCAACCAGAGACAATAATGGGATCCCCCTTCTCAGTGTGGCTGACCCAGATACCAGCAGAGCATTGTGTATTTCAGGTGCAAGCACAAGTATAGCACAGCAGAAAACTTCATGACAAGTGGAACAGCAGTGATCTTGATAGGTTTGAGGGGTAGAGACAAGGAGGGGGTGAAAAAAGGCTCATTTTCCACTGAAAACATCCCTGCATGAAAAATGTGAGCAGTCTGTGTCTGCCTGTACTTCAGACAGGCTTCTCAAAGGCTGCCATGCTGTTGCCAGGGCTCTTGGTCCCCTTGCCTCAGTGCTCTGCAGTTACTCCGTGTGTACTGGAGCTCCTGCTTTGCTGTTTGTTCTCAGCACACAACATGCTTGCCTTATCTTTGCCTTTGTGCTGCACAGAAGCTCCAGTCTGGTACCACCCTTTGATTTTTGGAAACTTCAGAATCAATAACCAAGCAAATGCATCTCCACTCCATCCAAAATACCAGGAAAACAGACATCAGAACCTTTATTCTGGGGATTTCTGCCAGGAGAGCTCATCGTTGCCTGTGTAAAGATGCTCCATTAACACTCTTCAATGCCTGCTGCTGTCAGTGGGAGCAGGGAGGCACTGAAGACTTGTTAAAATCCCTTCCCATGTTTCCTGGTGCAGGGAACAGCTGAGCATCCTCACTTCTGTCAAGTTACTACAGGGGAAAATGCCATTTGTTCCTGAAGAAGTACCATACTGGGGTTATCCTTTAGTCTCTGTGCTGCTCCATGTGTCAGGCCTCCAGTGCTGTTTTTGTGGGTGCCTTGGGTAGTTTCATCCATCCTCACCTTCAGCAAGACCAGGGTTCCCAACCTGAGAGTGACAGTGCTGAGTTTGTCCTTGAGAAAGGAGGGAGGCAGCTGTCAGTGTTTGGCTGGCTAAACATGTAGGGACTTCCAGAAAACTGGATTCTGCCTGCTGGGGCCTCCTCATGACCTTCTCCTTCCTCTGCAGTGAATCTGCAGTGGGGGAATGACCTCAGGGCTGCCAGCTTCTCTCCCAGCCTTCCATCCTCGTATCTCACAGCTCTGCTCTGTAGGGTTTGTCTTGAAACTTTAGCTTTTCTCACTTTTGCCTCAATCCTTGACCCCAATCCTGGTGAGTCAGCTTTAATTTTTTAAACTTTTCAAAGTTTCTACTGGTGCATTTCAGCCTCTCTCCTGCAAAGAGAAAGAAAAATAAGAAAATGAGTAATTGGTTGTGGCCCTTCCAATAGCTCTGACATGAAAATCAAAGCTTTTGTTCACTTTGCATGAAGACAGAAGGAAAAAAGGCAATTACTTCTCTTCTCCATCCTGTTTGGCCTCTCACATTTTCCCAACACTGACATTCAAGCCTCGTTTAAGGTGCCATATTTTTCCTACATTTACATGTCCTTGCTTAGATGGAGGATACTGTGCACAGTGGTGCTGAGTGGCCAAGGACCTCAGAGAGGAGATGAGTGAGGGTCCTTGTGTGGGTTTGAGCAGCCAGAAACGTCCAGATTTCATTGGAAACCCCCGTGTGGAACTGCACAGGGGAAATGCCTGGCCAGGAGCAGGGGGATTTAGGAATACAGAGCTGTTCAGGGGCATAGGAGCAGATGGGCAAAGCAGCGTTGTCTGACCTCTCTTCTCAGCCTCCCAAATTCTGATTTCTCCCTGACAGCTCCTGCCAGGACAGGACCTGGAGGGCTGCTGACATCTCGTGGGCCTTCCCTGTAAGCGCAGCCTGAAAGTCCCTGGGCTGTTAATGCAGGTTCTGCATGGCAGCTCAGTGCTGCCTCAGCTGTGGACGGCTGAGGGGCTGTTCCCAGCAGGGCAAGGAACATGTGCTGGCTGCAGGGAACGTGAGCTGGGTGCAGGGAACATATGCTGGGTGCAGGAAATGTGAGCTGGGTGCAGGGAATGTGAGTGGGTGCAGGGAACATGTTCTTAGAGCAAGGAACATCTTCTGCCATGGAACAGGGCACACAGCACCTCTGCTGCAGGAGCATGCTGTGCCATGGAGCAGGGCTGAGCAGGGCGCACAGCACCTCTGGGTGTAGGAGCATGCTGTGCCATGGAGCAGGGCTGAGCAGCTGGGCAGGAGCAGCAGCCAGGGGGGACTGTGGGATCTCAGCCTTTGGAAAGGAGAGGGCAACATTTAGTGGCCAAAGCCCTTCAGCCTAGTCAGATTTTAATGCCAGCCCTGCTCTGGAGGCAGGAGGCCCTTCCAGCCACAGCTCTTCTCTGTTATCTCTATCTGCAAGTGGTTGTTGTCAGATTTGCAATTGGCCTGTAAGACAGCCCCAGTTCCCATTTATTTTGGTCACTAAACGGGAATGCATTTGCTGCTGTGTGCTCCTGGAAGGAAATGCTGCCACACGTTTAAATGGAAGCTTTTCTGCCAAAGGGATCATGCCTCACCTGTGAGAGCCATTTGTTTTACTGCGTCTGTAAGTGACAGTGCTGCTGCAGTTATCCCTGTTCCCCCCAGATACAATGCAAATGTGCCATCTAGTGTCCGTGACTGACTCGGTGTGAGAAGAGCCCAGCTGACAGCTTTGTGTAATCTTGCAGGAATTTAATCACTGCA
Organism: Melospiza melodia melodia; assembly: GCF_035770615.1. Lineage (NCBI taxonomy): Eukaryota > Metazoa > Chordata > Aves > Passeriformes > Passerellidae > Melospiza > Melospiza melodia. The sequence goes on along the minus strand of NC_086196.1, from coordinate 116,599,655 downwards.
CAAACAGAAATGAGCCACAGGTATGAATCAGTGCAAGCACACAGCTCAGAAGTTCTTAAGAATTTTATCACTGGATAAATATGTTCTTTGTGTTCGACATTGTACAGAGGAAACTTTTGGGTTTATTTCTGATTGTCTGATTTCAGAAAATTGTATGTTTTATGTAGGTCTTTTAGAATAACACTTCTGCTTCCTGTGGAGTTGATTTCAACAATAGAGTCAGTATTTAAAAGTCATCTGGAAAATGCCCTCAATAGCAGGCTTTAAATTGGGCAGGAGGCTGGACTGAGTGATTGTTGTAGCTCCCTTCCAGCTGAAACAGTCTATCTCATCTCATCCCATCCCATCCCATCCCATCCCCTCCCAAAGGGAACACCTCTCCCTGGGATGCTTTAACCGATCCATTCTCAGTTCTTCCTTACAATTTTGAGTTTCTGGTGCTCTGAACAGCAGAGTTCCTGATCAGCAGCTCTTTCATTTTCTCATAGTTGTCTTCCTTGCTGTTGAAACATTTCATCCAGCCTGGTTTGTACATTGTTTTTCTAGAGCCTCATTTGGAGAATCAAAACCAGCATCATTATCATTTCAGACTGACCCAAAACACAGGATATTCCTCAGTGTTTCAGTTCAGCTGATGTGCCAGAAAGTGAATTATTCACATCCCTTTTTTGGCCTTGATGGCAGCCCCCACGTTCAGGCAGGTACATTTGTCTGGACTGTGCACACCAGCACCAGGGTGTACAAGCAGGACCTGGCCATCCTAGAGAATCACTGAGGCTGCCAGTAAAAATCCTCTCCTGAAGCACAGAGTAAATGCTGTAAGTGTGATACTAGTGTTGGAGGAATCTTGCAAGGGGAGCTTTAGTCCTGTTAGTGAAGCCCACGTGGGTGAGCAGAACTTTGCAGTTCACAGAGACTAAAAGTGAACTTGGAGCTCACAGTCTGCAGCTGCTGAAGCACAGCGGCCTCCAGAGCTCAAACCCACGGTAACCTACAGGTCTGCACATGAAGGGCCAGACCCTGGTGCCAGCATTTCAGAAACTGAGTCTGGTCTCCTCTGGGAGTACCAGACTGGGAATACTCTCCAGGTAGCACTTTGTAACCTGAAACAAGCCAGGAATGAGATCCTGACCAAGGACACTCATAATCAGGTTCTGTTTTTAACCTGGAAGCTGGTCCCTGAAGACAAATCTATGGCACACTGTTCCAGTAACTGCTGGCTGGCTTGGCTGTCCTGGAAAATGAGCCACACTGCCAGCCTGGTGTGAGCCCTTGGAGTCCAGAACAGAAACCAGACAGGTCACAGTCCCACTGAACCATGCTCCATGGAATAGAAATCTTCATTGTCCCTCCAATCCAAACCTTTCTGTGATTCCATAATTATAACCAAATGGCCACATTTATTCAATCCCAGCAGAGTTTGGTTCAATAGAGTCACAGGATCAGAGGGGAAGAAATGTTGCCAAGCAGCTGACACCTGTGGAGCCAGAGCTGCAGGTATAAATGTGCTCCTTTCTGTCTCCTGCTCTGACATGATTAGATCTGGGCTTTGGTGGCTCTCTAGGAATTTGAAAGTGCTTTGCTGAGCGTTCTTTCTTGTCTTCCCCTTCACGCAGGATCCAATTACACCAGACAAGTGCTGTGTATTACCGGGGAACAACACTGACTTACCTGCAGAGACTTTTAAATGCTTTTTCTGTTGTCTGTGGGATGAGCCATGTGTGTGTGCACCAGGAAAGAAAGGGCATTTCAGATACAGATCTTTGGAGAGAGAAAAGTGAATGAAAGGGAAGTATTTAGGGTGAGCATTTCTGCTTTGTAATTGCTGAGATCCCACAGGCATTAGTAGTTAGCTATCAGGATCACACAGTTAAAAGGACAGCATAAGATTGTGAATTTTACTGAATTTCACAGTTTTGTAGTCTGAGCAGAGCAGTAATTGGTATCTGTGTCCTACTTTGTAGTTAATGATTCTCACAGAGCATAGTGCATGTGAAGATCCTTATTGCTAAGGCTTACCGTTCCCTGAGAACAGCCCTTTCCAGGAGCATGGGATGGACAGGTGTAGAAATGTGCTTTAAACACAGGGGTTTGCATGAACCAGCCTGGGAAAGGCTCTGGAGCACAAGGGGAGGTCTGGCTGCCATGGCACAGCCCATGGGGGAAGCAGCCCCATTTCACCCTTCTGCTTCTCCCTGCCATGGGGAGCTGCAGGGCAGGGCAGGGCAGGGGCAGCTCCGTGCCAGGCAGGGCAGTCACTGAGCTGGGCAGGGCAGGGGGATCAGCTCTGTGCCAGGGGCAGGGGTAGCTGCTCCACTGCTCCATGCCAGGCAGATCTGTCACTGAGCCTGGCAGGGGAGGGCAGGGGCAGGAGCAACTCTGTGCCAGGGGCAGGGGGATCAGCTCTGTGCCAGGCAGATCTGTCACTGATCTGGCAGCTCCGATCCGTGCCCAGCCCTGCGTGCACTTGGGGGCGACACAGCCCAGCAAATGCAACACATCGGGATCAGCCTGAAGGGCTGGAGCAGTTCCTTGTGCACCTGAGATCCTGGTGCTGGGCTGGTCCCACCTCTGCTGCTCTGAATCTCCTGCCTCACCTGGTTCTCACCAAGGTGTTTGATTTGCACTTCTCCTTTAAACAGGGAATCGTGCAAATGTCAGCTGAGGAAGCTCCTCATGTCTTCTGTCTCACCTGCCTTGTAAATTTGACCTAAGCATCAGATTTCTGCACAAGAGAACTTTCTGCTTCATGACCATGTTTGCAGATGAAAACCACTCCGTGGGAGTCAGTCCTGCTGCCCTAAGACATTCCTGTGGCTGCATTTCCCATTTGATAGTGTCCTTGAAAAGGAAAAGTAATATATTTCTTTGGAAGAATGAATGCTGCAATTTTCAATGCAGATGAAATTGGTTTGTGTCTTTATTTTGCCAATACAAATTCCTGGATTCCCTGAAATCAAGGAATGAGCTTTCAGGAGAGGATGAAGGAGTCCAAAGTAGTCAGAGACATCAGTCACAATTAAAAGGTGTTCCTAGCATGTGTGTGGGCTGGAATGCACAATTTTAGTGTGCTAGGAAGAACCTGGAAACTTGCTGGCTGTTTAAGGCCGTGGGACTGAGGCATGTTTTGGCACATGGCTGGTACAGGATGGTTTCACCTTGGCAGTGCCCTTCTGCCCCCTGGGCAGAGCTCTGCACACACCAGCCTGCCCTTCCTCAGGTGCTGACCCCAAATTCACAGGGCTGGCATTGCAGGGACTGATCGAGCCCTGAGCAGGGTCCATGGGCAGTGAGCCCCATCCAGCTGCAGGGCTGGAGCTGGGGCACCTTGCACTCACCAGCCTCTGCCTGATGGTTTATGGGGTGGGACAGTCACTGACAGCCCTCTGCCATGGCCATTTATGGGGTGGGACAGTCACTGACAGCCCTCTGCCATGACTGGCAGGAGCGTTTCTTGTGGCCCTGCATGCCCAGAAACAGAACTGTGGACTTTGTCTTCAAGCACCTGCTGTATGTTAAACTTCCTTTGCTGTGGCAATACAGTTCTAATTGTTTGTTCTAAATTAACAGACTGTCAGAACCCTCATTTTAATTAAAAGTAGGAGATGACCCTGACCACAGTGGAGTGACCCAAGAGCCTCTGCCCTCCTGAGCAAGTGCCCCTCTGTCAGAGCTACCAGATGAAGGCAATTACTTCCTGAGTGTAAAATGTTATCACACTGGAATTGACTTAAATATTTCAGAGAGCTCAATCAGACTGCAGCCAGAAAAATCTTTCACTGAGGGAGAAAAGCAGGGGGATCATTAATTGGGTTAATGCTCCATCAACCTTGCATTTGTTAATGGGCATGTTGAGGGCAGAGGGGAGCCTCACCCAGGGAAACTCCATCCTGGCTGCAGGGAGGGTTTGTGAATCCAGGCTGTGCCTCTGCTCAGCTCCTCTCTGGGGCTGCTGGGGCAGAGCAGGCTGCATTCCCCTGTGCAGTGCCCTGTGCAGTGCCCTGTACCATGGGGCACATGTGGGGTTTCACACCACCCACCCTACAGCAGGGCTGCTCTCCCCATGGGAACCCCCTCACCCCCACTAGGGTTGGTGATGCTGGTGATGTGGCTGCAGAGAGCTCCATCCTCTGGGATAGCCCCAGGCCCCTGCAGGCTCCCCTTGCTGTCCCAGCTCCCTGCGGTGTCCCTGGGGATGCTTGCACCCAGCTCAGATGGGCAGCAGAGTCAGTTCATTCCTGCTTTGGGATGCATTTTGGGATGTGTTGTCCTGTGACAGGGATGATGCCAGGGCTGAAGGAGGCACCAGGACTGCCAGCAGCCCTTGCTTCATCTCCTGTGTCCTGTGCCCTCTGTGCACTGCTGTGCTGGAACCATTGCCACCAGCCTCATGGAAATGCAGCAGTGCACAGAGGGCAGTTACAATTCCTGTGACTAGTGTGTTTGAGTTATTTAATTTTGTGGGACATTCTTCTTTTCCTTTCCATCTCTGGATCAAAGAAAGCTTTGAAGGGTCCTAAGTGCTATGAAACAGAAATTGTTTGGTTTGAGATTTCTCCACTCCTCTCCCTGAAGTTGTTGAACCCATCAGTAACACTGATCAGTATTACAGACACCTTCTGTATCACTGAATCAGTAATACAGACACTTCCTCTTTCAAATTAAAACTTTTAAGTCACATTTCACTCATTTGCTGTGTGTCTGAGAGATTTGTGTGTGTATATGACATATAAAATTGCACAGATCAGATACATTTCACGTAAACCCAGAATAATTACTTTAAACATTTAAAATTCTCTAATAGCATTTCAAATTGCATATAACAAGCATTTTTGTGTATTTAATAAAAAAAATAAGGAAAAATTACTAGAATGTAGATATTTCAGTGGTATTTTAAACTAAACCTTGTGTTAAAGTTACTGTATTTTAAGATGTCAAAGGAATTACCAGGGAATGTGATTCTAATGAAACGTTGCTCTTGTTGTTATGGAAACCAACTTTTAAACTGCTGTGCAGGGTGGAAATTACACAGTGCTGTTTTGGTGAGCCCTTTTTTTATAGCTTTCCATTATTTTGCTTTTGAAGAATATAACCAGCTGGCAGTGGTGTTGTTCAGCATGTCAGGCTGCTCTCAGGCTGTGCCTTGGTTTGCAGGCTGGGATTTGGAGCCAGCTCAGGTGATGGCCCATCCCAGACCTGGCACATCCTGCACACCCATGGCTCTGTCTGGGGCATTCTGCCCTCTTAAGGCTGGCTTGGCTGGGTTTTACCTGGGTTTGCATTTCTCTGGCTGCTGTTTGAGAGCCATCCCAAGCAGGGATTTATGGATCTCCTGGAAAGGGATCAGAGCAGTTCAGGAGGAGGGATCATGGCTCACCTGCTGGCACACTCCATGGCAGGGGCAGGTGACACCATCTCGTGCTCCTGGTTTGGGCAGGTGACCTGTGGGGTGAACTGCATGGTTGGTCCAGGGAGCAGAGACCCAAAATCCTGGCCCAACCCCACTGCAGTCTGCAGAGAGCCTTCCCCAAGGAGGGAGCTGAGGGATACCAAAATGATTCATGTTTTTTAATACTGTGTTTGTGGGGAAATGAGAATTTATAGCATTGAGAAGGAATTCATAACAGAAATTATATAAACTCCAAGGCCTCCAGGTGTACAGCAGGCTCCAAATTACAGCTTCAGGAAGGGATGCTCTGACATAGCTTCCTGTCTGGTGTGTATTCCTTGAGACTAACCAAGAGCTGCTTCTGTAGGCAGCTGTAGATCAGAACTGGGGCAGCTCCCACAGGACACTGCTGGAGGGTGCAGTGATGAACTGCCTCCTTTCCCACCCTCTATCTGATGGGTTCCTGCCCAGAAGGCTTCTTTGCAGGCTAATCCGTGTGCCACAAGTGCCCTGAACTCCCCACTGAGGGGAAGGAGGGAATGGAGGTGTACAATTCTTTTTCAGTCCTTCTGATGCAGCTTGCCCATTTGGGTGTAATTAAGGATTCACTGGGATGTGGAAGGGTTGGGAGGATAATTCTGACACTATCCCTTGGGAAAGCAGCTCAGAGGTTGGAATTTGTCCCCCAGTGAATATTGCATGGAGGAAAGCCTGAAGTGCCTCTGACACCTTGGCTGCAGCTGTGAAACTGTGTTACTCACAGGGAAAGCTGGAGTTTGCCTTCTTACTGATGACAGGGATCAGTTTTTCTCTCCACATGCTGCTCATATTTGTTTACACTGGGAATAAATGTGGTGTCATGAACAGCTTCAAATACTTTGAGATGTCTTGCAACACAAGAAAATAAATTGCCAATACTTCCATCACTTAGAATTATTCTGACCATCTGTGCTTTATGCACCTTTTCTTAAGAACAAAAAAACAATATTTTCAGCATGGGCTGTGCTTTTAGTTTATGTGTAAAGCAGATAAAGAGAGAAGCTAGCTAGAGGCAAAATCAGAGTTTAGATTGGCTGTTCATAAGGGCGACCTTCCCTTAAAATTCCTTTCTTTTCACCCTGCACATCACAGAGATTTAGAGCCCTCATTGACTGCAGAAAACACAGCTCCAGGAGGACAAAGGATGATATATTCTCAACGAGTGTGTAAAGTATAGTAGTTCTAAAGACAATAAATGCAAGGTCACATTAGGGCACAACAGTTAATTACCCACTTCATTACTGTCAAGGTTAATACAGTATTTGAGCACAGGAGCTGTTTCTCATCTGCTGCTGGAAGCAAGGCAGGACAGCCTCAGCGGCAGGCAGATCCATTACAGCTTATCAGGGCAGCACAGGCACTGCAGAGCCCCATGAAGGATGGCTGCTGTCACCAGGGAGCCATGGGACAATCGGGGAGCTGGGCCCAGCCCCACACACGGGCACTGCACCCACAGGGACACACGGGGAGCTGGGCCCAGCCCCACACACGGGCACTGCACCCACAGGGACACACGGGGAGCTGGGCCCAGCCCCACACACGGGCACTGCACCCACAGGGGAGCTGGGCCCAGCCCCACACACGGGCAGTGCACCCACAGGGACACACAGGGAGCTGGGCCCAGGCCAGGGCACTGCACTCCACAGGGGATCAGACCTGCAGCACTTCAGAATTGTGTATAAACATTTAAGTTCTTTTCAGATAGAATACCTCTATCACAATCAGATAGAATGTCAAGCAAACCTCTTGACAATACAGAGCATTTCACACAGTCTTGATGAAACACTTCCCAAATTTCCTTCTCCATGAACGCTACAGTTCTTTTGATAAGAATGGTGCTGGATATTTCCTTGGAGAAGATCAGGCTGGTGTAGGCTGTCTGATTGAGCCTGGGAGCATTTCACCAAGTCTGGCCTTCCATATAAGGGAAATGCAAAATTTAAAAATGACCCAAAGCAAGTAGAAATATTATTGTTGTTGCTGTTAGAAATAATTAGGTATCATAATTGATAATAATTGTTATTCATAGTAACAAAGCACTGACTATTCAGAAAGTGTGCCTCTGGAACGGGTAAGTTTTATCCTCCCTTTGTGCTGGCCATTTTCATTTTCTCATGGAAAATAATCTGAAGCCAATAGGAATTGCAGCCATCACATTTGCAAGTTACTGTTAGCCAGTGATCATCCTTAAAATGCTGGGACAAAAGAGATGGGGTTTAGTTCTTAATCCCCTTCACTTCACCAGTCAGGAGGAGACAGCACTGAGCTCCCAGAGCTGTCCAGGACAGCTTCACCAGGCTGAGGCTTCAGTGGCAAATGCTTTTTTTTTTTCTTTTGAAACCAGAATTTTCTGTAAGATCATTTTACTATTAGTGCTATTTTTAAATCCCCACAGTGGAAAAGGTTCCTCCCACGCATGCACCTGTCTGCAGAAAATCCCCAAACTGCAGGGATTTGTCACCAGTGAATTCCCTAACAAACACTCAGCTGCGTTTTCTGAACTTTCCTTGTGAGGGTGTCTGACAATGCAGACAGAGCAGAGCGTGCCTGGAGGGGCAGGGGGCAGCTCCCCTTCCCTTGGCACACCCAGGGGAGCTCTGCTTTGTGCAGGTTCCCTGGAGGTGTGAAATGGGCACTTCCCTCCTCGGCAGGCCTTGCACAGCCGGGTGTTTCAATCTTGTTTTCAATTATAAGCATTTCATTGTCGAATGTTGCTGCTTTATTATGTGATAATTAAATAGGAATGATCGTGCAGCCATCCTGCCTAAGAGGCTGGAGCAGAATTAAAGCAATCCCTCTCATCCTGCTGAATGGCTTTGGAGGTGAAAGGAGTGATCTATTTGCTGTCTCTTATTTTTGCTGTCCTATTGTTTCAGTACCACTGGCTTCAAAATAGCAAACTAGGCAAGTAATTATGGACATAAATCAGAGCAGGAGGCAGCGTGAGGTCAGCACTGCTTTGCTTTTCACCTGCCTTTTCTCAGCTGCCTCTTGCTGGGAGACAAAGCAGTACATTCCTGTTAATTTTGTGCTCTTACTAGTGATTGAATGCTTTTTTAGACAAAGTTTGAATCCTTGAGTGCTGTCAAGCAGGAGTTGAGCAGTCTCACCATGCTTGGAACAAGTGCAGAGTGACCAGGCTGGCTCTGGAATGCTGTGGTTGGTGTCCAGTGTCCCACATTCAGCATGTGCCCTGCCTGCTTGGTTCCTGATACACCACAGTCCATGTGCAGCACTTCCAGAGAGGGGAATCTCCTTGGGGTGACCATGGTGACTCTGTTGAAAAGCTCAGTGAGTTAAGTAAGATGCAGCCAGAGATACTTAGCCAAAGTAAATCAACAAAGCAAACGTGTTTTCAGTGAAGCCTAGCTGATTTATGGCCCTGGGCACCAATCTGTACATCTTCTTCCTGTTGGGTGTTTGTAAACGTGCAGTGGTGCTCAATGGCAGTGCCAGGTGAGAAATGGATGCAGGCACGTGTCACAGCCCTCAGGTGGAACTGGCTAAAAAATGAAATATTTCCTGAAGGACAGCTGTAACCACACACTGCTCACCTCCCATCCCAGAAGGAGCAGCAGTGCTTTGGGCATAAAGGAGTGGGATGGGATCTGTGGGAGGCTTGGCGATAGTGGGACACAAACTGTGCCAGCACTTGGCATCCCTGACATGGGTGTCCCAGAGCCATGGTTGTGCACCGTGGCCTGCTGGATGCTATGTGTTACAAGGAGATGGAGTTAAGTGGTTTTCCCTCTTTCCCAAGTGTATTTTACACTAAGTTAACTAAGAGGCAGTCCTCAGTAGGATTCTGCTACTCAGGAACATACTGTTTTGTAAAAAAAGAAAAAAACAGGAAAATTCAGTGCCTGATTAACTGCATGCTACTTTTCATTCCAGCAGTTTGCTAAAATAGCACATGGAAGTGACCACTGAATGATTCTCATTTAGCTTATTCATGCCCTGAAAATCCGACTCAGCCCACCAGTGTGGCTTGATGCAAACAACTGAATAAGAACAAATGGAAAATAAGTAGTGAGTTTGGATGTCTCTATTGTTGGCTGCTGAACACCCACCTCTGAAATTGGGCTTTTTGAGAGTGTCTTGGGGTTGCATGCCAAATCCCAGCTTGTGATCTGCACTGTATTTAAACATTTCTTCATGTCCTACTGTAATTATTTATTGAGGATTTTTTTTTAAGCAATGAGATATGTGACGAAGAACATAAGACCTTACTGTGGGTAGTCCTGGGTGAATACAGACTTCTTTCCTTTTTGGTGGTTTTTTTTTTTTTTGGTGAAATACTGAACAAAACCCAGTGTTTAACCGAAGCCATTTTGTATTGACAGACCATTGTTCGGGGGAACAAGCCTCGAAAGGACACTTCCATCAACGGGCTGCTGGAGGAGTTTGACAACATCTCGGTGACCCGCTCCAACTCGCTGCGGAAGGAGAGCCCTCCCCGGCACCACCAGGGCAGTGCCAACCACGCGCCCCGGCCCCGGGAGGAGAATGGCTTCATCATGTGCTCGCAGTACTCGAGCGAGTCGGACAGCACGGCCGAGGGCTCCGGGGAGCGGCTGCGGGACCGGGCCCTGTGCGGGGACGAGTGGGACCGCTACTGCCAGGGCAGCCTGGCCGCCAGGCACAACGGGCACCTGCTCAAGGTCACGGCCCGCGACTTCTACTACTCAGAGGTGGCTCCCCTGCAGCCAGAGCTGTCCCGGTTCCTCCCGGATTACCAGGCTCACCTGGAGAGCAAGCCCAAGGCGCTGGAATACGGCGGCCTGAGGCTGGAGTACCAGCGCGTGCCCAGCGGCTCCTCCCTGGACTACCGAGATTCCTTCCCCTATGCTCCGTCCCGGGCCTCGCTGCAGAGCGAGGGCCCCCGGGACAGGCTGGACTACGGGGACCCTGACTGGGGACACGGCCTCGCCAAGGAGGACATGGACAAGAGGCCCAAGTCCTCATACGTGGACCCCGCAAGCCCCCAGCCGGCCATGAGGCAGAGGTCCAGGTCGGGCTCGGGCCTGCAGGAGCCGGCCATGCCCTACGCGGGCAGCGCCTTCAAAGCTCACCAGCAGGGACATCCCTACAGCTCATACACCTACCCCCGGCTGTCCGAGAGCGCAGCAGGAGTGCCCAAGGTAACCCAGGGGCTGCGCAGGGCCAGGGTAGCAGTGAGGGCAAGGAGCCGTGCGTGGGCACACCGTGCCAGTCGGGGCTGGGAACGGCCCCCAGCGCTCTGGGGCTGCTCCTTGGCAGCCGTGCAAACCCACCCACTGCACTTGGGTGTATGGAAATGGATGGCAGGGACAGTGGGTTTGAGGTACTTATTGAAAGGCAGCTTTGGAGTGCCCATCTTCTAGGGATTTTATTTGAAATTCCCAGTAAGTGCAAGCTCTTCAGTGGTTTTTTTGTAGCTTCAGGAGTTCCTGCACCTGAGCAGATCTATAGCAGGAGGTAAGATGCTGGTCTGGTTTGTGTATCAGATACTTCTGTGTTTGAATTGTTACTGTGCAAGGCTGAATGTTTCAGTATTTGTACTGTAGTTATGCCATCTTTGTATTACAAGGTTTATGAGCTCTTCACTGCTCGTGAGAGTAGGGGCTTACTCCCTTCTGCATTGTTTTTAAGCATTGAAATGAAGTCAAAGCAGCTGATTTCACCCAAGACATTTTAGATGCAGTTTAAAAAAGGGTTGATGTGCAAGAAAGCGTTTCAGCCATGTTATCTAGAGGCAGCTTCCCTCCACAGATCTGTCCCTGCTCTGCCTCATGAGGAGTGTTACCTGCACAGGCCCTCCAGCCCTGCTTGCAGCAGGGTGCTGTGACCACTTGTTCAGTTCAGAGTGCTTTTCTCACACCTCTAGTCACATAACCATGGTGACCTTCTTAGCATCTAATGCTGTGCAAGAGGTGCCTTTTCAGTGTAGTTTGCTCTGAACATCTCTGAGTTCCCCTAGCAACGGGCACTGTGGTGATCAATTTGCCAAGCCTGGGGTTGCTGTGACTTTTCCCGTGCTGAGGTGGGTGACTGTCAGTGGTGAGGTGTGTTCTTCTCTCTGATGATAGCTCTCCGGTGCATTTGCTTGTGGCTGTGCCCTGCTGCAGTGCCAGGTCTGCAGATCCCTGATGTCCCTGGCTTGGAGCTGTGCCAGCCTTGTGCCTCCTCAGGTCTGGCTGCTTTGTCATTACTGTGGTGCAGTGCCCATGGGAAGGGGTGAGCAATGCACTTTCTGTCCCTCTTTGCACTGGAGCACAGAGCCAGGCTTTGGAGCTTGGATAAACCCTGGGGGGAGCAGAAAAGTCACCAGGTCTCTTTAGGTGCCTTTCCAAAGCTCAGGGTGTGGTGGGGGGAGTGTGTGTGGTAGTCACACCAGTGAGACATTCAGTGTGGATTCTGGAAGCTGGGAGGAAAATCTGGGCTGGGTTAGCTGCCATTTCCTTTATTGAGAGCAGTCATTTTGTCAGAGTTTAGAAAAGCGGAGGGCAAATCCAGTAATGCAGAGACCCTGTAGCAGCTGCTTCTGCCAGTTTTACACCAATCAATAGGACAGAAGACACAGGTGTTTATTATAGGATTCCAGCACTTGGAAAAATATCCCATTAAAATGCAGTAACAACTTTTATTTAAAAAAATATATGCCTCTATGCAAGATTCATTGTGAGCTGTTCCTCTCCTCAGAGCATCAAAAGCACTCTTACAACCATGGTGTATTGAAACTTGATGATTCACTGGTAAATGCAGCAGTTCAATTCCCAAACCTGTCCACAGCTCCTGCAGGTGAATAGGAGTTTCTTGTCTTGGATGATTGCTGAAGAATCTTCTTTTCAAGGAGGCATTAGTAAATAATGGTTCATCAAATGGGCTTACTAAATGAGAGTCAGATCTCAAATCATATATTTTGCAAATGAGATTGGGTTTAAAGTATAATTAAAAGGGGTGAAAAAGTAAGTGAAAAAGTCTGCAGGCACAAATGTGGCATCAAAGTGCCTTTAACAAGGTTGTTCATTTTGGCTGTAAATGTGAAGAGCAGATTTACTTCAGCATTATTTGCAGGTCAGAGATGTCAGACCAGTCAACGTGTGCCTGTTTCATCATCAGGGATTTCAGAGTTGTTACATCAGAGGATTTGCCCTGCCCTGGGTTTGGCCACTGCTGTGCAGGGGAGCCATGGAAGTGTAGGAAGCCAGAGGCTCAGATTTGCCTCTCTGAGCCACCCCTGTGTCACCACGAGCTCTCCTGTCCTGCAGGCTGACTCCAGGACACCTGCATGGAGCTGCAGAGTCTGCTGTGCCACCCTCTCCACACAGAGCTGCTGTCCCACCTCAGTATTGGCTCACGATATCGAGTTCATCGTTGGCTGCTGTTTGGCCACTCTGTGCTGCATGGGGTTTTTTACCCTCCTCTTCATCACAGGCACCTCTCAACTTCTGCCACCAAGCCCTATTACTTCCAAGCTCCTTTCCCTGTCATTTTGCAGGAGCAGCTCTCTGGGAGCCTCTCCTGTCTCTCTTTCCAGGGCCCATGGTGTCTGCTCCCCCTTTGCTGCTCAGCAGAGGTGTCTCACCAGGGTCCCCCTCTGTAGCACGGGCACATTTCCAGTCTGGCAAAGGCAGGGCCAAGCCTTCACTGCCAGAAATCCTCTCCTTTCTCCCGTGTTCCCATCCCAGCCAGCAGCTGTGTGTGAGTGCTGCCTGCCACCTCTGTGTGTGGAACAGAGTCCTGGGGCTCTCCCCAGTGAAGCAGCAGAGCCAGACCTTTGCCTTTGTGGTCTCAGTGTGGGTTACAGACCATCCCTTCTGCACCTTCCACCTGGCAGACTGTGCCATGATGAATGTCGTGCCAGAGCTTTGGCTGCTCCTTTGACCTCATCTGGAAGGAATGCAGGACTGCTTTCTTCTTTCCTTTGTAGCATTTGAAGGATCTCCGTTCAGTAGGGGCTGCATTCAGCAGCAGAAATGGAATTATTGGTGGAGTAAAAGTGTGTTCATTTTGCTGTGGTGTGGAGCACTGCATCAGGACAGCCTTGGAGGAGAGCATCAATGATTTACTCATTGTAGCTCCTGACTTGTTGTAGCATTTCTTGGGATTCAGGAAGTGGGTTTACATTGTGCAGCAATGCTAACCTCAGAAAGACTCTGAGAACTCTCAGCAAGCACACTGAACCCCTGAATGTTCATTCTAAAATTTTACTGCAGAACATTCTTTGACCAGTGTGTTAAGCCTGGGGCATACTCAGAAATACCAGACATGGGTGAAGCCTCAAATAATTCATTAGTGTGGATTTATCCAGCTTGAATTTCTAGACCAGGTTTTCCCCGTCTCAGTGGTTATAAAGAAAATGGTGTATTTACAGCCAAAGCAATAAATTATTTGTCCCTACATACACAGATATATAGGACAGGGTTAGATTGAGTTCCCCTCCCTCCACCAAACCATCTGAGCACTTCTCCACGTTAATTAGTTTGGCAGATGTAATGTCCTTCATGAAATTCATGTGTCTGACTCCCTTCTGTTTGATGGCTGTCCCTGCCTGCTGGAGTAAGGGAAATGATGGCTGTAAACGATGGCTGTAATGGTGTGGGTTTCTGCCTCAGCACCCCAGCACGCTGGGAGGGGACTGCACAGCCCTGCTGCTGCTGCTGCTGCTGCTGGGTGCTCCTGATGGAGGGTGGGGGGTTGTCAGCCCTGCAGGAGGGACACTCCAGCTCTTCCCAGGGAAGCCTCTGACAGCCCCTCTGGAGAGGCATTCCCCCTCTCCCTGCTAAAGCTGTGCTGGGCAGCCTCTGAGCAGCCTCTGACAGCCCCTCTGCAGGGACATTCCCCCCCTTTCCCCACTAAAGCTGTGCTGGGCAGCCCCTGAGCAGCCTCTGACAGCCCCTCTGCAGGGACATTCCCCATTTCCCCAGAGCCCTGGTGGAGTGAAGGAAGGCCCAGCAGCCCTGGTGGTTCACAGGGAGGTGGGAAAGGCCAGCAGAGAATTGCACTGGAGGCACCTCCAGCCCCAGGCTCCTCCTCACGGTGCAGAGCCCACGCTGATAAATTGATGCTGCGGCAGATTTTTTTTCTTCTTTTTTTTTTGCCTTTTTTTTTTTTTTTTTTTTTCAGTCTTAGCATAAAATGGTCAAATGATGTTCCACCGCAGAATTCAATTTCACAGTTCAGTTGGGTCCTTGATTACACTGCCAAATTCAGATTAATGTGCATTTAACTAACATGGATCAGGGACTCCTGGCTGGCAGCCAGCAGTAATAGTAGCAACCATGAGCTGTGTAGAGTTTGCTGCTCTGTCCATCCCTGTGCACTGCCACTGAAATTGATTGATTAAATGAACTCATTGCCATAATTATTTGTAATTGTGCTACATGATGAGCCTGTGTCAAACCGCCCCCCTGCCCTGAGATGCTCCACACATCGGCAAGAGTCACACATTGTAAATGTGAAGATGTTCTTTTACAGAGGAAAAAAATATCATTTTTGGGTGGGTCTTTTTTGTTCTACATCTTTTGGGGGTATTTTAGTTTGGATGGAAGCAAGCAAACCATTATGTTTGTAAATGTAGAGTATTCGTTAGCCTTCAATGTAAGAAGCTTAGAGAAACTTGAAAAATACAAAAAATAGAAAGGAGCCTACAAATGAACCAGGCTTCCCATTGGGATAATTTCCTTTGCGATTTTCTCTGATTTCAGATGAAAATTAGCAGTTTTGTGACACTGCAGTTTAGTAGCGTGTCGCTGTGGAAAATTATTTAAGAAATGTTGAATTGAATTAGGCTCCTCATCAAACTCACATAAGCAGTCCCTCAGACAACAGCTGGCAGCACGGCAAGACAGGAGATGACAGGGATTTTAGGGTGCCACCACCTCCACGGGAAGGGGTTGGGTTATCCCTGAATTGCCGCAGAAAAACATAAGGCTAAGAGCTGAGAATCAAAATGCAGGTACTGGTAAGACACAGATTGGAATTTGCTGGAGGGCGAGTTTTATGGATGTGACAGGGATGGAATCTTGGAGGAAATGGCCCAGAGAGCCTGCAGGGCACTGCAGATGCAGAGCAGACACACTTTTTTAAGCATAGATCCCTTCCAATGCAGGCCATTCTGTGATTCAGCAAAGGCTCTGGAGTGCCCAAACAGGTACCTGGACAGAAGAACGGACCTGGAATGCAGAGGAGATGTCCTGAGTGTGCTGAGGGCACTGCAGCCCCGTGGTGTGGAAATCCCTGCCCGGCCTGGGGCAGCAGTGCTGTGCTGAGCAGAGGGGGTGCAATGAGGGAGCACGCTGTGCCAGCTCTGCTGGGCCCTCCAGGGGGCTGAGATGGATGGAGGGGCAGGGCAGGGCAGGGCAGGCAGGGAGGAAGGAGGGAGCTGTTCCCAGCCTCACTGTGTGTGTGTGTGTGTCTGCCTTGCAGGTGGACTATGAGCGAGCGCAGCTGGTGGTCAGCCCCCCGCTCTGCGGCTCGGACACGTACCCCCGGGGCCCAGCCAAGCTACCTCAGAGCCAGGGCAAGGGCGGCTACCCCGGCGGCGGCGGCTACCAGTACCCCGTGCCGTACCACAAGGCTCCCCACGTGCCGCAGCCCGGCTCCCCGTTCGTGTCCCCGGGCTCGTACCCCAGCTCGCCCAGCCTGGCGCCCGGCGCGTACCCCCCGCCCAGCTGGGGCTCGTGCTCGGAGCAGGCGCCCTCCAGGGTGTCCCACGAGCAGTTCCGCGCCGCCCTGCAGCTGGTGGTGAGCCCCGGGGACCCCCGTGAGTACCTGGACAGCTTCCTCAAGATCGGCGAGGGCTCCACGGGCATCGTGTGCATCGCCACCGAGCGCCACTCGGGCAAGCAGGTGGCCGTCAAGAAGATGGACCTCAGGAAGCAGCAGAGGAGGGAGCTGCTCTTCAATGAGGTATGGGGGCTCGGGGGGTGCCTCGGGGTCTTTGGGTTCAACAGGAGATGTGGGCCACATGCCACCATCAGGAGCCACATTCATACCTTTGCAAAGGAGGGGAGGAGTCCCACACACATCTGTGCTTGTATAAATATTGTGTAGCCATTCCAGTTTCAGCTCAGCTGCTTCTCCTCCAGGCTTGAAACCTCTGGTGCTGTCCCAGGAAACAGCTGAGAGATGTATCAGCTGGTGCATGACGTGGCCCTGCTGCCTTTTCTGTCTGTCTCCTGGCACAGCTGATTATTCCAGGAGGGAGGATCCAAGCTAACCAGGCCATTCCAGAGCGTGTGTGCTGTATTTCTGGCATACACGTGCTTTTTGTTTCCTCCCTCCTTCCTCTCCTCACCATCAGCACTCCCTGTGCTCTGTTGATGGTACTAAGCTAAGAGCTGTGAGTCCTTTTGCATGGAATTATCTGAGTTAATTCCCACATCTCCTCTCCTGAGTGCTTGCAGCCAGCTCAGAGCCCACAGGTCTTTTACCTGTGTATGTTATTTTAAATTTCAGAGCACTGGTTTTCATTTGCCATTTTTTCAGCCGGTTTGTTTGGGGCTTGACAGTACCTTCTGCAACCTACAGAGTTTCTCCTTTTTTTAACTTCTTACTCCCTTAAGTAAGGCATCTGGTGGGGTGTGTTCACTGCTGCCTTTTTGAGATCACTTGTAAATATCTGATCAATACCAAAACCACTCCCAAGGAAGCCTCCTGTGAGAATGAACCTTTTAATTCTATGTTTTGTTTCCTATACACTGTGTATCTTCCCTCAGCACAACAGATTGGATTCTTTAAAACCTTTGAAAACATCACATTTTTAATTACAATATTAAACAGCAAACTTCAACCAGTTCTTTACACAGTGCAGGACTGTGCTAGTTATTTGGGCTTGGCTTTGCCTCTCTGGAGGCTGGGCTGGCTCTAACTGAGCATCTCTGACAGCTTGAAGCAGCTCCTGCATGCTGTGCAGCACCAAGCTGCTTCCCTGCCACACTCCAGTCACTCGTGTCATCTGAGAATCTCCTGCAGCAGGGATGGAGTCCCTGTGTCTGTGGTGGAGTCCCTGTGTCTGTCTGTGGTGGAGTCCCTCTGTCTTTCTGTGATGGAGTCCCTCTGTCTTTCTGTGATGGAGTCCCTGTGTCTGTCTGTGATGGAGTCCCTCTGTCTGTCTGTGGTGGAGTCCCTGTGTCTGTGATGGAGTCCCTCTGTCTGTGATGGAGTCCCTCTGTCTGTCTGTGGTGGAGTCCCTCTGTCTGTCTGTGATGGAGTCCCTGTGTCTGTGATGGAGTCCCTCTGTCTGTCTGTGATGGAGTCCCTGTGTCTGTGATGGAGTCCCTCTGTCTGTCTGTGATGGAGTCCCTGTGTCTGTGATGGAGTCCCTCTGTCTGTCTGTGATGGAGTCCCTCTGTGTGTCTGCTATGGAGTCCCTGTGTCTGTGATGGAGTCCCTCTGTCTGTGATGGAGTCCCTCTGTCTGTCTGTGGTGGAGTCCCTCTGTCTGTCTGTGATGGAGTCCCTCTGTCTGTCTGTGATGGAGTCCCTGTGTCTGTGATGGAGTCCCTCTGTCTGTCTGTGATGGAGTCCCTGTGTCTGTGATGGAGTCCCTCTGTCTGTCTGTGATGGAGTCCCTGTGTCTGTGATGGAGTCCCTCTGTCTGTCTGTGATGGAGTCCCTCTGTGTGTCTGCTATGGAGTCCCTGTGTCTGTGATGGAGTCCCTCTGTCTGTGATGGAGTCCCTCTGTCTGTCTGTGGTGGAGTCCCTCTGTCTGTCTGTGATGGAGTCCCTGTGTCTGTGATGGAGTCCCTCTGTCTGTCTGTGATGGAGTCCCTCTGTCTGTCTGTGATGGAGTCCCTCTGTGTGTCTGCTATGGAGTCCCTGTGTCTGTGATGGAGTCCCTCTGTCTGTCTGTGATGGAGTCCCTCTGTGTGTCTGCTATGGAGTCCCTGTGTCTGTGATGGAGTCCCTCTGTCTGTGATGGAGTCCCTCTGTCTGTCTGTGGTGGAGTCCCTCTGTCTGTCTGTGATGGAGTCCCTGTGTCTGTGATGGAGTCCCTCTGTCTGTCTGTGATGGAGTCCCTCTGTCTGTCTGTGATGGAGTCCCTCTGTGTGTCTGCTATGGAGTCCCTGTGTCTGTGATGGAGTCCCTCTGTCTGTCTGTGATGGAGTCCCTGTGTCTGTGGTGGAGTCCCTGTGTCTGTTTTGGAGTCCCTGTGTCTGTCTGTGATGGAGTCCCTCTGTGTGTCTGCTATGGAGTCCCTGTGTCTGTGATGGAGTCCCTCTGTGTGTCTGCTATGGAGTCCCTGTGTCTGTGATGGAGTCCCTCTGTCTGTTTTGGAGTCCCTGTGTCTGTGATGGAGTCCCTCTGTCTGTTTTGGAGTCCCTGTGTCTGTCTGTGATGGAGCCTTGCCTGGCTGTGCTCTCTCTCTCATGCTTACCACTCTGACTCCCTCAGTCTCCTGAGGTCATGGGCACCGTCCTGGCTGGGCTGCCCTCACTGTGTGTTGAACAAAACCTTTTACCGAAGTTCTCTGATTTTTCTTAAGCTGCCAGTGAAGTTTTTTGTTGTTTGATCTCTTGAGAATTTCTTGTTGGTATTTCTCCCATGTCTCTAACTCAGAGTACACAAAAAGCAGTAGTAAGCCTTTTAAAAGTCTCTTTGAGTGAGTTTTCTGGGCCCTTACTCCAGCAATCTGTTGAAAATCTGTGCAAAGTACCATTTACTATGTGATAAAAAGGACTTTGATGTGTTGAGGGATTGATCAGGTCAGAAAAAGAATCTGTTGTACTGAAAGCAATTGGCAATAAAAAACCAATTAAATAAACAGGTCTGTTCCTGCAGGCTGAAATAAAACAATTACCTACTGTTTATACTCTAACAGCCAGAGATTCTTTTTCCCCCTGATGCACTTACAAGGACTGATATTTTTATGTAAATATTCTGATGTTGTTTATGTGCTGGCGTGAGGATGAGGAGGATGTGATTCATCGCAGATCCTTCCCTCAGCACCGGTGACAAAGAAGGTGACACCAAGTGCCACTGGAGGCCGTGGCACTGGCAGCTGTCCCTTTGTGCCCCTGCAGGTGGTGATCATGAGGGATTACCACCACGAGAACGTGGTGGACATGTACAACAGTTACCTGGTGGGGGACGAGCTCTGGGTGGTGATGGAGTTCCTGGAGGGCGGCGCCCTGACCGACATCGTCACTCACACCAGGTGGGCTGGGCACAGAGAGCAGTCTGCACAGAACACACACAGAGACACTTAGAGAACACACATCCATCTATTTATATGTACCTGAACTGAGCCCATTGGTACACGCTTGCTGTGCCACCATCAGTAAGCAGAGGTGCAGCTGAACTCCTGCGAGCAGCAGCATTTGCTGAACCAAAGGGAAGGAAACACCTGGGAGGGCCTGGTGGGGATGGGGATCTGCTAACACTTTGGGAAGAGGTTTAGCACCAACACAGCTCTTATCCATTACTTCCTAGAATGGAAAAAAAAAAAAAAAAAGTTATTTTCCCTTCTCCCTGTTTGGTGATCTGTATTTTTGGGTTTGCTGTCATAACCACTTCTGCTCTAAGGGTGATTTCTCTTCACAAAGGTTATCTGCAAACCAAGCCCAAAACATAAGGGGAAAAGTATTTTTATGTCAGAATATTTTGTGCTTATGGTGGAGCACATTCCCATATTTCAGTTAATTTCCCACCTTTAAAGTAGGAAATTGGCCAGCACAAGAGCTGCAGTGTATGGAACTGCTCTGCCTCTGCTGAAGGCAGACATTAGATTTTACAG
Source organism: Melospiza melodia melodia (assembly GCF_035770615.1). NCBI lineage: Eukaryota > Metazoa > Chordata > Aves > Passeriformes > Passerellidae > Melospiza > Melospiza melodia. The sequence continues at coordinate 116,579,505 of NC_086196.1, read as the reverse complement.
CCCTCTTTACATCTGCTCTTTGCTCATCTGCTTCTGATGAGATGGATAAAATGAGACAGGGAAGAGGGATTCTTTATTTAATTTCTTCTTGAATGAAAGAAAATTAGAATTTCCACACCAAACCAGTGGGAGAATATTTAGGGGAGCAAGAACAAAAGCAAGGAATTATAAATGAGAAAATTTGTGTTCTGTCCCAGTTAAATGGTGCTCTTAGGTCTTACCAAGAGTTATAACACAGGTGTTTTGAGTGTTAGCTTATGTGCTGAAATAAATCACAGTATGGCAAGTATTTGCCAAACTGTTAAAAGCTCTATCTTAAATGTTTCTGACAGAAGTTTGACAGCAAACAGATGCTCCCAGGACAGCACTTCTTAAGAGCTGTCATCTATTTTTAACTCAAAACAGTCTTTTCTTAATATGCTGGGTGTTTTTTTTTTTTTTACATTGCATGACCTTCCCTCAAAGATCCTGCTAAAATACTGCAAACGGCACAAATTAAAGCAGAAATCTCCACAGGTGTTCTTCTGCTCGTGTAAAAGAGATGCTGGGGACATTGGGGATGGGGCAGTGGCACAGGGTGCCCAGCCCATCCCAGGCATTGCACTGTAGCTGAGAGAATGACCCCACAATGGGTTTTTCAGCTGTGCACAGAAATGAGGACTCTTGTTTGTTTTTCTGCTGAAATACCCAGAATATTTTTATAGGAAGGCATGAAAGTGCTCTCAAAGAGCTACAACCCAGGGTCTGATGTTTTGCCTGCACAATTAAGGGTGGTTTTCCTCATATTTATTTATTCCACACCTGTTCCCATCCCAGTAGCGAAGCCTGCTTGGCAAGCAGCGAGCTTACTGTAAATAAGGCATTTCTGTGATTTCCCAGAGGGAAATTTCTGTGCTTTCCCAGAGACCCCAGCACGTGCACACTCGGCTTTTGGCACTAATGCAGAGCTCGCTGCAGGGCCGGTCCCCAGCCTCAGCTCCCAGAATCAGGAGCAGGAGCGGCCCCAGAGGCGCTGCAGGCAGATCTGTGGTGGAGCCGGTGCCTCCCCTCCCCTCCCCAGGCTGAGCTGTGCGTGTGTGCCGCCCTTGCAGGATGAACGAGGAGCAGATCGCCACGGTGTGCGTGTCCGTGCTGCGCGCCCTGTCCTACCTGCACCACCAGGGCGTCATCCACCGCGACATCAAGAGCGACTCCATCCTGCTCACCAGCGACGGCAGGGTGAGCCCGGGCTGAGCGACAGCGTGGGGCACCACGGGGTGGGAGTGACTCGGGGAACCTGGGCACGGCGGGGGACACACAGGGAACCTGCTAGAGCCTGGGAATAACTCGTGGGAGAAGCTGCATCCGAGGAACATGGACCTGGCCTCGCTGGTGATTGGCATCTGTGCTGCAGGCAGAGCCCTTGGGGAGGAACTGGAGCCTCAGACGCAGTGGCAGAGGAAGCTAGGCAGTAAGGGTGATGATCAGTGATGGGAGACCTCTGTTTGGACTGCACCACTCCTACCCTGATGCCTTCCAAAAACGCTTCCTTTGTACCACACTTAGTTATCATTTACTCAGCAGTTTCTGTACATGTGCTCTGCTTCCCCAGGCTGGCTGGGAGGCTAGCATCAGTCTATGCAAATAGTAAATAATCTGCATTACTGCTGAAACCCTCCCCAGATGGTAAGAGTAGCTTTCAGACTTCCAAGATGCCTGGTAAAAGCTGTCCCACACTTCCATGTGTGTTACTTGCTGTGCCTTTGTGTTGTTAATGAGCAGGGGGGGAAGGGCACAGAATGCTGCACAAGGCTTGCTCACTAAACAAAATGTGGTTTACACACAGAAAAAATTAGGGTTGCTCCCCTGGCCTTACACACCTGTCTAAGGCAAGACCTGAGGGTTGGACTGAGCCCAAGAGCTTTGGTTTGGCAGCAGATCCAGACTTCCCCTTCCCCAGGTAAAGCTCTTGGCTTCCAGGCCTGCTCTGAGTCCGTAGCCAAAGGCTGGCCTGTCCAATTTGATGCCCACTCACCAAGGGAGAGGGATTTTCTTCCTGCAGCAGCCACAGGCTGCTCCTCTTAATCCTGTCAAGGAAAGCCAATCCCACGTGTGTAGGAGCTGTTCAGTTGTGATTTCAGTTCATGTTGCTGGAATAACATCTGATCTGTGCTCAGGATCTGCATACAGTGCCTCATTATACTCATTACTCCAGTCCTCATTATCTGCATTGCAGATTTCTTCATGGCTGTGTTGTGCAATTATCTTTTTTTAGAAAATCCTCGTCTTTTATGTACTCCAATGAGCAATAGATATGCAAAACCTCTTGTGCTGCTACAAAAGAAGATTGGGCTCTGCTTCCAAAATATGCATTATTTCTTCCATTCTTCATCCTGTAAACTGAGAAATACATTTAGCGTGGAGCACTTGGCTATTATTGGCTTTGTTTTAGAAATACCAACAATCATTTTGTAATTCCGTTAAAAATAATATCCGTAACTTTAAAAAAAAGTAATGTCTGTGCGGAATCCAAAAGTGAGTGCTGACAATATGCCTACACAGTGCAGGGATTTATGCAGCTTCCCACTCCAGCTGTCCTGGGGCTGTTTGGGCTCCCTCTGTATCCCCAGACACGGAGTACTTGGTGGGATACACAGCCTGGGGACCTGGGGCGTGGGTCACCATTGGACTGGGCAGGGATGGAGAGTAGGAAAATGTCCAGGAATATCCCTTGGAAAGCTTCCAGGCCTCCAAGTAAGTCCTTGGAGAGGTAAAAAAAAAGATTTTAGCCTTAAGGATCAAGCTGTTTCTGGAAGGGGTGATGCCACCAACCCTCAGAGCAGCTTGTTGTGGAACTTTCACCTTGGCATTGTACAGCGACAGAGAGGGGGAGGTGATAATTTTCCATAATTTTTGTTGTTAAAAAAAAACAGTCATAAAAGTGTGAGCCAGGCACATGATGCAGCAGGAGCTGCTCTCGGGAGTGCTCGTGTATCCCATAATTTCTATTTCAGGTCACTGCCACAGCTGCTCAAGGACAGCAGTGATTCCTGAGCTGCCAGCAAAGGGACCAGGTTCACTCTAGGGCAAGGAGTGCTGTAGCCCCCCTGCCTCCTCCAGCTCTGCTCTCCTGCTGCCCAGAGAGGGAACTCCCTCAGTGACAGCCCCGTGGGAGGTCCTGGGCCTGGCAGACCCTTGGAAGGGTTTTATTTTCTATGGGTGATAAAAAGGAGTGGGGGGAATGGCACTTGTTCCCCACATTTTCTGGCAAACCCAGAGATTGTACAAACTGGTGTGAGCCACAGGAGGGCTGGGTGTCACTTGGAATATGTGTATTACTGGATATCACACATACATAACTACAAGCATGGGGGTCCTGTTTGGAATATTGTGTTTTCCTTTTATTTTTAAGTGTTATAAGCCATGTATCACCTCCCCATCCTTTGCTGGTGGAGAGGCAATGGGCTGTGACAGATGACATCAGGAATGAGCACCAGTGGCACCCTCCTCCATCTCCCCTTCGCTTTAATGTGCTGTGTGTTCCCGAGGCTGGGCTCCCATCCCAGCCCCTCCTCCAGAGCCGGGCTGCTGCCCTGCCCAGGAAAGCACTGCAGCCCCACCCCTGTCCCTGTGCTGCAGCTGTGCCTGGGAGGGCTTTGTCCTCTCACTCAGGAGGGGCTTTTTCTTCTTCTTTCCACAGATAAAATTGTCTGACTTCGGCTTCTGTGCCCAAGTGTCAAAGGAGGTCCCCAGGAGGAAGTCCCTGGTTGGGACACCCTATTGGATGGCACCAGAGGTGATATCCCGCCTGCCCTACGGCACTGAGGTGAGCACAGGACACTGCAGAGGGCATTCCCAGCTCCCTGTGGCACTGAGGTGAGCACAGGACACTGCAGAGGGGGTTCCCAGGAGGGGATATCCCAGGTGAGCACAGCAGGCACTGCAGGAGGGATAGCCCAGCCCCTGGAGCTGTGTCAGAGCTGTGCAGGTCAGGAACATTTGCACAGCTGTGCTAAATAGCAGTGATTCAGTTCGCCCCAGAGTGCAGCACCGTGCCTGGTTTGGAAGTGTTTCCCCAGGATGCAGTTATTTAATAACAGCTCCATTTAGCACTCCCAGCAGTGCAATGCTTTACACATTTTGCCCTGGGGTGCCGCAGGGAAGGGAGCTGCCCTCACTTGCACATTGTGGAAGGCCCTGTGCTGCTGTTAGACAGCGAGCCTGCAGGCTGGAGCTGCGCTCACGGGCATGCGCTGCTGCCTGTGCCAAAGCAGCGGGCTCCTCACACACCCCCTGCCCAGCCCGGTGCCACCAGTGTGTGCCAGGGCCCCTCTGCTCTCATCCTGCCCTTGCCCCCTCCGGAGGAGAGCCAGGGGAGCACCCGGGGCCAGCTGGGAGGGCTGCACTGCCACCCTCTGTGGTAGGACTGCTCTCCATCCATGGGCTCCTTCCCTGCCGTCACTGCTGCCATCAGCTGGGACACGGGGGTGGGAAAAGCCCCTCTGTGGGAGCTGTGTCAGGCACTGCCTGATGTTCTGGGAGAGGCAAGGCACGCGTTTCACTGGGAGCCTTCAGAGGAGCCCAGCAAGGAGGGAGCTCTGCAGTGCCACAGCCCGTGCATGGGCAGCTGTGAGTCACAGAGGGGACCGGTGACAGTGACACAGCCACCCTGCGGGGACAGGGCTGCCTCTGTGCCTCTGCCTGGGGACACAGCTGCTGCAGAGCTAGGGCATGGGATGGTCACACACAGCCTCGCTGCATGTACCTGCACTGAACACATCTACAAATACTGATGTACCCAGGGAAGGGAGTGAGCTGAGCAGGAGCTGCTCCATCCTCACACTGCTCTGGCACGGCACAGCAAGAGCACCCTGCTGGCACTGCTCTCCACCCAGGATCTGTGCTGTTGGAGAAGACATTCCAGAGATAATAGCATCAACTATTATTAGCCCATTAATAGCTTAGGGGGATTATAAAGTGGCTGAACTTAGGGCTGCATTAAGTTTCCCCATCAGAAGGGAAAGGGGGAAAAAAAAGGATTTAAACTAGAGGATAGTGTTGGCAAAAGAGCAAAAGCAGAATGAACTGGCCCTGGCAGTATTTGGGCTGGCAAATGACAGGAATTACAGTCATCAGAGGATTCTGGAGCAGCTCTGCAGCAGGCCAGGACTAAGAATAAAAAAAAGGTGTTTTTGAGCTAGAGCTGAATCACTTTCCAAAGGTGTTACATAATGTGCTACCTGTGCTGGCTGTAAACAAGGCTGGCTGTAGTGAGTGCTTGCATTTGCCTCGGGCTCTGGAATGGAGTTCCCATAGTCCTTAAGCTCCAGGGGAACAGAGTAAGTGATTCCAGAGCAGTGAAGTGTACCCTGCTCTCCAGCAGCTGCAGGGCAGCCTGGGGGGTGCTCAGTGGGTGCAGGTCAGTGCAGCTGGAATGCAGGGCAGCAGGACACAGCCTCTCCAAGGGTGCAGCTTTCAGTGGGCAGCACCCGAGGCAGCTGCAGAGCCCGGTTTTTGAGCCCCTGCCGGTCTGGGCTGTCAGGCCCTCACTGCTAGAAGGAAAGCCGTGGCCGGCTGGTAAAAACGAAACATGGATGGTGCTGGTGCTGGCTGGGCAGGCGGCAGGAGCCAGTGCAGTGCCAGCAGTGCCCCTGAGCCCCGGGCTGTTGCAGGTGGACATCTGGTCCCTGGGCATCATGGTGATGGAGATGATCGACGGGGAGCCGCCGTACTTCAACGAGCCGCCGCTGCAGGCCATGCGCCGCATCCGGGACAACCTCCCGCCCCGCGTCAAGGACACGCACAAGGTCAGCCTTCCCCGGCCCTGGCAGAGGCCCTGCGGGCACACCCTGCGTGTCCAAACCCTCACTGTCACCTCCAAGGGCCACTGGAGCAGTGGTGCCACACAGGGCTCCTGGGGGGGCGGGGAAAAGAGAGGCCGAAGCCATCGGTCACGGCCTTGTTTGTGCCTGACCCTGGCGCTGCTTTTGCAGCCAGAGATGGCAAAGGGAGCTGGGCACAGCCCCAAGCTCCCTGTGCTTCCCAGCCTGCCCGAGGACCAGAGCAGCCCAGCTCACTGCCCTGCTGCAGATGGGTTGGTACACCCATGTGAGGCACCAAAGCCTTTGGGCCCCTCCCAGTTAGGGGCTATTTCCATCAGCCCTCAGCCTAGCTTAATGCTGTTCTGTACCCCAGGGACACCCAAACACTCCAAACGCCAGAACTGACCCACAGCCCTTCTGCTGAGCACAGTGTCCCATTTGTCCCCAAGAAAGCAGCATGCCCAGAGCAGCACAGCTGCAGGGGGTGTTTGGCACCCCAATGCCCGTGTGTGTTTCAGGTCTCGGCGGTGCTGCGGGGCTTCCTAGACTCCATGCTGGTGCGGGAGCCCTCGCAGCGAGCCACGGCGCAGGAGCTGCTCCGACACCCCTTCCTGAAGCTGGCCGGGCCCCCCTCGTGCATCGTGCCCCTCATGAGGCAGCACAGGCACCGCTGAAGGGCTGCTGGGGAGGGGCAGCGCAGAGCCCGGCTCGTGGCGTGCGGGATCGCAGGCAGGGAGGAGGAGGAGCAGCAGAGCCTTGAGGAGGAAGGCAGCCCTGAGAAACGCTGCCGTGTGTACAGAGAGCCCCGGGGCAGGCAGCGCTCCCTGCTCCGCCGTGCCAGGGACAGGAGCAGGCCGGGCACCACAGCTGCCAGGCAGGGCGCACCCAATGCCAGCCTGGGCGAGGCGGCACGGAGCCAAACAGCTGAGCTTCACCGCGGGCTGAGGCACTTCTGGCTCAGAAGAACACTTTTCTGACAAACAAAGCACTTTTTATCTCGGCCAGAGCAGCGCAATGTATTTTGCAAGAAGTTTGTAATTTTCTGTACAGTACGTTTTGATAACTTGCAGTACTTTGTCATGTACCTGTTGTGTTAGTTAAGTAATAAGTGTAACTTAGAGAATTTGAGAAGATGAAGTTTCCTACTTTTTTTAAACCCTTTTGAAAACAGGAGAAAAAAGAAAAACAAAAAAAAAAAAAAGAAACCACAGCCACCTTTATGAAGTTGTAAGGTTTTGCAGAGTTCCCACAGGGTGAGCAGGGGGCTGATCCTGCCCTGACGGCCGGTGGGAGCGCCTGGCTTGGGGCACTGGGTGACAGAGGCAGCCCAGGCCAGCCCTGCCCCTGGCTGGGGAGCAATGCCCCTGCCCAGCCTTGGCCCAGGGGCCTCCCGGGCTGGCCTGAGCCCTCTCTTGCCGTGCCACCACACCTGCTCTGCCACCACAGCGGCCTCCGTGACTGCTGTCACACTCTGGCAGGGGACAGGGAGAGCAGCAGCTCCTCCTGCCAGCCCAGAGGGATCCCCAGAGCTCAGGCAGAGCCCTGGGATCAGTTGGGATGGGATGAGCTGCCAGCGTTTGCCAGAGAGGAGGAGTCGTGCTGCTGTCTAGACCTTTCTGAATGTTGATGCAACAGTTGACTACTGCAGTACAATTTTGTGTTATTTGTTGGATGACTTTGCATGTTAACTGTAGGCCTAAATAGATTTGCCTTTAAAGTTTTTAGAAGTGCTTCATAATTATTTCGATGAGAAACTAATTTTATTTATTAACGATGAGTTGTTTTTAATTCTGTATAATACAAAAGCCATGTTTTTCAAGTTTTTTTTTTTTCTTACTGACCTCATTTTATGGTATCTTTGAGAACCACAAAGCTAACTTTGTGAAAACACAGTTTCTTTCTTTTTATGAAATTTCATAGTTAATAAATTAATTGTTATTTATTGTAGTAAATTATAACCAAACATCTAAACCTGGCAGGAGCTGTTGCTTAAAGATCTTCTTCTGGGAGAAAAGAGTTGCCAGTAGTAAAGAAGCTCCTTAAGTTCTGCCCTTAAATAATATTTGGAGGGAGAGAAGCAATTTAAAAATAAAAAAGGAAGAAGGAGATAAGGATGACCTGGAACATGGAAGAGCTGTTCTTACATCAGTGTCTTACCCCAATGCTCTCTCCCTAGCCCTGTTTGCACATTTGAAGAAGATGCTGAAGAAAACGTTTGGCTCCCAGAGCCCACCCAGCAGGGAGCACCCCCAGCCTCCCAGGGCTCTCTTTTGTAGTCTTGACAACTCAGGAAACCAGGCTGCACCAGTCCAGGCAACGGCACAACTTAGTACTAGCTACAGAATTACCTTTTGTAACCATCTTTGGATAAAAAGGGGGTTGATGGGAGTTTTTTCTTCAATATTCAGCACATTTTAGGCTGTACAAGTGAAGAATTTTCTGCAACTTTCTTATCATTAGATACTTTAAGCAGTGTTCATCGAGTTTACTGAGAGTTTTGTCAATTTCAAAGGGGTTTTTTGTGAACACCAGCTACTGGTGAAACAAATGCACATGCAAGTTCAATAAATTCATTAATAAACACTTCAAGCTTCAGTGTGGTTTGTTTTTTCCCCGATGCGTTTTTTCTACTTTATAGATTTGATTCAGTCTCACAGTACTGGACCAAGCAGATAACAAAGGAAAAAAGCGTTCTTATAATATCTACTATTCTTTTATATGTATATATTATTCTTATTATATTATAATATATATATAACAAAGAAAAAAGTGTTTTTATATATAAACACGCAAGATACACATACATACATATAAATAGTGATTTATAGAGCTGCCCTAAGTGATTTCTAAGTGCATTCCCACCTCCCTTTCTCTATCCCCTAAATAATCCCTGATTACACAGCCCCAGTTTTAGCTCCCAGCTGTTGGTCTCTCACACCTACAGTTGTTCCCAGTTTCCCCAGCAGCACCAGTCAGCTGATGAATCCACAATGTTATTTGCTACCTCCCAGTCTTACAGGTGAGGATTTCTATTACTTTTGGTTTCTGACATCAGTAAATACTTCCAAATACATTTAAAAATGTAATGCCATCACCTAAAAACAAACAAATAAGGATGTGAAGAGCATCCATTCCCTCAGAAGCTGAGGCTGATACTCCAGTGAAATGATTGCCACCTGTCACTAGGGAATGGTGGCTGTTTCTGAGCTCACACTTCTAAAACTACTCCCAAATACTCCTCACGTGGGAGCAGAGGCCAGGACATTTCCTGGCTATGTCAGCCCCCTCCTCAGCAATAGAGCAATAATTTATAATTAAAGTTCTAATCACAAGTACTCTGTAAGTCATTAGCAGCTGCTTTAGTAAGTGCCTAATTATTACAGGTCCTTGCAGAGCTCAGGAGGGTGATAAGGTATATTTATCCACCTTCTGCTGCTGTGTTCATAAACATCTAGAAAGCAAAGCTTTCCATTTGCAGCTCACCCATAAAAAGCCATCAATAAATGAAAGCTAAATACTAAATTATTATCACAACAAAGTGCTGCCATCCTGAAGATGCTGCTGCAGTTTGACAGGCAGGAGGAAAGTTGGACATAATCTCTCTCATAAATAATTTTTTATAAATAGGCTTGAAAAGCTTAAAGCAATGGAGAATTCAGATCAATTTTACTAAATGTGAACAAAAGGATGGGGAGAATGAAAATATTTTAAAAGGTTTTCATCCAAGAGCTTAAATAACATTTTTTTTCAACCAAGATGCATCAGTCTGGGACACAAACTGTCCCTGACATTAAATTATTGTTTCTTTTTCCTTTCTTCCCAAAAAGCAAAACCATTTCAGTTCAACCAAAAAATATTTTCTGTTAGTTCAGAAAATCAAGAAATTAATTATTGCATTCCTGTGTTCCCAATAGCTTACAGACACACTCACCCCCTGAAGGTGAAGGCAGGTGCTTCCTAAGGGAAGCCCTCATGTGCCAGGAGAAGCAGCAGAAGCCCTTCAGGCAGGCACAGGAGCAGCTTCAGCTTTTGGGCAGTGTCCCCATCCAGTGGCCACTGCCACCACCGCAGGGCTCTGGGGCCAGTCCCTGTGAGTTCCTGTCAGGGTCAGTGCATTAAGGGCAGGTCACAGAGGCCAGCACAACCAGCCTTTGTCCATCTCACATCCACACAGATGTTTGGGAGCAGCTCCCTGTCCAGCGCTCACAGGAGGAGGCACAGCAAGGGACTGCCACCACCTGGCCAGGGCACAGCTGCCCCAGAGCAGCCTGGGCACGGTGTCCCCAGCCACTGCCTCTGCTGCAGGCACACCGAGCAGCCCAGGCAGCTCCACGAACTCCCCCTTCTCAGGGAGGAAGGCAGCCAGGTGGGGCTGCCCTCTCAGTGACTGGGAGGGCTCCAGGGGGCATTCTCCCATCTCTCCCACAGCCCCTGGCCAGAACGGCCTCTCCAGGAGACACATGGCAGTGGAGGAGGGGCTGCTCTGGCGTCTGCAGCTCAGCTGTTGGCTTCCTTTTTTGTGTTTGCCTGTTCTTTGGGAGGTCACAGTGGCAGATGTGCCAGGCTGATGGGAGCCGGCTGGGAGAGCCTGTCTGGCCCCAGGGCAGACAAGGGTGAGGCAGGACAAAGCTCCTCTCTATTAAGGATGAACCTTTAATCCTTTTATTCACCCTCCTGCTACCTCTGGCTTTTTCTAACTGCCTCTAAATGAACCTTTTCTTTTCTTTTTTAATTACCAGCTTCTTGTAGGCAGTGGCACTTGGTCAGTCTAAAGCTCACCCAGGACCCTTTCAGTGCAGTTCTAAAGGAAAAGGGCAAAGCCACTATCATTGTTAGTGCCATAATTTTGCTTTTTACATCCAAATGAGAAAACAGCTGAGCATAACACAGAAATGAGACCAGGAATGAGGCAGGACTAAAGGAAGGCTTATGCTGCATCCACCTTCATCAAAAAACCCATACATTTTGGAGGAGACTACAGCGTTAAAGAACAGTTAAGTTTCTTCTCTTACCTTTTTCCAACATTGAAATTACTATTTCTGATTGAGTTTTAAGCTGAAAGAAAACAATCAGGCCTCTGAATTAAATCAGTTTAAGAACAAGTTAGTGTTTTCCACACCCTAAATTGACACAAGGCCTGGCCTAACTCCTGCTGAGATAACACTGGAGCCAAGGGGAGTCAGAGGGCTCAGTGGGAATTGGACTATATCAGAATAAAACACATCATTGCCCACACAACACAATGGAAAAACAACCAAAAGATAGAAGAAAATTAGGGACAACCAACAAATCAGAGAACACTGAACCACCATGGTGTCTTCACCAAGCCATCTGCAGCACAACCACTGCTGGAAAAAAATCCTACACGTGCCATCCACTCAGATTTGTGTTCTGGTTCCATTGGTACCGTGGAGTGAGCACACAGCATTACATCATTTCAAATTAAGAAGGCAAATCAAGCATTATGTATGTACATGTTTTAATTCATTTTAAAAATCGTCTACATTTAAGGATAGATTTCAAGGGTTCCCTTATACTTTTTCTGTTACATTAGATTATACCTGAATAATCTGCATAGTGACTTTAACATTACTGTTTTCTTTTTCTCTTTATTTTTGTTTTGTTGTGAAAGTTATCAGTTGCAGGTAGCAATGTAACATCTCAACCACAATCACAATACGTGCAGGATGCCCAGCCAGAAGCATTTCTCAGTTGACTTGCAGTAGCACGGCACTTTATAATTTGTGTATCAATACTGTTTTTCTTTTTTTTTTTTTTTTCTAAGTTTACTTCAGATGTGGCTCAAGAAGCAAAAACAAACCTTCTTCACCCAGTCTCAGGTGTGGGGTCAGCTCCACAGCTGTGATCTGCTCCACTGGAGTTACTGACCTTGAATTCATTACTTTTTTTCCCCAAAGCACACCTGCGTTTGCCTCCATGCTTTCCTTAATATGAGTGCAAACTTGGGGATGTGGTTTGAGTCCCATCACCAGAGGGCCCGAATGAGCCCTGTGCAATGGCTCTGTCTCCCAGCCCTGCTTCCTGCATGGACAGGAACGTGGAGGGCTGAATGCTCCAAAGGTGACGCAGGGGGAGGTAAGAATCTCTGGGGATGGGGAAAAGGGAAAAAAAAAAATAAAACAAGAAAGCTAGTTGTGCTCCCAGTGTGAAACTCTGACATGTGAAGCATTTCTGTTCCAGATGATCAGCCCAGCTGCTTGAAGAAGGTATTCAAACCACCTACAGACACTGACTGTCCTTCCAGAGGCTGTGCTAAAGCCAAGCCTTAGCCTGGGTGTCTCCATGAAATGCCCAGGATGAGGTGCTGTGAATACTATCCCTTGCCCCCCAGAAAAAAAAGTGCTTTTGCTTTTTCTACCTGATCAGTGCCCGCGCGTCTCGGTGCTGCTCCTAGCCCATGTGTTTGTACTGAGATCTGTCCCGAGGGATCTGCACCTGGCTGGCTGTCAGCTTGTGGTGGATGTGGTAGATGCCCAGGGTGACCACGATCATCAGCCCCAGGATCAGCCCCAGGATCAGGGGCAGCGTTTCCTCCAGCTGCTCCTGCTGGTCCACCGGGCACTTGTGCTCTGCAGGGAAGGAACAGGGAAAGGGACATGGCTGAGACTGCAGGGCAAGGAACAGGGGAAAGAGGGAAAAGGGACGTGGCTGAGACTGCAGGGAAGGAACAGGGGAAAGAGGGAAAAGGGACGTGGCTGAGACTGCAGGGCAAGGAACAGGGGAACAGGGAGAAGAGGGATGTGGCTGAGACGCTGTGAGCTGTGGCTCCCCGGTCACGGCTCCATGCAGGACGGAGTGGCTGCAGCTGCCTGCAGAGCCCTGGGGAGAAAATCAATTGCCTTGGAGCAAAGTGGAATCACTCACAATGCAGGGAGAGGTACATCTATCAAAGCAGCCCACGCACTGGAAAAACACTGCCATGCCCATAAGCCCAGCCCTCTCTGCCACACACGGATGGCCTTGTTGGGAACAGGGCAGCCAAGGCCTGAGGTTCCTGAGGGCCCCAAGAGCTGCTTTGTTTATCCAGGCAGAGAGTCTGGAGAGGCCTCAGCATCAGGAAGGCTTTAATTGTGCACCAGACTCACCCTGCACATCACCCAGAGATTGCCCTTCTACCTGCAGGCTGGCAGAGTGGAACAGCACCACTGCCCCTCTCTGTGAGCTCCCCAGGGACACAGAACAAGCCCTGGCGGAGCACAGACATGTGCCTGTGTCAAGCAGCACCCCAGCACCCCACACGGCCCACCAAATACAGCAAAGAAGCAGCAGAAGCAACATGAGCCCTGCCAGTGCTTGTCTGTGGCTGATGAGTCTCTGCCACAGCCTAACAAACCACTAGAAAATAGTGATACAATTGGAAAATACTTTTCTGTTGAGCTTGGAAAGGCCACTAGGGTCAGGAACACTGGTAACCCTGGCTTAGCTCCCTTACACTTCCAGAGTCTACTGCAGGCCAGGGGGACAGGACCAGGATGCACATCTTTCCCCACAGGATTGTTGCTTCTCCGTGCTGATGGACAGGCAGGGCCCATGCTGCTGAGATGGGGCTGCCAGGCTAAAAAGGAGAAAAATGCCAGTTCTGGGGGAGGGAAAAGGGTACGTGATACAGGAAGGACAATTCTCTGTCTTCATTGTATTAGAAATGTGCTGGAAACAATGACAACTTTAAAGGGGAAAAAAAGGGAAAATAGAAAAGCTGTGTGTTAGATGAACAAATACAAAGGGCACCACAATTTCCCCCCTGCTAAAGACTGTCCAGATGGGTTCCTCGGGCAGCTGATTGCAGAGCTCTGCAATAACCACGAAGAGCAAATGCTCCACAAATCTAACAGCATGTGGCAAAGAGCAGGAGAAACCCAGAGAGCCCCGGGCCCAGGCAGGAGGTGACAGCAGGGACCCATCTCCAGCGGTGCTGGCACCTCCAGGAGCTCCACCACGTCCTGGAGCACAGCCTCCTGCCAGCAATGGCATCAGGAAACATTTCAAGCTGCAAATTAGGTAAAACAAAAAAAAGCAAAAGTGGAATGTTGTCTAACACACAAGAATGTCCTTTTCAGTTCCAGTTGCTCACCGTTTCACCAGAGGAGTGATTAATCACCAGGACTGTGGCACAGGCAACTCAGCAATTGCTGCAATGCAGGGGTTTTGTTTGTTTGTAGTGAGGAGAATGGGGGGAGAAACCCTGATGGTTACTTAGCTCCCAGAATTGGGTTTCTAGTGCTCTGTGGAATCGTTCCCAGTTTAGGAGGCTAAGGCCTGGGCAGCTCACAGGGACACAAGGCCAGGCTGAGCTGACTGCAGGAAAAGGCACTCAGGGGCAGTGCTGTGGGGCCCCACTCCCCACAGGAACGGAGCAGCACCATTCCCATGGAAGGACCCCAGCTCCAGGAGCTCCTGTGCACCCCCCATGGCTGCAGACAGGCTGTGCTGAGCTGCCCATCAGCACCAGAGCACTCTGGCTGGACACTGGCTCCTGCTGGGGAAGGGGCTTAGCTGAAACCAAGAGACGATGGAAAGGAGCTGCTGGAAGCCCAGCTGAGAGGATTCCCCGTGCTCAAACACACACCAGCTTTTCCTTGCACCTTTCCCCAAACAGCAACGCTCCAGGAGAACAGGCTGGATGTGGGGGCTGCAGCCAGTGGAGAAAGCAAAGCTAAAAGCACCAGTGCAGAAAACAGACCCAGCTCTAAAGCCCCCACTTGTAACATTTGAATTCCACCAAATTTTGCCAGGGCACAAAACACGCCAGAGGACGTGGCCAGAGATCCATGGGCCACAGAAAGCCAGGCTGTGTTTAGGGGTCTGTGTCACGACTCAAAAAGGTGTCAGCTCCTGCAAGCAACCAAGGAAGAGAGTTCTTTATCCTGACACTATTTTTAAGAGGATTAAAATAAAATAAAAAAGAAAGCCAACAGAAAGTAGAAAGGAAAAAAAAAAAAAAAAAAGCAGCAAGCAAAGCTGTCAGTGTCCAGCAGCACATCCCCAAATCCAGCTGCACTCACTGCACCTCTCTATGCCCCACCCACACCTGCTCCTCACCAGAAACATCCATTTTCTCCTTTTGGAGCAGACCACCAAAGCCTGGGCTCTTTGGAGACTACAGGGGGAATGGGGGGATGCAGTATGGAGGCACTGGGAAGTGCAAAGCACAAACACATCTGCAGCAGAAGTGAGGCTCTCTGGGTGCTGACTGCTAGGAGGGTGAATTCTCTATTTTAACATTAATATCATATTAATCCACATAATTTTATGACAAATAAAAATACTTGCACACTTATAAAAGGGTACTTTAACATTTATACAGCATTTTTCACCCCAAGAATTCAAAGCAAAGGCACTGAGGTCCACAACACAGCAGGGAGGCAAGGCAGGCAGCAGGTATCATTCCTGCTCCATCAGCACAGGAACAGACAAAAGGGAACAGGAGGATAGAAGGGTTTGGACAAATTTGGATGTTCAACCCCCTTGAGTATGGGTAGGTTGGTGCTTGACAAACAGAGAACCACTGCACTGGGAACAGCTACGATTTCAGATTAATGACCCTGCAGGAAAACAGCCCTTTCTGTCAAATTTCCCCAGTATTTCACTCCAGGTCCCAGGATCTCAGCATTTCCCAGTTCCTGGGTTACCCTCGGTCCAGGGAAGCAAGCCGGTCCCTGGCAATAAGGAGGAAGCTGGGGCTGTGCTGGGAGCTGTGCTGCACCCCAAACACGGCCGGGTCACGCCCTGGCAGGGCGGTGCCAACCCCGCTCCCTGCACACAACACCCACCGCAGAGGGACACAAAGGAGGTGCTGAGGGGCATTTCCTCCTCTCCTTTGTGCTGCGCCTCCTCCCAGGCTCACGTACTGCCACGGTTTCTATGGTGAGCGCTCGCCCAGTTCCAGCAGGGGCTGTGAAACCACCTAAGAGCGCATTTCCCCCTCCAGAATCCTCCCGCAGAGCACACAGGCCAACAGCCCGGCAGGAGGCACCGCGCCCTCCCGCCCGCACCAGCACCGGCCCCAGCATCGGCACAAGGGGGACCGGCGCAAGGGGGGAAACGGCCCAGCTGTGTCCGGCATGACAAGGGGTTGGCATTTTGAGATGGGAGCTTGTAAGTAAACACTTAAAAAATTAAACAAAGAAGGACCAGGTGCATTTTAAAAAGTGGCTGCATACCTTGGAGCAAAGGACCCTTGAGAAAATGTGGCCCTCAAGTGGGAGGCTGCAGCTCTCCCTCTGAGCCACACCAGGATCCCAGTCCCTTATTATCAGCTGTTGTATCCCTTTGTATTACTATTTTTGATCATATTGCTTTATATTCGAATTTTTAGATATAAAATCAAAAGAGCTGACACTTTCTCTGGGGTTCTTCCATCAGTTTAAATCTTTTCCCACCCTCTTGATCCAGCTCTCATTTTACTCATCTTCTAAGCTGAAAAATGTACACACATTTTCCCCTATCATAAAAAAATAAATTAGCAAAGTCTGATTGAAAAAAAAATCTGCTGCTTCTCTATTGAAAAATAAAAACTTAAATAAATAAATAAATAAATGTGGACTTGTGAAGGTTGGAAGCAGTATCTCAAAAAAAAAAATACTCTAGCACATGAATTTAAGCATTCAAAAAAACCAAAGACAATGCAATCATTCCCTACAAGCTGTTTAACCTATCCCTGCCAGGACAGTGTCAGGACTAATGAAGAAACCTTTCCCCCATTTCTTTGTGGAAAACGGGGCCCGACCCTCCTGTGTCTTGGTGATTCTTCCGCTCTAGCAGGTCTCTTTCTCTCCTCCAAAATATTTTAAAATGTTCTGTAGCTTGTTCATAATTAATAGGAATTTCACCTAATGGGAAATTAATGAAGCAAAAAGGAGAAGGCTAATTACTGTAATTTGAGATTGGCAGTGGTTTCCAGACCCCACAAAGGATGCTGCTGTGCCATGTGTGTGCCGAGGCTGGAGGGAACGCAGCACTGGGAGAGCAGCAGTGCCCTGGATAGAGCTCCATTGATAAATCACCTCCCAGCCCCTCTGACCACCCCTCCTCCAGGTGCCCTCTGCTGCTCAGCTTCCAGTGGAATTCAACAAAAAGGAGTGTAATTCAATAATGAGAGCAACAACTACAGAAAACCCCATTGAGCCTGACAAAGAGAGAAGCCATGCTGTCCTCCAGAGGAGGAATTCCCTCCATGTGTTTAAAGATTGCTAAAGAAACATCATGTCTTTGTGTGCTGGAAAAAAGAAAAGCCCACCAAACTACAGCAACAAAACAGAAAACAAAATAGAAACAAATTTGCTGCCTGACAGGAATGAGCATATAATGAAAACAGCAGGTAGGTTCCTCTGGCAGTGAGCCCAAGGTTTGGTTGTTTTAACTGGGAGCTCTAGGACTTCACAGGTTTGGTAACACAGAGACACAGCCTTGCATATTTGAAACACGCTGTTCTCAGCCCCCAAGGTCTGCCCAGCCCAACCCTGAGTGCAGGAATCCTGGATACACAGGAGGAAAAAGAGGGTAAAGCTACTCTGACAAAAAAAATTACAGCAAACGATCAAGTTCTACTTTTTCCTGAAAAATGTGGTACTACTTTGATACAAAAACACCCTGCCCACGGATAAAGCCTACTCAGTATTACACTGGCCTTGCTGTGAGTAATTCAGGCAGGCAGAGCTCTGCCAGCACATGCAGCAGCACCAATTTACAACATCAGTGAGAGGATGCGAGTCGTGAGTGCAACCACTCAGCTCTGCAGTCACTGCTGGGCTTCCATTGTGCTCCAAAACATTTCCCACATGCAAAATAATAAAGCTCCACGGTTTTAATGCTAGGCTTGAATACCACCATTTGCTAACTCATTATTAAAAGAGTTGGCCATTACACGTTTTGTTTGCACCTGGTTACAATAACAGGCTTAACTGATTTTAGCTAAGGCAGCACTGTGAAATGGGACTGGTCTGCCCTAATCCAGGAATGGCTACACTGCCTCATGCAGCCTGATGGGAAAGCCAAGGGGGAGCACCATGGGTTCCTTGGGATAAAGGGACCTGAGACTGCAGGAACCCTGTCCCATAGCAGCACTGCTGGAGGCTCCAGTGCTCGAGCCTTTGATACAAAGAGCATGTTGTAACTCAGGTTTTCTTTTCTCCACCATGGATGTTAAGGAACCCCAGAAGCAGAATGGCATCCCGTGTGTTGGGATGCCACTGAGGTCCCTGTTTCGCTTCCTTCCCCCTCACATGGGCATTAATCAAACTGGAGCCAGGAACGTGCACCCCCAGCAAACCCTGCCACTGCAGCCCCCAGCTTCCCCAGCGTGCAGCAGCCCTAAGGAACCCCTGGGGCTGTGCTGAAGCATTTTTGTGCTGCAGAGGAGACACCTCAGCCTTGCAGGGCTCCCCAGGGATGCTGCACTGGGGCTTGCTGGCAATCTGACTCTATGAGTACTTACAGAAGACAACGTACATACAACGATGGCCCGTGTTTTGGCAGCGGGGCTGAATTTTTAAGGCCTTTTGGGGGACCACAGAGGCAAGGAATGGGTTGGAGGGAGTGCAGGGAACACTGGGAACAGGCTGCAGTGAGGGGAAAGTGGCCCTGCAAAAGGTGGGACCCAAATTCCTTCAGTAGATTGCAACATCCCCAAAGGCCGTGGCACCATCAGCACCTCGGGGATGCGGGACGTGCCTCTGCCTGCTCCTTACCTTCACTGAAGACAAAATCCGCGGGAATGTCGAAGGGCTGGAGCCGCACTTCCGACAGCAGGAGCTGCACGGACTTCTGGTGGTCGCTGGAGACGAGGGCGATGGTCTGCTGTGCCTGGCACTCGTAGGAGCGCCCGGCAGGGGTCACCAGGGCCGAGAGCCGGTGCGAGGAGGCCGTGTGCTTCCCGGCTGCCCAGGGACACACACGGGTCAGGCCCGGCCCCGAGTGGGGGAACAGAGGCAACGAACCGAACGGGCGGGACACGGCCGGGGCGCAATGCGGCAGCAGCGCCTGCTGCCCCTGAGGGTCCTCCCGGGGTGCGACCCGGCTTTTGGGGGACACCCCGCACAGCCAGGGCAGCTCACACACCGGGATGGGCTCCCGCAAGCGGAACACGGCCCCAGCACACGGAGCTACCCCACAAAGCGCAGAGCTGGCCCTGCTGCCGCCAGCTCCGCTCCTGCCACAGCGCCCGGAGTCCCGAACGTGACATGGTGCCCGCTCACAGACACTCGGGGTGCAGCCCGGGACTGGGGCTGTGCTCCCCACATTTGGGGAACACCCATTTCTGAGGCTGCACTTGGGCTCTGAATCCAGGTAGGAAGGGGCAGTGCCATTGGGGACCAACAGGCCACAGAGCCCTTCCTGAACACACAACGGGGCCGTTGCACCCAAGTACAAACCAGAGAAAATACGTTCCCATCACACCGAGCTTGTTTTGCAAGCGAAGGCCGGCTGCGGCTGAGCCAGGTGGAATGAAGGGTATTTTCCACCTCCCGCTTTCTGCAGCCCTTTGTTCCCCTCGGCAGCACAAAAAGGCAATCAGGGCTTCACACGGGCAGGGGCTGATGCGGCACGGCCGGCTCCGTGCTCTGGGGACTCAAACAGTGGGAACACAGCCCCAAAACCAGCATGTCTTATGGCAACAACTCTAAACGCCCTATTCGCTGGAGTTGGAAAATTGCGGAGAGAACTATTTGCAAGTGACAATATTTCATTTTCCAATTCAATAGAACACATTTCTGAGCCGAAATGAAATAAAAACAAAATGAAAACCAAAAGAATGGAAATCCAGTGAGAAAAAAGGAGGCTGCTGGGTGCGGAGGTGTGTGGGGGTATGATACTAATGTCAATCTCGGGGAACTGCTGCTTTCCCACGTATTCAACCATCATCAGGATTAACCTCAAAAACAATGTCCCCACAGGAAAGGAGACAAGCTTTTCCAGCCCAGGTGTCTCCCTGACCCACCCCTCGGGCCCTGGGTCCCACAGGACAGCGCAGCAAACGGGCAGAGCTGGGCTCTCCCTCCTCCGCCAACTGCGGTGATTAAAAACAAGGGAAAAAAAAAACAGCGGAGAAAGAAAATATTAAACATGCGGTTTAAAGCCGGCAGCAGGTCTCGGCTTTGTCGGGAGGCTTTGGGGTTTTCTTTTTCCCTAAGCTCCACTGAGGAGCAGCCCGCTGAGCGCTCCCCGCGCCCGCCCGCCCGCCGGGATCTCCCTGAATCCCCGAGCCCGGGCGCTTACGGCTGACGGCATCCTTGAAGTAGGTGCGCTCGGAGGTGTCGTACGTGAACTGGATCCGGCTGAGCTTCCAGGACGCCTCGGGGCCCCGGGACGTGTTGTGCCCCTCCTGCCGAGACAGACAGGGCCGGTGAGGAGCCCGCGGAGCCGCCGCGCCCCCGGCCCGCTCCCGGCGTGCCCGTACCTTCAGGAAGGAGAGTTTGAGGGTGTACGCTTGGTCCAGCCACGAGAGCTCCAGCTCCGACTCGTTCGTGCCGCACTTGCCCTTCATCTCGGCGCCCCGCGACAGCGGGATATCGGCTTGCTCCGTGATCAGCTGCAAAAGGGAGCGGGGCTCAGCGGGGCGACCCCCGAGTCCCCCCACCCCTGCCCCGGCTGAAAATCCTCGGAGGGAATAAAGGACTTTCCGAAAGTAGCGGCAGCTGTGCGCGCGTGTGTGTGCCCCCTGCCATCCCCGGTCCTGCTGGAGCCCCGGACCCCCGGGCCCCACTCACATCCACATAATTGCTGGCCCACACGTCGTAGGGGACGATGAACTTGGCGGCGAATTCGGCCATGAGACACGTCGTCCGGTTTTCCCGCACCACGAAGATGTCCTTCTCGGGGTTAGGGGAGAGCCCGGAGAGGTTTTCAACTTCTTGCTCGGCGGCCAGGCGAGCCGCGGCGTCTGCGGGCACAGCGGGGCTGAGCGCCGGCAGCCCGAGCCTCTGCCGCTCACCCCAACACCCCCCGCCGCCCCGAGCCCCCTGGAGCGAGCTACTCTATCGCGACGGGGCGCTCCTGTCGCGACTGAGCAGGTGGAGGCGATGTGGCAGCCGGCGGCGGTAATGCGAGACCGGTGCCGGGTCAGCGCCAGCGGCTGCCTGGTCGCGACAGGGCTCCGTGCCGCGACTCGCCACTCAGGTACTCACGCAAGATGAAAAGCAGCCCCGGGAGAAGCCCCCCGGCCATTCTCCCTGCTCGGTCCCGGCGTGGCCGCGGCTGCTGCAGCTGCTCCTCCAAAAGGTCCGCTCCGGAGAAAAGAAAAAAAAAATTAAAAAGGAGAGGGGAAAAAAGCCGCACACCTCCTTCCTCAGGAGCCGCACCGGCTGCAAAAGCACTCTGCTGCGGAGTGGCGAGGAGGAGGGACGGGGAAAGTGCGTGGGTGTGCGGGGAGGAGGAGGGGAGATGCCGGCGGAGCTGATGGAGCGCCCACGCCGAGGGACGGGGCGTACGCAGCCGGGCGGGGAGGAGGGAGGAAGGGATTCCCCCCCCTCCGGCGCCGGGCCCCGCGGAGGGGCTGCCGGGGATCCCCGCGGAGCTCGGGCCGAACGAGGCTGGAGCGGAGCGGGCTCACCACCCCGAGCGCTGTCCCGGCAGGGCCGGCGCTGGCAGCGAGCCCGGGACCCCTCGCCCCGCGCTCCCTGCCGGAGAGGCCGGCGGGATGGAGGAGGGGACACCTATTCCTGTGCCGGCTGCTCACACAGCGTCACTAATTTCGGTGAAGGCGAGCAGCTGCTCCGCGTGTTCATTTAGGAAGAAACGTGCGGTTATTTTTGTGCGCCAAGGTCGGAAGCAAACGCGCATCCTTCTGTGAGCGGCCATTGGCACACCTGAGCTCTAAGATGTCCCAAACCACAAGGCGCACCGTAACATAAAACCCAACAGCCCGAGAAGGTGCTTTAAAACAGGAACAACACGGCCCGTGCGGGTGTTTTGTGGGCACGGGCAGGAGGCGCGCCTGGGATGTGGGATGGGGGGAAGCGAGCCGAGGCACTCAGGGTTTGTCCCTGGCCGGCTCCAAGGTGCGGCACAGCGAGGGAGAGGGGCTGCGGGGCGCGGAGAGAGCTCGGGGGGCTGCCCGCCCCCTGCCCTGCCGGCTCCGGGCCCTCAGCCCCGAACCAAGGAGCGCCTTCCCTCCCTCGCTGCCAGCCGGGCCAGAGCAGCACCGGCCCCGGCAGTGCGGGCGATCCCAGCCAGGCCGCGCCGCCGCTCCGTGCGGGGAACTGCGGCCGGCCCCCGTGCCCCGCTGATGCCACGTTGAAATAGTTCTGCCCCCTCGCACCGGGACCTTTTTTTTTGAGCTTTAACGCGCTGCCACTCTCGCCCCGGCACCAGGAGCACATCCAAATATTTACGATTTACAGCGACACCAGTCCCAGGAGCAGTGGGGATGAAGGGCCCTACTGACAACGGTTTTTCGGTAAAAAGCCAAAGGGACAGCAGCCATCCGGAGTGATAGCGTTACTGGATTCACTACCAATTCCCATTTCTAGTTCAGGAAAAGGCATCTGGAGGAAACCGTCCAAGACATTGCCATCCAAGGTGAGTTTTGATTGTGGGCAGCTGCCCTTTCTCTTTCAGGGCACACACTTGCAGAGAGGAGCCTTCTTGCTGGGAAATGGCTTTTTTAAAAAATAAAAACTGATAGTAAAGGAATTTTTTTTTTAACTACAATGTTGAAATTTCCTTTCTGCTTTCTGTACATATTGAATATATATTCTGACCATTTCCTTCTCTCTCTCTCCTGCTTCATGATGAAAAGCCATTCCCACACACCCCCAAATACAGTCAGACCTGTGTCAGTTGTGGCACAGGATTAACCTATGGATAATTATTTCAGGGGACTATATAAAGGGAAAAAATTTAATCTTGTAGAAAATAGAACCTTTGACTGTAACAGGCTGTACTTCTGTGATGATTTTAGTGCCTGGCTTCCTCAGGTCCTACACTGATGAGCTGAAGGTAGTGTTTGACTGCCGTTTATTTCCTTCTGTGTTCCACGATTTAATTTCCAGCTTTTTTGAAGATCCTAGGTAGATTTTAAGGCCCAAAATACATGATTCTGGGCAGCTGCCCCTGCATCCAGCCTGTGCAGGAGGGTCCAGGGAGCAGCTGGGAGAGAGCAGCTATACTGGATGCAGGGGCAAGGCTGCCCCCCAGCCCAGAACTGTGCTCCCCCAGCTGCACCGCACAACAAAGCCTTCAGCTCCAGGGACAGTTGCCACTTCCAGCCTGCAGAGCTACCTTCATCCTGCTCTCTGTGGCAAATAAAAGGGAAAGGCCTAAGACTTGCCAGCACTGAGAAACCCCCAAAACACAGAGCAGGAAGCTCTCACCCAAGCGAGCCAGTGCAGCACCAGCCACCCTGAAATGCTGTGACCAGGGACAGTTCATGGTCCCAGACCAGGCCCCCTGAAACCACCCTGCCACCTGCCCTTACCCCCGGCTCTGGAGGCCACTGGGGTGTCTCTGAAGGCTGAATCCCCCTTGCTGCCCCCAAATACCAGACATAACAGCTCTTACCAGCCTGCTGGAAGGGAGCACACAGCACAGGGACAGCCAGGCTGCAGCGCTGGGACCACTACTGCCACAGCAAGCAGGAACAGGGCTTTAGGTCCAATCAGCATTTACCACTTGCAGCTGGTTTCACGGGCAGCATCTGAGGGTGATTTGGGGTGATTTCTTAACTGCATGCAGGTGGTACAGGGGTTAAATAGGCCCCCACCTGAAAGCAATCAGGTTAACGACAACCCCCAAACTCCTGCAGGTGAAAGAACAGCAGGCTGCCTAGGTGTCATGACCCTCCCCAGCACAGCTGAGCTGAATTTATCTGAAGCGATTCAGAGAGGGAAAATCTGCCACTAGCCTCCATGAAATTTCACTGAAGTGGAATCTATCACCCCGGCAGGGAATGACATTTTAAACTGCTTTAACTCAGTATCAATGTTCAAATTGATTAGCCTATTTCATCTCAATGGAAATATTCACCTCATTACATTAGTGGCCAAACTTCAAATAATTTTTGAATCAAATACTGCTTAAACAGTATTTCAAAACACTTAGCCAACAAAATTCATCACTTCATTTCAAATTACTGCCTGCATTTTATGCTAAATTGTCAGTGGATGAAATAGGTATCAGTGTGGGGAGCTGAGGCTGCAGCTGAGGTCTCCTGCTCGGCAGTTCCACAGAAGCCCATTTTCCTGTCTGAATTGATGGATGGCTCGCTGCTGGCTGAGCAGGGAGCACAGGCTCAGATGGGGGCTCTGGACAGTATTTTCTGTCCTTCCAAAACCTGTGTTTTCCCTTTAGGGGATGGGATGCTCACCAAGGAATTAAATAGGCAGGTTTGATCTTCTCAGGGACATACCCTTCATTCCCAGTGGTTTTTTTAGCAGGGCTTTCCAGCCAGGCTCTACATGAGCTTAAGATGCTTCACCATCCAGTTCTCTCCATACCTGGTCTGTCATTTGCTCCTCCTTACAGGCTAAAAACTGCAGTAGGCAACAGTGTACAATTCCAGCTCACGGCACTGTCTCCACCAGCTGTGTTTTAGAGGACATTTTTAATTAAAGGAAAATCATCATAAAAATCCTGTCCAGCATGCTCTGAAAACACTTCTGCTTCGAGCTCCAGCCAGCACTTAAGCCAGGCTTAGAGAGGGGCTCTCAGTACTCAACTTGTCTTTTGAAACATTATAAAGGACCAGGAGCTACCTTCCCAGGCTGTGGCACCAGAATGGGAATTCTGAATACTCATCCCAAGTCTGCTCAAACCCTGCTTTAAACACCTAAAGATTCACTGACCTCTGTCTCAGTTGCTGCTACACTGCACTTGGGTTGCTGCATTTCCAGGTTATGCTGCTGCACTCCACTGGGGCAGTTCTCTAGTGCTGCACAATGCTTCTATCACTTATATAAAATAAAAAAAAAAAAAGACTCCTTTGACTAAATAAACTGTGATAGAAATATATTTACACTATGCACATTTTTACAGGAAATACAACTTGCTAAAAATCTGCAATTAATAACACCACCACCCTGCAATTCACTGCAGTCAAAGCTAAAGGATTTGCATTTTTAAGGTTTTTATTAGAGAAGTTGAAAGTTTCATCTCAGGACTGACAATAACATAATTATCTCTCTTCATTTATTTTGTTTATAGGAATATGTAGAATTTGTTTGTACAAGCATATACAACAAAGTAATTAGTGCTTAGTACATTGAAATCAGAAATCTGATTTGTTCTAAACTACCAGTCTTCCATGCAGTCATCTTTGAATTGGCAGCATGGACAATTTCCAAGCCGAATGCTTACATGCATTGTTTTGCAATATAACTACAGCAAGCTCTGGAAACATGCAAATTAACACATTAGCAAATCGTTTTTATATCTAATGGACATAAAAAGGTTATTCCTGATATGAAATTCTGAAAATCTGCATAAATACTTCTGTGTAAAATTAAATTAGTTATGTACTTCTCTTTTACTACAAGTATCAAGAATGCCCACGTAATTAATATACACACATATATATAGAGACCTTGTAATGCTAAAAGTCTTTGTAATTAATCAAACAATATTCTGTGCCATACACTTACTCAGTATTTACCAGCTAGTAGCATGACTGTGGTCATATAGTAGGCATGACAGCCTTAGTAGCATTTGTATCACATGCAAACATACTCTTAGCATTTCTGTTGACTAATTTTATCACGTAGCAACATGTATGTGATTTTCTACAATGTTGTGTTTCCCAAGTGTATAAATACTTTTTACATTTTCACAGTTACAAACTTTTTTGCCAAAAGCCATTTAAACAATCTTTTAAGTTACAATGAACTGTAGTATCCGGGATCTGCAACAACAGGATCAAAATGCAATTTCTATACAAGCAATGTAGGATGTAAACTTTTCTTAAAGTGCCTAATACGTAATTCCTTAGAGCACTGATCAGTTTTGGCACAAATACACTGTATTTCCCTCAGGTTAACCACTGCAGTGACTTCTACAGGATACTGGCTCCCCTCAGAATTGCTAGAGTTGATATGGCACTTGTGAATGACATCGTTAGGCTGCAGAAATACGCTGTCAAGTTACTGCTGCAGCCCATGAATTTGGCCGATGACTTTGTACACGCTGTACTTTTGAATATACGCAGTTACCTTTCCACTGCCTGCTGCCTGAAAAAAACCCATTTAAATATCATTTAAAATCAAACTCAACTCCTTACTGTCCTAATTATTACTTGGCATAAGGTCCCGTTCAGTGGGCTCAGGGAACATCAGTGTGGAGCATCTGACAAGGTATGGCCTGGCGGGGTCTGGCAGCGCGGGGCTTCTGCACAGCACAGCACACATGAGAACACAAATGGGAAATTACACCACTCGAGCTACAGCTTTGCTGCCATCTGAGATGATGTTAAAGGTATCTCCCGTGTTTTGAGGCTCTGATCCTGGGATTCTGATGCAGGCAAGGTGCCTGGTGAGATACAGAAAGGAAAACAGGATGGGGTTTACAAAGCTCTCTTCATCCTCAGGTCGGGGTTTTTCTGAACAAAGGAAATTCTCATGGAAATCCAACAAAGGAAATTCAGTGCCCAGTGTTAAAAAAGAAACAATGCAAACCTTAAGACTTGGTGGTCTGTAGCTACCCTTGACATATTAAGAACAAAAACCCAAAACAAACCCCTGCCAAAACCATAACAAACCAAAAGCCCACTCTTCAACCTCAGCAATGTTATTCTGAATTTTGCTCTCATTTTAAGGATGCTGTGCTCTCCAACTTCAATTTGCTTGTTGAGGCTTTAAACCACTGTTGCTGGCCTGCGATCCATCTCTGCTTCCAGCTTCACCATCTGCTGCATCTCCTTTGCCTGCAATCCAAAATAACCCATGAAGGGTTGCATTAGACCTTTTGCTCCCAATGAAGCACGTTTCACATGAGTGTCTGAGTGACACACAGGCAAAGCACACTGAAGAGATATATAACAACACTATTTTTACACCCCTCGTCCCCCCACCCCATGTCACTGTTTTCAAAATTGGATGTAATACTTATATCTACAAATTCTTAGGAAATATTTTTTTATTCTATTCTGGGAGTTATGGCTTGACTTTCAAAATTAGTGTATGATAAAATGCAGAACCCCAGTTTTGGGGAAGAAGTCAGGCAGATGACAATTTACTGTTTCTCCAGATAAGAAATGTCCAAGAATGCATTCTTACTGCTGTTGTGAGAGTACTGCAATGTGTTAACACCTGAAATTCATCCATGATCTGGACTTGTTTCTTTCATAAAGACAAGGAAAGACAAAAACCCATCAGTGTAACATCTCTCTTGCTGTAGGCAAGATTTTTAAGTAGTATTTTTTTTTAAATAGTGTATTTAAAAAAATAGTATATTTTTTAAAAATCATTTTTTTCTCTGACCTGGAGATCCTTATGATTAGAGAGGATGTTTTTCACCTCAGGATTAGAGCACTGCTATGTGCTCCATGGGATTACACACCCTGAATCCACCTGAAACTGTATCCAAATGCATCATGCAAAATCCAGCAATGAATACATGCCAGACCTCAGGATAAACTCTGCCTGCCTCGGGCTCTGCAGGCAGAGTTAAAGCTCTGTGTGTAAATGGTGACTGGCCTGGGAATCCCCTCTCAGAGGGCACTTTTTAAACTCCCTTCCTCTCTCTCTCAGATGCACACAGAGCCACATTCTCTCCTCCTGTTATTATGTTTTGGTTTGAAACTCTGCAGTTTCAAGGAACTGAGAGTCAGCTTCTCTATTTTCCCTGGGGCTTCTCAATCTGGGAAGTTATTTAAATCCATACCCCAAGGACCCTGAATAAACTGACCCTGAGGGCAATCTAACCCATCTATACAATTAAACTCATGAGCATTAGGACAAGTTTTAGGAAGAGACAAGCCAAGCACTATTTTCTTTGGTGTAATTGCTGTATTATCCATCCTGCAGGGAAAAATGCTTAGAGGACTTGATTTATTTAAACTATATTGCCCCAGAAGTTGTAAAAGTTGCTTAGACAGGGAACTTTGCTCTACAGGCTGCTACTTAAGGAGTCACCTATTCTGGATGTGCAAACACACATTTGCATAGGTGAAAATGGGCAGATGTAGGTCTAGAGTAATGAGGGTGCACCTCTATTCCTTTCCAAGGTAAATGTGGATTTATGCAGATGTGACATACCTGCCTTCTTGAAAAATCTAGCCCTGCACTTGCTTAATCATCCTTATCATCTTCGTGGGGAAAAAAGTAATTATGATAACAGCAAAGCAACCATCATAAATATGATTAAAAATTAATTGACATTCTCCATTTAAATGACTTAAAAAGCTCGAAAGTAATGAAGAAATAATTTTAACATGAAAATATGGAAACATAACAAATAAATCAATATGGACAACCTCTTCTGAAATGTTGGTCGGATTTTGCCTGTGTGTGAGATGAAACATCCAAACAGAACAAAACCCAGTGGTTTTACTCAGTGACTCACACATTTCACGTTTCAGGCTTGTGACTTGACTACAGGCACACAGTGTCCTATAAATATTCTGTGTCCCAGTGTACTGCCTATGGAATTCTTTTACAGAACCTGGCTTCAAAGACCACATAAGCATCTAGCAGAGGAGCAGGATCTCATTTGTGCTGCTCAGAGGCTGGGTCAGAGAGTGCATTCCAATGGGAACCCAGCCCAACAGGACAAGGCTCCAGAACCTACACTAGCTCAATGAAGTCGGGGCAGCCAAGGGACTCTGCTTTCAGGGTGCTCTCTACTGAGATCTCACATCAGCTAGGAAACACATACAATAAAAAATATTTTTTTTTTCCCTTAGCCTAATGAGAGTTTTTTCATTATTATGAGTCCATAAATGAATGTTGTTACAGTGGGTGCTGTCAGTAGTGCAAGATGTTATCAGTTCAAGGGAGTGATTCAGATCAGGCAGTGCTGCACAAGGGGATGTTCCAGCCCAGTGCAGCTCCTTCCCTTGGAAACACAGAGGTTAATAGCGATTTCTTGGAGTAACGATTATTTAGGAAGCCACAGCAGCACAGCCACATCGTAAAGTGTAATTGCCAGAGCTTGCAACATGTTGGAATTTGAAGTGAATTTTAAAGTGCTCTTCCACAGACACTAGGAAGCTATTTCCAGCCATCTATTCTATATTTGGCTATTCCTAGAGTGGAATTACTTATTTTATTACCATACTGAGATATGTGGATACCCTTTGTCTGACTATCAGCATTAGCAGTTAATCATATGTGTGCTAACACTAAAATACTTTCCTTAGATCAACAGACACTCTCACAGACACAATTTAGAACTCTAAGCAGATCTTCCAGTAACAGCAGCTAATGTACAAGTTAATCTCTAAATATTTCCTCTGTGCATCACTGTTCATATTCATCTGCATTTCAGATGCTAAAGCACAAATACTGCTAAAGTTGTGTCAGGCTCAAATATCTGTGTGCAAACAAGATTAGCACTGTGCTCACTGTGTCAATGGCACTTCCATGGTTGCATTTACAAGGAGGGCTCCAATGATAATGATTTAATTTAGAAGGAAAGCACACTGAAATAATAGTTTGCTTATTATACGTCCATCCTACCTTGTGTTTGAGACACTGCATGACAGGATTTCAAAAGCTGTTTGTACAAAAATAAAAATGTCAAAATCGAGTAATACAACAAGAAGCAAATTAAATGAATGAAAACTGAAGTGAGATTGAAAAATTAATGCAAGAAAAACATACATAAAACAAAACAAATTTAAATTTACAACATTTTGTACTGAAGGCTGTTTCCACCCATAATTCTACTTTTCTCCATTGTATATTTGTATGAACATTTTCTTGCCTTGCTCAATCAGGAAAAAAAAAGTGTTTCAAAATCCACATTAAACAAACACCCCCAGGATCCAACTAACTTCCATACATCAGTGTCTATAACAGTGATACCATAGCCAGCTGGGGGGTGCACTGGTGCACTTTTGGGGCTACAAGGAAATGGTCCAAACAGCACATATGGAAAGATATGCCCTGATGGATCAAATTAGAGTGAGTTAAAAAGCTGTTAAGGACAACCCCTGTGGTGGAGGCCCCCACAAGCCCACACAGGAATGATAACCCGCACATGGAGGAGCTTATTCCATTTAATAACTGATGATTTATCTGACTTAAATGGCAAATGAGCAAGCTCACGAAGGCTGCTGCCACCCCTCAGCTGCAGAGCTGTAAGCCCAGGTGAGGATGTCTCGAATTGCTCCAAGAGGTGACCCTTCAGTGACTCACACTGATCCTAGCTCCCTCACACAGAACATGGTTATCACATTATGGTCAAAAGTACAATCAGAATCATTCTCTCCTCTCCTTAGGTATCTTTAAAAATTGATCCAAAGCTCTCTGAAGCCAATGGAAAAAAAGAACTGATAACACCATAGCTCTGGATCAAGCCCATCATTTTTTGGGCAGCTATCACAGTGACACTACAGATCTGCCATGACCCAAACTCCTTCCCCAGGTGCTGCCTCCCTGCCTTTAGATGCTGCTCAGGAGCAGACTGACAGCCAGATCCATTCGTGCTGGATGTTGGAGATGGCATCTACAGCAGCCCTGTGAGGGACCAGGGTGGGATGGTGGCTGTCACCCAGGAGGAGGTGCAGTGACCAGCAGAGCCCTGCGGGCTGGGGCTCGGTGCTGGCAGCCACCTGAGATCTCAGAGTGCTGTCCCCCCTGCAAGTTACCCAGGCTGCAGCTCTGGGGCTCTCTCCTGACACTGGAAATACCTGATTTGCCTGTTCTATTCCCTTCCCTATCTCTCTGCAAGATGGCTTTAATTTGTACTATGGTGTCTTCCAGAGAGT
The DNA here is from genome assembly GCF_035770615.1 of Melospiza melodia melodia. Lineage (NCBI taxonomy): Eukaryota > Metazoa > Chordata > Aves > Passeriformes > Passerellidae > Melospiza > Melospiza melodia. The sequence continues at coordinate 116,548,827 of NC_086196.1, read as the reverse complement.
TCAAGTTCTGAACATCTACCAAATAAGAAGTGAGTACATAGTACCCTTAACAGTAGTGAGTATTAAATGCTCCCCTTCTCTCCCATTTCACTGAACTGCTGGGTATATTCCCCTTGAAGTTTACATTTTTAAGTGCAGTACTGCAAGTCCATGCAATTATTCCAGCTCCTCTGGCTCCACCTTTCAGCAGGGGAACTTCTCAGAATGTAGCATTGCTTCCCCCAGAAATAAGATTAGAATTTCCCTTTCCTTGCCAAGTAGTTTTTCAATTAAAAAAAAAAAGGAGCTTATAAACTGGCAGAAAATAATAAGGTATTTTAATTAGGAAAGGGTGTACTAGTACAGATAAAACTCCCCATGCTACTGTACATCTCTAGAATTCAGTCCAAACTCACTGTCTCTCACAGTTCAGAGACTCTCTGGGCACGTTCCTCCTCTGATTTTTCAATCAGTACTAGAAATGTAAGTTCCAAAATGAAGTAAACCGACTTGCTTGAGTTACTTCTGGGGAGTAATTAAAATGGATATGCTGGGTCCTTAATGACTGTCATATCTGGCTAAGGAGTATCAGTGTGGCTGAACAGCTGAAAGGGCACTCTGGCTGAGCAGCTCAGCTCCCACAGGCTCAGCTGAAACAAACCTGCTGCTGCATCATCATTTAAGTCACCTCTTCATTCTGACTCCCAAAGTAGGCAGTGACCAGGAAAAAGTGCCCAGTTTAGTAAGGACTTACATTCAGAGGGATTCTACTCAGCCTGACTGGTTACTGTTTTCTCTAGCTTGCTTTTCTCCTAAGCCTTTAAAACAAGGTACCTGCTCATTCTGCTTCTCCAAGACTTCTAAGTGCTCAAGTTGAACTTTTTTCAGCTGATCCATTTCCTTTGACTGCTTCATGGCCAGCTGTGATTGAGAGAAAATAATGGGAGGGAGAACATAACACATTATTAACAAGTAAAATAAAAGCCTGCTTGAAAGATACACACATGCATGCTGTCTTGTCCCATTTAGGTGGCATAAAACATCGCAGAAGGCCTACTATATCACCCAAACTTAATAAAAGCTTAATATTATTATATTATTAATTAATAGATAGAATTAATAGATACATATTATACATATTGCACATAATACATAGACTTGGCAAACACTCAGGAATGACCAGTAATTCTGTTAATTCAAAATAGCTTTGTCTTGTATAGATGTCAGATCTTTTATTCTACTAGTATGTGCAACAAAGCAAAGACAAAAATCTACCAGAGCTGGATTCTCAACACAGAATGAGAATCTTTTTCATTCTCTCAACAGAGGAATGAAAAAGAACATCCAGAAGCAGTGCCTAGTGACTTTCAAGGTTATAGTTACCCTTTTTCTCTCTTCCAGGAACTTTTTTGTGTTGCTGCTGTTCAGTTCTCTGACTCGCCTGAAAAAAATGAAAATGTTCTCCATGAAGAACATTGGGAAAAAATAAACCCAAAAGCTGCAACTGAGAGAATCACAAACTCTTCAGGTGTATTTTATTTTCTGATTATCTGTACCAGGTGGGACTAATGGCCAATTGTACACTCCTCTGGTTCAGAACTTTACACTTAAAAGATTTCCAAGTATATTGGCAGTATGATTGAAGGCTTGACTGCTGTGAATGAAGTTTGCTTCTTCCTTACTCAAGAGTGGTAGTCAAAACTTAAAAAAAAAAAAAAATTGTTTAATTAATTAATTAATTTGTACATCCCTTGCTGCAGTCTGTTGTCAGTTTTGGTAAAAAAAAAGTGCTATGTGTCTTAAGAGTGGAAATGGAAAAAATCATTTAGTGATCATAAGTGAAGTTACACTTATCAATACAGCAAGCTTCTTAAAGCTGCTATTTATGCAAAAATATAAATATGCCATTAATAGTTACATAAAATAACTCAAGCATCTCTGCCTAGGATTTCTGCCACGACAGAGAACAGAAATAGTTCAAACAGTTGATTCAGCCCACAAACCAGAACTGCTTTCAGATCTGGGAGCAGATTTCCCTGGGAGTCATTAGTGAGGTCTGACACAACAAAGCAAGCAGTTACCAAGGGCTCTGACAGCTCCTCCTGCTCATGAGCTGGGGTGTGCAGCACTCGGGGGACTTGGCTCAGGCTGTGGGACCAAAATAGCCCAGTGCCAGGGAGGGATGTAAAAAAGGAAAGAACGAGCCAGATGGCAAGGCCAAAGTGAAGGGGAAACCCCAGAGGCTTGTAAGACATCATTGTGTAGGTTCTGCTCTTACTCCCTTCTCAGTCAGGCCCTCATCTCACTGAAAAAGCAAAAAAATACAATGCTCTTGAAGTATTGAGTATTAGAATTATTAAAAGGATAAATATGAGAAAATCACCATTTTTTCCTAAAAGGGTCATCTAAAACTTTATCCAGCACAATCTTTTGACCTTCATTTCCATCCACAAAAACATGGTTTTAATGGAATTAATCCATGGCTTCCCCTATCAGCCTCTAGCAGCATTCTTCCTTTGTCAGGAAGGAATACTCACCTCTCCCTCTCAGCTTTGTTTTTGATGGATTTGTCTTGGCTGATGGCTTTGCTGTTCTCCATGGATATTTTAGCCTGGTTGGCACGCATCTCCTTGCTTTCCCTGGGCAAAGCAAACACACTCATTAATGCCTGAGGTGCAATCTTGTGAGGTTGGGTTCCTCTACACTGGGGTTACTTTTCCCTTGAAGTATTAAGGAAGAGGAAGGAACAAACAAGACTAAAATTCCCTTCCTTTGGGTAGAACTTACACAGTTTGAGCAGGAAACCAGAAATCTCCATTTATTCCAGAGAATATAGTTTGAAAGATGAGTTCAAAGCATTTTCACACTTTGAATATTGTAAAAGGGTACAAAATACTCTCTTTTCTCCCTATTATATGAGTTGTCCTAGTACAAGCTACTATAAAAAATGCAATTTGTCTTTTACAACTGCCTAAAAATGTACTAATCCTGCACTCAGAAGGTAACAGCAGTATCAACAGTAATAATGTTTGCTAGTTGTGGTATGAGCTGACACTCTTCCTTTTAAACCTTCTACTTTGGTCCTGTGGGCCTGAAAAGAGGGGTTTAGGCCATGGGCAGGCTTGTGTTTGGTTTCTCCTACTGGCTCAGTGAACCTTTCAGCCTTTCCTATGAAAAAAAAAAATTAAAAATTTTTATTAAAGAACTGTGGTGCCTTTTTTTTTCTTTTCCCTCCAAGAGTTCATAAAGTTGAACATTTCCTGGATACAGAATTACAAGCAGTGGTATCACAGCAAAAATTAGTCTGGGTTCTAAAAAAATGATGTGTTGAAAACATATTTCACTCCAACAAACCTGTCTTCAAATGAAAGCTTTTATTTTCCTCATTGAAATGGAAGTGATTTTCAAACACACTGTCTTAAGAGGAGGGCTGAAATAATTTATTTTGATTACTGTGCTGAAGGATATGGAAAAAGTCAGTGTAGGTGTTCAAAGTGACTTAGCCTGTTTGCATCAGATACAAGTTGAGAGTGGAATAAGTTAAGAGGATTAGAGGACTACTGTGCATCACTGATGATTTAGAAATGAGGCACTGGCCATGGAGGTGGCTGACAGGGCCAACACATCACGCTGTCTCCAGCAAAAACACTCTCCTCCCACAGGCAGTGGTGATTCCTGCAACTGGAAGAAGTGGATAAGCCAGGATGGTAAAGAAAAGAAAAAGAAAAAAGGATTCTGAAAAATGTGGCACTGCAAGATTTAGCTGCTGATTCCCTACTGAGTAATGATGACTGCACCTCTGAAATTTATACAAACATGTCTTTTGAAGGGATACTTAAATTTCAGCATGACAGTCTACCCTTGGAATTTATATATATATTTAGATGACATCAAAGTGCATTAACATGTCATTTTTTGACACCAGTATTGTTTGAATAAATAGAAATCTCTTCTTCTAATAAAAAAAAAACTACTGCACAATTTCTCTCTCTCTCTCAGGTTATTTTATCTGGAGTACATAATGCTTGTGAGTACCAGCCTCATGTCCCCAGTTGCAGACCTGCTGCAGGATCCCCACCTCCAGATCAGCCAAAGGAGCTCAGTCTGGGGAGGCAGGGGCTCAGCACCCCTGCAGCTCAATGAGCTTCAGGTTTTGAGCAGTATCTGCTGCCTTCTGCTTTGTTTTTAAATGAGCCCAAAGCACAGACAGAAATTGCTTTTTGTGCTGCCATGGAGGGAAAGCACCTTTCCTACAGCAGGCATCATTTGAGATTATTGATCTCTGCTACAGCCCTGTGGCCTCTGCTGTGCTCTCCAGCTGATTAGGCAGCTCAGAGAGAGGGAAGTGGCGAGCACAGCCTGCTGAGAGCCTGCTCTGCCCCCATACTGCCCTCACAGATCCCCCTGCTCCTGGGGACAGACCTGGACTGTCTCCTGGCCTCTACAGATAAGGACATGTCCTCCCACACACAATATATTACATGAAAAAGTTCACAAATTGTCAAGTGTGATGCCTCTTTGGGGCATTATTATTCACATTTCAATATTTCACAGTCCAAATTCTTCTGAAATATTCATAGCTTCAGACACAGTCTTAAATTTGTTTTTTACAGCAAAGTCCCCTGTCTGCACATAATTCCCAAATAAGCAGAAACACACTAAATTGCAATGAATAAAGCAGAAAGAATATTGAAGGCTGTTGCTCCTGGGACAGCTGAACAAAGAGGCTTCTTGATATTTATATGGATGCAAATTATCAGATCTGGTTCTTAGTGCCTTTAAACACAGAGCAATACATGGACTGAACACAAATGATTTCTAATAAGAAAGCAAAATCCAGGCTAAGAATATAAGAATCATATACAAGAAATAATAGAGGGATGCTTAAACAACATACAGATACAGAAATTCTAAACCCAAAGATTAAACAATGAGAAAAAAGCTTTTTTAAAAATCTAAGTTTTGCCTTAGTGTATATATACTGGTAGGCTGAAATAATAGTTTCTACCAAAGTTAAGAGAACATGGAATTATGTATGGAAAAGAAAACAAAACAATTACTTTTACAGGCCATATATTAGTCAATAATCTTCCAAGCATTCTGATGACTTTCAAACAGGATGGAAAAAAAGACTCAAGAAAAAAAGAAAGTGATGTGATTTCCTGGGCTGATGCCACCAAACATGACTTAGAGGTACAGAACCAAGGGCTGCACCTTCCTCTGGCTAGTAGTTTTTGAATGATGAATTTGTATAATAATTTAACAGTTTGTGGACTTGCTATTTGACTGGGTATGTTTTGCAGGACAGCTTGAAGAGATGGGTTAGCACAGAGATTAACATAAAGATGAGCTCAGTACAAGCCTTTTGCTGGGACAATTCTCTGCTGGATGAGAAGCTTGCAGCTCCCAGCATGTGTTCTCTCTGATGCAGAGACATGCTGCTTTTTGCTCAGGAATTTAAAAAATCATTCCAATTCCTTCTTCAAATGTGATTTGTTTCATTTCTTTTCCCCCCATGATTTTTATGTGAAAGGTGCTGAAGACAATTACATACAAATCTACATATGAATATATATATTTTGTGTATACACATATTTCATGTCCATACTCTTTTAGGCTTCTTTGAATAAGAGAACACAGAACAAAAAATGATTCCTCTACTTACCATGATTTTTAGCACTGTGACTATAATGTGCATTTATTTGACTTCAAATAAATCAAGGCAGGATGGTTAATTACAAAAGCATTAGCGTCATGTAGTGTCCTCTGTGTGATTATAGCAAGATATTGTATGAAGATAACACATCAGTCTAATGTAGCTTATCCTGCAGCCCCTTTTTACCTCACTTCTCATGGATCTTTCTTACAGCCAGCAGCGCTATAAACGAGTCCCCAGCTGACAGCAACTCCAAAGGATATTTCTGTATTTTCTACTTCTCGGTTTCCAGCCTCCAAACTGAAGTTCCTGAGTAAAGTCAATGCAAACTACAAATGCTTCATCACCCCTGCTGCCTTTAAGGAGGTTCAGATGATCTAAATCAGCTAAGAAGCCCATTCCTACATCTACCTGTTGGAGGTTAGAATTTTCCTTTTTTTTTCTTTCTCTTAGGGAATTTTGTCCCATTTGTTGCTAAGAGACGATAATGACCGGGTACCTCAGAGAAACAAAATAAATGGCCAAGGTGGGGGAAGGATGCAGATGTACTCTCCTAGCTGAGGGGCTTTCTTCTGGATGGCAGAAGTAGTGGGAAATTTTGGCTGGGGGTGAGGCTGGGCTCAGCTCCTCTGGCTGGTGGGATCGAAGGGGAGATGCTGCGGTTGCTGTGGGGAGAATCTGCCACCACTGTGGGGTTCTGCCTGCTATGATATTCTCCTACCATGAGCGAGGCTCTGTTCCTAAGAGCAGCCCTTGCACTGGGACCTTATTAACGCCCAACCTCACTGGAAGGGACCCTCACCATCTCAGGGGAACACCTGGGGCCCCACGTCCCCTGCCTGTCTGAGGGAGCCGCGTTCGGGAGCCAGGCCGCGCCGTTCCTCTGCCCCTGCTCCGGGCGTTTTCTCTGCCCTGTAAGCCCACACCCCGGCTCCTGCTGGAGCTGCAGAGTTTCTGCTGCATCTCCCGTATCCCTCTGGGCCTGCTGGCTCTGCCCTCCCAGCCCCGCTCCGAGGTTCCCCTCAGCGCCGTCGCCGCCCGGCCCCGGCCGCCATCGCCGTGTGAGGGAGACGCGGCCGAGCCACGGCGCCCCCTGCTGGAGCGGAGTCAGCGCCCCCGCCCCGCCGGCAGCCAGCAGCGCCCCTGGTGGCCGCACCCGGAACTGCAGTGCAGGGAAAGAGACCGCGGCTGGAGCGGGGCTCTGCTCTGGGGCTGCTGCTCTGTCTGTCTGTCTGTTTGCTCTATTATACACAGTAAAACACTGCTGCTCCTTTTCCCACACCTTTGCCTGACAGCCCTGTAATTTCAGAGTTATAATAATTCTGAGGGAAGGGGGTCACATTTTCCATTCCGAGAGGTTCCCGCCTTCCCTGGCAGACACGTCTTTCACCAGGACACTACCTAAACCTTGCATGGCTGCTTCTTCTTTTACCCTGTGTTCAACCAGTGCCTTTGGAGCTGTCAATGCAAAATCTAAAGCATTACACAGAGCAGACCCAAACCAAGCGCTCGTTATCAGGCAGCGCTGCCCTGCTCACCTGTCATGGGAGAATTTCAGCTGCTGGGTTTGCTGTTCGTGAGCATTAATGAGCAGTTTCTTCAGCAGTTCGCACTGCTGGTTCAAGTGCAAGTCACGGATTTCCTGCTCCTCGGCGCTGTGCGTGTTGATCATCTCGGACCACTCCTTGGTGTGCTGAGCCACGATCTCTTTGACCTGCAGGGAGGTAACACCAGCCCTGTTAGAGGCTCCAGGCAGAGCAACTCCTCCTGCTGCTGAAAGTGATGCAAAGACAAGCATAAAACGGGTTCTAAAGAACACAGCTATTGTGAAAAATGAAGTTGCACAAATGAAGCTGCCTCACAGATAGCAAAGCCACTGAGGGCACTGCTGGGTGGGTATAAAAACGATGTAAACCAAACCCTGCTATTAAGACACTATTACCTAAAATGCCCTGAATAAAGTGGCTGAATAAATAGGCTCTTCACTGTATTACCATTGTTTTAATACCTTCTCTAACATCAAGCGAATAATAAAACAGCTTCACGCTTTTGTTGCCAAGAAAAATATATGTATTGAAAGTACTGAAGTTAACAATGGAAAAACGTAGCGAGTAGGATTTCTCTGAGGGCCTAAAGATAGCCTTTGATTTTGTGGAGACAGTTTCACAAACACAGAGCATTTACAGAAAAATCCTGTATTTAGTACAACCTGAATCTGAAGATGGGCTACCTATCTTTGTTTTACAGTCATTAAGTCAGCAGGGAATCTGACAAGTATTCTTCTCTTGCTTATCTCCCAAGCCTCACAAGAATAATGAGATTAAAGTTTTGGAATGTTCCCAAGAGACAGTATTAAGAAGCCTAAATCACCAGAGTTGTTATTATAATATCTCGCGCTTATTGATTTCAAAAAGAAGCTAATAGAAAGACATGTTTTAATCACCTTTAATGATTATCTTTAGGTATTTTGACATGCTATCCTACTTCTCCATAAATGGTATACAAAATGTGCCTCCCAATAAATCCACCTTCAGGTAATCATTTCAACTACAACCAATAACATCTGGGTCATCTTCCATGAAAGCAAACTCGATCCCTTTTAACAAAAATTGCCACTATTTTGCTTAGAAAGTGAGAGAATGGTGAGAAAATGAAAGTGAGAGAATTATGCAAACCCCAGCTAAATATCTTAGCTGAGGTTTGCATTATGAAGAACAGATTGTCTTGCACACGGTGGTGAAGGTGAAAAAAGTGGAGATTTTATCAGCCCCAGTCTCCATTCTGCCCTGGAGAGGCTCCTCTGAAGGGCCTCTCACCTAAAGCTCGTGTTGCCCAATAAAGAAGGGATCTAATGAAATAAAGAAGTGAGTAATTCTGGAAAGAGCAGGATGACTACTAATACCTGAAAACCAGATTTACACTTAACTATTAAAGCTAAATGGTGGTCTCATACCAAAACAGGTACAAGCAGCTGATGGAGAGCAACCTGGAGTTTTCTGCAGAAAACAACAAAACCTTTTGAGGCAGAAGTTGGTATGACTAACACAAGCCCAATTGATCAGGGTGCTTAAGAGTCAGTGTGCCTCCAGCAAAATGAGCCATGCTTCTTTTTGTGCCTGGGGGGAAGTGCACAACTAAGCCCAGAGCCTGTCAGCCATGAAAGGATATGAAGGATGTGGTGCAGTTTGTGGGAGTAGTGTTTTTAATAAGGTGCTCATCAGCACTGCCTTCAGAGCCTGAAAAACATGAGGATTCAGTTTTTAAATGAGTACAAATAAATGCTTGGATGTTGTGCAGGAAGAAAAATGAACTTTTCAGAGAGGTTTTTCAGAGGTTGAGGGGCAGACACTGCAGCTCACCCACAGCACCACCTAAGGCACTTCAGTTTGGGCCAAGCTCAGCCCACGCTCCTGGTACTGCTGATGGGAAAATGTGGGCAGGTCTAAAGCAGGATTTATCACTCTCACACTCTCTGGAAATGCCCCTCTCACATCCCCAGGGCCTCGAGCACCAAGACACTCGAGTTAGGCTGTATGAATCTCCTCTCAACAGTGACCTCATCTGGCTCACCAAACCCCAGGGTGACTAGGATGGACTCAGGAGGGCTAAAAGTCATGGCTGAAGGTTTCAGGAAAACACATTCCTGATTTATTTTCAATATAGAGTTTCCAGATGGAATCAGCTCCATCCACAATTTGAATTCAAAATGGTGCAGGTAGATCAGTCCAAAATGCTGGGTGTAATTTGGAGCACAGCAGCAAAGGGACTGTGCCCTCAGAAAACTCCCACAGTCACAGAAATTGTCAGTATTTCCAAAAGAAAAGTGCTGCTATGTGGCTCAGGCAGCAGGAGGCTGAGTGTTCACCACCACCACACGCATTCAGTAAACAAACAAGAGCTTGCTTTTATGAAGGCCTCCTTACACTGCAGAGAAAATGCAAAATGAACTTTGCACAAAAAGAGAAGCATGACAATAAACTAAAAATAAATAAATTGTGAAATAAATAGTGAAAGGCATGGTGGAAGTGAATATTTTGGGACTTAATTGTAGACAGTTTCCAAAGTCAGAACAAACACAGAGGAACAAAGACTCAAGGGCTCATTGCAAATGAATAATGAGATAATTGCTTTTAAATGGTGAATGTTGTAAACCACAGAGGAGCCTGAAGGCAGGAATTCTGAATCTCAGGTACACTGATACCCCAGGATCACATCATATCTCATAGAATTATTGAATCCAGTTCCAAAAGACAAACCCTGCAAAGTGACAGTGTGGTAATACTTAGATGAAGTATTTAATCTAAGAAGGAGGAAATAATCAGAAGAACACCCTGCCCGTGTTTGTGGACAGATGTGTTATGATGTGCTGCTAATTCCAGAAGCAGCAGGCAGTCTAAGAAGCAGGTACACCTCCTTGTAAAACAAACCTTCCTGTGAAGCTTGAAATGTGAAACTTTCTTTTATTCCATCTCCACCAAGGCAGAAGTCTCATTTCAGGTACAGCAAGATATAACCTGTGAGAAGGATGCAAGGGACGTGCCAAGCACCAGTTATAAGACTTTAAACATCCAATTTGACGCAGATTCCAAATAACTTAAAACTCATGGCCATTAAATCATCTGAAATCCAGTTCTGCTGCAGATCTGTGATACACTTCAAAGTTCAGCTGTGGTAAATTCAGAGAGCATCCCTGCTTTTCTCCAATTTATTAGCAGCATAGCTGAAATGACTACTTAATTTTTACTGGGCTGTGCTGTTGTCCTACTTTCTGCTATTAAGGCAGTGTTGCTTGTCCTAAAGGATAGGAAAAACAACCATTAGCTTCCTTCTCCCCTTCCTGTTCTGCAGCCTGGGTTTGTGAGCCTGTCCTTTCATCTGTTCCTACACCGGGCCTAAGAGACTAATTAAAGTCCTGATAAGGAACCTTCCTCTGCACAGCATATATGCAAGAAGTTTGTTTAGTCACCAAGTTCAAGCAGGAATGATCTTTGAAGTAATCTTTCCATTTTTCCTTTTCATCCTCTGCCCTCTTGATATCAGGACCTACTTTGCTAATGCAGGCGGGTAATTTGCATTTGCTAGGTTAATTGTGTGGGAAGTACACGCTGGGACATTCAGATTTCATTTCAATATTTTATGTCAAACTTGGGCTGGATGTTTGCTCATGACAGGAGGAGCTTTGGAGATGAAAAGGTCTCTTTGGTGCTCAAGGTGTCTGTAGGCACACAGCTGTACTGGAGGACATGAGCTGTAATTAAAGATGAATTATGTTCGAATCTGATATATCAAAATTAGTAGGCCAAATGCTGAGAAATGCTGAACAACTGTTAATTAATCAAACTCCCAGTATATCAGTGTAATGCATTCAGCATCTCAGAATTTAATCTAATTTAATTGCACCTACCTTCATCTAAGATAAGAGTTAATTTCCCTGTGGTCTTGAGCACTGTTTGCCAACCTGTTGCTTGCAAACTTTGAATGATCTCCAGGAATAATTCAAGGGGCCACATATAGCAGGTGAAACAAAAGAGGTTGGTGAATAATCTGGAGAATTTTGATGGAACTACAGTGAGCAGGACATTGAAAATCATTAGAGGAATCCTCAGAGAGGGATGACTTGCAGAGGAGTTCTTTGGGAATTATCCAATAATCAGAAGCTTGAAATTTCAAGTCTTATACTGAAGTCTTACATTTCAAATCTTACATTTAAGTCTCCTTTCAAAATGTCATCCTAAAACCTGACATGGGAGTGGACAAAAAAATCAATCTTTTTTTTTCCAGGTATGGATTAAATTAAAGGGAACCATTTTGAAAGCAGCATTTTGAAAGGAACAGGGCTCAGAAACTGAATATATTTGTGGAAAGGGAGAACATGAGTCACATTTATTGGATTTGGAAGATTAATGAACATTTGGATGTTCCTTGTGTACAAATGACACCTAACTCCAGACTATGAGTGATTCAGGTGAGAGAGAGATTAGAGCAAATAGATTTCTGTGTAATGTAATTTCAAACGAGTTTTGGAACTTATGTCTGGATGATTGGAAGCCAGTGCTCCTTAGAGCAGAGTTTGTTTCACTAAGAGAGGAATTAAATTTTTTGTTTTTCGACTTAACTTAAAATTTGCTTTTATTTAAGGAAAGCTTCTGGACTTTTCATAGGGGAAGAAGATAGAGAGATAAGAGAATACTTTAGGTTTTGTTCCTGGGGGGTTTGCCACATCTACAGCTGAGAGGGCAGCAAGAAAGCAAACCTTGTTTAGAAAATGAGGATCTTCCCTCCATGAAATAATAAAACCAGAGAATAAAGTTCAACAAAGGCCAGATAAAAATTAACTTGCTCTATCCCCAAAGATGTGACAGTGTTTGTGTGTATTTTCTGTTCTTGTCTGGTTCTTTTCACAGGTTTCAGCCTTTACTGGGGGCAGTCTCCAGTACTGCCCTCCCTCCAGCTGATGTGTCCATGGGTGAGCTCCTGGTGTCCCTGCCACCTCCAGCCTGGCCAGCTTGCAAAGCTGTCAGCAGGTCCTGGAGAAGCCTTCCCAAGGGACAGGAAGCCAGTGCATGCAGCAGGGGGACAGAAGGACAGAGGAAACAGCTCTGAGCAGCTCCAGGGGAGCCAGGAGCTGAGAACAGCTTGTCCAAAGCAGCTGAGGCTGAGTCCCAGGGCACTGTTACTCCCCAGGACCTTGGGGAAAACAAAGCAACGAAGCCATGGGAAAGCAACAAAACAACACTAGAAATAGGAAGGCATTTGGTTCAAGACCAGCTTGGGCTCCTCATTCCCTAAGAAACAACTACCAAGGCAAGGCAACAATGATGGAAAATGAAACTTCTTTATGTATGTATTTTGGGAATGTGTTTAGCATCCAAATTTCATATAACACATATTCTCTTTGCTTAACTAGAGCTGACACAAATGACCAGTTTCACTGCACAAGGCATGAATATGGTCCTTTCTTCAAAATTTCAAAACAGCAGGAAATTGATGTTGCTTTAAAAAAAAATTTAAGAAACACTTTTAGACACTCAATTACTCCCATTCTTTTCAACGTGTTATTATTGCTGAAAATTATTCATATGCTTCCAAGAAAATTAACTACCACTTGGGTCTCAAAATCTCTCTTCCAGAAGTTGCATGTGTTAAAATTGGCTGTTTGCTTACCTTAGATTTGTGATCTGATGTTAATGTCTGAATTTTAATTTCCGTTTCTTTCTTCAATTCAACGCAATTACTTCCTCTAAAAAAAAAAAAAGAAAAATTGCAAATGTGTGCCACAAGTTAAACATCTCCCCATTCAGCCAGCACTTACTAATTAAAATGTTAATCAAAGTTGAAGTGCTGCACCGTATTGGAATGAAATTATTTCTTCTGGCAATCCATTCACAACTTACAAAATATTGTTGGATTAATGATCAGTCAATTCAAACACCACATGATTAATTCTAGATTGGCCCAGCAATTATTCTGTTGCTGAGGATGTGTCAGGCATCTATGACAGGCATTTATGACACTTGGATCCTTGTCCAGGCTTATAATGCCTTGCCAAGAGAAACCAGTTTCTGCCTGCAAACTTACAGGCCTATCCTTGCCACGATTTTAGACTCTGTTTGAAAAGTAATTTGGTTACTTGTATTTCGTTTGAGGCAGATAAAACCATGCAATCTCAATAATTACCTCCCAGGGTGATGGGGTGCACTAAATCTGGACACCTACAGAAAGTGTGGATGTCCCTCTGTGAGAATAAGTGAATGCAAAGGAGGGACCTGAATTATTACTGGAATAAAACAGAATTTTGAGAGAAGTCTGTTTGGACACCACTGCAACATTTCTGAGTTGGATCAGTCTCTGCTGCAAAGTGATGCAGCTCTGTGTCTGGACAGGACATGGTCATTTATCAGCTGCAGCTGGCCCTGGAATGATGGTCATTGCTGACTGCAGCCACATTAATCCATGTTTGCTCCAGAAAAGGAGATTTATTAAACTCTTAACAAGTTTAAATCCTATTTTCATATCAAAGTATGGCTAAACTTATGGAAATTAACAGAAAATTTCATCATCACACAGTACCAGGAAAGCCCGGACTGAAAATAGTGTGTCTTGTTTTCTCAAGGGCCAGCAGTCATTTATTTTCTACCCAGAGCAAGGGAAATCTTGTAGATTTACAAAATTTAACACTGATTTTACACTCTGGAAGCAATCTAAAGTCATAGAGAGATGTTCTGGCCACTGTTACCTGTGCCTGAAAAGCCCAGCAGCTGAAAGGGAAGTGTCTCTGATAACACTGGGATCAGGTGTGGCTGCCATGGAATATTTGGTTTGGTGATCAGTATGAAGACACTGATTCTGAGGTGTGAATCACACATACTTCATCCCAAAACAGCCTCTTTAGTTCCATCACTGGACTCTTCAGAGTCCCAGCCATCCAAGCCACCAGCTGATCCTGCCTCTGGAAACAGCTTTCATCCTGTGCCAGGGCAGCTCCCAGCCCGTTTGGGGCCTGGGATAATGGGAATGGGATTGATGGGATTGTCCCCAGCTGGGGTGGCACAGCCCATGGCTGAACCAGAGTCACAGCTGGAGACAAACAGCCAGGGCCAGCCCAATCCAGGGTCACGTCCCAACCTTACACACCCTCGGCTTTCTGGGCAGTCCCATCAAGCAGAAGGATCTTGATGTGCCCTGACTCCAGTTCAGAGTGGGAACACAACCATACCTATTCCCATATGCCCCTCTGGGATTTGTAAGCATTTCAAGTGCATGACAGAAATAGCACAGGGAGCAAAATCCTGTCCATCTGTCAGTGAATTAGCATGTGATTAAAAAATCCTGCTTTGCTGAACAATATGCAGTTGGCATTTGTCACACCATGTGGCAGAAATGGACCACAAAAAAAGTGCACAACAAGATCAGAGGAGAAAGCTGTCTTTACACCTATCAAAGGCCTTTTTATCAGGAAATAATCTGAAAATTTCAATATGAATGCCTTGACAACATGTTCTACAAGTTCTCTTACAACTTTTATGTGGGGGCCTGAATATATGTATTGTTATGGAGAGAGTCCCTGTTAAGATCTAGGTATTGTAAGATCTGTGTGGGTCCGAGTTGCTCCAAATGAGCTACAGCTGCAAAGTCCTTAGCTGGGCAGCAGCTGTGGCTCGTAAAGATAGCTGGGATAAAAGGGGTGGGGTCAAGAGCCCAGGAGGAGCCCCTGAGAAGACAGGAAGGACTGTGCTGCAGAGAATAGAGAAGAGCCCCAGCAGAGAGGCAGGAACAACACTGCAGTGAAGATTACAACAACTGGTGACCCTGACGTGATGAAGAACATGCAGCCAAACATCGAGAGAAGGTATGGAATCCCCTGGACAGCCGAGAGCTGTGGCAGCCAGAGAGCTGGGACTTTGGAATATCAGCCTGAGAGCTGGGACTTTAGAACATAATATGGCCTTTGAATTAAGGAGCTGTAATAGCAGAAAGCTGTAAGACTATGGCCTGAGAGCTGGGACACTAGAAATGTAACAACAACAAGTGGTAGAAGATAGGACAGCCAAGAGCTGTGGCAGCCTGAGAGCTGGGACTGTATAGGGATATGTATATATTCTATGTATGTATCTAAGACAGCTGAGAGTTGTGGCAGCCTGAGAGCTGGGACTGTATGTATATTGTAATTGTATAATTGTTAAAAGAAAAGGGGGCAAATGTGGGGGCCTGAATATATGCATTGTTATGGAGAGAGTCCCTGTTAAGATCTATGTATTGTAAGATCTGTGTGGGTCCGAGTTGCTCCAAATGAGCTACAGCTGCAAAGTCCTTAGCTGGGCAGCAGCTGTGGCTCGTAAAGATAGCTGGGATAAAAGGGGTGGGGTCAAGAGCCCAGGAGGAGCCCCTGAGAAGACAGGAGGGACTGTGCTGCAGAGAATGGAGAAGAGCCCCAGCAGAGAGGCAGGAACAACACTGCAGTGAAGATTACAACACTTTTATTCCTTGCAAATGCTCCAGACTGATAGCCAAGGACATGGAGCATGTCCTGTACCCACTGAACCCAGAACTCTGGATTCATCAGATCATTTAGGTTCAATAAAATTCCTAAGTGTCAGCCAATGCATTCCCTTTTAAGCATGTCCTTTAGTACTCTGCACAGCTGGGCTGGGCATAAGTACCTTGCAGAACTGGCTTTCAGGGCTCACCCTGGAGGAAGCCCTTCATATTTTGCTGTGGCATTAAAAAGTGTTTCACAGCAAGTCTGTCTGTACTCATTCTGATCTGGCTGCTAATCAGATGCACACAGCTAGTCTTGTAAAACTGAAAGAGCCATCAGGTGACTGGGAGCTCTGGAGCCCATGGAAGCATGGAACTGGGGTAAGAACAGTGTCTGGCTTTGCACTGAAGCTGCTTCTGGAGTGGTCATTTCCAGTTTTATTTTTAACTCATAATATGGAACTAGCATAAAGGCTTTGGTGTCCATGCCTTATAAAATTAAGAAAAGATGCTGCAGGTAGCCAATGAAGTCACCTCAAACAGTGAATCAAACTGTGGACTGCTCTGATACTTGTCCTCTTTTGGGGTGATCTGGAGAGCACTGTTATCCAGGATTTCCCCACATTTATTGCACAGACACAGCCTTTTCCATCTTGAACTTCCTGGCACACCTTCCTTGGCTGTTTTGTCTGGACAGGCAGAGGCACTGGTTCCTCCCCAGACCAACAGGAACACTGAGATTCTTATATACCAGAGCTCAGGGAAACCTTTCTGCCCCACAATAATCCTGGTGCAATGCCCAGAGCTCACTTCTCTGCCACTGCAGGAAATAACCTGACTGTAACTAAAATTCCAGCTGTATCAGTAACCTTCTGCTGTGTTATAGTCAATGAAATTGAATCAAAGCCACATTAAATTAATTAATCCTGCAGCTGGCCCCTCTCTGCTTGGAGAAGTAGTGATTTTCTGGAAGAAACTCCATAGTTTGTAAGTATTTGTGTGCTTACAGCTCTCCTGTCTCGAACAAAAAAAGTACAGCAGGAACTGTGAGCTTTCAGTAACTCAGTGAGGAGAATTCTCCTTACCTTGTTTACTTCTGACAGTCCTGCTTCTGTTCCTTTGGCAGTTTACAGCATGTGCACTCAAAACCCCTCCACCATTCCAAGTGATTTATAGGAAAAGCATTCTTGGAGGAATCCAGTGCCAAACAGAGATCTATGTTCAGTATTCAGTGAGTGAGCTGCTGCCAGCTGCTGTTGCCAGATGACAACAATATGAAATTAGGAGCAACTGTTGGCATAGCTGGGTTTGGAACTCCAGTAATTCCTGCTGTCTCAATGAAACTCCAGTGACACAGGGAAAGGTGGAGAGCAGAAACTGCTGCCAGGTGAGCAGCAAGGCAGCAGCAGGTCCTGCCCCTGAGCTCCAAATTAGAATTAGACATTCTATTAAAGTCATCAGCATCTTCCAGAACCTTTCTGGGACAAACAGGAGACTCACACAGATAATATCCCATCAGCTTGTGCAAGTCAAAACAACTCCACCCCAGTCAAAGGAGTAAGACTCATCTATCCCAGCTGAGGATCTGTAAGTTTTTTGTCAAAAACAAACTTCAACTCAACAGCACAGCAGGAGTCTATTATTCTCAAACAGTCAGGATTTAAAAGCCAGCTTTTCCCCTAAAATCCAAACATTGCCACTTTCTGGTCACTAGAGCTGTTGAGGACCTGAGTCTGCTCTCACTGAACACAACAGTGACATTGCCTGGGGAGTGCAGTGAGACCACACCAGAACACAGAAATAAAAATTAGAGGCAAATGCTTTGCTTTTTACTTTTAAAATTCTGACAGCAGAAGACTGGAGAAAGGCAGAGTGAGCCCAGCATTTATGAACCATTCCTAGAGCTCATTCTCAGGCTGAAGTATGATGCTGCTTCAAGCTGCAATGCCCTTTTTTAGGAACACTTTAGTCCAGACCACAATAGTATAAGATACCAAATGTATTTCATGTCTAAAGAAAAATAATTTAAAAAATATCTTACCCCTTCTTCTTGATTGCCTTCTCCAGCATTTTCTCATATGACACCTTTTCTTTGTCATACTGGGCCACTATTTTGTCAATCTGTGTGCAGTGCAGCTTCTGCATGGCACTGTGCTCCTGGAAAACAGCAGGGCCCTGCCATTAGGTCACTGGGTATCTGATGGGCAATTTCCTTAGAGCCTAGGGAACATCGGTGTATAAATGTTCCCTTCTGACAATGGAGGGGGAGCCCTGAGTGCTTGCATGGTCACACAAGGTGCACCCAGCCTCAGGCACACACACCAAGGGCTGCCCAAGGGAAGGTGTGCTCCCTGCAGCACATTTCAGTCCATTTAAACACACCTGCCTTTCCTGGGAGTTCAGCTACCACCCTTTAGTCTTCCCCTATAATTTAATTAGGAACTGCCTGTGCTAGTGAGCAACTGTCTAAAATGAGGCTCAGAGAACTCTAACTGATCATACCTTGGCATGCTTCTTCTTTAAGGCATTCAGCTCCTTCTGCTGTTTCTTTAAATGCTTTATATAAGCCTGAAAAAAGAGAAGCTGGATCAATTCTTCTGTGGCCATATTGACTTTAGCCAGGTAAAATCCTGGCTACTTAAAAATTAGGAGCACCTCCTGAGAAGCTTGTGTCAAATCTTACCTTCATTTGCTTTAAATCTTCTATCTTCACTTGAGGAATAAGGTCTATACCTGGGAAGGTATTGATACAGTTTATCTATACATACTAGTATATCTCATATTCAAAATTTGAGTTTTACCCCAGCAACCTACATTTAACTTAACAATTAATTAATTAATGTTTTTCACCACATGAAAAAAATAATCACAGGTTAATGATAAAATTATTGATCAAGATCTAGCTAAAATACAGTCATTTGCTTTTCCCATGCACTCTTCAATCAATTGCCTTGTGGAAAAAGAATTGAATCAATGAGTGTATTTTAATCTCTTATGGCTCTGGACTGAAGTGTCAAAACACAGCAATCTAAGAATTGAAAAAAGGTCATTTTTGCAAACACGGCAAACCATTTATGAATATTAAAACACCTTCAAAATTTTGGTCCCTAGCTGGAGATTGTTCTGGCACCACTTCTTGCAGTGGGGAGTTTCTTGGGTAGGGTTATACGTGACTACAAAACTGGGGTGGGGGGCTAGGTGTGCTTCTCCTTGGGTTAAAACACAGGAGGGAAAATTAACTTGCACCCTCTGTGGTAATAGAAATAAAATCTGCATGTTGTTTAATAGCAGGCTAAGGGAAAAGGAGCAGAAGGGTGCTCCAAGACTAAAGGAGAGTTACAAAATGAAGGAGAAACAAAAACCAAAAGAAGTGAAAATTCTGATGAAATTTCAGTCCCACAAGACTAACAGTACTATGTAGAATGAAAATGAAATGAATGAAAATGTTTTGGTCACTTTAACTGTAATGCAAACAAAACCTGATCTCATTTAATGTTTATGCTTTAATAAATGCTTTGTGACATATTAAGGGTTTTTTAAAAACTACTAAGCACATCCTACATGTTAAGTGTAAATAAAAATGTCACTATAATGCCACGAGAGTTGTAATTTTCAGGTTTTCCTGAGGTTTCACACAGAAATGTTGGCCTGTGTATAAATACACTGCAAACTTATTTAGTTAACTGCTCTTAATAATGTCTATGGACTGTAAGATTTCCCTTGCCTTGAGAAGGACTTTCTGGCTTTAAGGTGAATTTAACTGGAAAATGCTCAGACACTGTAAAAGGAAAAAAAAAATGAGGGGGGGAGAGGTAGGCAATCTCCTTAGGGAATATGAATATTTTCTTTTCTTAGGAGCGTAAGACTCTGCTCAAGTATATGGTACCAACATTAGTCTAGTAAATGGGACAGGAGCAGATGCAGGCACAGATAGAGGCTGAAGTTTTCAAAAACACAAGTGATTTGACTCTTACTGAAAATCTGGGACCAAAAAACCCCCACATTCTTGTGCATTGAAAGCCTTCCCCATTTTGCTGCTCAAGTAATTTCTAACAGCAGTATGAGCTGTGTATTTTAACAGTGCTAGAATTATTCATATCCTAGTAAATCACAGAGATAAGAAACACAAAATAAGGATCATTACATGGGACATAGAAATGAGCAGCTCTATTTTAACATGCAAGAATAGGGATGAAAACTGCAGTCAGGAAAGTGTTAGGCACTGAGATCTCAGGCCTGCATCAGGCTGCTGGGGTTCTAAGCAGGCTTCCTCAGGGTTTTATTTTAAAGCATTTGCTGCATAGAACCACTACACAGAACATTTCCTCAGCTGTCCAGGCTCCGTGGCCAGCAGGAATCTGCTGTCACCCCAGCAAATTTCAAGCTTGATTAATGCACACTAAAGCTAACACTTGTGCAAATGGTCATGGTGCACGAAATGAAAACACCTCACTGCACGGAGGGACCCAGGGCTCACACCAGGGAACAACTTCTGAAGGAGTTCAGGTGCCAGAGACAACTGAGGCTTTGATTCACTGCCAGTGACTCCAGGGAAATGGCACTTGGGCTCTCAGCAGATCCCTTCCCCAGAGTGCGACCAGCCATGGGGGCTTGAATTTGAGCCCAAGAGCCCTCTGCGCTCCTCCCCCCTCCTGGCAATCCCTTGGGCCAAGCTGGATGAGGGACAGAGCCACATCCTAATTCCTGTGGCCCACTCACAGAAATATTTACTGTCTTTCATTCAGCTGTACTAATTTGTTTTCTTGCTTAATCTTCATTACCTGTGATGATATGGGAGAAACAAATAATCCCATTTGAGTGTATAAAATGACTTTGTAGAGTGAATGGTGAAGAGTTAGGAAAAAATACTTACTCACTTATAAATGAGCACATCTAATTTTTTTTTTCCAATAAACATGCCATTTCCATAATCACTATTCAGAATAAAACCACACTGTGAAAACATTTCTAATTGTTGGGAAATCTCTACAGATTCCACTGAATTCTAAATACCTTTAATTACTTAACTCTGCAACCCTGCCAAGGGATTTGTGAGGGGAGAAAAGAAGCAGAAGAGTTTCTGTGGACTATGCCAGATAATAGTCACTCCTGTTGGCACTGCTCCAGGAATCCTTACTAGTAAACTGTTCCCAGAGCCATGCAGGTTATGTGTACAATATAGAGATAAAATAAACCCCTAGCTGCTTACCAGAGGCGTGCAGCTACACCAAGAGGGCACTGTGTGAAATAAAGCTGCCTTGCCTTTACACAGGCATTTCAGCAACACACTGAGCGCATTTGCAGCGAGCCAGAGACACCTCCCAAGGGCAGGATGCTAGGAATGAGTGCAAGCCCAGAATGAAAGCTGAGAAATGAGTGCTGCTGTGGGGCTCTGTGCCCCCCTCAGGGCACAGCAGGACGTGGGTACCTTTCTTGGCGTCGGTGCCAGAGCCCAGGCCTGCAGTGGTGCTGGGCCGGAGCTCAGAGCTACTCTGAGGAGTCACAGTGGCTTTGGGATTGTTGGCCTTCCCCTTCCTGTCGTTCTTGGAAGTGTCATTTGGTACATCAGCTATGTCACTCTGAAAGAAACACCAGAACACAGGGATTGTTCTTTTGCCTGCAGTGCAAAAAGCTGGGAACATTTCTGAGCGGCTTACTTTAAACATAATGAAATTGCAACATATTTTCAAACAACACTACAGAAAAGCATTTGTAACCTATTCCAAATAGCTACTTACTAAAATACAACTTGGTCCCCACTTATTAAAATCTGCCCCCCTAAAGGAGGTATTAATGTGCTCCATGAAAAGCCAGTCAGTATTTCAATAAATGACATAAGGCACACAAAGAAGCTTATATTTGAAAATGAGAAGTGATCAGGTGAATTGATTGGGGAAGGACCAGCTCACTTTAAATAAAGAGCACAGCATGGACAGAAGTGGGTTGTGTTTGTCATTGATTCTACTTACAGTTTCAATGCCCATAGCTCTCATTTGGTCTGCTCTTTTTTCTGTGATTGACAAAAATTTCTTTGGATCTGATAAAGCATCCACAATATCTGTAAGAAAAAAAAAATCAACTTTTTGTGAGCTTTGGAGGCATCTGGAAATGAGTATTTTACAAAAGCTTTATTCTATCCCTGGTATTATGAGACATGGCTTGCACCAGGAGCCCAGCTTTCTGCAGTGAATTTGGCAGGGCTGCAAGTGCTTATTCCCACAGCACCTGCAACATGGAACAGCTCTTAATCTACCAAGGTGTGGTTTTAGTCCAGATCCTTATTTAGAGGAACCCAGTGACTCTGTCAGACTGCTCTAACCTCCTCCCAGTTTCTGACTGTAGATTTTGGGACCAGGATGGGATCTCCTGGCCACAAAGCACTAACTTTGTCCCTTGGCTGAGGGTGCTGACTGACTGCAGGGAATTGCAGAAAATGCCTCTGTATTTCCTAGCTAAAGAGCAGTTTCAGGTAGATTGAAGCCATCAGGTAAATCTATTCTCAGCAGCCCTTGTGATATTCCATGACAGGCTGTGAAATGGCTTTTCTGGGCAAGACCAGCATTGAATCCTGCACAGGACCACCAGTGGTACCACAGCCCTGGGTACCACACAGATCATTGAATTTGTTTTCCAGTGCAGTGACAAATGTGCAAGCGCAGCTTCACAGCATGACAAAGTCCCAGCAATTTTTTACATGCATATCAAATAATCTCTTCCTGTGCTTAACTCCAACAGTCAAAAAAAAGTGAAAATATCCAACCCATCAAGAGGCTTGGGAAGAAACTCATTGTTCAAAGTAGGGGCTGGGCTGTATCATCTCCCTCCCAACCTGAGCTGTTCTGTGG
Organism: Melospiza melodia melodia; assembly: GCF_035770615.1. Lineage (NCBI taxonomy): Eukaryota > Metazoa > Chordata > Aves > Passeriformes > Passerellidae > Melospiza > Melospiza melodia. The sequence goes on along the minus strand of NC_086196.1, from coordinate 116,526,369 downwards.
AATGCTCCTCTGAAGCCACAGCTGACAGGCCTCCCACTCCCACAGAAGCTGTATTAACACTCAGTACTACCCTTGAGATCTGTTTGTCTACACGAACAGGTCATCTCCAGTAACTGCTGTGACCCACTGATGTCTCCTGAAACTCATTTCTCACACACAGAAGCCATGTAGGATTTATTTTTAGCCATGGCAACGGCTCGTGGCTGAGCACTGAGTGTGTCTCCTCTCCCTAAGCCATTAGGGATGTCCTCCTGTCCTTGGCAGGTGCAGACCCAGGGCTGCCGTGGCAGCACCGTGCTGGAAACGTCCCAGTTTCACTGGAAGCTGAAGGCAGGAGCTGCCAGGTGAGGATGCCCACGGTGGGCTGTGCCAGGAACCACCCCAGCACATGCCCAGGCTCAGCCCTGCTGGGGAGCTGAGCCTCCCTGTGCCCTGCTCCTGTCCCCAGTCCCAGGGAGGTGAGCTGGGGTGGGAGCTGCAATCAAACCCACAGCTCTGAGACTCACTGCACAGGGCACCCACCATGAACCTGACAGCCAGGCTTACTCACTGCACAGCTCCAGGATAGAAATGTGTACAATGCTGCTCCACTTGCATCAGTTTGTGCCATTATTGTGGTTTTATTGGGAACAGAGGGGCTGATGCAAATAAACCCCAAGAAATTGCAAAGGTATAAAATAAAAAAGGAAAGCACATCTTTGAAAGCCTACAATGCATCACCTTTTCTAGTTATTATTCAGGGCACATTTTAAATCTTACTCATACAGCTTAAAAAGACAAAAAGGAAAGAAGAAAGAAAGTAGGCAGCTAGTGACTTGAGCTCTACCTTCCTACAGGTTTACTGAAACAACCCCGGAGATCCTAGTGATGGCTCATAAAACAATGAGCAGCTCGCTGAAGATAAGTAATTAAACCCCCATGGCAGCAGAACACTAATGACTGATTGCACCTGGGTGTCAGAAGTGACTGCCAGGTGTTCAGCATGCTGCTGCTCTGTACCAAGGAGGGAAACACAGGAGGCACATGCAGCCTGTCTGGGAGGGAGAGCAGAGCCAGAACTGAGCTCACTGAGCTCCTGCTCATGCACAGGCTGCTTTTGCCATGCTGACAGCAAACCACAGCCACCAGCCCTCCCTTCCAGCAGCGTTGTACTGCACCAACACTCTTACTGAGGGTAGCAGTGCTTTCCCACCTTATCAAATAAACCACTCACAGCACTGCTGACACTGCAGCACACAATGTGCAAACTCTAAACTGGTGCTGAAATTCTCTTTGGAAAACAAGTCTTTCCCTTCTGCAAGTGCAGAATGCAGTTTAAAAAATTAATTAAACAAATATTTTCTCCTAGTGGTTCCAGCACCCTCAGCAGCTCAAGCCACATGGAACTCAGTGCTAAGTTTAAATTCTGTCCTTAGGAAAAGTCTGGTGCCATAGAACATCAATCCCAAATCAGAAGCACATCCTTAGCTGAGAAAATATTTCAACTGAGTCATTTGCTGCCAAAAGCCTCAGTTCAGGTAAGAATTAAAGGGCACACTTAAACATGTCTCTTAGACTGATGGGTCAATTACCCTTGAGAATCTCAAGTTTGGGTAGAAGCTCACATTTCTCTGGAGACAAAGTCCCTGCAGTTAATTACTGGGGATGAAACATGCTGCACAATGTCATGGTGGTGCTCCAGGGCCCCTGGCACACCTCCAGCTGACTTGCAGAAACCAGGATTCCACATGTGAACAACACAGATGCTCCTGTAACACCTTTTTTTCCATGAAATGTTGTTAATCAAGTCTCAGCCTGGTAATTTTTTAAAGCCTGGATAAGCACCAGCAAACACAGACTTGAAGACAGGTTAGGTCAACCTTCCCTTCCTCCAGTTTCTACAGTGGAAATCACTCAGAGAAGTGCAGCCATTCTTTACATGGCTGCAGGTTTGAAACAGGTTTTGTGAAGAGAAAAACACTGGTTTGATCACTATGTTTCATCAGTAACCCCTGAGGTAATTGCTGCAGAGTCAGAGCTCCAGCATTCTGTGCAATTCCTACTTTACAGTTTGAAATGGTTCATGCATTGTCCAGTGCACAAGCAAATTTCATCTGGGGTGCAGAAGCCCTTTCTGCCAGGGGGAACTCAGGCATTACACAGGTTTTAGTGGTGCAATGATTACTCTCAGCTCTGTGCTCCCACACACGCGAGGCAATTGGCCACTGCTCAGTTAAGTGACCACAGCTCTGCCAGCCTCATCATGGAAATGCTCACGTGAAATTAAGTTTCTGAGAGCCCAAAAACAATTAAACCACACTAAAGACATGTAAAATCAGGATAGAAAAATGCAGAGAGGTTCTGGATGCTGAATTATTTCACTGGCCTTTTACAAAAATACACCAATTTTCCCAAGAATACAGAATTGGCTTTGTTTGAAAGAAACTATGTTTCTGCATGTATTTTTTAACACTTATAGACCAATCAATATAGATAAAGTACATCCTAACCAGATGTATGTACAGATATTTATGTCAGACAATATGCAATAAAATAAAAGACTCTAAATTGTCAACAGAGAAAAATCAAATTGAGCTTAGTAGTAGTAGCTTTTTTTCCACATTATTTTCTTGTTTTAGTACACCAATGCTTTTATCATCAACAGACACAGGCACTTGGTCAGAAAGCAGATTTGTCCCCTCAACATGCAGAGATCCCAAGGAGTTACAGAAAGTTAGGGATCCTGAACCTCCCCATCCTGCAGCACTGCACGTGTGCTCTGGCTGGCACAGGGAGCACTTCAGGGCTTGCACAGCAACACCCCAGAGCCACAGCACAGCGAGCCCAAGGCTGCTCTCACCTCCAAACCCATCAGGCACGTAGGTTTTGAGCACAATGTTGCAGAACACGGTGGGAAGGGAGAGGGGCTTGTTGCCCTCGTTGCGCAGGGAAATGTGTCTGTAACCTGCCTGCAGCCCATCCAGAGGCAGGATCCTCTGCCCAATCAGCTTGTTGTTGTCATCATACACGGCTATCCTCAGCACAGCAAGGTCAGGCAGGATAACCTGGAAAGCCACAGATCACAGACATGTCATGGCACTGACAGAGCAGCTCCTCCCCGCCTCCCGTGCGTGAACTCGGTGCCAGAAACTGCCAGCATTGCAAGAGCCCAGGCATCCAAATGAAATCTTCCTAGTAAAGCTTTTTTCACCCTAAATAACGGGGACATTTCAGGCTATGTAAATCCTGCAGCTCACAGTTACACAGCTAAATACTCTGCGTGTTTGTTTCTCATTACTGGAGACTGATAAGAAGGCAGGTAAATATTGCATAGGAAATGACAGATCCAGCAGCTACCAAAGGGCAGGCAGTGCTGGATCAGGAGGAATTATGACAGAGAGATGGGATTTGGGATGCATTCAAAAGGGCAAGGAGAGTGCAAGCACAGGCTGCTGGGGATGTGTGAGCTGCTGCAGGCTGCACTGCACTCAGCACATGGCTCAAGGCATGCACGGGAGCAGGGATGCTCAGCCTCCTGCCCCTGCCCAGCTGGGCTGACGGGACAGGGACAGGGAACAGGGACAGGGAACAGAGATGAGAGACCCCCTGCCCTCCCTGCAGCACAGGGGCTGCCTCTGGGCATGCAGCACTGAGGAGCAGGCAGACAGCAGAGTGCAGCTCCTCTGCCAGCCCAGCCCACCCCAACCACACACTGGGACAGATTTCCCCCCTTCCCTGCCTGGGGCTGCTCCCCAGCACTGTGGGACACAGGGGAAGAGCTCAGGGAGCTGTGCCTGCCTGCTCCCTTACACCTTCTCAGCCTTGGGGGCACAAATAAAGGCTGCTCTTGGTCTCTGAACCATGGCAGCAGCTCATGGATATCCTGCTCTGCTCAACTACAGCTCAGCCCTCCCAGCACAGGCCACCAGCACTGCTCCCTCCTCCCCTCACACAACAGAGGGACAACACAGAACCCAGGTCAGAGAGACTGAAACCTTATCTTAACTAAAATAAATATGAGAAAACGTGACAGGAGAACAATCAAACACAGTACCTGAGAACGACTGTGTGGGGTTAAGCATCAGCCTGAGCATAACCCTGCAACCCGAGCAGGGCAGGTGAGATCTCTCCTCTACAGGGCACAGATCAGCACATCTTTCATTACATGATGCTCTTTGGCACAGATTTGCCACGATGGGGACTGAGTTTATTGTTCCCTCTGCATTAATTTGTTCTGTGGTATCCTGCTAGGACTTGCACCCTCTCATGGTGTTTTAGCACAGTGCACACCATGCCATCAGCATCTCCAGCTGGAGGAATCCTTCCTGCTGTGCTCCTGCCACTCACCTGCTGGATCTCCAGTGGGTGCTGATTACACTGCTAGCTATGATAAGGGCCTGAGGTGGAGAAAAATAATCTCTTGGCTGACCTACAAGTTCAAGAGAGCCTGTGACCATGGGATTGCTCACTGGAGAGCAGTAATGAAAAATACTGGCCTCAGTCTCTGTGCCCATGTCCCAGCACACGGGCTGCACTGGAATTTCTGGCCCTTTTGATGTAAGAAATCAGACGGCATCAGCTGCTGGTCACACGACCAGCAAGCCATGGGCAGCACATTGCCTGTACATCAGCATCTTCCCTGTGCTCCTCACACAGAGAAAAGCACCTGGAGTCACATTCCTTCCACAATATGAGCTCAGAAAAAACTCTTGCATCAACTCAATTTCTCTCAAAAACTGGCTACGCTGTTAGGAAAGCAGATTAAGTGTGTAATATATCCAAGTGTGAAGAGCTATCACCACTCAGCAAAAAGTCTGACATTTGGACTACAAGTCTGAACTTTGGAATAAAAGAGCAACAATTCTGCATGACAACAAAACAGGTGTAAGCAAAACAGATGTTATCCAAGACAGCACTGTAACACATGTAGTCTGGATGAAACTCCAGGCAACAGAAGAAAAAGAAAATAAATAAATAAATAAATAAATAAATAAATAAATAAATATATATATATATGTATCATATATATATAAGGACTGAGAGATAAAAACTGAACACGGACAAATGGTCTCTCTCTTTAAATCCCCCATGCCAAGAAAAAAAGGGTTGTTTTTTCTTTCAGTATTGGAAAAAAATAAAAAAATAAAGAAGGTACATGATGCACATGGACCACTGAAGGAGGGAGCTGGCAACACGCCTGAGGAACACAGCACCCTTCCAACTTTTCCATGTAATGACATTGACCTTAGCTTTGGATGCAGCATCTCACCTGCCCTCTGGGCTGAAGGAACAGTGCAAGATAGCAGCCACTGCCAGGGCAGGGAAGAAGGAATCTCCAGGGAATGATGGTGTCCGCCAGCGGGGCTCACTCTGAGCAGACTGCATACCTTGAACACAGGCATGGTCACAGAGGAGGTGCCTACCTCCAAGTGGGAGGAGGAAGCAAAGGGGAGGAAAAAGCCAAATGGAAACAAAAACAACAAAAAAATCATGTGATAGCTACAGAGGTTATCCGTTAGAAAAATAAAACCAAAGCAGAACCAAAAAGAAAGCAGAACCAAAACAAGGCAAAACCAAGCAGGCTCCTGAAAGCTGCCCTCAGCTTTCCACGTTCACAGCAGCACCCGGGGCCCTAGAAGCCTGGCCGTGGAGCAGTACTCGTCTGGGTGAGCAGGAAGGGCTGGCTCAGGGGGCAGGGCACAGCAGGGCCCTGCACAGATGCCACCCTACCTTCCTGAAGACAAAGGACTCCTCGTTGTACACAGGGTTCAGGCCGTTGTTCATCACCATGCGCGTGCGGAACTCCTTGCGGATGGTGTCCGTGGGCAGCCCGTACATGTCCACCTCCACGTAGGTGCCAATCTTCTTGTCTGACAGGAACTGCCCAGAGATCACCTGCAACACAGCAGCGCAGAGAGAAAGGCACTGCAGGGCAGGCATGTGGGAAATGGAGGTAATTTCTCACTGACATTGCTCTGAGAGATGGTTTACAGCTGACACATGTGTTTAGTTCCTCGTGTGTAAAGTGTGCATTTCAAACTGCACCTCCTTGGAAAAGCTCCTGTGGTCAGACATGGAAATACAACTTCACCTGAAATGGTACTGCCAGCAGTGCCTCACAGATGCATCCACTGCAGGAAAACACTGAATGGAACAACCAGAGCTGGCACTGCTATTCCACAACTTCTAACACTCTGCTCAGAAGCACTTTTTGATATGATACATCTTGAGCACAAGAGGTAAAAGGAAACTCTTGCTCTGTTTTCACTCAGGTGAAGGTTTGAAGCTAATCACGTGTCAGTCTGACTCCATATTATGTGTTTGGAAAGTGCAGGATGCTTCAAAAGTGACAAACCAAAACCCCACAGGATTCCTCAGTATTGTTAGAGATATGAAGTTTTGTTGCCATTTCACTCCAAGTCAAGATTAATCTAGCCACAGCAAGTGATTACTCCAGAGAAAATTTTTATTTCACCAAGATAATCTGTTATTTAAAAATACAGCTAATGTTTTCATTACTACAATCAAGGGGGAAAGAAAAAGACTGAAACATGATTTCACAGAACTAAGCTAATTCCAGATCCTGTTCTTTGCATGACCTAACATCCTTCTGGGGAACACTCTGGATAACAGATATGAAAAGTTTTGTGGTTGAGGGTATCATTGCTGGCTTTTGCTCCATTCAACTCCTTAATTACAAAATTTGCATGGAATTTTACACTAGTTTTAGTCACAAAAGAAAGGTAACTGTCAAAATGCATGACCTAGGAACCATCTGATCCCACTTCCTTCTTGGAGGGGCTGTGCTTTGATTACCATTTAAGGAACACAATATTAATTAAACATGCTTATTCTACTAGAGGTGCAAATGGAGCTTAGTTCAACATCTGGAATGCATGAGGAATGCTTGGCCAGCGAGGGTGTGAAACTGAAATGCAGCCCATGGAAAATGCTAACTGAAAGCTGAAGCCTTTTGCTCACCAAGCAGGTTTTACAATTGTCAGGCCCCTCCCAGAACTGGGCACTGACCGTGCTGTAGAACTGCAGCAGGAGCTTTATGGACTTGGTTACTCACAGATAGCTCCAGAGTAAGGGCCGGCCTCACACCAACCATTTCCTACATTCATTTTGAAGATATCCTGTCCCTGTGTGCCCAGACTCCTCCCTGCTCTGTGGGGACAAGTGATGCTGTGCAATTTCACACTGTGCATGGGAAGGAACTTCATTCCTTTATGCGTTTGTGTGGGCTCACGGATTTCAAAAAGACCATTGTGTCAGAACACCACCATGAGCAATAACGCATCATTTCCAATTCTATCATACTCCACTCAGATCAAGGAAACAAAGGCATCTTAGCCAGCAATATTAAAAAAGAAAAGAAAAATAACCAATGTGCTGGAATCTGCCCAGTCCAAGCACATTGAGTGCATATATCCAATTTCTGGTGATTCTAAGTGTGCTTTTGGGTGTGCTGGCAGCTGTCTGTGCTGCCTTACCTGCACAGAGCACGTTGCAGCAATAACACCATCCACAGGAGTTTCAGAGAACGGGTCGAACGTCCGGTCTGGTCGCCGCATGAAATCTGGCTTTAGTAGGTACCTTATGGCAAGGGGAAAAAGAGAAAATTATCCTTGTTTGGAAATTAAATTGGTATTAAATACCTATGAAATGGATGTTCTGCCCTTAAACAATGAGCTCTCCTAAGCAGTGTAAAATACAGACTCATTCCAGCTGCAAGTGTGAGGAAGTAAAAGAAAGTATTACAGTTGTCTGGAACATAGGTAAACACTAGTTTTAACTTAGATTAACCAGCTACAGAGAGATTAAATCAATCTGTGATTTTAAGATAAAAATAAATGTAATATAATCAAGGACATTTCAAAACAACTGAACAATACAGTTAAAAAATACAGGGAGTCACCATGTAATAAAAGACAGATGCTCTCATTTGTTTTAATTCTTTAACACTTGGGAAAAGCACAGAGGGATTTTTCAATGTTATTTTTCCAGATGAAGCAGCTCCTTATGGTTCAAGACTTGTACACTAAATTTCAGCTTGAAGCTGATTTTTTCATTGTGGTTATGAAACCTTGGGGGAAACAACTGATAATGTCAGTGCTGACAGATTGTTAATTATAGCAGCATGAAAGGTACCACCACAATAACACTCACAATGCCTCCCTGAGGACCTCACACTGCATCATCATATCAATGAAGCCAATTTGTGCTCTGGTGCACCAAAACCCAAGGATCTGCCACCAAAATGAAACAGCAGTTGATCACTGCAGAAAGGCTGCACATTACAGACATTCTCTTCAACTCATGGAAGAAAATGTGCAACTGGAAAAATCTTGCTAATTCTGCAACCCTGCCAGACAAAGCTGCTTGAAGATGAATTTTTACCCACCCTTAGCCTCTAGTGAATCACTGGTACACAATATGATAAAGGCCTAGACAGAATTCAGGGATTAAAAAATGCTAGAAAAATTCCAGTGGAAAGAATGTCAGTGCTTTCATCCATTTCTTAATAACACTGCTTCTGTTTGGAAGCAATATTACTCTTTTTTCTTCCATTAAAAATATTTTTCTTCCATTAGAAAAGTGATTTCTTAATATTTGGTTAATTTAAGGCAGGTTGGGGCAGAAGGGAACTAACTCTCCTTAGCCTCTGTTTTCAGCCTGCTGCAATAAGAAATGCTGAAATGACCTTGTTTGATCAGCATGAAAGGTGCAAATCAGAAAAGAGGAGTACAGGCAGAAGGAAATGCTCAGTTTTTCATTTCCCTTGTGACTGAAACACCACCACATTTACAATGCATATCAAAACATTACCATGCATTACCACTACATTATTATCAAAGCACTGATGGAAGAACCCAGGAATTTAGTTGGTAATTCTGCCTGTCCTTCAGAGAATTTGGCAAAAGTAAGCAGGTACTGTTTTACTAAGCTGGTGGGTCCCAGAAGAAAGGAACCAAACTCTGCCATAAGAAAGCTTTCATTTTCTTCTGTTCTTGTTGTTTTGATTGAAATGACAGAGAGTGCACTTTGTGAAAGCCAAGAGCCTCTCCTGGAGTGCTCACAGCTGCAATGAAGGCATGGCATGGCCAAGCACTCTGTGCCATTCCCCAAATGAACAATTGTACCAAGCTCCATCCACCAGACTTTCTTTCTGAGTATGATCTGCAGCAGTAAAAGAGCAGCTCCTTCCCAGGAAGAGTGTGCAGATTCTGATGTGTTTCTGGACTGTCATTTCCTGTGATTCATTAAACTCCTCCTTTTCTCCTGCTGCTAATGACCAGTCTATCCTATTAAGGTCTATCAACATTTGAGAAAAATCTATCAGCATCCCCTGAACATCCTTTGTCATCCAAAAATCATGAGCAAGAACTTAAATGAAACACTTCAGGATTCTCTGTGAAATCTGTGCTCCAATTAAGAGTGCACAGATTAGAAATATGTTCCCTATGCATTCATATTCCACTTGTCCAAGTAAATTTGGCAATTCTGTGAACTCTGCAATGAATCTCCACTCTGAGGCACATCTTCAAAGAAAGGCTGAGAACAGAAGGTGGAGATGGATTTGAATAACTGTGTACAGCATTCATGATCTTCATAATATGAACACAATGCCTCTTGGATCTCATTTGAAAACTGGGCATAATTAAAAGCATCTTCATTAGAATACCTCCTTGTGGGGGAGAATGCTCCCTGAACTCTGCTGATTTCTACTCCTCACCTAGCATCCCATTCTCCTTTTGTAACATATAATTAATAGTGACAAAATCTTATTAAAACCTTAGTAAAGGACACTGATGCACAGTGCCAACAGTTTAAATCACATCACTCACCCGCACGATCCATTGTACTCAAACTTCCCTTGATTCAGCTGCATTGCTAGATCTGCCAAGAGAGAGAATCTACTCACTTTCCTGCTGAATAATGCACATCATGAACTAGATCAGAAAATAAGACTGGTTTTCCAGAATACTAAGTTTAAATAAAAATTTAATGCATATAAAACCCCACATTTAAGAAATAATAGGAAGCAACAGGAAAACTTCATATTTTTTCACAGGAGTAACAGCTTTACCAAGCATGCTGAAGTCCATGCTGGGCTCAGAAAACAGTATTTCCCTGAATTCAAACACACTTGGCAGGCAGGGAAGTAACAACTGTGGACATGCCAAGTGCCTGGGATGGGATTTCCATCATCTAACCTTTGGTATCTACCAAAGTGCAGATTGGCATCCACATTTCTGCAGATCACTGTGAATAACAGAGGGAAGCAGGAACTTTAACAGTGCAAATAACCTCAGAGTAACAGATATACTAGAGGAGACATCCTTGAGGAATGCACTCCATCACAATGACAGCCAGCTCTGATGAAGCTGCCTGCAGCCTGATGTCTCAAAGAAGGTGAGGTGCACGTCCCACTGCTTTTCTGAGGACTTAGCTGAATAAAATACCGCACCAAGAAGGCACAAAGATCACAGCAGCACTGCTTAGTTCCAACATTTGCAAGCATGTGAGTTTTAGTGAGTGCACTGTTACAGCACTGGTAGGGGAAGATCATGAACATGCAACAATCTCCCTCTATCCAACCCTCTCCAGAACTTTGTAAAGAATGAAATGTTTTCCTGCAGCTTTCTACTTACACATGAATACAACGTCCTGCTTTAGCAACAAAACAGTATTTCTCCTGCCCAACTGACTCTACCTTCAAAGGGAGCAAAACCTGCTCTGTTATACAAAATACAAGACTGTCTTATGCCCATACCAGTTATTACTGGAGTTACTGGGCAGCTGTAACTTTTATTTCCACAATCATCTTGACAGCACAGCTGGATCACAGGGGAGCAACACAGGAAAGCTGCTCACTTCCACTTAGACAGCTACTACTCTTAATGTGCAATTTAAAGGGGTTGGGAATGACATGCAGTGGGCAGAGGAAGTGCTGGGAGCACAGTGAGGTTTGTATTTCTGCTCCAGCCTCCCTGGCATGCCCACTGGAGTGCTCTACAAGCAGCAGATTCCAGCGTATCCCCTCTCCTGCCTCCTCAGCTGGTGAGCCTGGGGCACAGCTTTGCAGGACAGAACTCAGGGGATAACCAAGAGGAGTGTCTGCTGTACCAAAGACACTGTTCAGGGAGGGGCAAATGAGCACAAAAGCACTGCCACAGCCAGAGAAAGGCAATGGGAAATGGGCCTGAAGACATTCCTAGATGAATTAACAAACCCAATGAAAACAACAGACAGCCTGCCCTGCTGTACTCACACCTTCACTGAACAGGAACATACATCTCCTCTCAGATCACCCCATGGAGAGGCATTTCCATTCCCTGGCATCATTCTCTCAGCTGGGATCTCAGACCTGAGCACATGACTGCTGACATTTCCCAACAACTGGTCTAGAAATGCATTTGTCACACAGTCATTACTTTTTACCATCTTAATCAGTGCACTCCATCCTTGCTTTGCAGACATGCACCCAGCTGTGCCAGAGCTGTGTTTTGTGAAAACACTGATTTCCCTGTAATTAACACTTTTTATTAATAAAAGCCATTTCAGTGGGAAGATGCAGCACTCCATTATTTTTCCATAAAAGGACTGAATTTTCCTTCTGTGCATGGCTGTTTTTATTGCTCTTGTCTCACGCTCCCGTGCTCCCACCCCACTGCATTACTCAGCCATATGTCTGCTTCCTGCAGAAATGCCAGCAGCAAATCCACGGCATCTGGCTGACAGCCACTGCCCAGGCCATTCTTTAGGAGGGAGGGTCACCCTGCCTACCTGGGGTCTGATAGTTCAGTGAGACCATCTGGCAGCCAGCGTTCCAGAAAATCTGCGGCATGTAATTACTGGAGTCCACACGGCCCCCCTTGGGGTAAATCCGACTCATCTGCCGCTTGTTGTAGCTGGGGAATCCATCAAGGAAATCAAACAAACACCACACAGGTGCAGAGGCATGGCCTGCAACCTCCAGCATTGCAACACCAAAACACTCCTCTTGTTACTCTCACTATTTCTACTTAGTGAGGCACTTCCCCTTTCCCTCTGTAGACATGTGGCACTAAATGTAGAAAGGTGCACTGCTTTGTTTTAGCACTGGCAGGAAAGTGGGATGAGGAGGTCAAAGGATACTTCACAAACTCAATGGCATGAGTCTTCAAATAGCCCAGCCCGACAGACTCGTTGAAGGAGGACATGTTATGGTGAATATTACGTTCTAGAAAGAAAAGACAAGACATTTTAAAACACCTCTGTAATGATGAATCACATTCAAAATCATGCACTATAACAGCAGGACACAGCAGTTTTTGGTCTCTTTCCCCATTATCTATTACTCATAGAATCAAATTATAGTGATCAGAAATTTCATAGAATCAAATTACAGTGATGAGAAATTTCATAGTATTTCTGACTCGCTGCTCTTTTTCTCTCCTTGGGAAATCAACAACATTTTCCTTTTTTGTTTAGGACAGCATTGTTATTCAGAGCCTGCACTGTGTGGTAGATAAGGCAAACCAACATGATAAATTGTCTGGTGTGCAGTATCAGCTCACTGCTGCCCACAGTGACAGCTGTGCTCACCTAACTGCAGAGAGAGATGAACTAAAAAAAGCATTTCAGTTGGGAAGGCCCACGGAATAGAACCAACCTCGACAGCTTCTATTCTCCCAGTAACTGAGTGACTCCGTGTGGATGACTAATGGAATTACATGCTAACTTCACATCCAAGGAAACAGGTCTACAAACATACTGATGATGGTCATTAAACTACTGAAGTCTTATTTCTAAATTCAGGAAATGTAGAGATTAAAAAACTACCTAGGTTAAGCAAATACTTGTATTTCATTCAACCTTTTATGTTACCTTCTGCTACATCGAAACCTTGAAATTTTACAGGCTGAGCATAGTTGACCATTGTTGATAAATATGGATGTATATTGGTTGTGGCACCTACATATTTGTAAGATGCCATCCACGCTTGCTCATCTTCCACAGTTACTAAACCCTGGAAACACATTAAAAAGAACAATCACAATTCTGTCTGCAAACACTGCTGCTGGGTTTTTCAAAGGTGGGACAAAATCATAGCCAAATCTGCAGAAGGTTAAAGACAGTGCAAATTAATACAGGAAAAGTGGAACTTTAGTGTCACAAGTTAAAATTTATTTCCTTGCTGATATAAGACTGTCAATGTTATAGGATGCATGCAAGAGGGCTGATGATAGAAAAGCTCCTAAGCAGTGGGTAAATATTACATGAAGTTAGTAGGGTAACACTGAGATATAAGATAAATATTCCAACAGCCTGAACAATGCTGGGAGGTAATGATCCATCTTTGTCAAATAAATTCCAAAACCTGTGATCTAATATGCATTTTCTGATAGAAACTGTGTGTACTTGGCACTCAGTAGAACTTCCTCACCATGAAAACACAAATGGGTTCCACTATGAATCTTTCCTAACAGAAGCAAACAAAAATATAGGAACCATGGCCTTCACTGGACAAATAGGTGTCACAAGACAAGAGACACGGTACCAAGTTCCTATTCTTACCCACTTCAACTGATAAAATCCTGAATCCATCACCTATATAAATATGCACTTTATTTGTAACTGAACTTAGAGTTTCCTGCAAGTATCTCATCTGCTAGAAACCCACATCAGGAGACATTTCTTAACTGGCTCTCTCTGTCCAGTATTTGCCTTTCCTTAAACTAATTTGAAACACTGAAATTCTTTTCACTGAAATTAAAAAAGAAAAAAAAATTCTGTCAAGCTAAACAATCTCTGCAAATTCATCATGTTTTTCCCACACATGCATCTTTGGTTGTTCTCCTACAAAAAAATGTGCCTGTAGGCTGGCAGTGACCTTCAGCTGGGAAGTACAGTGTATTCAGACACCCAGCCTGCAGCTCAGGGTTTGGCAGAAGCTCTCCCCATCCCTGACTCAGGAAATACAGGAAGAGGAAGCTGTCCCAGGCCCTTTCTGGGCTTGGAGGAAATGCAGCTCACAGACCCTGCACTGCTGCAGCTCTTTCACTCCCTGAGGGGGCAGAGCAAAGGAAAAGTGAGCCCACTTACCAGAGTGATGGACCTCTGCCTGCCAGGCAGGGCAGGCACATCCCAAGAATGAAACCCATGTGAACTGGAACCACTTATGCCTTGCTGTGAGATGATTATAGTCAAGGGAACACTATTTTGTGGCTGCACAGAGTGACTGAGCTAGCAGAATGAGCCCAGGTACGTATTGTTGTATGTGCATTTTGGACTGAATTACACTTCCAGCAGCCCATGAAATCAAACTGACACCACATTTTAATGCTGATCATCAGGGCTCAACCCAACTGCTTTTCAGAAATGTGCACACTGAGGTTTCACAGATGTGATCCCAAGATATGCCCACTGCACATCCCTGTGTTAGTAGAAAACAGGCTTTCTTCTTTGTTACTAGGTCAATAGCTGGTTATAGAGCTTAGGTCAAATTCAGGCCAGATTTACCCACTGAAACCAGTTCTTTTCAGTGTCTTAACTTGTGAAAGGCCATGAACTCAGGCAGAACTGAGCACCCACCTCCTAAAACCCAGGGCTCTTAAAGTGCCTGCTTGGACTGCTCAGAACAGCGAATCTCATTTTACTGCCTTGATCCATCCACACCTCCAGGCAAAGGAGCCCCAGGGAAAAGGGAGCCCCAGGGCTGTGATGCCTCAGTGCCAGGCAATGGCACCCTGCAGGTGCAGCCCTGTGACTGCATCACTGACACTGCCTCAAAGACAAGGTACCAGACATTGGTGCTATCTTACTCCCTTGCAGACCCCTAATTTTTACAGTAGGGCTATACTCTGCACTGTTCACAACTTTAAAACTGTGAGTTAAGAAAGAGGCAAGGAGGGAATGTTTCCTAAAGTCTGCAGAAACAAAGGAATGCACAGGAGCCTTGTAGGGGATATAGAAGACAAGGGGGAAAGTTGATCTCTATGTCATTTACACCTCCCCACCCCTCAAGAAAAGAAGCAAAACTCACTTAGAAAACAACACAGACTGAAACAAAGTATGGTTATGAACAGGAGAGGCTTGGATGAGAGAAGAGGAGAAGGAGGAGAGTGGAAAGAGGGGGGAAGAGTCTTACAGAAGGGATTCCTGGGAGAAGATAAATGCAGAAGTCCCAAGGGAAAGCAAAAGGAAGAAAGAGAGAGGAAAACAAAGTGCAGTCAGGGTAAGGGCAGAGGGCAGAATCAAGCAGGGATGACAGATCTCAGCACCACTCAGAGAACAGGTTTCCCAGTGCATGAGATCAGATACTCCTAGGCAGGCAAAGGTCATGCACTCCTGTCTGTCCCCAGGTTTCTGACAGCCCTGACCCCAGTGTAAAAGCACACCAGAAGAAGCCCTAGAGGACCAAAGGAGGTAGAGTCACTGTCAAAAACAGGTGTGATGAAAACTGAGCATAAAATTGTTAAACCACTCAAAATGCATGGTGAGTAATATGCAGGTTATATATAAAGCAATAAAATAAACTACATTACATCCTGTGTCACCTTTTTATTGTTTTCTTGCTCAGAATCTTCAACAGCCTGAGGGAAAGAAAATATATATACATTACCCAAAGAAAAAGCAATAGGAAACACTCACAGTAAGGAGGAAAAATCCTCAAAAAACGAACGCATTTAGCAAAATGTAAACCCTTTTCCACCTTCCTGCAAGGCTCATCTGTTGCATACACTTTCAAAAATTTGTATCTCTTCCAAATTTGGGTACACAAGATCTGAAACTCAGCCATGGGAACAGGATGAAGGATGCAGACAGTTAAAGCAGAGCTATCACTAGATGCTGGGCACAGGAAGCTTCAGAGAAGAATGAAAGAATAACACACCCAGATAAAGATACCACAATAAAGATCATCTGATCTGCATGTGCAAACTGCCAGGCCCTGAAAACTGAGGGTAAAGAGTGCTGTAAACTGTGCTTGAAATGCCCACACTGGAGAAGGCCTGTCCCAGGATGTTATGTGCAATGCAGCAGTCTGGGGCCTACCTTCAATTAAAAGCTACTGAGAATCTCAGGTAAATACTGTCTGGCACTGAGTGTGCATTCCTGCAGAGTAAAGATCAAGGCACTGATCAGCAGAGGAGCAGAGAAGCTACCCAAGGACACGTGCTGAGGATGAGTGACTAGTCTGGAAACAAACAAAAATCCTCAAAACAATAACAATAACAACTACAAAAAAACCCCATCCAACCAAAACAGCCCAAAACATTCAGGTAGTCAAGGAGCAGTGACTCAGGAAATGCAAAGAAGTGCAATGACACTGCAGTGAGAGGATCCATAAGAGCTGAGGAAGCCAAGTTGATGACAGAAGATACCCAGAGGCAGGTCTGATGGCTCTGGTGCTGCTGCACACACACTGCTGTTTTCCACTCCTACACTTCTGTCTGCAGAAACATCCAAAGGAAGGCAAGGAGGAGGGAAGAAGCAGCCAGAACACTGGAGAGGCAGAGTGACATGATCTGCTGAGGTACCTCAGCCCTCACCTGTGGGCTGTGCTCTGCAGCCAGCAGCACTAATGCCTCCAGTGCCAGAGCAGCTTACTCTGAATTCCAGATCTGGATCTAGTTACCATCAATAACATCCAAGTGACTGATGGCTGCAATGGTCAGGTGTGAGTGGAATACAGAGAACCTTTTCCTGTCTGCCAGCCTGACAGAGCCCCCTCTGCCACACCTCCCTGGGAATTACTGCCCTGTTCTGCCTCCATGCTGTAGGAGGAAGAGAGAACCCACCCTAAGGGTTAACCATGGAACATGCTGCAGAAGAACCCTGCAGTGAACACACAGAGTGCAGCCCTGCCAAAGTACTGCTGAGCAAGGAAGATGATGTTCCACCTCTTACTGGGATTCTGCACCTGAGGTGCAAAGTGAAACACAGAGGCTGGAGCAGGGAGCTGTTTGCTGCCTTTAACTGGGATTTCTGATGAAATCCTCCACTGTACATTGCTCCCTACCCCCTGATTCTGCTTCCTCAGTGAGTGCATATCCCACCTGAGCAAGGGGAGAGTGGTTCTGGCTACAAAGTTGTGTGTTCTCATGAACCTGAAGGTGAGGGGCACCTGGTGAAGATCTCAGGTTGGAGTCTTGTGACAAGTCCTCTGATGTCTCCACAAAGCAGAGTGCCTTTTGCAACAGCCCCCATAGAAAGTTTTCATAACAATATATATATATGAAAGAAGCAATCCCACCTTTTTGACACTGATGGCAACAGCTTCTTTTTGACTGTAATCATCTACAAGGTCACTTCCAAACTTGTACTCAGGATGAGCTTCCTCCTCCTGGTCAGCTGCACAGAAAACAAAAAGGATCAGTGCAAAACCACAGCAGCTGCTGTTTTCTTTGCAAGGCATGAAACAAATGACAGCTGAATTCACAGGTCTGGGTGTGGCATTTCTTAAAAACAGGAGTAAAATCCAGAGTATTAGATTTCTAAGAGTTAGGTAACTGTTTCCAAGTGCAGTAAATTATAGTTAAGGCCTCAGATGGTTCATAAGAGAAATTTTATTTGCTGTATTTTTGAAGTAATCAGTATTTTGCTCAGGTGTAAAAACAAAAGCCATTAGCCTTGGGAAATAACAAGAACTGACGACAGAGTTCTTTAGATAAAGATCTAAGAAGATACCAGTGGCCAGGCTTGAGTGCATGGTCAGGCTCCTTGTGTGCCCCTCTACAGGGAATTGTTCTCATCTGCTTTTAGGGTGATTTCCATTAGAACCTACAGTACCCAAAGCTAAAAACTAAAGGGGAAAAAAATTCAAATAAATGAGGAGCAGGTGGAGGCTAAAGCTGGGACATTCCCTGTGACACAGGGCACAGGCCATGCTTCAGACACTGGCAGGTGGGGTGTGATTTACACCTTCTGAAGATGCACATTTAAATCACACCCTAAATACATGGATTCTTCTCTGCTGGCCACATCACTGGCTCAGAGCTGCACATTTACACTGAGGATAACTGAGGTCTGGCAAGAAAAATCCTTCCCCTCATTTCATCCTTATACAGTATAATGCAGTAATCCCCTCTGATGCTGACGCAAGTGCTAAACACAGTGACAATATGTGTTCTCAAAGCAAAGAACACAACTTCTTAGCCTCTGCCTCTCAGAATGAAAGTCTGATTTGGTTGGTGCTCTAACACAACTTCTGACCAGTGAATGGAATGTGAAATTGTCTGGGGTGGGGTGGCCAGGCTGGGGTCTGTGCAGATGGCCCTGCACTGAGCCCAGAGCTGCTGCTGCTGCTGCTGCTGCCACAGAGCACAGGCACGAGGGAAGGGAGCACCCAGCCCAGGGATCTGCCACAGGCCCCTGAGAGCCTTCAGGAAATCCTTACCACTTTCTATTTCCTCTTCGTTATCATCCTCCAGGATATTTACAGGAGCAGCAGTTTCCCCAGCCTCCATCATCTTCTTCAGAGCATCAAGCTGTTCTGTTAATATGAAAAATGAAATTAAATTAGTCGTGACATGAACAGTTTGTAGCACAAAGAAATACAAGAGAACCATCACAAATGATTCCCTGTTCCTCAGATCATTCTGTTTAATGACTCCTCTGGTTTTTCAGTTGGTAATAAAATTTTACAGAGTAAGTAGCACCAATAAACACAGATTGCTGTTAGATCTGAAAAGTGGTCAGCAGTAAGGGCCGTGCCCAAAGCTCACTGAAATGAAGGGAAATACTTCACAGGAGCACAGAATCAGGTTGGGAAGGGCCTCTGAGGCTGCATCCAAGCTCTGCCTGAAGCACCAGCTCTGTCAGGCAGAGTGGCTGAGTGCCACAGCAGCCTTTCCTTAACCTCCTGCAGGGACAGGGACTCCCCATCTCTCTGGGCAGCCCACCCAATGCCTAACCACCCTGCTGGGAAGAAATTCCCTGTCACTAAATACAATTTGCTTGACAATCCAGGAAATTCCCCTAAATTCCCATAGACTACAAAGGTCTCTGGAGCAAGCACATTGCTCCCTCACAGGATAAACAGGCAGCTGCCCCTTCAGTGTTTGATCCCTGCACATGGGGGCACAGTGTTTGGGTTTCCAGTTTGATCCCTGCCAATGGGGGCACAGTGCTTAGGTTTCCAGCTGTGCTCCCATGGGCATTCAGTCACACAGGAGGGGCACAACCAGGTATGCCTGCAGCCAGTGCAAGGCCTGGGGGTTTCTCTTGAGATGGAGAAGGAGCAGGGTTTATCATTGCAGCCACACTGGGAACTCATACAGCAACATTATTGTTACTGGAAGGAGATAAACATCACAACTGGCAACAACAGCAAGAGGAGCAATTTGAAATTCCATTTCACTTCATGCTTATCCTGGAAGAACACAGCAATGCAAACAGACTGGTGTTGGCAGAGCTGACAGGAGATTCTATCTGCCTCATATTTCAGCTCAAGCAGCAATGTGATAAAAGTCCCAGGATTACATTTCTGGGGCTGGCTGTGCTGTGCAGCATGCTGATATCAAGGCCTAGACTGGAACTCACATGAAACACAAGGGCAAACCAAATGTTATTTACATGTAACTCCTATTCTTCCAGCACTAAAGAACAAACAATCTGGAAACTTTGGTAACAAAGCCTGTTTGCAGTGATCTGGACTTTTGTTTATTTAGTATTTGACAAACGTTACTTACTCTTTTCTACTTCAGGTTTCAGCCTTTTATTCTTTATGAGAATCTTTCTTTTGAGGTCATTGGGAGATGGCAGGGCTTTTCCTTGTTCAAGCTGTAAAACAATTCAAAGAAAATGCTCAGTAATAACGACACCCTTTGGCCTCCCTGTCCCTGTCTGGATCTGGATTTTAGGGCAGGAACACCGAGGGGCAGTGAAGGGGCAGTGGCACCTCAGGCACACCAGGAGGCTGTGTGGCTGCAGCTCACAGCCTGCTCCCCTCCTCCCCTGTGCTGGGGGAAGCTGTGCTCAGCTGAAGGGGCTGGAGAAGCCAGCACTCAGCTCTCCAGCCTGTGCTGGGGGAAGCTGTGCCCAGCTGAAGTGGCTGGAGAAGCCAGCACTCAGCTCTCCAGCCTGTGCTGGGAGAAGCTGTGCTCAGCTGAAGGGGCTGGAGAAGCCAGCACTCAGCTCTCCAGCCTGGGCCAGCCCCAGCTGCACTGCTCTGAACGTTTTCCCACCTCTCCTGCCTGGCAGAGGGTGTGGATGTGACCTGCACTCCTGAGAGAGGAATTCCTGCTTTCCCTCCCTCCCTGGCTCAGCCTGTTATCTGATCTCTAAATAAGTCACCTGCTCTGGTCCCCTGGAGCTGCAGAACCCACCTGGAGACTGGAAATGGACTGGCACTGGGGCATGGAAAACTACCAGTCCTCAGCTAGGAAATGGGGACTGGCTTTGCCAGCAGGGTCACAAATTCAGTACTTCTCAAAGGCAAAGGGGACACACACATACACACACAAGGAAGTAGTAATAAAAGTTCCAGTTTGGGGAAGGAGAAAAAATACTATTCAGAAAAGAGGAAAAGTATGAAATCCTCTGATTTAAGCCCCATCACATCACTGAGCCTAAGAAACAGAGAACTGGGTAAGGTGATTAGCACCCTCCCCACCTCAGGCTTGCTAGGAATGTTACCCTGGGAGTTGCTGGTATAATCACAGGATATTCTGAGTTGGAAGGGACCCACAAGGATCATTAAGCCCAACTCTCAAATGAATGGCCACACAGAGACTGAATCCACAACCTGGCATTCTTAGCACCATAAGAGACTGGGGTTTCCAGTGAAGTCTAAATGATACAGGAGCAGAAGGTGTTTCCATTAATAGTGACAATTCTTAACAGAACTATTCAGATACTCTGATCCCTTAATCCAAATCTGAGCTAGAGAGAAGCAGCACAAATTGAAACCAAATAGAAAACCACCATATCAACCCAGCCCCAGGGGAATGGATGGAAACCTCCTCGAGGAAGGGCAAGGGTCCTGCCCAGCACCCAGGCAGGCTGGATGAGCTGGCTGGGTGAGCACACCTGCTCCTGACAGCGCTGGGGCTGGAACCGCACTGGGGGTGTAGTGTAACTCCACTAGATGTCAGTGCTGCAGAGCCCATCTCTGCCGGGCTGCACTCCCACACAGGGCCACACTTGGATGCCCCTCGGGACGAACATCTGCTTTTACTCCAAACCAAATGTGCTCCAGCCAAGTGCCCAGTCTCCCCTAGCCTGCCTCCCTCAGGCCCTGGCCAGGTTCTCAGCTCCAAGCTCTTGCCAAGAGCTGCTCCTGCCATCTATGCAGCGTTTGTGAGCAGCTGGGACTGAACCCACCCACAGGAGGGGAGGACACAGAACACAGAGGGCTCAGCTTTGTTAAACACACCCAGGGATGGTGGCCCCACCACCTCCCCGGGCAGCCATTCTAGTGAAAAATTTTTCCTAAAAATATTTTAGGATGAAAAGTCATCTCTTTTAAATAAAACTAATACAAAAAATAGAGAGACTGGCACAATATAACATACTGGATGTGTTTCTAGAGGCTGCTTCAACAGGAGATCTCCAAAAAGGTCTTCACAGTATTTTGACATCTTGTACTGTTGATATTTGCTGGAAAAGATTATGCCAGTTAATTTTTAAATGTAAAAAAGAACTCACTATCACTCAGCACAAAAGAATAATGCTAAGTAATGGAGACATCCCAAATTACATACTGCCCACTTTGTTTCAACTGAGAAGTGTTACTTTACTGTAATTATACTGTCAATAAGAGTCTATTATTTGACATAGATGAATTTAACAAGACTAAAAAAGTAGAATAACTGAATCTTACACAGCTAATGGAACATCCAACTACATTTCATAGCTTTATCACAGATAAAAATATTGCCACTATTAAGCTACATAAAGATTGATGAGTATATTAAGTGACAATCAGCATGCCTGCATACCCCCCCCCCCGCCCAGTTTTCAAGTATCATATCATAGCATTTTAAACTATATCATCTCTCTCAGACAGTGCACAATTTAAAAATTAACAGTGGGCACTACACACCTGCAGTGATTTTCAAATGAAAGAATGACAGGGTACTCTGATGTTACAAATGCTGTTTCCTTAATGGCTTGAATTACATCCTGCAAAAAAGCAGCAACAGGATACAAGTCAGAATGGATCAAATTAAAAAGATAATCAAAGGGTTTTTTTTATTATCCACCCCACCCTGAGAAACACAGGGATGTCTTAAATGTGCAAATGGAGAGAGAAACCCCTGTGTTCTGATGCCCCCACAGCCTCGCTGTCCCTGCAGCAGGATGGCACCTCCACCCACAGCCATCAGTGGGGAACTCCCACAGGAACTCCTGCCCCTCCAGGCCCTTTCCAGAGTGAGGAACTCCTCAGACAACAAAGGTATTTACTCTGGGGTGCAAAGGGCCCCACTCCTGCCCCTCCAGGCCCTTTCCAGAGTGAGGAACTCCTCAGACAACAAAGGTATTTACTCTGGGGTGCAAAGGGCCCCACTCCTGCCCCTCCAGGCCCTTTCCAGAGTGAGGAACTCCTCAGACAACAAAGGTATTTACTCTGGGGTGCAAAGGGCCCCAGGGTGTGAGGGAGTGGGGCAAGAGCAGCCAGCCTGCTCCCTGCAGGCTCTGTGGGAAGGCAGAGGGAGCCCAGGGTGGGTGGTGTAGGTCAGGAAAGAGCCCCAGAGCCTGGGCCAGAATCCCTGCCCCTGTCAGTGCATCCCACAGGAGTAGCAGCCCAGGGAGGAGGGGAGGCTGTCCTGCCTGGCCTCCCCTGAGCTTTGCTGCCAGCTGCAGAGGTGTTACCTTGAAAAGGATGTCTGTGCACATTGCTTTCCCATGGGTTATTATGGGCTCCTGGTCTTCACCTTTGCCATCCCAACAGTCCAGCTCTACACACCTGAGGATCCAAGGAAAATAAACACAGTGTTTTATTCCAGGTGAGCTACCTGGGACATGTTTTAGCAGTGATGGTCAGAACAATAAGCTGCAAATCAGTTCTGGGCATTGCACAATTCTTTCTAAGCTGTACATGTGTTATTTCTGTAACTTTGGATATACCACCTTAAATATGGCATGTGTGAGTCAGTACATTCTCATCTGGACAATAATGTCTTTAGCACTGAGCCACTCTTCTTATTCTCATTCTATTAAGTCAATTAGTGGAAATTAAGCAGGAAATCATAAACTTCCTGATTCTCATTAACATATAGACTTTGTCACTATAAAGCAGAGAGCCCTCTGAAATTCTCCAGCTGTCATTCTCAGATCAAACTTCTGCTAGCTTTCTCACAAACTCTCCTTATATCAATTTCTACATTCCTCTGCCTGGAGGAATGCCTTTGTGAGAAAAATAAGATTCTTAAACAAACACAAGTTTTCATTTGCCACACCAACACATTTATACATTCAATTGTACAAGATAGCAACACCAAGGTACATTATGCAGTATTTTAAAGCATTAGATTCACAAAAATGGATTATGTCCTGCTTCCAACCTGCATCCAGCCAAAAGCACTTGTCTGTACATCTCCACTGACGACTTGCCCCCAAACTGCCTGCCTGTTAGATAGGTATTGTGGGAGGAGCTGATGAAGTAGTGAGCCAGAGGATGGTCCATCTCCTGGTACAGCTCCAAGCGGTCCAGGAACACGGGGGCATTCTCATCTGACATCAGGTACCTGCAGAAGCCATCACTGGAGATGACACCTGCAGGGACAGGGAGCCACGGTGAGTCACTGCCAGCAGCACAGGGTGCACAGGACCCAAACCACCTCCCAGAGCAGGAACCCAGCCCAGAACCTGCTAGTGACACAGGTTCCTGCAAGCATTCAGCTCTCTCCTGCTCCTCTGCTCCAGGCTGCAAAATGCGCCATTATGTTCCAGATTTACACAGGTTCCTGCAAGCATTCAGCTCTCCCCTTCCCCTGCTCCAGGCTGCCCAGCAGCTGGTGCCAAATGTGCCATTATGTCCCAGATTAAAACCAGGTGCCCACCAGCTCCACTCCTGAGTCCAGCACTCATCAGCAGCAGGCTAAGGCACAGAAGGAGGTGCAGAAGGCAAACAGGCAGTGACATCTCCTCGGAACAGTCCAACAGTTCTGATCTCTGGGAGTTGTGCAGTCAGGGGCTGTGAGCTGGCATGGAGCAGGTTCCTGTGCCCCCTGTCACAGCCAGCCCTGTGCCACATCACTGTCACCCAGCTCCCCACTGACACACACACAGGGACATGCACCTGAGAACCTCGGCAGTGCTTCATTCACAAAATATACCACACCTTCATTAAGGAAATCTACAATACCTTCCATTTACTGTTTGAAATACATGTTCATACCTTTGTAAATAAAAACAGAAACCTACAATGAACATGGCACATACAGGAATTCAGAACACAGAATTCATAACACCTCTCTTATCTGTCTGCTGGTTTATGCCTATAATAAAGCATAAAAAAATACAAATTAAGGGGTAATTTTTAATGAAACCAAATTAGGAATAATTAGTATGGCAATATCAGTTTTAAAGAGGCCAAGAGTCTGAAAAATGAAAATTATCTGTGATAGGGAATAAGGGATTACTCACAAAGAGCTGCTGCTGGGAATGGTTACCTGGCACTAATTTTGGCATTGCTTTCTCTGAAGTAATTTATGAACATTCAGCTGTTGTTAAGGTAAGGTTGCAGCAGTCCTATTTTTATTTTCTTTAAGTCTATTTTTCTCTTATACAGAGAAGTGGAGTGATCCCAGTTTCCATTCTACTTCTAACTTTCTGAAAAAAAAAAAACAAGCCTAATGGAGCTTAAATGTTCTGTGCTTGGTGTCAGCCAGGGGTGAGCTGCTCCAGAATGTTTCCCAAGTGCTCTCAGCTGACCCTGAGTATGAAGAAAAGGGGGCAAAAACCAATCTGATGTTGAAGGGGAGGTGTTTTTCCAGCAGAGCAGTGTCCTGGCCCAGCACCCTCCACAAGTGCTTGTCCCCACACCACAGGCACTGCAAACTCCCTTTTAAAAGCCTGAATGCTTCAGAACAAACTCCCCAAATGCCCAAACCCAGTGACTCTGAACTCCCTCCCCCTTTACCTTTCCTCTTCAAGTCTTCATCTGGCTCATATGTCTCAATTATCTGCATTGCTCTTTTTGTGTCATAAAAGGGAAACAAAATTTCATTGAGCCGAGGATCTCGCTGATGCTGAGGTGAGAAAACAAGGGAATTCAGCAAAACAAGACAGTGCATGGCTACCACACAGAGCATTTCATTACTGCAGATGAGAAAGAAAGAAGTGGACATTTAAAAAAAAAAGAAAAAAAAGCAGCCCTATAATTTACAGATTGTTCAACAGCAACTTCAGCATTAGGCAGAAAATGAATTTATCTTTCATAAGAAACCTAGGCAGTTTGATCACAAAAATAGTTTTTAAAAAGAAAAATCGAATGCAATCATGTAACTGGTCTTACTCTTGCTTATTCATGAAAATAATGACTGCACATGGAATCTGTGCAAATGAGATGTTGAAAACCAATAGCTGAATGTCCCTTTGTAAATTCTCTCTCTTCCTTTTTTTTGCAAAGACTTGACTGGTGGCACTGTAATCACCTCTGCAAAAATGCAAGTCTTACACAATATCTACAGTTAAAGCAAAAAGGTAAAATAAAGCTTTACTGTAAATAGAGAATTAGAAATTTGAGTTTAGAAATGTGCAAGTACTGGATGATTATTTGTGAATCATGGAAACATCATGTTTTAACTATTCAAAAACCAGCACAAGTTCTTGGAGTAAATGTGCACACAGCATATTTACACAGAATTTCACAGCATCATCTCTTAATTCACAATACTTTACAATATTAGGATTTAATAATATATGTCATGTTTAGGTACAATTTAGCAGTGATTTCTAATAGACTAATAAAAATCAGAATTTATATGTTTTCACTTTGCAGTGTGCTATGTAACTTTGGTTTTTGCTCCATGCTGGATTAGAGCCGCACACTGTGTGCCTGATTCTCCATTAAAAGAAAATTAAAACCAGAATTAACAGAATAGTAGCATGTAAGCAGATGCAACAAAACAAAGAAATAAATGTGACTGTGAAAACACTCTAGTCCCCCAGAAGGTGCACAGTTTCCAAGCTTTAGTTTCAGCAGAATCCAGAGATGTAAGAGGCCACCTCCATACTGGCAGTCAATAATTTGGAGTGACAGGATGGTGTTGACATGGCTTACACAGTACTATCAGCATTTGCTGTAATTCCTTATGTGGAAAGTTATTAATAATTTTTCTTTTCCCATAAGAAAAGTAACATCCAATCCAATCTCTTTTCTTACAACCAATCCATTGGTGCATGTGCTTACTTAACTCCAAGAAATTACAACCAATGCCAAGTCAATCATGCAGTTAGGGAGGGATGTTTCAGGGGATGCCACTGGCACTGCGCAGCACCTAAACACAGCAGGGTTATCCAGAGGGGCTGTGGGGATGCCCAGAACACTCACACCAGACACCACAGGCTGAGGGGATGCCCAGAACACTCACACCAAACACCACAGGCTGTGGGGATGCCCAGAACACTCACACCAAACACCACAGGCTGTGGGGATGCCCAGAACACTCACACCAGACACCACAGGCTGTGGGGATGCCCAGAACACTCAGACAAACACCACAGGCTGTGGGGATGCCCAGAACACTCACACCAAACACCACAGGCTGTGGAGATGCTCAGGAACACTCAGACAAACACCACAGAGAGCAGATGGAAGCAGGACACACCAATACCACCACCACATGGCATGCAACAGCTCCAGGGTGACAAATGACAAGGCTTTACACCCCAGTGACAATACAGCACCTCAGAAAATGGCCAGAAACAGTGGGGAAGGCTCTGTGCTCAAGAAAAGGGCTCTTCCCCACTCACTTTCTCCTACAGTTAGTAATGAGCAAACAGAAGAAAATAAATGGGGTAAAGCAAAAAGTCTCCTCTTGAGAAAAAGTCCCAGAGTTATCAGAAGGAGCTGAGAGCAAAATATTCTTCCAGTAGCAGTGATCACTGCTCATTATTGATCCCCCAGTGGAACAGCAGGGTATCCTTACGTTCACTTTGTTTAAAAAATAAAGTTGGCAACTGATAAAGATCTACTTTAAAAAGTGATAATGTTCTGTAGTGCCTCATGGGGAAACATTCTGCACCTCAAATCTTGGTGGCACAGGGAACCTGTGTTTTGCTTTCACCCAAACCTAAAGTGTGAAATTTCATCTCAGAAGATAACCCACCCCAGGACTGATTGTGCATGTGCAACAAGGCTGTGTTTGGTGGTTCTGGTTGCTCTACCACACAGGGCACCCTGTTCTGGTTACCCTGGGCACCCCTACACAGGGCACTCCCAGGCAGGTGAGGTGACCTGACTGAAAAGAGGGGAGAAAGGGGGTCCAGAGGGTTTGCAGAGAGAGCAAAGCTCACCCAGCCTCCCCAGCACCTGGGAGTGGGCACAGCCTGAGACACACAGCACTGCAAAGGTGCTCAAAGCAGTTCTGCCTAAAAGCAGCACTGCCCTGGGCTGGAGAGAAGGGCCTTCTGGGGAGATGGACAGCTGGGGGATGCAAAGAGGGACTGGGAAGGGGGGAGGAAGCCAGGAATTGGGAATAGAAAATGATCTCTCCCAAAAGAATGGATGAGCACTGGTCAGACTACTGAAAATTCCATTTTAACTGTTACTTGCCTTGTTATTTTATTGCTGTAAATGAACTGCAGGAGCAAATCTCAGTGGTAGTGATTTCAGTCCCTTTTCTACTATATTTCCTTTTATTTTCCTCCCAAATTTTGACTTTAAAAACAGGAGATCTAGACAAAATACTCAGTGCATGACAACAATTAAGTTTCTAAACTTCCCAGAAGCTTTAATAGTGGAGCACAATTAAATCATCTGTCAGCCAGCAGCATTTAAAAGTCAAACAGAGGCAGAAGTTTGGAAAAATTCCAGGAAAGCTGCTCACTCTCCTCTCATCCCCAGTCACACACCCTCGTGCTCTCTTAAAAACCCATAACACTTACAGTTTTTGCAGCATGCCTTGGAGGTTACTGCAAAATAATTTCAGCTAAAGAGTCTCATGAAGAGCTGCTGTGCCAAGTGACTCCCCTCTCCTGTAATGGCAATAACCTTTTGATATTGCCAGCATTAGACACCACTGCTAATTGCAGGGCTGGCCAGCAGCCAAGGGACAGAAATGATCCCTGCAGGAGGCACATCCTGGGTCCTTTTGTGCCTTTCAAATTATGGCCAAAACTTTAAACTCTGCTTGGAGGCCAAAAGACCTCCAACACAGACCAAAGGCATTGCTTTCAGTCACCAGAATAAATGTCCTCCCCTAGAAAAAACACTGGAGTAATTCATCCCAGCTCTGGTCCTGATCCAAAGGGGCGCACCACAGGATTTCCAAATGCAAAATGAATTTTGTCAATATGGATGCAGTCAACAAGATGCATTATTTCCAATATTACCTATACACTTCCCCAATACTACCTATATTTGCCTATATACACAAAATTGAGAGCACAGCAACTCAATCTTAATTTTTCAATCAGTTACTGGAGGTAGGGGGTTCTTACAAATGCTGGCAGCTTTTCTTCAGAAGTTTGGGCTTCAATGAACTACACTTTAAATTAAAACAATTAGAGATCAATTTTAAAATGAAGATAAAACAGTAATTTACCTGACAACGAAGAGTGACACTAAAAAATCCAAAGCTGGATGTCTCACAGCAGTAAGATTAAGCCTTGCCAATAGATAGGAACTGAGGCCCCAAATATGTAACCCCAATTATGTAATCAAGCTGCTAATCTTCTCTCTCTCTCTTTTCTTTTTGAATACCCTTTCTACAAGTAATTCAGATGAATTTGAATACCCTTTCTATAAGTAATTCAGGTTTAGTGAAGAGTAAGGTACATGTTCTATGCTGAAAAATAAAATTATATTCTAAATTTGATATATAGGCAACTTACAGCTTGGATCTTCAGACTGAAGTATCCAATAAACAAACATGTATATATACAAACATATATAAAATTGAACTGTAAGTAGTAAAACAATTCTAGATGGAGAGATTTTTTTTTTGGTAACGCACCTAAAAATGTCACATAGTGAGGCTGGCAGCTCCCCATGTTCAGGATGACAATAATCTGCTGGTACAACACCTACTGGGATGTGTTTGCTTTCCATGGATGTGCTCTTGTCAAATCCACATACTGCATTTATTGCTCAAATGAGGCAGTTTTCTATAACTTACTGTGCTTTAGGAACAGAAAAGAGCCAAGCCCACACTGTTTATTGAACTACTTCACACACTCATGATGCTTTTAAGAAATACTAAATACTTCTGCCAACAACTGCATTCTGGAAATACAGCAATAAAAATATTTCCTCCTATTCTGCACACATGGTATTTTAAAACTCATATACAAACTCTTAAAACATCTTCTTAGCTCTTAGTTGTGTAACAGATTGAAATACTGTTGCTGAGGAGGATGAAATCCCTGTTTATAAACACCTACTTCAGTTTTTCTACTGTTCTAGAAGGACTAGTAGATGGATTTAGCTGGGCCTACAGGTGAAATAACTGCAATGCAATACTGGATGTATTTCAGTGCAATGAACAGCACAAACAGCACAAACCACACAGGACTCACACCACAACACAGGCACAGGTAACCAGGAGGGGCAGCTGCAGGGCCAAGGTGCAGAGAGCAGGGCAGCACAAGGGCTCAGCTGATTTAGCCCCTGGATGTTCCCCAGGGGAGATCAGCAGGTCAGAAGCACACAGGGGCATGGACATGCAATGGGAAGCTGGAGCAAGCCACTGCAGACACACTGGGGTGGGAGTTAATGTATGAAAAAGCTTACTTCATTTAGAAAGCTCACTAATTGGTCTACCGTTAAATAATCAGTTTTGTCTCCATTGCTGAAAAGGAATTTATTAGAGAATGTGAGTTGTTGTACACGATGCTACAGTAGGTATGATTTATATGTTGACATTGCTGACACTTAAAAACCACCTGCTATTTTCTACTTGAATGTGGTTGTATAATCTCAACATGAACAGGCACAGAAAACATGCTAACTGTCTATCAGTACCTCCCACAACATATCTGCCTATCCCTGAACAGCATCACATCATAAAACAACATGTAAGTCCTCCAGCTGAGAATAAATTTAGTGAAGAAATTTTTCAAACTTCAAATTTCTTACTTAATTTAATTTGTTCACATACTGTGTTAATCACCTAAAGGAGCAAGTTAAAATTACAGTAGTTAGTAAAGCCAATGCAAAAAAAAAAAAAAGGGTTCCAGGTGTTTCCTTTAACTCATGTAAAGGTTGCTCTGAAATACAGAGAACTTTTACATTAACAGTTTGAGGAGGGAGGAAGGGGTAAAACACAGACTGGAGCTTGTTCTAAAGTACTGCTGATGCTACTAAGACTCAAGGGTAAATAAATTTTACAGTGTTCTGTCGCTATTAGTTATGGACTAAAAATACACAAAATGTCTCTAAAGCAAGATTATATGAAATTTGAACTTACATCTTCTTAAAGAGGTCCTCTATGTCAGTTCGGGGACATATCTTTTGGGTAAGCTCATAAAATTTCTCATAAGTAAAAGCTGCAGGCTCAATTTCATCATTCTGCAATGAAATACAAAGGTACATTTACCCAGACAAGTGAGCTTATGTGCTCTTTTCCCAAGAGAATACCTTATATCAGAAAAAAGCAACTAAGAAATGGTTTAGCTCCTTCCCAAGTTTAAATTTACACAGTTTCTTTTGTACTCTCTAAAAGTAATTCTGAGTTCATCTTTATTGTAGATTTGTTAGATGTGCTTGTATTCTACCCTCAGTAATTACTAACAGTAATTCTACATAAACACAGAGCTAGAAAACAATCTATTTCTCTTCTGAAGCTTAAAATAAACCAAAACCCAACCCAAACCCAAAAAGTTCAAGCCATCCCCTCCCTGGGGCTCCCACTGCAAGTGGGACAGAGCTGGAGAGCAGCTCTGCAGAGGAGGGGAGCAAAGGGCAGGAGGAGTCCCAGAAATTCAACAGAACAATCTATTACACGCATATTTTGTGCTCATATACTTAGCATAAATGAACAAAAGGTGGTTTGTGACAGCAAAGAAGGGAAGCCTCCTCTAGGAGGTTTAAGGACCTCTGTGTCATACAGATTCAATTACATTTTGGCTCTAGTAAACAACCTCCAGCGATTAGTAAGTCACACGCAATAGGCACGCTTTTTGTGATGCAAATGGCTTCGATTACAGCTACAAACGTGAATGAGTCATTCCCTTAGTAGTACACAAAAGCACTTATTCACAGCCACTAAGTACCTTTCCGCTGGGAAGACCCAATTCCTTCAGTGCCTGGAAGATCACTTTTTCTGTTTTACCTGATGCAAACGTTCTGGTTATGCTAAAACAAGAAACAGTGGAGAGAAAAAAAAGAAACAACAGAGAAATGTCAGTCATTTTTAAACAATCATCTCTCACTGCCAGCACTTTCCTCTGGCTCCGGCTGATGAATGGAAGCAGCTCCAAGCAGGAGTGCAGTGGGAGGATGCTCTGAGCTGCAGGGAGCAGCCCTGCTCTGCCTGCGATTCAACGGGAAATACAGAATAATGAACTGCAAACAGAACAAAAGAGGGGTTTTCACCCAGGGCACTGGGACACAGAGCCGTGCAAAGCACTCTTCTGTTTGCTCTTTTCAGCTGTGTGCTGGTACAAGTGACTGCTCACACAGCAGCAGATTCTGCAAGGGAGGAGATTCCCTGGGTCATTCCCGGCTGGGTGCCTTCCCTTCCATGCCAGGCACTGAACTGTGTTTGTGCTGCCTTCCCTTCCATCCCCTGCATTAAACTGCATTTGTGCTGCCTTCCCTTCCATGCCAGGCACTGAACTGTGTTTGTGCTGCCTTCCCTTCCATCCCCTGCATTAAACTGCATTTGTGCTGCCTTCCTTTCCATGCCAGGCATTGAACTGTGTTTGTGCTGCCTTCCCTTCCATGCCAGCACTGAACTGTGCCACACAAGGCAGAGGGGGCTGCTCCCAAAGGCAGCTTCCCTCCTTCTCCCTTTCCAAGCAGCTGCTGCTACCAGATCCCAGCCACAGGCAAATCCCAATCCCTGCTGCAGGGCTCCCTGAGCTCCCAGCCATGGAGAATAACACCAAATTCCCTGTCCCAGCCATGCTGCACAGAGACCCTCCCAGCTGCCCCTGGAACACTCCCACCCAGCTGATGAGCACCCTGCTCCTGCCCGAAGCGGGGGTGGTTTCACTTGCAATGAGATCAGTCCCACAGAAATGCAGCTATCTGGTGTGGTGAACAGGAGAGTGCCTATTTCTGATTCCATTTGAGAACAGGCAGAATCATCCCTGGATCGGAAGGGGGATCCAAACCTCACAGCTCCCCTGCCTTCTGTTTGGGGTTCGAGCTGCAATGCTGTGTGTGACCCACAACCCTTGCCTGTGGTGTCCTCACCTGCAGAGAGAACCCTTCGTTCTCCAAGGCATCCAAGATGTGTCCTAACAAAAGCTGAACACTGCAAACACTCAGGGGCTGCTGGTAAGAACGCGTTGCTCTTCATCACCAAGTGAGACAAACATTTGCTGAGACTTTTAGTCAATCTCATGCATAATAAATAATTTCACTTGGCAAGAGATGTGAAACAAATTGTGGCTGCTATTTGTTGCCATAGCAATTCATGGCTGTTTTATTCTCCAAAACACTTTAAACTGCCTATGTAAATATTTTCATACTAATAAAATTAAGATCAGGAAGTGAAAATATCTAAATGATAAAAAAATATTTTAACAAAACTTAGCCATGTTTTTCTTCTTACTGGGTCCTTACAACAGTTGATTTCTATGTCCCTATTTAGGCATCTAAGTTAGCTGTTTAATTTTCCAAAGCTGATAAGTACCAAGATATTTTCACTAAAATATAGACTGAGTTTAACTTTAGGCACTTGTTTCTTAAAAAAATCCTCAGGCAACTGTTTTTCCTGCTAATTCTAAACCACAGAGTAATGTTAGCTCTACAATTTACAACCTATTTCCAGCCCTGTAAATTTCTATGTCTTATTATAATGAATTGGACTCCAATAATAAATGTCCTGTAAAACATGTAATATTGGTGTAAGTAATTAATCAGATGTGTGCCAAGATTCCATGGCTGCCGGGAGCTTACTTTTGATGCCAAATGTATTTTTTTATTTCTCAAAAGCTGACAGCAAGCACAGCAGTAATTTGTAATGACAGCAGCAGTGCAGAGAAGATTGCATGAATCAGAAAAGATTGTAAAAATACAGCATGACACGTTCATTTTGCCAAGGCTATTGCAAATAAAACTGCTTTTCCTTCTATCAGAAGAGAGTCCATCCTAGCAGATTTACATTCATCTGGACATCCAGAGGTGTTTACTCCTCATGTTCCACCTGCAGTGCTTTGGGGCTCCTGCTAACATGCCAGTGCACTTCCTCATAAATACTGAAAATCCTTCCCACCTCTGGAACTGAGGGATTTGACTCTGCTGTGCCTGCTGATGGATTAAATGACTTGTTACTTATGACCTTCAGCACTTTCCAACCACCACCTCAAAAACCAAGCCAGCCCAACCTGTGGAAATCAATCTTCTACCATGGCTGCCCTGAACTGATCAGCTGGGCCTGACCTGCCTGCACTGTACAGGAAATTATCTGACTCTGATTTCCAACCAACACTGAACCATTGCAACAGACTTCTTCCAGACACTCTGGAGTAATTGATATGAAACACACATAAAAAACCTCTACTTTCAAATTAACTCAGTCAAACTACCGAAAAACAGATTTAAGGTTCA
The DNA here is from genome assembly GCF_035770615.1 of Melospiza melodia melodia. Lineage (NCBI taxonomy): Eukaryota > Metazoa > Chordata > Aves > Passeriformes > Passerellidae > Melospiza > Melospiza melodia. The sequence continues at coordinate 116,492,510 of NC_086196.1, read as the reverse complement.
TTTGTCATAGTTTAGCTCTTTCTTTTATTACTATGTATTTTCATAGTTAGAACCTAAACTTGCTTGAACCCTTCTCAATGTAGTGATACAAAGGGAGAAGCACAGTCTGAGCAAAGCTAATTTCTAACCACGCTCTAGATGAGCAGGTGCAACTCACTCACACAGAAAATATATTTTCTGCCAGCAGAAAGTTGAAGCAAGTAGATTTTTTTCCTTACAAACGCTGACCTGTTTGCTCATCTGTTACAGCAGTGTTAAAATCGGAACATACAAAACATCTTACAAATGCCATGCCTTTGCAAGAGCTGTAAATGGAATTCTAGGCTCAGACTGCTAAAATTTACCAAAGCCCAAAAGGCAAAGCTGCTGCTCTCCCAAGGTTTTCACACTGCTCACTGCCAGGGTTCCTTCTCTCCCAAACACAGCACATCAACAGCAGCAGACCTACATCCAGAATACCTTAAAACCCGAAAGTGCCTTGAGAAAATCTTTGTGCCTTTGCAACTCCCAGCTGCACAGCCAAGGAGTCAGGAATATTTATGGCATTACCACCAACAGCCTGAGGAGTGTCACCTCCTCAAGGCTCCTCAATCCCTGTGGGAAATGTGAGAGATGCAAAATTTGTTTCAAACTTGGGAGGAAATGCAAGGAGCTTGGGTTCTGCAGGTGAGGGGTTTTTCTCTTTGTGTTTTAGTGCACCTCTGTGTAAAAATGAAATACAGATGTGAGACTCAAAAATCTGCCACATTTCACCCAGACCAAGATAGCCCATTCCTTGGAGCACCCAGATGCAAAAGAGATTCATCTCCATGAACAGCAGATCCCTTACAAATTTATAAGCAACCTTCTTTTGCAATAAATTAACTGCTAGGGACTGATCTGTGTTAACCTGTAAATACTGCAAATTCAAATGTAAAGATTTAATACACTGGACCCAGTGAACCGGATTTTCAAGCAACAGACAGCCTGCATACACAAATCAGGATGCTGGAGCACAACAGAGACAATTTATGCCTCACTAAATGTGATGTAAAATATTTAAAGGCAGAAACAGTTTCAGACAAGCTAGCACACTATAAATTCATGCTGTGGAATAGGATCTGTGTTCAAGCACAGGCATAAAGCTGTAAAGCCCTGGAAATGGATTTGTCCCTGTGGAATTGCTCCCTCCTGGTTCCCCTCCAGCTGATGATATTCCCCATGGGACTCTCCTGCACAGGAGGTGCCCCGTGGCAGCTGAGGTTGAAGAGTAAGCAGGGAGCTGGCCCTGTGAGAGCTGGAAGCTGAACACACTGAGGCAGCTGGGACACTGGCAAGGTGTCACTGAGCCACGAAGCTAAAGAAGCCTGCCAAGCAGCATGGCAGGCCCTCTGTCTATCTGCAGACTCTACAGATGCAAAATCCTCTTTTTCTCTCTTGAGGAAAAAAAAATGTTGTGTGGGGCCTATCTTCCAAAGTCCTCCCTCTTGCTCCCTTTGGTGAGTTCCTCTCTATGAAAACCCAACATGCCCCAAAACTCTGCTTGGCATGTCCTTTGTGAAGAGACCAGCAGCTCAGTGCATGGGCAAGGATGAGTCCTAGAGCAGGAGGGGAGCACTACTGCCCACCAGAGAGAACTGAAAACCTGTCACCTGTAACAGCTAACAGCTGAGCAGCAGGAAAGATGCTGTTCTGGCCTTGCTGTTCCCAAAACTATCACCCAACAGCTCATTTACCATGTGCACAAACCCAAACATTATCCTGGGGGTTCCTGTAAAAGCAGGAGCATTTTTGGCAGATGCATGTATGTCTCTTTTATAAGGAACTGCAGTTTCAAAGTACCTTTTTGTCCTCCATTTAACTGGCCTGCAAGCTTTTATGGCTCTTTTTTAAAGTACTTTATCAAATTTTACAACTGAAAAACCCATCCCAGGGTTTGAGGAATGTCAGGAGAAATCTGAAGCTCTTAGCTCTAAGTGATTTTGAAAACTATTAGAATAGCTTTCATTACAATGGACTGCAAAAAAATATAAATTACTAGGCTGCTAAGAATTACTTGCCTAGCTTACCAAGGAGGGCAGATAAGAATATCTAGTTCTGTACTTACTATTGCATATATATTAGTAATAACATTATGTTCCAGTATTAAGCCACAGAATTTTATTAAAATTATAGAACTTGGAAGTGAAAAACCCTAGAGCTCCCCAGTGTGCTTACCTCCGAACTGGAATTTTCCCATTTGTGTTTGTTAGAAAGGCCAGCTTCATCCAGCTGAAATTAGGAACGAAATATTTTTAAAACACTGTTTATTAAAATTGGGGTCTAGATGTTACGTTTAACTTGTTGCCATGTCTGCTAAATAGTACAAACAAATAATTGTTCTGCAATAAAAACATTTTTCTGTAACCTTTTAATGCTTGAGGCAGGGTAGTTCTTTAACTGCAAAGGCAAAAAGCAGCCCAAAAAAATCACTACAGCAATTAACACCAGTGTGAAGATGAGAAAGTCTCATGGGGCTTTGCTTGCATATGCATCAAAGAGAAAACAAGCCAGCCAATAATTAAAACATACACTACCATAAATCAAATGAACAGTTATAAACTCTCCTGTAATTTCTCCTGGGCAGATGCCAGATATAGCCTTGAGACATCTTTAGTCTAAATAAAAGACAAACTCCTAACTCATTTAATACCATTTTCTTTCTGACACTGTTTTGTAAATGTCAAACTACAAAAAGTAATTTTTTTTCCAATTCCAACAAGGAAAACACAAAGACAGAAAAATAAAGGAGAAGGGAGAGGAAAGAAAGCAACTTACTGTTTCTTGAGGCACGTCATTGGACTGACATTGTTAGCTCTGAAGTTATGTATGATGGATCCAAGCCCTTCTACCCATTGCTGAAAAACACCAAAACACCAAATCAGGGAAACTGAAGAGGGGAGAAGTAGGAAAGCTTGGCTTGGGGGATGGCTCCTCTCCTTGAAGCCATGGGTAATGTCAATAACCTGTGCCAGGTCACAGCCCATACCATGGAAAAGCTCAGCCTGTTTTATCCATTTTACCCATCACTGCTCATCCCCCACTAGGCACAGGGATGTGCTTTCCATTCCTCCAAATGCTACATGTGGGACCAGCAGTGCATTAAATCAGTGTACTGCCAGCCAAGGCAAGTGATCACTCACTGATTTATTTGGCCTCTATTTATGCCCTGTATGAACCTGTAGTGGCCTCCTTTTAGTGGCAGTGGCAATACCAGCCCTTGCTGAGCTGATATTTATTTGTGCTGAGGCCTCCATTTATACCCTGTATGAACACTTGCCTCCCTTTGGTGCCAGGGGCAACACCAGCCCTTGCTGAGCAGCATCACCCAGTGTGTGAGGACATATTTCACTGGTCCAGCTTAGGAAAGGAGTGAAATAAAATATCAATAAGCTAGAGGAGGCACAACAACTGCTCTCACACCCTGTTACATATCCAAGCCCTGCTTGCTTTCATCCTCCAAATGCACAGCATTGCAAATAATCCCTGGGATGACTTGCAGCCAACAGCAGCATTACAGCCCTTACTGCTGTAATTCCTCTTTCAGGGATCTATTTTCCTGCTGTAGCCTGCACCCCAAGCTTGCAGAGCTGCAGCTTAAGGCTTAGGCCCTGACATGAACCCCCACTGATTTCAGCAAGAATCCTGGCAGGAAAAAGCCATGGCAAGATTCAAAAATGGCAGTGCTACAAGCCAAGTTCCATCTCAATTATGCCATTGTAACACTAGGATTACTCAACTGATAATTTACACTGGTGGAATGGAGATGGGATTTAGTCCACTGCTAAACATTAACCTTGGGAAGAAAGGAGCTTTTTGCCTCTGGCCAAATGCTGTGCATGCAGCCTGAGCTGACTTGGGCAGCGTCCAGACATGACACTCATAAATAGATGCAGATGAGTGGATTTTTCTTTTCATGAATGAGTGCTGTACATCTGCAAGACAGATGAAAAAAATCCTGATTTATACTGGACGAGCACTAGCCTCTTTGGGAAAGGGTGTATTGTAAACTGCAGGCAGCAAATCCCTGGGTTAAAACAAGGTCTGGGGTGTCAATTCAACACACTTCAGGAGACCCCTGCACCCATGAAATATTAAATCTGTTTTCCTTTAGGAAAAGTAGTCACTTATTAAGATGCATGTTAATACTTAAGTGTTCTTTTTTAAGTTACCTTTTAAATAAGTACTGCATTAAATATTCATTTAAAGAGATCAAGTGTGTGTCTGAGAATTATTTGAATCACAGAACTATCACTTATGGGAAAAGGTAGCATTTGGGGTTTTCTTAGGTGTGTTTTTGGGCTTGGAAACAACCCCCCAGTCAGAGTCTGCCCTCCCATCTCCCTTTTCCCAGCTGCATGAGTAGATGACTCTGTAGTCATAGGCTGCAGGGACTGCCTAGGAAGATAAAGAAAGCAAGGTTCATGGGGCAAGATAATACTATTTTATCTTTATATTAGAACTGATATAACTAGAAACCACTGACAGATTTAGGAAACACTGATGTTTTCCCACAAATGTTCCCTCACCTCAGATGACAAAGGAATGGGGCTTGTGATAATTTCAGGGTAATTGCCTGAACAAATCTTACACAGAATTCAATTTCCTAGAACTGCTGAAATTCAACTATTGTCAACTGCCTGTGTTTGGGGTTTGTGGTTTGTTTGGGTTCGGGTTTTCCTGGTTTGTTTTGGGTTTGGGGGATTTTTTGTTTGTTTGGTTGGGTGTTTGCTTTTGTTGTTGTTTAAACCAATTAAATGTAACATTCCTGCTGCATTAACACTGTTGCAGCTACACAACCATTGGTCCTTGTGCGATCTGCATTGGTCTGCAGCCCTTCAGAACTCCTCAGCCCTCTAACACTGACCCAACCACTCAGTGGCATACTCACTGCAAACAGAAAACCCCTGCGAAAATTCCATTACACCAAATGCACGTTGGAAATAAGCTGCAGGCTTTCTGCCATTTGTTTCTGCCAGAAAACCACCCCTGGTGCAGTGCTGCCCATATCAGCATTTCATTTGGAGCTAACACCACAGACCCATTCTGATTTGAAGGCAATGGACTGAGACTACACCAGATACAACAAAAACTAACATTTAAAAGCAAGGCTGGCCAGCACTCAGCTCTGCAGTCACCTCTGCTCATCTAGAAGAGCTGCCAAGAAGGAACACTGCTAGAGAAAAACACGAGTGAAGAGAGAAATCAATACACTAAGCACTTCCCAAGTGATTTTTCGTAGGAGTTGTCGTGATGGCTCCCACTTTAGAGGTCTCCCTAACCTTTTCTCAGTGTTAATGCCCTTCTCTGACAGAGATGCCAAGGCAGGAACTGCACTCCCTTGGAGCAAAACAGCACAAAGCTCCAGCCCAACCCTGCTGAGGCACAAAAGCATCACGCTGCTGGGGCAGCAGGAAGGGAGGGAGCCCCGAGCATCTCCACGGTGTGTGAGGGGCCCTGGGCAGCAGCAGCAGCTCCAGAGCCCCTCCTGCCCATCTGCTCCAGCTGACAGCAGCTCAGGCTGCCTGCCCCTGGCTCTGGGCACAGCAGCTCCTGCAGAGTCACAGCACACCCTGCCCACGGCCACCAGCTGCCCCTCAGTAACAGGAACACAAAGGAAAACCAAACTCAACGACACATCCAGCACTGGCAGAGTTTTTGTCCCTCTGAGGCAGAACAGTCTCAATTAATACTGCCTTCACACTTGCTCCTAGGGTACTGTGATCAGTGCACAGATACTCACAAAATTCAATATCCAGCTGGCACTATATTGCTTTCCTGACAACAAACCATTCCCAGGTTTAATGCACACTGTCTGATGACCTTGCAGGAGGCATGAAAGAGGGGCTCAGGTTTATCCAGCTAACACACAGACAAATACAGGAGCAACCTTGCTTGTATTCTGAGACAGCACCCCTTAATTTACAGATGAAGCTGAAAGACCTGTACATCTACATAAGGAACAGGCATACAGATCCTCAGTTCTCTTCTTTCATCCTCAGCATTTTCAAGTCACTGCCTGTGCAAAGGATGAAAATTCTGTAAAAAGTGGAATTCTGAAATGAGATACCATTTAGGAAGCAATTATTGGTGCCATTTAGGTACCAATAGGAAGCACCTTGTTCTTAGAAAAAAATATGTCTTTGATAGAAATCAGGGTGCATTGGATTCTTACTGACGCTAGTGCTGAATATTTTCCAATTTTCAAAATATGGTTCAGTATCCTTAATCTGTCGAGATATACACAAATATTATTCCAGATTCATAGAGGGATCTGGACCCTGATATCTAATCCTGGAAAATGAAAAGAAAAAGCCATGAAAAGAAACAAAACCAAACAGCAGAACATCCCAAGCTCAGACCCCCTTAGGCTGACACAAGAGGCCAAAATCTACGCTGCAGGCTGGAACAAACACTGTGTTGTTTTTCTCTGACAAGATCAAACACTGTCAAACATCTCCAGAAGAAGAAGGGGCAAGAAAAATCAATCACAGAAGCACTCTCTTAGCTTTTGCTGTCAGCCTGAAATGCTTCTGAGGCTCTTAGTGACCCTGTGTTAGTGAGGTTCACTGAAGGAACACGGGCACAACTGGCAGGGGGCACAAATAAGTTTGGCCTTTCAGCTCTATTTTAGCCATCAACCTTTCATTTGGGCAGGGTTAAAAATGACAGAATTATGAAAGGTTAAAAAGCACCATAGCCTGCAGCTCATGACATTGCAGACAAGGCCATGCATGGTGGCTTGTTGACCCATGGGGTCAGTACTGCCAGACCTCTCCAGATTTTGCCTTCCCCTTTGCAGGGTTGCACTCCACCTACTGCAGGCATCAGGAAAGCCAGGGAGGCACTGCCCTCTGATTTTGGGGTTCAGGTCTGGGACTGGCTGCCAAGGGCTCCACAGCCCAAAGGCTCAGGAAGCCACAGAGAATTGTTCCCACCTGTGCCCAGGACACAGTGGGCTGGCAGGAGTCCCTGGCATTGCCCTCAGCCAGCAGATGTCCCCATTCCCTCAGTGCAAACACCTCACAACTGCTCTCTGCTCCAGGAAAATCACTCAGCAGCCACAGCAAGGAACCTGAGAGGTGACAGTGCCAAACCTCCCCCTGCCCTGCCCCACCACAGCACTGACTGTAGCAGGACATGGCTGTGGAAACACTGCACACAGATAAAGGGAACCTTGTGACCTTCAGCTATTCCAGCAGCAAAGCTGGGGCTCACCTGAGGCTCACAGGCTCTGTACTGGAGCTGCCCAGTGTGCCCACACTGCTGCCACTCAGTGCATTGCCAGAGTGGGTGAGGAAAGAAGATAAGTCCAGATTTTGGGTGGCTGAAGTACAAGAGCTTTACTGGACTAATGGCAGCCCATGTGCCAAGGGCTGAGGCTCACCCCAGCACTGGATCACTTCTGCCCCAAGGAAATTCATCCCCAAATACTCACTGGCCTTTTCAACTGTCCTAGACTGAGTGAAACAGATTATCCAATTACTGGGGCACATAAAGTCCATCTGGGAAGTAAAAAAGAAAAATACACACATATGCTCTCATCTCTAATATATGTGTGTGCATGTGTGTGTGTTAATTTTAGCTCATGATAATTTATACAACCCGATTAAATCAGGATTCCAAACATCAGGTTTTAAATTCCACCTTTTACAGTCACTCTCTACTACCACAGTGGAGCTGTTTTAGGAGTGGACCATGACAGCTGCTTGCAATCAGAGACACAGTACACACAATTCTGTGGCTGTTTTAAGAGTGGAAATGAAAACCAATTTCTCAGCTGAAAACACCAATAAAATTTAAGTAGATAGAATGTAAATAGCAGAGCTGGAGCTTGGAGACAAGTGCAGAGATAATAAACACTCTCTTGTTGCTGGAGTTGCTGCACTTGGGGCACAGCAGTGCCTTGGGCAGCCCTGCTGAGCACCAGGGGCACAGGTGAGGACAGGTGACAAGAGCCAGCCTGGGATGGGCCCAGAGGGAGGGTCCAGCAGTGCCCACAGCAGTCCCCAGCCCACTGGCACAGCTGGGACACCCCCAGGGACTGTCCCCCTGTGCCACCCTGTGCCAGGGACCTGCAGAACCTGCTTCCCAGTGTGCCACCCCTTGCACCGACAGGATCTTCCACCAATTCCCTTTGTCAGAGCTAGCCAGTCCCATTCCAACCCAGCCTTCAGTGGGTAACAATGCTTCTTTTCCCATTGCAAATTATCACCTACAGAAGCCTTTCCGGGCAGAGAGGTTCTGAGCTTTAGTGCTTGGATCTGCCACTCAGTTCCCTCATTTGAATTACCCCAACCAGGTACAGACCAAGGCTCTGTTCCTCACAGCAATGGGGGACAGCAGAAAGCATAGGTTTCTTGCACACATTTACAACCCTCACACATATCTGGGCAGCTCAAGCTTCAGTCATTGCCCCTTCCCCTCCAAACTCTTGCCTCTGTCATTTCACAGGAGGGGCTTTGAGCTGGATTAATGTGAGCTCTATTTTAAGCTGCAGTTAGCAGCTGCACAGCTACTCAATGCCATGCAAAGGCTGGTTCTTCTGCAGGGGATTTACTGTGTCCCACAAGGAAGATGTTCTCTCCTGAACACAACAGGAAGAATGAAGCAGGAGCACTTCTAGTGCAGATAACTCCAGAAAATTCCATTTCAGCACAGAAGTGCAGTAGCAAGCTGTGGTATTTACCATATACCAAAGGTCAACACAGCACAGGCCAAATTCCCCAGCGAAGGCAACTTAGAGAGCTCTGCATTGATTTTCTGGCTTGATCTGCCTTCTGCTGTCCCTCATGCCTCACACATCTCATATCAGATGAGGTGGATCATCACTGCTGACAGCTCTGGGTGAGTGTTTTGGTGGGAAGGTTCCCAGATGCAGAGCTCTGGGTTCCATGGGGCTCAGAGCCTGCCCACTGCAGCATGACACACCAATTCTGTAAGGCTGGGCTGCTAATGAGCACCAGAGCTTCTCCACAGCATAATTACCTCATCTCTTGTGACAGCCTCTCTAATGGGCCAGCAGTCTCACAAACCAATTAGGCTAATACAGGTTATTGAGATCTAGGGTGGCTGAGAAACTTAACTGCAGCTGCTCTCAGAAGAAATCAGAGATGCTGCTGGGTGGAGTGTGAAAGTGAATGCTGCCAACATCTCCTATGCTTTGCTTCTTTTTTCAAATGCTTTCAAAACATAACTCTGACACGTTATTTCCCTTGAAGTCTGCTGAAAATACACACAGTGAAATCAATTTAGTGCACCCATGTAAGTTATTCAAGTGTTTCTCCTATAAAGGAGTTTGCTCAGCATTGCCAGTGCTTCCAAAGGTATGGATCCAAAGCAATGAACAATAAAACAGGCTGGCAAGTGATTTAGTGATGCTGCATTCAGCAAACAGTTTTAAAGGAGGGGATTTACCAGGTGTGTGATACTGATCACTATTTAATACTTATCTTACAGGCAGAACAGATTATAATCCTAAACACCCCAAATGCATGCAGACAGAAGAAAAGAAGAAAAGTGTGTATTTTAAACCCCCATGGATGCCTGGATCTCAGCTAGCAGTGTCCTGTCAGCACTCTGAGCAGGTTTCTCAGAGCAGCTCACAGCTGAGGGCCAGGGCAGGTGGAGGCCAGACTTGCATCCCTAGCTCTCAGGAAGGATGAGGTGTCAAACAGCACCATTGCTTCCTGAGGGCTCCTCCGTGTCAATGGGAAGCAGAAAAGAGCCTGGCTCCCCATAACTGCACAGAGTTTCCTTTCCTGCTTTTGTTTTTTAAAATAATACAAACCACACAATGCAATTGGGTTATCAGAACAGAATGCAGAAGGGCTGAGCTCTACCCACCAGGAAAATGGCAGCAATTGCACTTCCCTTCAGCATCCCTGTCACAGACCCAGCAGCACAAGCTTGTCTGCTGGGGCAGTCCCACACAGAGGCACTGACCAGCTCAGGGAGTGCCCTGTGCCATACACAGTGGTCACACAGGGGCACTGACCAGCTCAGGGAGTGCCCTGTGCCATACACAGAGGCACTGACCAGCTCAGGGAATGCCCAGTGCTGTACACAGAGGTCTCACAGAGGCACTGACCAGCCCAGGGAGTGCCCAGTGCTGTACACAATGCTCTCAGTGTCTCTGATAACCCTCTGTGCATTCTCAGGCTGACAATCACTGTTTCCCTCACACAGTACACACACAGGGATGCTCCACAGGGATGTCTGGTGCCCTCTGGAAGGACAGGGCAGCAGACTCTAACCCAGGTATTTCAGTCAGCCATGCAGGCGGGCTCAGGAAAAACAATTGAGCACTGCTGATGAGCTCTTCTTTCACCTCCCACACACAGTTTAATTGTGAAATACCTTGGCTATTTCTGTGGTTTCTGCTACCATGAAAGTGAAGCTGATGTTCACCAGGTCTGTGCCACTGCAAACACACACTATCCGTCCTTCCAGCTCATTTTCTGATTTTCCAACAGCCTCGAGTGCAGTCAGTATTTTGGGATCCTGTGAGACACAATAAAGAACTTGTTACATTTGCAACACTTCTGCTACGCAAGGCACGATGGTAAAAATGCATTTTCACCTCCTCATACATTTACAGACCTTTAAACTTTTGCCAGTCATCTGAAATGAGTGCTTCCACTCAGAAACATTGTGTGCAAACCTGAGAAAACAACACATTCTGACAGTCAGGAACATGACTGTGAGAACTCATCTTTTCATCACGAAGAACAATAATTAATCACTCCAAGGACTGGGGACAGAGGATCAGCACTAATCTGGAAGTTAATTATTCCCATCTAGTTAACCCCATAGTTCCTGCAGTCGTGATCTGTGTGACCTGGAGGTTCTTCAGTGACGTGTCACACGAGCTGCTGTCCCTGCTGCTGCTGGAGGTTCCATGGGCATGCTTTTGGAAGGGCAGAGCTGCAGGCTGCAGCACGCTGCTGTGTCTATGAGCATGGGGCTGTCTGCATCACCACAGCTCTTGCTTTTGGAAAGGCAGAGCTGGAGCTGCAGCACACTGCTGTGGCTATGAGCATGGGGCTGTCTGCATCACCACAGCTCTTGCTTTTGGAAACGCAGAGCTGGAGCTGCAGCTCATTGCTGTGGCTGTGAGCATGGGGAGCATGGGGCTGTCTGCATCACCACAGCTCTTGCCTCTTCAGTGGGGCAGAGATCTGGGCCTGCAGACTACCAGGAGGATTTCTAATACAGAGTTACCTACATGAAAACACTTCACATGTGAAAGTGGAAATGCAGGGCTCACAGCAGATCTCCTAAACTGAAGGGCTGCTGGAAGGAGAGGCACACCTCTGCAGAAAACCCTGCATATTCCTTCTGAATACTCCTGAGTGTATTTCCAAAGGCTTGGGGCTCCAGAACTCCTAGCTAGTACTTCTGCTGAAACCCTTTAAAAAGGCAGGCTGTGAGCAGCTGCCCTCTCTGACCACCTAAACGCAGAAAGAGGGATGCAAACAAATCCTTCTACACTTTATGCCAATGGAGAGAGAAGATAAAATAAATTCAAACAGATCGGAACAAAAGTAATGGAAAATGAACATTTTTTCTCAGATCCCTAAACAAGTATCCCAATAAACTGTTAAAAGATAATTAAAATCTCCTGCTATGTGCTCTTAATGTCTATTCAGCTCTCAGTGCATCCTGCACCCTGCAGTACATCAGAAAGGCCAGATGACTGACCCTGCCCTCTGCAATCACAACAAATCCTGCAAAACTTCAAATGTGAGGCTATGATTGCAAAGTAAAAGCTGTGTTACTGATATTACTTAAAGAAATGAATGCAATCCTGCATTTTACCTTCAGCTGAAATATTGCTCGTTTAAATGAAGTATAAAGTAAGTACAGAGTACCTTTGGTACAGCTCCAAAGCGAACACTGTTGATCAGGGAGCACTCTAACACCTGGCCCTCCTGAAAGGACAAAAAGGGTACAAGTTCAAAGGCTGCATGAGACACAATTCCACTGGGAGTTTCACCAAAAAATACCTGAGAATTTCACTGGCAAACTGTTAATAAACACTAAGCAGTATATTTCCCTTCAGTATTAGTTGATTCCCTCTTAAATTCTTCACTTCTGTCGATTCTAAAAAGAATAAGATGAGGACTAGTTTTGTAAACAAACTAACAGTATTTTAAATTTTTTAAAAACAGAATATACATAAAGTGCAATAGCATATAATATACATTCCTGACATAATTGCAATATACCTTTCCTTCACTTTTCCAGCTCAGAAAAAAGCCGAATTCATCCACTTGAAAGAGACAGTTGCTTTCAAAGACAAAAGATTCCTATAGAAAAGAAAATACAGACCATCATTTTAGTCAGTTTGCCAAATATCAATTATTTATCATTCACAAATTAAGGATTGTTCTGTTTCTTCCCAAAGACCCTCCTGCAGAATTTTTTTACCAAAAAAACAGAAACAAGGGAGGCAGGCCTTTAAAAATGAGATCACTTTTAATGATTTGTCTTATTGTTCACACTTGAGACACTGAGATGCACTTAATTAATATTTTCCTACCTCATTGCAACTAGATGATGTTTTATTTAATAGAAGCAGTGATTCTTACCTAATAAAAAATCTTAATGAAACAGAACTTCAAGAAATGTACTGAAAATTAAATGCTTGAAGGTAAAAAATATATAATTTGCCAATGCCACCCTCAGGATCCAATGGCCACATTTCCTTTCAAGGTGCAGAATTTGGGAAGCATTTTCTGTTGCATTGTGGCAGTGTACATGCTGTGAGTGCCTTGCAGGCAGAGTGAGTGACAAGCAGAGCTTGCAGGATATTGATTTGTACAAGAAATCAGGAAACAATGGCACTCCAGAGAGACTGGGCAAGGCAAAAAGTCAGATGAGCTGAATTTATAAAGAGATTTTCCCCACACACCTCCAGCCTCAATTGGAGCATCATAAATTAAGCTGAAATGCAGGAAAAGGGTGTGCAGAACCAATCACTTCTTCAAGAAAAAGAGAATCCAGAATTTCCTGACTTCCTTAATTGAATAGTGAGGAGATTTTGTGGGAAGAGTCCTCTGTGAGGAAACAAAGCAGGCTCCCAGGTGTGCCCCAGAAACCTGGAGCAGGAGGGGCTCACAGGGTGGACAGACAAGGTTCTGCTCCATGGGGGGAAGACAGGAGCTCCTTCCTGGGGTTTGGGGGCAGCAAACCCAGCTGAAGGAGCCTGAGCTGGGTGCCAGAGCTGGGGTGTCTCAGAGCAGCCAGCTGAGAACAGAACAGCACAGCTGTGCCTGGCACTGTCCTGCCAGTGGTGACATCCCAGCAGTGACACCCAGGTGCCAGCAGTGCCCCTGAACTCCACCCAACCTGGAGCACCTGGAACCCTCTGCTGCAGCTGCACGCTCTGTTCTTGGTGAAGGCTAAGAGAACAACCACTCACTCACAGACTGTGTTTGCAGCAGGGCTTGCTGAAGGAAAATAAAGCTTTTTTCTCCATCTCCACCACTATCTACTTCATTTATCTGGCCCCAAATCTGGAAACACAGGGTAAACCAACTATCCCTATCTTGGCAGGCCTGGTGATAAAAAATACCTTTTACTTACATTTCCAAAGATAAGAAAATACTAATATCCCTGAAGGCACTTACCTTCAACTTACAGAGATCTCCTGTTCAAACAAGATTAAAAATAGACCCAGATACAATTATTCTTACCAGCATATCAATGCTGAGTATAGGGTAAACTTCTCAACACTTTATTTCAGCTGCCTGTGTAAAATGTCCTGTTTTGCATTCCTTTAATAAAGGTGGATTAAAGCACAGCTGAAAGCAGGATCATAGTAATCATATTTCAGATAGAGTGCAGATTGATTTTCCAAAGTAGATAAAACCACTCCAGTTCTCAAATGATGCATTTGAATCAGAAAATGAATGTTCTGTGTTCTCTGACTTTCCCTTGTAATAGGCAGGTGCTCAGTTTATATATCCAAAAAAAGCAATATTCTCCCTCCCTCCATTTGATAGATAATACAAAAAAAATGGAAGGATTCACTTTGTTTAATAATGTGCTTTATGAATCTGCAAAGATGAGAGTTCTATACATGTTACAGATATTTTGATCCAATTTTCCCTTTCTCTTCCTCAGGGCTTAAGTCAAATCAGAGGGATTAAATATATTTTAAAGCTATTTCTTCTAAAAGCAAAAAAACCCCTCTATGTAGCAATAAAGTCTGTTGGTATTGCCTCCCCACAGACATTTCTGAGGGTATTACCAGAAAAAATTAAAGTTTCTTTGTGTACAATGAAAGCAAAGCATGAAATATTCCGGCACTTCTGCATATTTAAAAGAGAATAGCAAATGAAAAGCAACTGGGTCTTACCTCTTCGTATCTATCAAACACAGCTCCATCTTGCAGAAAAGAGGGAACTGGCTTCTGCCAGTTAAATTCATAAGGTTTTGCCATGACTACAGAAGAAAAACCTGAAATGGAATGGAAAAGCACAGTTCAATTACTGTCCTTCAAAAGGAGCATTTCAAAGGCCAAGCAGGAAAAAAAGTGACTTTTAGCTTTTCCTTTCATACAGAAGTACTAAAAAGTCACAGTGCATTTCCAAATTAGGAGCTTTCCTCCTAAGAGTAATTTTGTTTCATATCTTTACAACGGAAAACACTTGTAAAATGTGTGTATGAACTTAATTATTTGAAAAACACTTTGCACTGTAACTGTAGAGTACAATGAGGCTGGGATTAACCTAGCTCTAGGTGACCAAATACTACAACCTGTAATGCAGACAAATGCTGCTTATTTTTCTGGTCATTGATACAGAAATCAAAAATACAGTTTGAAAGTTATGTACACATGCCACCGTTAAGTGTTCATGTTCATTCAAAACAGGATGATATGAAATAATAGATCTCTATTCCAAAATCTTAGAAAAAAGGACTAAATTATACTTAAACTATTAGTCTGTCCCTTTTTTCTCCCAATGAAGAGAAGCTTTGAAGAAAACAGATCATCTATATCCAATATCTTATCAAAAGCCTCCTTTTCTTTTAGCCAGTCCTGTGCAGACACACCTGAAGTGATAACCACTGTTTTTATGGCATGGTAGCTGTTCCCCAATCTATTTAAATGTCTTCTATTATCAGAATGGTCTTCAAACACAACAGGTAGCTCCCGCAGCAATAACTGCTCCCATCCTTCTGGGAAAAGCTGACACATTCTGTGCTAAAACACCAGAAATGTAGTGGCACTTTTAAGGCTGTGAAGAGTATTCCTGCACAGTCCCAAGCCTTTAAAAATGGCTTTTCCCCCTTTTATACTGGTGCTGAACCCCACACAAACCCAATTTAGAAGTTCTGCAGGTGCTGTGTAAGGCAGATCCTAGTGCTCCCTCCAGAGTGGCACTCAGAAACCTGGCTGTGAGCAGTGCTTGAGCACACTCTGAGCTCTGAGAAACATTCCCCAGCTCAGCAGCACACACATCACCTGGCCAGCTCTGCATGCAGCCCCAGAGGCACAGCTGTGTGCCCCCTTCTGCCCAGGGGTGCTCTCCTCCCTCTGGGCACTCACACAGCCCCAGAGGCACAGCTGTGTGCCCCCTCCTGCCCAGGGGTGCTCTCCTCCGTCTGGGCACTCACACAGCCCCAGAGGCACAGCTATGTGCCAGCTCCTGCATAGGAGTGCTCTCCTCCCTCCGTCTGGGCACTCACACAGCCCCAGAGGCACAGCCGTGTGCCACCTCCTGCCCAGGGGTGCTCTCCTCCCTCTGGGCACTCACACAGCCCCAGAGGCACAGCTGTGTGCCACCTCCTGCCCAGGGGTGCTCTCCTCCCTCTGGGCACTCACACAGTCAGATGAGCCTGTTACTCCATCGGTGACATACTCAACAGGAGCTGCTCAGTTTGGGCTGCACCGTGCATTTCCCAACCCAGAGCTCCTCTCCTCTCCTCTCCTCCCTCTGGGTACTCACACAGCCAGATGAGCCTGTTACTCCATCGCTGGCATACTCAACAGGAGCTCCCCAGCTGGAGCTGCACCGCGCATTTCTCCCGCCCTGCAGTCAGCCTGAGCCTCTCCACTCTGCCTGGTGCCTCTCTGCATGAGGGTCTGGCCCAGGAGCAGTGAGGCAGCACCACCCCCTGTCCCAGAGCCAGCAGCACAGCCCTCCATGCCATTTGCATGGGCCGGGTTTAGGGCACAGAACAGCCTGATTGCTCGCAGCTCATCCACAGTCTGAACACCCCAGCTCCTTGTTATTTCCCACCTTCCCGGTCCCTTTCCCAGCTCTGCTGTCACAGGTCACTGCAGTTTACAGATGCACGGAGACAGATGAAGTGTGAGGGAAAGGCAGCTCGAGTACACGCAGCAAGGAGCTGGACGAACCGTAACAAACAACATTTTTAAGCCTTATGCTTTGGCAGCTGTGCAGAAGGTGAAGAAAACTCTCTCTGCCTTTAGAAAAGCTCTTTTCAGCCTCTCACATTTCTTACCGTCCTCTCAAAAATCCATTTTTTTCTTAACCGTGTTAGCTTTTAAGATCACCAAACTAAAATACAAAATATTCCCTTGTCACTCTTTGGACCTCTGTTCATCTTCATCAATTTTTTAGCAGTTCAAAGAGAGTGAAAAACAACACCAATCCCAACCAGCAAACCCAAACAAACACGACATTGCAGCATTCATATGGCTGCAAATGCATGCATGCATATACCCTCATTATGGTGAGAATCAAGAATTACCCTCTTTAGAGACATTAAATAACAACGAAATGTGTGAAGATTCAATTGGGAGACACAGAAGGTTAAGGAACTAAATTTAAAAGCAGCAAAATTGTAATTTGAAAACTTTTATACTGCCTTTAAAAACTGAAATCAAATTTTGTTACTGACTTAAGAGTTCTCAAAGTATAATATGAATACATACCATTCACAAAAGCAGAAAGAACACTCATATAAATCCACCTCAGGCTCAATAAATGACTACAAGGGAGAGGTGGGTGAAGTTGCAGCAGTTAACAGCCTCTTGCAGTATCTCCCTTTCTCCCAACTCTGATTTGTGCCTGAAGGCATGATTTGGATGACATGAAGCTCACCTGGAGCATCCAAAGAGCGAGGACACAAAATGAACCATATTCAGAAGAGCATTAATTAACACAAAAGTCTCTCTCTTCTGTAAGCTTGGCTGTACTAAGCTAAACCTGGGGCGTGTGGGCTGTAAATCCTGGGTTTGTCATTCCCTGACCAAGAGAAGGACAAGGTGCGGCTGAACAGGAGGAGGAAAGGATTCTGTTAGTACAAAGGAGACAAATGTTTGTGGAAAGAGGTGATATTCTAAACTAACCCACAGGGCTGGCTAGCATGATGGATGGATACTCCTTGGGTCCCATAAACATCCTGTCAATGCTGAGATACTGCTGGCAAGGACAGCAGGGTTCCTCAGAGCTGCCCCCCCAGTTTCAAACACACAAACTCATCATTTCCGCACTTTGCTCAGCCCCAGGATCCTAACAGGACCTGGAGGTTTTTTTTAGTCATTATTATTTTTGCTCTGGAATTAAGCCCTGTTTGCTGAGTGAGAGGTGAGGAGACTCCACACTCTGTGTTTGCCATTTCACCACTCACCTCTTGGCATTACAGCCCCTAAACCTGCCCCAGTTACTGTCTGTTGGGTTTCAAGGGCAGCACCCACCCAGAACTGTGCTGAGTTTGGTAATCATGCCCAGGAATAGATGTTTTTCTTACAGATACAAGGAAGCAATTAAAAAACCCCAAAAACTGAATCTATTTCCCATTCCCAGTCACCTCAGGACACTCCCCCACCTCAAATTACATATAACCTTCAGCATCACTCCTGTTTGGTGAACAAGATTCTTTATTAGAAAGACAACCATTAGAAAGATCAGCAGACTTCTCTAACTTTTGAGGTTTTTTATGGAGTTCATCCCAGTCCAGCAAGCCTCCCTGCAGAGCTACAGACTAGAGTAAACATCCAGCTGTCCATGACCAAACAGGCAGTGAAGCACTGAAATTCTTATAAAAATGCCCCTTTCATTTTTTAATGAGGCTTTGAAGTACTTTCATATTCAAATAGTGTAAATATTTCTAGAAACTTGAAGAAAAGTCAGATCTTCATGTATTTACTCCTCAATGTCAAATTCATTTGGTTATAAAGGTACTGACATTACTATAAGCAAAATGCAGAGACAGGGAAATGAAAAAAGAAAATGCAGTTTCATGTCTTTTAAACATGAAACTTTGGTTTTAACTCCAGAACTTAAAATTCAGAGTAAGTTTTAAGAAAATAAAAGCCACTATAGTGTGAGTTCTATGTGAAAAGTAGCAGGGTCATGATGCTGAATTTCTGCAGTGTCCACTCTATACCGTAAGACAATTCCAAGATTTCTCAGCTCTCCAGGCTGTTCCACAGTCAAATTTTGCTGGATTTCCCCCCTTTTTTTAAAGATTACTTTTTAGCAGGCTATTTTTAAACAGATTACTCCCACAGCTAATGCAACACCTGAAAGCAGCTGTCCCCAGAGCAAGGGCCAGGAACAGCAGCAGGCACCCAAGAAGCACCTGCAGTGGCCAGCACCGCTCTCCACTCCTGCTGTCCCATTTCCATTGCACGGGAAGGGCTGGGATTCGGGGCCAGCCGGGGGCTCAGAGCACAGCAAGAGGGGCTGCTCTGAGCTGACCTCTGAGCACTGCCCCAGGTCAGGGAGGCTGCCCATGCAGAGTTCCCAGGGAGTACCTGCTGCTGCTCCTGCCCTCAGTCGCACCTCTGGTGACAGCCACTGTTTCTGACAAGGGCGATTCCTAGCACAAAACACAGCGTTCTAACATCACCCCTCAGCTTCCTCAATATTTTTCTTCTTGTCCTAATGGCTTCCTAGTTTGTCCATACCTAGAGCTTTCCCCAGCATTCCTATTCATTTGAAAACTCTCATTTTTTGACTAAGTGCTGACCACCCATCCTTTTTGAGGAGGACAGCACTTGCCTTTATGAGAAATGAATGGTGCAGAAAGAGACATGTTGGTATTGTAAATAAACTTATTCTGGTCTATTTCCAACAGTGTAACAAAACTCTGTTCTGACTATTAGAAATACATTTAAATCAAGCCATTATGGAAAGCTTCTCAGATGATTCATTCAGGTCTAATTCCTCACAAACTTCTAAATTACAGACATTTGTAGGCCCAAGAAGGCAAATTATTTCTCTGCTCAGCAGCAATACAGAGCCACTGGAGCAGAGTTTTCCTTTTGAATTGATCACCAAAGTCATCAGGACTCATCACAGCCTGGGACCAGTCCTTGTGTGCCACCATTGTGAACCGGCTTTATTAGCTTCACCTGCTGACCAAAATGAGCCTTCAGATAGATGTCACTTGAAATGCCTGGAAAAACAAAAGTAACGCTGCAATTGCAACACCAAAGTGTTCAAAGAAAAGGTAACATGTTACTGATTTTCAAAACAACTCCTAAAGAAACAAGAGAACCTATACATACTCCCAGAAAAAGGTATGACTTCAATAGTGAGCTAAAATGCAGAACTACCAGAATTGGATGTTACTAAAATCTTAAGTGTTAAAAAATAATAAACCAGACATAGAAAACTACAAACTTCATGGAATAAGTAAAGTTGTGTTTCCTATTCTTTTCTTCTGGTGATAGGAAATTTGGTGTTCATATTCTCAGTTTTGTAACAGCAAAGGTGAGAGAAAAAGGGAAAGGCACAGATCTCCCCAAGGGATTATTTCAGGATGGAAATGCTCATAATCCTGTGAATAGTACAGAGGATTTAGCAATCTGATCCATCAAAAGACAGTAAATGATAATTGATGTTCATTTACACATATTATTCAGTATGCATCTAACAGTAACATTTTGCTTTAGATCTGTCAAGTGAACTTCCTTTCATGTGAGCATGTGATGAGGAACCACTCCCCAGAACCTACCCTGTTTTGTCTCATTCCAATAACACCAACCATGCAAAATATTAATTTGTCTAAAAATGTGAAGATGCTACATTTTTACCTTTAGTCATGCAGAAGCCTTAGAGGTGCTCAGATTTATTTAGCATAATGTCAAGTGTGCCATTTCCTGGAAGCCATCTCATCCCCAGGTAGTAGTAGAGAGCAAATTGGGCTTTGATGGAAACAATGGTTTGTGTAATCGCTGCCAAGATCCTTTCTGAACTGCTATAGCATGTGATGGATGTATACAGTGTGGCTGGATTTAACCAGCAGTCACTTCTATTAAGATTAATTACTTCACTCTGTGGCTTTCAGTGGAAGGCAGTGTTAAAACAAAGGCTACCTCATGGAATAATAAAACAATCAAACAAACAAACATGCAGCAATTGCAAAACACCACAAGTATTTCCTGATTTACTGAGGCCCAGAGTCTCTCTTCACAGTTTTGTAAACTTTGACACCTTGTATCACTACAGCAGAAAATTACAGCCTAAAGGAATGGGATTTGGCAGATTTGCCAAAAATTTTGGCAAATCTATTGAAAAACCAAGTTTTCAGCATGGTGATTGGGCAATTAATACCATACTTAATTTCTACTGCTGTTTAATCTGCTGCTGACAGGTGACACATTTTAAGTCAGTGAAGAGTGTTTCTCACAGGTACACCTGTGCAAAGTGTTTGTGCAAATTATTTGAATTCAAATCATGGGCAATTTTGACATTTAGAACTTCAGTTTCTTCTTTTTAGCTTCATTCTGGAGCTTTGTGCTCTACAAGATCTCAAGCAGAAGTGGTTCCTGTACTTTAATGTGACAGGAAGACAGGAATAAATGTTTGAAATTAAAATTCTAGAAAGAGTTCAGGTGGGAGTACAGATAAACACCAAACAATTGTAAGTGAGCATCACTCCAATAACAAATGCAGGAGTTCAGGAAGGGATCCAAGGACATAAAACAACTGCAAGATCCTAAGAGTGAATTATTAACTACAAACACCATGAAAACAAACTTCCAAACTGCATTAATATCAGCAGTCTTTCCTTTCTAAGTGCAAGGAAAGGTTTTGGAAAGAACACAATGTAGCACCTCAAACACAACCAAAACAAGCTACAACTATCAGCTGCTCTGTGACCACATCCTGAGGACACAGTTGTCTGTTTCCAAACTCTGACACAGGCTCGGACTTTGGATTAATAAAATGCAATGAAAGGTCAGGATCATCTTTTTGTAGTAACTTCTAAATCCCTGTGTGTTTGAAATAATCCCTGCTATGGTCAGGTACTTTAGTTCAAACCAAACTTTAATAAAGTCTGGACATGATTTATTAGGATCTTTTTCAAAATACACAGATATATTAAAAACTAATAAGCTGTGAGGAACATAGATGTTACTTTAAAATCTAAAATTAGGAAAGTGACATTATAATTTGCTGGTTTTCTGGATGATTTCTGAGAAAACAAGAGTGACCCACACTGCTGGCTTAAAATTTCAGACAAAGCTAAGGTGATCTCTGGCAATTGTTCCAGCAGTCTAGAGTGCATTAACATCAAAAAGCTGGATGCACTGTTTGACAGTTGGCAGTGTGTTAGAAGTAGGTATTTGTTGGAAGTTTAAACTAATTACAAATTTCTTGGTACCCTGCATAGAGCCTAGGAGCCACAGTCACCATGGAAATGCACAGGGCATTTACACTTCTTAGATTGTCATTGTGCAGTTTAACCCGTGGCATCAGTAAGATGGTTGGTATCTATCTCAGAAGATGCAATGCTGCTCAGATTCCATCCAAACACCCTTCCCTTCCCTCATCTCAAAGGCAGGGGAATGCAGGCAGGGCATTATCAGCTGGCTGGAATGGAAATTACCCTTTCTGCATTGCTATAGCATGTGATGATGTTTTCTGCCAAGATTTCAAGCTCACATCACAGAAAATCTCCCAGTCTGTATGAGGAAAAGAAACTCTGTGGGGCTCACAGTGTGTGCTTCAACACTCCTGTGCAAAGAGCAGCTCTGGGAATCACAATGACATTTAATGGATGGGGAAAATAATAATAACTGCCTGGCCTAAACCCTGTTGCAGAGGTTCAAGTTGTTTGTTTTTCTCACCCCTCAGCAGCCACTCTGGGTGTTGTATGCAAAGCCAGCACCCATCATCGATTGCTCAGGAGAAACACAGCCCCTTTGGGGCAGGAGGAGTCAAAGGATCCAGGCTGAGCTGGGGGTGAGCCACACAGCTCTGAGTCCTGCACGGACACTTTGCTGTTTCCCACGTTCCTCTGCCTCCCTCTAAAGAATGAGGCTAGCAAGGCTTGTTTGAATTACAGATTTAGTGATGCTAAGTACTCCTTTCATCACCAGTAACACCCAGTGCTAACTCATTAACAAAGTGGGCATTTTACTGAAGATGAGATCGCCCTGGTTCTAAACACAGGGTATCACAACTAGGCAGGGCTGGAAATAAACTGCTGCCCAACATTTGGAAACCCAGAAGCCCACTTTCCAGCAGGATAAATACAGACAGCCATGTTGGAGATACACAAGATTATAATTTATTTACATCTTTAATTTTGTAGAGAAGCAAGAGCAAAAAGCAAGTGGTTGTGAAGTTTCAGTTATTATTCCTTCATTATGGTAGGTAGGTGGCAGAGTAAGCATTTCTTGTCAATTTGTTTCAGTCACATTTCTTTTTAAACGGCTGTTGTGCCACTGCCCAGAAGCTCTGAAAACAATAGGAAAGATTGTGCAGCAAATGTGGCCAAGGATAAAGGAAAAATATCCCCAAAATCCTTTGGCTGGCAAGCTGATGGTTAACCAGAAGCAGAAAATGGGAATGCATAAAACATGGCATCACAGTCTGTTCACTAATCCCTGCCTCAGAGAGCCCCTGCAATCTGCATATTCATTTCTGCTAATCAAATATTAAAGCAGCTCTCTTGACACGGTGCCCTCTCCCTGTCACTGCCGAGGCCAGGAGGTGACAGCTGCTGTCTCTGTGGTGCAGGGAGCTGCCTGAGGCTGCTCAGGGCTCTATCTGATCAGCAGCCCACAGTGCCACACAGTCACTGCTGAGGCATTCAGCTGTTTATATGCTTCAGAATGCACCCCAAATGTTCCCTGAACATGAATGCATGGCTTGTGCAGAAATGGGTAAAACCAGCCCTGTCAGCTGGTGAAGAGCGGGGTGGGGGATGCTCCAAGGCAGAACCTCTCCCAGTTTCTGCTGGATGCACTGGGCTCCTTCAGCTATTCATAACAGAGACATGAAATTTCCGAAGGAAAGGCATCTCTGTTTTTGATTGCTCCAAGTGGATGATTTGACAGAGTATTCCTAAAGGGATAAAAATAAAAGTGTTGGTATGTAACCCATTAGTCCTGTATGGAGACAGAAAGGAGTGCTGGTTTGGCCTGCTGGCACACGCAGCCCTTTGGAGCCTGCTCTGACAGCTCCTGAGAAACAGCAACATCCACAGCATGCTGAGAAACCCCATTTATCCAGACTTTTCTGGAGCAGCTGGTGACACCAGAGTCAGGGGACTCCATTTCTCTGAATCCCTAACCTCAGGATGTCATTTCAGTGTCAAGCAGCAGGAGAGTGGGAGCTGGTCCCTCTCCGAGCTCCTCATCATCATCCTCATCACTGTTCTTTCTTGCCAGCAGCTGCTGTGACCCTGCTAGGAGGAAGGGGACACACACAGCACAAGCAGAGGATATAGCTCTGCCCCCACAGGTCCATGGGGAACACTCCCACATGGGCAGGGAGAGCAGCAGCCCTTTCTTCTCCTCCCTGCAAAGGTGAGAGCACACACTCCATGAGCACATTGCTGACCCCAGACAACCACCAGGGCAAAGAGAAGTGAAATGGGTGGGGAAGAGCACAACAATTGGAAAGAAGAGGAAGGAACTAACACAGAAAAAGCCACAGGAAGCAAGGATGGGGTGTCTGGCACTGATGTGGGCTGGGGCAGCATGACAAAGTGCCTGAGATAGCCATGCTTTCACCATGCTAGAACAGAACAGTAGATAATTTCCACTTCAGCTTTCCCAAACTATTTGGGATAGCGCAGGCAAGGCTATTTTTAGAGATTATTCCAAGTATGAAGCTGGGTTACTGCAACATGGCTGGAAAGGAAGGAACTGGGTGGAATATACACTAAGAAAGACCAAAAGAAAAACAAGGCTGGTGCCTGTGTGTGGGGTGAAAAAGAGAGAAGTGGTGGCAGGAACACTGCCAGCATTCCAGGCAAGGGCAGGGGTGTCACTCACTGACCAGGCACCTCAGGAGGGGCATGGCAGGGATCCTGCAGGGGAGGAGCTCAGTATTGCCCCATGCTGCACACAGACCAACACAGCAATGGGGAACAGGCCTGGAAAGGTGTAAAAACTGATTCTAGATGTGAGGGTGGAGGCCAAAGAAGGAGCAGTCTGTTTGGCAGCCATCAAATGCAGTGAGAATCAACAGATATAACCAGTTACATCATAAACATTGATAAAGGGACCCTCGCAGACACAGAGAGAAAAGGTTTTGCCATTTGCACTGGCTGGATGGACTGAAGTGCTCTCAAGGGGTGCTCAGCCACTCTGGCCTCCCACAGCTCAGGAACAAGTGGCACACAGGCTCAGCAAAGGCACAGCCCATCACAACACAGTGCAGCACCTCACCCAAAGCACAGAGACCCCGCAGAAAGTGAAGGCAAAAATTTTATGTGTCTAAAATCAGCTTTGTCTGCATCACCATTAAGCATTTCCAGCATAATAATTACCATTGCAAAGAATAAAAACTTGAGCCCAGCAGGCTTTTCCCATAAGAAAACTGGTCAGCTAGTTCAGACTGCTTTTTTTTTCCTGTCACATACCTATTAAATGCCTCAGACTGTTTAATGTGATAAAAATGTCTAGACTGGTTTTTGACTGAAAGCTGAAGGAAGAGTGTTCTTTGCCCTTGGCTAGCAAACCCCTTGTAAGCACAATAATGTGAACGCTGTCATTCTGCAGCCCACACTTTCTGCATACATCCATAAATCCATTGCAGCAATCTTCAGAAATCTTGAGATCTAATAGACCAGCCCAGGGAAACGTGAAGCATATAGGTGCAATATAGTATATATGTAAATACAGTGTTACTTTGCAAGGAAACATCTGCAGTTTATAATCAGACTATAGGCATTGCTGAGGAGAAGATGACAGCACCTGTCACAAGCCAGTTAAAAAAATCTCCCCAAAAAACCCAAAAATATTCTGCTGAAACTGATGAAGAGCAAACCAGTTGCTGAAGGCAACAGGCAGCAGAGTTAAAGCAAGGAATCCCAATGGGCACATTAGGAAAAGCATTGCCACACGTGAGTCAGTGCATTCAGAGCTTTGTGGTCCCAAGCTGCCCTCAGTCTCCAGCAGCTGTTTATTTTTGTGTAACTAAACTTCTAACATAATTACAATCACCCTAAACTTAGATGCAAGCACAGAGTTTACACTAAAAATACCTCTGGCAGTGAAATTACCCAGCTCGAGCGGTGCACACCCCTAGCCCTTTCTGTGTAGGGGCTCTGAGTGTGCACCTGTGCAGTGGGTGTGCTCAAGGGACAGGGGCATCTGATTCCTGTCAGCAGGGGGATTCATGCTGGAACATCAGCTGCCCACCATGGAAAAGCCTGAGGGGAAGCACCATCCCTGCACACCACTCCTCATGGCCAACTCCTGCCGGAAACAAAAGTTGCCAAAGGAATTTATGGACAGCAGGATGTGACAGGAACATCACTCTGGCCTGGTCACAACTGGACTGTCAAACCACATATCAGACTCCCACTTCCACCTTCCTGTACCCTGCTTGTTCCCAAAGCAGTCCTAGCATCCTGAGGACAATTTTTTGTTTAAAATGCTCTTAATCTCCCTTTCAAGGCCCTAATTAGCTCTTGTTTTTGTGATCAGACCATAAAGTACACTGCCAGTCACAGGAGCTGAAAAAGAAACAACAGAACACACCCTGCAGGAAACCAACTCAGGGCTTGGGAATATCTATGGGAAGGTTGTTTCAAGGGAGGAAAATGGCAGTTTTTCCAAATCAAAAGACCAAGGGCACAAGGATTTGTACAGTAGAGGTATGGACCCACCTCTGAGGCAGAAACTGGTTCCCGTTCTCCCTAAGATACCATTTCCCCTGAGCAAGTCAGAATATTCCCCTCTGTTAAAGGCAAGAATGCGTTTTTTCAGCATTATCAGGGAAAGTGATTTTATTGGTTGTGGAGCACTTGGATACTATACAACTCCACTATACAGTGGAGAACAGACCAAGCAAGATCACTGGTCACTGTCTAAAATGAATCTTTTGTGAAATAACTACGTGTGCAAATTGAGAGCTTGCACCAGGGAGGTTGCACACTGTGGGTTTGCTGTTTGCTTGCTTGCTTAAATATTAATATAGAGTTTAGATCATCAATCTCTCCTTTTGTCAGCACATCCCCTGCAGGGTTGGTTCCTGTACAGTCCACATCCATGTCAGAGGGTGCTTTGCACAGTCATGGCACGGCTGAATTGAATCCCTTCTTTGCTCCATTTGTTGTTGTCTTTGGGCATCTGAGTGAAATGGCACATGGAGGGAAAAGGGAGCAGCCCAGGTGGAGTTTCTCTTGCCATCCCCAGGAACACAGAGTGGTCTGCAAGTGCTTTGAGCTGAGCAGCTGGCAGCAGCCTCCTGAAGGCAGGCAACCAGGCTGTGCTTACTGACATACCAGCTTGTTGGCAAGGCTGCTTTGGATGGCAGATAAAAGGAGCACAGGGAAGGGAGAGGCTGCTGCTTCTCCTGAAACAGAAGTGGCTGGCACAACACCAGAAATAACAGATTTCATAAATAAACTAAGCAAGCTTTCCCTTCCTGGGTTGTATTTCTGCTGTTTTCTCAAAATCTCGATTGCATGGGCTCGTTAAGGGTTAATGAATGATGCTGCTCATCGCTGTATGCAAACCAAGATCTGTGTGTGAGCAAGGGCTGGGCTGTTAGCTCACATTGAGTGCTCCTGGTGAACCAGGTGAAGGGCACGGATGTGCTCTGCCAGCAGGCAGGCAGGGGACACCCGTGTCCTGCTGTGTCCCCAGGCTGGTGGCAGAGGGAGCTGGAGCCCACCCCGATGAGGGCAGCCAGAGGCTCCTCCCTGCAGAGACCCCACACAAA
The DNA here is from genome assembly GCF_035770615.1 of Melospiza melodia melodia. Lineage (NCBI taxonomy): Eukaryota > Metazoa > Chordata > Aves > Passeriformes > Passerellidae > Melospiza > Melospiza melodia. The sequence goes on along the minus strand of NC_086196.1, from coordinate 116,465,373 downwards.
CCCCCACAGCTCTGTGTCTGCCTGCTCACAGTGCCAGCAGGGCTGAGCCCCCCGGAGCCCCCAGGGCCAGGAGGGGACAATGCAGCTCCTGTGACTGAGGAGAGCAGTGCTAACCCTGCTCCTGCTCCCTCTGTGACAATGCCACTGCTGCCAGCCCCAGTGCCCTCATCCCAGCCAGGCCCAGCCCGACACGGGTGGAAAGCTCTTGTGCTTTTGTTCTTTTCTGCTGCTTCTGTGCAGTGACCAGGTGACACAGCAGCCACTGCACCAAGGACACACTGGAGCACTCACAGGGCCAAGAGCAGTGAATTCCAAATTGCATCTCGCACACACTGATGGGAAAGACCACCAGCATTTTGAAAACTGGCTGACTTTGAGAATAATTTCTCTCACCTTTGATACTCTGCAGCCCATTTTGTCAGGACTCTTGGTCTGATCTCCCAGTCCTAAAGCAAGTTTGCCACTTCTTAAATTTTACAATGTACTGAAAACTTGGCTTTAAGACTTGGTTACAAAGCCATCCAGGAACTTGCTTAATATAATTTTGAAAAGCAAACCCACATGCAACAGGTACCCTAGCTGGTAAGCTGAAATATTTTCAAGAGTATTTATTAATAAATCCCATGATTTATTAGGAAGTTGAACACAAAGAAACAGCAGAACTTGTTTTTGAAGCTATGGTTATACAACCACCTGATCTTGAAGATCAGGATAGCAATACTTGAAAATCAGGTGGAACACAAAATCCTGCAGGTGCTGGATGTGATAAGAAGGGAAACCCTGCTTTTCCTTGGAAATCCAAATTCACACACAAGATAAGGAGAAATAAGTTACTCAGGCAAACCTCTCACTGCGGCAGAACTATCAGATCTAGGAAACAAAGGCTGCTCTTTTCAAGCTGTGTAAGGGACAGTACTCCATTACAATTAAAGAAATCAAACTTCCTTTTGCTTTCACACCCGGTCCTGACAGGCACAAGATAACATTATCTCTACCCAAACCTGCATTTCTCAGCTGTGGCTGTGTTTTGGAGTACAAGTACAAAACCAGGAAAGAAACCAGGTTGATACACTGAGATAAAAACCCCAAAGCTAACAGAAAGGCACAGCTGTAGGTATGAGCTCCAGTCGCGCTCCCTGAACCCCTGTGACTGCCTGTGCCACAAACTGAACTTGAGCTCCATCAGCAATCCCACCAGCAATAATACTCTGCAGAGTGGGTGGCTTTGCTCAGCAATCAAACCTGCAGCTGCACTCAAGGCATGCCCACACAGACCAGCCTTAGCAGTGTACTCAATGTTGTTTACAAAAATAATCTTTAAAAAACCCATGCGCTACACCTTTAAAGTTTCAGTTAATGTTTTAAACAAGAAAAACCAAAATAAATGTATAAAAATTCAGGTGTTTTTTTTTTGGTCTGGTTTGTTTTTCATGCATGGGTATTAAGAGACTTCCCTTTTTTTCCTGCATCAAGAGTACAGAGAGAATGTGACACCTCTATCCACCTTTCTGCTCACACACAGAAATCCCTGGCATGAATTAAGGGATGTTTCCAGCTGGAACAAGGCGGTCCCTTAGTGCCCACATGGTCAAGGACCAGGTGTAGGTGAAACCCCATGGGCAGCAGCAGCTCAGGAATGCTCTACCCACACCTTCCGTGGCACATTCACAGTGTGCAGAGGTGTGAGCCAGCTCTGAGCTGCTCTCTGGGGTCCAGCTTCTCAGCCCCACACAGCTCCCTGGTAGCACAGCCAGCTGCTCCCAGCTGGTTCCCAGTGCTGCAGGGATCCTGGGAATGATGGTGTGCAGGTTCTGCTGTACCTGTGAGTGCTGCTCTGCAGTGCATCCACAGCCACCCAAACCAGGCTGGCTGAAAGCCCTCTAGTATCACAAAGCAACCAGAGATGATTCTAGACTGCAGCGATACTATCCAAAACTCTGCAGTAACATTGGTATTTCTTCAGAACAGCCTACAGATACTGAAACCTTCATAAATCACTCTGTACAAGCAGTGTTGCTCTAATACTGATTTTGTGTTGTGAAAATGAGTACCTGCTCCTCTGTAACATGGCAAGACACTGAAAACACAGCTCTCTAATAGATTTCTGTCTTCCAACTATGAGCCCCTCCAGGCAGGTGCACTGCAAGCTAAAATTACTACAGCCAAAGCATGGGTGAAATCCAAACCCTGGGTTTGTACTCCAGCCTTTAAAATTGGAAGTTTTCTTCAACAAATCCACTGTTTAAGGATTAAGTTGTGACTGAAACTCAGGAAACTGAAGCAAATTGAACCAGGAAAAATAGGCATTTTTCCCCACTGACTCCAACCTGTGCTCAGCTTACATACCACTGCTCAGGAAGGGCCCAAGAGAACCCCACAAGCATTTGAAGAATTTGCAAACAGTGCTTCAGTGTAAACCCTCCACTGGCCAGAGTCAAGTGACCCATGTCAAGAACACCTTGAATGGCACGTCAAACCTATTTTGTTCTCATTCTGCAAAAGACATAAGCAAACAATGATAAATGGTGGCAGTGAACGCACAGATGACACAGAAGTGCCCTGCTGCCTTCAGGGAGGAGCCCAGTGCCTCTGCTGTGAGCACTGGGAGAAGGAACTGGGATGGTGGCACACCTGGGAGATGCAGAGGATGCAAGTGCCAGGCGTTCTGCTGGCAGAGAATCAGCCAGTGCGACACACACGCTCATCACAATTTTCACAACTTGTTCTGTTGCTCCCAAAGCCTGCTGTTGCTCACAGCACCTGGGTAAACAGGAATCTTTGCATTATCTTCCACACAGAATCGATCACATTGGAAAAGATCTCTGGGATTGCTGAGCCCAGTGTTTGACTGAACACCAGTGTGTCAACCAGAGCAGGGCACTGAGTGCCACATCCAGTCCTTAATGGAACACCTCCAGCACCTCAATTCAAAAAGATGACAGAAACTACAAACCCAGAGGACATACACCAAAACTAAACTGAAGGGAAAATATTAGACAGCATTAATGACTTTAAAGACATTTTGTCCACTGAAATCTTACAATAAATGGTACAAGTTTACCTTTTCACAGAATGCTTATCTTATTGTTCATTAATATATGCTGACATGTCGTAATCAGCTTCTTGAAGTTAAAATTTTTGTAGACATCTGGAGGGACCAATGGTCTTGAATTAAAAGAGGACTGTTTGATATTTTCACCCTAATTTCCAGCACATTGAATATATTCAACTGTTCTTAAAAAAAAAAAAAAAAGGTACAAGGGGAAAATTCCTCTTTACATCTCTTTGGGATTAGAAAATCAAATTCTAGTACAATCATCTGTACACTGGGCTGTGCACAGCACTGTCCATCAGATGGTTGGAAAGCTCCCCAGAAAAACAGACCCCTCTCACAGACAAGGAAAAAGCTATGAATGACAGAAAACAGAGATGACCTAAGACAATAATTGCATTCGCACTCTGCAGATAAGCAGTGGCACTCATTTTATATATCAAAGGGCAGTTTTCACCAGAACTTCTAATCTGACATGGCACAATGAGTCCCCTTGTGCTTTAACATCCTCACTGTGTGGGATGGCAGATTTTGCTCAGCTGGATGGACACAGCTCCTCCAAATCCAGGTCTGAGAGCCAGGGACATGCCACAGGAGCAGGGGGATATAATGATAATTATAATGCTAATATACATGCTCAGTGATGTGGCCAGAAACACCAGATTCAGCTCACACACTTCTGTGAACTCCAGAGAATCATTTACATGTTTTAATCTTTAAAACCAGTTGCAAATCCAGTCCAAATACAGTGTGAAGTCAAAGCACAGCTTGGTCCCTCCAAGTCTGGGGTCACAACTATACCTGCACCTCCCAGCCCACTCCTCTGAACATCTCAAATGCTCACTAATCATTTCCCTACGGATTTTGACTTGTTTGTAAAGTCAGCTTTATGACAGTCACAGAGTCACAGCTGCCACAGTCCCTATCAAATGATTCCAGGGCAGCCTAGAAGCTCATTCCAAGTGTGAGACTTGCATTCTTGCTTCTTGTCATCACAGGATTTATCCCAACCCACTGTGAGAATTACCCCCACAGAAGCCTCTAACAGATTTCCATTACCACACAAGCTAATGATGAAATAAGCACCCTGCTTCTACTTCATTTTGGTGCTCCTCAATCAGAGCTGGCAACATTTCTAATAGTCATTGCTAACCAGTCGAGCCAAAGTAAAATTCAGCACCTCATCATGTAGGATCTGCCAGATTTTCAGCTCATTTGCAGGTTTTTTTGTTCTTATTCCATGCTTTGAATATGCTTGGATCCAAAGCCATTTTCCCTGAGGTACATTCCAAAATTCACAAACTAAATGCTGCAGAGGAATCTGCAATTTATAATAAGATTTAAACTTTGCTTAGTTTTGTAATTCCCTCTATTAAATCACTTTTATTAGATGCTCTTAATGTAAGTGCTTTACCAGAATGGTCATTTCTTGGAAAATATGACTTCAGCGCCACATTAAAGCCACCAAGACTCCTATTTGCAGTGATCTCTCAAGAGAAGGGAAACAATACAAATAGACTGGGCAGACTAAAAAGGACAGACTAAAATCAATGTGAAGATGTCATCAGGTCTAGTGGCACATCCAAGCTGCCCAAGATGTGACTGGGGCTGTGATGCCTGAGAGGCTGGCCTAGAACAAAGTTGGGATCCATTTAAAGGCCTCAAGGGATACACCTCGGGCTGTCACACATTTCCACACTTTTATAAGTTTTTAAAATCCATTTCCATGTTTGGTTTAATTGTCCAATTCCAGCTCCAGCTTATGCAGTCCCATCCTCCTCAATTCCCTGTTGTTTACACCTTTTTGGGCCTGAAGCTGCAAGTTCTTGGGCTGGAAAAGGATTGTGAAGAGAACTAGCTAACGCTTTATATGAAAGTTCAGAGTTACACACTAATGCAGTACAGAATCTGGAAAATATGAAAGCTAAAACTTAGGGCATCAGGTGAACTCCACTTAAGAATAAATACTGGCTTCATTTTAATCTGATTTTTTTCAGCTGTGCTCTACGTGCTTGGAAATACTAACAAGCACAGCTTTTGCTACTAGATAAGATCTTGCCTTTTGGGTAGCTCTACCTCAAATTATTTCTCTCCATAAAATGAGCAGGCTGTTCTAAATTCAATATTTAGTGACTAAAAGACCCAGAAGATTTAATCTTCTTATGTGCTGCCAATCTCATTCAAACTAACCTGTGCCTTAACAGCAGGTTTTGAGATTTTGAATATATGTGCATACACACACATACAAACAGTTTATATACATATGTAACATATATGTAACATGGATTTTTCAATGCACAGAGATTGCTTTGAGATACCTCATTGTTAGCTAAACATATTTAAATTTTTGGCATGTTTATGCAAAGTTTAATTGCTTCTAAAGGATTCAAGGTTACAAGTCTTGTGCAGAGGGACACAGATGTTAGATTTAATAAATGATTGAAAGACTAAATCCCAATAAATCACTAAGTGTATGACTTCAGGAAGTTTTGATTGTTAACGTACAATAACTTCAACACTTTTTAGTAAATTAAATAATGGCAGTAGCTTAATGAAAGATGTTTATAAAAGGTCTGTGCATCTTTACAGACAAATACCCCAAACAAACCAAAATCAAACCAAAATCAACCCAAAAACACACAAACAAATCCTAAATACAAGACAACCACCAAAAAACCCAAAGCAAACATTAGGTCCTTGAACTGGAGGAGTCTTCTAAAATAATGTACTCATAAAGTAATGTAATTATTCAGACCCAGGAAAGGCCAAATCCATTCCATTCTGAGAGATGTGACAAACTTTCACCTTTATTGCTCCAGAGGAAACCAGCTTTGCAGGCAACCTATTCAACGGCTTCATTGTTCTTTGCCCTGGAGAAGATTTTCCAACTATCAAAGGTTTCCAAATTTCAAATTTCTTACCCCAGACAGCACAGCACATGGATTTTCCCTTTTCTCTTTGCAGAAACCTATTGAATATTTCAAAGCCATGATCAGTTCTGGAGACTGCAATCTGCCCAGAAGCTCCTCAGCTGCTGTAGAAGATGATTGCTGACAGACCAGGTGGTGCAGGGTGCTCCTCCTGAGGGTCTGTGCCCAGCACTGGGTGCCCCCAACCCTTCCCAGCACTTTGTTACCATGAACAATTAGCAAGCACACCAACTCCAGTAATGACCATTCCTTCAGAAGCCAAGGAGAGCACAACAACAAAAAACCCCAGTCCAAAGCAGAAGCACACCAGGTATGAGTTAGCTCTAGTGCCGGACTTGCATCAAACCCTGCAGGAATTTCTTGAAGAGCCCTACAGAAGCTGCCTTTAGGCTCTTTGAAAAGTTAGCAGTAGATATTAATTTAAGATTTCTGGCAAGTTCAGTGGTTTAAATGATTTTTTCCTCCCCTGAAATACAAGCAGTAAAAATACTGATTTCCAGTATGACCTATAATCAGGAGTTCAGATGTGCAGACTGGCACATGTACAAAACGTGCATGATGTGAGAGATGAAACACCAGCCCATACTGAGCCAGTGGGCAGAAGTGATCCTGAAAGTGATCCTGAAAGCACCCCAACTTATGCAACTTGGCTGGGAGTACTCTGCCTAAAGAACAAGCCATTGACAGTTTGAAAGAAATGTGGTAAATATTTTTGCAACATAGTTTCCAGTTCACACAATTCTGAAACAGTTCTCTTTAAATATAGGATATTTTAAAATAAATTATTACAAAAATAAGGATGCCCAGTAAATAGGAACACAAATTTTTAAGGGCTGCAAAATAAACTGGATTTTATCTCAGTGCCAGACCGATGCTTTTAGCTGCTTCAAATAGAAAACAAATGAGGCACCAAAGCACTTCTCTACACAATCCTTATTACCATGTTTAGGACACTGAAAAAAATTATAGTACTTGCATGAGATTTGCTACCTAAAATTTTCAATCCAGCTTCTTTTAATCCTGGATTTAAAAGATGCAGGGACTGAAGGAAGAATGAGAACAACATGAGCTTTCTGAGCCAGCTTTCCATGCTGTCCCATCTGAGAAAAGAAGTGAGGAGCAGGGTCCAACAGTAACATCAATGCTGTGATCTGCCATCACCTACAAAGGGTTAAGGACCCTAACTTCACTCAGCACCCACGCTGTGCCTTGCAAGAGGGCGTCCTCTGGTACCTGGGACTTGATGCTGGAGAAATAAAGCAAAGCGGAGTCTCCATCCATGACTTTGCAAGGACACAGCAGCAGGAATCTCTGCTGAGCAGGGACACATACAACACAGTGACCTTCAACCTTCCAGTGCACACCTCTGCTCTGTGACTGCCATCCCACAGGGAGCAAGCACTACTGTTTGACCACCAAGCACCAGGAGAATGAAATCCCTTTTCTCAGCTGGAAATTGGGATCTCTCTGGCCATTGGAACACTGCAGTAAGATGAGAGACAGGCAATCAACAGCACATAATTAGCAGACCTACGACTTCCTCTTGATTGCCAAGGCTTGTATAAATAACACGTAGACACTACTCCTCCTGTCTGAGGATTAAAACATGTTTTGTTTTTTAATGGTATCTACACAGCCAAGGAATGCAGCTACCATTAAAGGAACCTTCAGTGACATCAGCATGTTTCAATTAACAGAACTAGCTGGCTAATACCTGCCAGTACTTATGTCTATATTTAGATTTATTTGATAGTTGCAGTAAAATTAATGAGTGAACACATACTGAGAGTGTTTCCAGGATTTGGACCCAACTGCTGAGGAGAAACAGGACCTCGACTAAATTCCTTTTCCTGTTAGCTTCGATCTGGCCACATCCCAAAACTTTTTGGGATTTAAATAATTACACTCAGCCAGTCAAAATGTTCCTGTACCCTCCACACAGACTCTTTCACAAGAATTTCAATGGGGAATTAAAATACACCACTCCTGCCTCTGACAGCAGCAAACATTTCAGAGTAAGCACAAGGCAAAGATGAAAATTACAGTGGGAGGCAATCACACTCATTTGCCAATGTAACCGAGAACTCTACAGTCCTTTTCTAAGTGTAATGAATTTGCAAATATTAAGATTCATGTGATCACTTCACCTCAGCTTAATTACTCTCCCAAGAGAATACCATATGCATAAGCAGTGCCAGCTGTAATCCCTGATTCACAGTTTAAACACTTATGCAAGATCATCTTCTGCGAGAGAGGAGGAAAGCCCGCATTACAGACAGCAGAATTATAGGAAGCAGGGAAGGTGACAACTCGAGGTTTGCCAACCCTGGAATTACACTGCATGCTTTTAACTTGAACTCCTCCTGGAGCACAGCCAAGGATCTGGTATCAGGGGATGCTTTAGAGCAACATATTCCGCATGCAAAGGTGCCAAGAGAATATGCTAGGGAAATTAAATCGTTCTGTTCCACTCCTCAGCACTCATGGAAGCCCGGGCAGAGGCTGGTAATTAGCTCATTTACATGAACTCTGTGCTAAAGACTATTAAAGGAATTCCAGCAGTACAGTGTTGCAGGGGCAGGACAGCATGGGCCGACTGCCACCCCTGTGGCTGGGGCAAGACAAGCCATCTTTGGCTGCACGAGGATGGGCAGTAGGACGGCTGGAAATAGCTCCATCTCTGCAATTTGACAGTTCAATATGTAATTTCCTCACACAGAGTTTCATCAGTGTCCCATTGAAGTGGACTGCAGAGCTGGATCAGGAGAGGCAAGGAATGCAGCCCTCAGTTCAATGGCCTGTAGGAAAGCAGGGATCACTCCTGGTTTATCCAGCTATCCTGGGGCTGGGACCAGCACAGGCACCAGGGCAGGCAAAACTTTCAGTGCCACGGGGCTCGGGGGCTGCTGTGAGGGCATTTCCTGCAACAGGTAGATGTTATCTCTACAGGTTTTCAGACAGTGGAGTTCAGGGGTTTATTTTGAAATAACTCTTCCCTGTGTATGGTGTTTTATCCTCCCAAACTCCAATTCTCCAGTTTTAAGCCATCCCATTACGAGGTTTGCCACTATAAAAACGTGGCAAGATTTGAGGCACAATGAACCATATTTAACAGGGAGAACAAGTTATACATGCACATTGCTCTGCTTTACACCACTAATCATCTGCTCATGGCTCTGCAGTCACTATGGTACATTATCTGTCTATAATCTCATCAATTTTGTATAGGAAACATGCATTGGCGAATTAATGCCCTTTATGATGATACAGCTTCATATCCTGCTAATGAAACACCAGCCCAAAAGCTGTTTTCAAAGCTCCACAAATATTACAGCTAATCTACTATGCAAACATCTATCTTGGAACCCTGACAACAAGGAACTAACTTTTAATGCTTTCATAACATTTGCAAGTTGGAAAAGAAAAAAAAAAGAAATGTTATGAGTCAACAGGATCCTCCTCTTTATGGAAATTAAATGCCAAAAGCAAATATGGAATTCCCTCATGTGGCCCTGTTGTTTTCTTCAGTTTTCCCATAGAGTTAAAAAAAAAAAAAGCCTACATAGGGACTTTAAATAAATTAAAAAAAAAACATGCACTGCAGACAGAAAAAAAGGCTATGTATTTCTATCAGCTTTTAAAGTTCCAGATTTTATGGATAAGGTTCACTGATAGTACAGCACCTCAGGTGAGACAAGCTTGCTTACAAGTTATTAATCACCCGGTAACTAAATGAGAATGGCTGAAAAGAAAAGCAGATAAGCTTTGGACACAGAGCCATGGACTGACACAGAAATAGCAAAGTTGAAGCTAGAGATTTTTCCCCCTTGATCTTCTGATCTTTCTGACAACATTTGCAGCCACCCTCCACAGTCCCAGGGAAGAGAGAAGCAATCCTCCAGAGCATCAAAACCAGATGCACAGAAGAATGTTCTGGCTTAGCTGCTGGAACTCCTCTGTGATTAACCGCCAATCCAACTCGTGGAAAACTACTTTCCAGTCATTATTATTAAGCACCACGAGGTAAGGCAGCTCTTCTCTCCTCTTCTGGAGCTTTGTGTGCATAAGCCCCTGGTGCTCTCCCCCCAGACATCTCCCTCTCCAGAGACCTTTCTGTCTGCATAATATGGAGCACCTTCAAGGTCCTCAACATGGAGAGAATTATAGCAGTCACTTTTTTACTAACTTTGGGGTTTTTCCCCATGCAGAAGCAAATGTAAAGAAACCAGACCTGAAGTTTCCAGTTGGCTTACCACCTCTAAAATAGTTTTTCTTTAGTTTATTGGGGAGAGAAGTTCCTCTTGTTAATGTTATGGAGACTTATCTAACACTCTTCTTTTGTCTCTAACATGTTTCACAGAGGTGTGTCCAAATTCCCAGTGGCCCAACAGACTGTCAGCTACACAAAAAGCTTTTGGATCACTTCCCTAAATTCCTCCCATGTCAAAACGACGACAATGTCCCTGCAATGAAAAACTGAAGTGATGACCCCATATGGTGACACATTCACCAGCAGAAATCTCAGCCCTCATTCTTAGACCAATTACACCTTCCAAGCAAGATGTGACACGGCTATGGATTCATGGCAAGCGGTCTGATGCTCCCCTGTACTTTGTGCTTTATGCATGTGCCTTTCCATATTTTGGGGAGAGAGAAATCAGTTGTTAAAAACAAGAAGCAGCATTGGAGGATTTGCTCAGTGTGACCTGGGCACAGGGTTCCCTCTCTTTTCTTCTCTTTCTGCCCAAGATCAGCTGCTCCCAACAGTGGTTAGTGCCTCCCACTAGTGAAGAGCCCACAGGTGGGCCTGTACCTACAAAAGGCTCTTTCATTCCCAAAACCACTGGCACAACGGGCGAAGAGAAGGGGTGACAGGTCAGCAGAAGATAAGGAGGTAGAAGCAGACATCTGACTGTTCTTTTTTCTACAGCAAAGTATGAAACCCCCCCAGCAATATTAAAAAAGATGTTATGCACTGCTGCAAGCTCATGATTCTTATCTCTGTGTTTGTCAGGCCGTTACTTTCTATTTGGTTAAGTAAACTTTGTATTTGGTCAAGTAAACTCAGCACACCAAAACATTGCCAAACATGGTTAGAAAGTAACAGAACCCAGTCAAAAGGCATTGTTTGAAGGGAGAAATTTAGATGGATGGCAGGATACTTGCCTACAACACATCAATCAATTATGCAACCATCTGCATGACTCAGTAGATGTGAAAGATTATTCTCCTGAAGGAATGTGCTTAAAAACATATGGAACAATAATATTTCTCAGTAACCTCCCTCTACTCTGAACTCTCTCTGTCCATTTAACAAACACAAAGGTGCCACAGCACTGCTATGGACTACAGAACACTTCATTAAACCCTAATCTCTCCCAGGAAACAGCAAGAGCAGGATCACAGCCTGCAGTTGTTACACCCAGGCTTCACTTCCCACACTGAGTGACTCCTGCTATCTGTGTATGAAACTTGCTAACCTGCTATGCCCAGACCTGCAGACTGACTCTGTTGCTTCATAGAACACAATCCCATAACAAATATTCCCCTTTTTTGAAACCAAGCAAAGCACAAGAGCTGCCACCCTCCAGGTGATCACCAAGCACTGAGAGCAGCATTACTGTAGGACAGTCACACAGGGGCAGGTCACTGGCACAGGGCCAGATCTGCAAACTGGCCCAATATTAAGATTTCAAAAGAATTTCACTCCTTTTCAGGCTCATGATGAAGTGTGTGAACTCTCAAGTGCTCAGCACCCAGTGAGAACAAACAGTCCTGTTTGTATCACTTGTACAGCAATTGGCCATTTCTCTGAGGACATTATCAAAAGCTGTTCCAGCTTTGTTCTTTTCAACAGCCTTGCTGCCTAATGGCACCAAACATTTCCTGCAAAATAAAGATAGGCTTACTTAGCTTTTCAAAATAATCAATTTGCAGAACTGGGGCAGGGAACATGTGGGATGTATTAACTTGTCCTGATTTTCAGGAGGAGCTGTCAGTCCTGTATCAGAGTAGGCCATTCTCTTGCTGCAAAAGCTTTGCATTTCAGGAATTCAGAAACTGGCCTGGGGGAAAAAAGAGCTCCTTTCCTGCTGAACTCAGACATGAAAGGATCCAAGCTCAGAGGTGCCTTGCTTTCTAAAAAACCCCAAAGTTCTCTGAAATGTAAGTACATTCTGATAACTTGTGCAAGTCAGAAAAGTGAGTTTCCATAGTCTGGCATTCCCTCTATGCAAAAGCTGTTTCTGTTACAATTACAGTTAAGAAACAAGAGCCAAGTTTGCTGACTGAAGCACAGTAGATGCTCCAGAAAAGGCTGCTTTCTGCTTAATCTCCTGACAAAGCCAGGGGATGCAGAGACTTGACATTGTTTACCGTCATTACTCTTCTTCTGACTGTTCTTCAATAAACAAGAGCTCCTTTCTACAGGCAGCTGCTTCTACAGAGGCACCAAGAGCTTTAGTCATAAAACTGAATTCAACTTATGCAGAAAAATCTTTAAACTTTTCCCCTCCATTTACCTTATTTTGAAAAAGTCTTTATTCCCCCACACTCTGCCAAATTCAAGTACTGCTTCTTGGCCTCTATTTTGGCAAACATCTTGTAAGGATCCCTTAAACAATGAATAGCAAAACCACAGTTGTGGAACTAAAACACATACCAGGTAGTAACAGGGAAGCAGCAGTGCTTGCAGAGCCTGCTTCCCAGTCAGGAATTGCTGCAAAGCTGTGGAATTTCAGTGGCATCCTGTTGTCATCTTATTGCAGGGGTTCCATGCTGTTATCTCCTTATCACAAGAGTTCCATACCTGCTTGGTGTTCCTCATGGTCAGCTCCTCAGATCACTGACCCTTTCTCCTTCACACAGCAGCCACCTGACTCCAGTTCCCTTCTCACCACCACCCCACTCTTTATAGCACTCCTCTTCTCATTGGTTACACCTGTGGCCTGTTAAAGTCAGGCCTGCTCCTAATCTTTGCTAATCTGCTCCTGATCTGAGCTGCAACTCATTAGGGGTGAGATTACTTTCTGCACTACCTTTATTTTCTTATATTCTATCCCCTACAGTATCCAGGCACCTTTGGGTCTCCTAACACTATTCCTAGCACTGCAGAAGCCCCGTGCAAATACACAATGCCTTCATTATTAACACATCCAGGTCCTCGGGCAGCAATCTCTCTGCAGTGGAGTGGAGTTTTAGTCTCTATAAAACTGCAAGTAATGGTAACAATTTTCAAACTCCTAAGGCCCAAATTTTAGCTTTAAATTATGCCTCTGTTAACCTTCTGTATTTTCCTGCTTTGCCAGTTCTCCACTGTGTTCCCCCTGCTGTCCTTTGTGGCAGCTCCTACATTTCAGAAAACTCAGCAGAGCTGTAACTTATTCCAGTTTTCATACTCATCCACTGCAAATACCCTCACAAGCAAACCTGGGCACCACTCTTAAAGACATTAAGAGCAGACAGAAAATGCCAGGGTTTAATAAAGCAGCACAAGAAAGCTTACAACATGCAGGTGAGGATAGCAGCAGGAGCTGTAGCAGGCTGTGCACAAGGCAGCCCTGAAACCATCCCTGACACCACACTGGAAGCACAGCTTCAGCTCACACTCAGCACAAATCACAAGCAAACTGCAACCCATTGAGAAAATGGGCTTTGCTGCTCTGTGAGTTTACAAAAATGCAAACTACAACATTACAGCCTTGTTTTCTAGCAATCTGCACTCAGATGTTGCTCCTGTGACATCATTAATCTCCATGGAAACCTCAGAATAACTGTTGGCCTGAAATAGGTTCTGTCATCCCAGATCAACTCAAAAGTAGTCCAGCAGAAGATCTTGCATCTCATTTCTTTGGCTGTACATTCTTACCAGCACAGCTGAAGAGTTACAATTCCTGCAGCCACTCTGAAATAGAGCTTTCATTCCTAACAATCAGAACATACATAAAGTGAACTATTTTTCCAGCTGAGGCTGAGATACAGAGATTCAAAGATTACCTACTTCTAGAATAAGATATAGACTTGAAAAAAACCCCAAATAATGTGTCTATGTGGAATTTTACAAGATGATTAAAGCTAGGAGAGCAGGCTCCTAAAATTCCTCTAGATCTCTGCACAGCATTATTCCCTACAAGAAGGGAGCAGGGCAAAGCCAAGAGATTTTTCTGAAGGTATTGATTAAAATTTCCTTTTGAGAGAAAGTGTCTATTTTAAATGTCTGTTTCAAGTGGAGTGCAACCAGATGGGTCATGTTGGGTTTTTCTTTCTCCTTCTCCACACCAACCAAGGCACTCTGTGATTATTGTCCCCAGCATGGGGTCAGCAAAGTTCCTCAGAGATGTTCTACCCAGCTAACAGGTCCTCTGCAAATAGGTTTTGGGCTGAGTTGAACTCAGAGAGTCACTAAATGTCAGGAAAGCTGTTTGCTTGGCAAGAAGCCCTGTGCACAAATTGGTTCTACAAGGAAAACATGCTGTCTGGCTGTCTACAAATGCAGAACATGTTATACAGACATATAAATAATCTGGCTTCTCACAGACCAAAACTAAGGAAGTAATCTGGAAATAGGGAATTTGAGACTTGCACAGTTGTGTCACACTGCACTAAAACTGGCATTATTGAATAGAATTTGGTCATTGCTATCAATTTCTAGAGCTAATTAGCAAATTGCTGTATAAATTTTTCTGAGATGCAAGAAATAAAGAGGCAAAAGAAATCAAGGGGGGTAATTAAAATAGTACATGAAGATTTGTACCTATTCATTTTCAACGGTATTGAAAAGAGTTGCCTCCACCTAGAGCTGCAAGAACTTAAAATATCTCCAGAAAAATAAAAGAAAAAAAAAAAAGGAAAAAAATCTTGAATTCCTCAGATCTGATCTTCCCAACTTTTAACTCTTGCATGTCATTCCATGATCACAGTTTATCTCTATTGTGGCAGAAACCTTCTTTTATTGCATATTTGTCCACTTTCAAAGCTAATAAAGTCCTGGGGCTCTCTGTATAGCTGGGTTATTTTAGCTACTGCTGTCTATGGTAGAACAGAAATTTCTTAGCATGGGGTTGCTGACAGTCTCACCAGCTTCAGTAACACTGCTGATGGCAAATATCACCCAAGTACACTGTTGAGTCTGGGGTTTTTGTTTGGTTGCATGTTTTATCTCAGCAGCATACAGATGCATGCTAGGCAGAACTGGCTGAGGAATTATTGATGCCATCTACACTGAATTTAAGAGTTCATTAGTTAATGAGTTAGCTGCTAAGTGAACCTCCAGAGGTCCACAGTGCAGAGAAGTCCCCATCAGTTCCTAAGGGGATACAAACACCTCCTGGACTGGCCCTTCAGGCAGTACCTGAGTGTTCAAAGCCAACACTGATTTGGACCCTTCTCCAAGCAGCAGGCAGAATTAGCAAGGCAGCTGTGTGAGGTTAAGATTTCACCAAGGCGGCATCCTGGTTACTGAGGTCCTGGGAAAGAGGATTGATGACTGAACTCCAATCCATCTGAACCCTAAGCTGTGCCAGCCTTACAAGCACGTGGCACAGCAGGCTCTCACTGTGGGGCACAAAACACACTTCCTGTCCTGTGTCACTGTTCACTGCAGGGAGAGAGCCAGCAGGATGCCAACAGGCAGAGCCTGTCTGATACAACAGGAGGGGAAGCAAATGTTTGACATCTTTGGCTCCCCCTGCGAGCCCCTTGTAGCCTGGTGTGTGCTGTGCCTGCTCTCACTGGCTGACAATGGAGCAGCACCTGCAGTCTGGATTACTGCCTCAAAAGGAGGGCAAGCACTTGGAGAAGCAGTCAAAGACTCTTCTAGCAATGGCAGCCACGAGGTGAGCCCAGGGGACCAGACCAAGCATGTAACTACACTGTTAGTTATCAGAATATTCTTCTGCAGTTTCCTTCTCAGGAGCTTGGAGCCATAAGCAGCATTTTGGTGTTAAATGCTTTTCTTGGTGTGGTCTCACTGTATCATCAACTGTGTTAAATTCATAAGAGCAAGCTGTAAATAACAGAAAGCCAAGCTGACAGATAGCTAATCTAATGTGCTAACCCTGACTAAAATTCCAGCCCTGGAAGCCAGGCAGGGGTGTCCAAGGAGAGACAGCAGGATTGCTGCCCACGCCTGTCTCTGTGCATTTCCTTCCAGGTCTCCACTTTTATGATGGCCTCAGAACTTTGGAATCACTGTGCAACATGAGAACACAAAACCTTCCAACCACACAAGAATGACTCAGTAAATTAGCTTAGAGCTAAAGCAATAAATTGCTGCTTGTGGGGGATTTTTCTCCCTAATTCTGAAAGTCTGGCTCACCTTCCTTTTCTCTGGCTCCTGCCTCTAGGAGTAAGTTATGAAGCCCTAATAATCCTGCTGCTTGCATGAAGGGGAAATTGCTTGGTTCTTTCTCCCCAAAGAGGCTTTTATGAAACATTCAGACTTCACCAGCTCAGCAAACAGAATACAAAACACTGCCCGCAGCAGAGAACATCAAGGTATAAAATACTTGAAGAACAAAATGAAAAGGCAAGTAATTTCTTTTTTTTTAAACTGATGTTAGGTTTCACAAAGGGGGTCCTCAAGTTTCTGTAGAAGACAGGATGTCCTGGTTGCTTCTGTTATTCATCTTCTCCACAATAAAGTGTCTCCTCTGATCTTAGAACAATTAACTCTAACAAACAGAAGCAGCAGGGACAAAAACCAAAGAAAGAAAGAAATCCACAAAAGACAGCTGAACTTCCAAGCATTTATGGAACAGACTGAGGACCAAAAGAGGCAACATCTGACAAAGGTGACATATTATCCTTGAGAAGCAAAAGCTCAGGCTGTACCAGCAGCCTGATGTTGCAAAGCAGCTCCCACTGAAGCAGCAGCAAGTATCAAAACAAGGAGTTTATTAATTGCTGTAAAGTCACTGTGTCATTTTGTTATACAAAAAGCACCAGACACAGCAGCAGCTGAAATGTTTTAAATGAAGCCCAAATTTTTTAGAAATTGCTTATTGAATTTGAACTCTCAATCTCAGTATTTCCAGTAAGTTCCTATGCTAAACAGATCTCATCCACTGTGCAACCTTGCGCACATTAATTAAAATAGCAAAGTTCTCTAATACCTGTTATTTCAAGGACCTCTGTTGTCATCTTATTGCAAAAGTTCCATGCCTCCTTGGTGATGTCTCATGGGCATCTCCTTGCAGCACTGACTCCTCCTTCCTCACAGCACAGCCACCACACTGCAGCCCTCCCCTCAGCCAGCTCACCCACTCTTTTGTAGCACTCTTCTTCTTATTGGGCACAGCTGTGGCCTGCTAAAGGCAGGCCTGTTCCTGACTTTGGGGATTGGTACAGCTGCAACTCCTCAGGTGTGAGACTGCCTTCTGCACTGTCTGTATTCTCTTACATTCTATCCCCCCACAACCTCAAGTGCAGCTTTTACTTTCAGGACTGCTGTGAGAAAAGCTGAACTCTAAGAGAGGATCAAACAAGCTTCAAAGCTGTATACAAAATATGAAAAGTCAGCAAGGCCATCATAAGGTTTAATTCCAGAAAGCAAATGCAGCTGATGAAGATGAGCCTTGATGTGTCACAGAATCTTGTTACAGGTCAAACAGTGAGCTCCAGTGCTGAAGTTTGGATTGGTTTAAAATTCATGCTTATCTATACTTCTTAAAGAACACCTTAAAACTAAGTCCAAGCACAAGCTAATCATTTTTGGCATTTTGAAGCTTCAATAACTGGAGACTCATTTTCTTTTAGGATACACACACACACAAGCATCCATGCGCACCAAACCACCACTGCAAACGCCTTCTGAACTCCAGGACAGCCTGGATGTTATTGCTCTGTCATAGCCAAATGCTTCATTATCCACTTGGTTTCTGTGCAGCATGTATTCTCCTTGGCCTCATATGAATGCCAGAAATTACTTGTGTTGCTGTTTGTCAGTTGCCATGCTTTGTCAACTATTTCACCCTTTGGGAATACAAAATCCACCCACAATTTCTCAGGTTTGCATTAGTTAAGTTCTGCCCAGCACTAGCTTTATTTTCAGGAAAACAGCAATATTTTTCAAGAATTCTAATCACTGGTTATAGCTAGTAACAAACAGATTCAGTTTAGGGATAATCAGTGCCACTTGAATGACAAGCCAGGACAGAGGGGAAAGCCAAGACACAGCAATATCTGTATATCTATCTGTATCTATATATATCTGGTATATCCATGGAGAATATGGAGCTGAGGATGTGAGATGAGACAGTGGGAGTTGTCTGGCCTGGAGCTAAACCCATTTGATGGGTGAGCGAGGCAGTTCCAGGTAATCCCTGTACAAGGCAGTACTCCCTCCTCCCTCACTGTCTATGTGAAGAATTTTCTGGATAGCACAGACTGCAGAGAAAAAGACTGAAACATTCTCAGCTGCCCTCTGAGACTCCCTGGGGTCATCCAGAGCCCTGGTGACACTGGCCCAGGAGATGACAGCTTTTAGGCAGACTGGCCACTCAGCAGTGATTGCCACAGCTCATCACTGAACCTCACCCTAATTTCCCAGAAGAATTCAGCAGATTAGAGACCCATGAGGCACAGAGAGCCAGTAAGTAGCAAGACATCCAGAGCTGTACCTGGAGTTGTTTAGGGGAATAGTTCCTTTCCACTGGGCTTGAAAAATTGGATTTTCTGGATGAAAAACAAGTATTTTTAAGTGTGGGCCACTGACTCCAGTATTTGTTATCAGCCTGAAGGCTTTGCAGCAGTTTCATCAGTTGCCAGTGTTGTGTGACACTCGTCCATGGCAACAGAGTTCAGAATTCAGTCATGAAGAAGTCTCCCATTTAGTGAGAACAAGGACTAGATGGAGCATTTTGCTGATCTTTTTGTTGGCCTGGCTTTGCCATGACAATTCCTGAGGTTGGCATGGACCAAACCAGGGCTAGCCAAGTCCAAAGGCTTTGCTAAGGTGCACTTTGGGAAATCCTAGAGCTGCTGAGGCAGCCCTGCTGTACAGAAGCATTTCTAACTGCTTCTCCCCAGAGTTGCTCCTCACAAGCTGGTCATTTATACACCACCACCCCTGACTGTTCCCTGACAAACTGAGCAGGCTCCAATTGTGGAAATAATGCTCCAACACCAGTTTCCCAGCAGCAACAACCCGTGCTCCCCACTGTTCCCCAAGCTTTCTCCTCAGTTATAAAGGTGTTTCTTTTGAGTCCTGGCTGTCTTAAGTCATTAGATCAGGTAACAAAGACTTCAGTGGCACTCCCAGCTCGCTGACCTCCCCTCCAACACCAGCAAGTTGTTCCTGTCTACAACAGACAGGATACTCAGGCAGTGACTACACTACAGCACAAAAAATGTGTCTTTCCCTTTGTTCTGAAGGACAGCACTGGCTCCTGATGAGGTTCACAGCCTCATTTCCACAGAAACGGTGCTAGGCTGACATTATAAAACACTGTAAGCCAATACTGCTGGGAAACATGAGCCCTACAAACTACATACTGAAGTCTCTGATACTCCTAAAGGGCTTCAGCATACCAAGTACAGGACAATATATGAGTGATATCCCCATATATGTGTGTGTGCACAGCTGGTCACAATAGTGGACTGAGAGTTCAAACTGATGCATCAAGAGAGAGACAGGCTCCATTAGCAGCACATGTGCAAATGGCACTCAGCTGTGATTTCTAGTTTAGGAGTGAGCAACTTACATAGGAGTTCTGTGCTGGGTGGACAATCAGTGGTCTAACTGGACTGCTTTGCTGGGAAACTCTTCCTTCTGTGAAGCAACAAAACAAGATGGTCAGTCTGAGACCTGTGTTATCTGCTAGATCTCACTATTGCAAAAACACCCCTCCCATGGCCCACAAAGTGCAGTACCCAGACAAACACTGCAGAACGGGACTGGGTTCTGCCACTGCTAAATCCTTCCTGGGAAATGTTCTGCACGCAGAATGATGGACTGTGGCTGGGAGTGCTGGAAGCTCTGGATGAAGCATCTCATTCCCCACTGCAGCACACCAGGACAGCTTTTAACATTCATAAAGCATCCTGAATGATTAATAATCATCACAAAGGAGCAGCTGAACAGTGCTGCCACATTTATCTCTTCCCAGAATAAATACTAGCTGATTTTGTGTTTCGTGTCTTCCTTAGACGAGCAACATAAACTTGGGAAGATTTCACTCCAGAATGAGTAACAGACAAGCTCCAGTAGCAAGGGAGTGTTATCCCAGGAGTACAGCATGACAGCTACAAAGCACAAGGCTAATGATCCCCCATCCATTCCTAAGGTTTCTGAACATCCCACCTGCCCTGGGGCCAGGTGCACCCTGCTGCAGCTCAGATGTTTAGCAAGGACATGTGGGTACCAGTGCCAGGCCATCCTGGCTGGCATTGTACCAAAACACAGCCAAAGTCATTGCACACGCCAAAGAGCTCATGGGAACGGCTGCCAGGGATTCCACACGCCAAAGAGCTCATGGGAACGGCTGCCAGGGATACACTGCTAAACCGGGGCTCCTTGGAAGCACTGAGAAAACACTTTCTGCACAAGAGCCTCAAAACTGGGCCTTGCTCACAGAAAAGAGACTTTATATGAGCCACTGAAGAAGGATAACGAGGCAGCTCATCGGGGCGCATCTTGTGCTGCAAGAGGCCACAAAAAGAGTATAAAGGTCTTGAGTGGAGAATGGGAAAAATGAACAACAAAGGGTTGGGGCCTGGACTGGTCAGGGGTGAGAGCGTGTTACTTATTAGCAAGAGAAACAGAGCAAGGGCATCAGGAATCACGGTGTAGAGCACTGAAGTACAAAAGGCAAGCTGATGTTTGATGTACAAGGAGCCAGGAGAGACAGAGGCTAAAACCCATGTAACTATTTCAGCTCGGTGAAGTAAGACTGCAATTAACAAGGCAAGTTTGCTACAGCCAGAAGAACATAACAATGAGATGTGTGCGCAGATAAGAAGACTTTTCCAGCAGATGTTCCCCATCTGCCATGCAATCCCCTCAAGCAGCAGTCTTCAGCCTGCGATCCAAAGAGAGCTGAGTAACAAATAAAATTGTCACTCAGTGTCCTGGGGCTGCTCACAGCACTCACAGTAAATCACAGGCAAGAGGAAAGCAGCAGAGAAGTTTGGGGACGAACAAGGAGGACAAAGAAGGTACTGAAGTCCAAGAGTGCACAAAAGGTGAAATCAGCTGTTTGCTGTGTGTGAGTTTAGGAGAAAACTGAAGATTAAATAACACCAAGTGCACCAACAGTAGATGGAGCTGTGAGATAAGAGGAAAAAAATAACCTTTAAAGGGCTAATTAAAATAGCAATTGTGAAATTGAAGGCATAAACCCTTTCTTCACCCCCCAGAGCTGAGTGTGGAGCAATGTGACAGCCATGCCATGGCAGCAGAAGGAGTTGCAGCACCTTGTCACTCTTCCCTGCCCTTAGCTAAGACAACACTGCCCACACTGGCACAGGTGGAATCCCTGCCAGCTTGCTGCCAGCCATCTGCCAAGCACCAGGCACAGGCAAACTCAAGCTGATCTAAATCTCATCAAGTGGTTGCTCCCATTCCCCACACTTTGCATTCTGCTTTACATTCTAACACCACCTGAATTTTTTCACAGAAGCACAGACAAAACTTGTAACCTGTTCTCTGGGTTATTTTTTTTAAATGGAATTAGTTCTCAGAAGCCTGTTGATCTCTGGAAAGAACAAGCAATACTGTGAGATAAGGGCTAAGGAACACTAGTGATGTATAAAAAGATCTGCAGAGACAACTGGCATTACTCATTGCCATGAGGAACTGTGTAAATGGACTTCACCAACACAAGCCCCCCTCATATCCAGAATCCAAACAAAGCTGGACAACTCTGGTAACTCCAGGTGAAACTATGAATTTGACTTGAAACTTTTCTGTAAACAGGAAAAAACCCAGCCCTGGTCCTGCATTAGGCAGCATGCAGTGAGCCTGTCAAGCATCAGAACAGCTTCATCTGTCAGGGATCTAAGAACTGCTCTAGGACAGGCTTGGACACCTCGTTCTTCTGTGAACATCCTCTGAGGAAGTGAGTTCAGCCTTTTCTGAAATTGAGGCACAAAAATGGAATAGCTTCTAGCCCTGCTCACTGAAGAAAGATCCCAGCCACATTCCTGTGAGAACAAGCAACAAAAGGGACATTTTATATAAACTTCAATTCTCTCTTCCTCCCACAACTTCACAAGTCATCTCCAGTCACCTTTTTACAAGGAAAGAACTGGAACCTCCAATGCAATGCTGCAAATCTTTTTGGAGCAAGACCACACACATGATAAGTGACATTATCAGAGCTATTTTTCAGAGACCTGGAAAAGAGCCTGTGTCCAAAAACTTAATGGCTGGTCTCAGCAGTCAGCCTGATAAAAGATACCATCTGCTTTTACCAGTGTTGCTTCTTAACTTAGGGGGGGGAAAGGGAAAAAAAAAGAATATTTTATATCTAAACAGCTGATTGGCAACATTTACTAACAATTCACAAGAGGTGGCACTGAGGCCTAACTCCATCACATGGTGCTAATTGGAGTCCAGGGCCTCCTTAAGTTATCAAATGGATGGTCAGGTGGGAATTCTGTGCATACTTACAGGATAATACATGGAAGTATGTGATTAATTTTATCAACAATAACAGGCTAGAAGCCCAGGGTGAGTTTCAGTTTGCAGCCACAGAAATGAGTGTACAGTCACACAGCTGGCCTGCTGCACATCAGGCAACCCATTTCTCTCAGTTTTGTGAAGCTGAGCTTTGAACCATGTTCTGCAATTATAAATCACCACACTGAAACCGGCTGATTACACCATGCATGCAGGACTCAACTAATTTCCAGACACAGTGGAAAGCACAGAATGGTTCTGGGGCCCTTCAGACTATTAAGATGTATGCTAATTAGTTGCTACTTGATAGTAACGTATAGCTAGATGTAAACTACATCATGGAAGAGCTGTTGTCTACATCTAGCTATGTGTTATTTGTTATTTAAAACAATTTTACATATTATTACTTTGCTATTTAATACTTTGTTATTTAAAACAATTTTAGATATTATCTTTTTCAAATCAGCATCACAGCAAAGCCACAAATGACACCAACAATCATGTTGATGGCAGGGAAAAAACCAAACTAGGAAAAAAGAGCCCAGCTACCAGTGGCAGCCAGTGCTTGCAGTGTGGCAGCTGAGCAGCAGAGGGGCTGGGGCAGCACAGGACCCATCCCCAGTCCCAGCTGAGCCTGCCCTGCTGGGCACAGAGCAAACCCCTCTCACCACTGCAGCACCAGGGACAACACTCACACACCTCTGCTTTGATGCCACCTCTGACCCAAAGCTGAAGCCAAGTTAAAAACCCACCTGGAGCAGAGGCAGAGCTGCCCCTGAGACGTCCTGATCCCTGCACTGTGCACTCAGTGACCTGGCTCCTGGGGCCTGGGCAGCAGAGGGACACAGCCACAAAGGGGCTCTGCACACACAGCTGCCACCTGCATGGCACTGCCACCTGCACTGCACTGCCCTGCCAGGAAAAGGAGCCCCCAGGGAGGGGACAGCAAACATTTTCTCTTTGTTCTAAAAAACTCAAACACTCAATTGCTGTAAGAGAACACAATAAAGATATAGTGGAGCAGGATTTAGATCTAGCAACTGCCCAAGCCAAGAATACAGAATCTCTGTATTCTTGCCCAGCGTGGGTAGTCAGCTGTACAGTATGCTAAAAGTTGAAATACTTCATTCTTGCTGTAGTAAAATAATATTTGTGACTGGAAGCTCTGCAGCAGCAATCCAGACAGAGCAGTAATTTCTGCCTTAATATAAGGACTGCTGGACCATTTGGAAGATAAATAAGAAGGCCTGCATTCACCTGGGGATCCAGCAAACAGGGAGAGGGAAGAGCAGTACTGTGGTTCTTTTCTTGGAGAGTTGTCCTGGTAGTGCCTCTGGCCAAATCACATGGATCAATCTGTCCTAATTCTGGCAGCAGGAAGAACACATGTTCTTAGAGACATTCCTAAAAATCCCACAGCAAAAAGAGTAGGGGAAGTGGGGGTTTGTCCATCCAAGAGCAAACACCTGCACGAGGGCCTTCAAACCATACACATGGATCACACAAGGATTGCAGAAATTACACAGGGACTACAATTTAAGCTGACCATTGCAATTTCCCAGTGGCAAACACAGTTTACAATGTCTTTATTTTATTTTAACAGGGAAAAAAAAAACCCAACCAAAGCTCGCCTCTTTCCTTCTTTTTTCTTATGGGTTCAGTGATGAGGGTTAAGGTTTGGATTGACAAACAGAAACATGAGCACAGCTGAGGGAACAGCAAACATTATACCCAGAGCAATACAGCAGGGACCTGCATCCTCACACTTCTATTTCATGCAATTTGTCTTTGTCTTCACTGCTGCCTTATGTGTGCTTTAATTGCACCATGCTAACAAGCAGCTGACATTTGATGTGTTGGAATAAGGGATTAACACTTTAAGGGATGTAAAGGCTGTAATTTCAAGCTGCTTTTGTAAGGAACATTACTGTCCACAGAGGGTTGTAAGGGAACAAGTAAAAGCCACGTCCAGATGATGTGGGGCAGAGGGTATTCCAAATTTTGAGATTCTGTATCTGATAAGATTTTGATTTTGTTGAAATGACAGTTACACATCACTTCTCTTTCCCACAGCACTCAGTCTTTGATATTATTTCCTCTGTTCAAGCTGGAATATTAAAGGAAGATTTCCAAACCCACAAAGCCATTTCATGAAGGAAAAAAAATAAATCAATATATACCCATATCCCAGCTGCAGAGACATGCAGAATCCTCTAACAGAAGCCTGTGGTTGCCACAGAAAACAAACAAAAACTTTCTGTAAAACAGGCTGTGGCAGGAACAGAGGGAAAATCCTTTGGTCACAGCAGTAACAGGCTCATTCACCCTGGGGGCAGCCTCTGCTTCTGAGGCACCCCTGGCTCCTTCCCCAGAACCCAGGAGGGATAAAACCCTTCCCCTGCAGAGCAGGAGCACTGCAATCGCTGCAGCAAGACAAGCAGCCCAAAAAAGAGGGGCTGAGCTGCCCTGTGCCTGCCTTCCCCACGCCCAGGAGGTGCCAGCAGAGAGGTGCCAGCCTCTCCCCATGGCTCCATGGCTGCCAAGCGGAGCAGGCTCAGGGATGTCCCTCCCAGGGTGCCACACCTGGGAAACTGGGAAAGAACAACACACAGGGACTGCCTGCACAGGGACCCGGCCGGGAGCTCCCAGGGTGGGGAATAAACACAGGGAACAGGAACCAACTGCTACAGCCCAGCCAGGCTGCAGGCAGGGAAAATGGGACAGAAACAGCAAAGAGAAATTGAGTTATCCTTGGTGAGGGAGGGCTGCACGCTCTGAGCAGCACAGTTCTGGGAACGATGGCAAAGAAAAAGTAACAAGGAGAAACACCAGGTGATGATTGCCAAAACTTCCATCTTGTGTTCTTAAGCATTAAACCTGAAACCTGTCAATGGTAGCCCCAGCATGGCAATAGAATAATCAATGACAATTTTTTGCAGGGGACAGTTTGGCAGTATAAAAAGGTTGTGACAATATAGTCAAGGATGTCCTCACAATAATTAAATTTACATTTACTATCTGTTATTTCCTTTTTCTTCATAAAACTCTGATCAAAACAGATTTTCTCCTTCATATCTTTCCCACCACTGATATAAATGAAAAAAAGAATAGAGTGACTCTCATTACAATGGATTTGAAGCATAATAAAGGATTTTGGAGGGTTGCATGTGTCCATTTTTGCTCTTTAAAACTACTCAAGTGATGATTTATTTAAGTCAACTTGAAGTTTGTTGCTGGCCCAGTGCTGAAGGGTCAGCAGTGCCAGGAGAATCCACACTTGTGCATGTACAGGCACGTAGTGCTGTCCTATTTATACTTTTATTTTAATTCTGTTGGTCCAAAATGCATCTGCAGCAACACAGCACTCATGGAACTCGCTAAACTGTCTGCTGTTTCCCATTTTAAAAAGCATTCCTGTTGGAGCTCATACATGATAGATGAGCTTTGAATATTTTCACATCATTTGAATGGTAATGGTTTCAGCACTGGAAACTTTTTATCCAGAGAAAAGTTCATGAACACACACAAATATTCATGATCTCACCATGGTCAAGTGATCCTGGTTAGAGCTGAATAAAAACATACAGATATTTAACACAGGACTGGAGTAAAGAAATTCCAATCTTAAAATATCAAGTTAAGCATTTCCAAAAATAATGCCAAAATATTCCAAAACTATGATGACATGTTCAGTTTAATGCATTTAGAGATGCAGTAGATAATAACACTAAATAAACCAAGAGGAATAATGTATAAAGGAAATATTCAAACTTGCAGAGACAAGCACATACCTTCATCCAAGTGGTTGGACTACATGAGTAAACAGTTGAAATTTGGATTCCATTTGATAAGACAGTTTTGGCAAAGATTTTAATGCATCATCTAAATCTTCTAATCAATTTCAGTGTATAAATTAAGTCTCACTCAAATTTTATGCCAACCCATCAGGTTATTTGGTAATATGTAAAATTTTGTAATATATAATTTTGTAATGATTTCTAATAAAACATCACATAAAACTTTATGGATAATTCTTTTTTACAGTAATTTTCTCTGAAGTTTAATATTAAACATTACCCAACATCATCATAATTTTTAAAAAGGGTAGATTGTCAACTATTTCTTACTAACTTACACTGGAAAAGAAAAATAAAAACGGATCATTCCAGAGCATCCCGCATTGAAATTATGTTGTCAGTTCAGTGTGTTCTCAAAACAAAGCCTTACACACGAATTTCAATGAGGACTTCTAGCAAGACCACTTGGAGGTTGTGTAAAGTTGCACCCCAATACAGGAATCTTGATCTTTTCATCTTGCACATATTGAATCCTGTGGTTGTGCTCACTTCAGTGTGTTTGCCATGGAAAAACTGTAAGGAAGTTGTAAGGACAAACTGTATACTTTTCAAAGTAAATTTGCTATCATTCTGACAAAAAAAAAAAAATTTCCACTTGAAACAGCTCGACAGCAACAATTTGGGGTTTTATTTTACTTATAAAAATACAGGCAATAGTCTGCATGGGCACTTTATAGCCTCCTTGAAACCTAAATCTCCTAAAGCTATGAATACATTGTTTCCACAGAAAGATGGGTCTCTTCAGACATTCCTAGAATTCCCCATGATCATTACTGACAGAGGGACTATTCATGGGGATCTTATCACTTACTCCCACATATCAGACCAGTCCAAAGAGTGCTGCCGTGCAGGCAGGTGGAATGCCAGTGATTTCATCTGGCCTGCCCTGGGCCTGAGCACGGAGCTGCTGCAATGAGCTCAGGGAGAACCCATGAGAGAATCCCCAGCTCTGCTGTGCTTCCAGAGCACCACAAAGCCAGTTGCATCAGTTTGCTGGTTCTAAGCCATCCAAATCTCTCTCTGATCTCCTATGTATGCCAAAAATGAGGAATACAGCACAAGAAAGCACTGAACTCATATTTGTCACTGTCTGCAACAGATGGATGGTGAGAGCTTAAAAAGCTCAGCTGAGCTGCAGAATCACAAGCAGCTTTTTAGGGCTGAGCTCTGAGCTTCTTGTGGCCATGCTGAACTGCCCAGCAGCAAACAGTCAATACTTGTTCACTCCCTGCTTTCCCCAGACTGCACAAGACTCCAGTGACAACTTGCATTCCTGCTTTTTCCAGGCTGAGATTTCTCCCAAGGACACCATTTTTTTGGAAGAATAGTCCTTATGCATCAGGCAACGAGTATGGTTTTGAAATTGATGTGAATTCTATCACGAACTTAGGAAGAACTAGGATTTAATCCAAAGAATGCAACCATATGCTATTTAACATTATTGTAATATAAACTGTGATGTGAAATAGAGCCTGACTGCTAAAAGAACCAGAAAATTGTCTAGAAGCTTTCTGGTTCACCATATTTCCTAAATTTGTCTGCTATAAACTCCAGCTCAGTTTTTGTCAATTCTCTGCAAAAGACCATTTTTATTTTAAAAAACCCATAAAATTAAAAGGCTTGAAAGTCTAGTAAGTTGTTTCACCATACAAAACCAGGAACATTCCTATGTATAAATTTTCCCCAGTAGTGCATCTGGCTGATGTCAGGTTATCAAAATGATTGACTTGATGAAGTCTGGAAAAAGGAGTGACAGGAAATTATAGGAAGAATGGATTTGTGACACTTTAAAGACAGAGCTTGTTGGCTGAAAGCATCTGATCATGACTATATTGACCCACCTGCAAAAAGGCAGCAAGCACAGCTCTCCTTCCTATGCTGGGGAGAGGAAAGATGCTTTGAAAGAGGAGAAAAGGGAATTGCCCCAGGACTAGACCTGAGAATCCCACAGCAGACATCCAGGGCCTCCTGGCCAGCACCAGGCCTCACCTAGGCAGCTGAGACTGCCAATGTGATTAGCTCAGAGCAGATTTAATCCAGAGCTTTCCCTGGCTGCACAGCGGAGCCTGTCTGGATTCGCAGGCTCCATGGGATTGCCTTCCCTACAGCACACACACAAATGTCATTTACAGTGGAGATTCCTCATACAGGAACTCCCCACTCTTAGAGGGATACCTCTCCCCATTCACACAAATCTCTGGGGCTGGCTTCCAGGAAATTTTGAACAAGGAATTTTGAAGAGGGGATGCTTTACCAGATTCTGTCACAGCTACGTGCTTTGGATGCAAAATTTCTGTTCCTGGCATTTATTAAAAGGTTCTTCAACACCTCATAGCTTTTCTGTGGGTATTTGAACCACTCTGCTCATTTTAAGAGCACTGTGAGCCACTGGAACAAGCAGCCCAGGGAAGCTGTGGCTGCCCCATACCTGGAAGGGCTTAAGACCAGGTTGGATTGAGCTCCGATCAAGCTGGTCTAGTGAAATTCCAACCCTGTCCACAGCAGAGGGTTGGAATCTTTAAGGTCCCTTCCCACCCAGGCCACTCTATGATACATTTAACTCTAGAGGTTAAATTAAAAAAAAAAAAAAAAAGTATAATTTCATTACATTTCATAGCATTTCTGACAGTCTGTGCAGTTCTATGGCAATTTTTTTTTTCAGCAGTGAAGAGTAAGAATTTACAGAAAACAAGCCTCCTAAATCCTTTAGTATTCCAATTTTCTACACTGTAACAGGCTGTGGCATAAGTCTGTGGCAAAGAAAGCCAAAGCCAACAAATGCTCTGCCAAAAAGTCAGAACCTGTTACATGCATAATCAACTAAAAAGATTATGCAAGCTATTATCTGACACATAAGACATCCTCCAAGTGTACTTCTGAATTAAAATAGTGCTTTATATGAATCCCTGTGTGTTAGGCTAGTTTTGCCTCTATTTGTGTATGTGTGCCCATCTTATCTGCAGTGCTACGAAACAGAAGTGGATAAACAAATGGTTCACAACTGATGAACACGACTCAACTGGTGAAGGGTTTATCTCATTTATGTTTCCAAAGGAAAATGTCTCACTCGTGCCCCAGCTGCATTAACCATAATTTAACATAAATCATGCAGGCAGCCTCTAAGTCAATGAACCAAGCTCATGATTTAACCCTTCTCCCTTAATTAGAAAGGCTGTTAATTCAGGACGATTTCACTGACTTAGAATCTGATGCATTTCAAATAAAACAGTAACAGTCACATCATTATAGCTTCAATCTATCCAGCTTCTGATGATTTTTATGATTTTTTTTTCCAATGTCTTGTGCTGTGCCTGCATGCTACTGCACGAGTGGAAGAAAATTCCACTGTCACTCCCATAAATGTTCTCCAGTTAAAAATAAATCAGACAAATAAATAACAAAAGTGACCAAGAGTGCAGCTTCACACAGTGAAACTGCTCATAAAGGAGTTGATAGGTCCTAAGTGACTGAATGCGGATAGGAGACCGCAAAAATAATGTAAGCCACTGTGAAGGTAAAAATCTGTATTCACTGGGAGTTCTTTTCTGCTGTCTTTCAATTTCAGCACATTAATGCTAGTCCAGGAGTGCTGGAAACAACCTTACAACCTTTGAGATATCTCAGATATTCTGAAGGATGCAAAAAGAGTCTGATAACAAGGAAAGTGTCATAGATGTTAAAATACTTCTTCAAAGAAGGTAAATATTCCTTTGCTGCTTTTATTTCTCAAATATTATAGTTTTTTCCACCTTGAAACCTGACCTGCAGGGGAAGATTGATTTACCTTAGCCGTATCTGTTTTGCATCATTGAGATACAAAGAACATATCCTGTTGTAGAGCAGATAAATCAACGTTTACTAAGATGGCTGCTTTCACCCTTGGGCTTGTACTGGTTCAATTGCATTAGCCAGTAAAATAAATAAACATGTTCCAATATTAACTGGCAAAATCAGAATCAACACACTTTGAATTCAGGTGAGAGTTCACTCCTAACTATCAAACCCTACAGAAACTAAATTTGAAAGAATATTTCTTACCCAAACAAGTCTGGAGTTGCACAAATCCCTGTATTGAACCATTAATGATATGAATTAGCGCCTGGCTAAGGTTTGCTAGTTTGCTCGCTCAGTGTTGAGGTAACTGAAACCCAGCTCCTGTGGGATGGACACGATCACCCACAGAAGGGCAGGCTCTGACGGTGCTGCTCTCTCTCCCTCCCTGGGAACCAGCTCCTCCTGCTGAGGACACAGCTGCCTCACCTGGGCTTCTGGGCACCACAGGGTCATGGAGCCCAAAGGCCTGTCCTGAGCACAGAGGAAGGGAAGAAGAGGAATCCATTGCTCCTGGCCTCCCAGGCACTGCTCAGGCTGCAGCACCTCGGCCTGCCACCAAGAACTCCAGCTGTGCATCCAGAGCCAGCCCTGCTCTGCCTGGGACTGAGCCCTGGACACAGAGGGCATGGCTCATCCATGGCACCCAGCCTGCGGGCGTGCTGCTGGCCCTGCCTGCACACCTGGGAAATGACTGCAAGCAGTGCCATTCTACCGCACTAACCCCCTCTACATCTCTGCACTCATTTTTAAGCAAGCCAGCAGTGCTTTAACCAGGCACAGTCTCTGCATTTAAGACAGGCTAAGCCATGCCTAAAATCTGCAAGCAAAGTGCTAAATTCAAGGCAGATAAAGTGATAAATACTGCCATAAATCACAGCATAATGTGAATAAATACCTGTGACTGCATCCTCACAACATCATTGTGACACTGGATCATCACTGCCTGTTGCTCCTGAACGCCACCTAACCTAGAAACCAAATTATCCACTGCTGCCTCTGCAGTTGTTTCCATTTTGCTGATCCAAGGGAAAAAAAAACCAGAAAACAGAAAACATCCAGCCAAAATATGACAAAGATAAGTTACTTGCCTTCTAATTTTGCCAAAATCTTCTAGGAAATGAAATCAGAATTCCCAGGTGCTGCATTGCAAGCGGAAATGCCACGCTCCGAGAGCACTAAATGAATGTTGCACTGCAGCTGAGCAGGACAATAAAAGCATTGTGACAAACGGCCTCAGTGCCCACCACACTGACTCTTCTCCAGTTAGCCTTAAAAGCAGAGACGAGCCACAAGGAATAATAATATTAATTCTGCTTGACATACATTTCCTACCAGACAACAGACTACTGAGGAAGAACGCTTGGTGACAGATTTTATAGACAAACACAAACCAGCCCTGCCCAGCAGACCACCCAGATCACTGAGAACAGGATTCTGTTGCTCCCTGGAAACACTTGCAGATCAGATCCATTCTGGAAGCAAAATTAATACGGTTTAAATTCTGGACAGTAAATAATCCTAATCCCAGTTGGCACATAATGAGCCTATAATCTATAAAATTCTGTTTGCCCGGGGCAGGAACTGGGCCTTGAGGTGCTGTTAAAGTAAGGACAAGCATGCACAAATACTCAGTGCTCATCCTTGTGCATTATGAGTGGGACTGCACCCAGCACTCCTGTTCCTTGCTCTGTTTTTTGCTGTGACCCCCCAGTACTGGCAGCAGACCCCACCACAGCTTCCTTCCAACACCAGTCATGCTGCCATCCCAGTTCTGATGCAGGTCTAGTCATCCCTGCGTTTACCACAGAGATGGAGTAAGCAAAATGGCCTTAAATGTCACCAGCAGCTCCACCTCTCCCTCTGGCAACAGCAGTACTCGAATATGCCAAATGTAGAAAAAGAAAATCCACAGGAAGCAGCAAAAAGTTGATTAATTTTTAACTTGTTGAGATTTCTTTTGTCTTCGAGAAACAGAAAATAATTTGAAAACAATGCTATGTTTACAGCATTAGTGGGAAACTA
This sequence comes from Melospiza melodia melodia, assembly GCF_035770615.1. Classification (NCBI taxonomy): domain Eukaryota; kingdom Metazoa; phylum Chordata; class Aves; order Passeriformes; family Passerellidae; genus Melospiza; species Melospiza melodia. The sequence goes on along the minus strand of NC_086196.1, from coordinate 116,433,060 downwards.
TCTGCAAACACAGTCTAATCAATTTTTTCTCCTTATGTGGATATATCCTGGAGCAATGCACACATTCCCAAATCTCAAGATCCCTAACACAATAATGCATGAGAGCACTCAGAAGAATATCCCAGCACAAGAAAATAAACATTTCTTTTTACTGATCTTAAAATATCATATCCACAAATGATGCTTTTTAGGGATGGAAGGTAGAGAAAAGCTTCTTACAAAACATTTAGTTTTATATTTATGAGAATTAATTCTGTAAAGCTCAGCTGATAAGCTCCTGTTAATTATACTGCTTTCCGTGCACGCCTTTCATCTGAGGTTCTGGAAGCACATGGAAAATGTTAATTAGGCCTCAGAACACTACTGTGAGGAAGGCAAAGCCTCCTAGCACAGAAGACAAGGCACAGAGAGCTGATGTGATTTGCCAGGGGTCACCCAAGTGTCCTGGTGCAGAAGGGCAGTGGGCAGGCAGCAGCAGAGGGGTTCCCCCCCAGGTCACAGCCCAGCACCACCCCATTGCTCACTCTGTCCCTACACAGATCTGCACTCTCACACACTGCACAGCAGCCACCCTGTCCCTGCACAGATCTGCACTCTCACACACTGCACAGCAGCCACCCTGTCCCTGCACAGATCTGCACTCTCACACACTGCACAGCAGCCACCCTGTCCCTGCACAGATCTGCACTCTCACTGCACAGCAGCCACCCTGTCCCTGCACAGATCCGCACTCTGTCCCTACACAGATCTGCACTCTCACACACTGCACAGCAGCCACCCTGTCCCTGCACAGATCTGCACTCTCACACACTGCACAGCAGCCACCCTGTCCCTGCACAGATCTGCACTCTCACTGCACAGCAGCCACCCAGGCTCCAGAGCTGTCCCCATGGAAGGTGCTCTTCCAGCTGGGGGCAGTGCTGTGACCTGCTCTTCTTCAAACCCAACTGCTCCACACAGACACAACTGCTCGTTAAAGCCAAAGCAAACTCTGGCTGCTATAATTAAATGTCGTGCCTGGAAGGCTGGAATATCATATAGTATCAAAGGTTTAGAATCTCATTTTCTCCCTCTCTGATGACTTAAACCACCACTATAAAACTATCATGGATAAAATCTCACCTGAAGCTGATTAAATCTCTACTGATGTAATGGAGGAGTACAAGAACAATTGATTTACATTTTTCTGTGAAATATTTATTTACCTCTACTGCAGCTTTGGGTTCTGCACTGGAGCATTTTGCTTGCCAACTTCCTGTAACTTACACCCAAAACTTCAATTGCCCTCTGCCAATTGCCTGCTTCAACAAATCATAAGCATTGAAATATGCTTTCATTCGCCTAAAATGAAGACAGCAATTCAATCTGAAAGGATTCATGATAGCTGCGGTACAAAAGTGAGGTGAGAAGATGACTAAGTTGCAAAAGAGAAGCTCTATCTCATAAAAAAACACCAGAAATAAGGTCAAACATGACTGACTTTTTCTATTGCCAGCTAAAACATATTCAGCTTTCTACACAGACTTGTATTCATGTGTCTAACAGGAGAGCAGATGAACACACCCTGTGCAATCACTGTGTGCCCAGAAGTAGAATCCGATCCACTCAGACACCCCAAAATCTCCCCTTTTTAGGGGTGATGAGCACACACAGCACAAACCCCTTGCACAGCTGGGATGGAGCCTCTCCTGAAATGCTGATACTCACCAGGGATCCTGGCTGACAGCTCAGCCCTAGGGCCGAGGGTGGGCTGAAAATCACCTTCCCACTGTCAGTTTGGACTCAGCCAGCTTTAACCTTCACCTAAACCAAAACAAACGGGGAGCAACCCCTATCAGTGAGGCACTGCTACCGAAACCAGGCTACCCACGATACCCCTCACTCCTTAGGTGAGAGAAGTTCAATTCCTGAGCAGGGAACAGACCACTAAGAAATGATTCCACCTCCTGTCACATTTGGTCATCATTTCAGCTACTTCTTTAATCCCTCCTTGACAATACAAGATACATTTTTATTCATTTTAGGTATCATTCCGCTGCTCCACACTAGTTATTAATTTGAAGCTCTTACATTTGGAGCCATCATTTACTGCTCAAACAGTACTTGGTGACACGCAGAGACTAAAGGGTTGTCAAACAGAATGCCACACAGTTTTCAAAAGTTAGCAAAGCATAAAAGCTTTAAGATTTAGAAAACCCAAACAACCAGCCTTGCAAATAGCATTTGAAAGGCGCAAATGTGGGTGTAGTCAACACTACCAGAAAAAAAGAAAAACAAACCTTGAATGAAAACAAGCTTTTAATACAGGCCTTCAATAAATTAGATGTGCAGCGCTTCTATTGATAAAAGGCTGAAGCAGCCCCTTTTGGTACACAATAAAAGCTCGGTTAAAATGTTTCTCACATGGGCCCCATTGAGATGAAAACCCTGAGCAGAAAGCAAAGCCCTGGTTCCAAACTAAACTAAATAAAACCAAGGTCACCCCAGTACTTTCACAGACCAAGAAATCTGCAGTTGTGACACCACCATCCCTCTGCTACTACAGCAACAGGGCCACTGCCAGCCCCCCAAAATAAACTGAATTCCAGATTATATTTTCCTTGAAATCAGTTAGGGATGTCTCAATTTACTGTTGTGCTCAGAGAAAAGCACCACTGAAAAACAATCACAATTGAATATGTGAGCGTGTGCTGGCCCCAAAGGACACTGCAAATTGGAGGGAAAAAAGAATTCCAGTCTCAGCCCTCAGGCATGGGAACAGCTCTCATGAGACTATCTGGACACATAATTCAAAACTCCCTCAGTGCTTGGAAAACATACAGAACACAAATTCCCTGAGCCCACTGGCACAGCCAGTCAGAGCCCCTTGTTTACAGCTATTCAGATTGCAAGGAAGCTGAAGATGGGCTGCATTAATTTTATATCATGTCTTTTAATTAAATCTTTCTGGCTACCCAGAACCCAATTTTGCCTTCATAAGATGAGGCTTTAGTAGAGGGCTGTAAATAGAACGTGGATTCATTTCCATATAAAGAGATCCAAATATATTACCCTTCACTAATGGGAAAAACCAGAAAGCCCCATGTTAACTAACAACTCATCTTTCACAAACTTGACATACACATTTTAGCAGAACAGGGTGTCAGTAACAGCTGGAAAGCAACACCTTGAGAAGAACTTCTGCTCCTGCTCTGTAACCATGGAAGAATCCAAGGGAAAACTGAACTGGCAAAACAGAACCTGAGATAAGGGAACAGTTTCTAGGCCTGGAAACTTTGTTGTTGTTTTTACAGGGGATTTCAAGCTTCATGGTTTCTCTTCATCGCTGCAATAACAGGGTTTTGTCTCAGGTCTTCCTTTCCAATTCAAGTTGTACATTGGACTTTTATCTCTCAAAGAGTTATGCACACCCTGGGTCACGTTAGACAGCAAATCCAGTGGCTTGTCTGTGCTCAGGTTACTCCTTGTCACATGCAAGTTATCACCATTCCTAATATACCGCTCATACTCATTTTCTTTACTTAGAATGAATCCTAGCAGTGAAGTGCAAAAGCACAAAGATGCCATTGGCCTTAGAAGGCAAAATAGCAACAGATAATTCTCTTCACCTTTCATAACATATTCAAGTTAACATTTAAACTAAAAAGCAAAAAGCTTTAAATATACTCTTTTCTAAGAGCATTCTACACAACAAAAAAGGGAAGGCTGGTTTCATTTCCAGGCATTGCCTGTTAATGGTTTGAGAACTAATTACCTATTGTGAAATTCCAGCAACTACATGACTCAATTGTTAAAATGATTGCAACACCATTCAATAATCTGATTGTCTGTAGTGAGAACTGTTAGATATGTAATGGTCCTGAAAATATGGGACTCGTTTGACCGGGGACCAGGAAGCTTCCCAAAATCTCACCAATTACTTATGAGGGAAGAGCCAAGAATTCAGAAATTCTGACAAATCTCACGTCTCAACTTCTAAAGCCCAAGACATAGAAGAATTATAATTCTGGTGCCAAGCCATTTCAGCAGGAACACAAAAAAACCAATGCTTGGGGTTTATTCTCATATAGTACCAGGGGGAAAAAAGGAGTAATAATTTTTTTTAAGTAACAAATTTGTTTAACATGCAATCAAGCAAAAGCCAGTCTCAGGTAAATTGAAATGTCTTGTGTGAGGAAATCAGTATAAGCTGTTAACTCCTACAGAGCATGAGCTGTGTGTGTAACACCACAAAGACTCCCAGTGTGCCTCTGAGTATTCAGCAGCAGCTCTGGAGGGCAAAGTGCTGCCAGTCCCCTGTGTCTGGCCAACATGATAGTCCTTGCATCAATGACTGGGAACACTTCAAGAATTTTACCCCTTCATGAAAAGCAAACCCACTCACTCAATAGGAGAAATAAACAGAAAAAAAGATGAAGAGAAAGGATTTAAACCAGTTTGCAATCTGATACTTGCAGTGCTCATTTAAGACAGGTTCAGAAAAGGTAATTTCCATCATTATCAAACAAAGCTTTGGTAAAATCTGGTAGGTAAGCCTTCTTAGAGTGGTACAATGATAATCTTCAGCGAAGGCTGTTCCTGACTTTTCCATACACAAAACATAACAGGGAATCAAAGACCATCCTGCCCTGTGACATACTGCTACACATAAGCCAAGGTCTGGAGCTGCTGCTGCTGCCACAGCCCGATGTGCAAATGGAAGCTGGCAGCCCAGCCCTCTGCAGGCACCCGGGTTCCCTGCTGCAGGCACTGTGTCATGCCAGCCAGAGGCAGGGGCCAGGCTCTCTGCTAGGGCTGTGGCAGAGTGTGCCTGTGGAGCAGGAAATGTGGAGGGGAAGGGTAAAAGCTCCTAGGGAAAGATGTGTGTGGGGAGGTGAAGGAGGCAGGGAGCACAAAGAGAAGGGGACACCTCAGAGTGGAGCTCATGGAGGGTGGGGAGGATAAAAACGTGTAGCTGCGGGAACATGGTGCCAAAATGAAAGTTAAACAAAGTAAGGGACACATGACCTGTTTCAGGAGCCAGGTGATGCATGTGCAGAGAGGGAAGGGTGGAGCAGCCAGTTTGCAAAATCAGCATGGGTAAGCAACAGGCACAGCCAGGAGCACTGGGATCCCAGCAGCAGAGCTGCTCACTCCCTCACCTCCACTCATCTCTGCAATAGCAAAGCTGCCATCTCAGAGAGAGGGAATGATTCACTGGAGCACAGCAGTGTGTGTGCAGCTGAGCAGAGCCACTCCAGAGCTCAGGGCCCAGACACAACCCTCCCACACCACTGCTCCCAGCTCTGCACCCTGGCCAGCAGAGAGGAGGGCTCACCTGGCAGGAGAGGCACCACAGCAAGGACAAGGCATGGCTGAATGTGAGCCTGCCCTTGCACTTCCAACCACATGGGAAATGCCCTGCCAAACTCTTCCTGTCTTCACTTGCCATGGCAGAGCAAGCAATCCAGGGTACATCCCTGTTTCTACCAGGAACATCTCACAACTTCCAGCAAAGTCCTGGATCTCTTATTGTGTGTCCATGTTACCCCATTAGCATTTGTTATTACACACTCCAAAGCGCTTGCTTTCTTTCTCTGCCACTCATCTTTTTCACTCTTCACTCCTCAAAACAACAATATTGATCATACTACCCTCAAAAGTTAATAAATCGCTGAAAAACAGCAGCCAGCACTAACTGAGCTAAATTCACCTTCTCTTTGCATAGTTTCCTTACTCAATCTTTCCTAACTTTGACACAGATTATTAATAGGGCCGGTTTAAAGTTTTCCACTCAAAACTGAGATTTTTAAGGAAAACATGCATTTGATTACATTAAATTTTGCCTGACCCCCAATCTCTTCAGTGACTCAGTTTTTGAGCTGTCACCATCAGACTGATATTATCACCCCACCTTTTGTTCTGACCAGAAAAGGAGTTGGGCTGAGCTGTAGTTTCACACATTTCTGGGTGAGGACTCTGCATCTTGTGTCTGTCTGCTTGGCACCTCAAACCCTGCATCCATCCGTCCATCCATGTGAAAGGTTTTCTCCAGTCTATCACCACAGCTGTTTTCCAGTCCACCCTACTGAGACACTCTGCAAAAATGGATGTGCATAAAAGCAATACAAAATGCAATAAATTACACTAAACCAGAAACTACCAGCTTCACTAGTCCACAGGTTGTTTCCCAACAACCAAAGACAAATGCTTAGGGAAATCTGTCAAATGTTGTACTTCCCAAAAAGAGCAAAACACAGAAGATCCTATTGGCTTATCTCACTCAGTGGAATTCTCAGGAGTGATGCTATTTTGGTTTCATGGATGCACTAGACCAAGAGCTGTCAGCAAACTCAGTTAAGTTAGAAGTTTTACACAGAAGTATACTTTAATATACTTTAACCTACTGCTGACTACATCAGAGATCTGGTTTTTAGGAAGGCTTTTAAAACAAGCACAAAGCCAAACAAGGATTTTGTCAATGAGTTTACTACACAGCACTTTGTTGCTCAAAAAAAAAAAATCTTTCTTCCTTCCCCTGAGATGCTTTGACAGAGAGCAGATGATTTCATTCAGCAGGACTTGCAGAGAAATTCAATGAGGGCAGCATTCCAGATTGCCTTCCGGACGCAACACGACATCCTCATCACCTCCAGAGGAAACACGCCAGAGCTGAAATTCCTGCTGCAACATGTGCTCCCTCTGCACTTGGAACAGTCCCACAGCCCAAAGAGCCTCAGCTGCTGTGTGATACCACATGCCAAAACACAGATAAAGCCTTTGACATCAGTCAACCTCCACAGGAGGAACTCTTTATACAACCACGAGCACAAGTTTTAAGTAGCAACATTTCTTAAAATGACACTTGAATGCTCAAAGGTCTTTCTTGTCCCATCTTTCCCCACTGATGTCTCTGTGTGAGCAGCAGAACACCAACTCCCACCCCACCCCTAGTGGCCAAGCTAAGAAGAAAAGGTGCCATTATAATCTTGTTCTAGTTCTTACAGGCAAAGCAGCAGCACAAAATACTGTGATCTGAGAGAAAAGGATGTGCTTACATTTTGAGTTAGTCTGGGCAGTACTAAAGAGGCAGAGTTTGTAACCTAATCCCTTTTGGAGATTTACGACAAAAGCAGATCGATGGAATGCTGTGCTTTTTGTCAAGGATCATCTCATACAGCAAAGATCAAATGAGATGAAAAAGTTGCTTTACAGAATAAGTATCAGCAAATTTCAAAGCACGGCAAACACAAAGTGGATTAGAACATGGCCCTATAAAAAGGAGGTCTGGGGTTTAATCTCTGATCTGACAACGCCTGGCTACCCACCCTTGAACAATACACTTATCTTTGAGTTCCACCATCTGTAAAACAGGGGATGGTGCCATCTCATGGGACTGGTTTGAGCTTTAATTAATTACTGCTCACAAAGGACCTCAGCTCTAAGGCACTATTACAACTCTCATCCATAACTCCTGTAACTCACAACCCTTAGCAGGCAATCCCATTAAATACCAGACTATGCCATGTATGTAAAACCCATGAGGGCACACAAACATACAAAAGGTTGTGCAAAATATCCAAATTATCTCAGGCTCTGTGATCAAGGAACCTCTGACATGCCCACACAGGTAAAGTGTTCATATCTAAAGGCTCCAGTAAATCTAACAGGAATATTCTTGTGTTAACCACTGGACAAAATTTTAAGGAGCTTTCAATACTTCTGAAAAATCCCTTGCCTAAAAATAGATACAAGTGGAGGGCTCAAAATATTTTCACCTCTAGATAAGAGGGTAGCAGCAATAAAATAACAGAGAAGTCCGTTCTCTGCAGAAAGAGCAAGTGGTTGTAGAAAAAGTGCTTTTTCTCTTTGGGGATTGCCATCCTTCCCCTACAAAAAAAGGCTTCTGGTGACAGATGGGAAGGAGGTGGGGCTGCCCCATATTACATCTAATCTTGATTTTCACATGAAAGTCATACAGCCATTACTTATTCTGATTTAACAAAATAACAGCTTTATTCTGAGCTACTGCAATTATTGCATTTTACAATCTCATCTATATATTCCCTCCTGGATGATACCAATGTGGTCATGCAGCAGTGCACTGAAATCCTCAGTTCAGAATGCTCTATTTAATAAGTTCTCCCAGCTCTGTCAGTCTCTGAAGTTTCAGAAAACCAAATGAGAAAGTTAGACAAAAAAACCCCAATATTATTATTCAGCATTGTATTTCAAGAGAAAGCAAAGTGCTTTGAGTTCAGCTTTTCTGTTATGAGCATAGTCTGCCTTCAACACAAAAATACAACTGAAAATGCTAGCAGTGATCATCAGCAATTCATTCCTTTCCATTTATAGTTAAATGCTGCACCCTCTCAATATGCAAATAACTGCTTTTCCACTTCAAATCCCAAATACTAAAGACTGAAAAATCAGTTAGGCTTTAAATTGCTTGCAAGAAACCAGTGTGATTTACCAAAGTTATTGAGGATTCTTATTGATTTCACTTTGCTCACAGGAATGCAATGATCGACAGACACTGAGACAAAGCTTCTTGCTGAGAAGCAAAGTTTTCATCCACTCTTGTCAGAGGAGCAAGAGAAAATGCTGTGTCCACAGCAGGCTGTGGGTGTAGGCATGGAGAGACCACAACCACCTGTACCATGTTCTCATGGGAGTCAGGAAAATGCTGTGTCCACGGCAGGCTGTGCATGCAGGCACGGAGACACCACAACCACCTGTACCATGTTCTCATGGGAGTCAGGAAAATCCCTGTCCACAGCAGGCTGTGGGTGCAGGCACAGAGACACCACAAACACCTGTACCATGTTCTCATGGGGGTCAGGAAAATCCTTGTCCACAGCAGGCTGTGGGTGCAGGCACAGAGACACCACAAACACCTGTACCATGTTCTCATGGGGGTCAGGAAAATCCTTGTCCACAGCAGGCTGTGGGTGTAGGCATGGAGAGACCATAAACACCTGTACCATGTTCTCACAGGAGTCAGGAGGCTGTGGGAACATCAGCAAATCACCTGTACCTGGGGGTTACTGCAGCCATTCCCCATGGAGTGATGAACAAGCAGCACGGTCAGACAGCAGGGCGTGCACAGGTTCAATGCTAACGTGGGAAAACAAATCAGAGTTTATCAGCTAATGAACAGGCTGGCCCACTCCTCCTCTCCAGCTGGGTGTTACATGTGGAGAAGTGGCCAATTAGGCGGGTAAACAGTGAGGTGGTTGGGCTCAGCAGTTCCCAGAAAAGAGCAAGGGTCCTTCCTGGCAGCAAACAGAGCAGTGCACGAGCCAGCAGCGTGCTCTGGCAGGACACAGCACAGCAGCCTGGCTCAGCTGAAGGCAGGGCAGGGTTTCACCCCCTCTGCTCAGGGTTGTTGGGCCACACCTGGGCCAGCACTCAGGGAGGTGGGAGCAGTGCAGCAAGCCCAGCACAATCCGTGAGCCTGGCAGGGATGGCAGTGCTGTCCCTGTGGAGCAGGGCTCCTCTGCCTTCACAAAGGGGGGCTGGGGGGACACCCACAGCAGCTCCAGCAGCACCCACGGGGGTGTCAGAGGACATGGACCAGGCTCCTCACAGGGAGCAAGGGGCTAGGAGGAGCTGAAAACACACAGCCCTCAGTTCTCTGTTCCCATGGAGTGTGGCACTCCAAAAACAAGGGATGAAGTTGAGCAAGCTGCAGGAGGGCAAGGAGGATGGGACGGAGATCATGGAAGATGGGCTGTGCATCCCAAAAACAGAGCTGCACTCAAGGAGTGAGCAGAGCAGACTGCTCCCACCCGGCTGAGGCTGAAAGGCTCCAGCAGAGCCACTACAATGAGCTGGCAGCTGCCTGCAGAGCAGCAGGATGGAGGGAAAAGAAAGCTTCCTTCAGTATCAGCATTGTGGGAGAGGCTCAACACTCGTGCCATCTTCTATTTATGACAGTTTTATATAATAAAAAGAAGGTATTCATTTTTGAGACTTAAAATAAAATTTAATCTGCAAAGGTCAATAAGCAGTGCCTGATTACAAACTCTATAAAGGCCAAAGAGACTATTGTGTCATTGCTGAGACTCGGTTCTCGTTCTGTAACCTTTAGAATGACTTTCTGTTCAATCTGAGTAATCACAACCTTTCTCATCAGAAAGCTGAGATCAAACTCTTAATCCATTAGGAACATGACAGAGATCTCCCTCCCCTGCATTGTTACAGTGTTTATGTAGGCCATAGACAAGTGAATAGTCTCAGGTGATAGTCTGATGTTTGAAGATAAAGACCAAATGGATATTTTTTCAGACACTGTGATTGGGGAGCAAAGCTGTGTTAGTATGTGTGGGGGCCTGAGTTAACTTATGTATTGTAAGTATAAGTATGGCAGTTGAAGATCTCTCTATTGTATTAGTGACCCCGCCCTGGTTCTAGTTATTGTAAATGGGCTGCAGCTGTGATGTCCTTGATTGGGCAGCAGCTGTAGCCCATGGAAAGAGCTGAGATAAAAGGGGGCGGGGTGGTCAGGGAGAGCCTGGAGAGGAGCCCTGACCGAGAAGCAGCAACACTGCTGCTGTGAAGATCTGTCGTGAGAAAACCATCGAGAGAAGCTATGAGACTCAGGAAATATAATTGTGCAACAATATGAATACAACATTCTGGTGACCCCGACGTGATTCGAACATGCAGCCAAGGAAAGAAGGTATGGAATCCCCCGGACAGCTGCAAGCTGTGGCAGCCAGAGAGCTGGGACAGAAGATAGGACAGCTGCGAGCTGTGGCAGCCAGAGAGCTGGAACAGAAGAGAGGACAGCCGAACATCGAAAGAAGGTATGGAATCCCCCGGACAGCTGCGAGCTGTGGCAGCCAGAGAGCTGGAACAGAAGAAAGGACAGCCGAACATCGAAAGAAGGTATGGAATCCCCCGGACAGCTGCGAGCTGTGGCAGCCAGAGAGCTGGAACAGAAGAAAGGACAGCTGAGAGCTGAGACTCTAAAATATAGAACATCTAGGGATTTGTGTGTGTGTTTAAAGACAGCTGCGAGCTGTAGTAGCCTGAGAGCTAAAATAAATATGTGTATTGTAGTTATAAAGTTGCTAGAAGTAAAAAAGAAAAAAAAAAAAAAAAAAAAAAAAAAAAAAAAAAAAAGAGAAAAAAAAAAAAAAGAAAAAAAAAAGAAGAAAAAAGAAAAAGAAAAAGAAAAAAAAGAAAAAAAAAAAAGGAAAAAAAAAGAAAAAGAAAAAAAGAGGAGGATATGTATATATTCTATGTATGTATTCAAGACAGCTGCGAGCTGTGGCAGCCTGAGAGCTGGGACTACAGAAGTAAAGACAGCTGCGAGCTGTGGCAGCCAGAGAGCTGGGACTAGACAGCTGCGAGCTGTGGCAGCCTGAGAGCTGGGACAGATATGTATATTGTAATTGTAGAATTGGTAAAAGTAAAGGGGGAAATGTGGGGGACTAGACAGCTGCGAGCTGTGGCAGCCTGAGAGCTGGGACAGATATGTATATTGTAATTGTAGAATTGGTAAAAGTAAAGGGGGAAATGTGGGGGCCTGAGTTAACTTATGTATTGTAAGTATAAGTATGGCAGTTGAAGATCTCTCTATTGTATTAGTGACCCCGCCCTGGTTCTAGTTATTGTAAATGGGCTGCAGCTGTGATGTCCTTGATTGGGCAGCAGCTGTAGCCCATGGAAAGAGCTGAGATAAAAGGGGGCGGGGTGGTCAGGGAGAGCCTGGAGAGGAGCCCTGACCGAGAAGCAGCAACACCACTGCTGGGAAGATCTGCCATGGGAAAACCATCGAGAGAAGGTACGAGGCTCAGGAAATATAATTATACAACAACATGAATACAACAAGTATGGTTTGCAGTTAAACTTTTATCTGCTTGTCTGGAAAAAACGAAATCAAATAGAGACTTGTCCAGCTATTCTAGAATGAAAATAAATATCTACTATTCCCATTTGTTAATTATATAAGCCACAAGGTGTTAACTGTTATATAAGGTTGAACAAAATTCAGTAACAGATCATCCACTGCATCACCTCAATAGAAGTAATTTTTTTAGCACACCTGACAATTTCAAGAGCAACTACTTGAACTAGAACAACACAAGGGAAAACTGATTCTGTGTAAATGCTGGACAACAGCACGTGTGGTAACTGTAAAAATGCAGAACTACAAATCCCCTTATCCTCACAGAGAAGCTGAGAGGTGGAAGAGGACTTGAATGCAGCTGGCAGGTCCCCCAGCTGAATTTTCTGGCTGGCCACTAATCAATGCACAGTGTCACACCTCCTGAGGACACGTCACCACCTCCTGGGGGATTTGTCTGAGCCAAGGCAGATGAATCATTCCCCCAAAATGCCTTCTTCTCTCCCGGGACTGCACCAGCAGAACAACAGCTTCAACAGATGACTTGTTTTAGGCAGCCAAAGCCAGGCAAGATAAACCCTACCTGTGGAGCTACACAGCAATATCTCCTAAAACTGCATCTCCACCTCTCTGGGCACAAACATTGCCATTTGTGTGCCCTTTCTTACGGGTGCCAACTTCATTTCTGCTCAACTCATGCACCAACCAACTTCTGCTTTTATCACACCTTCTGCAAACATTTTCTCTCTCACAGCTCCTGATGTTTTTTAGGGTTCCTTTGGGTTTTAAAATTGTGGAAATCCTGTTCAGAATATACTCCTTCAACTGAAAGGATTCTTAAAAACATCTTGAAACATCCACTGCATTGTAAGCTTACTTAAAAAAATGAAAAACTTCAGCATCCAAAAAAGAAATGTGAGCTTTTCTTTATGCATGTTAATTAACTTGTTCTAGCAAAGTTTCACCTCGTTTCCCCAATGTAATAAATTATAAAAATCATTAGAAAGACTGCATTTTACTGGAAGGCAAATACAATACAAAATACAATCAGTGCAGCAGTGAGTACTTGAGAATGTCACTAATCATAAAAAGCTTAGTATCAGTCACAGCTCTTTTCTAAGTCGTACAAAAATGTGGAGAGAGAAACACAGAAGGCTCAGGAGAATGGAGGATTAGGGCTTTCCTTAACCTCTTATGATTATGTTCCCCTAATGTACTATTCTTCAATTCAACCAAGAGCAGAGATGACAAGACAACTTCTAAAGGCAAATGAAAATAAAACCAGCAAACAGTGTTAGGTCTTGAATTACTGCAGAATCACCATGTAAGTTAACTACAGAAATTAACTCATGTGGAACATTTTATGACTAGAAGTGATCAGAACATTGGCAGCTGTTTTTACCCAGTGAATACCAGGGAAATGTAATTATACGAGAGCACAGCTAGAATAAATATCTTCCCTCAGAAGTAGAAAAAGGGAGAATAACAGATGCATGTTTGGTGAAAACTAGAAATTTTGCTGAAGTGTAGGGCATCTGATGATTTGGGCTAACATGTTTTTGCCTTAAGGGGAGGGAGAAAAGTACAGACTTTACAGAACATATTCCTTAATAAGCAAATACTTAAAATATTATTATTGTTTTAAACCAAGAAGGCTGTAATTTTGCATTGCATTAACCAATGTGAATGTGACTTGGCGCTAGAAAGGCTGTTAAGCAGTTTGGGTGTAACAAGTGACCTGCTTGGGTATTGCAGCAGCCTGGTGTGAGCACCCAAGGGCTTGCAACAATGTTAGATGGAAATAAGAGAACAATTCATTGCTCTCAAGCTACTACCTGCCTGCTCACACAGCATCTCCTCAAGCATTCCTGCCATGAAGCATGTACAGAACAGCTGAAGCAACCTTCCTTGTCCCTGGGCTGAGGCTCTCCAGGAAAATATTTCAAAAATGCCTTTTGCTGTCCCACTGCACAGCTGCTGTTCTGACACCAAGGGCAGCTTGATAAACCAAAGGCACATTTGCCTGGGCTTTGCACAGAGCTGCCTCCTCATGCACAGGCACAAAAATACATCCCACGTGTCAGAGTGCATGGGCAGCACCTGCCAAAAGCTGGTCTCCATAGGTGTGCTAGTAATCATGCCAAATGAGCCCCTTTTCTTTAAACAAACAAATAAGCAAACAAACAAAGGGCTGAGTTCAGAACTGAGTGAGAAATTCAGTTTTTCACCTCTGTTTTGGGGGAGCTACTGACTTTAGCAGTTATTCTAATTTTGCAGCAGACATTCTAATCTAGACTCGAGATGCAGCTGATTTCTCTAAAAGAAAGGCACTGATTGAAGGAACAGAACAAGATGGCTTTGTTTACTGTGCTCTGCACAACTTCAGCTTGGTAACTTCAGCTCTCCTGGAGCCTCCCTCTCATCCAGGGGAATGCAAAGGTCAAACAAGGTACGTTCTGCAGTCCTCAATCACCTTCCTCAGCAGTGCCTGAACCAAGTTAATCCCTGAGAAGGGACAGCTGAGTGACCTGAGCCCCAGAACAAACACTCCCTGCCTCTGGAAAACCCTTTTGCCAGGAGTTGGGGGAGCTTCTCACCAAAGGCTGTGCCAGCTCTTCCTCCTCTGCAATAGCAATGACCACTCGACAACTGCAATAGCAGTTCACATTTCTATTTGTTACTGATATAAACTATGGGATATCAGTTTATCACTGAACTTCCACCTTCACACGTTGTCATCTTACTGCAGGGGTTCCATGCTGTTGTCTCCTTATCATAAGAGTTCCATACCTGCTTGGTGTTCCTCATGGACAGCTCCTCCAAGCACTAACTCTTTCTCCTTCACACAGCAGCCACCTGACTCCAGGTCCCTTCTCACCACCCACCCTACTCTTTATAGCACTCCTCTTCTCATTGGTTACACCTGTGGCCTGTTAAAGTCAGGCCGGCTCCTAATCTTTGCTAATTGGCCCAGCTGCAACTCATTAGGGGTGAGATTACTTTCTGCACTATCTTTGTTTTCTTATATTCTATCCCCCCACATTCAAGTAGCATTATTTTTAAAACATAAGGCAGAATTTAAATTCTAAAGATCAGAGTTTAAAAAACAAAAGCAAAACCAAACCATCTCTTCACAGCAGGAAAGGGAGGGGTAAAAAAACCAATCCATCATATTCTGCGCTTTACATTAAACAGCAAAGTACACAGACTCACTGGAGTAAAGGTGAGAGAAGATGGAAGCTGCAGTAGTCCTTTTAAAAAGTATAACCTAAAAGCTTTTTCAGAGCAATTCTACTTTATAATTTATCTCATAGTTAAAAGAACAGATGAAAATTGCTGCATTCTCCTTCATTTCTGAAATGTTCCTCATTGACTAACAGAAGGTTTATCTCTATTTTCATAAGCACAGGCTCCTTAACAAAGCTCAAAAGTGAGACTGACAACAGTTTTCCACACAGTGAGCTTATTAAATTCTGATTCAGCAAAGGCAAACACAGGAATAAATTCAGGAAAGCTGTTATTCACACTGCCATTAATGAAAACAGTCCCACAAATAACACTGCTTGACATTTAACAAATCAAATCCTTTCCCTGTAAAATCATCTGTTGAACAAAACACATTTAAAGGCCTATTTTAAAACCTCTGAGGGGAATGAAATACTTTAGGTTTTGATGTTAGCGAGATTAATTAGTATTTATTTATTTAAAAAACAATGAACTACTGTGAACTCTAATCTGGGAAAAGCAACGCTTCTCCCAAAGAGCTGAAAACTACACATTCATCAACTTGAGTTGAAGTAACTCCACTATTGAAGAAATGTGTAGAGAAAGATCTTTTTGTCCTCTTTTCCTACAGCCTACAAATAAGGAAAGTGTAGGAATATGGCTGGGCAAGCTTGAACAATGCCCTAATAAATATTCATAGAGCATTTGTGCTGCAGTACAGAGTTCCCAAGGAGTGAAACTATACAGCTGCATATACCTGTCACAAACCTTGACATCTGTTCTCTTTTAAACCCTAAATTGACAGCACAGGTGTTTATAGTGCACATTGCTACATTTAACAAATCAAAGAGATAATCACTTATTAGCATGCTATCAGAAAGGCTCTTTTTTATTCAGAAAGTATGAAAAGAGCTGATGTATCCAACAGAAACATCTTAGCACAAAAAAATTTGAAGCAAATTTTAGTAAAGAAAACAAATAAATATGATGTTAAACTTATGTGGTTGTCCAATAAATATTAAGTATGTCTCAAAGATATGTATTTTCATTTTTATAAATGTTTAAAATTAGCAATTTTTCTCCATAAATCTACTGCTAATTCTATTATTTGAGTCCTTCATTGAGCTGAGCAGCATAAGACAGCATTTAAAGCAGTCACTATTCATACTTATAAAAGACAATTTTTCCATGAATTGCCTCTGCCGAGTTCCCAAACTAAAACAAAACTGTATCTCATCAATGCTGGCAAACTGCCATGCCCTCTCAACTTTCCAAAATTTAAACTACTAACATGGAAACAAACAAACAAAGTTACACACATGAAACTAAAATTATCTTCAGTTTTACAGTAAAAAATGCTACAGGTCACGACCAAAAAAACCTATCCTTTAAAGCCTGCACTGTAATTTACTAGAAGAGTGAAAAATCAAAAATGTTCCTTGGATAAAGCTGTGTGGTAGCACCAGGAACAAGAGTTTTAATACTTGCTAACACCTCAAAACACCCTCCTGTGCTGGAATATGCTGCTCCCTCCCATATCCATTTTCTTCTCTTTCTCTAGGTTCCAACTATGCTCATTAAAAAGAAAAACCACTCACAGATGATTACAGATGTACGTGCAGAATGGACAGACTTACCATCTCCTTGCACTGAGCTACTTCCCACCACCCCAAACAAGCTTCTGGCACTTGGGGAAACCCACCTTCAAAAATAAAACTTCTCACATTTCCCGCAGGTAAGAATCTCTATTCCACCCTTTTGTTTTCCATTTGCTACCAGAAAGTTATCCCCAAACTTGATTCAGTTCATCTGCTTTCCCAATTCCACACCCCAACAGAACAGGAAGGGCAAGAACACAAAGAAATAGGACATAAAACTGCACCACACTAAGACAGCAGGAGACTGTATTTTTAGGAGCCAATTTAATTAACCTCACCCCCCTCAATAACTGGAGACAAACTGCTATTCTAGTAAGGAGGAATTTTCTTGCATTTAGATAAAGTGAAAAAGCAATGTTATTTTCATTATGACTTTTCACTAAGCCGTACGTGACACAGACGAAACATCAGAAACAAGAACATTACCAATCTGAAAACAAGTGACAAAACAGATCCAAGAAACTTCTTTTCACTGTGCTCTCCCTAGTCCTCCCTCAGCAATTCACAGAATTTTACTATTTCAATTTTCTATGTTTTTAAAACATACTCCTCCCTGCGAGGACTGGGTAACCTTTAAACGGATCTCAGCGCAAGTGAAACGGGAGCACGCCTGGCTGACTGCTCAAGAGAAAAAGTGGAGCTGTAATTTACAGAGCACTGTCTAATGCACAAAGCAAACTGGGCAAAGACAGAAAAATACCACCGTTTATTTTGTGGTTGCCTTCTGATAAATACAAAGGGCAAGGCTGAAAGCTGCCACTTGGAAGGTGGCTTACAGTGTGTTAAATGTTGCTGAGGAGAAATAGAAGGTTTCACCAGTTTGCTCTGAAATACAACTGGCTCCCCAGGTTTTGCAGAAGCTGAGGAAAGCCATGGCCAGGTCATGTCTGTCTCAGCCCAGCCAACCACTGAGGCTGCACATGCAATCACACCACTACTTGTGACCAGGACACTTCTCCAAAGTGACGTGGCAGTTCCTGAAAAACCAAAGTGTTGTATAGAGAAAAGCCAACCCCAGCAAGTTTTCCCTCCTGCCTAACAAGCAATCTCCCACAGAAACAAACCTGCCCAGTGTCCTCCTCCAGTGCTGCCTCAGCCTGGGACAGGCACATCCTCCCAGTCCCCACCTGGGCTCAGCAGCTCGTCAAGAGAGAGCCCCTCAGTCCCTGAGCATGGAGAACTCCAGATTGAAGCTATTCAAAATAAACACTGGAATTGTTGCATTACATTCTTCTCAGACTATTTTTGCTCTAAAATGGAACAGCTACTTATTTTCTGTTTGGATATTTTGGTGGGTTTTTCTTTTTTGTTTCCTCCTGCCTGAAGACTGGGTTTTCCTGTATTCCAGAAGGGTGCATGCACACAGCCATATGCAAGTCCCCGTGTGCAATTTTTATTTTAAGTTTTAATAATTTCATTTTATAAATATTTTTGCATCTGTTATTTACAGTTATATATTCTATATATCCACAGGGATGGCTGCTGTTTGCAGGTAAGACGTACACAGAGATGATACAGGCAGATACAACAAAATGTTCTGTATATTTTTGCTTCTCACTCCTAGAATGCAGCATTTGTAAATTCATCTGGGCAGCATACTACTTATCCAAAGCAAGACAGTGGAGCAGGAAATCAAACTGAGGTGGGAGTTATTTACTTTTTAGATCCTTTTTTTTCAATGTACAGCATGAGTTTCATAGTTGAGGTTTTTCTGAGAGTGACATTAGGGATAAAATAAAAATTGTAGCAACATATAGTCTGGAACATTTTGCTGGCTTTGGTATTTTATTGGTATAAGTATTACAGACACTTGAGTGTGTCATGCAAGAGTTGGCATTTTTGCTCGTATCCATAAGCATAAAGGTGAATGTCAGTCCAATAGATGCATTTACTTAAAAATAAGTAAATGCCAAGAACAAGGCTTCTCTCTCACTGACTGCCTTTACTGTGCACACTGGGTTAATGTGAAGCACATTTGGGTGGTTAGAGATTTACCTTTCTTAAGCCATAAGCAAAGAAATAGCATGAGAAAGGATTTTTAGACAAAGCCCTAGTGACTGCAGCACAGCAGTCAGGTAGGAAGCAGCAAGGAGAGCTGAGCCAATGAGCCAAAGTTTTACCAGACCTCCACCCTTCCCTAGGCAGAGCTGGGTGATACACACTGCAATTAACTGAAAGAATATTTGGATTTATATTCTGAAATTAAAAAAAAAATTGAAAAGGAGAAAAGAGGAAAAAAAGATTGCATTCTAAAATGGTTCAGCTTCATTTCCTCTACCAATTTTACATTTCTTTTTGCCACCTCCTGGTTGCCTTTTTACCCCTTCACAAAATAAAACCAGATCCAGCTATTACAGCACAGCTGTGGAAAATATTCCACTGCCAGTGAGATAAAGAGCCTCCCTGAGTTCATTCTGCAGGTTTGCCTCTAGCACACTGCATGGTCTGGCTGCCTCGGAGGCTCAGGCTCTCCTGCTGAGACAATAATCTGACATTTCACTGCACTTTACTCCCCTTGATCCCAAGATACACCATTTGCCTCTATTCATCTTTGAAAATAAGGCCTGAATAATAAATTCCTGAAAATTATGTTCAAATTACAGCTGACGTGCAATCAGCTCCTTGGAGGTACGTTGGGGTAAATAACCCCTGGTCTCCTTCCCGCCCAAACACACAGGTGTTTGACAGAGCTGCCATCATCCCTCACCTTCACCCTGGCAGTGCTTTCATCTCCTCCCTGCCTTGCCCCTGGAGCACCCTCTCTTTGCCTGGGGGCAGTTCCTGACTCCTGGCTGCTGTTTCCCAGTGACCCCAGCTCTGAGCTGCCTTTCCTCTGGAAGGGAGCCTGCCAGGGCCAGCTGCTGCAGGCTAATGGCACAGGGCTAGAGCCCTGCCCATTTCTGGTACTTGTGCTCGTGTCTCAGTGCAAGGCAGGCTCTCCTTTCTCTAAAAGAAACCATCAGCTGTGTCACAACCTCTGCAAAGCCAGATCCCTTCATCTTTGCTGGCAGGAATACAGCTGCAGCAGCATGAAAAGGGAAGAAAAATGTCTTTTCCCAAGGAAAGTGACTTTTCTGCATCACACCACTGAGTCTGCTTTCCCCAGGATGAAGAGTGAAGCACAGACTTTGGACTGCAGTGTAAAATGGAACAGGGGTCTTTCCAGACACAGAAAGCTCCTTCCTGTCCGAGGTGACAGCAGCCTCTGCACCAGGAGCCAAGTGGGAACAGTGCCCTTCCAGCACTGTCACACACTGAATCATGCAACTGATAACAACGTGACACACAACACATATACAGTCTGAGCTCCCACCATTTTATTTATGTAATTTTGTAACAAAATGAATTAAAAATGCTTTCATGGACAGCTCAATACCTTGGGTGCTCATGCACGTACTCACAAATTCAGGCACATAGAGTTTCATTCTCTCCTACATTGTACTACAATACCCATGGATAATGCAACACTACCAAGGTAAGAAAAAAACCCATCTTTTACTAAGCATCTAGACTAAGACTATCCTAAATTGTCTTGTATTAAAACAATTACTCAAGTCATTCAACCACCCTGCTCAGTGTTAGGTTTTGACATATCACAGCTCTCATTTGACAGCAAATCAAGTGCAAGCTACTACTTTTCCCTGAAGATGTGTTGCTCAAGAGGGGATTTTATTCTGTAGTCTGTAAGTGCCCTAGAATTGATATGTATATGTTAATGGGACAGTATATAAAGTCACCTCAAAGGCAATTGGTTTGAAATTGTAAACCCCTGCAGATGGGATGTAGGGTGACAAGTTAATTTAAAATTAGATATACTGCACACCTGATAATTGAGAGAAGTGGGAGGAGGGAGAAGAAGGTTACTGCTCTATATTTGAAAGGTGAATCCCTCCTTCATGAGAGGATGAGGAAGGCAATCCAGAACCACACTGCAAGGACTTCCAGAGAGCTGCACAGGCTGGGAAGGGTTTTTTTAGTGCTTATTATTGCTGCAGACTATTTCTACCTATGGCAATTATCATTTGTGGGATGAAATAAAATACCAAAGGGAAGCAAGAGAGATTCAGTTTTCAGACACAAAGCACTACTTTTAGGAACAACAGCTAGAACAGAGACAATGAGCAGAAAACACAGTGACAGTAGCTTCCTGTTTTAATAACAGTTCTAATTGCTGCCATTCAGTTATTCAGAGCCAGCTCCACATTCCTGTTGTGCCAGGAACACTGGAGGGACTCTGAAGGTAAGAGCTGCCATCCTGCCCTTGGAAGTGCTCTGTCTTAAAAATTACTTTCACTTGTGTGTGAAATCCCTCATAAACACAATGTGAGCACCAGGCAAGTGAGGCTATAAACCAAACAAACCAAACCTGGTAGGGTAAAGCAGCATGCACCAGTGGGCCCCATTCCCAGCTCCTGAGGCTCCAGCATTTTGCCTGCTGATTTACAGGACACCCAAGTCCACTTGGACACCTGACATGAGAAGTGCAACTGCAGGTGATCATACACACATTCTGACAAAGCAATTATGCAAACTGGACAGAATATCTCTAGGGATGTTTCATGACTGAAAGCAAAGCAGAAACAGCAGTTCATCTCAATTCTAAAAAAGAGTCATCTAAAAAGACAAACTATATATGCAGCTCACAGAAAACAACAAGTAACTCTGACTCAGCACAGCTGAAATAAAATCTAAATCAAATCTCTTTACTGCCCTTTCCCCCCTTTTACAGAAAAGTCAGCCTAAAAGCACAAGGATGTAAAAATGCTCTAGTTTGGCAAAAGAAGTCACATTCCATAAAAGACCTATTATTAGCTTTGTCACTGTTCTATTTGTCTTCAATGTCTTTTCTAATAAAACCTAGAAGAATGAAGGGCAATATAACTATTTCTAAATCTCTATGTAAACAAAAAAGGAATGTGCCTGTTTATTTTCTAGCACAGAACTAAACACACCACATCAATGATAAATGGTTTGGGGAGCAGGCTGTGCTCATGCTGACCTTACCTGCCACGGACTGAGAATTTTCCATCCACACCAAACAGGGAACAGCTTACATGACACAAAGTTGATTTTTATAGAATCAGACAAATTTACATTTCTTTCTAAATGAAAAGTGTACAACAAACCTTATGGCCAGTCTCCAAGAGGCTTTTGTTTTCTCCTGCATTATAAGGGAGATTTTTTAAGTGCTGCCAAATGAAGCTCTTAAGAAATCATACCTTGGAACTAGTGAAATACTGTGGAAAGCATCAGCCACTGAGTCACACTCCCTTTATGCAACAACTGACCAGCACAGCTCCTTCTGTTAGATAAGCCTGCACTACTCATTTTCTTCCAATATTAGCCAAAGACTATTTGAATTAAAACTTTCCAGCTTTTCCTCTTTGGTTACTAAATATCCTTCAGCTTCACATTACCCAAAGAGCCTCTGGAAACAGCACATCCTATTCTTTGATGCTGCTGTAGGAGAAAGGGGAAACTGAGGGAAGGGAGAGATGTTTGCATCTGTCAGCAAAGAGGGAAAGAGCAAAGGAAATGGTGGGAGCACCACAATAACCCCCAGGGCTCTTATCCACACACAAAGCTCAGATGCACCTCTGAGATGCTGCAGACTTGAGGGAAAAACAGATCATGGGTCACAAACACGTTTATACATATATATATACACACACTTAACACCACATGACATTTTTCTGGCTCTGATCTACATAAAGAGTCTTTGCAGAGCAGCATTCACTCCTTTCATCAAGAAGGATGCAGCAGTTGCATTTTCAGCCCTTCCTTACTTGTCATACTCACACATACATGGGCCTACTGCGAGACAGGAGCTGGACTTGAGACAGCCCACACAGAGATTCCAAGCTCACCATTTTAGGCTTGATGTGTCCAGGTTTGAGTTATTTTTAAGAAACATTAATCATTAGCAGTAAAAAAAAAAAAATTAAAAAGATATTTCCTTCCTCTGCACAAAATGGTACATGCCATGGTTAGATTTTACATTGTAACCACTTGTATGTTGAGTATCAGCACAAAAATCAAAATAAGAGGTATAAGATACATGGGTTTCCCTTTCACACCCTTTAGCTGGCATGGCAAATGCTGTTTTTTGCTACCTTTCTGGGTGTGGAACATCTCATTTTATGTCTCCAGAAACAAAACACAGTCAGACATGATGCTTTGGAGTTTTGAAGGAGCTCTGTGTTTGCTGACCTTTAATTTAGTTCTGAACACTGACTGTTGTGGTCCAACACATCTACCCCAGTGACTCCAAAAGATGTTTATCTACACACTGCTCTACCCTGTTATTCAGCAATTCTGCAGGAATGCTTTAACTCACTGTCCCCTGGGAGCGGCCTGTAACATCTCCCATCATTCCAAAAGCAAATGGATACAGCATGGAAAGCACCTCACTGCACAGGGCTGAGCAGCACAGCAAGAAAGAAGCCACGCGTGATGGAAAGCACATTACCCACGACAAGGCCAGCAACTACTTCCAGCAGCATCAGTCCAGTGGTAACCTGGAATTAGCTCTTAATTAGTTTGAACTTCTGCAGCCAGTAGGCACAGCTGGTGAATTCCTGGCACCCCAAAGCAGGAGAGCAATGCTCCCATTCATGTTAAGGGAAGATCAGGAATTTCATCTGTTGTCACAGTAGCAAATAAATACATTGTTCACTTTTGTACCCCCTGCTAAAAGCAGAACAGGGTAAAAAAGAAGTGACCACATGATTTGCTTGGTTCAAGGGAGTGTAGAAATTCTAACCTGCTTAGCTTTGTGTTAGAGTTCATTAGAGAAGCCACAGGGAGGAATTTCTCTTTGTCCTTCTGCACATGCATGGAAAGGGACAAAATCTCCTCTGCCACCTAACAAGAGGACCTAAACCAGCTTCCTCAATTACTGGTGTTTTCTGTTACAGGGCAAATTAAGGGTTCTCTTAAACAAAAGCAGACTATAAATATTTCTTCTCATACAAGCCAAACAGAGAACAGCTCTGCAACCATGCTAATTCAAGGTAAGCTCCTGAGATACATTTCTTTAGATTTTTCAAGAAATGGAAATGTTAATTTGGCATGTTAGATTCACACAAACCCCCAACCCATTACCACAGTCCTGTGCTCCATCACAGTTTTTCTTTTCATGCTTGTTTGCTGATTGACAAACAAAACCTTGCCACTTTTTGAAATTGCTGAGTACAACTGGAGTGGGAATGGCAACACTTGCCTGGTTACAGAACTACATGCTTGTTGAGAAGAAAACCACTGCTGTGATTGACCAGCATCACTCTTCTGATGCTCTGCTTTCCTACATCAGTGCAGGATATGAGCATGAGACACCTGAGCACCAAAACAAAGCATTTCAACCACAACCTGCACAGGAGCTGCAAGACTTTGTGAAAAGACCTGATCCTATCAACAGTTGCACACTAAGTTAATAAATTGAAGCAACCCATGGGAAAGAAAGGTCAAAAGAAAAACAAGGGAAAAAAACTCCACAAAAGCACCACAATAAAATTTATACAGCTTCTTTCTTAGAGCCTGTTCATGCAGCTAGAAAAACTGGTCCCAATGATGTGAGCAGGCTATACAGCAAACTCATGATCTTTTTATATCAGTTGAGTTTCCCCTGATGTAAAATATAATGTTATTAGTGCCTGTGAAGTGTCCTGGCTGAAAAGCTGTCCAGGGATTAGAATAATTAAAAACTATTCAGGCTCTGCCCCTTAAATCTGATTCTACTGCAATAAAACCAATTCAATTTTTTTCTTTCAACTGTGAGAAGGATTTGGCCTTAAATTACAATACTCTGATAGCTAAATTTACAGAATTAGCAATACTCTGAAAATGTAAAACCGCAGAGAGAAAAGAGCTCATAAAAAATAAACCTTACGGGATTGTCAATTAAGATATTTTAGCTTCCCAACTTAAAATAAATGGAAAATATGCCATATGATCCTCTGTAGATGTTCAATCATTTTATTTTTATTATATTGAGACCCATAATTGTACCTGGAAGGAAGGAAAAACTGGATCATTTTGTCCCCATTGGTCTAAAAGGCACAAGTACCATCAGGAGACATACCTGACTCTCTGACAGAGTGATGAGACCTCCATTAGCAAAGCTTCAGATGGAAGAAAAAAAATTAGGACAGTCAGAAAAATTTCAGAGGATTTAATTGTTCACACAGCTATGGAATAAAATCCACACCATTTTGAACATTTAATGAAACCATAGTCAAACAAGGAGTGCAGTGCACACCTAATCAAATATAAGTACTGCCATGTACTTCACTACATATGCTGAATAAAATTACTTTTGGACTCTAATTTCACCTTTTGCGTGCCCCACACTCAAAACTTAGGATTTGCTCTGGAAAATGTGTTTTGGACTGTGCCATGCAGTCTGTAGTAGGCTATGAAAAACAGAACCCTTCATGGAATCATGTGTACGAGCTTCACTAGGTAGCTTTGACAAATTTGCCTTTATCCCTTCCTCACAGCATTTGCATAGAAATAATCTTCTAGGTAAAACCAGCTTGACTGGAATTAATGATGTCCCCTCACTGACCTGAGGTGTTTAAGCTGAAGAAGAGTAATTTGTCTGTGGAGAGAACTTGAGCATTAAAAACCAGCCAATACCAAGAGTCTTTGCACTTAGCATCAGGCATTTATCACAAGTGACAATGGAAAAATAAAGACATGCCAAAACAGAAAAAACTGTTCCCAGGAGGACAAAACCAAGGCTGAAGTTTAAAGTCTACCAGCAGCCTGCTCCCATCCTTCTCTTTATTTACACGTGTGGCCAGCCGCACCAGAACATGCTCAAAACAGAAATGTTTGTGCAAGAAAGGCCTTGCTGGCAGTGCTGCTTGAAGAATTGTTCTAAAGGAACATTTCTCTAAGAGACATTTTATGAAGGCAGTCTTGCTACAGCCCTGATCTCTGCAAGCAGCAAAACAACACCTCCAGTGAAGCAGAAGCAGCAGCTCTCCCAGCGCAGCCCATCAAATCAGGGTAAGCAAATTTCCAACAGCCTCCTGTTTCAGTGCCAGACTTGTCAATATTCCCCATTTACAGCTCCTCTAAAGGAGCAATAAACCATCTGCATCTCTGGTTAAGTAAAGCTTACAGAAACACAGGAAAAGGGACAGGAGTTTCAAGTAAAGAATGCAGGGAAAAATGTTTCTCCACTTAAAACCCCTGTGAGATGAATGAATCTGAGCTATTTATTTTTATATCTGAGCTTTTCTATTTTCCCAAAGTATCTCACAAACCCCAAGTACCTGGCACAGCCAGACCTCGGAGCGGAGCTGACATAGTGCAGCTAACGTTTTGTTTACTAGAGACATTCATAATTCAATTTGCAGACATTTGCAAATGTTAGCTCTCAGACTGCTCTCCTGATGGGTTCTTTAACAGCTCAGGAGATGCCCAGGAACGGTGGCAGTATTAGGATAATCACCCTCAGGAGCAAATCTTTCCATCTAGCCTTTTAGTAATGTTTCAGCCTCAAAATGACAACCAGAAAAAGCCATTTCAAGCAACACGGACTCTGGCTCTAAAGAAATCTCTCTGGTGGGTATTTTCTTTTCACAAAAAAACCCAGTATCCAATAATTTCTAACTAATTCTATCCTGAAGATTTGTTGTGACATTTGGAAAACCTCTGGATGCTTTAGTTACTCCAGTCTTTGGTGTTGAGTACAGATGTGCAATACCCCTCAAAGGAAACTACAGATTTTCTTTTTATTTTTGGCAGGTGAAAAGGAAAATTAAAATTTAGTTTGAAGTAGAATTTTCATTTTGAAGAGGTCTTTAAATAACTTTCAATACTTCATACCAAGTTATTAATTTAAATTACTTCAGCAATCTAGCAAAAAAATCAGTCGATTAGACTTTGTCAAATTCCAAATAAAACTTACAGATAACTCCAAATGTCAAAACATGCTACATACCGTGCCACGATGGGATCATTAAAAAAAAATGTAATGACTTCAGTGTGAAGAGGAACAAAATGTTTTTCAAAAGAATTCTTAATAAAAACCCCAACAAATCCTAATTCAAATCCACCAGGATCTTCAAGCAACTAAGAGAGTTCAGGTACAAACTTCCAAAGGAAGATTACTTTTTTCACCTTTCTGTAAAGTGTCAAAATGTAATATTAATTCTTCCTGTTCTCAGAAAATCTAAAGAGGACTACCAAGCTATTAAACCTTCTAGTGGATCATTTGTGGTATGAGTTATTAGCATAATTGGGGGCACACTTTATTCTGACCTTTGCAAAACTTTCATTTCCCAAATGTGATAGATACAAAGTGCTTTTATAATACCAATAATGATTATTTCCTATGGGAAACTGCCAATTATAAGTCGGTGAAAAATGCTATATCAGATGTACATTGAGAAAATGAACACACCTACCAACAGTCAGACTAATTAAAGCCATTCTTGAAATATTAATAAAGCTTTCCCCTTCCATGAAATACAACCTGTACATTTTAGTCCAGCTCTATCCTTGTCAGATCATTCTTTCAAGAATAACAGATATTTGATTAGTGGTAAATACAGCATTTCTGCTGTATTTCTTTCCCTGGCAGTAAACCAACACATGTGGGAAGCTGTTTTAACATTTAACCACTTGACTCGAATTCACATTGTTTATATCAAGTCACATCAAGTGCTAACAAAAACACTCAAGATAAGGAAACAAACCTCATGTTCTGGACACAGGTCTTAAAGGAAAAACAAAAAAAGGGAGAGGAAAGATAAGCAGTAAACTGTCAGAGAGCTTGGGTTTGGGTTTATGATATTGACTGTAGCACCTTCTGCTGCAGCCACAAGTACTACAGGCAGTGGCTTCAATGGCATCATCTCCTGCTCTAGTGTCACCTGCTGTCCTGTGCCACCTCCTGCCCGTGAACTGCCAGGAAAAGAAGGGACAGGGAAAGCACAGCCAAGCCAAAGCTGCTGAACACACTTACTGGGCAGTGGACAGGACAACTGCCCTCCCACCAATACACCATCACTTTCACAGCAAATTAACACAGAGAAGAGTACTAATAATGAAAAAACTGACTCCACATTATATGTGACAATACAAGAGCCTCCATGCTGATACATCAGTGATGAGCAGAGGAAAGCCTCTGATTTCCTTCAAAATATGCACCTGGAAACAGCCTCAAACTGCTTAACATTTTAAAAGAGTAAGCTTCCCAGTTCACCAACTGTGTTTAAACACAACAAGAAAAAAGATCCTGTAGAATTCAGGCAACAAATTGTTCCATTAAGACATGGGCTGAAAGTAAAATAATTTTAAACCACAGAAGTTTATTTTTTAGACTTTTCAGAATATCTAGCTAGCTGCTTACTACATCCTTGACACAAAAGCAGACCATAAAGCCCTGCAGAGAAAAAAGGAATCCTACTGCTTTTCAGGCAGACAGACCCAAAAGACTTGTAGACAGACTTATATGGCCAAATGTTCACAACCAGGAGCTGGATACCTCATTATATCAGACGGTCACATGTGCGTAAGTGAGGTCATTTACAAAAACACCCAGCACAAACAGTCAAAGTCCTCCAAATGTACAGAAATGTACAAATGCCCGAGAAAGGAGCAGCTGCAGATCCTGAAAAAGCAGTTCACACATCAGCACAAGAAATACCTGCAGCATCTACAGCTGCCTCAGAGATGTCCTCCCATTTGCTAACTACAAATGACCACGTTTCTGATCCGAGTTCTCAGTCTGGTATCAATCACAGAGAAAAAGTGCAGCTATGAAATCCAAGTAGATTTGCTTGCTACTTTTCATTCCAATGTTGACCAAGTCCCACTAGTTTTGAGAGGAAGAAACAACAGCTAAAATATAAATAACTGAAAAGTTTGCATATGTGTTGTTAAGCAATAGACGGCATTCCCTGTTTGTCTGTCTCTACCCTTTGGGTACAGGAAATAACTAGACAGCAGTCTCATCACTCCACATACTGTACCTTTCAAAACTTGGCACAGCACCTCTTACATACTGTGGTTCAGCTCAAACAGCTCAATACGTGCCTCAGAGATCTGGCAGCAGTTCTTTGGGGAGTTATTTCCTACTTTTCTGGCTAAGGCAACCTGTCGAGCGTGGAAAATTTACACTTAGTAGATCCCAAATATGTACACAGAGAAAGAGGAAATCATAATAACCACGATTATAAATGAAGTTTTGAATGTCAATTCAATTTGCCACAGGTATTTCCATTGCCTCCAAGAAATGATTCTGATGTGGAACAGCATGTGCCACCTTCTCAACCTGCAGTTGCTACAGGTACTGTGATCAAAAGGGATCAGTTTGGGTAAGCAGCTGCAGTGGGCAGACTCCATAACACACACACACACACTCCCTGCTCTCCACTGCAATACTCCTTTTAAGAGCAAAATTACAACTGATAAGATACGAACAGCAGAACAAAAGCAAGCTCTGGGAAAGCCAGACAATACTGAGAAGTTTTGTCTTTGATTAGCATCTCTTTACAGATTTTTTTTTTTACATTCAACCAAATACTGCTCCTCTATATTGTTGCCATACTCTTGTCTCCTTATCACAAGAGTTCCATACCTTCTTGGTGTTCCTCATGGGTAGCTCCTCCAAGCACTAACTCTTTCTCCTTCACACAGCAGCCACCTGACTTCAGGTCCCTTCTCACCACCCACCCCACTCTTTATAGCACTCCTCTTCTCATTGGTTACACCTGTGGCCTGTTAAAGTCAGGCCTGCTCCTAATCTTTGCTAATTGGCCCAGCTGCAACTCATTAGGGGTGAGATTACTTTCTGCACTATTTTCTTATATTCTATCCCTCTACAGAGATCCCAAAAGCAGTCAGAGCAAACATCCCTCTGAAATTTTCCATATTTTATGGTTTAAAGTAGTTTAAAGTACTCGAAGAAAAGAAAAATCCTTTAAAAATACAATGCAGTTTTTAGCAATAATTTAGTAATTTTCCTTTTTGGCTTTGCCAGAAAACAGTAAGGGTTAAAGATGAATGCACTATTCACATGGCAGGAGGAGACATATCAGTTTAAAAGAGAGCATCCAACAGGCCAGTAATCTTGCTGTATCAATAGTAGGTCTTGGCAGATAGTTTCAACAGGACAAGAGAGTCAGAAATGAATAAAACATTTTGTCCAAACTCAGCTGTGCACAACCTCTTTCTTTCTTTCCCACCATGTAGGTATTTCCTGTATCTGACAGTTTTATGATGACATTTCCCACTTTTGCTACCTTGCTGCCTTTATCTCACAGCTCTCCCCATACTTTCCAGATCATCCTGCTAATTCTTTCACTCTCCATTTCTCACATAGTTGGCCTCAGGTGAAGCCAGTGGCAGAAATCCCACAAATGTGTCTGCAGTGGTTTCCCTTGGGAATACGGGAATGTCACTCAGGTCTCTGCCCTCCAGCTCTGGCACAGAGTCATGCCAGCTTTGGGCAGGCTGAGAAAACACAAAAGGGAAGAGTTTCCTTCCTCCACTCCCTCCTACTGCACTCTCTCCATTTCACACACTCCTCTGGATAACTGCAGCAGACTCTTGTGCTCTGGTTTGCCCCTGGATCCAATACAGTGCACTAAGGAAACACCCAGAAAACAGAAAAGAAGGGGGAGAGGGGAAGCCATAAAGAGCCCCGGTATGTGTTAGAGAGCTGAACCTGCATGGAACAAAATGGTTTGCAAGGACCTCACTTCCTCCAGGTTTTACTGAGGCCAAACAGTACACAGTGCCACTCTGTGCCTCTTGGTTTCTGACCTGCTCTTCCCGTACTCCGCACTTTTGGATTCAAAATCAGAACTTCACACATTTTAAAAGAAGAAGGTTTAACTTCAGGCATTGATGAAATAGAAACTTTCAATAAAACAACGCTATGACTTAGTTCTTTATATAATCTTTGCAAAAAAGAGCAAACAGTCTTTCCTTCCTGGGGAATGGCAGATAAATCTTCCGGGACAGTTTTACAAGGCAGTCACTTAGGTTGTTTTCTTTGTCTGTATATTTCTCTTTCTCAGCCTAAGACAACTCTTATCATAAACAACTAAAATTTACAGGAGCCAAGATTTGTTTTCTCCTTTTTCCTGCATTAGAATGTCTGATGATTCAGGTTTCAGACAGACCTACCACAGACCAGTTTGAGGCAGCAGTCTGATAAACTTTGGAATCCTCTCCAGAAGTCCACCAGTCACTCATTCTTTCACCATTAACTTTTGCTCTGGCAGAAAAAATGAAAACTGACTCAGATTTAAAAAAAAATCCCAGAATTATGGAATAGTTTTGGCTGGAAAGAGCCTTTCAATGTCATCTAGTCCTGCAATGAGCAGAGACATCTTCAGCTAGACCAGGTTGCTCAGAGTCCAACCCAGCCTAACCCTGAATGTTTCCAGGGATGGAGCACCCCCAATCTAAGTGGGAAACCTGTTCCAGTTTTTTCACCATCCTCATTGTAAAAAATTTCTTCTTTAAATATACCCAGTTTCAATTCAAAGCCATTTGTCCTGTCACAAGACCCTACTAAAAAGTTTGTCTTCATCTTTAAGACCTTCTTAAATATTGAAAGGTGGCAGCAGCCTGGAGCCTTCTCTCCTCCAGCTCAGAAATGACCTTTTAGAATGTTATGTATCAGGTGTGCTTTTGGGCCAGCTCAGCCCGGTTCACTCTCACACTGGCTTTTGGTGTGAACAAGCATTCAGGGACAAGAAATTAGTCTCCTTTCTCACTCCCAGCCTCTATTTTCTTTATCAAAAGTGTCAGTTTAAATGCATAGGAAACTACAGAGACCCTGACAACCAAGACAGTCACACTGCCACAAATTATCAGTATGCTTTTGTTATCACTTGCTTTGAGCTCCCAGAGCTCTGCCTCCTCTCCAAACCACAATCTTGCTCAGGCTGAGACCTTTGCCACTACATAGGTTTTCTGCTCCGTGCACGCTCACCTCTCTCACACAAGTGTCTGCACAATGCTGGATTTTGCTGTAATTAAACAGAACAGTCTCCCAAAGGAAAGCACAAAGACAACAACATGATCACAAGCAGCAGGGAATATTTGGAAAACAATACTTCATCTGGATGCAGTAAGCTTCATTTATTTTTCTTTTGCCTCTCTATTTTGGTTTTATACTGTTGACTCCAAGTTTTAATGACCAAAGATATTTTAAGCATTCCTGACCTAGAAATGCGCTAAGAATAAGAGAACTTTATTATAAAGAAAACATTGGCCATCTGAAGGGAAACTCAGAGTATACCCCACCTTAGTGAGCTATGCATGTTGCTTATGAGCAGCAGATAAGTTTTCAGGCCTACAAGGACTCAATTTCCAGAAAACAGAGATAACAAGGGAAAAGAATCAGATAGGCTGTAGGATTCAATGGACCTGATTAAGAGAACAGTTGGAGGATTCATGGCATGGATTATTTTGACAATAGCAATCTGAGCAAATGGCTTTCGTCTCTAACAAGAAGGGCAGCTTTCCTTTATTCTCTCCCCTATAAAGTGTCACTTCCATTTGGGACCAGTTACCATGCCCCTTATAAGGAGCAGGCAGCAAATAGTTTGGGACTAAAACTCATCCTAAATTATGCTCTGTAGGTGTGAGAGCTCCATGCTGGCACAAGAAAAACAAGTGCAAGATGTTTCTGTGATTGCAGAAGGCAGATTACACAGCAGGCAGAGGGAACTCCATCAATATGTGGCCAAGGAATGCTGCAGCTCCTCAACTCAGAGATACAGTGACACACAAGTACCCACAGGAGCACAGGTAATTTAATCAAAAGTGCACATGCCAAATATTCAGGCTCTGTCCTTCACATGAAAGGTCTGCAATTCTGTAAATAAACCACAGGGATCTTATTTCACCTCCATAAAAATCAACTGTGAAGTGCTGATGAATAAAATCAATGAGCTAACTGCGAGGAACTGTTTTAATTATTATTCCAATCAGGAATGCCTAGTGAACATCATGGCCAGTTTGACACTACAAACTTGAACAGGAATTCAGCCCTCTCTCCTTTCCACAGTGTTGGAAAGCACCTTTCATTTAAAGGATTTTCTTTGGCTAGTTTTCTCTTCAGCTCAATGTCTTTCAGACTAGGAGAGGGGTCAAAGTTCCTGCAGCTCCTGATTATTCAATAACATGACTAATGCTCTCCTAAGGGGAACATGATTACAGGTAAATGATGTGTTATGATAAAGGCACCATCTCCCATTTGCACAGGCCTGTCCTCCCACCCACCACTATGTAAACACAATAAACCTTTAAGGATGCACTGCCTGACCTCGTCTCCTGAAGAAATACTGCCTGGAATCACACTGTAATGAAACACAGGACTGCACAGAATGGCCCCATTTAATCTTTAACAATATGATATTTTAACAGGCTTCTACCCAGACAACCTCTCCCAGGCATCCTCAGTGCAACCAATATTAACTGCAGCATGCTGTTCACAGACCCTAAAACTGGCTGTATAAATTGTGACTGCCTGGGGCTACTTTTGTTTTGTTATAAAGCCAAGTTCTCCTCATATTTATTTGATGCAAAAAGTTGGGAGCTTTGAAATCTGCTGTTCCTTTTTTCACAAAGTTTTAGAGGTCTTTGACTTTCAGGATGGTGTGTAAAGCCTATGACATGTCCTTCTTCATGTTGTGTTGAAATGGTTAAAAAGAGGATCCAGTGGAAAACAAAAAGCATCACCTCTACCTTCCTTCACTAAGCCCCCAAAGGAGCTTTTCCCTGTAATATTTACTCTTGGTTTGAAAGCATCAAATGCGACACTCCAGGTAAACTTATTCATCTACTATTCCTTTGGCACTTTTAACAAATGAACCAACAGTTCTGCCTTTAATGGGTATTCATTCCAAGTCTCTTACCAGGTTTCTACTGCTGCACCTGGATAAGAAGTCAGCCCTATCTGTATTTTCAGACCATTGCTCTACAAAGATATTTACAGAAGTTTCTACTTTCCAAGAAAGCTATTTCTGGCCAATGTAGGCTTATTTTTTTCTTTTTCAATTATTTTAAACTCTACTTGTGCCCACAGAAGAATTATTTTTATCAGTTACAAATAAACAAACCAACTGCGACAGAACACCAGGTCACAGTGCAGCAGATTCCCAACTGCTTGTGGCACAGACTACATGGATAAACCAACAATCCAGGAGTGAAAAACAAGGAAAACAAGTCTGTTTTAACCACTAATGCCAAGATAGGATAGGTAGAGCGCTGCCTACAACCTTTGTACCATTACTTCTAATTCTACAATTCTAGATAAACACCACAACCACATCCTTTGGTGTCAATGACTTGTTCTGCAATGAAATTTTCGTGTCGTGGTTTTATTGCAGGGGTTCCATGCTGTTGTCTCCTTATCACAAGAGTTCCATACCTGCTTGGTGTTTCTCATGGACAGCTCCTCAGATCACTGACCCTTTCTCCTTCACACAGCAGCCACCTGACTCCAGGTCCCTTCTCACCACCCACCCTACTCTTTATAGCACTCCTCTTCTCATTGGTTACACCTGTGGCCTGTTAAAGTCAGGCCTGCTCCTAATCTTTGCTAATTGGCCCAGCTGCAACTCATTAGGGGTGAGATTACTTTCTGCACTATCTTTGTTTTCTTATATTCTATCCTCCTACATTTTCTTACTAAAGATCCCTTTAGAGCAGATCCATCAGCAACTGGAATCCTCATCTGAGATTTCTCACGTGATTTAATTTCAGACAACATTGGAGAACTCTCATATGAATTTAGGTGTGGTTTTAGAAGAACAATAAAAAGCAAATGCACCACCTAATCATTATCACTTCAAAACTTTCATGCACAAAGCCTGTGCCCTGCTCTGCACCTGTGCAGTACAACAGGAATCAAAGAACTCATCTAAGCTGAGCTTGAGGTCTCAGTCAGGATTAGCCAGAAACTAACATTTGTCACAAGTTTCTGAGCCTGCTCAAGGCCTGGATTGCTAAAGCAATTGGAATTCTGTGCCAGATTGGTGCTTCTGGAGGAAAAGTGGTTTTCAGGCAGCAGAAGCTAATAGGGTAAGAATCCTCTATGCCAATGGGATGGGTGAAACTACTCAGACTAGGAAGGGAACATAAATTGGCATGCAAGTGACCCATCCCCGAGTACCAAAAGAAAGTAAAAACCTTGCTCTCCACAAACACAAGGTGAGAAGGATCTGCTGGAACACAGAGACTCCAGAACCTAAATTGACTTCGCAGCTGTTTAGGAGTGGTTATCACTGGAGTTTATTGGGCCTGAGGGGGAGCACACCAAAGAACAATTTCTACTCATCCAAACTTTCCAGGATGTTAGACTCCAAAAAGATAAGGCCTCTGAGAACTGTGAATACTCTCATCTGCCTGTGTCTGATCAACCTCACACATACACACTTCCTTAATGTCAGGATATCTGGTTTCAGGAGAGCATAGCACCCTCTGAATTTGCAGTTATGATCTAAATTTCTAATAACTTCTTTCCTCTCATGAACCCCAACCACTGCTTTTTCAGAACACATTTTTCATTCTACTGACATGGACAGTGCAGCATTGCAATGGTAAACTGTATTTTAAACAGGAAGTAGATAATCTAGAACAAAACAGAATTAAAATACTAAAAGAACAGAAAATGCATACCTTTGGAAAATCAGAAATTGTTCCGTAGAAATTCACATTGTAGAAAATGTCTTCCTTTCCCTTAAAAGAAAAAAAAAAGAAAAAGAAAAGCCTTAATTGTGCATATTCATATTTAATTACCTAATAAAATCTCAGTAAACTACTTCAAGACCTTCTTTTTCCCCCAGAAATAATTTCTCCTTATGGATCAGAATATTTACACAGTAGCAAACAAATACTGAGTGCTCAGTGAGTTTTCGTTTGAAGTTCGTTTTATTTTGAAATTCCTGTTATTGAAGCAGAAGCATAATAGCTGCAGGTGACAGGAACACATAGCACCCATTCTTCCAAGCATTTAAAACTAGAAAGCAACACAATGGAGACTAAGGATGGAGCAGTGTGTCAGGAGCAGGGAAAAGAAAGTATTTTATTTTGAGACATACAATCAGGTCTCTCTGTCATCCCAGCTTTGGGTAAAAAGTAATTTATGCCATTGTTATTAGTGTTAGAATGTATTTCCTGCATTGCTTTTGCCAACACTCTGGAAGGATGGAAGCATCCACTTCTGTTTTCCCTATCTTTGGAGGGGAAGGAGCAGCACAGGGACACCCAACACCAACTCCTGCACCTCTGAGCAGTACAAGTGGGCAGGGTGCTTTGGTGCTGCTCCTTTGCACCCCTCTTTTTTCCAAATGCACAAACCCAGTGATTTCCTTCTGTAAGACCTAGGTGTGAAACCTTGACATGAGCACAACAGCCCTCCAGCAAGCAAAGCAGCAAGTTTACACAAACAGGAATGAAAATGACCAAAGAGTGCTCAAAAACAAAATCAAGTCCAAATTCACATTAGAAATCCCTGTTTTATAGGAGACAGTATTTTATTAAAAGAAAGCGTCTTCAGCATTATTGAAAATAACATGAAATTGACTGCTGCTTTTTCAAATGAATTTCTATCAAGAGCTCCTACACATTAGATCAGAAGCTGTATTTTTCTGTCTTCCATCAAGCTAAATCTTTCTTCCTTTATAGAAAAAATAAATTGAAGCCTAAAGTTGAGAACATCTCAATATCCACTAGGTGCATACACAGAATTAAATTTGACCTGATACTCTTCAGTTTCATGAGGTTTAAGTTTTATGAGAAGAAGAAAAAAACCTCAATATTAGAAACAGATTGCAGAAAACAAGGGTCTCAGCCAAGGGAAGCCAGAGCATGTTGTGGCTCTAGCATCTGCTTTGAGAACTCATGGCACATAAAACACCCTGAGTATGGGACCAGAGGGACTGAGAACCACAGCAATCACAATTACTGCAATGAGGGCAGTTAAAGAGAATACTTTCCTCCTCTGTTGAATCCTCTCAAAGTTGCCAAAAACGTCCATTAAAAGAAGTTGTTTCAAATCATAAATAGCAATGCTGAGAGGATGATGGCTACGTACTTTGTTCTCATTAAATATTGACAGCATTCTCTTCTAGTAAGAGACTACACAGTGATTTCAAGTCTTTTTTAAATTATTTTTTTAAATGCCTCAAACTCTTTCATTTTGCTGGTGCACCTTCAGCCTGCCCTCAGCAGCTCCTAATTACATGACAAGATATCTCTGGGTCTCCAGGACTTTGCAGCTTCACACACAAGCATCCTTACACTCACTCCAGGGTCAACTAGAGCCAGCTTCATGCTAAAATAAACTCCCTGTCCAAAGCAGGCCTGTGCTGGGAAACAAAGACATGACAAGATAATTTTTTCAAGCATACAAACTGCTCTGTTAGTGTGCAGCAGGAGATACAGCCCAGCCCTTTTTGTTCCCCTGCAGCCTGCAGTCAGATTTCAGCAGGGTTACATCAGTGTGGGATCCAGCCAGCTCCACTGGAACCAGGAGCATCCCAGCAGCCCTAATGCACATTCCAGAAACACAACCTGCTTCCCACTGGTGCTAATCAGCCACAGCTTTCTGGGCAGAACTGCCACTGGGCCCTGAAATTCTCATGTTCCATGTAAACACACGAGTACAATCTCATAAATTTAATGAACAAAATCAGTTTCTTTTTAGCTATGCAAATACCAAAAATCTCTCTCTGTGTCTTTCCACCAGTTAAGTATTTCTTCAGAAGCTTGTTTGTGTCCAAAATCTCCAGTGGCCCTTTCAGCGAGACTGTAAATTCTTTGAGGGAAGCACTCGGAGCCAGAGTGCAGCCTCAGTCCCTGAAACACTGTGCAGCTTGTAATTCACAGCAACAGGACAACTGATGGAGGAATGGACAGTGGCTGCAGCCTCAGCTCTGCCCTCCCTTCCACAGCTAGGTTAAAGGCTAAAATACAAAAACCCCACAATTTTCATTTTCCTCGTGTTCTAAAGAAAAAGAAAAAAAACATTAAATGAATAAGCCTTAAGTACCTTGATGCCTGCTTTTTTTTTTTTTTTTTTTTTTTTTTTTGCAAAGGATCTTTAATTTGATGTTCCTCGCAACACCAGGGCAGGTGTAGAGGAATCAAATTCTGATGTGGCCAGTGCTCATTCTGGCCACAACACACATTTCTTCACTGGTGTTCAGTAAAGCACAACGTGTTTCTTCACTTGTCACCTGGCCTTTCCTGTCACCTTAAATACACCCCATGGTTTCCTCTCTCTTCACAACCTAACCCCCTTATAAGCTCCAAGGAAAAGACTTATTTTTGCAAAAGACCCAGCTGAATCATAATGACCCTTCAAAAGGATGGGCAACCTTCATCAAGACTCTGGGCTTGTCAACAGAATTTTTTTCCTTTTCTTTTTCATTTCAAGCAGAAAACAAGTTTTCATCCAGAGGGATCCATCATTCAAGGTTCTTTTTCACCTGTCACTCTGAAATGCTCAGAGAAAATGACCTGACAAATACACACTTCTGCAAGACCTTCCCATTGATGGACACTTGGTTACAGATAATCACCTCCTTGAGTTACCCAGAGTATAACTTTAGAATTCCAATAAGGACCTTTTGCCTCCTTCTAATTAAAAGCAAAGTACAAGTACCCAATTTAGAAAAGACCATTAGAGACTTAATTTAAACATGACAATTTTAGTCTGTCAATATACTGAAATGATCATTACCTACCAAACCTTCTCTCATTCTGTACCGGAAAGGAGTTTCGACCATAGCTCATTAGTTAATTTTAGACACACAACTGTTACCACTTTTCAGACATGAATTGCCTGTATATCCCTAATCTGGATGCACAGCTCTGAAAAGGTCATTTCTTTCTTTGTATTTTTTTTCAGGATCTAGGAGTAAGGAAAAAAAAAACAAAGCAAAAGAAGAGGCAAACACAGAAGGCAGGAGGAAAATGTGAAGAATTGCCTGTCATCCTCACACCTGGGGGCAGGAGAGCCCAGTAAGGGATGTGGTGTCAGCTCCTGCCTCCCCGGGCCAGGCTGCTCCCAGGGCCTCGCCGCACATCCCTCATTCTCCTGCGAGGCTGCTGAGAAAGCCCAGCTCCTTCCTGGCGTGGAGCCTTGCCAGGGACATCAGGCTGTTGCTGCTGACATGCTCCACACACCATTCGGTGGCTTCCTGCTCGAGGCATTACATAATCTGAGCCTCTGGCATATCTTTCTGGAACATTTCGTGTGCTCGCCCACAGGATCAGCAGCACCTTCAGCTCCCACAGCTCTGCACCTCCCTGCACTGATTCTGACCTGGAGGGCACTGACTGCAGGCACAGATGGCTGTTGATCCCCACTAAACACAAACTTGACAGTATGACTCCAAAAAGGACAAAAGAAGCAGGTAACCACGCAGTTAAACACAATTAATGGTCACAGGAATACCACAATGGGAATCACTTTCAGAAACCACAGAATTCTATCAAGGGCTGCTGCATTCAGCTTCACTAAGGCAGAAACTTATTAACCAAAGGGAGCACAGAGCCTCCTACCAGTACCACACACACCCCACCCCATCAGCCCTAAATCTGCCTCCAGCCATGAAATCCTGACTCAGGAGAGCTCCTGACTCGGGGTCAATGTGCACATAGCTAACCTGAAAGGTACAATCACTCCTTGATGTTTGCTGAGCAAGACTCAGGGCACTGCCCTCCTGAAACAGGCAGACTCTTTTCACAGAGATGTCAAGCACTTGGAGCCCAGAGATTCCATTTCATGAGAAGCTGTCAATTGATAATAAAGTACACCCTCCAAAATGATGTGTAGATAATAGAATCTTTTAGACCTTTTTCTACAGAGCAGGAGTTATATGATAAAAACCAAGCAATAAACAACAGCAGCATTTGTGCAATACAGAACAGTTATTACAAACTCTAATCAGTATGCAAATGTAATAGCACCAAAATACACAATCTGCAATTTGACTCCGAGAATTTCAGAGTGTCTAGGATGTGATTATATACTATCCTACAACTCCTGGAGCCAATTTTACCTATGGCTAAAGGAAGTTTTTTGTTTTGTTTGGTTGGTTTTTTTGTTTCCTGGTGGAATTCTCAATTTTTAGTCGCCTCTAGTAATTCTCTAGAACCAAAATAATCATGCTGCAGTTTAAAAGGTTTTCAATCTATGAAATTACTCACTGCTGATGAAAGCATTAACAATCCAAGACTTCATTTACAGCATTACAAAGAATCCAGGCCAATTATGGGTAAATGCTTTTACTCAGCTTGGGCCAACAAAATTAATTATTATCATAAAAACCTGCACTCCAACCAAGAGTAAAGTTTAAAGGTGTCCCACCACATTCAAAGAGAACAGAAAGGAAGGAACAGGCCTGGACTCCAACATGAAAGTGGGCAGCTAATGCAGGCCCTGGGGAACGTGCAGCAGGTTGACAGGATGGGAAGAGGATGGATACTCCTTTCAGGCCAGCAAGCCAGCACTTTGTATCACCAAGATAAAATCTGATATCTCCAGGGAAAGCTCAGCACTATCACATAAATCCTTCTGCAGCCTAATAGTTCTGTTTGGGATGTACTCTGTGTTCCAGAAACTGGGAGCCTGCTCCCTGCCAGCCTGGCTCTGAAATGTAGGCCAGCAGCTCGAACGTTGCGTGTGGTGATCTGTGCTTTTTTATCCCAATCCTCCAGCACAGCAAGAGAAAGGGATTAAGCAGCATTATTTTTCCCCCTGAATATTTACTGAGATAATTACATCCCATACTATAATACAAGATTATTTTGCACAGTACAAAATAACATGGAACAGGCCCATTGTTTTATGGAAACCTCCTGGTCCCATCACTCTTGATCACTTTGGGCTCGTTCCTCCAGGAAAGTTTAACAGCAAACTCTTCCAAATGTACCAAATAGATGCACTCAGCTTCTTCATACAGTCCCATTTTTAGCAATCATATTTTTAAAATTATTTCACAAAA
The DNA here is from genome assembly GCF_035770615.1 of Melospiza melodia melodia. Classification (NCBI taxonomy): domain Eukaryota; kingdom Metazoa; phylum Chordata; class Aves; order Passeriformes; family Passerellidae; genus Melospiza; species Melospiza melodia. The sequence continues at coordinate 116,392,348 of NC_086196.1, read as the reverse complement.
GATTATTAATGACTTAAGCCATCTGTGTTTCTAGAGAACGCTCCCTTCCATCCTTTCTTTCCTTCCTACTGGGTTGCAGAGTAAAGACTTTTTTATTTACAACCACTTTTATGCCAGCAGATGTTGTACCACACAAAACTGCTTTGCTGCAAAGTTCAAGAAGAAAGTGGTGGGAAGAAGTTTACATAAGCAGACATCATCAACAAAAGCAGGAGAGCCTGGCAAACCACAGGCCACAGTCATTTAATTCACACAAATCTCTCTTCGCCTTTCTCACTCTGCTTTCCAATTTGATTTAATTCCATAGGAGGATCTGACTGGCAGTCACTCCATAATGCATTGCAAGGTTTAAATGCCAGCAGCTTTCCTTGTCTTGACAAAATGTACAGAGCAGAAATTTAATTACAACTGGTTCAAACGCACTTTTGTTTTGCTTCTACCCACCTGGAACACGGAGGCCGTTTAAAGTAAACATGTTTAGTCACTGGATAATATGAAGTATAAAGGAAAAGTTACACTGTAATAAACAGAGATACATTTGAAAACAATTTTGATTTCTTATCACTGAACCTGGCTGCAACCAGCTAGCTGCAAGTGGCATGACTGTGATGGAAATGGCATGGTATTGCAGTGCAAGAAAGTAAACATCTTCTCCCAGACAGCAGCACAGCAGTGAAATCCACCCAAGAAAACCATTTGCATTATCGGTGTGCATTATTCTGCCCTAACGTTTTGACACTGAGTTTAAACATTAAGCTGGGAGTACAATGCCTCTTTTTGAAACTAATGCAATTTCTTGGGGCAAAATTTGATATGGCCAGCCAGATTTCCTGAGTGCTAGTTTCTCCTAAGGGAAAAAAAAAAAAAAAAAAAAGGGAAAAAAAGAGACATCGGTTTAATTTTGATTTGTCCAGTAAACATATCAAAGCATTGCAGCTCTGCAGAGGAGGTTTACAAAGCCTCCTTGTGCAAACATCCTGGGCCTGATGCTGCCAGCTGCACTGAAGCAAATCTCATCTGATGGCAGCCAGTGCTGGTTTGTGCTACATTGTCCAATGCAAAAATTTACACTTTAAAGGGAAGTCAAAATCTTTGAAGTTCCACTTGATCAAAAATTATTAAAACATGCAGCTTGAATTTTTAGGCTGATCTTAAACACATGTAGCTGGAAATGTTTCACACTTCTATTCTGTTTCTTATATACCAAAAACTGTATTCAGCTCTAGGCTCCTCTTATTACAGTGCAATAAATTCTTTGGGTGAAGGAGCATTTTTAACAAATATGTACAACGCCTAAAAGAGAGATTCCAGAACCACTATTAGATCACTGAGAACTGCAAGACTGCGAAGTGTAAATAATTTTTAGCATAGCTGAAACATCTTTCTAGATCTGTGCTTTGTAAGACTGTAATTTCTGCCCAGCCCCTTCTATTTCTTTTCCCATCCAACTGAGCAATTGAGCTTGTTCAGGGTGTGCTGCTTGCTGCCTTTCACAGAACAAAAGAAAGAGGGAGGAAACCGAAATGACACAAACCACATAAATTAGTTTTAAAATGTTCAGTGGTAGGCCTGATGTCTGCAGCTACTTTGATTCTTTGCAGAAGAAATTTCCTTTCTATACATGTATATGGTTGTCACTTGAGTGTCCCTTTAAGCCAGCTTTGCTGATTCAGACTATGCCCATACCATTTTTATTGCCAAAGCAATAAAAAAAGGTGTTCCTGAGTTATGTTCTAACTTAAAAGATTTACACAGGGAATCCTCAACCTTAGAAACAACACCAAGAAGAACACTGTAATTTCTGCTGCAAGACTGCTGTCAACGTCCATATGCAAAAAGCCTGCTTGATAAATATCCTATAACAGACTGTGCTTCTAAACCTGAAACTCTGCTCTTTCTGGGCTACAAATCAAAACTACATCTGTTGCATAACAAAGGCCTTAAAGATAATGGCCTCTAAGACTGCGTGGCACATGAGTGTGAGCAGTGTAAGCAATGCCCTGCTCCATACATTACCCTGCACCCGGGGAGCCGGGCTGGCAGAGCATGGCCATGTCCCTGATTGCTACATTTTGATTTCCAAGTCAAGGTCAAGAAGCAATTTACCAGGATCCCTGCTGCTAACACACATGGGCTGCCGGCTTTGGAGAAGTCATCTTGCCACGTTAAAAAAGGTCTCAACAACTGGAACATAAAGAGATGAAATAGTCTGTAAGCTGCTTTATACCCTCAGGTACTTCAGCACGTTGGACTGAACAGCATGGATGCCAATTCTTTTTAACCTGCATATATCAGCTCTGTATATATATTCTAATTAAAAACACTATATTGCAGTGTATTCCCTCATCTGAGGTATCAGCAAATGGGCACCAAGCAGGTTACATAAAAAATAACAAAGAATGCATTTGAATAAATGCTATAAAATAAATAATGCAGGGATCATCCCTGCCCCAGAAACCTTGCAATTTAGGCCATGAACAAAGAATCCTTAAGGGATCATACCAAACCTACCTCACATTCCTCAGCTGACATTTACATTGTGCTGTACTTCTTCGGTTCATACTTTCAGGGCTGGAACTATGCACTTGTTCTGATGTGCACTGCTGAAATCTGCTCTGGATCTCGTGGTTCACAAGACAGTGAGCCTTCTTGTCAGGCATTATCATGACATTTAAGATAGATATTGAAAAATACCTAATCAGAACACTGTGGGTGAGGGGTGTGTCGTACTGTATTTAACCCAAGTCTTCCTTTAGAACAAAGAATTTTAATTTTTAAAAGTGTGACCAGCTATGCCCATACCCAAAAGACAGGGGGAGAGGGAAGGGGGACAGGGTGGTGGAATTACCAAAACAATACCAAGCAACAAGCAGCTTTCTGTCTGGGCCCCTCTCCTCCTGTGTCACAAAGTTACCTGTCCAAACCCAGGAGTATCACTGTTCCTCCTACAGGATCAAAAGTGTCCTCACTGCCACTCCTTGCTGGCTGAAATTGAGCTAAAAATTCGTTTGAAATTGTATCAGTCTCAACGTGGGCATCTAAAATTCCACCAGTACCTCTCAATCCTTAAAAAGGGAATGCTTTTGACATCTGCTACAAATGAGAGCTTTGAGCCCGCTTTGTGGATGTAGGCTTTGCTTTGGAAGGATAAACGGAGCCCCATCAGATGTGCAGACCATGGGGAACAAATAAAGGTCTGAAATTAAGGTCTCCAATTAACTATTTCACCTGCAAAAATTACAGACTGATGTAATCAATCTCCAGCTCTGGAGGGCTGGGTTTGTGCACTTGCAGTGTGCTGTACTCAGGTCAGTTTTTTCCTCATACATGGCAAATCCCCCTGCCAAGTCCGGACACTATTTGGATTCTCGTTACCTTTCTTTTGTTAGGTCAAATTTCAAGATTAAGAAAAAGAAGAAAACAAAACCACACACTGCCAAACAATAAAAGAGAAGCTATTATCTATCAGACAGAATAGCTTTTTTCCCATTATTTTCCCTTTGAAAGAGGAAAGGAATGAAGCACTGAGTGGACAAACACCATTTTGGCCTATGAATCATCCCTGATAAAACTGCAGATGCACAAACCCAGTCACAACAGTATCACAGTAAGAGAGATCAGATAAATTTCCATAACCATCCAAAAGGCCCCTGAGATGAGGCAGGATGATTTTGAATTGAATTTTGAGATGCAAGACTCAAATGGACTCAGGTTACTTGCTTGCAACACCCACACTCTGTCAATACACAGTGCTGAAAAGGAAGAGCCAAATCTTGTTAAAATTATGTCTCAGCCACTAAGAGAAGTGCTAATTACCAGCTGGACTGAAGACCACTGAGATAAGCAAAATATTCCCTGCCACAGCCTTTTAGACAACATTCGTTAATTTCTAAAACTCAAGATGTGATGATAGCAGGGAGAGATGGAAGGAAGGGAAGGATTAATCCACTTTCAGTCATATTTAAATAAGCCTTCCTTTAAATGATTTAAAATTAACTGAGAAGCATTATCTTTTCATCAACTTCTACAAAAAGAAAGGCAGCCAGAAATTTATTTGTGCAATTAATGTGATATTCATGTATACAGAAGCACTTTTAACTGAAACTATAAGTTGGCTTTTCAGTAACTGAAGGATTTCAGGTAATGGTTTATGAAATCAAGAAATAACACCAGAAAAGTGGTTATAATTTAAATTAGCAGTCACCTTTTAAGGAAGATGTGTAGCTCACCTGAAAAATACCATATAGCTCCTACAAAGAAAAGCAAAAAACAAACACAAACCCGACACCTTACTCTGATAATTACTTTTGAAGAAATGCTTGCACAGATGTTTCAAATGAACCAGGTGAAGCAGCACAAGTTTTGGTGACACTTTCAGATTATTCATGAAGGCGTTCATGAGCATTGCAATGCTGCTGAAGGCTCAGGCTACTCTTTTAGGCGTATCCCTTTCCTGAGGGAGTCCAGGTCCCTGGCAGGAGGCTGTAGGCAGGTGAGGGTTGGCCTGTTCTCCAGGAAACCAGGGGCAGGACCAGGTCTCAGGCTGCTCCAGGGGAGGCTCAGGGTGGTCAGACCCTGCACTGGCTATCCAGGGAGGAGTGGGCTCACCATCCCTGCAGCTGCTCAGGGAAAGCCTGGATGTGGCGCTCAGTGCCAGGTGATGTTCGATCATAGACTGGATTCAATGATTTCAGAGGCCTTTTCCAACCTAATTGATGCTGTGAAAATTAAATAATTCAAAAACTAAACCCCAAAAAAGACTAGGGAAAAAATACCCTGCAGTATTATTGTCTTCTGTAAAGAAAACAATTGCACTTAAAAGCAAGAATGAAAATACCCAGCAAACATCCTGACACTAAACTACAGTGGGATGGAGCCAATTCCTTAAAACCAAATAATGTAACTCTTAACACAGCAATGCAATTTCCTCTGCCATTTCCACCTGTGAGGATCAAAAACTGTTTTCCAGCTTTCAAAAGCCGCAAAGTATCGCCACATTGCTCAGCACCTGACTCATGGAAAACCACTCATGGAATCAGTCATTTGATGATTCAAAATTACCTGAAAAACTACCTGTATGTTTTTCCACATAATTTCAGATCAGTTCAATTGATGTTTTTAATGTGTCACATATCTGAGAGCTGCACTTAGATCTTTGTTTTCACAATATTATTATTCACTGGTTCTACTGTGGGGAGGGGAGGTGGTTATTCCAGATTAAAGTGAGCAGTGTCTTTCCAAGGGTAAATTAAAAACTAAAGCAGGATGAGATCAGGGAAGATTACCAGGCACTGTTTATAAACTGAGCATAACTAAATCAAAGGTATATAAATGAGAGCACGCATTTCTTGGCAGATTGATTCGGGTTTGAAAACTGAAGTGCCACAGACTTCATTTTAAAATCTCCAGCAATAAAGATCACTTTTTTTTTCAGACGTAAGCGATTTCATGCCAATTCACAGCTACTCCTGTAAAGTATTGCTTTCACCTTGTGTGTTTTAAAATACAAGAAGCATTTACAAAATAAATACATGTGTTTGTATAGCAAAGAATTACTGCAAACATATACTTTTGATTTCCCCACATCTGGAAATGCAGTTAGGTAACAAGAAGCTTTAGCTCATCACAGGAAAGCTGTAAGAAACTAACATACAGGAATCCACACAAAACGAACAAACAAAAAATCATCACAAATAAGAACAACAATGTTCTTTAAGTTTAAAAAAAAAAAAAAAGGAAAAACAAACTCCAAAAAAAATGTCCCCCCAAAACCCCAATCAATCAACTGGTAGACTGTCACCATAGCCGAAATCCAACATAACATCTTTTTTCTCAGACTGCAATCCAAAGATTTAGCAGTGAAAATGAAGATGCAGCAGAGAATATGAAGTTTTTTTGCTTGATTCAGACTACCAGATAAAGGTCTAAGCAAGCTGTGATTCTTCTATCCACACAGGGACCACAACTCCACAGTACAAACTTCACTAGTAAGAAATCTTCCACAAGAACTCAACCAGACCAGCAGAGCTGGAGATTTACCCCTTCCACACCCAGCAAATGGGAACATGGCATAGGAACAACACCCAGCATTTCTCCACAGCAATGCTCACCCAGCTCTCTAGAGAGGTAAAAGCAACATGCAGAGGACTGATGCTGCTGTTGGCCTTTCCTGTCCTTCCAAGGCTCTGTGCACCTTCACTCCGGGCTGGATCCAGACAGCTCTGTGACCACCGAAGCAGCTGGCCTCACAGAGTGCCTCTGGAGGTGCTCTCTGAGCGCCTCTGGGGTTCTCTCTCCCAAGCACACAACCCCACAACCACCCACAAAAGCATCCCTGCAGCTTACAGAGCCCACCAGCACCACACCAACTCATTAACTCTCCCAGTTAAGTACCACATGCTTCCTCCAAGGTGTCATTCTTCACTCATTCTGCAGGGAAGAGATGGGATTGCTCCCATGAAAGCAGTGCAGATAGTTGTTACCTGATGCAAAGACTAATTTAAGACATTTTCTTGTATCAAGTCACACAGATGAAATGGCACACCAACTATTTTTACATGGCTCTTCTAGTTAAGCTCATGCTCTCATTAGGATATCTCAAAGGAGACCATTTTATCAACATCTGTTTACCAGCCTTACCACACATGCCAATTCCAGCACTTTCTCAGTTTGTAAAGAAAAACAAACAAAAAATTAAAAGCATGCAGAGCCAAACATACACAATACTTTAGGATGCATCCAAGTAGACAGGAGCCTGCTTGAGAAAAGCAAAATTATACCAGTGATGTGTGAATGCAGGAAAGCAGCAACCTGTACAACTAAAAAAAACTTTGCCCAGCTCGTCCTCACCTGGGCCAAGGTCTTCTCAGAAGTTATTTCTTTTCCCAGCCACCTGGTACAGTCTCAGCTCATCAAAAAGCTACTCTGTATTTCACAGCCAAAACCGAGGGCATCAGCAAAAAGACCAGCCAGCCCCTGCTACACGCTGCCAGATCTGAAGGGCTTGGGCAAAAAGGAAATGAGTCCCCGTATCGGTCCAGCCGCAGCAGGGATGGCAGGACCTTCCCCCGGCACACGCAGAGGCACACGGGGGCTGCTGCTGCCGCCAGAGCGAGCAGAGGAGGCCGAGGGTCCCCGAGCCCCCCGAGCCGGGGGAAGGCGGCACCCCGAGCCCAGCCGAGCCTCCCGCCAGGGGTGCCCTATTTGAGCCCTCCGTTGTTCTCCAGGGCACACCGCTCCCGCCCCAAGCCCCCACCTTCCCTCCAGCGCGGGGATTCTCCAATCAAAGCAGATAAGCGCATCATGTGAGGGATGGCAGGCACGCTGGGGGGAATTTCCGAGAGCTCCTGCAGCATCCACGGCCACAGGAGATCTCCGGGGTGAGAAGCACGGGCCAAGCAGGGGTGCCAAAGTGCCCGCGCTACCTGCAGCTCACGGCTCCTGGGGCAGACTGCAGCACCTCATTTGCAATCTGCTCCGATACACCTGCAACCACATTCCATCTTCCCCTGTCATTTACTGGGTGACCACTATTCCTAAGTGTATTCTGTAGGGAAGCAGTACCCAAATAACACAGGCTGAAAGACCAGAAAGCAATAATTACTCGGTCTCTTCTTTGCTGATGTCAGACGTGCAGTACAGCTCTCCAAATCCACCAGACACCCAATTAATCTGCACTAATCCTCAAGAACTATATCTGAAAAACAAGTAGTAAAATCAAATTATCCAACAGCCTCTGCCTTGCCTTGCAGTCACCACAACACCATGCTACCCAACCTCTCCTTTAACACATCTGAGCTTCCTCCTCATCTCTGCAAACAAACCTACAGAGAATTTATCAGCCTCTCTCCCTGCCTTCTCCAGAAACACCTTTCTTTCCATGATCACAGTCCTTCATAGAAAAAAATTATACCAATTTCTGTTGGGTTCAACAGATCACATTAGCCTTGCCAAAGAAACCACCAAGAAGAATTCTGTAGGAATTATCCTACTTTGTGTATTTCAAAACAAACAGGCTCTCAGTGCAGCTATCAAACCCTTTCTTCCCTGTGTGGCAGCAGCAGTGAGATGGCAGAGATGGAGTCAAGCCCCTGGATCCAGCACACAGCCTTGGCTCAGAGGAGAGCACAGAGCATCTGTATGTGCAACAAGTACAGCACATGCAGCAACATCCACAGTGCACATCCCCAGAAAAGAAAACCAAAGGGCAAATGTGGGAGACATGGCAATTTTAGGCATGGGAATTAATATGTTCAAGGAGTATAAAAATGGGAGCAGAAAAACCCATAGAGTTTTGGAATGGTCTAAAAGATCAAGGAGTTAAAAAATGCCACTTTGCTATGAGAAGTTATTTCATCCGACTTCATTCAAGACCACAGCTTACACCTCAGAGAACTCCCTTATTACTTGTTATTTTCCACATCATCAGTGTTCACAGGATCATGGACACTCGAGATCACTGGAATCCAAGAGATGCTCCTTATTAACCTTCCAAGTCCTTCTTCTCTTTTGCTCCCTTTATTAGTCACTGACCTCCTGGATGATTACTTCCAGTCTGCACGAACGTGTGTGCTCAGGCTGAATGGAGAAATTGTTAGAAAGGGAAATTTATCTGTAACTTCAAGAATAAAGAGCCTGCCCTTTAATATCTTTTTCATACCCATTTCCTACTTACTAAAGTGCACCCAAAATTCTGTAGCTGAATATATATCCCCTCTTGTCTGGCATATTGCTAGACCAACTGCAGACATAAATTACTTTTATGTAACTATTTGATAATTCAATGACATTTGTAAATTTTTTATCTTCATAATTTCAGATGGTGCTGCACATAAAAACAACAGAATACAAACACCAAGACTAGATTAAGACTTTTCAAGTAAAGGGTCTATTGGTACAACATCTGAGAAGGAACAATGTAGAGGGTTTAATTTGAACAGTCCCTTACAAATCCAGCCTCTGCAATGTTACACACCTGCTCAAGGTCTTCTAGGCTGCAAGGTTGGCTCACAAAGGAAGTTTCAATTTGAGAGCCCCAAAGTCAACTGAACAGAACCGGTTTCTGCAGAAGGGAAAGGGCAAAGGCACTTTGTAACTTCAGCACCACCGATTTCACCAGTCTGCAAACAGCCCTTAAAATGGAGCACATTCCAAGCAGGCTGTCTCACCTCATCTGCCAAAGCTCCCAGTTACTGTTACTGGGGAAAGAACGGGCTCTTACTCTGAGGGAAGATCAAAACAGGGACTCTCAGCTCTCCTGGAGCAGGGCCTCATGGTGGTACAATTATACATCCCATATAAAATAGGAAGCAAGGCCCTAATTTTGGATGTACAACAGCTGCCAACCAACTTCTTAAGCTGCACTTTGGTCCCTAGCTATTGCATACAGAAAGGTCTCTCACCTGAGAGACCCACTGTGAGCAATTAGGAACACCTATGGGGTATAGAACAGATTTTTTACCAGGTAGCTTGGAGCAATTGCATAAATAGATTATGGATTCACCTGCAAGGTGGTCATGAAATAGAGGAGGACAAGGGATGCTCCACCCATGGTCTGTCTGTCCCATGACCAGCTATGAGCCACAGGTGGGACAGGATCACGATGGAGCTTAACAATGCTGACTGGCAATGGAAAAGAACAGGAAACCACAAAGAGATCCAAGTGGCAGCCCCATCTGCCACAGAAATCTACATGGTGCAAAAGGCAAGTGACCTTAACAGCTGGATCCCTTGTACTTGTCCCTTTTCAGGAGCAGATACACCACATTAACCTAACCTTTCAGTGACACCACTCTCTCCCACAGGAAAACCGACTAGTGCCTCCAAGAACTCTAAAGGTGAAATGAAACATTTTAATTGCTCACAAATACCATTTATCCAAGAGTAGTAACAAGGGAAACAGCGTGCTATGACTTCATATTAGGCTAGGAGGCTCTTCAGAGGAGAGGAAGATGAAGGTTTTGTCTCATTCTTCTCCAAAACTCAAGATTGCTTTGCTGCTGCACAGGTACAACTTTAACAAGTACTTCTTTCAGTGGCTGACATGTAGAACGACTTGTAAGGCAAACTGACCACAGCACCTCACTACCTGGCACAAGCTGATGTTGGTCCTCACAAGGAGGGGATGCAAGTGTTGATTTCCCTCCAAGATCCCTGCAGGGAAGACATGTGCAGCCCATCATCCAGAAGTCTGCAGGAGAGGAGCCTCTAGAGCCACAGCTGAGCTGCACCACCTATTTCTGTGACTCGCAGAGGCCGCTTGGGAGCGTCTTGCCCTGGACACTGCAGATTCCCAGCATCAGTGCCCCACAGGCAGGGACAGAAGGGCTGTTCTGATGCTGCTCCCCATCTCGTGGCACCTATTCCAGGCACTCTGATACTTCAGCATGTCCTTCTGCAACAAGGACCTCACTACTAGGCTAATGAATTCATTCCAGAATGGCTGGGAACATGTCCTCCTCCACAGTTTCACAAGCCCCTTGAGCCACATTTACTAAACTTCCAGAAAACACTACCACCATAGGAGGAGTGAGGACCAGCAAGATAGATTTTAATAGTTTGGTGTTCACAGGGCAAGATACAAGCAAAGCAGGACGGCTAATGCCAAAGCACAGTACCTTTGGTATTTATACCACTGATATCCCATGTATTCTAACCCTCCACAGGTTAGCTCTTTGGAACACAAAGCCCAAAAATCACATTCTTTTTCTGCAGAGGCAAGAGGACCACAAAACCTGCTCCCAGAGAGTCCTGCTGAATAAAACTCATCTGAGCCTTTGATGCGTGCACATAGGTGATTCTGATGTGGTGCTATGCATGAATCTTTCATAAGAATAAGATGTCCTAAATAGTATAATCAAAAAACTTTTGAGGCCTGGATCATAAACACTCCACTGTGTGCAACTTCTCCAGACATCAAAGAGTCTTCCCTGAACCAGATGCATTACATATCTGGCAAAATTAGTAAATGTGCTCAAGCCATCAATTTTGCAATTTTTGAAGTAGCACAATGCATCTATTTATTAGAGAATGGAACTAAGCCCAGGCTGCTGATTAGCCATCCCACAAATAATGCTTATGCAACCCTTCATAATGATTTCCACTAACAACCAACCGGAGATTTTATGACTTGGAAAATTTCACTTCTAAACCAATTTACAACACTTCCCAAAATCTAATGGGACAGATGATTGAAAGTGCAGAGGAAAGCAGCCTTCTCCGAAATCAATGAGGTACAATTTTCGTAAGTAGTCTCTCTTAGGTAAGATGCCTGCATTAAGTTTTGGTTCTCATTTCTAAAATTCTCATAAGTACTCCTCTTTCCTTTCCTCCCTTTCCTCTAGAAAAGGGATTAATTCAATTTTAAGGAAAATAATAAACCAGCAGTTTCAGACTTCAGTCTCTGGCATATTACAAAGAGGAAGGAATAGCAATTGAGCTTTTAAAACCACCAGGGAAAGCAAACCACCAAACAATTCAAAAAGCCCACAGAAATGACAAGATAAAAAATGAAACAGAAATACAAACCAAGCCATCTTGGTAAGCACAAAACTTATATCGCTACAAGCTTTCAACACAGTATACCTAAGCCTGGTGAAAATGAAGCCATCAGTTCCTACACAGCTGTAACAAATACTTGACAGACTTCCAGCACAGCCCCAAGTTCACCATCACAGCCAGCTATTACTGGAACAAATGCCCAAAGTCTGCAGCAGAAGTCAGCAGCGTATGTCAAGCCCAAACAACTCGCCATTGTTTTTGAAAAGGTGAAAACAACACAATATTTTGTGTGAAACAACAGAGAAGTATTTCCTCTGTCAGTAAGGGAAATTCAAATGACTTCTCTTTCCTGCCCCTTTTGGTCTTCCCCTTCAAGAAGAAGAGAGTCTCTTCCCTGCATTCTAAGAAAAAGCAGAGAGTGTAGGTTATGCATAAATTCATGACAGAAAGCACTATTTTAGAACAAAGCTCCTGTGCGTGGGTGCACGTCTTTAAAATAAAAGGCATTGTTACTCTCCCAAGTGCATATCCACAGCCAGCAATCAAGTCAGATCCTCACATTTTATTTTGACAGCCACGCAGTCATATTTTCACCAGGGGTTTGACTTTCCCATCAATACCTGGTTTTTAGCAATATCATCAAGAGATGAATCAAAACTGACACGTGAAGGCACACCGGTATTAATGGCTGTGGAAAGGAATTCTCATCCTAGAGCTCTGTAATTTAACTGCTTCATCAAGGTACCAGTTGCAGGGAGGAATAAATCTGAACTCATATTTAGGAGCTGTCTCTGCACAATACAAAACTGCTTGGCTGCATATAACAGTAATTACTTTGTAGTTCATGACACTATTAGGTACCCTTGATCTGGTGAAAGCCTGCAAGTACTGTGGCCATGACACTTCCAGAAGCTGGAAGGAATTGACCTGAAGTGAGAAGCAGTATCAGCTTGCTAGCACTGCTCAGGTAATCTCCAGAACACAGCCCTGAACACAAACGTGCTATGGAAGAACCTGCTCCATCCCCTCGCAGGATCCAAAATGAGACCTTTTCCCCAGGACACTCCTCAACAGCAATTATTAAACTGAAAATTCCATGGTGCAACAGCAGGCAAAGTTTGAGAAACACAAACATTATTAATGTATTAACAGAGGATGATGCACACTATACTGAAGATTTATACTGTGCAAGACTTTGTGTCAAATCCACCCTTTCCACAGATGCATCCCCATGGACACTTTAACATTATATAAATTCCCCCTGAGATAATGATTATTCTATAACTTTCTAAAATCATCCCCCTTTGGGAAAGTATTACCTAACAAACACACATTAAATACCTCACAAGTGCATTAGATCCTTGGGTTTCTACTACATGCTAGCATAAAAGAATATTTGTACTTTATTGTGAGATATTAAAAAAAAAAAAAAGAAGACCAGGCTGGATAACTGTAACTGCAAAGGATAAACAGGATTAAGTAACAGGTGTCTGACTGCACATAATTCAAAGTCGTGCATGGAATACAGTGCACAGCCTTGGAATGGCTATGGAATGGAAATGGAAACATTTTGCACCTTGCTTTGAAAATCACCAGTATGCAATTTACAAATGTCTTGTAAATTCCAACCACACAGACAGAGGCAACAGGAGCACTTGTACCCCCAGAGACCTCTGGATATATACAAAAAAAACCAAACAATCTTCAAAGGTAAGCCTGCGGGGGGGGGGGGGGGAAGGAAACAAAAAAAGGGAAAAATGGAAGGGAAAAAAACCAACCCACTGCAAGAAAGTTATACTTAACTACACAGAAACATTTGTCACACCGCCCAGCACTGACAAAATCCGGATACGCTCAGAAACTACAGCAGCGAGGATGAGGGGAGGACTCCAGCGGCCGGGCACACACACAGAGGGACCCACGGAGGGACCCACAGAGGGCCCCACACGGATCCACGGAGGGACCCACACACGGAGGCACCGGCACACGGACACGGGTGAAACTGACACAGACGCGGGTGAAACTGACACACAGACACATGCGTGTGTGTGTGTACAGAACCCTGCATGCGTGTCGCACACAGGCACGCAGACACACCTATGTGACACACACCCACGTACCACAGCCCCACACGGGTATGAGGGACCCATACGGCGGCAGACCCCCGCAGGCGACAGCCCCACAGGTTCGTGGCAGCCCCACACGGGGGTGAGGGACTCACACGGCGACAGTCCCTCGCAGGTGACAGCCCCACAGGTTCGTGGCAGCCCCACACGCTCGTGCCGGCCCCATGCGGCCGGGGGAGCCCAAGGTTACGGCCCGGCGCGGGGGGGGCCCGGGCAGCGCCGCTCCTCGCCAAGGGCGCGAAGCCGCGGACAGAGCCGCGGCCGCCCCCCGTCCCCCCCGCCTCAATGGTGGCCGCTCCAGCCGCCCGTACCTCAAGCGCCGAGGCTGCTTCCTCCTCCTCTTCCTCCTCACGCCGTGCCAGTGTCTGTGTGTGTCTGTGTGTGTGTGCGACCCGCCCGCCCCACAGCGGCGGCGGCTCCTCCTTCCCCCCTCCCTTCTCTTCCCTTCCCTTCCCCTCCCTCCTCCCCCGCCGCCGCGCCCGCCTCAACCTCCGCAGCGCCCAGAGACGCGGCAGGGACGGGGGAAACCCCAGGGCGGCCGCCGCCTGCGCTGGCCGGGCCGGGCCGGGCCGCCGCCGGCTCCCCCCGCCGCCGCCGCGCAGGCTGCGGGCAGCGCATGGCAAGTGGGCGGCGGGGCCGCGGGCGCGGAGCTCCGCCCGCACGGCTCTCCCGGGCGCGGAGGCTCCGCGGCCCCGGCCGGCAGCCGCAGGTACGGCACGGTGCCCCCGAGGATGCCGCGCCGGCGCGGATCGGAAAGGGCGAGGAGGAAATCCCCCTTCTCCCTGCGCTCCGCCAGGCCTGCTGCTCCCCACGCTGCCAAGGGGAGAAAGGCGATGGTGCGAAGGCCGCTGGAGGGTTCCCACACTCCCGCAGTTTTCATCTCAGAATTACAGTTGGACTCCTTGAGGTTTATTGGAGTGAGCCTTGGAGGAGCTCAGCTCTGGAGCGGGGGATTCCCTCTTCCCACATCCCCTGGCCAACCCTTTCCCAGCTCGTGATGTCCACAAACCACTGCCAAGGGCTGCCCTGGTGCCCTCCCTGTGCTCCCCTCTTTCTGTCACCGTGTGCCCGGCTCACCTTTCCCCGTCTCCTCATTATTTCAGAGAAGTGCTTTCCCTCGCGTCAAGGAAAAAAACCAAACGTGAAACGCCCACAAAACCAAACAAATTGCCGAGCCTGACAGGCAGGGCAGGTTCCCATCCCTGTTCACCTGCAGCCCGACTTTGGACTTTGTTAGTGAGCTGTGGAACGTGTGGGACCGCTCCGAAGGGACACCGGCACCGAGAGCGGGTGTGGGGAGAGACAGCGAGCTGCAGATGAGAAGTTATCCCGGGTGAGCTGAGGAAGCAGTGCAGGAAAACCTGAAATAGTTCTGCTAGTCACAGAAAGGGCGTTGCACTGCCATGAGCTACTCGAGCCAGTAACGCGGTAGCCAAGATCTCAGGCTATAACATATACTGCACAAATCCAAGCTTGGAATGAGAGCCCCCATCTCAACACCACTGCTAGGATGTGATTAAAAAAAAAAAAAATATATATATATATACATATTCTGCCTTCCGGAGCTGCCTATCAAAGAAGCAAGCAGAGGGGGGCTGAGAGCAGCAGCAGGGATGACAGGCCAGGTTCCAGGGCCAGCCTGTCAGCAGAGCAGAGCTGCGCTCTCAGGGGCTCCTGTGGCCCAGGCAGGTGCTGCCTTGAGCAGATGTTTGTGTTTGCTGAGTAGCCTCAGTTAGAAATCCCTCATGGGCTCGGGGGCAGAGGCAGGGCTGTAGAAACCCCCCAAGGGCACCGGGCTGCAGGCAGGGCCGGGGTGGGCGTAGTACGCCAAAGGAGGTGCAGGAAGGAAATAACAAAGGAACCTGGATGAGAAGCACGTGAGCTGGACCAAGGCCAGTGCTGCTGGCAGGGCTAAGGGGATCTAGTTAACAGGATATGGGAGCAGCAATTACAGCCATTAAAGATGGACGGTATCTACTTCAATGTCACATGGAAGGGCTTAGGGAAGAGGGGTTTTTGTTTGTGGTTCCAAAGCGTTTGTTTCTGAATGAATGGGAGATGGATGCATTTATGTGTACACAAATGAAGTGCTCCGTGTCCTTTTCATTGCTTTCTTTTCCCTTGGTTTGTTTTTTTTTTTTTTCTTTTTGCCATTGGGCTGTATGTAAATTAAGTAAGTTATTATGTAAGTGGTAACAAAAAAGTGTTTTAATTCCAGTGAGACATAATCAGTCGCTCACTAGAAAACAGCATTGGATTCTCCTTAGGAATCCCTGTGTGGATTGTCTTCAGCTCTCTAGAGCTGGCAGAGTCTGTAAGCACAGCCATTGTTATTCTGGTCCGTACCTCTATCTGGCTTTTCCCATGATTTCTTATCTCCTTTTCCCCAAAAATGGCTTCTACGTGACTATAAGTCATGGCTGCCTGCCTGTGCAGGGAGATTTTATTCCAGGGTAAAACTAGGCCTATTATCTTCATTATTGCTGTTCTTAAAACAGCTTTAGCAAAATGTAAGGACCTGAAACACTTGGGTAATTGCATGAGATGCAGGCAAGCAGTGGCACCTCAGAATTAGTGGAATTTCTTTAGAAAAAGCTGCTCTTTGTCCTTCCCCCTCCACTGTCACTACCTGACCTGGCTTGTTCCCTGAAAGAAGGGCAGTCAGCAAAGGAACCCATGTCAGGACCCTGGGTCTGCAAGGAAACAGAGTTACTGACAATGTCAAGGGTTCTTCACAATAAAAGGTGTTTAAAGTCATAGAAAGTCAGGCCAAACAAAGGGTCTGAACTCCCCACACAGTTGCACATGGCTGGGCCAGGCCCCCATATCAAGATAAATTCCCACTTCTCTGAATTTTGTTGTGATACAGCTCTGTTTACACGCTTGGACTTGTAAACACAACAGCTGATGACAACAGTTTCATCTTTGTGTCCTGATTCCCTCCTGGCTTCAGCAGTCTGTGTGACTTGGCTTCTTAGGGATAAGTAAGGAGTGAATCCCAGAACCTCTGAATTTCCAGCTAGTTCTTAAGCTGACTTGCTGTGGACAACATGGAGCTGTCCTGTTTAATTTGCTTCCAACAGGACAACATTGGGTATTATAGCTTTAGGAGCAGCAAATATAAACATATGCAAATGCTAAAGATTTCGCCCTCATGACTTACCAGAAAGATTTAGGGAAAGATGAACTGTGCCAGCAATTCCTACATCCCAGGAAACACAGCAGAACAGTCCTAACCACTACAGCAATCACCTGAAACCCAGTGCATTTAAAATGGTTGCCCCATAAAGGTAGAGTGCCACCTCACCTGATTACAGTTAGCAAAAAGCTAGAGCTGCCTTCATAGGAACCCACTTGAGCTGCAGCATATTCAGAGTGAAAAAGAATTTTCCAAAGACATTGGTATTTTGGTGTTATTTCCAGTGTTATTCCTTCTCTGATACAAGGGTGCATGATGTTTCATAATCACAGCCCCACTATGTCTTAGAATATCCACCCAAAGGAATTTATTCTCAGTGGTTTATTTTTGGGCTGTGTAAAGCAAAATTTCCCTTGGCCTTCAGCATGTGCAGTGAACAAAAGCAGGCAATAGGCATAGAAACATGGTGGGTACTGGAGTCTGATCTGCAAAATTCAGAAAGAGTGGTTCTGTGCCATTAGCTCCCAGCCAATCTCTGACAGATGCATGTCGATCTAACCTGTGTGTGCTCCTCACTGACTGATGCCACCTCTTGGTGAGGCCATTGATTATTTTCCTTCTCAACACGGATGTTCTGCTGACTCCATTGACACTGCATGCTGGGGAAGGTTCACGCGCACAATTAATCGCCATTAGCGGTGTGGTTTATTAACCTGGGCTGCACGCAGCCGCTCCGGTGCATGTCCTGCATGGGTTTCCATCCCCAGTGTCCCTGGAGACAGTCCCGCTGCTGTCCTGCTGCCACAGGGCTCTCTGGTGTGCGATCATCGGCCGCTAATGGTGCTGCGCTCGCTATTGATGGGGAAAACACATCGCCCTCAATCGATAGCACAGCAGCCGCTTAGGGCACGCGTTTTCCAGCCCTGAGCATCTCAATGCAAAAAGTCTGATCCGATGGTCACTCCAGGGCCACACTGCAGGCTGAAGTAGACAGACACTTAATTTAAGGTCTTCCAAAAAAAAAAAAAAGAGCTGAGGTGAATAATTTTGATTAAAAGTACTTTTGATTTTTTTTTTCATGAGTGTTTTTGTGAACACTGCTGGGCCATTTTGTTGCAGCTTGAGGCAGACAGCAAGCTTGGAATATTTTAGTCTGGTAGTTAAAATTTTGGCAAAATACTGGAAGTCTTGGCAGTTCTAAATGTAGATGTCTCTACCAGCTCTCCCTTGCAAAATGTTCATGTACACAAATATTTTCGTTAGGCGGGACACAGCAAAATGAAAGAGACTTCAGTCTTGAAACTGTCCTTTTCCCAGGTACAAAGCCCTTTTGCTCAAGATTATTGAGTTTCTACACCTGTAAATACCATCCTGTTCCAGACCTTCATGGTCCCAATCATTTGTATCAGCTGTGATCCCTTTGTTTTGTGCACCCATATCCCATCAAATGCTTTGATTTAGGAAAAGCTGAGGTTACTTTACTGAAAGCTGAAGCAACATTTCCTCCAGTATCAGATCTTTCATTTATTATAAAATAAAATTTTCTGTGATCATTTTTCAAAGAGACTGTTAGCTTCCTTCTGGGCTTTTCAGGGAGCTACACATACACAGATTGATACAATAGGAAGGAGTGGGAACAAAGGGAATGTTTTTCCTCTGCCCACAATATAATATTAATGACAGACAATGCAATTATTATTTTTGAGGTCTTTCTTATTAAAAGGAGTGTATATTACTAATCAAGAGCGCCGTAGTGGATCTATTCAGGATGCTAATTAGGCTCTTCGTTGTGCTGGGATATATTTATCTTCAGGCTTGTGCTCCAGGTCTTCTGAATGCAGCACTACAGAAGCACAGGGCTTGAGAAGGGTTCCTCCAGAAGCTGCATAATGCAGCAGGGAGGGAAACAGAGCTTTCAGGGTAATGCTGCTAATGAGATTGTGTTTTTCCATTTGGATGTTAGGGGAAGAGAAGGGTTGAGTTTCTTTGCCTGACTTAATGACAAGAAATTTAATTTAGCATTGAGGAATACTTTTTGTATCTTTTAAGGTATCAGTAAGGTATCTCCGCCTTCCAAAGAAATGGCATCAGTATCAAAAATAGCACAGTGCTATTCAGCCTTCCAGACAAGGAGCCAGTCAGGGTCTGTGTGTGCAAGACAAGGGCTCTGTCCTTCACTAGCACCCCTGTCCCCATCCACCATGACCTGAACAAGATTTGTTGCTGCATGCCACATTCAGCAGCCCAAGGAGGGAGCCCTGGGGCTCCTGTCTCACTTCTGGGGCTCCTGTCTCACTTCTGGGAGCTCATTCCTCATCCCTCTCTGTATAAGAACAAAGCATCCCTGCCCCAGTGCAGTGAGAGTGAGTTTCACCTCCAGTCTCACCCTCTGTGTATGTACACGGCCAATGAGACTCAGCCTGCCTGCTGAGCCCCCAAACCTGCTTCTGCTCCCCCTCCTCAGCTGGGTGTCTGCAGGGGTGCAGATCAAGTTCACTTTGCCTAAGTGTTCCTAAAGGGTTGGCATTGCCTGCAAGGCAATGGTGAGAGGATTGGCACAGCCAGGCTGAAACAACAGCACTCAGTGTTGTAAATGATCCATAGAAAGACAAGCAGGTTATGTAAAAAATGTTCTTTGAAAATCATAAAGGAAAACTTATTAATAAACTGTAACAAATCTGTGCTCACTCAGAAGTACTCTGCTTTAAATATTAATGCAAAATGCAAGAACTTTTCGATTCAGGATTTTTCTGTCTAATGAAAGACTTTAAAGAAGTCGCAGAAGACAAAAGCAGTCCAACCCATGAACCTTCCTGTGTGACTTTTAGTTCTGTAGTCGACAGTCCTTTGTTTTCAATCCCATCAGATACTTTTCAAAACCCATTTTCCTAGTATCTAACCACTTGTGATTTGTTTATAGTGACGGAGCTAAAAAAAGTCACCATCAGTGAATTTCAGTTCCAAAGTTGCTCTCTAACATCAGCAGCAAGTTTTTGCATCAGCCCTCCAATGTAAACAGTGAGTCTAGGGACTCTTCAGCTTGTGGGGTTGGTGTTTTTATTGAAGATTGTAGGACTCTTCAGCTTGTGAGGTTGGTGTTTTTATTGAAGATTGTAGGACTCTTCAGCTTGTGGGATTGGTGTTTTTATTGAAGATTGTAGGACTCTTCAGCTTGTGGGTTGGTGTTTTTATTGTGGATTGTAGGACTCTTCAGCCTGTGGGGTTGGTGTTTTTATTGTGGATTGTAGGACTCTTCAGCTTGTGGGGTTGGTGCTTTTATCATGGATTGGACACAGTGCTTGCAGTGGAGAGTTCCTTCCAGATATCTGTATACATTTCCTGTATCTGCTTCTCTGTACTTTCCATTAGATCTTCTAGGAAAAGTAACCTAACTCTGAAACAAACTCTGTTTCCTCTCCTATAGACATGTTCCTGTTCTTCCTTTTCCAGAGCTCAGGTTGTTTTCTCTTCTCTGAGCAGCTGGATGATGTGGTTGGATTACTAAGGTGCAGAAAGCATTCAGATGTCACCTGAGTCTGTATCTGTACAATGCAAGTTCAAGTGCTTCTGGAGTATCCAGAGGCTTTCCATGCTGCTTTGGCATCAGAGATGGCCCTTGAAAATGGCACTGTGTGTAGTCAGACCATGATCCTGGACAGAACAGTGAATAAACAAAAGAAATCATAGCACACAGTCTGAATGGCCCTGATATTTCAGTTCTTCTGCCACTTGTCATGTTTCTGCTCTGGTAGCATTGAGAAAGTCAGGTGGCCTGGCCTGTGTTTGCTGCCCCCCCAGGAGAGGGGACAAGCCCCTGGGAGCCAGCCAGCCGTGTTTTGGGCACTGAGCTGCCAGCAAGCAGGGCAAGGCTGTGTGCTGGTGAAGGAGAGGATGGAAGGCCAGGGCAGGACACCTGTGTGCCAGAGGGGCCCAAGGGTACGAGTGCCGCCCACTGCTGAGCCATCTGCAGGTTATTGCATGCCTTGATGGACAGGCACTTATTAGAAAGGAGTCACACCAAGTCCACTGCGTGGGCTTAGGCACATCTCCTCCTGCTCTGCTGTTATTTATCTCTTCCCTGTACTTCCAGCATTTGTTTTTAATTCATATACTGACAGTGACACACGGCAGGAGTCCACAAATGCATAAGATAGCAGCTGGTTGAGCCCCAGAGGAACTGTGTTTTGGCAATAAATCCGAGGAGCAGACAGCAAACCACGCTTTGATAGGTACAGAGCAGGTTGGTCTCTTGAATGCTTATGTTCCTGCTTGCTGCAGGGCATGCACTTAGGCAGCACCAATGCAACATCAGTGCCCTGCCAGAGCAATCCCTGGGCACCAGTGAGGTGAGGATCACACAAGGGCCACCAGGTTAGCACAGGGGAACTGCACTTACCCTCCTCCTCCCTCCTTTCGCCATGAGTTGTTGCCACATCCATAATTAAACTGCCGCTGAATAATTCAGAGTCCATTCAGAGTCTATTCAGATTGTCTATTGTCTGTGCTGAGCAGGGGATGACTGTCTGCAGCAGCACACAGAACACAACAGTGCTGTAATATCAGATCCTTGCTAACTCCAGGGGTAACTTCTTTTACCACGGAGCCACCTTTGGAGCTTGCTTTGTTTGTTTGGTTTGGGGCTTTTGTGCTCCCTCCCTTCTCCATGCTAATACTGCCCACCACTGTGGATCTTGAGCTACCAGTGACCAACCTGCCCTTGCCATAACGAGGGGAGCAGTCTCCAGGCTGGTAAGGAACTTCCTTCCTGCATCACCTGGCCAACAAGCTGCACCACAAAAACGAGGTGGTGTCCTCACCAGCAGCCTTGTCCAGGCATGCAGCAGGGAGGTGCTGCATTTTCCTCAGGTCTGTGACAGGGCCCTCAAGAGCTGCCAGAGGATGGGCCTGAAGGAGTGGGAAGGGGCTTTGTGACTGCAGCCAGGAGGACCTGGCATGCAGAGGGAACTTCCCACTTGTCTGAACTGCTGGGAGAGGCACAACCTTCACCAGTCTTCATCCCCACCATTGCCCCACTGGGGTGTTTCCCTGCACTTGAAGCACAAGGCCTGACCCTGCTTCACCAGCCTTCACCCCACCATTGCCCCAGTGGGGTGTTTCCCTGCCCTTGGAGCACAGCACCTGACCCTGCTTGTCAGCCTGATCCCAGGGTGGGATATACTCATTAAAATCCATCAGTGCCAGCCTCAGAACATATTCAAAACAGAGAGTAAATATATTGTTTCTGTCTTTCTTTTTCTGTCCTCCCCCACTCCCCCTCACTTTCCTTCCCGGATCTGTTGCTGCTGCTGCCTCCCACAAGCCTTTCCCAGGTTCTGCTCTCCCAGCAAGGGCAGGGGCTCTCCCTGGGGAGCAGAGGGTCTGCCCCAGCAGCACCAGCAGGCACTCACTGCCTGGGAGGAGCAGAGATGGTCCCCAAGTCACCTGGAGGCTGGGACACAGCTCAGGGCACGCTGAGCAAGCAGCTCTGAGCAAAAGAAGCCACCAGTCCCACCAGCCCTGCTGAGGATGGATTTGGCCCAAGGAAGCAGCAGGAGGGCAGCACATGAGAAAGTCAGAGCCTGGGGAGCAGGGAGCTGAGCTGCACAAGCCACCCTGAGGAGGCTGTGCACACACAAGAACTGCCATGCAGCTCCACAACTGCTCAGCTTCTGTCCTCCAGCTCTGGAGTATCACTGCTCAGACTAAAACCTTAATGAGTGCTTGCCAAGTTCTTGTAATCACACCAAATTTCATAATTTAAACATGTTTTGAAGCTCCAGAGAAAAAATGTACATCAGTGGGAACCAGCCATCTGGAAAGCTTTGGATCTTTTTTTGCTCATTTGTTTGTTTGCAATTCAGCTATTCCAGTACTGTAAGGGTAATTTAGTTATTTATTTAATTTCAAAGTTTTTAGGTTACAACAGGAGTTTTAAGTAACTCAAGCAGGGATAATTCACCACTATGAAAAGTAAATGATTCCTGAATGATGAATGAGGTTTGTGCTTATGCCAAGGTATGGTCCATACTGTTAAAAGCCATTGCTTCTGATGCTTTTTGCATGACAGTTTCTTGTAATGCCATTTTTCTCTTGCCTCTGAGTTGTAAGAGAGGGGTAGGGTCATAAACTTGGGATGCAAAAGAGACAGAAGCAGCCTCACCAGCCATGACCTATTGAAAGGTCAAGTCATCAAAAGAAAGAGAGATGATGATACAAAATGCCTTCAGCAAACACCCTGTGCAATACACTATGATCCTGGCCAGGTGCACTGTACCTTATGAAATTATGTATTGCAATATGTGCCAGCTCTGCTTTCATACAAAGTCAAAACTGATTTAAGTGATAAGATTATCTCTCCCATATTCACACTTTTGTTTTTTAATTATTTATCCTTGCTGAAATGATTCTATGTACCATTTTATTCCTTTCATTTTCTGGACAGTTGTTTTCTTGTTATTGTTTGTTTCAGTGGTCCTTTTGAGCCCCCTAAATGAGAAAATAGAGTCAAGAGAATTGAACATGAATTAAAGTGAAGGAAGAGAGAGACTAACAAGTGAGCTACAACAGCAAAGACTACTTTTGGGGGAAAGAAATCAGCACAAGCAGAGGAATGAATGGACACAGAGGAAGAAATAATGACAAGAGAGAAAGAGAGGACACAGTAAAAGGTAAGAGGTGGCAAAATTTGTAATACTGAAGAAAAAGGTAAACAATAATCTGCTGTAGGGAAAAAAACCCCAAAACATTAGGCTGCAGAGAAAACTGAAAAGGAAGTCAAAAGAATACACAACTTTATTCCAAAACCAATTGAGAGGCCAATAAAGTGTCAAATATATAACAAAACCAAATAATCCTTTAAATTACAAGATGCATGATCTTGGAGGAGAGGCAGCAGTTTTCAGGGTTTTTTCTCAGCCATATCTCAGGCAAAAACTGGAGGTGCTGAGTAAATTTTTAATTGAGAGCATAAATGATTTACATGTTCACAGCAATGCATTCCTCCTTCCTCTGCCACCACGTGAAATTCTTTCACAGCAAGCACCAAACCTTGATTTCCAGTGCCACTGCAATAAATAAAGGCTACTCCTCTAAGCTTTCTCCCCTTTCTGACAGTACAATGCTTTGTGCCCACTGCCCAAGTGAGAAATTTCTCTTTGAACGTGGGTATTTTAGAGAAACGTGGCAATCCAGTCAAATTAGCTGTTCATAGCCTTAGGAGGCAAAAAACAACTGTTAGCATTTGGATGTTTCTACAATTAATGTTTGTATGATCTTACATCTTAATGTGAATGTATTTGAATGCTTTTGGGTGCTGCATAATAAAGAGCTGGTTACTAAACTCAGCAGCACTTCATGAAGATTAGACATTATAATTGATGCTTACAGAACAGGACCCAGAGAAATGAATTTTATGTTGCTCCAATTTCACTGGTTTAAATTAAAGAGCTACAAAAGGTCTTCATACCATGTAGGAAGGAGAAAAGTGCATGCATCCGTGGGTGATGGCAAGCAATTGTGTTTATTTGTTCTCTGGAAGTGCATGGATGTCTTGTAACTCCTGCCCAGGGTGAGCTCTCCCAGCTCCATTCCCTGTGCTGCAGTCTTGCTGCATCAGACTTCAGCCTCCTCCTCCTGCAGCATCCCTGGTCTCTGATATTTTCCCTGTTTCCTTGCCCTTTGTTGCAGTGCTTGACTAGTGAAATTTTTGGCTCCCAATCTGTTCCAACACCTCCAGGTAGTCCAGGTTTTAGCAATTTTCCAGTCAAAGACCTGGGTTCATGCACAAAGCTTGGAAGAGGAGGCTTTGCCTGGAGCAGAAATACTCCTTTCTTTCTCTTGGCCTGTTCATGTGCCAAAAGCCTTTATTGATCAACCTGTATAGATCTGCTGGCACTCTGTTGTGCCTTCAGCAGAAGAAAGACTGCCAGAGGCACAAAGTGGGGATAATTCATATTAGTCAGGCTGGGAGCTGTATATTGGGATAGATAACCCAAATCATCCCAATATGATCTTCTATGGGAGACAATTTCCTGTCCAGATGCCAGACCTGAGGTCAAGCAGTGAGATTTGCACCTCCTGAGCCAGGAATGTAACTCAGCTGCAGCTGATCCATGCCAGCCTGAGGCAGATGGGGCAGCTGCAGGGCTGTATCCAGGTACAGAGAGCCTTTATCCCAGGTACAAAGCTCTTTTCTCAGATACAAAGCCTTTATCCCAGGTACAGATCCCTTTATCCCAGGCACAGACTGCAGCCTTGGCCAGCTCCCTCCCAAGCAGGTGCCACAAGGCTCCCGGTCTGGCACTGAAAGGCAAAGTGGTACCACCACATTTTAGATTTAAGGAGTGACTTGGATGTGTGACCCCAGGAGGCAGCTCTGAGTTGTGCTGGATTCATAAGGCACTAAGGAGAGAAACCTCATCCTTCTTTGCATACCCCACAGAGGAGTATCACAGAAGGTGTTTTGGATGCCAGTAAGGAAGCAGGAACCCCCTGAATCTGGAATTTACCTCCATCACGAATAATCCTGAATAAACACTGTTAATGAGCACTGACAATGCTAGTATGAAATCCTGTCCCAGCAGTTCCTCATTAAGCTGGCCTGTTCCAAACACTCTAATCTAAAATTATGTGTATCAGGGAAGTCATAAAAAGCAGGAGCTCTAATCAGCAATGTTTGATGAAAGAAAGGAATAGATAAGATTTTTCGTATGCCTAGTTAAATAATGGCAGAAAAGGGAGGTGAAGACAACCACAGGCAGGGGAGAACCTGTAATCAGGCCTCATTAATACTATAGTTAATTGATTTTCTGCTCAGATTCCAAGGAGGAACAGGAATCTTCCTTTAAGGTGGGTAATAGATCAACAAACATTGGAGAGGCAGAGAGGAAGGGACACACTTGTATCTAAGCAATGTGAGCTTTTCCAGTTTTGAAAGGTCTATTTGCTTCAGAAGTTAGCATGAAACTCAGTGCTACAATAGTCACAGCCTTAAAAGATTGTTTTCCCTAAACTTTGCATGGTTACCAAAAAAAAAAAAAAATTAAAAAAAAAATCCCTTTTTGTGAGACTTCCCCTCTCCTTTTATCATATCTGGGGAGCCATAAATTGAAGAATCCAACATTTCCCTAGTCTGCTAATCACTTGGCCTACATATGATTCTCTTTTCAAGTGGTGATTCAGGTGCTGTGACTAGTGAGACATGGAGAGAGAAACCAAAACTATTTTCCCAGAATGAAAAAGGCCTGTTTTCACTCAGTTCAGGTAAACTATGCAGACTTTTTAAGTGCTTGGTGCTGGCTGAGATTAAACAGGAGCAACACAGTGCCAGAAGTGTTGTCCAGGAATATTATCAAAGTAATGGTCTGCCTAAGCACATAAATATGTTTATATGGGGTGCTGCTCTCTGAAATCCCACGGGCTGCAGAGCAGGGATCTCCCATGGCATCTCCCCCAAGTCCATTGTGTCAGTGCTGAATCATCCCAATAGTCAAATCCAAGAGCAGTGCTGCCTTACAAAGCTGTTTACCTCAAAGTGCACCTTTTTCTTCCCCTCTAAAACCTTTTCCTATTTATACCCTGCTTCAGCAGCTGTGCTTTATTCCCCATTCAACCTCCATTTTCCCTTAAGAGGGATAATTAATTTAGAACTCCAGGCAATCAGACATAGGTGAGAACCCAGCTTTCCTGGCGTTGCCTTTCTTTTCTTAGCCATTAAATGGTGCAGTTGTGCCTCACGTTTACAGGGGAATGAGGGAATACACCCAAAATCAACACCAGAAAATAATTCCTTTTAGTGCTGTGCTAACATCATGAAACACAGAAGTGCAGAAGTCATATTCCTCTACTACAGTATTAATTCATCCTGGGTTCTGAGGTACTAGAAAATCAAGAACTGACAAAATTAGGCTTTGATGTGTCATTTTCACTTAAGCAACCCAATGCTTGCCCAATAGTTTCAAGAAGTGTTTTCAGGAACCTCAGGTGCAGTGACACTTCAGAGATTTCTTTTTCCCATCAGAGAAGAGCAGCCTGTTTGCATTTATTGAGGATTTTTGTACATGCTCCCTGCTTTTAGTACTGAAGGCTGCCAGCAGTGGGGTGTTTCAGTTACAGGAGAATCCCAGCCCTTCCTTACCCAAAGGGATGGATGCAAAAGGTCACACTGACACTGCTAAAAGCAAAAATGAGTCCCCAGGCTATGGGAGCTGTCAGCTTAGGTGTTTTGTCTGACCTGGTCTCAGGGTTTTGTTGACCCTTAGGAAGAAATTCATCCTCTGGGACTCAAAAAGGAAGAGAGGAACTGGGAAATAGTTGATGTCACTCTTCTCTCAGTCAGGTTTTAATCCTATAATCTGAGACATCATCTCCCTCACTGCCTGGGTGACCTGGGTGCTCTCAGCCACCTTGTCCTGCTCCCTCAGGGAAGGAATAGAAAGCAGGAATCAGGTCATAGGTGTCCTGAGAACATATAAATGGGCACATATTGGTGATCTCAGTTATTTAGTGAGATCTGTGCTCGTGTTTCACCACCCTAGACTGAGGTCAAATCCTCTTTTCATTTTAGCACATAAAAAGCCCTTTCTTGATGCTGTAATTAAGTATATTACTTATTCCACACCCTTCATACAATAAGTGACTTCTGCTAGCCTGCTTTTTGCATGATTTCCCTTTAGAGCTAAAGCAGTTGGGATAGTGAAAAATCTATTGCTTGTCACCTCCCACCCCCCAGTATTGGCAGGGTGTGTAAAGCACGAAAGCGAAAACATTCACACCCGCAGTGTTCTGTCACAGAGAGCCTACCTGGGCTCCTGTTTCAGTAAAATCCAGGTGCTTCCATGTGATCCTGCCTTTGCAACACACATGTGCTCAGGCTGGGTGCATTGTGTTTTGCAGACACTACGGGAGAGCCTGACGGAGAGGGGCTCGCGGATGAGAGCTGAGAAAACCACGTTTGCAGTCCATAAAAGCAGCCCTCACAGAGGATCTCTCCACCCAGTGACCTCTGAAGTTGCAAGGACACATGGCCTAGACAGGTAAGGGAATTATGTTGCTCCTTATTTTACCGTGGTTTGTGCTGCGAAGCATGCTCATACAAGGGAAGAGCAGTTTGCAAAACTGTGTTTAAAAAGAGCTGGGTTTGTCAGCCATGACAACAGCTAGGGGAAGATTTAAATAAAATAATAGGTGTTTTTTGCCTTTAATGTCTATAATTAGTTAATGCAGTGTGAAAACCAGCACATCATTACTCTGCCTCTCTCCACTGTAGAAAAAAATCAACAAAGAGAAAACATGCAAACCCAGTATTTTTTAGCTTGTCTTGTAAGAGCCTGGCTCCTGTTTAGTATGCATTTAGTAACGATGCATTCAAATGAATAATTTAGACCTCTCATGACAACTTTTCAAGAGCAGTTTTATCAATGTCAGACAGCTTCCCATTTTTGACCATAGAAACACAAGACAGAAACCACCACTGCCATTATTAGTTTTGGCTCATCTTCCTGCTGTTTGGATAGGAAAGCCCCATTTAATTTTTTTTTTTCTAGGAGTGAATTGGCATCATTACTTTTAGAACTTCCTGATTGTAAATGCTGAATCAAATGTATTACCATAAAAGAAAAAAAAAAAAAAAAAAAAGCCCTGCCTTGTACCAGCACTGCTAAAGCTGCAAAGCCAGACACTCCTGGGAAATGCTAGAATTTACACTGTCTTAGTTTTGCAGGTTATTACTTCTGTGTGCTAAGGCACAGACAGTCACCTTACAGGTACTGACAGGTTGCTTACAACGGAGCCAGTGATGCCACATTTGCTTCCAGAGGCTGGAAGAGGGAACCATCCCCACTCAGCAGAGCAGGTCCCTTTGTTGACAGTACTTTTGGTGGCAGTTGTGTGAGGAAGGATTCTTTAAGGACTTTTATGTTCAGTTGCACACAATTGCTCCACATTCTGGCGCTCACACCGACAGCCTCACAGGGGTTAGTTTTAAGTAAAGGACTGTGTCTGTCCCTTTCTGTTATGGTCTGTGGCTCTAGCAGGTGTAAGGAGTTCAGCTTGCCCTGCATGAACCATCTCAGCCGAAGGCAAAACAAGCTCCAGCCTTGTACAGATTTTTACCATCCCTCTGGGTTCTTCTCAGGTTGTCACTATTTCACTTTGTTAGGGAAGGATATGTCGAGTAAAAAATCTTTGAAATCAAGAGGTCAGCTAAAAATACCACTAAACATTTAGTATTCCCTTCCACATGCTCATGGAGATTTTTTCCAGCTTTTTCTTTAGACCTTATTGATTCCTCTTATGAACATAATCTTATGTAGGTGCACACCCTGCATAAGGTGCCAAGCTGCACAGTGTTCTGATGGATTCAGTAATAGACTTAAATTTAGCAATTTTCTGATTGGAAATAATGCCATTATTCATGTGCCCTTGTACCAACTCCCAAGCTGCTGCCTGGCTCTCTTGACAATATGACGTTCCTGATGCACATTATCTCAGAGGTCAGTGCAGAAGGAAAGGTGTTATGCAACACTCAAGAACAAATTCTCCAAGGAGGAGGTCTCAGATAGGCACAAAAATCCAGTCTTGGCACAGTATCTGCTGGGTCCTTGCACACTTTAAATATATGCAGTGCTCCCTTGCTGGGTGTTACTTACAGCTGAGACATCAGCACTGGCTCCGTACACTCAGGGTAGTCATTGGACAGCTGGCCACAGGAATGGTGAAGAGCAGTGACTGATGGGATAAACTTATTGTTATTTTTTGAGGTTGTATGGAGGCTTTCCTTATAGCTTATGTTACTTTGTGAGCAACCTGTAAAAGCACCCAAAGACAGCAATCTAAATCCACAAGCAGCCGAGCAGCAGCAGCAGTTTGTATTAAGAATTTTGCTTCCCCATCAGATACAAATTTCAGATTTTGAATCCAGTTGCTCAGTGGTTTGATTGCTATATTTAAAAATTATATGAAGTCCTCAGAGCATTGTGACAAAGCAAAGGCTAGAACTTCATCAGCCCAGCAGCCAAGGTGTGAGCACAGAATAAGCTGTGAGACATCCCTAGAGCAGCCTGTGAGCAGGACACTGCCTGGGCTGCCCTGAGCTCCTGCTGCTGCAGCCAGCCTTGCCTTGCCTTCCTGCAGCCCCCTGTGCCACAACCGAGGCTGTGCAGCTGCAAACAGGTGGCACAGGCACCTGGCACAGGGAGCCCTGGCTCAGGAGCACTGATGGGGACTGAGCCCCTCCTGCCCTGCCCTGCAGCTCTAAAGGAGCCTCTTCCTTCCGAGGCTTGCGTGCAGCCGAGCACAAAAGCTGAGGGGACCTGGAGATTGAAATATTTGATTTGCCTGAGCAGAAAGCCCTTACTGACACAAACCAGGGCCTGTGATGAGATCTTGTTTACCGGGCTAGTGTGGGGCTGGAAATCAATGCACCACAATTGCTGTGACCAGAAATTAGACTCACTTAGTGAACGAAATTCATTAAAACAAGCTATGGCTCTCATCACACCTTTTGTGTGACTGATTTAACACTGTTGCTTCCTTCTTACTTTCTCCCAGAATGACCTTTCTAGAACAAAACATTTGTAGAAAGTCACTTGTAAAAATTATGAAATAGAAAGTAATAAAAAATGTCAGTCTTTTATAATGAGGCACTTGCTAATAAAACCTTTAATTAAAATGTTGTTGAAAAACTTAAAAGACAATTTTAAAAACCACAGATGTGCGCAGTTAGTCACTTGTGCAACATCTTTAGCAATTTCTTTTTAAGAACCTTTGATGGGTTCTCTTTATATTAAAACCTTCCTTTATTCCTTTCCCTTAAACATCAACTGCCCCACACTTGCACTGGCCATAGTCTTATTAAATAGGTTTAAAAGATTTTCTTACCAGGAGTTACTCGGCAAAAGTGATTTGAAGGAAGAAGATTTGTGACTCAGAGGTGCAGCAGACACAATGGCAGGAGTGTGTAGAACAAGGGGAGAGGCAGGAGCTGGTGACTGGGTTACTAATAGAGCTGGGAGAGAGCCATGAAGCATCAGTAGCTAATAAACTCCCTGTATCTCTGATACAGGCCAGAAAACCCCAAGGCCCTGCCCACAGAAAGTGGTGTTGTGCTGCTGACTAACAGCACCTGTGGCTAATTTAGGCAAGCAGATCAAAATAAGCCTGATAAAAACAAGGAAAGGAAAGATTTGTGTCCCTTGTATCTCCCTTTCACGCTGATATCCTTGGGATGGCAAAGGAGAGCTGGATCAGTTCCATGTTTGTGGTACAAGCACCTGGTGTGTGTGCTGCATGCACGTTTTCATGAAGCACATTTTGGGGGCTGACACTTCTTTCCTCTATCTCTCCACTTCTCCATCCAAACAGAAATATCCCCAGCTACTGCTCATCCCAGCAAGAACAGCAGTAGTACATCTGTGTGTAGATGGTGGAGAAAAAGAGCTTGTTTCCATTGCATTGCTGGCAAAATAAAACTGAGAACTGTATTTTCTCTCCTGCATGCTCACCCACAAGCTCAGCTTCCCCTGAGCATGCTGTGTGTGTGGTGCACAGACCTGCAGAGCCCCTAGGCACAGCTATATAATAAAGTGTTCACTGCCAGCAGGTTAAAATTCAGTTTAACACCTACTGGGCTACACAGAGCTGCCCTGGTAGCAAGGAGCAAGTCTCATTAACACTGCTGTGCTGCCCCATAGACCAGGAGCTGATAGCAGTCATTTATACTCTTACAAGGTAGGCGTAAACCACAGAAATTACTACAGTTGTGCTCAGACTGGGAGACAGAAGTGGTTTGGTTCACTCTGTGGTGCTGGGTGCCCCAGGATCTGGGATATCAGGCTGGATAAGGGATGTGCAGCACACACACACCAGGGAGAGAACAAGGGGTTTGCTTCACTCCAGAAGCCAGAGATGCTGTAGGATCCTGTGACAGGCAAGTCCTCTGAGCTGCCTCCAAAGAAAGAGTTTGTTAGGAAGAAACCCTCTTTTGACATGGAAATCATGCTTTTACTATTATTAAATATTAATTTAAAATAATCAATAGGAACAGGGCTTTTAATTTCTGAAGGCACAGAGGTCCAGAGCTGCAGGGCTACAGTAGCTGACTTCCATCACAACTGGTTTCAGACTGGGATTTTAAGAGTCCCATCCTTCCTGCAGATCTTTCTTTCCAGGAATGGGAAGAAGAATGAAAAATAAGTTGCATTTGCAGCTTGCCTAGGAGTTGTTCATCTGCACGTCCCACACGTTTGGTAGACAGGATATTGCCTTACATTTGTGTTCACCTTTCTGATTTAAACAATAGCACCTCTTCCCTAGGAAACCAGCACTATTTAACTAGTGCTGAATTACAAGGGACATTGAGGAACCTCGTTTTGCAAGGAAAAAAATATGAAAAAATTGCATTGATTAAAGTTACCAGCTTAAAATGATTTGTTCAAAGTTCCTCCACTGCAGTGAAACCCCCATAAAACCAACCTACAGTAGGAAGTGTATGCATATAATTTGCACAGCTGCCATTCAGGGGCAGACATGGTAGGAAATAAGAGGCTACAGCAATTCAAACTCTAACCCCAAGCCTCAACTCATTCCACAGTCTCAGCACAGCTGGAGGTTTTTTGCTAAATTTGTCCCCACTGTAGTCAAGAAAGATGGAAAGAGCCTAATTAGACTTCAGGCTCAGTATCTCAGGGGTGGGAGCAGAGCAGCTCCCCACCCCTTTGGAACCAAAAGCTGAGCTCAAGAAATATCAAAACCCAGCCAAAAAAAAAGAGATGTCACTACATGGTTGCATTTGTATTTAGGATAGTTAAAAAGACAGAACTGTATTCAGTTGCACTTTTGAAAGAGAGAGTTTAAACCAGCTAAGAGTTCAATTTGAAACTGAAATGCTGTGTTCTGGTTTGTTTTATGAATGTCCATAAATGCTGGACTTTTAGGTGATTTTAAAAAAACCAAAACATTTTCAGTGAAATGATGCTTCAGGGGTAGTGAAGTTAGGGCACATTTTCTGAAGGGTGGATTAACATTGGGTAGGATGCAAAATGCCAATGAGTGCCAAATCCTGCTGTATGCTAGATTATCAAAACGTGTCTTCATGTTTTGGAAAAGAAAAAAAGCAGTCCATCCTGAAAATTTTTCCTATTCATCCTTTAGTTTCTCAAAAAACCCATTTCATTTAGGGTGATATTTCTGAAGTGGATGTTGAAAAAAATGCTTCTCTGGTGTGAAGATCCCCAGTTTCTCATGAAATCAATATTGTGTATTAGTTGTCCTCTCCATCTCTGAAAAAAATCAAGTCATAAATCTTTCTGGCATAGCTATTCATTCTCCTGATTACACCATATAATGCTGAGGAACAAAGCAAGCTTTTTTTTTTTTCTATATTGCATATCTGGAGAGGCTTGTGAGGGGGACTGTGTAGCTGGGGAGATAAAGCCTCTAACTCCACATTAATATATAGCTCAAAAAGAAAAGAAATTGGAACAGCCATGAAATATGGAGTACAAGATACACCTTGCATTAGTATTTCTGAGCTAAAGGAATGGGCTATCAAGATTTAGGTGGCATAATATTCTGAATTCTATTTTAAAAGCATCATTATCATCAGAGAACACTTAATATAAATCCTTCCTACGGATTCCCTGCAGGAATAAGGTGGCCTAGCTAACAAAGCCTTGATTTATTCCATAAAACATACTCCATTTTCCTGTGAAATGTAGACAAGGCACCTGCTTCTACCATCTCCATGCTCAGCTGCCACTGCACAAATATTCCTTTATATCCAAGGAGTACCTGGGCACTACCACACGCCTTGATGTACAAAGGGCTCCATTCACACGCCTCGCAGGAAAGAGCAAACAAGGACACCACAACTGCCAAACACACAGGAACTCGTTCAGCTCCAGCAGACACGGCATTTCCACCCCCTGCCAGGATTCTCACACAGCACGCCGTAGCAGGCACGTCAAGGAAGCCAAAACACGAGCAGGGTTTGCTGCCTGAGCTCTTCCCTCTGCAGCCTTGCAGGAGGAAGGGTGACAAGCAGGGTCCTTGCACCCCACAGCCTGTAAAAGCAGTGTCAGTGCTTCCCCTGTGCCCAGAGACCCTTCTGCTTCTCATTTATCAACCCTGCCTCATGAAAGTGTTGTGCCATAAACCCATGCTCATCTCTCTGTCCTTCTTGCTGTCACTCATGAGTGCCCCTTTGCCCCATAAATGCCCACAGCACATGGCTGGGACCATCCAGCAGCTCTGGCTCCTGTCTGTGATGTGGGCTCTCTCTGGCAGTGCCCATCAGGGGCAGCCTTTGGCATGATCTAATACAGCAGGTCTAGAGACTCAGTAGGTGTTAGCAGCACCCCGGTGGGTGCTGGCAAATTCCAGCCCTAAATGAGGCACCCAAGGAGCCCACTGAGGGCAGGGAGGCTGCTCAGCTGAGCAGGGCTTACACACAAGAGCTGCACCACAGGCTCCTGCTAATTGCAGTGAGAGCAGACTTGGCCCCAAGGAAGGGAGGCACAAGAAACATCCACGAATATTCTCTCTGTGTCCTTGTGTGAATTCACCTGTGGAGTGCACACCAAAGGTGGATGTATGCTAGGAATGAGAGGTACAGAATGCTGAATGGTATCCAGGCAGTATCCCTGTCATGCAGTACACTGGTTATCCTCCCAGATCCATCCCAGGGCCGTGTGACAGCCCTGCTCCAAACCAGTGTTTTACATGAGCACAGCGATTTTTCCAAAGGGGACTTTCCAGTGCACCAAAACCCCCTTGGTGAGAGAAGCTGTGATGGTGCTCCTGGTACAGCAATCAGGAACCCAAAGGGAGAGAAATGCACTCAGGCAGAGTAACTCACAATTACATTGCTGCAGGACATCTGCTCTGTGGGGTACAGCTCTGCTCAGATCATAAAGAGCACTGGCATTGGAGGGTAACCTCCAGACACCCACCAGTGAATCTGTGAATGCACACCTTGCCACCACAACCAGGCTGAACACATAGCGGGGTTTGGTACTCTCAGTACAGATCAGAACAACGGATCACTTCCATTCCCACAGCTTCCACAGCCTGGCTCTAGGAAAATAAATTGCAGCTTAGGGAACTGGCGAGTTACAGTCTGTGTTTAAAAGAGGTGGAGATGGCAAATATGTGTGTGTAATGTTTAGTGCTTTATGAAATCCTCCTCTATTTTTCTCTAAACAATTCTGAATAAAACAGCAGCCTGTTTTAATACAACCTCAACCTAGCCCCTCTATGATAAGGATTTAAAGATGATTAAACCTAGTTTGTAAGCAGCTTCATTTCTGATTAGGATTAAAAAGCATCCTGAGTATTAATCCTGCATTCTTCAGTAAGCTTAAAAGAAAGGAAAATATATAGTGAACAGTTCTTCACTAACGAATCAACCAACCAACATTAGTGTCAGGATGGTTACAAAATTGCTCTCTACACATCTGCAATAATTCAATTAGCGTTTGTGCTTGCGACGGAACATGAAGTGTTGGTTACTTTGGGACAGTACTCTCCCAGCTCTCTTTGGAAACCATTTGTGCTATTGAATCATTGATTCCCAGCACTGTGCCTAGCTGACAGCCCCATACATCAGCTCATCCAGAAGAGAAGATCTGTACAAGGTCTTTGAGCGGCCCTTCCCCAGCTCGTGTCTTGTCTGCGGCCAGGACATCGCTACAACACAGCACCACCTTCTTTGGTTCTATCAAGCCTCAAGGAAGGCTGGTAATTTCCATTTCCCCCCTCAACACCCAGACCTACTTTCCTTTAAAAACTCTGATCTTTGCATCCCTTTCCACCCCCTCGTACACGGCAGTTTCTATAATCATCCCCTTATGTAATAGACCCAGAACCGGGAGCGGTTATTTATCCATGTTTGCTGCCCTGCCTTTCTCCCCAGAGAGCACCAAAATAACCCAACAGCTCCCCATTTGGTGCACGTGGGCTGGCATACCCTTGTCACCAGTGGTGCCCGCTGTCACCCTGAGGGGAGCGATGCTGGGGACAGAGAGAAGGGTTCCTGCTGAAGGAATCCTACAGGGTCCTTGCTCTGGTGCTGCTTTTCCAGACATTCAGCTCCATGGTGTGCTGCACAGCAGGTGATGGGTACCCAGCTCTGCCAGGCTTGCACAAGGGAGCCATGCAGGGAAGCAGCAGGGAGCATCTCCAGTGCCAGAGCCCCTGCAGCAGACAAACCTGCACCCACCCAGAGCCAGGCTCCTGACCTGGCCCCTGGGCAGCTTTCATTGTTGGCCTGTTTATTTCCAGGTGGCCCTGCTACAGTGTTGTTTTCTGGTTTCTCACTGACCTGGCAGGTTTTCACTGCTCTTGTGTCCTGCTGGCTGGCAGAACAACAAAGTCTGGGGGATTTATGTGCCCCGACACCCACGCAGGAGCTGGGAGAGAAGCCTCCTCCCGAGGAGAGGAAGTTTTTGCAGACAGATGCCTCTGTTTGAAGTGTCCATGTGTATTTAGGCCCTGATCCATGGGAGCATGGGAGCACTCAGCCCTAGGCACATCCATACTGCTGTCACCAGGCTATGCAAAGTAAGATGGGTGTTTAAGTCTTCCCTGGGCTTAAAGCTTCAGGTTTTTGTCCGGGCAGCTCTCGTAGCCTGCAGTGTTCTAGGTTGATGATTAACAGAGCAGCTAAAGATGAAAGTTTGCAGCACACACATATTTCTGCAGTGAAAAAGCACAGGATAACTTGTTTAATCCATTCTGGGGAAGGGTTTTACAAGCAAACATGCATTTACCCTTTTTATTAGGCATTTCAGCCACAGAATTTATGACCTCAGCACAGCCTTGCCCTGGGCAGAGCACCTGTAGGCAGGAGTTGCTGCAGGAGAAGTCAGTGGTGCATGGCCTATAAATGCCTGTTAGACACCACACAGTGTGCTTGGGTTAGCAGCAGCAGCTTCATGGGGACAGACACATCCCACATTTAGTCACTGTGTCAACCCAGCCCTTGTCTTGCCAATTTGGTTCCTGCCCAGCTCTCCACTGACTTGGTTACTTTGAGGGAAGCAGATGGGAACTAGTGGTATTCCAGAAGGCTGGGGGAGTTTCTGATGGGCCCAGACAAGTTTGACAACAAAAGCCTAGTCCTGAAGAAATACTTCTCTTCTTTAAACAAAAAAAAGTTTGGTTTTATTGGGAAAAAAATCTCAACTTATTATTAGCATGCAGATTTTTTAGTGCAAACCAGCTTGAGCTTTGTGTTGCTGGTACCCTCCATCAGCTTTGTTCCATGGCCAAACCATTTCTTCAGTGAGCTGCTTTGGTCTGGTGCCCTCAGAAGCTGATTGTCCCTGCCACTTCCCAGACCACCTTCCTTCCGTTTCTCCCTCATTTCTGCAGAACTGAACTCCAGACTCTACAATCCAAATTAAAATACTTAATTTTTATAACTTGTCAGCCAGACCAAATTAGTTTTGCTGATAAGGGAAATCCGCTTGTTTGCTGGAAGAGAGACGGAAAGTGGCTGTGCCAGCTCGGGGATGGTTCTGAGCCAGGACTGGAAATAGCAGCACTCAGCCTCAGAGTTCATCACTGAGCCACTTCTTCAGAAAAATCACCCAAACAATTTCCTGATGCTTCCCCAGCCACACCTCTCTGAAACTCTTCTCCCCCCTGAGCTGTTGATTTGGAAAAGTAAATCCCTTTTCCTTCTCTTCAGAAACTGCACTGCTTTACTGACAGCTTGAAAATGGACATTGTGGTTGATTGTCTTACTCACTCATCTTCCACAGTGATGGCATACAGCAATGATCAGTGAGTACAAGTTTTATATTTGAAATATAAAGCTACCTGGTGTCATCATCACCTCATCTGTGTTATAATAATGCTCACTTTTCACCTGACCTTTAGAAATCAGCAGATTCAATTACTTGTAGCATTTGCTGAAGATCCTCCAGGGATCTCACCATAAATTATGCTGTATTCTACAAATAGATATGACAACACTAATCAGCAAATTAAATGACAGTGATCATTCCTGCAGAGATACTTAAACATCTGATTGAGCTGGTAGGTTGGATCTCTGCAGCCTTCATCTTCAGCTGAGGCACTGCTCTCGTGCATAGGAAATGCTGACCTTGCAAGCAGGCACCTGTAGGGCACTGAAGATATCTGGTAAAAGAAGGGAGCAAAAGCCTGATGCCTCCAAGCAAATGGACATGGCTGGATGGTGACTCCAGTTCTTTCATTAAGGTTTGGCTCTGACTTTACACAATCATTCCCAGACAGAGCAGGTCTGGACACTTCCTAGCACTCTTTTCCCCAGGCATGGGAGAGCCATCATTACCCCAGCACCAGCATGCTGCCTCCCTCCAGGCTGTGATTGCCAGGTAGTCCTGCGGCTATTCCTCCTTGAACTGTATTCCATAGCCTACCCAACAGCCATTCTGCAGTGGATCTTGTCCCAGTCCACCCTCACGGCCCTGTCCAGCTGCAATACCTGCCAAACCCCCCATCATCAGCTGGCTGTGAGTGACTGTGCTCCATGTGTTGCCTGCAGCGTGGTTGGATCAGAAATGCTGGGCAGGAAGGGCAGGGTGCAGAACTTGGGGCTGGAAGGTGCAAAAGACCTTCATGGAGCAAAGGAGACATGGCTAGGGCCAGGCTCACAGTGCAAAGGGCTGGAGGGGCCTGAGGCCATGGCCCTGCTGGAAGGTCAGCCAGAGGAGCCCTGAGCCATGTCCTGCACTCACAGGCATGTCACCTTCATGTGGCCTGCTCCTGCAGCCATTCCCTGGAGCAGGTGCTGCAGGAGAGGGGCAGCATGAAGCCAAGAGGTGTGACTGCTTCCCCCACCACAAGCTGTTATTTTGACAGCTCTATTACAGTCATATAGAAACAACTCCTGGGAAGTGTAAAGCACTATAAAAAACCAGGCAGGGAAATCATCTGTCCTGCAATATGCCAGCTTTCACTGCAGAAGAGGATGGGATGCCAATGAAGATCTGCAATGGGTTCTTTCCCTGCCTCTTTCTTTGGCCACAGTTGGTTACTGTTCACCCCAAACCACCATTTCTCCTCTTAAGTCTGTGTGGTTGTCACATCTGATGTTTATTTCACAGCAGCCCTCTCCCCTCGATTCATTTTTCATAGAAGCATGAAGATCTCAGCCCAGCTGAGGTGAAGGGATGAGCAGCCCTTCCTCGAGCTCTTCTCAGGGAAAAGCCACAGACAGTTATCCCAGGAACCACTGGCTGTGCTCAGAGTTCAGGTGTGCTCTGCATCCTCACAGAGCAGGGCTGATCATGGGGGTACCACAGTGATTTCCTGCCCCAGGGGCCACTGACACAAAATCCAAACTGCTGCTTACTGTGCACGTCCATGCCAGGACTTCAGTGAGGGATTTGGGGAATGCAGGTGCATTCCTTGGTGTAATGGAGAGTCAGATCCTGTACAGACCAAGGTTTAGCTCATACAAAAACCCAGCAGCCCCTCCTGGAGTCACCTCTGCTACAGCAAATAGAGTTGTGCCCTCAGCCTGGCACGAGCAGAGCAGCCCTGCTGGGACTCCAGCCATGTTCCCACTG
The DNA here is from genome assembly GCF_035770615.1 of Melospiza melodia melodia. Taxonomy (NCBI): domain Eukaryota; kingdom Metazoa; phylum Chordata; class Aves; order Passeriformes; family Passerellidae; genus Melospiza; species Melospiza melodia. The sequence continues at coordinate 116,353,028 of NC_086196.1, read as the reverse complement.
CTCTGCTCCTCCAGGAGCCTGCAGCAGCACCTTGGTCACCAGGAGAGCCCTTGCTCTGCACACCTGGGGGTGCTAGGAATGCATTTCCTAACCACCAGCAGACACATACAGGCACTCTAGCACCAAAAACTCAGTATAAAGTTTCTTTTTTTTTCTTTTCTCTTCTAATCACATAGTACTTAGTAGCAACACCATCTGATAGCCCAGCATAAACAATCCTGCTCATTTGTGTTGCTCATTGGCGTTCTCCATAGAGACACACACACACAAGTTTTCTCTGTGTGCCACTCCTCCCACCTTGGGGAAGGAAATTAGAAGTGCTGATGGAGGAGCTCCAGTCACATTTCCTTCCAGCTTCTGGTGGCATCAGCTCAACAGTGACAGTTTGTAAGGCAAAACAAATGGCTTGTGAAGTGAGTGTGTGTTATGGAGCCCTACCCAGAAGAAATGCCTGTCAGGTACTCCAGAAATTCACTGTGACTTTGGTACCTTTTTGTTTGACAAGAGCTGTGCTGCAAAGTTTAGCTTTCACCCTCATTACTGCAAATTATTCCCCCAGCTGAAGTGCCTTTTCTCTTAGGCAGTACACTGCAAACTGGTGCTGTGCTCCCAATCAGCATCACCCTTCTGTCAAGAGAATGCCTTCAAGGGCTTCTCTCTGCACCTGGCACTTCTTGTGGAGGAGCCCTTGCAGCAAAAGGAAAGTTTTCAGCCTGAGGAGCAACACCCAAGTGCTGCAGGCAGGAGAATCCTCTCTGCAGCTTAGAGGAGCTTCAAGTACCACACAGACTGACATACCCACCCTCTTTCATCCCTTTACAAACCAATTGTCCCTTCCTTGCCTTTTCTGTCCACATATTTCTAAGGCAGCACCAGTCCTCTAGGGCCACAGGCTGAGCTGGAGCTTTGTGGGAGGCTCATAGTACACATTAATATTACTATATTAATATTGTAAGAACTACAAATAATGCCTTTTGCTTTCTCCCTTCCCCCTCTCCTGTGTCCTCTGTCATGGATATCATGGCATTGTTCTGAACCTCTTGTGTCTGGGAATGGTTACAGGAAAAAATCAGGACAAAACAGATATTTCAGCCGTGGAAGACCAAGGAGAATTTCATTTGTCATGAGCTGGAGTAATTAGAAGTAATTTTTGCATGTTTTGGATGCTGACTTTGGTCAGAGCATGAGCTGTGCAAAACGCTTATTTTTATAGTTTTGACGTAAATCACGGAATGTTTTCTTTCTTAATTTGGAACACTTGCCCCAAATGTTCCAAGTCTCTGTAGATAAGTCCAGGCTCTTTTCTTCCTGACAACATCCATCCATCCATTAAAGTTCCAGGGTTGACTGCCCAAGTTGTTTAGCTGGACTGGACACAGGACAGGCATCTTTTAAAAGTGGTAACTTCCAACAGTCTTCACAGACCACTGATTCCAAGTAAGATGCACAGTTTTGCTGTCTAAAATCTGCCTTCTTCTGTGCAGAAGTGCCATGGGTCATTTGCTTAATAAAATAAACCCAGCCTCCTCCCCCAAGCCCGGCACATACACAAAAATAATTTCCTTGGTTATATTTTTCTCTGGGGATGTTTAAACTGTCAGCTTTGCTGAGCTACATTCTCCCCTCTCATTCTTTCTCATGGGTGATGTCTTGTCACAAGGGATTCGGTGCAAAGTCACATTTTGAAATTTTCCAGAGGATTTAATATTAATGCATGTATAAAAGACTTGCAAAATCTTTCTCTTTTGAAATGATCATATTCTATCAACAGTTGCTAGAGCTGGAGTTGTTCAGCTTTGGCAAATAGTTGGAAAAATAAGAAGCAAACACTTCTGATCCCAGGGTTACATGGATGTACAAATTTTCAGATCAGTCACTGTCTCAGGGTATGGGCATGTGATCATTGCTCACTCACATGAGATCCATCTGAAATGATCCCACGTGATTGGAATCAGTGTGGAACGAGGAGCTCTCTGTTTCCAGTTGTATCTTCTGTTATCCATGGAAAGTCCTGCTTGGCCAACAACAATAAACTCTTGGGAATGATCGCACACATCCCCAAACCTCTACCAGCGAACGTGGGAAAAGCAGAAGCTTCAGTTTTGTTTGAACCTAGGACACTGGCTAAGAATCAGTTACTGTAATGGATGGCAATGCAGAAATGTCAGCCCACAGGGCCTATCTCACATGGATACACATTTGGGAGCTTCTCACATTTGCAGTTTCAGCTGTCATCCTCTGCAGCCACCCACAGCCAGGAGCAGTGGTGCGAGATCACACCAACACCCTCACACTGACACTCGGGCTCAGTGTTTAGTGTCCATGCTAGCCCATCACTTAAAATCCATGGCAATTCAACCTCAAAACACTTGAAATGATTAATAATTAAAAGCTGCCTAGATAGGAATGTAACGTGCCGAAACGTTGGCTAGCACAGGCAGCTTGGCACAAGGATTTGCATTACAGCCTTTTCATCAGTTACAATAAATGAGTGTGGTAGAATGTCTCCTCCCCTATTAAATTAATATGTGGGGTTTTTTTTTGGCTCACATATGGCAGAAATCTCCTTGTGGCAGTAGGAAGGGTCTTGGCAGACCTGTGCCTAAATGTGTGTTGATGCCTTGCCTTACAAGTCTCCTGTAGGGAGAGCAGGGGTTTAGGCGGGTGCAGCCACCGTGATCACAAGTGCCTGGCTGTCAGCGTGCCTGGATGGGCTCCATCTGCAATCAAAGGCACAGTGTGGCTCCCACAGAAAGCTGCCTGGGAGATGGATGGGCTGCATTGTAAGATGAGTCCCGCTCCCGCTGTAAGTTGTGGCAAATTGCAGTTTTGCCAGGAAAAGCAGGATCAGGCGCTGGTGGCTGATGCCTGTATTTCTGCTGGTAAGGAATGCTAGCCAGAAAACCCAAAATGGTTGTATAGAAACATCCTCTGACTGGTTTTCCCCTCATTTGATATAAATACTGCATGCTTTAAATCAATTATCTGTCTTGTGTAGCTCCCTGTGTCAGTGGTTTTGCAGCCTTCACTGATTTGGGGTTGCTAACTCTGATTTTACTGCAGGTGCTATGGTGCTGATTGATTTTTTTGCAATTATCATCTCCTTGAGTTATGTGAAAACAGTTTCCATTTCACAGCTCACAATGGTCCCACATCTGCTGCTGGTCAAGGAAGGTTGCAAACATGCAACCTGTAACTGCTGTAGGCACCAGAAATATTAGTGGGGATAATTCTAATTACAAATGAAAATGAAGTTTTTATTTAAAGGAGGCTTTATGAATGTCCCAGTTTGGGTTTTGAATGGGTAGTAGTACAGAGGGAGAAACCACCTCCTGACCTACTGGACACCAGTGCTCCATCACCCCACACTGTACACGTCTGATTTACACCATACTGACAGACTCAGCATCCCTACAAACCTGGTCCCAATTGTGAGGACTGAAATAAGAAATTGAGTGCCTGATATTGAATTCTGATCCTCCAACCCTTGCATTTGTCCCTGCATCCCCACCATCTGCATCCACGATGCTGCTGGGTTGCTGGAAGACTACGTGGTTTGGACCAGATCCTCTCCTGGCTGGGGGCAAGCACAGCATTATTTTCATTCCACTATCTGAAGGAGGCAGATCTGGTGGCAATTTAAGAATCATACATTATCACAGGCTATGAAAAGAATAATTTATGCCCTTGAGCATTTCTCAGATCTTTCAGCAAAATCAGACATCTAAAGGAAAATCTGGTTCTTTGGAGAGCCACAGGGATGAGTAATGCACCCAAGAGGAGTTGGGGTTCAGACAAGAAGGGATTAGCATGCTCCACCAGTGTGGTTTTGTCCTCTCAGCCACACTCAGGCACATCATGTTTCCTTGTTTCGTAACAGCCATCTGGATGTGGAAATGGGAAGATGGGAGCTGGTTCTGTGCCTCTGGTTTGTCTTCCAGGGGCCACACGTCCCCTTCTGCAGAGGGCTGAGGGCTGTCTTTGTGCTGGGAGCTTGCACCACTCCTGCTTCCCTCTGACACACAGTGCCACAGACTGCAACAGGCCTTGGGCTGGAGCTCTGAAAGAGGGGAACCTCCCCAGGAACACCTCACCAGTGTGATCAACCATCCAGAATGCTTTTGTGCTGGGCTGCAACCTGCTGCTCTGCTGGCCATTCATCAAGCAGTCCATGTATGAAATGCCCAATGCTCCCCCAGGATCTAGTTGCCTTCACACAAGGAGTCACTGAAATAGCTTTGCTTCTGTTGGCATTCACCTTGTGCTAGGATAACCTCTCCCCACAAAAAGCAACCCCAAACTGCCCATTAATTGCTACAGCACTGCCCATTAATTCCTCCAGCAATGGAGGGATCTATCTGCAGCTCCTTGAGCGTGTGACACTGGGCAGTCACCATTACATAGCTGACCTAAGGCAAATCCCAGATGATCTAATTATTAAAAAATAAAATAAACACCCCCTCTCCCTCCCTGCCTTACCACCCTGAATTTGTGTGAATGCAGGCTTTCCAGTTCATCTCCCTCACTGAACATCTGATAGTTCATTTAAAAGAAAGAAAAAAAACCAAACAGAGCAGAGGGTTCCCTTGTGGAATGTAAGACCTCCAAAGGCCTTTTGGCAGCATCTGGAGATATTATTAAGTTTTCAGACTAGGTATGCATAGCACAATAATTAGGTCCCCTGAAGAGACCCCAGTAATTGATGGAATTTTATGATATCTATTATGAAAGTATGAAACGGCTCTTCATAGAAAACACTATTGGATTTCCACTCTTTATTCCACATAGGCTAAAAATCAATATTAACACCTGGCTAGTGAATTCTGACACTTGAAGAAGTTTGTGGCACAAAGAGCTCCCAACACTGGGCACTAATTGCTTTGGAGCTAACAGGAGCAAGAGCACCGTGCTGTGTGCATTGGATTAGACAGACTGCTCAAGAAACACCCTCTGAGTTTCTTTAAGAAACATTGAAGAACTTGCCTTTTGGAACAAAAAGCTGTAAGTTTTATTTTGTGGAGCAGGCCCTTTACTTTTGGCAGTGCTCCAGAGTGCTGAAAAACCAAGTGAGCAGGGAACAAGCAGGCCGTGCAGCGTGCATCGGCACTGCAAACAGAGCTCCAACATCAGACAGCTCTCCTGCATTTTGGGCTGAGCTGAGAACAGCCACCAGGCAGAGGCACGGTGGGATGTGGACCTGCCCAGGCTGGTGGCTGTCCGTCCCTGCTGGGCACAGGCTGCCTGGCCCGCTGCTGGTGCCCGCCAGGCTGCTGCAGAGCGGCAGCTAGTGCCAGCACAGGGGAAGGGCCGGGACAGGAACGTGCAGCCTGCAGCAGCAATTCTCTACAGAAACACTCTCCTCACTTCACATGCAGCTCAGGTGCTGGCTTTCATACAGCTGGTGTAAGGTAGTGCTGTGGTTTGATAAAGAGGGCTTTGCTGCAATGGTCTCAGTGAATATGGAGAGAAGAGGTATTTAACTCTGTTAGCTCCATGCAGCAAGACAATGATAACTGTGTCAAATTCACCTTAATGCATACTGAAGCAGGGCCAGTTAAACTGCAAGATTTTTATCACTGTGTGTAACACCAGCAAATGCCTGTCCCTGTGCCCTGGAGCGCTTCTGGCACCACTGGCATCCCCTGGCCACAGCCAGTCCCACTATGAGGTGAGGAGTTGCAGCTTTCCTCCAATAGCTGAGGATAGCAGCATTTCCATGGACAGCCAGATAATTTCCCTTTCATTAGTTACCTTGACACAAGAAAGTTATCACAGCTCCCCAGTCTGTCACTGGTCTGAGGGAACAGGAATTTTAAAAGAGATACAGATTTGAAATTATGGCAATAGAAAACAGTTGCATTTTATGGAAAGGGAGAACAAATGCCCAAAGCTGGGTTTCCTTGGGAAAACACAGCAACAATTATTTTGTTGCTATCAAGGCAATACCAAGGTGTTTTCTTCCTATTCCTAGACCCCTAATATAATAAAAGGAGCTAATAGCAGTAAGCTGTAGGAGCCACGGGACAGCCTGTGCACTCTGCACCATCCCCAGCCCTGCCCAGGGGTCCCCACCCCAGCACTTGCACAGGGGCAGGAAAACCCCTCCTGGGGAGCAGGAAAGGGCTGCTCTCCCTCCCCTCCTCTCCAGCCAGCCTGGCAGCTGCTGCAGGTGTCTGAGCAGGGCACAGAGCACAGCAGTGGCATCAAGGGCTCTGTGGGCACCTGCAGCCCACAAATCAGGGCAGCAAACAGCCCTGCTGAGGGCTGGGCTGCGGTCTGGGGCTGAACCATCAGAGGGAGGCTCTGTGGCAGCAAAGCAAAGGCAGAGGGCAATATTTATTTTGAGAGGAACACAGGCTCTTGCCTACTTGTACAGGTCCCTTCCCACCAGGAGAGGCTTCTCCCCCAGCCCAGGAAGGAGCTCTGTGCAGAGATCCTGCACTGGGATGGAGATGTGCAGCCACACCACGGCTCTGTCCCGGCTGCTCCCCAGGCTGCACTCTGTGAGTCAGAGATGATCTTACCACAGGCTGCACAGCGGGCTCTGCACCCTGCCAGGGACTTCATCTGCTCTGCTCAGCTGGTGCCAAGCTGCAAGAGCTCTTGGCTTCAGTTTATTTATTGCTGAGGGCTCCTGGGGTGCCACAGCTTGGCTGATTTACACCCTTGCAGAGAGGTGACTCGTTTGCTGGGAGACATCCCACATGGTGAATCACCACTCAGGGTTACTTTACTGACCTGGCAATTAAGAGGATATTAAAAAGCCTTTCCAAGGGGAATCTCAGCCTTGGGGTGATCATGTGTGAAAGTGCCCTCCTGGGGAAAAAAACCCTCGAAGAAAAGAACATTATGCTAAGAGGAGCAGATCTTAATGCCATGAGAAGCTGTGAGATCATGTGGTCTGGGCTGTCCATCACAGTCCCCTCTGCTGCATCCACACTGATCACAGGGTGCAAGTACCTGCTGTGGCACCATGCAGTGCATCATCCCCTCTTCCTGCCAGTGCCTGCAATCCATCATCTCTGCTCTGGGAATGCAGAAAGGAAATAAAGGTGATGAGTGAAACAGCTGGGGCAGTGGAACAGAAGTACAGGTGCTGCCATTTGTTGAGACAGTTTATTGGTGTGGCTGGAAGTCACGTCCCAGCTCTCCTGCAAAAGCCTTCCTGTAAACCAGCACATTTTCTTACCAGTTCATCGGCTCCTGCACACTGCTTTTTGCTTCCCATTGTTCCAGAGTCGCTGCAAATGCACATTGTGCTGGCGTGGGCAGGGGCTGGAGGCACAGGCACGTGCAATTTCTTGTTTCACAAAAGCCTGCAGGGAAATTTCCCTGCCTTCTCCTGGCACTGCCCCTCCTGTCAGCAAAGGCTCAAGGTAAGGTCTCCTCAGTCAACTGAGGCTCTTGAACCAACGAACGGAGAAAACTGGGCTTGTGTTAAGAAATTTTTATTTGTCCTTTGGATCTGTAATGTAAGCACATAAAATTACAAGTGGAAGAAACATCATGCCACAAAATTGCATAGAATTTTTACAAAAATGTGAATTATGCCTCTGAAACAATCATAGATTGAGGAACCAAAAAAATATGTACATGTTAACTGGAATATTTCATCCTACTCTGAAAGCAAATCATCAAGGACTAATCAATCACAGACACTATTAATACAATGTACAAGAGCAACACTGATTTCAAAGAAAGGCAAGCAATGATGTCCCTTTAGTTATCTGTCAGTGAATGTTTAGCTAATACATGAGCATTAATTAACATAATTATGAACATGTTAAGTCTAAAATGTCTGGCCTTCATTAGAATTTTTAAAATTCTGTTTATACTGCCAAAACCAAGCTATTTTCAGTAGTGTAAAGATATCTGAAGTGCACGACCTAGTTTAATATAGACAGCTCTATTCTATACAGCAGAAAGTCCACAATACAGCATTTCCACACATTCAACACGGAACAAGGCAAATACATAAAAGGCACAAGACTTGCACATCATAAAGACCCTTTTGTCATTATCTTACTCTAGTTCAAGTAATATCAATATTAAATGATATCAGTTTCACTGAAATAGTTTGAACGATGCAAGATGTACAGGATCACACACTACCTTACACCTGCAGAAAGTGGCACTGTACAGATATAAAAAAATGGGAGTACGGGAAATGGTCAAATACAAACGTACTGTAAAATGACTACAGCTGATAGTATATCGAACCCAACCAGTCTATTTATTTCTTATTAAATATAAATAAAAGGTTCACTGGCGTTTGCCCGAGTTTCTCTGAGGGCTGTGTGAAGTCCTGGCTCCCCTGAAGCCCTCGGGAACGTCACCGAGGCTCGGAGGAGCCAGGACTGTCCCAAAAGCCTGCGCTGTACAACGCTTCTGTAATGCAATAGCTTCAGTTTTATATGAACACTGCTAGCAGTTTATTCTCGTAATAATTTAGACAACACGTCATTTTAACTTTATAAAATGCAGCATTAAATCTCGACTCTACATTTTCAATGAGTGATTAAGATTGATTTCAAAGTGCAAAACTAGGATTAGCAGAGGAGTCACCTTTCCTAGCGTTAAGATGAAAGTCAGATTTTTGAATTTCATGTGCACTGATTTCATCATCATAAACCAGAACAATTTAATTCAAAATATGATCTCCAAACAATGTGCAATTTTTCTTTCTTTCTGCTCTAAGTTTAAAAAGGAAACATCAAAATACTGTTTGTTTTCCAAGACTTGAACTTATATATATATACACCATTATTTAACTGAAAACTTAAGCTCGATTTGTATTTTATTGCTTAAATTTAAATAAGTTACTTTAAGTACTAAACTCCTGAGGGAATGGAAGTAAGGTAACTCAACTGTTAGGATGTGTTAAATGCCTCTCTATTAACTGATTGCTCTCTCCGATTGCCGTGTAACCCTAGGTAAGGCCCTGATCTTCAAGGGTGGATGTGAGTGTTATTCCCAGCCCAGCTCCCGAGCCCAGTGGTGCAGGAGAACACAACTCTGCAGGATCAAGTGTGTCCAGGCCAGCCTGGGGCTTCTGGGCTGGTGTCCCCTTGCCCCAAGGCCCCTTCACCAGCAGGGAAGGATCGTGCACTGGCCCAGGTACAATCCCAACTGTCTGAGGTGTCCCATGATTCCCATTTCTGCTGGGGGGGAATCCACAGAACAGCATTTCTTTACCTTTTCAAACATCCTGACTTTCAAATGTGTCTCTGTCATCTGATAGAAATTTCCCAGAATGTGCTGTTACTTCTCTCATGCATATCATACAGTACGCTAACTTTGATTGTTCTTATTTTAACAAGTCAGTTAAACAGATTAATATACATTTTTAAATAACAGTGGTCAGGTTTTTATACTTTGCTTTTAAATTTTAGACCTTAGTAAAACTGAACCTCAGTCTTAAAAATAATGGAAGATTCTGTTAGATTTCAAATACTGTAGTCCTAAACATTTTATAATCCTATCAAATTCAGTAAGCTTAAAATATGATACTTAAAATCAAAACTTTCGAGTCTGCAAAATATATATCAAATTTATATTCTAAAACTACTTTGATTTACACCACTAACACCACAAAAAGAATTCTATGATTCCATGATTATTCTATAGCAGTATAACCCAGATGTTAGCTCTCGGAAAGATTTTCCCTACTCACAGATCCCTGAAACATTTCATTTGGCCAAGAGACCACATCAGCTTCAAATAGCAACATGCTGTGTGTGTATATGGACAGATGTGTGTGCACATACAGCAATATATATATATATAAATGTATATATATACAAACATATATGCACTCACACGGTGTAGCAAACACAGACGGACACAGACACCAACAATCTCCACGTGGGTTCTTCTCTCCGTTTTCCTCTTGTCCCCACAGTTCCAAGAATTTTCAGCAGCAAATATATGTCTCTCCGTGGGATAAACATAATATCAAGACAGCAAGCCACCAGTGCTTGCAGAGCTAAAAAGGATCCAAGGTTTCAGTGCAAATGTAAAAGGATGGTACAGCTGTCAAGGTGCAGTTATAAAGAAGGAAACAAATATGATTAGGTACTGTTGTGATATTCGCCAGGATCTCTATTAGTTTGGAGCACTTGGCTCTGGCACTCCAAAAGGAAATCTGCACACACTTTTCTCTGTACAATACACTGGTCTTCATTAAACATTCTTAACAGTGAACATGGCCAGAAAATTACCCACTGTAAACTGGCCAAAAAAAAAAAAAAAAGGAAAATAAAGAGAAGAGGGAGGTTAACATATTAATTTTCCCATTACAACTGCACTAAGGTTTAGGCCAATAATCAGATGAAGAATGAGAATGAAGACCTTTGCAGAATACTTTTATAAAATGTTCCTTTGGGGAGATGTGCACTGGAATGCAGATTCCTGCTGCCTCCCTCCAGGAGCTCCGGCGCAGCTCACCGCGGCACGGCGGAGACGGGCAGCTGGCAATGGTGCGCCCCGTGCACTGACTGGTTCCTGGGCAGTTAAAAAGTAGTATCAAACACTTTCTCTTGGGTATCTTCTTCCAATTCCTCCTCACTTTGCGGAGGTTTATGGTTTGATTTTCCACTGTCACAGGCCAGGGAAGAGGGGGCAGAACTGTGGTCTCCATCCTCACTGATTTTCCCTTTCATGGCTTCCTGTACGAACTCCAGAATTTCCAAAGGCAGTCTTTTGAATTTGTCTTGATATTCCTGATCAAGTTCCACCTGCAACTACAACAAAAGAGACAAGCTGTCTTCAGGTGTATGTGATGTGACCAGTGCTACAGGATGGGGAAAGCACCACACCAGGCAGGAGGGGCATTACCAAGGCATTTTTACACAATTCAAGACCGTACTCCCTTCCTTCCCGTATCAGCACCACGCATCCAAAGTGCCTATCAATTTCCATGCAGTCATTGCAAAGCTGGAGGAACGTGCAGTCACAAGGCTGGTTTTGGGTACCATCCTTGGGTACCCAAATCCTTCAAATTCATGTGGATTTAACTGTAGTGGTGTCCATACTCCCACTGGCTTTGACAAGACCCCATTCAGGTGCAGTATGGATCACGGATAGGCCTTTGAAAGAGCAAGGCCTTCATTGAGCTTCAGGTAGTTAATCACACATCAAACACACCACAAACGTTGCTCTGAGAACAATAAAACAACTTGTGCCAGATTTCTTGGGTTGGAGAAACCATTAGGAAAAAGTCAGTTGTCAAAGGGAGTCGGAGAGGGAGGGAAAACACGTTAAATTACATTTCTTAGGGCTAGATCATGGAAAGTTACATTATCGGATTAATGCAGAATGTGTCTTGGACATTACTGGGGAAAAAGTGTCATATCATCAACAGGATGCAAAAGGCATGCAGAAAGAAATCTGGCTATCAGTCTTCAGGAAGCAGTGGGTCCTTTCCCAGTATTTATTAGTACAGCCTTTGTTTTTAGTGCCCATATTAGGATCTGCACGATCCATTATTTGAAAAACAGTAATGTGTATCAAAGTTTCAACTGAAGACAAAGCCAATTTTTTCATCATGACCAATATGAGCACAGCAGGAAGCAAAAGGGGTGAGTTCCAAAGCCAGACCCGCTCCATCTGTCCGTCCATCCATCCATCCATACATCTACCCACCTTCTTAAAAAGAGGGAGTCAGGTTCTGCTAACTGTAGCTGCAGCAGTTTTGCAATAGTTTCTTAGGCAATTGTGTTTTCAGGTAAGTATTTTCCCAGGATTTCCAGGATAAAGGTGCTGGGAATTCTGATCCTTCAGCCCTAGGCCTGAGTCTGTCCTGTGCAGTTTCAGGTCTCCTCCACCCCACTGCAACAGCTCTCAACAGGCAGTGCAAATTTTCACCTGAACATCAGGTCCTATCCTAGGCTTCCCATTCTTCACCTGTCCACACACACCATGTGCCTCTATCCCTGCCCCTCCCTCTGAGCCCTTCCAATCCCATTCCCCATGCTTCTGGCCTGGTTTTCATCCTGCATCTCTGACTTTATTTTTGTGAGGCCTCTTCTCCTTTCTCCTGATGTGCAAATCAATGTCCTCAGCTCACCCGGTCTAGTTCTACATTCCTTAATTAGACAAATTCTGCAGCTTTTCTTCCTCAAGATCTAAGATCTGTTCTTTTTCCTTTTGGTTTCCCTGCTAAAGCTCTTTTCCTGCCTTCTTTCTGGCAATTCTCCTGATGTCCTGGCCTCTGTTTCCCACCTCAGATAAAACCAAGTCTGAGGCACAAACGGTTCCATTAAACACACCCTGTGTCTAAAATACATATTTCTATCAGCCAGAAATATATAGTTGTCACTGTGGTAGTTAATAATTATAATAACACCCTTCTTCTTTTCCTGTACCCTTTCATTTTCTGGCTTTATGTAGAGATACAAATTTTCTGAAGGAATCCTCCTTTTGTCTCCATTTTGCAAACACTTCCACTAGTACAGGCAGCATCAGAGGAACAGTGCCATGGCTGGTGGATAAACTGGAATGATCCTCCCTCTCTGCCCTGCTCAGCACAGCCCCAGCGGCTCACACTGCAAAACCACACATTAAAGACTGAGCAAAAGAATAAATTCTTCCTTCATGGCGCTTGGGGTTACAGTTCAAGCTAAATATCTGCCCTGTAAAACCACAGGAGTGTCCAAGGCAGAGATGGGCTGCTGCATTCCCCCACCTCACTGTCACACGTGGCGTTTGTGAATTTTGGGCACCTCAGGTACAGAAGGTGTGCAGTATCACAAGTCAGGGAAAAGGCTCCTGGCTCTCAACTTCCTTCAGAACCTCAATGTGCTTAATTAGGTTTAAAAGCAAAGGAAATTTTTGAAATCCCTCAGAAAGTGAACGTTATGTGAACCCAGTGCAGCCATAAGCATCTTGTTAGGTAACAGTTGCATCAGTATTCTCCTAAAGCATCTCCAGTGGCTAATCCCCCCTGAACTGAGTGCTCAATAGAGATGACATGGATCTGGTGGATCTGGAGCCACCCCTCTGTCTCCAGAGACAGTCTACAGAGATATCTCATCATGAGAAGGTTGAAGTTAGTTGAGAAGGAGCAGCCAGCAGACAAGGAGGGTTGATTAAACTGCATCAGTAAAAATTAGTTTTGTTTTTGACTCCAAAGGCTCTGTCAGCTCTTCTCCTTGCTCAGTCTCTGACAAGCCCCTCAGATCCCATCCATTCTCTGGCCCCTGAGCCGCCACACAAGGTTAAAGAAACAAGTTGCCTGCTTAAAACCAGCTAGCCTAAAGAAATCCAGCTGTTTTTCTCCTAAAAGCCTCAGTGTTGTTCTGTTTGTTCTGTAGCTTCACAGGGACATTGCAGTTCATGGCAGTGAATAGAGAGCTGCCCTCCCAGCAGCAGCAGCCACCCACAGCTCTCATTTGGCTGGCTGATGGCAAATCAGGGTGCCAGGTCAGTGTGTGAGTGAAAACCTCTGTGCTCCACCAGCACCTCATCAGATCCACCCAGGGCCCTTCTGCTCAGCCTGCTGTTCCCCTGGCTGCTTCCCATCACAAGTCCACCTACCCCAATTTCTCTCTCCCCAGCTACTGAACAAGGTGACCTACACTTGCTCTTAGGATTTTGGAGTCAGACAAGGGGGGGAATGAGACTGGCACATCATTATCTGGACCACTGTCCTCATTAACATGTAACAACCTTCCTCCTGTTATCTCACTGCCTGCCCTCTTGCAGATCCTCTGTCCTCTCCTTGACCAACCCCCAGGTGGCTTTATTGTCTCACAGGTGGACACTATTTCTTGTTCAGGTAGATCTCACTCCCTGTACTTTACTGACAGGCAGGGGGTTAAAACTTTAACATGCAGAGCCATCATTAGGTGTTGGCAACTGGGTCCTTGGGGACAGGAGATGACTGTGTTAGTCCCTCTTGATGGCTGTGGCCAGAAGCTCTTCAATGTGTGCTTCCACCTCCTACCTTTTATATTTTTCCCCAACAGTGCAAGTTAAAAGATGCCAGGTAATGCTCCCCTGAGCTTCACACAGAATGTGCCCTGGACAAACAGCACCACCTGCACCTCCAAGCCAAGCCCATAGCCCTGGGCTGAGGGGCAGGGCATGAGCAGGGCTCCCAGGTGAGCAGAGCTCCCGGAGCCCAGCCAGCTGCCCAGCTCCCTCCAGCTCAAAGGGCTCTGCAGCATCCTTGGCTGCAGCTGCTGCCCAAAAAGGGCCCTGTGTTTGCCCCTCTCCTCATCCCCACACCCTGGAACACAGCTCACACACCTTCTTGAATGCATCTGCAGCTCAGGAATAACCCAAGGGTCACTGCTGGAAAAGCATCTCCAGAATCAATCTTCAGCCAAAAACCTTTTGAGAAAGTTATGTGGGAAATACAACCAATTACACATTTTGGTGAAAAAATCCCACCAAAACACAGTTTTTGTTGAAACAAAAACATTAATTATGGCTATATTTGGTTTGATGAAGTTCTCCCATTGCAAGAATTTAATATGACTCCAAATAAGTCACTTTTTTGAGTCTCAGGTTTTTCCATTCTGTGGGAATTTTTCTCTAAGGGCAGATTTTTGAGTTTGGTGTTTCTGCTCTATCTCTTTTTAAATTTATCCTATTTTGTTTTTCTGATGACTTTCTTTCCCTTAATGATGCAGTGAATTATGAATGGAAAATTATTCAAATATCCTGGCTCAACAATTTAGGTAAAAATAGACTCTGAGGACTAAATAGTTCAGTATCTCCAACAATCTCTGACATTTCCAGCAGTAAACTCTTTATGCTTAAGATTTTTTCACAATTTTTGAGTTAAGATTTCAAATGTGAGACATTTTAAAGTTGTGTTATTTCTCCTTGAAATGATACAATAATATATGAAAAATGACACAAATAATATATGAAATAACACAATAATATATGAAAAACTTACTCTTATGGTATTTGATTGTTGCATTTACTCACAGTTGAAATGTGCTCATTTGTATCCATAATTACCCTGGCAATGCCCGTGTGCAGGATATTATTTAATTCCACACAGACAGTGCCTGTGCTTTTTGTTTTACTGATGAGAACTCAAGGGCATTTGTTTCTTCTGTGCAATTTCAGCAGAATGTACTCTGACACCAGGCTGTGAGTGGCCACTGCACATTTGTAACCAAAGGGGGGCTGCAGCCTCTGCAGGGAATTTCTGTTCAGCACAGCTCCCGTTTCCCTCATCACGTGCCATGGGAAATGTTTATTTTGCTAACACCAGCCCCACTGATGTTGTCAGTGCTCAGTGTTGCCATATTGCCACAGCAGCACTGTGCTGGGATTGGGGCCCCCTCCTCACTCCTCCCCTCCGTCTCTAAATCTGCTAAAGCCACAAATACTTCTTTTTCTTCCTGCAAATATTTGACCCATGTGCCTTAAGATACTTTTAAATAGAGGATTTGGGGCTTTTAAGCCTGCATCAGACAACAAATATGCATAATGTCAGCGACCTCAATTTAGCTTCCAAAATAGCACATGGAGGACTCCCAGATACAGGGTACAGAGAGCAGGAAGGCTGCTGTTCCTCTGCTTTTCATTTGCACAGCTTACTTAATTAGAAAGCCATTCTGGAGGGATACAGCATTAAAAGACACATGAGCAGCAAGAACTGTTAAAAGCAGATGGAGGCTCAGTAACAGGGAGAGTGAAATTGAGGAACAGAGCTCAGGGATCAAGTGATTTATAGGCAGCGATTTTTGTTTAATTGGAAACAGTAGGAGTTCCTTATTAAGGAGCATGTTATTCCCTCCACTAAGCAGATTTCTGCTGGGAAGGCAAAGGAGTAAGCACAGCTCAGATGTCCTCATGCCTCCAGGCCACAGTCCCAGTGCAGCAGGGGCTGGAGCCCTCCTGCCCCACCAGAATGGCCTAAGGCAGCAGGGGCAGCAGCAGGCTCTGGGGAAGCAGGTTCTCCTGGGAAAGGAGTCACCTCTGCATGTGCACAGAGCACCTAAGGGCTCCTTTGGTTCCCAGGGACACCAGGGAAGGGTGTAAAGGGATGTGCCAACCATGTTAATTAACATTTGGGCTTCATACAGCTCAAGGACAGCACTGCTAACCCTGAGCTGAAACTAGTCAGGTAGACAGAAGTGTGGAACCATCAAGGGGAGCCTAAGGGCACTTGGCAGCTGAGGTGGCACCAGGTAAAGAGCAGCAGGAAATGCCTTCATGCTGTCTGGAAAGCTCCTGTTGATGAGTCCTGTCCTCAGACAAGGACATCTCTGTATTTCAAACAGTGGTTACTTGGCAGACCATGAGACACACCAGGCACACCAATTCCCAAATCCTCCTCTGCCTCCCTGCCTGAAGGAGATGCTCCCATGTCCCACCAGGCTGACCTCAGCACCCCCAGTGTCCAGGCTGCTGGCTCAGCCCCAGCTCTGCCTGCCCCCCATGCCCCCAGGCTGCACAGCCCAGCTCCGTGCTGGACAGAAAGCACCAGCAGGGACAGCAGAGGCCAGCCAGGGCTGTTATCATGCCCTGGTATCTGCCCTTGCACACACACTGCCCCCCTTACCTGCCCTGCTGCAGCCCAGGGCTCTCTGTGAGGAACAGGGGATGTGCTCTGCCTGCCCAGGGTACACAAGTCGCCAAATGAATGAGTCCCTCCAATGTGTGCTGTGCCAAGGCACCAGATTGTCACCTGGGCCCCATCAATCTGTGCCTCTGTTAACTGCAGCCTCCATTAAACCAGTGGCACCTGGCTCCTGCATTTTAGTGTTTATAAGGAGCTCATATCCACCTTTGTGTAGTAAACCCACATTTGCTCCAATAACTGATTAAAAATAAATGTCCGGGGCATCTGACTCACTTTCTCTTTAATTATCCAACCCAAACTTCTGTCATTGGTATCAATAAATCTCCCTCTAGCAAACCACCCATCGCTCCAAGCACTACCCCCTGAACCTGACGATGACCTTCAGCTTCTTTGACCAATTTTCAAGCCCATCCTTCCTAGGAATCCCACTAATCCTCATCTCAATAGCATTCCCAGCTCTCTTACTGCCCTCCCTAGACAATCCATGAGTTACTAATCCAGGAGTTACCATCAGTGCTGCCCAGGTTATACACATATTGAACACACATTCACCTGTACAGTATCTCTGCTGAGACCTGCTGGGTTAGAGAAGGTCCTACAGCAAAAGCCTGAACTGGAGATCTTTGCCTACTGGCAATTGTATTGTTAGCAACAATTTCAGATCTCTTGCATTTTCTTTAAAGAAATTATTTCAAGAACTAGCTTGCACTGAGTTCTGTGGGAGGATTTTCTTCACAGTAACTCGTTTCCTGTTTCTTCAAAAGCCTGGCAGTTTATTCTCGTGCACAGCCCTGCTCTGTGCCTTGCAAGCTGCATACTTGGAATTACTCCTCTTTCTGATGATTACTTCATGTAACAGTTTGCTTTTGAGGACAAAATGCTTTCTTAAGCTGTCAAGTGGCTCTTAGACAACACCATAAAAGCATGACCTATGCACCTCATAATGCATATGAATAAAAATAATTTGAGCTAGAATGAACAGGAGAAAATCCCCTTTCTATGGGCATTTTAAGGGTAGATTCTGAGATTCTGTTCTTTTTCATCATCACTAAAGTAAGCTGTCTTCACTGTAAGCAAAGGAGAATCTGCTCAGTTTCAATGCAATAGATCCAGAGAAGCTCCCCTCATCTATCAGCAGATACTGCCCTTAGTTTACTGGGATGGATCCAGGGTAAATAATTCGAGTGACAGAGCTCAAAGAGAGCGTCTTAGCTGGTCCTTTTTTAAAGTACTCTCCATATTTTGGATACTGCAAAACAAACAAACAACAAAAAGAATCAGTGCAGCCATTACCTTCTAATAAATGATGTTTTTCCACTTCCCCGGTGCCTCCAAGGCAGCCTGCAAACAGCACAGGCCTTCCAAGAGTGGCACTATTGTAATCCTCATCTCAAGAGGTCATGACAGTCCCTTGGAAACTCATTTTAAATGACATCTTGAGGTTACAACAGCAACAATATGTCCCAGAAATATTCCAAAGCCTGGGCAGAGCCAGCAGAGGACACAGGACTCAGCAGCAGCAGCAGCACCATGGCTGCAGAGCAGGGTGTCCCCAGCAGCCATGGAGCCTGCAGGACACTCAATATTCACTGTGCTTGGCCTGAGAGTGGTGGTGTCCCCCTAAGTGAGAGATTCTGGCAATTTTGGAAAGAGGAGAGACAACAAAAGAAAGTTTCAGGTGCTTAAGGCCTCCTGTGTGAGGGCTCAGGAGCTGCTGGAGCTCAGATCTGGGAAAAGGTGGTGGAACCCACAGCAGAGCTTTTGGCTGCTCACCTAGACTGAACCCTGGGTTCAGTTTAACAAAGCACTTCCCAGTCTCTCATATCCGCCTTGCTAACAGCAATGACAGTGGTGTCTGTGTCTGGCTCTTGGCAGGACATCTCTAACAGGTCAGTGCCACAGAAAATTCCCTCTGAGCCTGCTCCTCCAACAGGACAATGGAAAGGAGACAAATAATCCCTTGGTGTGTCTCTCTCCAGGGCCATCGCTGTGCTCCTGGAAGCCAAGGGAACAGCTCGGGCTGTGACTGAATCTGGCAGCTCCTTTCACTGCCATACCTGCCCTGACCCTCCAGCCTGTTCTGAGGACAGGAGCTGCAGCACACACTGAGGGCTGTGCCTCTGCACACAGCACCTTCTGAGGGCACACACTCACTGCCAGCCCCATGGCCCTCACCATGCTCAGGGAGCTGCCACCATTGGCTGGAAATGGAAATAATCACTGATACAGCCTCTGCTGCACTTTGAATGTACCTTGCTCTCCATGCCAGGGGGCTTTGCAAGACGGAGACCCACTGAAAGGTCTGCTTGGAAAATTACTGAGCACTCAGTCTTCTCCTAATATCTTGTTAAAAATGGATGTTTCTAGACTGGAAAGCAAGCACACTCTGAATAAAGATCAAAGCCTTCAAAGTTGCTTTGAAAACCTTTTCAAGCAGTTGCAGCTCTATAATCCCCTGTAACAGCGAAGGCTATTCCAAAATATTTCCTAACTCATCAACAACATAAATCTGGCTTCTTCTTTACTATTAGCAGAGACTTTTGCATTGGCTCTCCTCAAATAATGATCCAAGTCAGTGACAGACCCACTGAACATAGCAGGCCAATGAAAAAACCCACTCAGAACCTGGCAGAAGTTACCAGCGCAGACAGAGCCACTGTCCCTCCTCCTCCATCTCCCAGAAAGGATGGCTCAGTGCTTTGGCCTTTGCACTCCCAAGTGCCAGGCAAGTTCTGAGGCTGGGTTTAACAATGACAAAGAGCTGGGCCCAGGTTCAAACCCATGTGCTGATGAATATGTTCATGATTACCTAATGGCCATGAACTGGAGATGTATCATTGCTGCTGGGCACTGAAGCTGCTCTGTGTTTATATTCTGTGATTATCTTCACATCCCTCCACTTCCACCCTGAGTTCATCCACATATCCACACTGCTCATCATCTCATGCTGTATTACACAACACACTGGGCTTTTTTTTCACTTGAGAGGCAAAATTAGTGTGGAATTTTAACTGCAACTATTAAAAACTTCAGAGCTTAATGTAAGAGCAACACTGCCCAGTGGTTCAGCCTAATTAAAAATAGCCTCAAGGTTTTTCTTCCTTATACTACAATGAGCTTTAAAGGGAAAAACCCTCCTCTTGCTGTCTGTGCTGCTGTTCCTGGATTAAGCAGTACTGTGCACTAGGAGGTTGGCTGAGCCATCCTCATGATTAAGTTCAAGGGATTAATATTTCAGTTCAGTTGTTTTTCATTTAAACATTCTCTCCAAAGTTCATATTAACACTGACTGCTGCAAGCTTAGGCAACTCTCTAATTACCCATCAAGTTTAAATGACTCGTGCAGAAAACTTTATTTCAGTGATGTCCAGCAAGCATCCCACAATGCAAAAATTGGCAAAGAAGGTAATTTCATCAAGGCAGATCAACAGGACAAAGCTGCCCAGGGCAGCCTGAACTCCTGCCTGGTACAGCACACACCCAAAGCTCACTCCAACCTACAGGGCAGGGATTGGCTTTAATGGGGTTTGGAGCTGCAGCCACACACGTACAGGTGCAAACACAGCAGATGAAGGGAAGGAACTGCTGGCACTAAAGGGCATGAGATGCTTGCTCCTGACCCAGCAGGGAGCTGGGGTAATTGTAGCCTGCCTCACAAAGGAGAGGTGCAAAGCTGTGTGTCAGTGGCTCAGGGCTTTCACCTGAACATCACTCCTTTTTTCAATTTAAGCAAACTGCAAAGGGTGAAGGAGTCTGGGAAAAGGGACCAGACTGCTACTTAAAATCCAACAGCCAAGAGATAACAAGCTCCCCCAGAGAAGGGCAGCTGCCTTGCTCACCTGCAGACCCTGCTCTCTCTGTACAACCCCCTCTGGGTCTGCCTGCAGCACCTGAGCTCCCTGGAGAAGGGAAGCTGCTGCTGAGGGGGTTTCTGCCTCCTGATGCTGATGCTGGGTGAGGAACTGCCACCCTGCCCGTGCTGCAGCCTCCCAGCCTGGTGCAGGGAGGAGCTGTGACAGAAATGTGTCCCAGGCCTGTGTGTGAGGCTGTGCCGTGGCACATTTCCCCTGGCTCTGGAAGGGCTCTTGAACACATCTCTGTGTTACAGAGACTGCCGCTGAGCTCTGGTCAGCCCCTGCTGCTGCCAGCAGAAGGGACACGCTAATCCCTCAGGAGCCATTCGGGGCAGGAGGATGAGGGCCAGCCAAGTTCAAACCCCTGAGGATCAGCTCCCCTGGTGCCCCCTGTCCCCCCAGGCTCAGTGGCACAGGAAGGTCACTGTGGGCCTCCCCACAGCCCCTGCAGGAACTGTGAGCTCCTCACTGTGAGCTGGAGCTGCCCCCTCTCCTCCTGGGCTTAACACAGTTCATCAAAGCTCAGTTCACCACAGGGTCAAGCCTGAGCTCAGATGAAGCTCATGGAACTTCACTAAGCCCTTTGCTTTTTTTTTCCACTGAGAGGCATGCCATCGAAATGCCTAACATGATCCCCCTGGAGCTCCACTTTGTTTTTAATCTGATTTCATTTATGTGTATCACTATTGGTAGCTCCTCTCTTGGAAAGGTTTTGCACCATGCAAAACCTTATTTAACGAAAAAACCCACTGGCAATAGAACAAAACTTCTTTCCATTAGAAGAACTTATCTTTTTAATGCTCTATCAGTGTTTTATTGTTATTTTGGTACTTGACATCTTCCAAAAGCATAAAAAAAGTTCTTGAGAGGTCTTACAGCTTTACAGTGTATTCTCTGATGCCAATTCTGATCACAATCTAGCTGAAGATAAGTTTAATGAACACTAGAAAAATAAAGGCCTTTCATAAATGATCAAGTGATTTGAAGAAGCAAAAGGGTACTTTAAAAACATGTGTTTCTCACTTTAGAGCCCTACTCTAAAAATGTGCAGAGTGCACATCTCTGCAACAGAAATTCACCTGGAACTTGGGGAGTACTTATTTCAAATCATAGTAGAAAGTATCAGAAATGAAAGAGATTATTAACTTGCAAATACACCTTTTAGAACAACAACTATAAAATGTCATCTCTTCCCCATCTCAGGGAAATCCATTTAGTATTAGAGAAATACAGACAGACATTAGATTTAGTGATGGTGAGTGAATAATAAAGTCTTCCGCTACTCTAAATAACAGTATAAAGATTATTCTGAATTAGTTACAGAAGTTATTCCTAAAAAATTCTTATCACTTATGTTATTTAAACTTTCTTACATATCAATTAGTTTGAAATAATAAGTCTTTAGGCTATCTATTAATTGCAGCGCTGTTGGCACGATCTGTGCTTAAAATTACACAATGAAAATTAAGCTGAAGCACCAAGCTGTCTTGGCTAACAAAAAAGATTTACTCAGCCCTTTGGATAGAGCAGGAGAGAGAATGGGGGCACAGAAACCACAGGAGAACTCAGATTGCTGAGTTACGGCTCCCTCCTGCCACAGGCTGCCAGGGGCTGTGCAGGGCATGGGGTGAGAACCTGGGCTGAGGCTGCAGGGCAGCTTGCCCTGCACAGTTCCCATTGCCCTGCACAGTTCCCATTGCCCTGCACAGTTCCCATTGCCCTGCACAGCTCCCATTGCCCTGCACAGCTCCCATTGCCATGCACAGCTCCCATTGCCCTGCAGTTCCCATTGCTTGCCCTGCACAGTTGCCATTGCCCTGCAGAGTTCCCATTGCTTGCCATGCACAGTACCCACTGCCCTGCACATTTCCCATTGCCATGCACAGCTCCCATTGCCCTGCAGAGTTCCCATTGCCCTGCACAGTTCCCATTGCTTGCCCTGCACAGTTCCCATTGACCTGCACAGTTCCCATTGCCCTGCACAATTCCCATTGCCCTGCACAGTTCCCATCGCCCTGCACAGCTCCCATCGCCCTGCACAGTTCCCATTGCATGCACAGTTCCCACTGCCCTGCACAGTTCCCATTGCTTGCCCTGCACAGTTCCCATTGCCATGCACAGTTCCCATTGCTTGCCCTGCACAGTTCCCATTGCCCTGCACAGTTCCCATTGCCATGCACAGTTCCCATTGCCCTGCACATTTCCCATTGCCATGCACAGCTCCCATTGCCCTGCACAGTTCCCATTGCCCTGCAGTTCCCATTGCTTGCCCTGCACAGTTCCCATTGCCCTGCAGAGTTCCCATCGCTTGCCATTCACAGTACCCATTGCCCTGCACATTTCCCATTGCCCTGCACAGCTCCCATTCCCCTGCACAGTTCCCATTGCCCTGCACAGCTCCCATTCCCCTACACAGTTCCCATTGCCATGCACAGTTCCCATTGCCCTGCACAGCTCCCATTGCCCTGCACATTTCCCATTGCCATGCACAGTTCCCATTGCCCTGCACAGTTCCCATTGCCATGCACAGTTCCCATTGCCCTGCACAGTTCCCATTCCCCTGCACAGTTCCCATTGCCATGCACAGTTCCCATTGCCCTGCACAGTTCCCGTTGCCCTGCACAGTTCCCATTGCTTGCCATGCCCATCTTCCCATTGCTTTCCATGCACAGTTCCCATCCAATTTTCCACTGCTCTCCCTGCCCCTTTCCCCATTGCTCTCACTGCCCATTTCCCAGCCATTTCCCCATTGCTTTCCCAGCCCATTTTCCCATGGCTGCTCCCAGGCAAAGGGAAAGGAGCTCCCAGGACTGAGGCAGAGGAAAGGCAGCAGCACTCAGAGCAGGAGGAGAGCTGCTCCAGGACATTCTGCACAGGGCAATGACAAACCCAAAGGATGGGGGATTTAGAGGGTGAAGTCACTCCTTCAGAAGGCACGGGGAGGCTGTTTGCAGAGGAATACCTGGTCCATAACCAGGAGAAGACACCAATTTTCATTTATCCTGCTGTTATGGCTCGAGGCTCTCCAAGAAGCCTCCAACCCACGCTTTTAAGTCTGGCTGTCTCTGCAGAGCAGACCTAAGGACAGCTGAGCTCCCCTTGCCTGCTCATCCTTGGCTTCCCAGAGAGACTGAAGCTACCCTTTGGCACTTGTGCCATTCCCTCTGGGCTGGCTCCTGCTGGGCCCTGTCACAGGCACGGCAGGCACTGCACAGCAGCACTGACCAGCAAGGGGCTTTGGAAAACACCTGCCAAGGAATGGCTGCACTGTCTGCCCAAATCCCCTGTGCCTGCACTGCAGAGGGGTCAGAGAGCTGCTCCACAGATCCAGGGAATGGCATCTTCCTGCCACAGGAATTAGAATAAAAGCAGGGAGAGAAACTTCTTTAAATCAGAGCAGCCACTGCAGCTCACTCCTGTCATCCTCTGCCTGCCCCACCTGCAGCTCCCTGGCTCCTGCACCCCATGGTTATTGTACTTCCAAATAAGGAAAGGCAGAGCATCCTCCTGCTAATATTAATGAGCTACAGGGAGGGAACAAGGGTGAGTGCTGAGTCAATCCCCTTGTGACAGGTCTGTGTGCTGGTGGATGCACAGACACACACATAAAATAGGGAAGGCATCTGAATATTTTAAATACATCAACATAATTACTCCACTGTCATAAGCATGGGTTTTGTTGGGGAAAAAAAAATCATATTACTGAAATATTCATACAAAAGATGCAGTTTGTTCAGGGAGGACAGGTACAAAGAGACCTTTGGTGAGATATTTATCAAGGATCTGTATTGTTTTTGTGATCTTCAGCACAGGGTGGAGAGGGACCTGCTCAGGGTCTCTGGGCAATGGCAGAACTGGACACAAAAGCACTCTGTGGGCACTCTCACAGATGTCTGGTGGTGAAGCTTTACTTACTTGCCCAGAAAACTTGTCCAAAAGGATTTCAGGAGGGCACAGAATATTTCAACTTTGAGCAGGCAACATCCATACTGGCATTATGCCCTCTCTGCTGGTGACTGGGTGGGAAAACAGACACCTCTTCCCAGGAGGGATGTGGGGCTGTGAGCAGGCTCACTGCTTTTCCACATTGAACCAATCCCTGCAGCAGCCAACAGAGAGGACCCTGCCCATGTAAACCCTCAAACATGGTTTGTGTCCCTGAATTAAATCCGCTTAAGAGTTGCAACCATTACATGGCAGCTGATCTTACAAGAAATTAACTCCAGTCTTAGAAAGAGAGATCACTTCAAAAGTAAAAAAGCTAAGCAATAATTTAAAAATTGGAATTCATTTTCAGCCAATTAGTATTTCCAAGTGGGAGCTGCAGTAGTGCCTGTCTGAATACAAATGGGAATGAAGGGTACTCCAGGCCAAGAGGAGGAGGGAACACTGCCATGGCACTGGGAGAAGTCACTGCAGAACTGATTGCCTTATGGCATGGAGAACACCAGCCCCTGCTTGGATTTCCAGGATCCCCTGACAGACAGACAGACAGACTGACAGTGAGGGATCACTGCCAGCAGCTCCTGCAGCTCCCAGGCTGCATTGGTGTCAAGTGGATTACTGAAAGGACAGGGAAGCATTGAATTGCTGCAACTCAATCCCATCAGGAACACCAATTTCTGAAACTTGACTTCTGCTCTGGAAACTGAACCTGCAAAATTTTCAGCAGAAAGGAGTGTTTTGAGAGCAGAAATATTAGGGTGAGATCTCACAGACCTATATGGCACCCTGCAGAACAAACCTGATCCCAACAGGCACCTCTGCACTCACTAATGGGAATTATCTCAAGGAGGAGCACAGAGGAGTGACTGCAAGCTGCTTCTAGCAATGCTAACCTTCACTATCAGCAGGCTGTGAAGTAATGTGCCCTGTAAGCTCCACACCATATGTTTTACTCAGGCATGAACACCTCCTTATGAAAATAAAGCTGTAGGAGAAGAGGCAGCACAGGGCAGTGCCATCCCCACAGGCCAGGCAGCAGCTGAAGCTGGAGGTTGAAGTTGTGCAGAATTCTGCATGTGTGCAGCAGCTACCAAAGGACAAAATTCCAGCTTTAGGAAAAAGCACAGCTTGATCCTAGACAGCACTTGCACATGGCTGAAGCCTCACTGGAAAACTCCCTCATGCATTCAAGTGTCCATTTGAAACACAGCTTAGAGATTGAGAAAAGTGCAGCAGTACTTTCTAGGTTCTACTTTTTAGACTTCCTAAAACCCATTCCTATCCAGCAAAAAGAAAAACCTCAGTGCAAAAGAATAGAATAAAAAAAAGGCTGCAGGTTCAGACCAGGCTTTTAAATATACATTATTTTCTTATTGTTTCAAAATTTTATCTACTACTGACAAACAAAATGGTGAACTGGGAGTTCCTCCTGTAGCTGGCTAACATTTAGTCACTAGAGGGTTCAAACAGCTCCTGAATGAAACTGTAATTTAGGGAATTTCTCTAGATTTCTGCATAGCTATTAGCGTGCCTTAGAAGGATTCTGTGCCTCCCCTGTACAGAAATATTCTCTGAGGTGTCCAGTTTTGTTCAGCCCAAAGCCAGTGCTTTACTCCACCAGAGCAGGAGCTGAGATATTCCCCTCTGGCCTGCAGGAAACATTTACTCCCTTCTTCTGCCCTGCCTTCCCTCCGTCACCCTGGCGCTTCACAGCATGCCAAATGCCCTGTCCTGTGTATGTAACAGTGGGGTTAGAACAGAAAGGGGTGGAAAAATGTTTCTTCCCATCATTCTCCCATTGGCTTTGGTGTGCTGGTGCTCCCTGAGTGCTCAGTGGCAATCCCCTTTGTTTCCAGGTGTCCTGAGTGACACGCCCACCCTGCACAGCTTCTCCTGGTCCTGGACACAGCCTCTGGGGCTGCAGTGCTGACAGCAGCATGAAGGAAGGAAGGAGTAACTCCAGTGGTGTAATGAGGAGTTACTTTCACTAGAGGAGGTTTTTTCCTGGGGTCTGATTTCTTTTAGCTGTGCAGGAGCCACTGGATTTGCCTGGGTTCCCAGCATCCTCCCAAGATATCCTCACTTGACCCAGGCAGGTGAGATGAGGCTGGCCTCTTATTATTTAATATGTAAGTGATGCATGACAAGAGCAGAGTTAAAACAAGTTCCTCTGTTTTTTTTTCAAACGTTCAGAGAGCTGCTTCAAGGCAACTCATCTCTATTCCCCTCCTCCCGCTTTTCAGGAAAGGAAGACAGCACATCCCTCAGGAACAGAAATCAATATTCTCCTGTCACTTGAACACAAACAACAAAGAAATCCCAGTCCCCTAGCGAGCAATTGCCAGTTTAATCTTGCCATCTCCAGTAAGTCACTCCTTTGAATACTGTGGAGGTGCCAACATATTCATTATGGGCTCTGCTTTCTTTTGTCACAACCACTGTGCTCAGGAAATCCACATTTAGTTCCCTTGCCTGTGTCCAAGAGGAAAACAGCACTCCTGAAATCAGAGCCCCACCTCACAGTTTTAATCTCTAACCCCGCCACAACAGAACTAAACAATACTTGCAATTGTGTTATCTTTAACCAGCATTGGAGAAAAATGTTCACTTCTTATGCAACAGTAAAAACCTTTCAATAAACCGTAACAATGAGAATTAACACATGAGGAATATGGTGGGGTCTGGGTGAGCAGAGCAGGTTACTCACAGAAAGAAAAGCCTGACAAACCAAAATCACAGTCACTTCACAAACCAAACTTAGCACTTGCCCTTCTGCAAAGCCCAGGACTCTGTGTTGTGCAGGGCACAGATCCAGTGTTGTTGTTGTTGTCTTACTGTGAAACTTTCCTGCCTCCTTTGTGAATTCCCATGGGCAGCCCCTCACCACAGCCCTGCCAGCTGACCCCAGCTCTGTCTCACCCAGCCAGCCCACCCTTCTCACACTCACTGGATGTACCTGGGGCTATTAGGGGCAGGCTGTTTCTAATCCCTGGTAATTGGTGCAGCTGAACTCCTCAGGGCTGAGACTGCCTTTAGCACCATCGCTTATTCTTCTGCCATCCATGCTCCCACAATCAAACACCCAGAGCTGGTTCCCCCCTCCTTGCCAGTGTGTGTTCATAGACAGGGATTTGGTCAGTATTTAAAACCCCAAACAACTCCCCCAGCCAGGCTGAGAGAACAAACACAGCCCTCACTGAGAGCCATGGCAGTTCCCTCCAAACAAGCAAAGCATATCAAAGCAACCCAGGAGAAAGCAGTAGGAGTGAAATAGCAAATAAAAATACAAAGCAAGCAGGACTCCCTGAATTAGTGACAAAGTTGTGGCTGATTGCTACCCTCAGCCCTCCTGGCATGGCTGTGTTTGCAGGAAGTTTGCTTACACATAATCATGTCTCCTGATGAACACACCTGAAATAATGCTTCATTCCATCCCCATCATGTCATCATTAGCCCTTCCATAAAGCAATGAAGAAAACCCCTTTACTTTCATCTACTTTCATCTTTCTTCCAGGCTTTGCCTGCTTTTCCTCAATTGTCTTCTGTTCTCTTCCTCCTGCCTGAAAAATTCACCCTCTTACCTTTTAGCCTTCCCCTTTAGGCTTCACTAATCCTGTTTTACTGATCCCCATTCATCAGTTCTTTCTCTTTGTCCCCCAGTTCTTCCTCCTGCTGTGATGCCCTGGTTAATCCCATCTTTATCCCATACTCTGGTGTCCCAGATGACAAATCCCTAATTTATCTACTTGGTAAGCTTCATCTTCAGAGGCAGCCAGAATTCCTACTTCAACACCTTTCCCCACCTCCCACTTCCACATCCAAATACTCTCAATTCCTACCCCACATGAATAATCAATCAATCAATCAATCAATCAATCAATCAATGTCCTTTACCTCTTCAGAGAGCGATTGCACAGTCCCTGGTGCTGTGATCTGACAGTACTGCAGCTACTGTGAGCAGAGAACAGGGCACATTGCCATGACCCCAGGGCTGTGGAGGAAAGCTGGGATGCTCATGCTGTTACACACAGCCCCTGCTGGCTGCACTGAGGGGCAGAAGCAGCAATCCATCAAACAGGCAGGGGGAGATGATGGGGTGGGGATGACCCGAGAAGGCACAAATCGGTCTCAAAGGGATGTCATGGTCAGGGGCAGCTCATGTTATGCAGCTAGCAGGTAAAAATCAGGGCTGGGATTGCTCAAAGGCTTCAGAAAAACCACCAGGCAGTTAATTGTGGATGGTCCTGACTCGGTTTGGACATGTAAAATGAAAACAACATCAGCATTACTGGATAAAAAGGGGAATTTTTCACTCACTTTCACTATAGTCTCATATTCCATTTCTACTTCTGTTTTTCCTCTACTTCTTGTTCTTCTATGCTCTTTAAAACAAAACCAAGGATCATTTCAATTTGAGGTGATTAACAGTTACTCTAAGCTGAAATGACATAATTCTGTGCATTACAGTAAAGCAACATCTCTTTAATCTATGCACTTAATGAAAAACAAAAGATTACTTCATGCTCTGTGTGCCGGCTCATTAATATTTGACTAGGTACACATTAGTCAGAGAAACAGTCTATTTATCACAACCTGTCACTCCATGCTACAAGAGCAGTATTCCAGTGTTCCAGCTGTGCTTGAGGGAGAGATCCAGCTTTAGTTGAAGTTGCAGCTTATGCAGGATGCAAGAAGGGTCACTGTTTTCTGGGAGAGGGAAGGAAGTGTGTCTGGAGGGAAAGATGAGCATCAGCCATGCACCTGGAGCGTGTGCTGGAAGAGACACCCTGCCCTTGCACTGGGATCATGATGATGCCATGGGCTCAGGGCACTTTGCATGGAAAGGCCCCACCACAGCCCCAGGCGCTCACAGGAGTGTGCTGCTCCAGCCCATGGCCCTGGAGTCACTCTGGCAGGAGATGTGGGACATGCTGCCCATGGAGCTGTTCCCACTGCTCCCACCTGCATCCCAAACTGCTTCATCCACTGCTCCCACCTTCATCCCAAGCTGCTCTTTAACTTTGGAACCCTGGCTTTGGCAGCTCAAGGAGCAGCAGGACTGTCCCAGAGGCCCTGGTCTGATCTGGGATTGTCAGACTGTCCCAAAGGCCCTGGAGTGCTCTGGGAGTGTCAGATTGTCCCAAAGGCCCTGGTAAGCTCCAGAATTGTCAGATTGTCCCAAAGTTCCCGGTGAGCTGACTCGCTGCATCCCACACCACTCTGAGCACCCTGAACTCAAATCTTGGAGAGATCTAATGTCTGGAGCAGACAAGTCCTGAAGGTAATCCAGCAGCAACCAAAAAGACACAAGTTTGTTCCAAAAAATGGGAGACTTTTTGGTTGTTGCTGAGTGCAGTCCTCAAACAGCCCTGCCCTGCCATTGGCAAGTGGCTGCAGCTTGCTCCCTTCTCTGTTGAGCTAAATTATTGTGGTAACTTGTCTCCTGTCTCTCTCTAAAACCAGTGTCACTTCAGCAATAAGTGATTTACTGCTCCACAGGGTAACAATTGCATGAGTCTATCACTTAACTTGGTTCTGCTTGCAGAAGTTAAATCACAGCTCTGTCATGACAGGGCTGGTGCCACCAAAGTCTTGACATTTCCCACATCATTATAATTTATACTTTATCCTGTATTCTGGACAGCTTTGTGTCTGCACTGTCCAGCAGCCAGAGCTGCAGGGGCACCCCTGTCACACACAGGGGACACACAGGTGACAGCCAGCCATGGAACAACTGCATGTGAGCTCACTGAGGTCACCTGTGCTTGGGCTTAGGTGTCACGTTTGTTTTGAATGAAACTGAAGATGGAAACCTTTAAAAAGAAATACAAACAGACAATAACACAAAATAAAGCTTCTCATTTAAAATGTAAAGATGAAATAGCTTAGAAACTGAGGTAGTACTCTGAATATTTGTTACAAAACATTTCCTCTCAAAGCATTTTCTTAAACTGAATACAATTATTGACTCACTTCCTTGGTAATGGGTGAAGAAGCAGAACAATATGTCTGAGCACTGTGTGCTCATGTTACTTCCATGCAGATTGATAAATCCCTTCTAATTGAGTCACAATGCAGGCAGAAAATACCATTAGCTAACAACTGGCTGGATTTGATTGAAATGTGTGCAAGGGAACCTCTGCCACCTTCTCATGTTGATGTGCAGCAATGAAATGATGCAGAAATGAATGTTGTTTATGCTCTCCTTGCAGCCTCTGTCACTGTGGCAGCAGTGGGCTGTGAAGCTGTGGCATGAGCACTGACACAAAGGGTGTTAGGGACACATGTGGGGCAGAGGATGCTCAGGAAATGGGTGCCACTGGCTGTGGCAGCTTGCACCATCTTGACATGCAAAATGAACCTAAAATAGTAGCTGAGGAAGCAGAAGGTGACAGTTTGTAGCAGCAAAGAAGGTGAAATGCAAAGTGAAATAAGAAAGCCACTTAATTTTGCACAGTTCCTTATCCCTCCTCCTGATGCACTTCATTTTCCTGCCCCTTTGATCCATGTACCTCACTGGTTCTGTGCTCCCACTGACAGACAAATCAGATAAAGCAACTCACAGAAAATTGGCATTTTTTACTAAATTACATGTAACTTTGCAGCACAAACACATTTTGTTGCTGGGGATGTTGGCCTAGTTACTTCAGTGAGGTTTAAACTACTGAAAGCAGGTTAAGATTGGATTAAAAATTCCCTTAAAACCAGTCTTGGAAAACACTACTAAGCATCCTCTTGCTAAATTTCTTCATTTGTGCAACATGAACACTTTTCCTTTCTTCTGGCACCGTTTTTTGCCAGCCTCCCTGTTAAAGAGCACACTTTACTTTGGGCAAAGGTCTGTGCACTCTGTGTATTGTGCTCACACACCAGGATTTGGGTGTGCAAAGGAGGCACACATCTGCCAATATCCAGCCTTTACCTACCTGCAGGATGAATATCAGAAATAAGTAAACATTTCAACAAAAAGCAACATTCAAACTTGGTAACAAACCCCCCCTACTTAACCAAAGTGAGGAATTTCCCCTTGATTATGTACCAAAACACAGTCCATGGGAAGTGACAGAGATATCTGGGTAGCATGAGCTCCACAGGCAGAGGAAAGCAAGGGTTACCAGGTATAACTGCTCAGCTGTGAGCAGGGTATGCACCCCTCAAACCTCTGTTTGTTGTGGAGCTTTTAGCAATATAATCTGTGCCCTTGCACCCTGGGATGCTCCTGATCCAAGAGATGGAGGTGCAGCAGCCAGACAGACAGACATCAGATATTTACCACAGCTGCTCTGGGAGCTCCAGGCATGGCCTTGCAGTGTAAGAAGGAGAAAGTCAGAGAGAAACACAGGGATTAAAACAAACACTGAATGTTTCAAGCTCTTCTCTATTCTGATGGTCGTGACTGTACTTGCAAAATTGCCTGGTTTTGAAAATGCCTGAGCAACTTTTGATTGTGGTGTGAGCTGAACCTTTGTGCTTGTACAGACATTGCATCAAGCAGCTCCTGGTGAAATCTCTGACACACAGGTAATAAAACACAGAAAATACACACACTTTCCCAAATCATAAAGCAGCCATGTATCTGTTGCTTTTGTTAGTGCTGAGACAACATTTTAGGGAAGACACACACAGAAACCAGATGTAGAAGAACACCAATGACAAGGGGAAGGGATAAAACATTATCTACTATTCACACTCACTGCCTACCTAATGCTGGTCTCCCAGAAGCTTTCTGGAGACACCAGAAAGTCCAGAAATCAATCCAGCAAGTGTTTAAACTTTTAAAATACTGAAGCTGAATATAGTCTGGTTTATCTGATGGTCCTGGATGTGTCCTCACCTGTGCAAAGGGCCACCCAAAAAGCTGCACTTTATATTTCTGGTTTCTAAGCTGTCATGAAAAGCTGGGTTGTGTTCTCAGTTATTGTGCCATCCCTGTAAAGAACTACTGCCATAATTAGCCAGGATTTCTCTTCTTGCTGGCACACAGAGTCTTGTCGGTGCCCACATAAATTGTGCTGATCTAACACCTGCAGCCAGCTCTTGTTAACATGGCTGTTCTTCACAATTATCCATTAATGACCCTTAAAACCACAAAGAAGATGTGTGTCTGAGGAGAAGGGAAAGGAGACGGTGCTTGTCCCAAGAGCTGCCTCACAGCCCAGGGCTGAGTTCCCTCAGGAATTCCCAAGCTCTCAGCTGCTCACACACTCACACCTGGTGCCTCTGGCAGGCACCTGCAGGCTCTTCCCTGACCACAGTGGCTTTATTTTGCAGGCTGTGAAACCCAGTTATACTCAGTTGTATTCTCTTCTTCCCTGGACCAGAGCAGATCCTTCACACCCCTGTCACAGACACAGCATGGATCTGGGTTTGCTTATCAATTGATCCAAGACTGACTGTGGAGCAGGCAGAGGAGGAAATGCAGGAGGAAGGGCTTGGTCCTGGCTTTGATCTCACTCAGTGAAACAAACAAACAAACAAAGAAATCAGATTAATTCTAGTGCATGTCAGTAAAAATGCCTGCTTTAACAGCAGCATGTGTGGAACCCCCCTGTGCAATTCCACCCTTCAGTTACACACACAGATCCCAGCTGCAGCAAGAACAGTCTTCAGATGCACTCCTGTTCCTCATCCTGGGCAAAGAACATTCCCTTCCTCCTTCATATTGACTATTTCAGATATAATCTTTTAAAAAATCCACTGAAATTATACAGCAGCTCCATAAATGCCAGCAGATTAAGTCAGAATATGCATCTTTCAGCTCAAAACAAAACTCCCAAACCTCAAAACAGGGTCCAAGCAGAGCATCACTGAAATTCTGTCTGTACAAAACATTTTATTTATCACCTTTACCATCTGTGGCACAGCATTCACTAACTGTAAGCTAGACAGAGATCAAGAGAATGGACTTCATTTCTCAGAAATGTATTTCCATTAATACAATGAGTGTTAGACAGAGAAAGTCCAGTCTGGCACTCTGACCATCTGCAAAACTGCATGAAATACCAGTTACTGGTTCGCATTTTAATACAATTAGAAGTTGAAAGCAACAGCATGGTCTTGTCTTACAGACAAGCATGATGGCTTAGGCAATTTCAGGGCCTCCTCTGTATTAAACAGAGCAGATTGCAGAGTTTTCTCTGCAGCAAAAGGAGCTTTATTTCCTAAGAACATTCAAAATCCAAATCCTTTCCTAATGAAGTGTCAGATGAAAGGACCTTCTTCACAAACACATCAAGAAAATGCCATCTCCCAGAATTTCATTAAACATTAAATGGCTGTGAATTAACAAGCAAAAAATGTTGATTTTTTTGACAAATTGTTATTCGTTCCATTTACTAGCTAAGACAGAATACATATGACAATTAGTTCTTCAAATGACTGCACGGGGGAAATCCCTTCTGTCCTGATGCTCTGTACTTTATGATAAGCTCATTTATTTGTGTCTAAGAGCAGATTCTCAGCTTCATTCCTTTCTGAAACCAAAGTTAGCCTCATACAGATAATGGAGCTGCTGCTAATAAAGCCAAGATGTCTGAACATCAATTTGCTGAATGGAAAATCCTGCTTATTTTGAGCTAATTCAGTACAGCAGTACCTGCTTAAGATCAATTGGCAGCAGACTATTTCCTATTTATTGCTAATTAAAATCATGGATTTCCTGTTCCAAACAGCATAAAGCCTGAAAAATTAGCTGCAGCCCAGAGTGCTATTGACTCAGCTGGGGCAGCAGATGTAGATTTACCACCCCATTGCAGGGTTTGTAAGAGCAGTGGCTCTCAGGCATGACAAGGCAGCAGAGGGAGGCCAGGTGTGGAGGCAAGCTCTGAGATTTGTCTCTCAAGGCTGTGGGGTGCACAATGGCTCAGCTGTGCCTTCCTGCCCAGCCTGGGGCACCCCAGCACACAGCCTGCAACCCT
Organism: Melospiza melodia melodia; assembly: GCF_035770615.1. Taxonomy (NCBI): domain Eukaryota; kingdom Metazoa; phylum Chordata; class Aves; order Passeriformes; family Passerellidae; genus Melospiza; species Melospiza melodia. The sequence continues at coordinate 116,318,763 of NC_086196.1, read as the reverse complement.
CCCTGGGCACACTGAACCTGAGCCTTTCTGCCTCAGCTGAGCCTTTCCTGCCCTGGGGAGAATAATACTGCAGCTGAGTGCCAAGGGATATCTGCAGTGCCATCTGGGCTAAAGTTCCCCCACCCACCCTGCTCCTGTCAGCTCCACACAGAGATGTTCCCAGCTGATTGTGCTGGGCACAATTCCTTCTCTTCTGGAACACAGGCCAGCCAGGAAAGCACACAGCCTTGGGAACAGCATGACAAATGGAAATATTGGAGTGGTCCTGAATTGAGGATGATCCCACCCAGTGCTTTCAGCATTGCCCAGAGCATTCAGTCCCTGGGATTTGAGACTGCCTGAACTGCTGAGTTCCCAGGAGAGCAGCACCTGCTGGGCTCCACTGTGATGGCACCACACTTGAGAGGGCACAGACAAGGGCTGTGCCATCCTGTGATGGCACCACACTTCAGAGGGCACAGACAAGGGCTCTGCCATCCTGTGATGGCACCACACTTCAGAGGGCACAGACAAGGGCTGTGCCATCCCTGTCTCCCTAATCCACATGAACTGACACAAGATGCACTTACAGCAGGAAAATGCCTATTAATAAATCAACCCTTCTTCTTTTTTTACCCCTCCAAAAATCTCTGCCTCATTCCCACATCAAAAGCCTAAAATCTGCTCAGGCTCATCTTGTGTGATTTAATCAACCTCAGCAGCCTGGACTGCATTTCCACCATGGCAGAAGTGACACAGAAAGGTAAAAGCCCTCTAGGAAGGAGCCCTGCATCTCTCCTGAGCTTTGGCCAGCCAGGTGCCAACAAATGCTTCTTTACTGGCACCAAATCCTCAGTGGGACAGAGAAACACCTCCTTTACAGTTCCATCTCACACCCCCAGGTAAGTCAATGCTGAGCACTGCACATGTGGACAGGTTAGAACTCCAACCATTAACTGCTATGAAAAACAGCATTAATTTTTTGTTACTGTTATCCTTTGGTTTTCAATTTTTTGAAGGATGCCAAAGGTCATTCTGGAGGATCTAGTCTGAAGGTAACATTCAAAAGCAATTATTAGAGTCTGACTTTGTTACTAGCATTTTCTTGGACACCCCAAACATACTTATTCAAACAGCTTCCCCAGTCAGTCTTCTATTCATAGGTAGATTTTTTAAACAGTGCTTGGTGATAGTAATAGCATGGCAAAAAACAGAATAGGTGTATAGTTAATGAAATAATTGTGTTGAATGTATATTCAGTACTTTAAGTAAGTGAGAAGTACTTCAAGTTGTGTTCCATGTTGCTCAAATACTTCCAGAATTCTTTTGGTTGGAAACTGTTTAGGAAGGAACTGTCTGTTTGTGAGAGGCCCCTGCAGAACCAGCCAAGGGTTTCAGGGTCTCTGTTCCTGCACTAAGCTCAATAACACTTATTCTATCTGCATTTCTTATTAAAAGAATGCAATCAAATTATTAATGACAAATATAAATATTAATGTGTTGATATTTAGATGATAAAATGTAGTTTTGTTGTTCAGAGAAATAAGCTGCTCCTTTTATCTGCTGGCTTGAAACAGCCCTTTGTTTATCTTCATCTTGTTTTCCAACATAGCTTATTTATTTACAGCATGTCAAGGGAGAACCTAATTTCTAAGGACATTTTCCAATTAACTTTCCTAATTAAAAGTAAAAGTTAGACTGAATTGGTTTGTAAATGGCATGATGTAAAGCCCCTAAAATGAATAGATTCTGGGAAGTGACTGAGAATGCCCCTACCCAGGCAGGATGAGGAATGCTGCCCCTGTTCCCTGTGCAGGTGTCCCAGACCTTGTCTGCATTCTGAGCTGCCTGCTTTGGATCAATGCCATTTGCTCCCAAAGGCTGTACATTGTCAGGGAATGCTGCTGCCCTGGGCTCCTGTTAGTGCTCACAGGGAGTTTGCACCCAGCCTTGGCTTTGGGGGGTTCTGAGCCTGCTCTGGATGTGAATCTGTACCAAGAGTTTCTGCTGTGATCCACCTCCATGGATTTCTGCAGGAGTCCAGGGACAGCCCAGGGAATGCTGCTGTTGCTGCACCGATCCAAACCCCTGCCACTCACTGAGAACTTCAGAGGGAATTCACAATTTCAGCAGGGACCATGGTCTTGTCCTGAGTGCCCTCAATGAAGCTTGTGTGAGGCTTTCAAATCCTGTGCTTGAGCTGCACCCAGACACAGGAACTGGAACCTGGGGATCACACTGTCCTGTCTGACTGGGGGATCAATTACAAACAGACTCACCCACTGAACAGCCCATGAGAACTGGGAAAATATTTAAATCCAATAGAGCCAAAGATGGCTGCAAACCACTTTAAAGCCCTGGAATTACTTATTTCCCCAGTGCATTAATGGCAGTGAATAACAACACTCTTTGTGGATGCAAGACCATTTCACATCTAAAAATAACTTACACTGTGCACTGATCACAAATCTAGACATACCCAAGGCAGCCTGGAGTCACAGGTCAATTTATAATACTTATTAAAAAAATAAATAAAATAAGCTTAAGGCAAAATTAGATGTTCTACTTGCTCCATATATCGTGGACATGTGCCATGAATTATGGCAAACTTTCTCTGAGACATACTAATTTAGATGAATGTACTTCTTAGCAGTTTCAGTACTAAAAATACCATTTTTTCCTCATCTATTGAAAATACATGGCAATATATTCCCCATACATCTGGCAGGTACAAACACCTGGCTGCCTCCTCCTCACATCCTACCATCTCACAACAGCTTCACACACATTTTAAGCAGCACTTTCCCTGCTTTAGTACTAGACAAACAGATAAATGTGCTTTGATGTACTTGCTGTGCAAGAAGAGCAGTTTCTATGTTCCCATACAATGCTTTTAGAAATATTAATGATAGTAATAACAAAAATAATGACAAAAGAAGCTGTAAACTCCAGTAGGGCCTGGCTGTAGCTGGAGAAACTCAATGACTCTGGGTTTTGAGGACAATGAGTCCCTACACGGTTTAAATTAGAGTGCTTGTGTGCAGACAGCAGCATTGTGCTCTGCCTTTGTGGTGGTGTTTTGAACCACACGAGGCACAGCTTGGGCAGGCAGCTGAGGAAAGCTGATGGCTTCATGCTCCTGTATTCCTTGTGCCAGAGGGAAATGCTGCTGTGCTCAGCACAGGGTACCAGGGAACCTCTCTGCTGCAGCTTTGGCACGTGCTAAATCCCCTTTGCAGCTAGCAGGGAACCTGGCAATCCATAAATCTGCCTTTCCCCCTCCTGTTTGCCATACAGGGGAAACTCTGACCTCACTGTTAATGCAGCCAGCTAGGAAAACTTGAGGAGACCACAAAACTCCTTTCTGGGATTGCTGGTTTCAACACAGGACTGGGAACCATCAGAACTGGAGTCTAATTGTGTCCTGCAGATAATTCACTCTGAAAGATGCTTCAGCCAAAGATTTCAAACACTGACACCTCAAGTAAGGCAGCAAAATGCAAGTTAACCTAGCAAAGCCTTCAATGCACAAAAACCACTGTATGGTTTCAGCTGGAAGCATCAAAGGAACTTTTATCACACATAATTTTCCTTTTTGGAATTGTCTATTGATTTCTGTTTCAGACCCACACATTTAAAACTCACAGCTAAATTTGTCTTGACAGTGTCAGTTCAACTGAGCTACAAATGTCTTCCATTTGTGTCGATACCTGTTCTATTTGCCAGGTTCAGCTTCAGAGACCTTTAAAATCAGACTGCTTCAAAAGCTAGGTTTCCTCAAAAACATATCCTAGGCTAATAAATATCCTAGGGTAATAAACACCTAGAATCTCTATTTCTAGGAACAACTGGCCATAATGATCAGGGTTTTTCTGGCACCCTCCATGTCATTTACACCTGCTCTGAGCCCCAGTGCATCCCTGGCCCTGCCCTGTGAGTGGCCACAGAGAGAGGGAAGCAATGCCATTGACTCCCAGGGTGGCAGTGGTGGCCACAAGGGCTCCCAGAGTCCCACCCCTCTTCCTGTGGGCTCTTCCCTGCCAGGATTGCAGGTGAGCTCCTGCAGGCCCTGCCCAGGCTGCTCCTGCAGCCAAGGTCACCTTGCAGAGCTCTGTTTGCCTGCAGCTGACGCTGATTCATGCTGCCAGATGGCAAAGGACAAAGCACAATCACTCAGCACAACGTGTGACCCACTTCCACTCCCAGCAATCTGCTGCCTAATGCTTGGGAAACGCAGAGACTTTGATTAAAATTGTCATTTTGTGTCCTAGCTGGCCCACATGTGGCACGTGCACTCTGCATCCCAGACACATCTGCTCCAGCAGGGCAGTGCCATGGTGCCTCCCTTCCTCCTGCAACAGGGCCTGTGATGTGTGAGTGCCACCTCCTTGTGTCCTACAGGCACTCTCAGAAGTAATTACAGAAGTTATTGCTGTGCATATGGACAACTAATGAAGAGCCAGGCACCCCATGCTGGCACCACACAAAGCAACAGTGCCAACAGTCATGAGTCTGCTCCAGAGGAGAGAACAGAGACAGGACACACACAAAATTCATGGAGGGCTCCCAGTCAAACCCGAGGGAAGTCATGGGGAAACTCTGTCCCTGCTCAAAGTCACAGATACATTTACAGGAGCAGCAGGGAATTTCTGCAACGATGAGCTCCTCTGTGAAGGGATGTGAGAGTAAAGCAAGTGACATCTGGTCACTGCAGGGCAGCGTCCCCACATTGGTCAGGGCTTTAGGAGAGCCACAGTGCCAGGCTGGCTCAGAGCACAGCTCAGACCTGTGCTCTGCCTCTGTGCTCTGCCCCTGGCTGCTAGCAGGGGCTGTCCGAGGGAAACACAGTCCTAGAGCAGGCAGGTAACACAATTCCCACCTCTGGGCACCCCTTCCTGGTCCTGATCCCTCAAACCCTGCCCTAAGTCCTGCAGCTCCAGTTTTAGTAAAGTTTTAGCTCCTGTCAAAGTGTCACTCAACAAGAACTTCGGTGCTGAAAACATTAAATTTCTGAAGTGGTCTCCAATCCCTTTTGAATCTCCTCAGCTTCTGACAGATTTTTCAAGGGCTTGGCACCAGTAAATGAAGTGGAACTGCTGAAAGTCTCCAGTGTTGAGCAGCTGCTCTAGGAGGAGGTGACGGAGCCTGCCTGGAAACCTTCCCATCACATATTAGTAGTGTTTATTCGGGGAAAATGGGAAGGGAAGGACAAACACAGGGAGAAGCAGTTGTATCACAGTGTAGGCACTGCTAATGAGGTGATTGTAGGTGGCAGAGTAAGTGAAAATAATTGGCAGGACCCTGCCTAAAATAAAAACTTATCAGCAAACCAACTATCTTGTTACTGACTAAAGATTTGCAGGGCTACTCTCAGGATATATCATCACATTATCTGAGTGCCACACGTGGTGTTACCTTCAGCAAGAAGTTCCCAGGGCTGGGAAGATGACTAGGAAGGATATTCCAGTTGAGGATGGAAAACAGAAATATTTTACAATTAAGCAGAAAAAACAGCTTCCCTTGCAGGCACCTGGCCTGGTTTGTCACACATTTCAGGTCCTTCCTGGGGCCTGAGTGAAGCAGGAGGCTCCCCTGGGCTGCTCAGCACAGAGCACCCCCTGTGTGGGTCTGCCTGCTTTGGCAATGAAAGCCTGAGCAGGGGGAAGCGCCTGCTGCATTTGGGTGGCGTGGAAAGGAGCCAAGGTGTCTGTGCACCGAGCTGTGCTGGGAACTGTCTGCCCTGCAGTTTATAAACAAGGTGCCACAAAAAACAAACACAACTGAAGAGAGTCTCCTCAAACAAGAGCAAATTAAACAGAGATGCTTCATCAGAAGTTACATCCTCTGGTTTTGTTTTATTTTCCTCTTTGGTTCAACTTAAAAATGAATTATCTTTCAATCCTTCATAGAAAACACATGTTTTGTTAACAATACTTTGAAGAAAAAGGTCCTTTTGGGGGCATGACTGTCTTCTAAAGGGAAGAGAGAAATTTAGTAAAACTTATCCTTGCTTGCTCTTTAGATCTTTCCAACAGGAGTTTGCAAATGCTTCCCCTATACTGAACACTCACAAAAGGGAAAAAAAATCTCTTAAATAGTGTGGAACTGGGGTAAATTAAGAACAGCAATACAATGGAAGAGTTTTGTTTGCGTTAGTGCTCCAGTTGGTGTTTTTGGAAGAGTTAGATGGATAATATTCAGGATAGCTCTTTATTTAAGGAAGGGAGCACACACCATAAATTAGAAAGTATAAATATTTAAAGGTTTGCTGAAAGTGTACACAAGCAACCTATTATGGCTGAACTGCTTTTTCTAGGCAATAGCTACAATAGATGTCCTTAAAAGTGATCCCTTGGTGTAACACTGGGCAAAGGCCAAAAGAAACTCTGTTTCCAGAATGGACCCCTAGGGAATTCTTTATTTTAAAGTGCCACATGGAATGCCTACATTAAGTCAGAGGGGCAAAGAAATTTATGGTATCCAAAATGTTTGGTTGGGCAGGCAGTGCATGGCACCAGCCTGTGAATAAACAGCTCTGCCAGACCCCTGAGTGCAGGGACACTGCTCCAGGGCTCTCAGCTCTGCTCTGTCCCTGCAACACAAGGGTGGATGTGCCTTTGGGGCTGCACTGAACACTCAGCCAAAAGGGACAAAAACGTGCCCAAAGTCCCACAGCCAACAGCAGGAATTTCAAACAGCTCCCAGCTTGGGAGTGGCTGAGGACAAGGACACAGCCAAGCCCAGTGGCTGGGAGCGTGTGCCTGGAGAATGCAGAGTTCAGAGAGTGAAAAAAATCCTTAAAAAACACAGCATGTAGAAGGACACAGGCAAGGGGGAAGATCAACAGGAGGAGATTTTCCCTCTCTCTGTAATGAAAGTCATGACCTGTGCACCATGGGATTTCCCAAGCCACAAGCAGCACTGGAAGTGCCACAGCTGCCCAATGTGCCAGCCAGGCCGCAGCAGAGCCCTGCCAGGGATGCCCCTCCGAGCCCTGGCACCCAGGGCACTGCCAGAGCTGCCCAATGTGCCAGCCAGGCCACAGCACAGCCCTGCCAGGGATGCCCCTCCGAGCCCGGGGGACCCATTTCTCAGGGGCCAGCTCCATGTCCCACCCTGCTCTTTGCTTGCCACTAAAGCAATGCTGCCCAGCTTTCCATGATCAGCAGCAAAGGCACCTGATACTTTCCCGAGTTTCTTTTTTTTGGGGGGAGTAAAATCTCCTTCAAACAGTTTGTAGGTGAAACAGAAACTCAGTTTTTTTCATACAGAATTATAAACAAAGCTCAAATTTATACCTAGCTTTAACTTGTTTTCACAAGCAAAATCACAGATGAAATACAGCTTGTCTTTCTTCTTGACAGTAAAACCTCCTCTCCATTACTTAATTACTCTTCAAATCTTAGATTTAAAATCTTAGTAGAGCACCTCAATACATCCGAGAGCTTTCTGTGCAAATTCTCCAATAATTCTTATAAAATCAAATAATTTCATCTGATGGCATGCAAGGTAAAATTCATTTCTTGTCTCTGCAGATGAGTGGTTACTGGAATGTCAATTCTCACTCTTTAAAAGAGGGTTGGCTTTAACTTAACACCACAATTACAGAGTGAATTTCTCTTTTAGAATTTTAGGTTTTCCAAAAGCTAAAATTCCTGAATTAATGAAATGCAAATGTAGAACATTTAGTCTTAACTTTAATAATTTTTCCTCACTTTTTTTTTATTAAATATGGATATAAAGATATATGTCTATCTGTAATGAATGCAACAGTAAAAGAATTATTCCTTCTGTTTTGAAGACACACAATGCAACTCATAAATCTTATTGAAACTTTAGATTGACCAGTCTGGGGCAGTTGAAGCTACCTTGGAACAGTACCACAGCATCTTGGCACTGCTTTGCATTGGCAGGCAATGGAACACCAAAATCTGCCTCCCAATTTCCCCCTCCTGCCTCTCTCCAAGCATTCCTCTCCTTCACACCCCCTACAAGTGTCCATATTCTCATTATTGCTGCACTTCCTTCCTTCCTCCTATTCTCAGAGTTTCCTCCTCCCTGGGAGCTGAAGAGTATCTCTTAATAGAGCTAATGTATTTTTTAAACATTTGCCTTCCTGTCTATCTGCCCTCCTGGTTCCAGCAGCTTTTCACCATTCCCACTGCTGGTGCTATTTGAGAAATCCCTGTGCTCTGTTCCAGAGTCCCTGCATGGCAGGAAGCACCAGCTGCAGGGGTCAACAACACCCCAAAAATGATTGAAGCTTTTCTACTGTGAAACTGTGACAGAGGCAAAAGCAAAGCACTCCATGAGCCTGTAACAACAGGGAGTGTTCCAGCAGCACTCCACCCTGAGCTGCCAAGAGAGCTTGGCAGAGAGGGAGTACAAACTGGGGAAGGACAAGGAAAACATGGGAACTGGGAAAGCCTGGCTGCTGGCACTCAGAGGGGAAGCTGCTCCTGTGATAGGCTGGGATCCAGCAAGGCTGGGCTGCCCTGAGCTCTGGGAGCCAGGCACAGCTGGGCCAGTGTCAGGGCAGCAGGGACACAGAACCCTGCAGGACAAGGCACTGGGACAGAAACGGGAGCAGAGCAGGGACGGGAGAGGGGGAACCACCACCTTCTGTCCCAGAGGTGAGCCCACAAAGGGCTGATCCCTGTCCAGCTGACCCCAGCATGGACAGTGCAAGGTGCATGGCCTGCCAGGGGTCAATGCCCTAACTGAGCAGAAACACACATAAATATCCCCCAGTGGCACTCCCAGGGAAATGAATCCCAAGTTTCATGGTGGGTAACAGAAACTGAAAGCCAGCAAGAACAAGTGAGCCATTTCAGTGGAATTGAGGGGTCACAGGGAGGCGAGGGGCACCGTTTTGGTGTGAATTCCAGCATTGTGTTCTGCATCACAGACTGAAAGGCAACACCCAGGGTAAAAAGAAAGAGGGGAGACATGATTCAGTTGGGGGTTAAAGTTGGCTAAGAGGCAGCTAAAAAAGGCACTTTAAAGATGGGTTAGAAATATTGTTTCTTTACCAGTTAACAGGCTCAGGAGACCAAACCCCAAAATTCTGTATGGTCTTGCATATGAAAGACCCCATATCTGAGCCAGAAGCTGCTGAGTGCTGAAAACATTTCTAAAAGCCATTCTGTGAAATGAGTGAGGGACAGATCCTGTGCAAGTGCTGCTGGATGTGGCTGCCTTTGCTCCTGAGCTGGAGGGGAAGCTGGCAGGATTCTGGGGGGCTCCCTTGGGGTAACTAAGGAGCCAGGGCTGCACAGGCACTCGGGAATGCTGGCCTGAGGATGAAGGACATGAGTGTGAGTGACAGGAGGAGCAGCCAGAGCTGCAAACAGGACTGAGAGGCCAACTGAGAAATCCTGTGGAATCCTGTGTCTGCTGAGAGGGAGACTGGAGAACTCTTGATAAATAAGAGCAATCTGTGCTTCCCATACTACAGCAAGAGTGTGCTGCACAGAGCATGGGATAGCAGAGATCATCCTCTGCAAGTACTTGCTCAGGAAATGTAAATCTAGTAAATCTAGTAAATCTAGTTTTCCACAGGAAACACAGGCCAAGCTGGGACTCTCCCCATGGCAGGAATGATCCACTGCTGATTTTCCCTGCTGTGTCATTAATATTGCATCCTGTCACAGCCTGTGCACCAGACAAGAACTGCCCAGCCTCAGAGGGACAAACAGGAGCCCTGACCTGAGAAGCCACCACAAAGTTACTGGAGAGCAGAGCTCCTGGAAAACAATCAGAAGTGAGGACAGAAGGACATTGCTGAGTGCCCTCTGCACAGTGAGGAACATCATCTGCAAGCAGGGCAGACAGTGAGCTCAACAAACCAACACCAAATGCATTTCCTCACAATATGCTACCAGCTCCAAGAGCAATGTTTCTTCTGAGCTAGAAAGTCACATTATTTGTTTTCTGATTCAACAGGCAGGGAGTGAATCTGACAAATGGTGAGGGAAGGGTGACTGGGGAGCACTGGCACAGCAGAATTCCAGTCAGGGTGATCATTACACAGCTTTGGTACTCCCTGTGTAAGGAAGGTAAAAATGCTGGGATGATGCCTTTCAGCAAAAGATAAACATGAGAGGAAAAGCCAGGAGTTCCAGCCACTGGAGGGTGTGATCAGTCCCTACATGTATTCCCACACCTCCACAGCTGAACCAGGGATGCTGGCCACACAGTGATTGCTCAGCTAGGGCAGTAAGGAGTCAGTTCATCTTGTCTGCAGGAGCAGGAACTGCCTACCAGGATGTACCAGAGTACAGCAGAAAACAGTGCAGGGACAGAAAATGGGTTTCATTACTGGTTGTGCAGCTCCAGAGTACGGGTTCCACGGAGAGGAGAGATTCTGTGCATTAACTGGGAAGCCACAGCCATAATGAATGCAGGATGACATTTTGAGCTTCACTTGCCCTCTCCCATGCCAATCCATCTCCCTGCTTTGCAATCTGTCACTCCTGAGGATGTGTTAATCTCTGGGCTGAGGAGACAAATCTGTTTGGGCTCTTTCTGAAGAGCAGCTACCTGTTAAGCACTGCAGAGAGCCTCTCTAGGAGGGAAGAGCCACTGCAGTTTGCTGAGAGGAGAATTTATCTATCTAGCAGATAACTCTCAGTGAAGCCCTCCATGACTTCCTCCTGTATTTACTGTCTCATTTGCATTTCTATAGTCTCTATCATCTGAACACTCAAAATGCCCCCTGTGCTTAACCTAACAAATCCCTAACACAATTCAAGGAGCAGCAGGTCAGTTTAGAGCAAAGCAGGGATGATGGAATTCCTGCCACTGGAGCTGGAAGCTGGTGCACAGATACTCTGTGTTTACTACAGGCTGAGAGGAAGGAGGAGAGTCTATGAAACCTGCACAGCCCCTCCTGAGCTCTGAAAGCATGCTCAGTGCCCTGTGCTGCCTTCTCTGCACCAAACCTTTCACTGCCATCCTCAGTGCCCTGTGCTGCCTTCTCTGCACCAAACCTTTCACTGCCATCCTCAGTGCCCTGTGCTGCCTGCTCTGCACCAAACCTTTCACTGCCATCCTCAGTGCCCTGTGCTGCCTTCTCTGCACCAAACCTTTCACTGCCATCCTCAGTGCCCTGTGCTGCCTTCTCTGCACCAAACCTTTCACTGCCATCCTCAGTGCCCTGTGCTGCCTGCTCTGCACCAAACCTTTCACTGCCATCCTCAGTGCCCTGTGCTGCCTTCTCTGCACCAAACCTTTCACTGCCATCCTCAGTGCCCTGTGCTGCCTGCTCTGCACCAAACCTTTCACTGCCATCCTCAGTGCCCTGTGCTGCCTTCTCTGCACCAAACCTTTCACTCCCATCAGCTGCCTGAGGTCCCTTTCCCTTGTGCCATTTGCTGTGCTCACAGCCAAGGAAGGCTCTCAATGGGCAGTCAGAATTTTCCCCATTTATTGTCTTTCCAGAAGAGAAGCAGAATATTAAGCAGGCAATTTTAAAGGACAGGGGGAAAAAAGAAAGAAAGTAAAAACCAAAGGTTTGAATCACACTGTAATTAATGTGGTGATCATGCCAGTTTGAAAATCACTAACAGAATTTTGTGATAGTGAATTTTCCATCCTGCAAGGCTGTGAATAACTGTAATTTAACAGATGCATCCAAAATGTACATGCATCAAGCTAAATCTCTAAAATTATAGCATATGCATGTTCTTAATAGAGCTGGTGAGCATGTGTGCCTATGCACACACAGCCAAATATTTACTGTGACATATAGAAACCACATTTCTTCATCAATGTAAACAAATGGATTCTATCTACTCCACTTCCTCATACTGTGATTAACATTCATGCTGGCCAGCTTAGAACAGGTACCAGTACTGCTCCACTTATGAGTCTTCAGAGGTCAGAAGAATTTTATCTGCCCAGTGTGTTGGATCACAAACCTGTGGCCTGTTCAGCACTTTTATCTGATGCAATTCTCAGTGTCCCTGGCTATCAATGCACTGTACAGCACCGCTGGTGTGATACAACACTGCTGCTTTAGGGTGTCTGCACACTCCTACACTCATTGCCTGTTCTAGAATGTGAACTTGCAGAGCACATTTTGCAAGAGAAAAAGAAAGTGGGTGATGTTATGGCATCACAGAAATCACCTTTCCTCATTTTATCTCATCTAATTGAGAGCTGCTTCTGTTGCCAAGTGATTTATACATCTGGGCTTCCTTGATGTACAAATCAAAGTGTTTGTTACACTAAAAGTGGCATGTAATTGCTTGTCAGCAGTCACCTTGCTGTAAGAAACGTGAAAGAAATCAAAGGAAATGTAGAATATTACTGGAGATGCCTTTGACAATGAACAGGACTGCATAAATGGCTGATCAGCTCTGAAAGGGAAATATATGGTGAAGGGTTTTGGTATAAATATAAGCTAAAAAGGTATGCATTCAATGGAATTCAATCTCTAATCCCTAAACTCTGTGTATGTTTGGCCTCTCAAAAGCCAAGCAGAGCAGAGGGGAGGGCCCAGGCTCTGTGCAATGGGCTGATCTGCACCTGCAGTGTTTGCACTCATCTCTGTGCCCTGTGCATCCTCTCTCCCACCTCTGTGCCCTGTGCATCCTCTCCCATCCCTGTGCCCTGTGCATCCTCCCTCCCATCCCTGTGCCCTGTGCATCCTCTCTCCCATCCCTATGCCCTGTGCATCCTCCCTCCCATCCCTGTGCCCTGTGCATCCTCTCTCCCATCCCTGTGCCCTGTGCATCCTCTCCCCAATCCCTGAGCCTCCTCTCTCCCATCCGAGGGAAGCTTTGGGAACGCCTGCCCCGTTCCCAGCCCAGCTCACAAACGTGCAGAACACTCCTGGCAGTTCTGTAACACCTTTCCCCTTCGTGCTGCTCCTCCTGCAAGAGCCCCATTCCCACAGGCACTTGTGGGCACTCCCTGAAATGTGTCAGCAGCCAGTGATGGCAAAGAGCAGGGAGTGCAAGAGATGGAAAATAAGGGCTACAGAAAGAGCAGGAGAAAGGAACCACATGCTGAGAAAAGGAGCTTGATGGAAGGTGGAGAAGGACAAGCAGGAGAGCAGGGGAAATGGGGGACAGTGGGGATATAGAGAAAAGGAGAAATGAAAAAGGCTGAGGCCTCCCTCCATTATCAGCAGGGTAATATTATGCCTGATAACTTCCTTTAGTGCATGGCTTCATTTCTATAAACCACGGGCCAGTCTGAGACCTGGGAAGCTGATGGAATGAACCAGAGCTCAGATTCCCTGCCCCATACCCAGCAGGTTTAAAAGGAAGGATTTTTCTATCACAAGAACATCAAAACTGCTTTATCTTTCATATATGAGCAATGGAAAAAGAACAAAAATTGTGAACTTTCACCACACTCATGATGGAAAATTCAATGTTACAATACTGGGCTCCAATGTTAAAAGATAATGTTAAAAAGTTTAAATTTTGCTTTGACCATCCTAGAGCTAGGCTCTGTATCAAAGCACATCTGGATTAGTACTCCCCTTGCCAGGCACATCCAATGATGCCACACAGAGCTCACAGATCCCTTGGCCTCCACTAAAGAGATCATCCTCAGGTACAGAGCTGCAGTTAGCTACTTAGTCACACTCCACACTCTGGGCAAAACCTGCCTCCAAACCAGGGCTGAATAATGGGAATTTACTGAGTCACTGCAGGCCAACCTATGGACTGCCATCCCCCACAGCTCCTGGATGATGAACTGCAGCAACTCCTCTGCTGGAAACTGCTGATTTGGGGCAAGTGACTCACAGGAGATGTTTAGATGTCTAATGAAAAGTAATCTTTCCAGGGAACATCCTTCCCAGCTATTCTGTACTGACTCCAGAGGCAGCACTGGGAGCAATGTGGGAACAGGGCTGGAATGTTCCCTGCCACTTTCTCTCCCTCCTGGATGTGCAGGGATTTCATCTCCCACCAAGCTCAGTATTCTCAACCTCCTGGGGAAGAGACTGCATCTCCAAACAACAGCATTTCTTCTGATTTTGGTTGTTTCTAGAAAGAAAAGTCCTTCCCCAAGACAGGCTACACATGACTTTCAGTACACTCTTTAAATCAGGTATAGTTTTGAAGCTGTAACACAAGTTTTCTTGTTTCTGCTACCCTTTCCTGTACAGCCAGCAGCAGTGTTTCCATCAGTGCCTCTGCTTTGCAGGGGATTCTGCACAAACCCTGCCCCTCTCCTGCCTAATGACTGCACACACAGAGCCCTTCCTGCACCACAGCCCTTGCAGGACCACTGATTTTACTCTGCTCATTAAAGAACACATCTCCCCCCCCACATTTCATGCATTTTAAAGCATCTCTTTAATGAGTTCACATAGCAGGCATTAATATTTCTTTCAGCACTTTTCCATTAGCTGTGTCAAACTGGATCTGCTGCCATTTGTCATGCTGCACTCAGGGGCTGATAATTGTGCTGCTGTTGCTGTGGTGATGGCAGCACCAGGAGTATTTGGTTGTTTCTCCAGCTGTGCAAGGGTATTTGGTTGTCTCTCCAGGGGTATTTGGTTGTGGCCCTGGGTGTTTGTGGCTGGCTCTGGGAGGCAGGGGTGTGTGCAGGGTGTGCATGGGGGATGTCTGTGTGTGCTGCCATGCATTGCAAGCTGTGTTCTGTCTGTGCACACCCCACGCAGAATTCAGTGTGTTCTATCATTTAGCATTTCCTGCGCTTTACCATTTCCTGGAGTGCCAGCCCAGCTCCTGCAGAGGGCAAGGGCACAGAACAGCCTGTGGTGGTGCCCTGGTGCTCCCTGACATTCACCAAAGCCCTTGCCTTTGCACAGTCACAGACATTTCCCCAGCACAGCCCTCCCTGGGCAGGTTTAAATATTGCACAGCCTCAGCCAAACATCCCGACACAAAACCTTGGCACTCCCTGGCTCCTTCAGTTTTTTAGCGTGGCTTTGGTTGTTTTCCCCTCAGAGAGCACCAGGTTAACACAGCAGTCAGCTCTGAAGCCAGGCTGATGGGGCTCTGAGCAAGCTGGGACAGGGGAAGGGAGGTTTAAGAAGGAGATCAGCTTTAAGAAACCTAATATCTTTAAATCACCAGTGACACTGGGAACTTGATCATGCTCCTTCTGATTTACATTACTGCAGAATTGAAAAGTTTGCCCTTTCAAGTAATTTATTTCCCCTTTTATTGCAACTCCAGAGCAAACCCAAGATTTTCTCTGACTTCCAGTAGAATGATCCATGTGTGAAAAATATCTCCTTCCCTCTATCAATAAACTCCAATTTAAATTTATCATATTTCTCCATGTGTCCCATTCACCAAAGTATTTCTTTACATTTAAATTCTTCCTACAAAGAGTTGGTGACACTTTTATTTAAAAGAAAGCGACACCAGAATTCAATTAAAAATTTTAAAAGCATTTTGCATATTCACACTGGAAAGGTGATGCTGTTGATTTAAAAGGAATGTTTCCAAGGGCATGTATGTGTAAGACATTCAGTCAACACAATAAATATCACCTCATATTGCTGCACGTATCTTTTGTGATACCCATTTCTCACACTGCAATATTTATCCTGCTGGAAAACATAAACAATCCTTTAAAATGTGGATTTGTAAGGAAGATGTAAACCAGCAAGGCCCAAAGTGACAATGATGCTTTGAGCATCCTGGTACTGGACTGGACCCTTTTGCTCTCAGGCCTGGGATGTGTCAGTCGCTTCAGGGAACTCAGGGAGGTTTTATTGGTACAAAACTGGCACAGGATAAAGGGCAGCCTGCTTATTTTTAACGAGTGAAGTGAGATTATTTACTGCTCAGTTCCCAGGCTGAACGTGCCACTGGGAACTGTTTATCCACTGGGAGAAACAGCAGAAAAGGGAGCACCCTAAATTCCCCAAAATAATACCCTGAACCAGGGGCAGCTCAGCAACTGCACCAACAGCACACTTAAATCCCAGCACATTTAAATCCCAACTTTGTTCAAAGTTTGGGCTGACTGTCACCTGGGGCTGGGTGTGAGCAAAGAGCCAGATCCTGCAGGGAATGGATCCCAAAATCATAAACAGTCCCAATGATCTCAAAATTTAAACACAAGCTCCCATCCAGAAGTGGGAAGATGCCAGATCAAGTCACAGGAACATTTGTAAATATCACTCTGTGTTTCTTTTTTCTCTTTTAAATATTCCTTTTAAATATTCCTTGGTCACTGAGGCTATGAAAATTCCCTTCATTTCTCCGTGCTGTTGCCTACTTAATGAGGTAAATAAACATTTTATTATTCCCCTCTGATGAGTACACAAGCATCAAAGCCCAGAGCTGAACAGTGAAACAAACAGTAAATTATTTCAATCCTCTTAATCCCCTGCTTTTTTGGCAGATAATGCCACAAGTCATTTTAGCTTAGCAGCCACAGATTGAAGACAGATTTCTTTTTAAACTTTGGAAATTTTCAAATTGAATGAACTAACAAACAGAATTTTTACCCAAACAGGGAAAAACAGAAGAACTTTGTAAATATGACACTGGCTATCAGATCACTTTTATGGTTTTTTTTGCCATGAGTCTGAATACTGATTTTTCTGGGAGGACAACTTTCCCCTGTCCGATCCCAAGCCAGGCAAGTCCCATGAATCCCAGTAAACTGAAATAACCTTTTCCTCCAAACTCCTGCCCCAAAATTCTTGGAGAGCTGCCTGTGGTTGAACTGGAATGCATCTGGAAGTGTTTGAATCGAGTGCAGCTTGCCCAAAAGGCAGCCTGGCTTCCTGCAGAGGTGTCAGGGATGAAAGGGGATTGTGGTGGACACAGCATTGTTGCTGTGAGCTCCCAGGGAGCTGAAGTGACTCTGGAACACTCACCGCAGCTCCTCAGGGCTGCTGAAATACCTTTTAGAAGATCTTTCAGAAGGTGTTTCAGAAGGTATTCACCTTCTGGAAGGTATTTCAGGACACATTTACTGTTTACCCTCCTGCAGGGAACAGCTCCACTCAACAGCATCACCTGCACCAGGAGGTCACAGAGCTTCACCCAAAGCACCAGAGCTGCAGCCCTGGAGGTACCAGAGGCTGTAAAGGCTCTGACCCACCAGCACAGGTAACACAAGTCCCACTGAGTCCAACTAGAGGAGGCTTGGGTCTATTTACTGTAACGGAATCGATTCCCAGAAAAATAATTAACTCCTTGTCGTGTCTCATGTGTATTGATTTCAGTAATTACAATGGAATTGGAGGCAAGGGGGCAGGGGGAAGGAAATGCACTTGATTTGTGTTTAATTTGATGCACAAGCTGTCAGGGACAGAGCCATGTGTGCCATGCCCATCCTGGGCACTCTCTGTGCCACATGCAGGATCCAAAATCCCTCCCTGCCCTGACACATGCAGGGCACAGAGCTGGGCATCCCTGGGCACCCTGGGCATCCCTCCCACTGCAGGCAGGAGCAGCCCAGGGGACAAGGTAAGGAAAGGACAAGCTCCATGTGCATCAGTGACTGAGAGGAGGAGACAGAGCACGAGGGTGGGAGAGAAAGAAAATACAAGTTGTGATAGATAATAGAGCTGCCAGGAGATAATGTAAGGAAAAACAGGGAGTGAGAGAAGAGAAAATACAATATGGCCTTGCTTGGTGATGGTGCTGTCAGGAAAAGCCAGCAGGAGGGAACTGGAACTACAGAACCTGGAACTACAGAATCTGGTTCTACAGAACCTGGAACTACACCTGGAACTACAGAACGTGGTTCCACACCTGGCTGTAACCCCCAGGCTGTGCAGGGTCACAGGTCAGTGTGTCACTGCCATCACACACAGAGGTCACTGTGTCACTGCCATCACACAGAGCCACCTCTGGGCTCACTAAAGCCCATCCTGCCCTGGCTCCTGCAGCACCACAAGGAGCTGTTTCCAGCCTTTTCCCTAAAAGTACCAGTTCAGGAAATCTCCAACTCTCACAGGAGCAAAAAAGCTCTTTTTAATACAATAGCCCTGCAAATAGAAGCTGCAAAACAGTCTCACATCGAAACACTAGAAAGAAATGATACATGTGAGGGAGAGGCAGAGCTTAGGGCTATAAATCAGCCCCGGGTTAAGCACTTTCAGCTAACCCTGTGATATTTTAAACAAAACAAACCAAACCAAAGCAGCCTCCAGGACAGGGAGTTACTCTGCATCCAGGTTGTGCAGTTTCTAACACATCAGCACTCCAAGGCAGATGTTCTCCTGGTGCCCTGCACACACCACAGGAGAGGAAGCTGCTAACTCAGAGAAAAGCCACCACGATGGGAGAGGTTGTGGCAGTGTGCTGGCAACACTGGGTGCCACAGCATCCTCCCTGGCTGGGAAAGGGCTGTGAGCACACTCAGAGCACAACAACACACTGGGAGCACCAATAAATAACCCAGCAGCACTGAGGGATGACAGCAGATCTGTCTCCAGTGGAATCATTGCTGAGAATACCGAAAATTCTTTCCCTCTTAATATATTGAACTCTTTGTTTGGGGCTGAGTTGATGCTGCCAGAAAAGCCTTTTAACACAGGCAGCATAAATTTCAGTGGGTGTTTGAAGCAGGAGAGGCTGGGCTGTTGAAAAAGCAGCCCCCAGAAAGGCTGCAGCCTGCAGCAAACACAGCAGCTCTGCTCAGCTGGGAAATCATTTGATCTATTTTACATCATCCACCCCGGCACTGAGGAGGCAAATATGGGAGTGAAACATGGACACGGAGCAAAGCATAAAAAGAGACTTAATAAAATGAGTAATTATGTTTTCCTAAAGCCTCTCATGCAAGCAGGAGGCACCAGCACCATAAATTGAGCCTGGTGCCTGTTCCAGTGTGTGGGGAAAGGGAAAAGCCCTGGAGCCAGGCCCTGTGAGCACAGCCCTGAGAGGAGGGAGGGCAGGGGCACAGGGATCTGGAGCTCATCCAGAGCTGGTCTGTGCCCACAGGGATCTGGAGCTGTCACTGTGCCCACAGCCAGCCCTGGGCAGAGGGAACTGATCAAAGAGTCAAACGTGGCTGCCCCAGCACCTCTCCAAATTCAGCTCAAGTCCTCAGTGACAAATTTCCAGTGCTTTATGCTACTCCTCAGTACATGGATAAATTAAAAATAAAAAATAAAGAAGACAAGAAGGAAGGACACAGCTAAGCAGAATAATTTGAGTGCCCAAGGATCCAGTGCTAGAAGCACTAACTGATTATTATTCTTTGGCATTTTAAATTCCAGTGTTTAAATTCCAGTTCACAAGCCTGATGAACTCATGACCCCACAGCACTAAACATAAAGATATGGATACTTTTTACACCCACAAGATGACCACAACACCAAAAAGTTCCAGCTTTTTGTAAGCACCATTTTACAAACATGAATAGAAAACTGGAAATGCAAACATTTTTGTTTTCCCAAACTATTGTAAACCTGTGTAAACTCTTAGCCCTTAGCCTTACTCTCTGCTGCTCCCCAGAGATGCCACGGCAGCAGTGATGACTCCCTGGCAGTGCCAGAGTTGCAGCTGTGGCACAGGCACAGAAACACCGGGGCTGTGGGCACAGACAGGGAATGGAGCTGAGCCAAGGACACAGGTGTGAGCAGGAGCAGAACAACGAGAGCAGACGTGACACAGTGGGCTGGGAGGATTACACCTGGCCATGAGCCCTGATGAACACAAGCCTCCCTCCATGTGGAGGTCTGACCATGGCCAGGTGTTCCTACAGGAGATCAGGTGCAGCATCTGAACCTCTCCACTGAGGCTGGTGGCAAAGCTGCCCCAGCTCCACCTGGAGCAAGAGGGAGCCCCAGGCCCAAGGAGCAGAACCTGCATTTCAGAATGTTACACGTGGATGCAGTGCATAAACTCCAACAGAGGCAATCAATCCAGCAAGCCGTGTGGAATGTGAAGCACTACTCCTGTAAGAAGGCTCCTTGTGTCCCACAGCAATCCCTCCTGGGGTGCCACAGGACCCGGGGCAGCATGCTAAGGAGATATCTCTCTGTCCTTCCAGTGGGAGCTGTGTTTTGCTTCTGTGCAGTCAGGCACAGGGGAGGGAAGGGCACACTCTGCTGGTCACAGCACCGTCTGCACCGACAGCTCCTGATCAGATGGGTGCTGCAAAGAGCCCTCCTGTCACATCTGCAGGGAGGGGTGCCCCACAGGCTGCTCCTGCCTCCCCTCACCCTG
This sequence comes from Melospiza melodia melodia, assembly GCF_035770615.1. Lineage (NCBI taxonomy): Eukaryota > Metazoa > Chordata > Aves > Passeriformes > Passerellidae > Melospiza > Melospiza melodia. The sequence goes on along the minus strand of NC_086196.1, from coordinate 116,298,649 downwards.
CTGCCACTGAGGGGGCCTCTGGTGCTTCCCTCACGTTCAAACATCAGCCTACCTGCTGCCAGAGCTCGTTCTCTCCTGAAGGACAATTTTAGCACTGTAACATGTTCAAAAACTCTTTACCTTGGGCTTTTCATCCAGTATTTGCTGGCGGATCTCCTTGTGTTTCTCTATAAGTTTCTCCTGCCTTTTGCTCTGAGCATCTTCTAGCTGTCAGGAAAGAGCAGAGGATCTTTGTTCATGGATTGCACAGCCTCACTCTCCCACCTGCCCCCCAGTAAACACCCCACCCATCAGAACTGAGACACTGTCATCAAAAATGTGACCAATTCCAAGCTGAAATGACAGAAATGACACAGCACTGCCTGAGCACCCCTGAGCACAGCTGTGCAACAGTCAGGTGTGGACATGGAATATCAGATTTACATGTAACATTCAGGATCACAAATGTCTGAAGGACTTACTGCAGACTCTAATGTTATTCAATTCCAAATTTTGGGCTTCACTTAGTAACACCCTCAGAAACAAAACCAACTTAGTTTACTTAATTCTTTAGGCTGCTTCCTAAATCAGACTCTTCTAAGCAAAAATGGGCCAATTTTAGAACATGACTATCTCTGCATTGAAATTAAGAGAAGAATTCAATGGCTGCACACATTCCATAGTGATTTTACAGCCCAAAGCACTGCAGGGCATGATTTCAGCCTGGTGTGAACCACCTGTAGCTTCAGGAAAGCTAACAACCATAATAGAATTCTTTAATTGGTGTTTACAGAACTTACAGAATGCTTTTTACATTTCAGTAACTGTACTAATGCAATTAAAGTTAATATATACTCTGCAATTAAATGTTCATTGACTTTCCTTATGCAATCTTTGCATTTGTCAGCCAGCAAGGCCATTAAAAAAATGGGTGCATTTTCCACAGATACACACAGGATATTCAGAGATGAAATTGTATTGAATTCTTCCCTCCTCAGCACCATCCCCCAACTGCTGACTAACAATTAATGAAGGGCTGTTTGAAATCCCAGTTTTCCTTTAATTGGAATCCCAGCTTTCCTTTACCTGGAATGGGAAGCAGAGCCTACACTGCATCTGCTGGGAGCCAGCAGGTGCAGAACCCTCCTGCTGAAGCCCAGAACCTGCAGCAGAACCCAAGCTTGCAGGTGCAAGGTGCCATTCCCTGCCCCAGCAGCAGCAGAGGCTGACCTACCCTCTTGATGTACTGCACCACCTCCTGGATGTAGGAGCGGATCATCTCCGTCTTCTCCCTGGGGAAGCATTCCAGCATTAGTGCATTATTCCAGCATTATTGCAATATTCCAGCATTACTGCAGGCACAGCAGCACATCCCACTGTGCTAAACACAATGGCTTTTACCTGCCTGAGCTCTCTGCCAGGCCAAACCCTGGGTGGTTTGCCTAAATCCTACAAAACACGAAGTAAAAACAATGAAATTGGTGAGTCTGTGTAATATTCCTGCCCAAAGTTGTGCAGAAGCTTTAGATGAGCAGCAGTGCAGCCAGAGTGAGTCAGAAGGGATCCACCAGAAGGAAGGTCTCACACCTCTGTGCCCTGCTCCCAGAGTGAGGACAGGCTGTGTCACACACAGGGGAAAGCTGACTTTCAATGGGGTTCCCATCTCACCTCTCTCAAGGGCTCTTGGAAAAGCCTGACAGAGGAAAGTCCTTGGGAAAAATGAGGAAAAATAAATGAAAGGGCAAGAGAAAAGAACAGCTATCTGTGTGTCCCTGAGCCTTTGTCACCAGTGCCACATTTACCTCTCAGCAAATCATTTCCTCCTGCAATTGATTTTCACTGCTGCAGCATTTCCACAATGGCCAGCTGCTCTCTTCTAAAATTAATTCCATGCCCTCTGAACAGCTCTAACTATGTTAACTATTTTTCCTCATTTCCATAATAAATTATTCTCATCTTTATTTTTTTAATAGGATGTTTATTGACATTTTTAATGTGCTGATTCTGAAACTACCTGAAACCCTTCACTGTGTGTGTCTGTGATTTCCTCTCAGGGGTACCAAATACAGATTCTCTCTTGAGAGGCTCCAGACCCTGTGCAAACCCTTTCACCTGCAGCAAACCAAACACAGTTGTGCCTCTGTTACATGGTAAAACTCAAACACTAGAGGGTTTCCTTTTTGGTTTTGTTCTGTTCGCTCCTCTTGTATTTTTAACTGCTCTAAAGTAAAGCTCGTGAACAGGAGATTGGAGCAGCCCCAGGAAATGAAATTATTGTCAGGGAAAGGACTCTGGGGAGGTCTGACTGAAGGCTGCCTTGCATTTAGGGTCAAGACCTTCCTTTGGTTACCAGCTGTGAAAAATCCTGTGCAGTGATATAGATCCAGGGATTTACTTACTCTTCCATTTGATTTTTATCCTTGGACTTTGCTTCTGTGATCTTCTCCTGCCGCTTCTTGTCCATTTTTTTCTTCAGTTCTTTCTTTTCTCTAAAGCATAAAAAATAAAGGGGAGTACAGAAAGTATCCAAACAAATCCCACAAGGAGCAGCAATCAGTGGTAAGGGAACAGCACTTACTTTTCACATGTTTCCTTCAGTTTCTTTAGCTGGTTGTTCTGACACTCCTCTGCTACATCTGTCAGCTTCTGAATTAGCTAGAAAAATCCCCAAAATAAAAAATGTATCTTCAGCTAAACACCATAGAGGCAGCTAAATTTCCTGAAAAGCCTGCAGGAGGCAGGAAAGTGTTACACCATTCCCAGATGAATTACCAACGATCAAAAGGCACCAAACATCATTATCAGTATAAACACATGATTAACTTGTGCAGTTCAGCCAGAATGGTGCATGTCCAACTCACCCAGAAACTGCTACTCCTCTGTAGAGCAAGGTGACACACTTTAAATATAAAACCAAAATATATTTCAAGTATTTTACCTTTGCTAGGAATGAAAGTGCCTGTGAAAAAACATGAGGGGTCACAAATTGAATTTACACAATGCTAATTGCCAGCTGAATTCCTGTGTGACAGAACATCCAGGTTTTCTGTGAGGGCTGAAATGTTCCTCTTGTAATGAGGATTATTACAAGGAATGCTTTGGATTTCAGGGTGGTCAGGGGCATGTTGAAAACCAGACATGGCAGGTATGAAAGGCAAGCACAGAGAAGCATAACCTACATTTTGGTCACAGAAGGAAAATCTCTGAGTCACTGTGTGAAATCTGCTGTGGGTTCATTCTCCTTGGTGCCCAAAGCAGAAACAAAGGGCGCAGCTGTGCTGGGGATGCTAACAGGAGGGGAGCTGTGGGCACGGCTCCTGGGCCAGGTCAGGGAATGAAGTGGGAATTGGGACCCTAAAAGGGTTTGATCACTCTTCTAGGTTAAGTCTGATTTTGTAAAATCACCTCTCAGGGAGATGAACCAGGAGTGTGTAACACAGCACAGCCAGTCTGATCCAACTTTTCATTCCACAGATAAAAGCAGAAGGGTACCAACAATAGGCTCCCCACTAAAATAAAGCCATCAGAAAGAACCTCTCAGCTGAAAGGCAAGTTTGAATTGGAATATTAACTCCTGCACAGCTCAGAGGGAAAGCTGCCCAAAAGTTCTGTGCTAAAAAATGAATTTAATGTGCCACCATCCAACAGGATAATGCCAGAAATGTACCTTGGCTTTGAGAAATGCCATTCCCCATTTTAGAATGAGAAAAGAGTTACCTCAGGAGATCAGCCCAACTATGTGGGTCCAAAATGGTTGTTTTATAAAAGCCCAAATCTCTGAGAAGCAGCCAGCAGAGGTCAGTGGGATGGGGACTGTCCCTGGGGCGGGTACACACACCCACCCTGGAGCACTGAGACTCACAGGATGGGGACAAACACCCCAGCTTTGTGCTGTGACCATGGAAATTAGCCTGTGCAGGGCACTGCTGAGCAGTACCACACACAGATCACAAATCACTCCTCTTACCTGCTCTTTGTGGCTGCCAGGGCAGAGGAGACAAATCAGACAAATCACCCATCAGGAGGGAGGCAGAACATCAGGTAACAGAAAAAACTGCAAGAGGGGGCTGTCTGGAGCTGATAAACAGCTTGCACTCCCATAACACCCTTTAAAAAAATGTTCATTTCTGCCTAATGTCCATAAGCATGAGCTTCCATCTGCCCAACTCCTCTGTTTCAGCTCAGAGGGCCTATGATCCTGCTGCAGTTGTCAGCCAAACTCCAGCTGTAAAAACAAAGCTGACCTGGACCAATGAATGCAAAATATTTCTCCACTGTATCCAGAAGGTGTCCTGTATCCCCTCAGAGTGCTCATCTGCCACAGCAACACTCTTTGGCACAACCCTCTGTCCTGGGGAATGTTTGAATCTATTTTCACGGTGTTTCTATTTATTTCCTGGCTAACCCTGCCTCCTTGTGCATTGCAGGTTTGGAAAAGTGGCAGAACAAAACAGGAACTTCATCCAAAAGCTGCAGTAAAATGAGGGAAGAACAATGAGGGAGGAACAATGCTGCTGCCTTTGTGCCATGCACCCAAAGCCCTCTGAGCTGCTGGGAGTGACAGAGTGACACAGCAGCCCCTTGGAGCTGCAGCACAACACAGGGAATGGGGCTCTGCAAGGGACCCCAGGCAGGAGGAAGCCCCAGCTATGAGAATGTGTCCCAGGAGCACAACACCACAAACCTACCAGCTTGATGTGCTCCCGCTTCTGGTACTTCTCACTGTAGTACTGCTCCTGCCTGAGGTTCAGCAGCTGCTGCTGCTGCTTCTCCTTCAGCTCCACCAGCTTCTGGGTCATCTCCGAGTCCAGGGCCGCCAGCTCCTGCTCGATGGTGGAGGAGCTGTGGTCAGGGCTGCTGGTCTCAGACCTGCAGGGAACAGCACAGGTCACCAGGCTGGCACCACCCTGCCTCCCCTTGGCCCAATCTGCCTGCTGAAGGCACATCTGTATAAACTGCCTGCTAACGAGCTCCCCAGCACCACACACAGAGCAAGGAGCTGGGAGATTTTAGCCCTAGTGAGTTAAAAAGAAGTTATTAATGATTTCTTAATGGCATGGCTGCATCTTTTAAACCTCATCCCACTGACCCACCAGGGTGGTGGCAACCAGACTTAGTGAGCTGTAAAGGCAGCTGCCAAGACTTCCCAGGGAACTTGTTTATCCCGTTGCAGACAGAACCTGAACTTCAAAGCTGCACAGCCTCCAGCAGGAGGGGTGAATGCTGAGTATTTTGGAAACAAAGTCATCCCTGCACCCACTCAGCAATAAATTAAAAAGCTGAACGTTACATCTGCATTTACCAAATGCTTCACATGCAGGAACATCCCTTTATTTGGTGTTTTGTCCCCCCTTCAGGAAATGCCATGCATAGCACACACAGCAAAGTGCTCCATGGGCTGCTGCCTCCAGAAGGAAAGCTCACACCCCAGTGGGGAGCAGAGCTCACACAGGCAGCTCTCAGGAGCAAGGCAGAAACACAATAACAAAGGGAAAAACACAGGAAGGAAGCTAAAAAGCAAAACTGAGGAACAGCTTGGGTCTGTTTTACTCTTTAAGACAGAAGGAAGGACAGATGTAACTGTGAAAGGAGATGACACCAAACTGCCCAGGAGAAAATTAAGCAGCAAATCCAGTATCACTCCGAGGCCAGCACTAAGCAAACCCAAGGAAAACACATGACAGGAATGAGATGCTGCTGTGTCCCTGCCCTGCTGCTGTTTGCTGCCAGGCTCAGGTGCTAAATCAGTTGCCTGGGAAACGTCAGAGCAGCGCAGGAGATGGACAAAACAGCAAAACCTTGAACAGGGAGGGCTGACACGGGAGAAAAATGAGTTTGCTCCTCAGAAATGTGCAGAGACTCCAGTGCAGAGCTGGCTCTGCCTCTCTCCTCTCTCCCAGGTTCAAGTGTGCAGCTGCTGTCACTCAGAGCTACCTCTGCTGAATAATGTGATCCTGCTCTCATCCCTCCGAGGACACCAGTGCCAAGGTAGCCTCCTTTTATTTCTCGTGCTTTGATTGTGTTTGAATATTCTGCTAAGAGGTTAAGTGTGCTGGGTGAGGGTAATTTAAACATTTCAGAGCCAGAAGACAGCGTGAATGAATATTACAGTCAGCATATGATGCCATTGCACAACACATATTTTAGAGCTGACATTTCTCTTATATTTCTGGGAAAAAGGAATCAGGCCTGTTTCTAAACACTGGCTGAAATACTGGCTGCTTTTTATGGGATGTGATCATTAAAGGAACTTCAGAGCAACACCAACAAAACCCTTGAGCACGTGTATAAATAAATATTTCAAACTTTCTGCAGACAACTCAGGCTGTACTGAGTCTTGGCTCAGTTTTAGACAAGGGAAGAAAGCAGAAATTGCTCCTGACAGAGACAACACATTTTTATGGCCATCTGATACAGGGACTCCTGTGAAGCAGTGATTTATACTTTGCAGTTACAGGCAAATAGTACCAGCAATAATTAAAAAAAAATTAAAAATCCTCTTGTGCTCTATTAGAAGTCTGCTGCTTGAGATAATATGTAATTGCAAGCCTGAAAATCCCTGAAAACATATTTGCGCCTTTTTTGACATGTAATCTCCAGACTTGTCAGTATGTGCACATAAACTCCCCATCACTGACATCACAGGAGACTGCAGGGTTTTGCTGCCTGACATCAGCAGTGGTTTGCAGTCAGACCAAACACACCAAAAAACCTCAAACCCTTTCTTGCTCAAAAACAAATGAGTCATTGTATTCATCCAACTTGATTTTCTGCTTAGATGTGAATAGGAGGAAAGGCAGAAACGTGCTGTTGTTGTGCCTGCCACTGTCTGTCACCCACTTTGGTGGTGGAAAACACTGCAGATAAAATAAAACATCCCTGGGCTGGGAGCTGACAGCCAGCCATTGAAGGGAGCTTGTTACACTCAAATACAGAACCTGGAAGCTGAAAACTGGCAGCAGTGCAGGCCAGCAGAACACAGATATATTGGGAGTGCCCAGCTCTTCTAAGGCCAGTGACATTGTGCCATCAGGAAGGCAGAAATGAAAAAGCTCCTGCCAGGGACAAGCCATGGCCTGAGTCCCAGTCACTCACATTTAGAGGTACTATCAAAAGGCTGGCAGCCAGAGCAGGCTTGCAGCTTTTTTCTCTGATATCTTCTACCAAAAAGTAATTTTTTTACAAGTTTGTTCAATATCATCATATTTAAGAACTGCACCTACATCAATTTCATGTAAAAGTTAAGTGGACTTTAGTGCTTGTCTAGTTACTTTAAAAAATAAATGATGTTAAGACAAAAAGGATGCACCAATGGGAGAAATAAAAAGTTCATTTGCAAGAGTCTCTGACACTGACTGGCTCTGTGTGTGTACATGCTTGGCCAGGAGTTAGGAATTGATCTTTATTAACATACAACTCCTACCATAAGAACAAGGCAATAATTGTGGAAAGGTTAGTAAGAATTCATTGCAGGTTTTTGCATTTAAATCGATAATTATAGTTAATAAAGAATGTAAAAGTTGTATCAGGACAGAGAAGGAGACAGGGTGGTGCAAGGCTTGGAAAGAGAAAGCACAGAAGGGGTGTTCCTGCAGGGCAAAGCCAGGCAGTCGTTAGGACACTCCCACGTGCTCCAGATCAATCATGATTTATCAGCAGTCAGGTGTTGACCATCTCCAGGCGCCTCTTTCCCCCAGTTCCACACCTGTGCCCTCTGCTGTGGCCTGAGCTTTCCCAGGGCTCCACCATGGAGCCATCGCTCCCACCTCCCCCATGAACCAGGAACCTGCTGCTGGGGATTGCTCTGTGCTCTGCCCCCTCCGTGTGAATTCTCTACCCTACAAGCAGCAGAGGTGCCTGAGGACAGGTCCCCAGCAGCCATTGCTGAGGAGGGTGCCTCACCCACCGTTTCTTGCTGTCCCTCTTGGCGGTTTTCTCCAGCACGGCCCTCCGCCGCAGGTAGTCGTTCTGGATCTCGTTGTACTTGGCCGTGTGCTCCTTGATCAGGTCCGTGGTTTTCTTGTGGTGCCTCTTCACCAGGTCCTTCATCTCCTTGTAGTGCTTCTTCTGCAGCTTCACAAAGGCCTTCTGCTGCTTCAGCTCCTCGATGGTCTGTGCCTCCACCTCTGCAATGGCAATCACAAAAGGCACTTCAGCTCTCCAGCAGGGCAGGATTTCAGCCAGAGCCAGGGATTGCCACCAGCAGCAATGAACAAACCCTGCTTGTTTGCTGGGGTGAAGGAAATATGGCATAAACTGAGTGGTTTTATCTGAAATAAGCTAGCTAGCTTGAAAGCACTGTACCAAAATGGTTCCACTAGTATTCACTACATTCAGAACAAATTTAGCCCCTGTTCTCACAATAATGCTGCTCTTTTTTCTGGCTTAGATGGTAGCTTGGTGGTCATGAAACCACAATTCCTAAAATATTCCCTGTTGGCACCCATCTCATGAGATGTGCCCAAACATTGTTTACTTCAGCCCTGAGGAAGAACACTTGGCATGTGCATTTTGTAAGAGTTACTGCAGTCCCACTCACTGGAAGAAATGCCTAAGCCAGGTGCCAATTTCATAAAAAATATCTTTTTCTTGACAAAAAAGCTTGTCATTCTTCATTCTGTGTATTTATTACCTGTGAGGACACTCTGGATAAGATCTTCTGTCTTTGCAGGTGCTTTCACAGAACCTAGAGGTAAAAGAGATGTTTAATTCCAATTCTTTTAAAACAACAGCCACAACTGTGCTGCTTGAGGGCTAGAGCATGGCAGATGACACAGGACACACCCTGACATGGGCAGACTTTAGTCACTGGAGAAAAGACATTTTTTGGGCATTTGAGGAGCATGAAGACAGAAAGGTGACCTTCCAAACCCCACCTGAGCTGTGCTGTTACTGATAAGGAGGAAGAACTCCCTGACACCACTCACAGGAGTCATGTGAGTGACATTAGGCTGGCAGTACAACCACATTACACAGCGTGTGGCAGTGCAGAATTCCTGCACACAGCATGAATCCAGCAGATACTGCAGCCATAAAAATCATAATCACTGTGTTTAACAAGCATTTGCTACAGGAGATGTGTCAATACAAATCACACCAGTGCCTAGGACTGGGTTTTGTGTGTGCAGTAAGATGTCACTGTGCATAGAAACAATTCCAAGAGATTCCTGCACTTGCAGCAACAACAAAAAACCCCCAGCATATTTTCTTGCTCGTAAAGAATTTCAGTTTCACCACCGATGCAACTGTTAAGTAGAAGATATTTGTATATTTGAAGCAGAGAAAAGTGGTGGGAAAGTTTTTACCTATTTTAGACAAACAAAACAAATACACAATTTCCCACCTTTGTTCTTTAGACACAAAGCACTTGAAAAAATATTACCCAGACTAATTTAGAAAAGATGGGACTTTTTTTTTCTCTTTTCCTTTGTGTTGTTTGTTATGTTTTACCTGGTGCTGGCTGGCTGTGCACAACCTGAGTGGCTGGTTTGGGGGTGAGGGAGGCAGTGAAATTCACCCCATTTTCTGCTGGTGTTGGCCTGGGCTCAGTGTTGGCTTCGGATGGTGCGTCCCCGTGGTCAATCTGAAATCACACCATAATTCACATAATTCCTCCCAACACACAGACATCATTTACTTGCTTTAGTTTAGCCTGGCTTTTAAATGAAAATTCTGCAAACATTGTATGTAAAAATAATTTTAAAATCAAACAACGGAAGAAGAGATCCTTAGGACCTGTGCTAACCCAGGTGGCTCATTTGTGCAGGGTAAATTTCAAGAAGAAATGGAGCATGCATTATTCTGAAAAAGTATTTTAAGCAGATATAACTCATCAGGGACATTTTTTAGTGCAACATATATTAGCTGCACCAGATGTGAAGGCTGTACTGCAGTGGAGAGCCATAAAATCTTTCTAGAAATAACATAGGTGCTGCCAGGAGAATGCTCCCCAAATCCCTGCTGTGAGCAAAACACGTACACAAGATTGCTGCTAAATTTCATAGACACACCCAGCACTGCCATTCCTCACCATTCTCACAGAGCAGGAACATCCTTGTGACTCCCAAGATCTGACATTCCTGTAACCACACTCCAAGGGAATCTGTGAACAGTACCTGCATTCTGCTGCATGGGCACATCTGTGGAATCCAAATACTGAAGCATTTTCCACACTCCTTTCCTTCTCTCCAGTCTCCTCAGGGCTCAGGCTTGCAGCGTGCACTGCACTACACCCTGGACACCTGAACTGTCCCTGTGACCATCAGGGTTTAACAGGCACCAGCCCTCACAAACAGAAGGTCATTCAAAGCAATTTTATTTTGAAATGTTTCCGCTTCCTGCTGTCCCCGCCAGGGCTGGTTGCCATGGAGTCTCAGGGAAGTTTTGGATTTGTTCCTTCAGCTGCTTCCATCTCCTCCTCTGATGCTAATCACATTACACGAGGAGGCAGGACAGCACAGCTGGCTTTTTATTTCTGCCCCATGATTACCCCACGCTTGCAGAACATCAGCCTGTGCTACATCAATGGAGGCAGAATGGGTTTTGATCCAAGGCTTTGTGCTGCTGCTGGGCTCCTTCAGCCTGGCCCTGACACTACACTGTGCATTCCAAAATTCCTGTCTCACCAGCCCATCCCTACCAGAACGACAGCAGAGAGGTACTGTGGGCAGGAGCATGATGCAACTGAAAACCAGCGCCAACAACTTCATTTACACCAAGCAGCAATGGCTGCAGTAAAACACAGAAAAACCTCATTCAGCCAACATTTCTAACAGAGGAACAACATGACAGGCAAAAGCTGTAGCTGTGATAAACACACACAGATGTGGCGATCCTCACAGCTCTCCTCAGGCTGCAGTTCATTAGCTTAATAAAAACAATGTTTGCTACACACATCACCAACATTTAATACAAATAAAGCCAGAATTCCCAGCTCCTGGCAGCTCTGTGCCCCACTGCATGGGAAGTGGGTGTTACCTTCTTCTGAGACCTGGTTTGTAGGTACTGTGAAATGCTGCATCACACCTTGCTGGGGAACTATTAATATAACCTGTCACTTTGGGACATAAAACATCTGTGTGCACAAGCTGAAGCAGAAATGGGAGGCAGGATCACAAATGAATAAGGAATAATTTTCACTATATCGAGCAATTGAATCTCATTAAAAAGCACTTTCTCTTCCCATAATTCACCACACTGTGCTAAAAGAATGCTAAAATAAACATGATTTTTCCTTTTTCAAAAAGGGTTTTTCCTTTTAGGCTGTTTTAAAAACATGATGTAATCCAGCCTTCTAATTTACACTTTTAATAATCACATAAACTGGTTTCTATTTCACGCTGCCATGTCTACTGCAACACGGTGCATTTACCTAGCAGAGAGATCCATTCCTATAGAGGACAGAGAGATCCATACCCATAGAGGACTCTATCTATGGGTCTATTTTTATTTGTACAGAGAAAAGGAGCTGCTGCAGGCTGGGATTAGCCCTTACCAAGGAATTCCCTCTGGATTGCTCCTCCTGTCTGTAAAGGACACTTGGCAGGGGAAGAGAGGGCAAAGGGATCTTTGTAAATAAATGCAGAAAAGAGACCCTCAGCCAGTTCTTCAGCATTCTTTGCTTATGTGATTGCACTGACATTAACAGATAAAGTCATGTGAAGTCTGAAGAAAAGCTGATTTCTTGGTTTAAAACAATTCACTGCTAGATAGTTTAGTTCACTGCTGTTCTGTGAGGAGCCTATGGAACTCCCTGCAGGGTTGGGTTTAAACTACAGCAAGGAGAGCAAAACAGAATCCTCTGAGTTTTCCTCCGACAGCTGCTCAGGTCAGAGATGTGTGTGAGGGGAAGGACAGAGGAGTGGGGAGCAGAATCTGTGCTGGGAGCCAGAACAATCAGTTCCAGTGTGCAAGACTGAAACTGGGCTTTGGGAATGGGAACCCAGGTGCAATTGCTGGCAAACGCACTTGGGTTTGTTCAGCTGTGCTGCCAGTGAATGTACCTGCAATCATGGATTGGTGTGGGCCAATAGAAGTGAAGATGAGGACAACGTTATCATCACAAAACATGGTCAGGGAATTCAAGATTTCCAAGCACAGACGTTTCCCAAAAAGTGCCTTTAAAATAGAAGGTAAATGTGGTGGACTCAGACTGACACTTCCAGAGGCAGCTTTGTCCCTGTCCCTTGGTGCTGCAGCTAACTCAACCCTTACACATTTATAGCAAACAGATCACAATCACTACAGTTTTCTTTCACAAAATATTTCTGTGCTTCTCCAAAACAACCTCCTTTACCCTATGAGCTTCCAAGCTCCTTGATAATCATCCCTCTTTAATCCATTTGCTGCAAGAGACACTCTATGACAAGAATATTTCTAACTAACAAATAAGCCTGTATATACCAGGAAAATGTGTAGTTTTCAAAAGTAAAAATGACCTCTAAGGTATTTAAAGGATTCTGTTACAAAAGGCTTTGCTATTAATATAGAATCTCAGGTGTGGCGTGTCCTAGATAAATGTCTGGGATCCTATTGAGCATTTCAGTGTCCTCATTCAGAGAGCCTGTGACACTGCACACACAGTGAAGGGCTGGCTACTGAATTGCAATGACTTTCCCTCATCTGGTCTGCTTTGGGAATGTATTCTGGGCTACAAAATCTAGTTCAGAGAGGCTCTGCACTTCTGAGCATTGCAGAAGGCAGGCACCAGGGCAGAGGGCAGTTAGGATTGAAAAGCATTTCCCTGTCTTAGCTGGAGACTGCTGAGAGCCTTTGGATCACGGGGTGTGCCCAACACCTGGCACAGCCACCTCTGGCAGGCAAGGCTGATGTCCCCAAACACTGCTGGAAGCCCAGTGACAGTGTCTGGGACAGGTGGTTTGACCATGCAGGATCCATCAGGAACCACAGTGAACTCTCAGTTATACCCACAACAACCTCTGTGCATTTGGGGGCACAACACCTTCAATTACACAGAAAAAAGGTTATATGTGCATAACACCTTCAATTCTACAGAAGAAGGTTCACAGCTTAGTCTGCAGGTAACCACACTTATCCAGACATTAACAACTAAAACTGGGGCCCCCACAGCTTTCAGCTGAGCAACACTAAGCCTGTTTTATTTACTCCATGGTCTCCTCCCTCTTCATTTCTAACATCCACGAAGGGCTGAACTCGAGGCCCCTTCCCAGTTAAATTATTGTAGGATTACCCTAAGTCTCTTCAGGACATGTTTGCTCACAGAGGATCTATAGAGACATCATAACCTGAGATACACAAATGTTTCTCAGCAGAATGACCTCTCCAGAGACAGGCTGAAATTCCCTGCAATTTGTAGTATTTTCAGGAAAACCTCCTGACACAGAGTTGTCATTTTCTGCAAGGGGAAGCAGCAGCACAGTGGAAAACAAGGGGCATTGTGTCACAGAGATTTCAGGTGCTCCAGAGCAAAGCTGCACACACACAAATAACACAAACAGCCCTTCCTGTGTCTCAGCTCTGGGCAGCAGGCTGCTCAGTGCACACCAAGGTGCTTTTAGTGACAGCACACCCCCAGAGCAGTGCTGCTGTGTGGGGTGTGCTGTGCCCAGCCCTCCCCAGGGTGACATGCGTACATGTGTTCATATCATTAGGGATGTTCAGTGTTTGCCTTCCCAAGCAAAGAAGGTGCTTTTAAATACCACAGCATCATCTCCAGAGGCTCAGAAACCTCCCTTACCTCTTTCTTGACCTCCTCCTCATCCTCCAGAGTGAGTGCAGCCAGCTGCTTAGCTCTCTGCTCCATCAGGTTCACATATCTGATGGGGTTGGATAAGGCCTCAATCACATCTGGGAACAAGGCAAACACTTCAGTTCCAAAGCCCTGGAGTTGTGGCCCTGGCACTCAGGGTTTAAGGAGAAGGCAGAACTGTGTTTTTCCCTGAAGATGCTCTTTGCCTGGCATTTAAAGCCAGCCCTGTTCAGAGACAATGCCAAAGCCAGTTCTCTCCCTGGAGCATGGCACCCTGCTCAGGGAACAATGACATCCTCATGTCCTGCATGCAAAGTTTCACTTGTGCTCCAGTGCCAGGTGCCTGGGCTATCTCCTCCTTTGGAGCCTGCTGAAAATGAGAGCTGGCCCTAACCCTAAGCTTCAGGCAAGGTGCTGTAAATCAAATCAGGCCATCTCCTGGGAGTGAGGATCCAATGCAGATCTCTGCTCACAGGACTGTCACCCCAGCCTGGCAAGCCCTCCACACCCCATGCACTTTGTGTTTCAATTAAAAAAATATTAAATAATATAAAATGATATTAAATAATATAAAATTATATTAAATAATATAAAATTACATTCCCTTCTATTCCTCAGCAGAGAACTGCCTGTATAATCCAGAGTTACCTGCATAAGTGTCAGGGACGTAGTCTTTGACCTCGATGTACACAAAGAGGGCTGGCAGTGTCAGGGGCTGGTTCCTCTCATTCCTCAAGCAGATGTAGTGATAGCCTGCAAGGTAAGGAACAACCAGTTCACAGCAGAAACCCCTCCACAGGCACTTCCAATGTATATTCCTGTTGTATTTGGTATTTAGAGAGTGGCAGCTCCAGGGACTGCTGGGAGGGGAAGGTTCACCTGAGGGTTTCAGGGATAACTGTGCAGACTGCTGGAAAGGCATGAGGCACTGCAGCTCAAAATTATACCAGCTGTTTATTCTTACATATGTGATTGATGCTAAAAATGGTAATTTATTTAAGGTTTTCATGCATTCTGGTTTAGTACCTCTGTCTGGATTTTTTTAGTTTAGTACATCAAATGTAATTTTCAAAAGTGACCCTGGTAGTACTCAGCAACTGAACAGCCAAAGTAAACTGAGATGTAACAGCCCATCCACACACAGCATCTGATTAAAAAATATACAATGTGGCATGATGGCCACAGGGTGTTTGTGTGTGTAAATCCTGTTGTGTGACCATCCTCAGGAATACATCTGTAGGAAGAGGAATTCCAGGCTGTTTTGAAAGCTGGCAGCCCAGCCTTTGATCACTGAGTGCCAGGCCCAGCTTGGCAGCCACCCCTGTGAGAGGTGTCAGGATGCAAGGATGCATTTACCTGGGAAATCCTCACCTGGCTCATGTAAGCCACTCTGTCCAAGCAAAGGCCAAATCCTTGCTTTGGGAACAGTGACAAGGCTGTGCATTTGTGTGACAGCATGATACAACTTTCAATAGCATCTCAGAAGGGAGAGAAATGAAATATTACAAAGGGTTCTCAGTTCTCTCAGCCTCCTCCAGGTTTTCAGCAGGACACAGACTGAGCCCAACAGGCTGCTCTCCATCACATGCTGCAAACTGAGCATTGCTGGGGCCAAGGCACAGAGAAAGGGCCTGGGAGAACAGCTCTGCTAGGATTCCACTTGCCAGAAGAGGAAAATCCTTCCCATGCCCCTTCTCCTCTCCAGTCACCCACCTCCCTTCCTCTGGCACTCTGCAGCTCCATCCATTCAGCCAGCAGAAAATGCAGCTGACACAACAAAGGTGTCAGCTGGACTGACAAGCTAAGTTTGCTCCTGAAAAAGGCGTGGAGATGATTGCTCAGGAGTAGTTTGGCCAGCTGTCAGATGTGGGGGCATGTGAGTTTTGTGTTGATAAGGCACAGGATAGATAAGGATGCTCTTCCTTTAGCAGGAGTAAAGCTGGGAGCACGCTCATGGCCCATATGCTGCGCTAATTCAGTTTCCTCCCCTGGCTGGAGAATCTGGCTCTGGATCTGAGCACTTCCCTTGCTCAAGCTGCCAGTGTCACTGCCTCTTTCTGAAACAGCATCTCCAACAAGTCCCTGGCCTGGAAAACGTGGCC
Organism: Melospiza melodia melodia; assembly: GCF_035770615.1. Classification (NCBI taxonomy): domain Eukaryota; kingdom Metazoa; phylum Chordata; class Aves; order Passeriformes; family Passerellidae; genus Melospiza; species Melospiza melodia. The sequence goes on along the minus strand of NC_086196.1, from coordinate 116,282,839 downwards.
AGAGTTGTCACACAAGGTAATTTTCATTGAAGTGGCCACTCATTATAGTAGAAATAATGTGATTTAGAAGAGGCCAATAATGATCTTTTTCTTTTAACTTTCAGCAATGAGGATGAAAGTAATTTTGGATTGATTTAAAGGTATTGCAGAGATATAACAGCTGGCACACAGGTCAGTCTCTCATGTGTGCAGAAATTACATTGAGGGGAGGAGGTTTGGCTTTCATTCCCAGCCACGTCCCATGCTCACAAAGATGACATTAAAATTGGCTCTTGCTGCTCTCTCTTCTCTTAAAAGTGTGCAATTACACTTTTTAGCACAAACCTGTTGCAATTGCCCTCTTCAGCATAAACCTGTGAGCATGAAATTGGGGTACTGGAGAGAAGGAAGTGCCAACTATGCCTCCAATGCTTTAGTTCCATTGCTTTTCCTGGACAGTCCAAAATGTCAATTTCTGCTGAAATATGGGATTTTTGTTTTTCAAGTCCTCATTTGCAATGAGCTGCTGAGTGGCTGCTGATCAGGAGCAGCTGGGATTGTGCCTGGCTGTCTCTTTTCAGCACACAGTGTCTGTCAGGATGGGGAGAAGCTTTTACCTGGTCGGATTGCTGAGACTGGCAGGATCCGGTGGCCAATGAATTTCCCTCCTTCCTCATACACTGCCAGCCTTAAACAGGCCAGGGAAGGCAAAACCACCTGCAAGGCAATATTACTGCATTGTTAAATTTCACTCTGAATGATGCAGCTCCTTCCACAGGCTGCACAGAACACATGCTAAAATTTATCTGGTCATTGGAAGGAAAAAACAAACAAACAAGCAAAAACAATGAAAAAAGCTTCTCTGATTTATTTTCAACTTCTAAAAATAGTAGTCTCTGAGCACAGGGCAGTCAGGCACGATCCTTAACTAAATACAGAAATAAGTACACTAATTAGAAGTTCATTACAGAAGAAAACTGCCAGTGATGTTTCCAAACCTAAGCTCTGGCAGGCTGCCACAGAAAAGCCATTGATAAGGCCAAATTATTCAGGGAAAAGAGCACTGCTGCAAGTACCAAGTGTCTGAACACCCTTGTGAGAGAAACCCAGAAGAAACTGTTTTACAGGCACCTGGACTGGGGATATGCTCAACCAAGGTGCTCAGAGGTTCTGTTCAAATACTGGCTGCAGGCATATTGCAAAGTGCAATAAAACACCCACACTGCATGGTGCCCAGTGTGCTCTGCCCACAGTTCACTTTGGGAAGCAAGGGTCACACCAACCTTCTTGAACACTATGGCTTCCTCCTCCCACACTGGGTTCACTGCATTGCCTTGAGAGGTCTTGGTCTTCAGAGCTTTCCTCCTGGTGTCCACAGGCAGGCCAAACATGTCCACCTCCACATAGGTACCCACTTTTTTATCAGAAAGGAACTGGCCTGAAATGATCTAAAGCCAAAGGAGCATTGTCACCGATGGCAGTGGTGGGTGAAGAAATGAGTGGCTGCAGAGCTCTCATTAATGATCAGTAGCGGCATTTAAAATAGAACCAAAATAACACTAAGCCCACAATAAACAGAAAAAAACCCCCAATATTTGACTGCAGACACAGAAAAACAGCTTGTGAGGCCTGGTTTCTGTGACCCTGTGGTTCTGAATTCCCCTATGAGCAATAATGTGGCTGAGACCAGGCTGCTGCCCTTCCCTCAGCAGGAACACTCATTTGGATCTCCTCCTCCATCTGTATGCCCAGCTCCTGACAACTCTTAAGTTCTATCTAGTCTCAACAACAGGTTCAAACAATGCTTAAAAATCAGAGGCTTAAATGGCAGAGAAATTATATACATGCTTTTAGCTGTGAGGGAGAAAACAATCTTAAAAGTCTGTGTTCTAATAAAGGCTCAGGAAGTTTATGGTTTTATAGCTGGAGATATAAAAGTGAATTCCCCAAGTGAATTTGTCCCCCTGCCACAGCCAATGCAATCTATCCCCTTGAACACTTATGCAGGTAATTCTCCACCTGCAGACTCCTGGCAGTCCGTGAACTTCATCAGAGGCCCTCAAAAAGGAACAGGGAAACCCAAGTTGGCAATGAATTGCAGCTGACATTTATGGTTCCACAGTTCTGCTGGAGAACTTTCAGAAATGCAGAAAAATTTATTGATGCGGAGCATGTAGTGTTCTAGCTATTGCAGTTCAGCCTCCCACTTCACACCAGCATGTTTTAAATCCACCCCTTTGTTTCTAAAACACAGCCAAACTGCTCCTAAATCCATACACCTCCCAGTTCTGTGATTCTGGGATTACTTCTATAGCAAAGAGTACAGACAATAAAAATATATTGATTCCTCCTACAATGCAAAATGAGAGGCAGAGTTTAAAAATTAAATGTTGCTCCATGAAATTAAATTTATTTTATTGGCATAGTATAGTCATTTTTGAGGCCGCTGCACCACAGAAACAGAAATATATCCTTGCTCTGGCATTGCCATGAGAGCACTTCCACAGCTGCATCCATACCTTGACAGACAGAGTGTTGGCCACTATTCCATCCACTATTCCCTCAGTAAATGGATCAAAGTGCTTGTCTGGCCTTCTCATGAATTCTGGCTTTAACCTGTAGCCACTTTTGCCATTGTACTCGTACATTCCCATGTTTATTTGCATAGACAAATCTGGATGTGGAAAATATTGGAAAGAGTTATTTTATGGAAAATAAATAATAAAAATAAATAAATAAAATAATACATAAATTAAAAAATAATAAATTCAGTTAAAAAAAAGCAGTAAAATTTTAAAAATTACTGTAATTCCTGACTGCAACAGAAACAGTAAAAGCCTGGGTTAAACACTTTAATTAGCAGCTCTATAGTACACTTTAATCCCTAGGTAATTTTTGACAAATACAACCTTTCCTACCTATGAATCAGCAAGTGCATGGGAAAAGTGGACACGTTCAGCTCCCCAAACGCAGAGCACAGCAGGATTTGACTCACCCACAGTTTGGAAGTTGAGGGCCACCATCTGGCAGCCAGCATTCCAGAAGACTTGGGGCATGTAGTTGGAAGAGTCCACTCGAGTTCCCTTGGGGTAAATCCTGCTCAGCTGCATCTTGTTGTACCTGAACAGGGAGGGGTTAAGGTGCACAACACCTGACAAGAATCACCTGGCACACAGGTGAGAAGGGCAGCTGCAGGGCTGAATTAAACACAGGTGATTCTTTACTGGTTCCTCACTGGATTTCTGCAAGCATCATGCTTCCAGGTGTCCATGGTTTTGCAGGAGATATGACAAATATGGGGCAGTTAAAGCTGCTGCTGTTCCTGCATTGAGTACTCAGAACAAGCAAGGAAAGAGCACACTCATAAAATTCCATTTATCTCTACATTCCTACTTTGAGATTTCCCTGGGATTACATTTCCAGAGGCCAGCTGCTTGTAAACAGTGAATCTCGCTCTGGAGCAGGGAGAGGTGCTCAGTTAAAAAGCGGTTTTCTGCAATGAGATTAGAGTTGGCCTCCACATGGACAGAAATGACAAGTGTACACATCTTCTGGCTGAGTTTCCAAACCTCTGAGATGAGGATGTGCTGCAGGCAATCCCTGGAAGGAGCTCTCCATTCATCTCCTTTGAGGTACTGCTTTATCTGTTTATCTCTTTTACTTCATTCATTTTAACTGCAGCCATGAGGAGAGAGACTGAGAAACATCAGAAGGTCTAACCAGAACGTTCCTTAGCTTTTCTTTAGAAGCTATAAAAATCAAAATAATTGAGAAATTGTGTGCCAATAAATCAGTAGAGGCATGATGGCAAAGTGAGCATTCTCATGTGACTTTGCAAAGAAGTCATTTTGACAATTTGCTCACCATTACTCTCGCCACTCCATATAGGATGATAAATTTAACAATCAGAATTAGGTCTTCAATATGTCATTTGTGCCTATTCCCTCTAGTCCTAGCCCACAGCACGAGGACTCATGCCAGTTTTTAAATTAGTTCATCAGAACTCAGGCCAATTAATTCCTTTAGAAATCTTTAGAAAGAATAAAATCTAATCTACAAATTTCATTTGGGTTCCCTATTTCCCCAGCTCCTGTCTGTGAATTCCAATAAAGCTCTGTAGCAGATCTCAGATATAGAAGGACTTAGGAAGGCACTTTGTGAAAGTCAAGGATACTCCACAAATTCCACAGGAGACTTTGTCAGCTGCTCAAGCCCTTTGGTTTCCACGAAGGAAGACATTTCAAAGCTCTTGTTGCGTTCTGCAGGTTGAGAGGGGAGAGAAAACCAGGGATAGAACAGGTTAGACACAAACTGGTGTTGTTTAGTGCCAGTCCCCTCAGCCCATTTTCAGCTCTTTTCACCCTGATCCCAAGGAATTGATGGCTGTGCTGCCAGCAGTGCCCTGGCTCTGCACACACCCAGGGCTCCATCTCTGGGTGCACTGGGGGGGGAGCAGAGATCCCATCTGTGACACACAGGGGCTGCAGCACCTGCCGTGGGCACTGCTGGGCCTCTGCCCTGTCCCTGCAGGCTCATGTGGGGCTGGAGCCACCTGCAGCTGTAGGAACTGATTTCCATGGCAGGTTAAAGCAGCAGAGCAGTGCAGTGGCTCTTGGTGCATCAGGGGCAAGGTCAGATGTGTCCAAGCCACCAAACACCACTATCCATCTGTCCCTGAAGGTACCCTCCTGTGCCCCAGCAGGGATTCAGACCTAATCCCCAACTGATTTCAGGCTCCTATGATCCCTTTTATTTGGTCAAACTTTCTGAGCAGCTCCTCCTCCACACCTGAGCTGGCAGAACAAACATTAATTTGTGCATTGTTGTCACCCACCTTAGCCTGATGTGGGCACAGCCTCTCAATGCACCCAGGCACCAGGAGGCAGCACAGCCTAAATCAAGACCCTGCTAGCTTCAGAACCTTCCCTTGTGTGCAGAGGAAAGGGTTTCTGTGAACTAACCCTTCCCACTCCATCCCAGCCAGCCCTGTGCTTGCCTGGAAGGGCCACTGGAGTCAAATCCATTAACTCAGCTCTGATCTGCTCAAAAATGAGGGGACAGTGCCTGTGCTGGGGCAAGACCTCTCCAGGCTCAGCACCTTGCTGCAAGAAGCCAGAAGGGCAGAGAGAAGGGGTAGGAATGGCTGTAAGGGTGCTGCAGCAACCCAGGGACAGGCTGCCAAGCTGCAGGGCAGGGACAAAGCTGAGCAAAGGCTCAGAGAGCAGGACACAAACAGGTGGGCTCTGTCCTCCCAGGGAGCCACAAAGGAAGCAGTATATCCAAGGAAATGGTTTGGGCCACTGTGAGAGGAAATTGTGCTGCCAGCCTGGGAGCACAAACCATTCTCAGCCTGTGCTGGAGAGTCAGAGGATGAACATGGGTTTCCAAAAGTAATTCCTGCCATTAGGAGAGCTGGGACTCACCCTCGATGGTGGTCCCTATTTCTAATCAGCAACCATCATGCCACTGCTGTTATTCACAGCTGTTATCTCCTAATGGTGAAAAACTCCCATTATTCCCTACAGGCTGCTCTCCTACCACTCCCTCTTCCTTTCTAACACACAATATCCTTTCCTTCTCCAGCTGGCTCAGCTCCATCTCAGCTTCTCATAAAGGCACTGAGATTGTTGTTATTCCAGCCACCCCCTACTGATGGCATGGCACAGCAACACACGTGTGCTGGTTTGATCCTGTTTAGAATATAGGTGCTAGAATTTCTGGTAGCCATAAACTCTTATCTCTAGGATTTCTGGTAGCCATAAACTCTTATCTCTAGAATTTCTGGTAGCAATAAACTCTTATTTTTCAGCCTTGTCTTTAAGTAGAGCATTTGTAGGAAACCAGAGCTGGTAGCTGTTAAAGGATTTGGTTACCAACTGTCCAGAGCTTAATCAGATCCTTAACTAAAAGAAGAACAATTATTTCCTTGTAGTATCTGAGAGGATTAAGGGACCTGCCCTTTGAAGAGAAAACTGCAGGAGAGACATTTCTCTCTCGTGATATATTACACTATGCTATCTTATCAGGAGCAAATTACTGCAGAGTGAACAAATAACTCATTGAAAACCTTCTGAAAAACATGGGAAAATGCACTCACAGCTCCTTGCTGCCAGAGAACAGGGAACATTTCTAGTGAGGGCAACCAGGGCACTGGTACAGATCCACTGGTGCTCAATATTGCTGTTACTAGCTTGGATGCAAGGCCACAAAATGCACTTTTAAAATGTGTGACTGACAGAAGCAGTGAGGTACTGCTGTCACCACAGAGGGCTGGATCATAAATCCAAACAAACTCTGAATAAAACATAATAAATTAGCAAAGGGCTGGAACCTTGGAACTATAAAACTGTACAAAAGACAAGTATGGATCTCTGGGCTTAAGAAAGTGAGGTCAAGTGAACAAAAGTAAAATTTTTGGGAAAGAGCTGGATAGATAGCAAACTGAAAAGCAATCCTTATTTAATCAGCTCATTTAATGAAGACCCAGCAGAGTCCAGGCCAGGACTAAGACCAGAACACTCACGTTGTTCTTTAGGCAGGCAGCAACATTTCCCACCTAGGGACATATTCATGACACAATGACTTTTTTGGACACAGACACCAAAAATTTAATTCCTTAACAATATGAGTTCACTGAAACTCTATTATTGATCAGAGGTCACACCAGGACTTAGAAAGATTTGACAGCAGCAGATCTTTACAAAAAGCAAAACTCAGAAAGGCAAAGGTATGTGAACAGTAAAAACAAACAAAAAAACCCTACATGAGACAATTGTCTAACAGCTGCATCAACTTGTAGTGCTAGGATTCACATGGCTTCCTCTCCAGAAGGCACATCTCCTCCCCACTGTGCTCCTGTAACTCTCATTAGGGCTGGAGGGGATTATCTACACCCCACGGGCCCTGCTGCAGGGAACCAGCACAGCTCCTGCACGGGGCATGCCTGCTCGTGTGTGGCACTGCATAAATACCCACACACAATGAATACTGGGAACTTCCCAGTGTTTGTTATTCAGCACAGCAAATGCCACATCTTGTACAGACACAGGGACTTAGGCACAATTACCTGTCCTCTGCCAAGGACACCACAAATCCGGAATAAATTAAAGTGCTGTGCACTTCCTTAACTGAAAAGCTGCAAAAGCACATTAAACCTGTCAAAACAAAGTGAGAAAGGGCAGGCAGGCAGCGGGGGGTGTGCATCAAGGAAAGCAGAGATGCTGCAGTGTTTGCTGAGGATGGCACTGAGTGCATTCCAGCAGGGGGTGAGATGATGGCCCTTCCTTCACAGCACACAGGGGCAGGAAAGTGAATCTGCACCTGGGGAAAGGCAGACTCTGCTTGCCCTCAATCTTCTATAGGAGTACTAGAGGCAAAAAGAAATAGGAATATTTATGACCACCTTTCTCAAACTGCTTCAGTCACGGACAACAAAGAACACATAACTTTCAAAACTGTTTTTGAAATGTCAGCATGTTTACTGTTGATGGAGTAGGATATTTAGACTAAAAGAGGCTTCAAAACACAAATGGATTTATCTGGCTGGATACCAAGGGAACATTTTCTGTCTCTGTTCCTGAATCTAATTGAGAGGAAGCCAAGCACATTTCTGCACAATTCTGCCAAACACTTGCCAGGTAATTTTAAGATGTTTCTTACTTACTTTTTGATACTTCAAACGACTCAAACTTCACAGGCTGAATGTAGTTTACCAGGTTAGACATCTCTTCAGTGGCCATGGCCTCACTTCCAGCAGTACCCTAGGGAAGAGAAGGGACAATGCTGCAGTTGGTCTGTCCATCAGAAGCCACAAATGCCAAAGCCCAGTTTTCTATCACTTGTGGTGTCTTTCACTGGCCCTGGCTAAGGAAGGCAATGCTTCATGTGGGGAATGCCACATGGGAAAGAGCAAGGTGGGCTGGAGGATGGGAATGTCCACATTAAACTGATGCTTTATTCATTGTTTTCATGTGGCTCCCAGGAAGGGACAGCATTGCCCCCACCCCAGTACAGTGCATTAGTGCTCCTGGGTTCTGATGGCAGGTTTTGCATCCAACAATGCTAAAAGGCAGCTGCCCCAAACAGATCTGCTGTGGTGCTGCTTGTTCTTCATCTTGAGAAAACAAAAGTATAGAAAAAGCAAAGATGTGTTTCCAACCCGACCAACAGCCAAGCTGGGGAAGCTGGTGCTGGTGCTCTGCCTGCCTTCCTCCACTGGATGGCAGCTCCAGTCCTGCTAACACACACCAACCCCATCCCCACACCATCCCCGCCCTTACTTCATCCATCGACGACTTCTTACAGTCGTCATCGTAGTCATCGTCGTCGTCGCTCTCCATGTCTGCTTCTCCTGCAAAGGTCCAAGCAGAAGATGAGGCCTGGCAGGGACAATGAGCAGTGACAAACCCAGGGAGGGTGTGCAGCAGCCCTGCCTGCAGCAGCCTGTGCTGTGCCTGTGCTTCTTGTCCCAGCACCAAACCCAAGGGAGGGACTCATCCATCCTGAGCATGGAGTTCAGTTCCCATTGCCCAAGCAGCAGAACTCTTGCTCTGAGCTGCCTGATGCTCGTTCCTTGGCCAGCAGCACTGAGAGGCGGGTGCAGTGTGCTCAGTGTGGGTATCTCAGAGATATTCCTGAGTTATTCCTGACTGCTCTGATATATTCCCGAGTTTGGGACATAGCCCCAGGGTTCGGAGGTGTGAGTCCAACCTGCAGGGTGCATGCAGGGCTCCAGGAGTGTCCCAGCCCCTCTGGGCAGCTGCAGCCTGCACGGGGTGAGGAGAGCACCATGAGAATCCATGGGCTCTGCTGTGCTGTGTGCCAAGGGCAGCTCAGCAGAGCCCACCTGTGCTGGGCATGCAGAGCCCTGCCCCGAGGGGCAGCAGTGCCAGCAGCTCCCTGCAGGGCCCTCTGGAGCAGAGCTGAGCCGTGCTGTGCCAGCTGAGGGCACTGCAGACCCAGCAATGGCAGGAGTGCCCAAGGCTCATCCTGCCCCTGAGAGCTCAAATGGCACCAAACACAGCACATCCATTGCCTCACTCCAATTCTAGGGCACTCACCAAACTTCCACGGGCAAGGTGAGAATTATTTAATACTAATTAACAAGGGCCTCTCCTCGCCTTCAAAGTGTTTTGATTGGTTGCATCCGAAATTAAATCATTAAGGAATATCAAGTTTAGCTTTGCCTTTAGAAACTCCTCCTGTGGGCCTGGCTGTCATAACGTGTACCTGTGCATCCTAAGGCTCTGGGAAGGAACATTTACCTATCCTGCGGTCACCCACCCACACCTGTAACAGTGACAGCTCTCCCTGAAGACTTCACTCCACAAACCTTCCAGCACAACAATCTAACTACTGTGCAGCATCCCAAATTCTCCAGAGACTGGTAACTCAGTCTCAGCTCCCCCTGTCAGTCTGTGTGCCCTGAGTCAATAAAGAGGCTCCTCTTTGCCCCAGGGGCCCCTCCTGAGCCCAGGGAGCACACACGAGTGTGCCTTGCACAACCCAGGGATGACTGCCCAGCCTGCATGTCCTTCCAGGGCCAGATGTGGAAATGTCAGCCTTTGATTCACCAACACACTTCTTCCTGAACGTTTCATTGAGGAAAATAGCATGATTGCTCAACAGGCCCAGGGGATGGCTCAGGGAGCCTCAGCACAGTGCACAGAGCCAGGCAAGCTCTCCCAGGGTTTGCACTGACAATCTCTGCATGGGGAGCTCTCCACTGATTGAACCAGGCTGGCAGAAGAACACCAGAAGGGGAAGGTGGGCAGGTTCTGGCCAGCTTGCACCTCTGAGAGCAGAGGTACACGATAGCCTGTTCCTGCTGCAAGCGCCCAGGGAGGAAAGCACACACTGCATGGCTGCTTTGTTTAAAAACATTTAACACAAACACTCCCAAGGAGATCCAATCTCGTTTTCAAGTTCTGCATCAGACAGCAAAACCAGGACAAGTAACACACAGGGGTGCCAGCATGGACTCAAAATGAGAGTGTCAGTAGGTGTGGTACACCTGCACTGCCTTGTCCCAGCAGCACAGCCCTCTCTCCCTATTCATAGCAGGCACAAAAGCCACCCTGAGGCTGTCCAAGGGACAATTAGCTGTCATACCATCCTTACTGGCTGCATTTAGGTGACACTGCAAACCCAGCTCAGCACGGGACCTCTCCAGGGCTCCCTGGCACACAAACACAGTGAAAATAGAGTCCTGCTCCAAGGAAGCCAAACAAAATCCTGTCCAGGGACAGAGGCAGCCAGAAGAGTAGCAAAAAATTGGAGGATACCGCTTACAACACAGGTACTGCCAACCCTCACAGGCAGAAGGGCACAGGAAACTCTGAGGAGAGCCTGAAGGATGTTTCCAAGGAGCTGTCCCTGCTGAGTGGGGCAGTGTGGAGGAGATAGAAAAGTGCTCCTTGGCAGAAACAACAGTGGGCAAAACAGGCTGAACCCCAGGTTCAACACAGCAATCCTGACTGGAGGATCATCGGGAGAGCTGGGAATGACAAGCCAAATCCTTGGCTTGAGGAAGCACTGTGCTAAACATTATCCATTCTCATCACCCTGACAGACTGGCAGCTCAATGAAACCAAAGGGTAGACAGTGCTTGAAATTCAGAGGGATCTGGTAATCTGTGTACCTCAGCACTGGCTGATTTTTAAAAAGGGAAAAATAACCTTTATTCAGTTTGATAAACCATTTTGCTTTGTAACAATGGGCCGTGGTCTCAGCTGGCATCAGCAGCAGTTACACCCACTGAGCCCAAAACCTTGTATGCAGTTTTCCATTTAGGCATCATGGAACCATGGAGCCGATTCTGTCCTCTGTCCCTGCCTTCCATGAGTCCTTCCTTGTAGCACCCACTGCTCTGACAAAACCATCATCCCATCAGTGAGAAACTAACAATCTGCTTATTTAACAGTATTTAATCCCGCTCCATCAGCAAGCTTTAGCTCCTTTCAGTGTGGGCCTGCTTTTGGTGAAGTGCACATCCTGCAGAACTGCACTGCTCCTTCCTGCTGTGACAGAATTTTGGAAATCTTGTTTGCTCACCTCTGTCCATTGTGCAGGACCCAGGTCTAAGAGGCTTCTTTACCAAAATTGCAATCTGTCTCAGAAATTCTTCTGCTTTTTCAGCTTTGCTCTACTTTTAGAAAAAGTTTCTCCCACTGACATGTATTGAAGTCACTTCCTACATCAGTTTCATGGGCATCCTGCAAGGCATCCTACAAAGCTCAGAATTCTTTCTTTAATTATTGCTACTATTTCACTAGCACTACACTTTCATATGGTCTTATAACACATCAAAAACGTGGGTTTACTCGAGTTTAAATCTGACCTCAAGCAGTGTAAGACACTGCGAATCTTGATATCAACTCCAGTGTGAATTTCCACTTTGTTTTGCACTGCTGTGAAAAAACTCATTTAGAATCTCCAGAAGGCCAAATCAGCACAATTTTCTCCTGGAGATCAGCAGCAATTCTGACAGGAGCTATACAACCCAATAGAGTAGCTTGAATAATATATCCAAGCTGTTAAATGTCAAGATTCTATTAAGGCTGGAGCACTGAAACACTTAACATTGGGCAATGTTAAGAATCAGGCTTCTGATTAATTGCATTGCTCCAGAAAGAAATTGGTGCTGGGTGCAGAGGAGCACAAGGCTGCAGAGCTCCAGGGTGACACGTTGCCAATATGGGGATGTGAGAAGAAGGGTGGCATGGTCACTCTTGGGCTCTCTGTGTAGAAACTCTTCACTACCACAATGTTCTTATAAAATGGGGAATAATTTTTTTTTAACTGTCCACAGACAGAAAAAACTGGCACCTGACTTACAGGAATGCTGCATGCTCATAGCTGTAAGCTGTAGCTGTAGTCTCTGGAGCTCTGAATACTTAAAAATTCAAAGCACTCTAGAAAAATGACATTCTGGGTGTTCCTCATCACTCATCCCCAGAGTGTTCTTAAGTTCTGTCAGATTTGTCTGTCCTCAGCTACAATTGCTGTAATGATACTGCACTTCCCACAGGTACCATTCAGATAAACTCACTGCTGTTTGGCAGCCTGGATACCCCCACAGACACTCACTGAGGATGCTCTAGCTACGATCAAGCACTGAATGACAGAGAGAGGAACAATATTGACTAATTGCATTCTCAGAAAGAGGCACAAGTGCCACAGGAGAGGCAGAGGCTGACACAAGGACACAAGCAATGTGTGTTGGCAGTCATGGACGAACCAAGTGACCACAGCAAGTCTGCAGCCTCAGTTCCAGCATTTTCTAATTTGTAAGTGCTCATCTTCATAACCAGAAGCTGTTCCAGAGGTAAATACAGGCATACTAGTCACAGTTGATTTGTAAAATTACACACGCTGTTCTGGGATTGACCCCTCTGCCTGGCACCATCATCATCACCACCTTTACTCCCAGCCTGGGCCTGTTCCCAGCACAGCTCCTGGGGAGGCTCCTGAGGGCAGAGCTGTGGCCCCAGTGCAGCCCAGCCCCTCAGAGAGCGAAGGCTGTGCTCCCTGCCACTGTCCTCACCCTGGGCTGCTCACAGAAAGGGACAGCTGGGAATGCAGGGCTCATTCCAAATGCTGCAGACGAGGCAGATGGAACACACACCTATCCTTCTCCTGCTTGGGATTTGTCAAAAGCAAATCAAGAAAATAGCATTAAGTCATCTCTGACACAGGGATTAATCTTGCTTTGAAATCCAAAGCATGCCCTTTTTATCGTTCCTTAAAAGCAACAGTTGAAAACTCTTTTTTGCTGCTAATAGGATAAACAATGTTATTCACAAACGAAGCAGGATTTCTTTCTCGTTAATTCAGCTTGGGGCAAACTGCCAGCAGGAAAATTTTCAGCTCAGTTAATCAGAGTTCAGAAAAAAACTACAAACAATGGGGAAAAGTTTTTAAATGGCAAATGGCAATGAACTGATACTTCAGCAGAGCTTTCAATTTACTCTGTGAGTTTTCTACTGCTGGGGCATAAATATCTGTGCTTATAAGAACATAAAATTTCAGTCTGGACAGGAGAAGAAATTCCAGCGCAGGGAACAGACACTGGGCCAGGAATTAGCATATAGAGATGTCATTATTTCTGTTTCCAGCTCTGGAAGAGAATACAATCTTACAGCACTTTAAACAGAGGTCCATGACATGCAGGACATCAGCAGGCTGAGCCTTCCCTGCCAGAGGAACAGGGATCTCATCCCTTTATCCTAAACCCTGAGGCACTGCAGACGCTGTGCAGGTTCTGGGGAACAGGTTCTGTCTGAAAGGGCACCAAATAATGGCAGGCACAGCCCAGAGGCAACAAGGACAGGAAAACATTTCCATTTGCTATTGGGCTTGGGCACACAGCAAAGGCAGCCAAGGGTGGAGGAGCTGGCAGCTGCCTGTCCTTAATAAGCAGTGCAGAAATGTTAGCACACACCAGAGAGCCTGGGTCAATCCATGAGAACCCAAAAAACAGATTCCAGGATCAAAGACACTTCAGTGTTGTTTCCTGCTGAGCAACCCCCACTGCTGCAGCACTGCAAATTGTTGGGATTGCATTTGTGATGGAGGGAGAAGAGTGCTATGTCCTACCTGCTCCAGGGGAGGAGGGCTCAAACATGCTGGATGTGTCACTGCAAGTGTTGGAAGCTTGCTCTGACAGCTTCTTCTTTGCACTCCCATCCGCTGACTTGTGAGACTTCTTCTTGTTCTTCACCAGGATTTTGTACATTAGGTCCATGGGGCTGGGGAGAGGAACCCCAGCCTCCAGCTTCCAGGGAGAAAGAGGAGAGATTTGTTAAAGCAGCAGAAGGAACAGGCTCATGGCAGTTTCTTAGGGAGCATGTGGTGCAGGAAACTTCTGTAATTTCGGTAAGCCCTGTTAAAATGAAATGGATTTTGTACAAGAGGCAATGTCAACATTCAATGAAACAGGGCTGCTGAGGGCACTTAAGAAGAAAAGTGCTTTATGAAGTGCCTGCAGTAATAACCAAAATAAGTATTAGCTCAGCTATGAGAGTCCAGGTTTTAAAATGGCAGCAATGAGGATCAATTGCATTGAAAAGATCACAATTCACTCCATCAGGGCAATCTCTGCCTCACAAATGATGCTGAAGCCACCAACAGCTCACAACTCCCTCCTTTAGACTGAGAGGCTTCCCATGGGGAGCGAGGCAGGACAGACACCCCAGGAAACATCCCCAGCCATTTGTGATGGGATAACACCAAGGCACCTCACCGGGTACTTCTCCAAGGGATCCATCAGCAGGGCATCTCCAAATATCAACCTGCAGTACTCTGCCATTTTTGCCTGCTGTTTAGGGCTGAAGGAAAGAAAGGAAAGAAAGAAATTAGTCCTACTAACACTCCAGAGTGACAGCAGCAGTAATGGAGCACCTAATAGCCCCAAACTGGATATAATTTCCTGATCCAACAGCTGTGAATTTTTCAGTGAGACCTACATACATCATGCAATTATTTCAGTTCCTCTGATGGAGTTTATCAAAGGGAACATACACAAAGTAAAGGCATAAGTCAATGGAATAACAGTGAAACAACCATAACATGAATTTGCCTCTTTCAGGCAATACTTCTATTCAAAATAGAAGTTTTTTCCCCCTTGTGTTACTTTATGCACATGCCTGGCATTTTTCTTGCACTGCAATTCTCACAACATACTCTGCTCTGTAACCTGCACCTCAGCAAACTCCACCTGTAACCAATTCCCCCCAAGTGCAACCAAAGATGAAGCAATTCCTGCATGCCAGTGATGGAAGTTCTAGGACTGAAGGTAGGTTTTGCACTCAGAAACATTACTCCAATCAGCTCAAAATGCAGCTCAGTACCACAGTCACTCTCTAATTTTAGAAAGCTGAGGATTTTTGCTACATGTGCCTGTTTAAAATGCGTAGCATCTGAGCTGAGGCATCTTTCAAGGTTTCCTTTTTTGACACTCTGCTGGGAAGCCTCGATTAAAGGACAGGTTTACATGGCTTAATATAACTTCCTCAGCTCCTGCTAATTAGGATCTGCATGTCATGGAAGAGAGAGGGATGCTGTAAGCTGGTATGTTACCATGGAGCTGCTCTTCATGACAAAATTGAGCTGGGTATAGAGGGAAAAAAGACAAAAAAAGCTCATTTCTCTCTTGCAAAGCAGTTCAGCCCTGGCTGTGCCCAGCTGGGCAGTGGTGACCAACTCCCAGGTCAGCGTGGCCAAAGCAGAGCTGAGAAAAAGGCTGGGTGGCCAAATGACATCTCCATCAGAAAATAGAATTTCCCTGGGATCAGCATCCTGGCTGCCCCTGGAAGCAGAGAGGGGCTGAAGCAGTCATCAGCTCAGTCACTGACAGAAAATACTGCCAGAAGGCTTTGAATTATCCCCAAAGCAGGAGCTGCACGCATTTAAATCCCAACAGCATGTCACAAATGCTGTGTTCTGCAGTCAGTTCTGCACAGAAAGAAGCTAAAAGGCACTTTGAGCTGGGGATGGGGACCACGCTGAAGACAAACAAGGCAGCAGAACACAGAACCCTCATGGGAGAAGGTGGTGGGAGAGCAGATCAGGCTGGGACACTGTGTGGGTATCTCCAACCAAGTAAAGGCACCACTCAGCAGAGTGTGCCTGTGCCCCAAATCCAGGGGCCTTCAGTGAGCTTTACTCCAGCCTGCTCCACCAGCCTGTGTTCTGAACAGATCCATACCCTCAGAAGGCAGGAAGTTCAAAGGACAGCTCCTTGAATCAAAAGAGGCCATATACTGAAACTGGAGTAATTAGGTGTGACATCATCATCATCATCCTTACATGGGCACAACTCCAAAAAGAACTCTCCATAGGAATTGGAAAAAAATAAAAAGCAAGAGTTAAATGGAATAAATTCCCAGTCACCACCACAGCTAGAACAAATTCTTCTGATCTTCTGTGTTTAATTACATGTTTACCTCAAAGAGAGCACAGTGAGAACTTTCATTTTTGCAAACGAGAAAAATGTAATGCAGCATGATGTTGGTTCAGCGTATAAATCCCAATGTCACTGCATCCCAGAGGCAGAAAGTGGGAAAATTATGTGAAAAACCAATAGGTTTTAATACCACAAAAAACCCTTGAGGTAGCAACAAGGCCAAATGAGGAAAATCTTGACATTTCAAAGTTACTTGTCTTTGTGAACTGGACTATGTGTACAAATATTTTTAAAAGCACCTAAGGGGGGATAGAAAAAAATTGAAGAGTACCAGCATTTAACTGTGTGGTAGATCTTTGTGTTCCCTCTCTCCCTAACATACATACCTGTGTTTGTACTGCTGCAAGAGACAGACCATTAGGAAAAGCAGATTACAAATCCCTATTTTAAGAAGTTGGAATATTGGTTTCTTTTTATTTCCCATTCTTTGAAAATTACGAACCAGAGCAACAGAAACATCAAATTTTTTAAATCAATATGTTCCCCCAATTCTGTTATGAAGTCAAACCCCAGATATTTCCTGGTCCACTTCTCCTCTTACTGGAAACTCTCTCAGCATTCATGCACTGCAGTGAAAACTGATTGTCAGCAAAGAGCTGACTTTATCTGCTTTGTGATTTCCACTGGGCAGACACAGACAGGCAGCACACAGACTTGTTGTAGGTGCCCCCAAAATGTGCCAGGGTGAGGGGACAAAGTAGGAGCATGGTACCTGGAGATGCAGAAATACAAAGAATATTAAGAAATGTTCTCATTACCATTATTGTACTGCCTGTATTTTGCTTTGCTGTGTTTGTGTCATGCCTATCATGAAGGTCAACCCAGAGGCTCCTTGGCACAAGTGCTGCTCCCAACATTACATTTTTATCACTTCTGCAGAGATACTTCCTCTGCATAAGACAAAGGCGCAGATGCTTCCCAGAAGAATCTAAAATAATTCAAAGTGTGGGACGAAAAAGTGATAAAAATCCTGTTAATATCTGAAGCAACAATTCCAGCCAGAAACCAGCAGTATGAATAACTGTAATTAAATTTAATCTTGGAAGCAATCTTATATGGATACTGCTCAAGGATCACTTCACCTTTTTGCTCTGTCATCAGTGCATTTCTAATTATAGAGTGTCTGCTTTCAGATCTGCAGATTGCTTATCACCTTGCAAGCCCCATTTCAAACACCAAGGTCTCCTTGAGGTCCTTTCAGCATTTCCAGGGCACTCCCTCTGCTTTTTTTCCCAGAACCACAGCTTGGTTTAGTGGTCTTTTTTTCTCAGTGGGCATGTTCTGACTTCACTATAAATGATGACATACATAACAATTTATGTCATCTAAAAGTTACATGCTTGCCTCTTTTCCTTAACTTTTCATTGCATACAAACAGGCAAGAAAAAATACACTAATAGCGGAGTTACAGTACAGGAAATTAAATCCTTCATGTGCTGTGGAGATAGTGGAGAGGAGCCCTTCTAGGAGACACATCAAAGGAAAGCAAATGAGATGATTTACACCATGTGCCAAAAAGTGATTTTTTCCCCTAGGTGGACAAGAAGTGTCAAAAATATTCCCATGAACATAAACCAGAATAAAGAAAAATTGTGTTTTAAGTCCAGTGCTGATTAACAATGTCATATCTTTGTGATGATGTGAAACTTATTTACCTCTGATAATTGCAGCCTGTTTACAAGCCAGGAACACAGGCTAAAACCATATTTTTGTTTAAACCAATGCCAACATTTCTAGGGGAGCAAAATTTTGCAAGCAACTCTCTCAACTTGAAAAGCATAAAAAAATATTTGGTCCCCTAGAAGTAGGAATTGATGAAACAGGATATTTGTTTGACAGCAATTCTAAAAAAACACTGGCACTTTTTTGTTAACATTTAGGGCAAAGTCCAGCCTTAAGATCCAGGAGAAAAACAACATTCCAAGGAAATGAAAAGACAAAAGGAGCATTCCATGAAATTAGGGGAACCTTTCTGTGAGTGACATGACTAATTGCAGATTTCTCCAGCAGCTAGTGAAGGAATTAAGGGGCAATTGTAGAAGCTGGTAAAATTACCAGAAATTATTTTCAGGCAAAGCAAAATGAGAAAACACACACTCTGAATCTGATCATTTACCATAGCAAAAAAGAACCACTAGCAGGAAAGCCTCAGAAAGAGAAAAGATTTGGTCATGGTTCTGCAAACTTGCTTTGCTACAACCCTGTGTCTCAGCAATGCATGGAAAAGGATATCAGAGAGCACACATCAGGTTAATTCCTTACTCCATGGCTGGGGGTTTCTGCAGAGAAGGGTTCCATTCCTTCCAAGGGGCAAGCTGTAAATGACAGGAATGCAGCAGGAACCCTGTCCCTTTCCAGGCACATTGCTGCAGTGCCACCCTGCCTTTCACTCTGATACTGCCTCACCTCAGGATTTTAAAGCCACTTTTGTGTATAACTTACATCTGACAGGAGTTTATTTCATAGATCTTTTTACTTCTTCACCTTCCTAAAATAGATCACCCTGGAACAGTTGAAGATTTAAGTCGCGATGACTTTAAAGGAAGAAAAATGTAACTCTTGTGGTTAAAATAATTTAGCTGTTGTTTTTCCTTTGCCTCATGTGAGCAGAGTGGATGTATATTGCAATAAATCCAGAAGTATAAAATATAATACTTTCAAAAATGATGGTTGACATCTTTCCTAAAGGCCAGAATTTGGAAGCACTGTGAGTTCAAACCTACAGGAGCAGGTGAGTGCAACCCAAAGGGACACAAAGTTCACCAAAAAGAAATGAGGGGCCATTAGAAAAGGCAATTAAACACAGCCCCTGTGTGGGCTTTCAGAGGCAGAACTGAGCAGGATTTAAGAGACTGTTTGAATCACAACCATGTGCCCTAGAAATGTGAGCAGAGCAAACACATATTTGCCCCCAAGAGGTAAATTTGTACCCTGAGGTATTCAGGTAGTGGAGCTCAGCCCTCTGACTTTAAATTTTTCTACCTACATAATTTTTGATCAGTATTGTCACATCTGTTCTTTAAAAACATTCTTACACAGCTGCTTCTACCAGTTCCTTCCCTTATGACAAGAATGTTCCTCCTAAAAAATGGAAAAGCAGTTAGCCCTCACCTTCTCCTCTTTCAGAAACTAAAGTGCCAACCTCATTTCTGATTTGTGTTAAAACACTCATAGCTGCCCCCAAGAATATTTTTATTTTACATTGGAAAAAAACCCCAAAAACACAAAAGCAAACCCAAAAATTAGTTTTTAAGTCCATACTGTCCCCAGAAATGTTGGAAATGTTTTCACACCAAATAAAAACACAAAAGGGGAAAAGATAATTCAAGTTAAGGTTAAGGTTATGTGTCACTGTCACTCCAATTTGAACCATGTGGTCTCTGCATTCAAAACCAAGGTTAATGTTAAAAAAAAAAATCAGAACTATAAAAATAAAACAGATCACTGGGACAAACATAGAAGTGTTCTCATTTATTTATATAAAATTGTCCTTTTCTTATAACTAAAAAAAAAGAAAATTAAATAAACTTAAGTAAACTGTTATTTTTTTGGCAGAAATTAACTGTTCCTGGCCATCCCACCATCTATTTTGCAGTCCTAGAAATCCATGGTTTGGCCTCTGCCTCGAACACAAGAGACAGACCAAATGCTGAATGTGTTTGTAGCACAGAACAGGGTCACAAGCAGGGGAAATACTGCCTGGTTTTCTCTGGAGTATTGCTGCATTCCAGCAGGACACACTGAGAGTGAAAAGTTAACAAAATCCCTCTCACAATCCAACCTCCCCTCCCAAAGAACAGGTTCTGATTCAGGGAGGTTTTCAGGAACAGGCCCAATTTCACTTTTGGATAAGAGCTGTTGTTTGGGTCACAGGTGCACACACAATTCCATGCCTAGACCTTATAAAAAATGAAACATCAGCCAAGAGAAAGGTGGTAATTACTTACGAATCCACATGGTTTTCAAAGGAAAGGAGGATTGGGAAGGGTGATGTCTTAAATGCACATTCAGCAATAGCTTCTATTACTTCCTAAAGAATCAAAATAAACACAGTTACAAATTTAACTCTCTAAAGAAGCAGAGTTGTAGCCTTTGAAGACAGAAAGGACCCAACAAGCTCTGAGATCATTCCCTGAGATCCAAACTTCCTTCCTAAACCTCCCAGAAAGCTCTGGATGTGCTCTTGCCACAACCCAATTTTTCAACCTGAACTATAATCAAATCTCCAAAACATCTGATGAGTCTCAAGCACCACATTTCTCAAAAAATTACTTATGTCTGCCCAAATCAATAGTTTAAATGTAAAGCTTGGTTTTGGTGTGGAGCTGCTCCATGCCTGCAGCTACCGCTTTCATTTGCTATAATAAAAATGCTCTGACAAAGGCAGATCTCCAAACATCATGTATCCATAAAATCCTTACTTACTCTGACTCACATTTTAGCTCTCCCTGTCTTTTTTTTTTTTTTGATGACAGAAATCCCTTTAAGGCAAAATAAAAGAAAAAAGAAATCTTTACTCAATTAAAACAGTTGGTTCTGTGGTAATTATCAGAAAACTCAGAAAAGTCTATAAAGTTTCCTGTCAACCTTACAGAAAATGGAAACCGTAAATCCAGTAGAAAAGTAATTTGACAATGCTGATTTTAGTGAGGTGCACAATAAATGCACTCATTGTTACAAATTATGAAATGTTTCCCTCTTGGAACAAATCTCTCTTCCAGAAGAACACAGAAAACACTGAAGACTTTTCATATGCTGGCAAACCCTGGAGTTTCTACAAACCCATAAGGCTCTGCCACACCAAATCATAAGGATGACTAAAACCTGAAAGATGTATTTATGTTAAACAAGCTTTCTCTGGGGATTCCTCTTGTTAACTTTCTGCACTTTTAGAGGCCCAACTGAGAAGCATAACAGCAAGAAATCCACTTCCTAAAAGAAGAGCTGAGCTCCTGGTACATTCTTCTGGCCCACTTGTTTTCAATGCCTTCCTGCTCCAAGAGGGGATGGAGCCCTGCATGAGTGGGGAAATAAAATAACCTGGAGAGTGAAATTAGGATTGAGCTGATGAGATGTGAGATGAAGAGCTCAGACACCAGTTCAGCGAAGGCAAATGCAGCATGGGTTAAAATTCAGATTAACTTTGCTTTAAATTCCTGCTCATGACCAAAGCAGTCGAGAGCCATCTCCGTCAATTAAAAGACTCCCAGCAATCAAACTCCATGCCTAAAACATAATGGTCAGAGGGACAGAAGCTGGCAGGCCCCATACCTGGCTCCAGCTGCAGAATGCCTCACTGGATCAGCCCTGCAGAGTTAAACATGGGTACACACACAGAAAGCCAGCAGGCTGAGCAGAACCCCTGTGCCCTGGTCACAGCAGAGCGTGAGCTGATACCTGATTGAGCATTCAAGGCATGAAGTGATTCTCACACTCCTGACACATTATTCCCTGCCATTTTGCTCCTCCCCAGCCCAGCAGCACACACTCAAAGCACTGAGTGTTGGAGTGTTGAAAAGAAACCGAGATGTTTTTCCACATTTTTCTGGGTGGATTAAAAATGCCTGCCCTGGAATGACCTATGAAATACTCCTGAGGAGGTTTAAAATGCTTCCCAATATCTCTCCTGCCAGCACAGTGCCAAGGGTTGAACATCTAAATATCCAGGGATAATCCTTGTTCCTGCTAATGATCCTTTTAAAAATCAGATTAACTTTGTTATAAATTCCTGCTCATGACCAAAGCAGTCGAGAGCCATCTCCCTCAATTAAAAGACTTCCAGCAATCAAACCCCATGCCTATAAACATAATTGGCTTCCCATAAACATAACTGGGAAGTTAATAACAAACGTGCAAGGAGGTTGTTTTGCGTGTTTCTGTGATTAACTCAATCAGGGAAGAATTAGAGAAAGCAAACTGGAAAAAAATGGATTGTCCTGGTACAAGTGAAAATTAGTGCTCTATCTGTGGCAGACGTGTTTGCTTTTTTCCCTAAAGAATAGCACTAGAAGACAAAAATCCCCACCCAACAAAAGGTTTCAAGTATGGGAGAAAGGTCCCAAAGCTGTAGCCACACGTAATTCCCAGAACACAACTAAAGTCAGTAATAAACATTTTCCCACATATTCTTGCACACAATAAATGTGTGCTAGAAATGCATCTCCATGGTGAGTTAGTGTCTCAGATGAAGAAGAAATATTTCTTCACACTTCAAAAATGATTTCCTGTGCTGACTACCAATCCTAATACTACAGGCAAACACCTCCATTATGCTCCTCTAACACCTCAGATCAAAAACATCTTTGAGAAGAACAAGAAGATAACAATTTAAGATTATTGCTAAGGGTTTGGTCTCTCTACCTTATACTGTAGGAAAGGAAATGGAAGCTGGAATTCAATAATAAAGATGACATATTTGGGGTTTGAATGGCACAAATATCCCTTCACAGCCTCCAAAGATGGTGATTTTTCTTTTTCACCCTCCAGTGCTTTGGGTCTGATCCCGAGCATCAGGGATAATATTGCACACTCACTTATTAATTCTTTTTAAAAATAATGCCAAGTGTCTGGGTCCTGTGCATGGAGCCTGCCCCCTGGCCATGAGCAGCATATTCTCTGCCCACAGGAATTTAAAATCTTGCAAATTGTTGAGATTTGGCTGCTACTTCCTGTCTCTGCTTAGGACTTTTGCCTCCCACTGCCAGTGACCAGGCAGAGAGGAGAAAGGGAGTGAACTGATGTGCTGGTTACTGCTGCCCAAACCCTGTCCAGCTCTGTCCCCTGGCAGTTGTTTCTCCCAGTACCTCCACACCCCCATTTGTGTCTGTGCAGAGCCAGCTGTGGTGGCTGTGCCTGGTCCTTCAGCCCTGGCTGTGGCTCCTGTCTGTCCCTGTGAGATGTGCTGCAGGGACGTGCACAGGAGCATGGACCTGGGCATGGAGCCCAGTCCCCAGATGGCCCTGAGAAATAATCCCTGTTCCTCACCCTGCCCTGACCACCAGGAGCCTCTCCCCACGCGAGGTGCACATGCTGCACTTCTTCTCTCTGCAGCTGCTCTGCCCTTTCCTCCTGCAGCAGCTTTTGCCCTCCCAGCGATGGCTGTGCAGGAGCAGAGCCTGCCCAGCAGAAGGTGTACCTTGAAGGAGATCTCGGTGGTCATGGTGAAGCCGTGGGTGATGACGGGCTCCTCCTCGGCCGTGCGGCCCTTCCAGCAGTCCAGCTCCACGCAGCGGCAGCCCGACAGCAGCACCTGCCGGTACATCTCCACCGACGAGTTCCCTGCCAGCTGCCCAGCTGCACACAGCACAGGGAGAGGCAGGTCAGCCTGGGCCCCAGGAGTGGATAAACTGCTCTGACAAGGACACAGCTACAGCAGCTTGGGCCCTCGGCTGGCAAGGACAACGCGGTCATGGCTCCAAAGAACGCGAACAGCGGGAGAACGCAACGAAATCCCTTTGAGACAGGCAGGGTCATGGATCCATCCCTTTGGCACAGCCAGGGTCACGAATCCATCCCTTTGGCACAGCCAGGGTCATGGATCCATCCTTTTGGCACAGCCAGGGTCACGGATCCATCCCTTTGGCACAGCCAGGGTCATGGATCCATCCCTTTGGCACAGTCGGGGCCATGGTCTGGATCCATCCCTTAATCTAACAGAGAAATAACCCAGCTGAACCCAGCTCCAAAGCTTCTGATGGGCAGCTTTGAAATAATGAAATCAAATAATGATCATGAAATCAAATAATAATAGTAATAATAACAACAACTTGGTTCTATGAGATTTTGTCCTGGTTTGGATCCTGCCCTCAGTCTAATAGAGAAATAACCCAGCTGAAGTCAGCTCCAAAGCTCTGATGGGCAGCATCAAACACATGAAATCAAATAACAATAAGAATAATAACAACTACTTCTACTACTACTTAGTTCTGTGAGATTTTGTTATCCCTTGACCAGCGATGTGAAATTCAGACTCAGGAGACCAAGACCACATTTTCTCACACCATGCAATGCAGTTCAGTACGAGATGAAACAAACCCCCTGCAGTCACTAACGGCACCACCATTAGGTCTCAAATCAATATTTAATATGCTAACCACTGCAATGAGCTGGTCAGTTAAATTTCCCTGATGTGACACTGTATTATGCAGGGAGAAATTCAATTAAACTGTCCTTTTCCAATAATGAGATAATATAAATCTAAAAACTAAGAAGGAAAAACTCATTTTTTCCAAACTTGCGAAGTATTAAGAAAGGAACCCAAAAAGAAATTCCAACCCAAGCCAACAAAGAAGTCCAGTTGGACTCAGGGAAGGATACCCAGCCAGGTTGTCTTCATCTGCTGCAACAGGTTTGATTCCAGTCACTGAGATACAAATGTCTTGCAGCAGAGAGGGAACATAATGGAAGAATGGCTTTGTGCCTCTTTTAGATGTGAAGAAAATGGATGCAGTTTCCTCCTTTCCAGCAGACTTGATGAGAAGATCCTCCCGGATTTCTTGAAGGAAATTAATTTTCTTTTTAAGGAGGCAGTGAGTTCATTTACAGTGAAGATTCTTTGCTGGCTGGGGACATACAAATACTTCATCTAGACTGGCATGTACTATAATGCAGATGAATCCTCATTTTATTGTCTCTGTGATTCTGTTTTTAGGTTTTATTCTGGGAAATACACATTTTGGGATTTGCTTCACAAAAAGCATTGTGTGCTTTTGCTCTGTTTTTACCTTGCACTAAAACCTGTGTAGCAGAGCCCCTTACTTGCAAATCCTGTTTACAGCTTCTGTCTGATACATGAGGTGGAGCAATCATAAATACTCCACAAGGTATTTACATGACTCCTGTTGAAATCCATCAGAATTCTCAGTTCCTGCTGGAACCAGTGACAAATGTCTGTTAATAACAGAAGGAATTGGCCAGGGCTGGAAAGCTCTGAAAATCCAAATGGAGTCAGCAAAGTGACAACGTGTCTCTTTTTCTCATTTTCTTTTGGAATTTAGCTTTTTCCTGTTTCACCTTTGATTATGGCAGATTACCTTTCCTCACACAAAACCCTTTTTGGTGCAATTCCAATGCCTGGGGTAAGTAGTGGCTCTTTTTCTTTGCAGGATGCAAACAAGCATAAGCATGGGTCAGGGAATAACAACTCACATTTCCATGTGCTTATCCCTGAGCATCTGCTGATGAAATCTTGGCTCTCACAGGGATCCACTGAACTCTACTGCCTAAAAACCCATTTTCACTTCAAAAACTGCTCTAATGTTGTTTTTCTTTTCCCTCAGAGCACACAGAGTTTGGATTAACAAAGTGTTTCCCAAGAGACTCCTGGTGGTTATCAGTGCTGAGTGTTTTGTGCTCATAGAGATCCTTCACCTTCCAAAGTGCTTAAGTAAATCATGACATGCATCACTTGCCACATGACACTTCCCACACCTTATTAATAAGGCTCAGACACTTTGGAAGGATTCCTGCAAAGGATAAGAGGATATTCAACCTCCAAACCACACAATCTTCAGAAGAACCCCCAGGCAGAGTGCAAAATGCTGGCACATGTTTAATAGTCCCAACAGCTTGTTTTTCTGAAATACAGAATATGAGAAATGTGCTCCCAAATGTGGGGGTTTTGCATACATTATTTAGAAATATCTTCCTGTTTGCATTTAGTTTAAAATACCCCTTTTGCATTCTAAAATGTGGTAACACAGACACTAAAGGGAACACTTTCAGTATATTTTTAATAGCCTGGGTACAGATCAATTTTTCAATACTGGAAATTGAAAGCATTATGTATTCCCTTCTACAATACAAGCAGTGTCTACAGTAACACCATGCAGAACATATCATCCCATCACCCTATGTGGGCTAAGGAGAAATGGATTCTGACAAAAAATTCACTTTTCAGAAAAATGTGATTGGCTAAACAACACCTGACAGGACAGCATGCAAAATGAGCTGGTGCTGCTTGATGTGAGCTGAGGATGTGACCCAGGTTTCCCCTCACAGAGCACTTCCACACCTCTGTAACTCTGAGCTGCTCCTGCCTCAGGAAGTGCATCCTTGCTGGGCTCATCCACCACTGTTTCTCCAAGTGAAAGTTATTTGCAATACATGGAGTTAAAACCTGGTTGCTATCTATGGAAGACATCTTTCCTCCCCAAACTGGATCCAGCTATTGGGAATCGCCTGACTCTTCATTATTCTAGACCCAGAGGCTGGTCCTTCCCTCTGTCCCAGCAGTTTCTCCCAGCACGAGGTGCCTGTATCCTCCCTTTGCTGGGCATAAACACAAGTTCCTACATCTCCTCTCTCCAGACAAGTCCTGCAGGAGCACCAGCGCCCTGGATCACACACTGGGGGCTGCAGTGTGCAAATCGGAGCCCCACACTGCTGGCAGCCTGGCTCCTCACTCCAGCAGCCACGAGAGGTGCTGGCAAGCTGAGATTCCATAGACCCAGCCCATTTATCTGAGTTTGTTTTGCTCCTGAGCTATTTCCCCGTGCAGGACAAGCAGATCAGACCCCACACAGCAGCAGGGAGGTGTCCCCAGCTCTCCTGCCCTTCCCTATGGAGGCTGCGAGATGAGGAAGGGTTCAGGAAGGGCTAGGTGCAGATAATCAGCAGGAACAGTGGGACTGAGGAGGCACTGTGAGCAGAAGAGCTGGAGGATGGTGGATGAGAGGTCACAGGCAGCACCAGAGAAGAGAACTGCCCCTGGTGAGCCATTTTTGTAGGAACAACTGAAATACCAGACTGTAAGAAGAGGCTGAGGGTCGATGGGACAGTCCCACACTGGCTACATGGGCTCAGCTGAGATTATTGCTCCTTTTAGCCAAAACTGTGTTCAAGGTGTGCGATTTCAGTATTTTGCATTTCCCATCAACAGCAGCAAGCTGCCCAGCCCTCAGAACATGCAAGGCTGAGTGTGGCGTGCCATCATTTGTCTCTGACTTTGGGTGCTGCAGAAAGAAGTGCTGCCCAAAAAATCACTCCCCACTGTGCCCACAGCAGGAACCTGAGGGGAGACTCCAAGAAAAAGCAGGGTTGCACTTTAGGGGTTCAAAGGAATAAAGAATTAAATATGATACCAGTGAGAAAAAAAGTGAGAAACTTTTTTTACTGTCTCATAAGACGACATTTCTTTAAGTTAGCCTAGGTTCACTGCAAATCACTTCTTTCTTCATGGGCTTTTACCTTTGTTCTTAAAAATTACATTTCCCTAAGAAAAAAGAAAGCAGTAACACTTCTAAATAAATAATCAGGACTTGATGTACTGCCAAGGGTTTCTACTAAAGGCTAGGAAAGTGATCAGCATAATTAAAAATAAATTCAGAGTGTGCACATGGTGATTTTTATGTTATAATGTTGTTTCTTTGTGCATGCTTTTTCTGGGTTTAAAAAAACCAACAAAGGGAGAGATAATTGGTAGGGCATTAAGCTCAGCAATCATGAAGTAATGCCAGGCTGAGTGGTTTTCTTATTGTCCTGGTAATTATTACATGACCAGTTGCTATTTCATGGCCTCAGTCAGGGCAAAGGTGCTCCCAAGCCTTCCCTTCCGGAGCCATGAGCACTTGGGCAGATCCTTCAAACTCTTTTGGGACAGGGAATAGCCAGCTGCCATTAATTTCATTGACTGTATTTCCTAGTTGGAAGAAAGCAAATGGGAGTGTGATTGCTTTGTCCATGCAGGTTCAGAGCAAAGTCCCAGGCTGTCAGTTTTTGTAATGCACAGATAAAAATCAAATCATGAATCCCATTGTGGGCCAGCTGCCACACATTCACTGCACATAATGAACCCACTGAAAGGGAAGGGCCTGTGGTTGGTGCCTGTAAATGTGAAACATGCACTCTGAGAAGGAATTTGAAAGAGTTTCAAACTTCTCTTGCACTATGCCCTGGGTTTATCCTGATTTACTCCCCCCAGTTTCCTAAGCTAGGAATATTTTGTCAAATTAAGGCTGAAGATCACATTTCCAAATATAGCCTCTGAAGTTCCTTGGAAATGCAGGCACAGAAACCCGTAGGTGCAATCTGAGATGATCTGCAGACTTTCACATCCAAGTCAAAGCAAGTGCAGCAAATGTCAAGGTAAATAATTAAACATGTGAGGTCACTTGTAGTGCAGCTAAAAAAACAGAATAGGTTGGACTAATCATGAATCCTTAATTCTTTGGGGTTTGGCTTCTGTACCTCTAAATCTTTGGAGCACATCTCTGTCCTGACCAGCCCTGATAAGAATCTGTGGTATGGACCTGGCTGTAAATTCCTGCTGGTAGAGTGGAGAGCAGTCTTTTATCTGCTCAGATCAACCTCAAATTGCATGGTCTCTAAACCTCCTGTGGGCCTGTGCTCCTCCTCTGGCACTGCAGCTTGACTGTTTTCTTCCAGAATATCTGTATGAAGGTGCAGCATTTGCCCTAAGCACCAGCTAATCCTCAGTGACAGCACAAAGTCCTCACTGGAGGTAAGAGGTCTGCAAAGCATCACAGTTAAAAATTGCTTTTGCTTTGGCCATGTCCTCACTCCATCAAAGGGCATAAATTTCTGCATATTGGAATCATAACTTAAAAGTGGCCACACTGATTTTCGTTTCTTTGAATTCAGAGAAAGAAAATCCCTGTCAAAACAAATACTTGTGTGACAAGTTCTAGCACAAAACACATTTTACAGCTGAGATATAAACCCTTGAAAAATGGTGTCTAATGGAAACAATGACAGTTCATTCACTCTGTGAAAGCTGGCAAAGGAGCTGGAGAAGGAGCTGGAACAAACACAGGGCAGATGAAAATAACTCCCTGAGGTCTGTTTAAAGTGGGCATCACCACTGCCTGGGCTTGTTAATGTTTTGGCATGCTGGCACTCTGAAGGAGTTGGTCAGCTAAGGCCACTCTGTTAATAGCATTAAGAAGCCTACATTACACATAAACCACATTTTTAGCATTCAGTGCAGCATCATTTTTTAAATTAAACATAATGCTAAGTCATCAGCAAACATGACAGGACAAAGCAAACATCAAATCAAACAGGACAGAACCCCCTGTTCACATCTGCTTGCCCCAAACATTTGTTCCCACGTAAACCAAACTAAAATAGTAAATTTACAATTATTTTCTCACGAGTTAACAGAACCTTGGACTAGGAAACAAATGCCAAAAGTCAAATTCCTAAACTGCCTTAGCTTTTTCTGAGTCTTAAAGCATTGTTGACTTTGCTGTGCAAACAACACAGTTCAGACTGTAACCCTAATTAACAGGAGCTTCTGGGTGCTCAGCCTTTTTAAAACATGACAGCACCTAAAGGTTTTAGCTCAGATGTCAGATATTGGCAGAATTCCCTCCTGGCACTTATGGGCTGTCAGAAAGTTATGTGCCATGCTGAACCTCCCTGATCTCTGAATCAAAGCAAATTTCATGAAGCACAGCAAGCTGCCAGATTTCATGTTTATGGGCAAATTTATGAGCTACAGAGATGTTTCCCATATTCTGCTTTGCACACTTGTCCTTCTTTGTTGCCATAAAAAGTACAATGTTCGTTCTCCTCCCTAAAGATGGGCCTTAATCTGCAATCCCATTTGAGAGAAGCTTTTCAGGGACTTCACTGGGTTTCTGACCAGAACTTTTCTGTACAAAGCAAGTGCTGCTCACCTGTTAATTAAAGTATATTTGATGCATTTGTGTTGCAGCTGCAACAAAAATCGAGTGCCACCCTTGCTTCCCTGGAGAAGGAACTCCACCATGTGTTTAAGGCTGATGATTTCAGTGTATTTTATGTCACCACTGAAAACACCCAGAACTTTAGCAAGGTCAGACATCAGGTGGTACCTGTGAGGTAGGTGTTGTGTGAGGAGTTGATGAAGTAGTGTGACAGTGGCTGAGACATGTCCTCATTCAAGTCCAGTTTCTCAGGGGGGACAACGCCGTTCTCCTCCCCGCTCAGGTAGCGCATGAAGCCATCCACGGAGATCTGTCCTGGGAGAGCAACCAGGGAGAGCACAGTCAGTCCCAGCTGCACACCCTGGCACAGGCAGCTTACAGTGCCACCTTTTAGCTCTGGATTTACAACAGAAAGATTTAATGGCACATTTGGGTATAAAAACTTAGACAAGAGACACATACCGCAAAGACACAGGGATATGAGGGATTCACACTTTTTCCTTTTCTGGCTTTTTGCATTAAAATTATCTTAGCCCTAAAATTCTCAATGAAACTTCAAAAAAATATCCATTGTGCTTTACATAGTTCAAGTCAAGTTCATAGTTCAAGTCAAGAGTTAATTGGCCTGTCTTTTTCTTTCACCGCTGCCATGTTAAATTTGATCTGATGTCTCGAGACGGAACCACAGCAGAAGCCATGTCAGCAGCTACAGCCCTCAGTGAGATCCTTCCCTCTGCAGGGTTTGGAGCTTGCCAGCACAAGAAATTTATTTTTCTTCCCCTTCAAACACCTCTTCTCTAATTTATCTGATTAATTACAATTCCCCTCCCCATGGGGTCACTCAGTAGTGCTTTGTTAAAACACTTAAAACCAGCACAAACATAAAAATGCCTCCTTTTTCCTGAGGCACCTGGCAATTGAAATGTTCAACGCAACTCAGGGCCACATAGGCACCTCCTGCTGAAGAAGGCAAGAGCCTCCTCATCCTCCCCTCTGACTTATTCCTTTGTCCTCTTTCCCTCACACTCTGTACCTTCCCTGCCACACTCTGCATTTTTTCCCATCACACTTTGCATATTTTTGACTTGGTTCCCAAAACACACATAAGTGTGCTAAGTTTAGTAAAGCCAGCTAAAGTTTGGTAAATAACAGAACCATTTTAATGTTTTTATTGTGCATTGGAACAGGTCTGAAAAATATAAGTGTGGAGGAGAAATACAAAAGTGTCTAATGTACTCTTACCACAGACATTCCCAACACCTCAAAATTAGAAACATGCACCTGAATTAAAAACTTCCAAGAGTTTGGAAAGGCACTGCCCAGTGTGGAAGTGTCTCTGTGCCTCTCCTGCAGAAATACTTGAGGCAGTTTCTCAGCAAATGGTTCCACAGAACACCTCAAACTGCTGCTCCATGCAACCTTCAGGGTGCTGGAATTGATGCAGAGATCAAAACAGAACCACCACATTAGGAACCAAGTGAAGTCAACAGAATCTGGCATTTCTCCATTCCAATTTTATAGGAAGGAGAAGTAATTTCCTACTAGAAGAGGAGGAGTATATTGAGAGGTTCTATTGAATTTCCTGACTGTGATCAGCTTCATTATATGAAACACGGGAAGTGTTTGTGCAGCCTGATCTTTTTCCGCATCCCTGGCTCCACCAGATTGTTCCAAAATAGTTACAAGGGAGGGAAAAAAGAAAAGCACAAATGAAGTGGCAAGTTCTACACATTTCACAAGAATTCCTTACTAACTGCAGCTACACAATCCCATAGCTTTCAAGATCTATTACAATTGATCAAATACATGAATGTTCCTGGATAAAAGAGAAAACCACATAAAAATGTAACTGTTGCTTTGTCCACAAGGCTCTTTTCTAGTCAGCATTTGTCTGTTCTAAATACACCAGAAGCCACTTCTGCTATCCCAGATCCTTTTTCCTGGAGCAGTCTTCAGGCAGGTGACACACTTCTGGCAAATGAGTTATCAGAATTCACCGAATTTCCAGGGGTAATGAAGTGAATCCTCTTTTCCATGGTTTTTAGATCTTGTCAACATTCATCAGTCAAAATGTTTTTTTCTGTAGCTCATGAGATCTGGACTATCCCCATCCTGGGAGCTGGTGATCACTCATTTGCTATGAAGCAGGAATTCCAGCCACTGTGCTGGAATGACAGACTTTGCTTTGTGAATGCACTTCTCAGAGGCTCCTCTGTTTGGAGACTGAGTAACCACTCAGTAATAGTGTGATAACACACTCTTGGTGTGCTATCTTAGTCCTGTTTGCCAGATCCAGAGAGCCAGGCCTGTGTCTCCTATGAGGCCTGTGATAGTGCTGGGGCACACACAGGTGACAGCCCATGGAAATCTGTTCCCATGCAGCTTCCAGGGCTGGAAAAAGCTGCTTTCAACACAGAAATCCTTCTCCCAGAGCCTAATAAGGCACAGGTAGCTTGACCAGATCCTGCTTTGCCAACCCTTTTAACAGCCAGCAGGACCAGCATGGTGCCTGATGTGGAAATGCTCCTGTGGCCCTGGGAGCTGGCCAGCTCTCAGCATCAGGATGTAAACAAACCCTGCTCACTCAACACCTGCTCAAAGACATCAGGGTTCAAAGCAGTTTGAACTGCCAAAAGAAGCTGCTCCTGCAGTTCTGTGCCCTCTGCACAGGTCCAAGACCAAAACAGCAGCAGTGCAGTAGCCTGGGGGAGATTTAATAAAAGTGCAGCTAACCCTGAGAACTTCCCAAACAGCAGCTGGGTCTAAACTTCATCCCCTTATTTTGATGTGCAGCTCCCTAATTTTCCTGGGCTCTAGGAAAATTTTCCTAGCCCAGCCTGCTCCCAGGAGCCCTCCAATCCTCCAGGAAAAGTCTTGGGATGGAAAACAAGAGAGGCACAGCAGGCAGCAGAAAAGACAACATATGTGAGCACTTTTCTTTGCATTTCATCCTTGCAACTTTAACAACAGCCTTCACCTGTCCCTTAAAGTTTGTGGATGATCTGTATGACAATCAAAATGTGCATTTGCTCGTACACAGTAAACATGTTAGGCCACATGGATTTTAAACATTTCTATTTGTATATTTGCAAACCTCATTGTGCTTTCCATTTGTTTACAGCCATGCTGTTATCCACTCAGTTATAATCTAACTGGAAAGCACCATTGTGCCAAGAGATGTTATTAAAGCAAAAAAGAAAACAAACAAAAAGGAAGCGAGACAATTAATTGGCACCTCGTATCTCCCAGTCAGCAGCACAGAATTGCAATGGTGTTTTGTCTGACAGTGAAATCAGGTTTATTCCAATGCAGTCTGTAACAATAATCACATTTGCTGTAATCCCACACAACTGAGCAGCCCTCTCAATTTGAAGATAAGAACCCAACAAGCAAAGCAGACACTTGATAATCCAGTGGGAAATCTGTGAATTGTGTCCCATTGGGAACTCTCTCTCACAAACAGGCCCTCCAATTCCCAGCTCATTAGGGATTAAGATTTCATGCACAGTGTGGAGCAGGATGCACAGATCCTGGTGTGTCTCCTGACACTGGGCACACATGAGCTACTGCAGAGAAGCTCCCAGGATGAATTTCCATGGAATCCACACTGTTGGGACACAGTGTGCCAGAGCTGCTCTGGTGGCACTTGCAGGGTTTGCATCCAAGTGGTGCTGAAAGCTGCTTGGCTTTCCAGACACATTTCTACTGCTCTATTGGTTGGGAGTTGTAGTTATCACAAAGCTCCCATACCTTCTCGGTGATGTCTCATGGGCATCTCCTTGCAGCACTGACTCCTTCTTCCTCACAGCACAGCCACCACACTGCAGCCCTCCCCTCAGCCAGCTCACCCACTCTTTTGTAGCACTCTTCTTCTTATTGGGCACAGCTGTGGCCTGCTAAGGGCAGGCCTGTTCCTGACTTTGGGGATTGGTACAGCTGTAACTACTCAGGTGTGAGACTGCCTTCTGCACTGTCTGTATTCTCTTACATTCTATCTGCCCACAGGGGTAACTGCAATTTCTGCTTATTCAGCTTTGCAAACCAGGGCAGGACAGGACTGTCCCACTGCACTGTGCACCCTCTGCCACTCTTGGTGGCAAAGTCACCACAAGGAGAGAACACAGAATGAGCTCAGCCCAGACTGAAAAGACTCCAACCCTACAACTGGGTAAGGACCTCACCCCAATTATCTTAGTGCTGCTTTGTTTTAGAAAAAACAGTGAGCATGGCAAAAACTGTCAAGCCTCAGGTCAGGATCTGCAGATACATCAAAATATCACAGTAGCAGCCACCATTTACACACCAGGGGCAAAAATCATCAGTAGCTCCTCCATTTCAGCAGTTCTCTCAATGATCACTAAGGGCAGAAATTCACACTAGTCAGCCTTATCAAATTAATAAGTAGAGGAACAGCAATATATCTGAATTACTGCATCTGGCTATTAGTGAAGCATTTAATGAAGTTTTAAACTCAGATTTTTCCTAATTGGAAAAACTAATCTGCTAAAAAGCTCAGATAGAAATAAACTGAGGTCATCTTAAAAGATCAAGGTTTCTTTGAATTTGAAAGCTGAACTGCACAAGAAGTCCAGAGGCTGAACACTGATCAGTGGTAGGTCTGGTTTCATAAAGTCCTTAATAATGTGAAAGAGTAGAACCAACAACACAGGGTTTAAAAACCAGACAGTTCTCTGGTGGCTGTTGGCAAAACAAGAGGGCAAAGCTGTCATGAACCAGGTAAATGGGACACAAATAAATGAGAACACATAAACAACAATTCAAGCTACACAGCTAATCACTGCAGCAAAGGAAAATCCAAAATACAGAGGAGAACAGGGAAGATAGGAATCCATCACCCTGAGAAACAGATGAGATGCAGAGAATGGCAACCCATCTGCAAAGGAAGCTGCATCACAAAAGATGATTAAGAAAAAGGAATTAAACAGGTAATGAGACCAGAGTGAGCACCAGAAAACTTGGGATGTGTGTCTGAAAAAGCTTGGCATTGCTTCAATTAAGTGTGCTAGGAAACAGTCTTGCAGTGGATTTATTGCTTGTGTCATTGCTTAAATCCTTTAAAATCAAAGCAGGACAATATCCTGTTGTGCTCAAATCTCATTTCCTTTCCCTAAACTTGGAGGAAAACATAATGGATCCAATCCTGCCCTTAGTTTTAGTCATTGAAATACCTCCTGTAATTAGAGTTACCTGGCCACAAACCAAAACAAGCTGTCTTGGGGAACATGTTCTTGCAAGAGAAATGGAAAACTCCCTCAGTAAGGAAGGGACAGAGCAAGATTCCTCTCTCCAGGCTTGTATAGGTACTGTGCAGTGAGACACAGGGAGATGTGAGCACAGACAGAGAATGGTACAGGATCAGGATCAATTATCCTATAGATATGGTTTATGCTGATACAGGATCAATTATCCTACAGATATGATTCATCCTGATACAGGATCAGGGTAAATTATCCTCTAGATATGGTTTATCCTGATACAGGATCAGAGTAAATTATCCTATAGATATGGTTTATATTGATACAGGATCCGAATCAATTATCCTATAGATAGGGTTTATCCTGATACAGGAGCAGGATCAATGATCCTATAGATATGGTTTATCCTGATACAGGACCAGGATCAATTATCCTATAGATATGATTTATATTGATACAGGATCTGAATCAATTATCCTATAGATATGGTTTATGCTGATACAGGATCAGGATAAATGCTTACTGAATGGGACACAAATCAAATGAGAACACACAAATAACAATTCAAGCTACACAGCTAATCACTGGAGCAAAGAAAAATCCAAAATACAGAGGTGAACAGGGAAGAAGATGCCCTAGAACCCATCACCCTGAGAAGCGGATGAGTATGAATGCCAAGTCAGTGAGGGAGAACAGGGAAAAGCAAACCCGGTGTGTCTGAGCAGCCTCCACAGAAGAGCTTGCTCAGTGCCCACTAACCCATGGGGAAATACCACATGCCCAAGGACACTGAGATCCAGAGCTGTGTGCACAGCAAGGCTCCTCAAGTACAGCAGAGTTCAGGGTGCCTAAATCAGGAATGCTTGTCATTCCAATGAACTATCATATCCACTTTAGCATCTGGACAAGTGCACAGTGAAAACCAAGAGTGGATACAATCACAATTTACCTTTTCTGGGGGGTGGCAAGAAAATGTTTGCAGATGGAAAACCACTTTTCTGAACTATCAAGAAGAGGCACTGCAGCCCAAGACACTGAGTTCACTCCAGGGAAGAAATATTTCCTACAAGCTTCCACAGGAGCCATGCCAAACAGCAAATCTACTTAAATCAGAATTAAAAATCAGAATTAAAACTTGGGGAGCATTCCAAGGACACTGCCATCTCCAAGGGAAAGGAAGGTGGAGTGGCACCTGAGGAAAATGCAGGTTTCCAAATCTCACTGGTGCCTGTAGGCAGGAACCATCCAGGCTTAACAAGATCTTAAAGCCAACTGCAGTGTTGAGTGTGGTATTTATTTACTCATTTTATTACAAGTCACAGGCTTTTTCAGCCTTTTTCAGGCTCTCAGGAAGGAAGGGCTCTGACCCACAGGGGCTACACAGCCTATGAAAAGGAGGTATTTTTTCTGCAGTAGCGCTAGAAAACAGCAAAACACACATTGAAGCAGGGAGGATTCTAAGCACTCAACATTTTCTCTTCCTTACAATTGATACCTTGGAAACACATTTATTTGGATGGCTATTGATCCTTTGAACGCCTGCAGCAGCTTTAAAAGCCTCTGCTGTTACAATGCACGGTCACAGTTCAGAGACTCTGGTAAGCAGAGCTTTCCTGACAAGGAAAACAAGTCTTGGAGCAGTTCCTAAAACTTCAGCAGGCAGATGCTAAACTTGTTAGAAGGCAAACTTAAATAACTGGTAATTGTTAAGGAGTTGGGGAAAACCCCAAGCAACTGATCTCTGCTAAGTCTCAAGACTGAAGCAGGGTTTCACAGCCACAAACCCATCCTCTGCTCTTGACTTCTCAGCAGAGATGCAGCAGAAATTGTTTCTGACAGGATATCCCTTACAGCACATCACAAGACAGTCAGTTTAGATCCAATTAAATCCACAAAACCACTACAAAAGCACCTTTACACCAGTCCCTAGCTGCAGTGGGATGAGCACTTTGCAACATGGCAGGTTTCTAAGGCAGCTGAGTGGAAAGGATTGAAATCAGACAGATAAAAACACCTTCATCCCAGTATACTACAGTTATTTCTGACAGACTTGAAAGAGGGACAGCACTGGAATATGTCACTGTCTTGCCAAACCTCTCAAAAACATCCTCTGTACAATGCTCACAGTGATCCTGGGAGATGGAATAATGTTAAATGCTGGCTTACTTCCAATTGCTACGTTGCACCAAAAGACATCTAAAAATATCTATTTTTCTCTGCTAAGTGATACTTCTCTACCTAAGCTATTAATGCACTTGCCAAAAGGACTGCCCTGTACTATCATGGGAAGAGATATGAGTGTCAGTGTGCTCTAAGGACCGAAAAAAATCCAAAAGAGAAAAATCACAGGTGACATTTTTACTTCCACAAACTCCTGCAACTAAAAATAGATTAATATTAAAGAGAAGTGGCAAAGAATAAAGGGGTGGCACTGCAAAGACAGTGCAAACAAACTGAAAAGAAGGGATTTTAGTCCCTTTAAAGGGCCTTCCTTATCTGTCCTTTAAACTTGATTCTGCAGCTGCAGGCACTGCAGTGGACAATCCCTTCCACAAACAACTTGAGCTCTCTCCTAACAACAATTGCTTTTTTTGCCCTCTTTGCTACCTCTGCTACTCTGTGCCAGGACCACATTGTCAGGAAACTTTTCCTCATTTCCAGCCTCAGTTTATTCAAGGCCACTTGATCCCTGTGTGTTCTTGTGCCAGCATTGTCCCTTAGTTCCCCACCTCGTGCTGCCTCCCCAGAGTTCTGGATTTATGGGTGGGGCATGAATTTATGGGCAGGGCATGAATTGATATCCTTCCAGCTGGAGGATATTGGTGGATATTGGTGGATACTGAAGGACACTGGTGGATATTGGTGGCTGACTGCATCTGCCAGCAGAAGGAAACTCCCTCCCATGGATGCTGTGCCCTAAACCATGCCATGTTTGTGCAAACTTTATCTGCGTTTGTTTCCATCAGCACTTGAGTCCAGGCTCCTTTATATTTTCAGAAACAAACCTTATCTAGTATTCATCTTCAAATCATAAATTCTGCTGCTAAAATGGAATACTTCCCCGTGCTCCATAAAAGAGGCAGGAACAAGCACAGAATAAACAGTTTGACTGCTGGACTGACTTTTCTATTTTATGGGCTCTGACAATCTGAGGTCAGGTCAAACACAATACAGAAAAATACTCTCCAGTGGAGATGCAAAAAATCCTTATAATTGAGGACTTTCCGTTCTAAAAGGTTTTTACATTTAGTTTTTCACTTGAGATGCAATGTTCAAAACAACTGCAAGATCTGAAATTAATTTTTCAGCTTAACTAGAAAAAGCAACCTCCAGTGTATTAGAGAAACAAATTTTGCAAACTCATTTTGTCAAATAGTTTCCATTAACATATTTATGCTGCCACATTATCCATACAACACTTGTTGCACATATATATATATAATATATATATAAAATAATTTTTTTTAAAAAGGTTTTCTGGTAAGCTACCTAGCTTAGCACTTGCTGCTGACAGCCTGGGCTAGCCCTACAACTTTGGTGTGGCTTAAACATTTCAAAGAGTAATAAATCATGCCTGGGATCTATTGTTCTGTCAATACTTGAGACAGAAACAGGGCAGAGAGCTCTTCCCCTGTACAAGTGGAATGCTGGAAAACACTGACAATCCCAAAGTTAATGGTCTTTTGGGGAAGTATTCTCACTTTCCATGTTCCAGTTGGGAGGCCAAAGAATTCCAACTGTTCTGTAACACTTCCTACAAGAGTTTCATACCAACCATTTGCCTGAGTGATTTATACATCAGAATTTATGCTTTAAATATTATGAAGCATGTCTTAAAAGTAGAGCCATGGCTGCACAGTGCTTGTTTTTGCCATTAAAATCTGTTACCTAGGAAATGACCCCCTTCTGCCACCAAAGGAATCCAGGGTGTAATTATTCTTAAGCAGTTACTAAAAGGTGAATTTAATGCAGTGGGGTGAAAATGTTTAAATTGCATAAAAGTTTAAAGGAGGAAAAAAAAAATTATGCTGGGGTGAATAGTGCCTGGTGTTAAGGCTGCCATGGGAAAAATACATACAATAGATGCTGTATAAAATTAAATATAACTTAATTGAATGATGATTGCTTAATTTATTTTATTACCTAAGAAAAACTCAGCGCAACAACTACCAATAAATGTGCACTGCAAAACAGAATTCATGCTGGAATTCATGGAGAGAGTCATGCAACCAGCTCCTCTACAATCCTTACAAATGCATGTCTAACCAAAGCTGACACACAGCAAATAGATACAGAGAAAATCTGGAGAAAGAAACACTGTGAAATGTAAGAGCAGATCTAAAGGGTTGGCCCTTTAAAATTAAAGAAGCAGGGATAATATTTAAATAAATGCATCCTTACAAGGAAAAAAAAAATCAACATCTTTATGCCATTACTTAAAGCACTTTCACACTCTATTTTTAAATCTTCCACTACCAAAACCACTCTAAAAATAAAGGCTGATAATAGCCTAACCCTTGCCTTGCTCCCTCCAAGGATGATGTGGAAACACTTAATTACTGGCTTTAGTTTTTTACACTCCTTTCCCTGGCAGCCCTTGGGTTTGTGCTCTCCCTGCTTTCATCTCCAGCCTGGGGCTGGGTGCAGGTGTGGAAGTGACCCAGGGGCTGTGGCTTGTTAGGTACGGAAGAGCCACATGTTTCTGTGGAATGGGAAACACACAGATATGGTAAATTCTCCTCCAGCCTCCCAGCACACAGGGACAGACTGCTCAGCACCACCAGGGGCTCCTCCTGCTCCCTCCTGATAAGGGAACAGCTCAGCAGGGAATTCCTCTCCTTCCCAGCACAACACAAAGCATTAATCACATCAGCTCACCTGGCCCACAATAAAACACCACTGCAGACTCTTAACCTATGCAGATGTCAAGCCCACCTCTCTGCTGATTCTGCAAAAGCTCCTCTGTGTCCCAGCAATAAATGCACCTAAAATACAGCAGTGACTGCAGGAGCTTTACTCAGACCTCTGTAACCTCAGGAACTTCACCAGCAAAAGATTTTACCAGGTACCTGAGGAGTTGCAAAAGTGTAAAACATTATGGACAGCTCTTGCTTACTGTGCTCGGAACAGTGCAGGTGAGCAGCAACAAAAGGCCACAATGGGGACCAGGGGAATGATGAGATCCCAAAAGCATTTGAATAGTGCACAACAACTCACCAGAAATCCATGTAATTAGCTGTGAGAGAATCATTAGAAGAGAATATTGTGGTACAGTGGATGTGCACAGCCAATGAGCTGGGACAGGGAATTAGGAAGAACAATCATCAGAGGAGTGAAGGGCTAGCACTAGCCAAACAGGGAGCAAGGAGTCAGCTGTGCACATGGCTTCCACTTCATAAATTTGGATTTACATTTTTAAGGAAAAAAATCCCTGATTTTATTGAAAAGAACTTTTCAATGCATGACATTTTATTTGCTAACAAGCATGTGCATCACACTTTTGGAGGTTGTCTGGGTACCTGTGTTCATGTTTCTGGCCAAAAACTGTCTGGAAACTTCACTTCAACAACTCTGGCAGCAGGAAGCCTGGGGGATCATCCCTTTTCCAGAACACCACATTAAAAGGTTAAATCACTGCTCTAAATATGTGCTTACATTTTGGTGACATTTTACAGACACGAAGCGTTTTTTGACAATTATTCCATGAGTGCAGAAATGAGTGCACACCTACACTTCATTTAATATACAGTGAGTTGCATTCCCAACTCGGAGCAGATGCACAGAAAATATTGTGTCCCCATGTCATCCCTGATTAGCCAATTCCTGTCATTTTGGGATTTACACTGGAGCTGCTGCCAGTTCTGCAGCTCAGCTGCCAGACAGGGAGGTGGTTCTTCAGCACAGAGGTGGATACCAGGCTGTGCCAGCTGGACCCAGTGCACAAGCCTGAAAAGGGAAAAAACCCCACAACAATCCCACAAAAAGAATTAACTCTGTGATCTTTCTCTTGCTCAAGTCAGCATTTTCAGAGAGAACTGATTTTTAAAACAACATAGATCACACCCAGGACAAGAGACATCCATGGAACAGCACCAGGGTAAACAGAGTGAACAAATCCCACAAAAACCTGTGTGCCCCAAGGTAAACAGGGTGAACAAGCCCCACTGGAGGCTGGGGGCAAACACCACCACAGCACCTTTTCCATGGGCTCTGTTTCACGTTCTCTCCTTATTGCCAGGCAGAGGTGTGACTCTGGCACACCACACACCTCCTTCTAATAAATCCTTTATTTGGCTGATGTGGAGTGCTAATATTTGGGTAGCAAGGATGATCTTTCAGGTAACAGACTTTCCTGTAAGGTAAGCACAGAGCACAGTTCTAATATTTGCACAGATGAGAAAGGAGGTCACAACGGGTTCCATTTCCTCAAGGAACTGCTCCGGCTGACGTCAAGAGACAGTTTGCATAAATATGGCCAAGAAGCAGGATTTAACCCGCCACAATAAACTGGAAACACTCACTTGGATTGGGCTAGAAAAATAAGAAGCCTTAGGAGGAAAAAATTAGAAGTGTTTGAGAGACAACATTCATGATGACATCAGTTTCCTCCAGCAATATGCAAAAGTGAGAAAGCTTCCAGATGGGAGTGCCTTCAGTTAACCTCCAGATTCTTGGGTCTTTTTTGGCTTTTTTGATTCATAATCTCTGGACCAAACCATCTTATTTTCATATTAGATCTGTTTTTCAGAATATTCCCATGGCTCTAAAATTTCTAAGGTGTAAACACATAAAAAGCTGCGCTAAGCATCAAGATATGTGCATTGGAATAAAACAGGATGCAGACACAAACTGAGTGCTATTTTAAGATTTGTGGTGGTAGCAAAAACTTGCAGAGATTTGTGCAGGAGCTCTTTCACTGGTTTTGGCTAAGTGCCCAGCTAAGTCCTGACAACACTTGAGATGTTCAAAAGGGAATTTTCTGTGATTATAGCATGAAATACACTGAGTTGATCTCATATCTTGCATTGTACACCACTTTATCCAAAAGCAGAGGGCTAGACTTAATGGTATTATTAAATTATAGATTTATCACACTCTGAGTTCCATTGTCCCTGATTTTTTTCTTTCAGCTTTACATTTTAGATGCTGGTAAACAGGCACTGTGATAGTCAGGCTTCTGCTGAGGGTCACATCCCAGAGCAACTCTCCTGTCAATCCCACACCCTGCAAAGCAAGCAGGGAAAGCAGCCCCATCCCTGCTCACTGACACCAATCAAACACACCTTATTTTAAAATGCACCACAGGATGTCTCACTGGCCTGTGAGATCCCAAAGCAGACAGCTGGGACAGAAGCTGGATTTGGAAGCAGACTTTGCTCTAGCATGTAGGAGAGCTGAGTGACTGTGTCTGAGTGCAGCAGGAGCGTGAAATGCACTGACCTTTCTTGGCCAGGTTGCTGTTGGGTTCATACTTCTCAATCAGCACTTGAACTTGCTCTTGTTTGAGAGGTGGGTAAAGGATCTCGTTCAATCGTGGATCCCGCTGCTTCAAATTGATGAAGTCCATCATCTGATCCACAGTAAGGTAGGGCTTGCTCTTGGCACCACTGCAGAGAAATTAAAGCAAAGTCATGTTAAAACATTTCCTTGAAGTCTGATTCTGGGTCTGAAACTTCCCAAGGAAACTGAAACAAGATTCATACAAAACTATCACATAACAGAAACATCACTCCACTGTGTCTCTGCACAGTGATTATTTATTTTGATTTATTTTGCCAAAGTTTCTCCATCACACATCTAGGAGGAACATCTCTGAAAATGTTCAGCATTACTGGCATCAATGGGAAGACTTGAGGCATTGCTAAAAGCCTTTCATTCCTCCGAATTCTTGGAATGGAGCTATTTAACAAAGCAAAAGAGAAAACAGCCGTGGGATTCAATTCCCAGCTTGCCACAACCACTC
This sequence comes from Melospiza melodia melodia, assembly GCF_035770615.1. NCBI lineage: Eukaryota > Metazoa > Chordata > Aves > Passeriformes > Passerellidae > Melospiza > Melospiza melodia. Next base: position 116,240,068 of record NC_086196.1, on the reverse strand, counting down.
TGCTGGCACTCCTGGCCCAGCTATTTGGGTTACTGCTGAATAATAGCAGCCCTGATTGCATTATTCTGGTGATTTGTGTGGGTACCTTTTTTATAAACCTTCTAAAAGCTTCGAGGTGCTCTGCAAGGCAAGCAAAAAGCTGCCTGTTTGGGGAGGCAGTGAGGAGAGCAGAGTCTGGCACAAGCTGTGCCCTGACAGAAACCCAGGCTTGCTGTCCTGCCTCCACTGACCAGGCTGTGCTCAAAGTGAGGCACACAGATTGCTGCAGGGGTAGGAGCACCAGGACTTACAGAGCTCAGAACTGAATAGATCAAATCAGTTGTAGCTGGCTGCTAATTTAATTTCACGGTGTGAATCCATCATACACAAATCCTAAAAGTTGCTGCATTTTTTTCCCAGTCCTAATTAAGCTTTTGGGGGTGATTATACATATTCTCATGCCTATTTTGTGCTGTTATTGCTTATTACTCTTCTTTCTTTACTTTCTCGGAAACCTAAAGTGTCCTGATCAATGCAGAAAAACAAGACCTGGCAGTTCTGCTCCTCTAGGAACAAATTCCTTTAAAACTCAAGCCATCAGAAGTGGAGGTAAAAGCCTGGGAGAGAAGGAGCCCTTGATCCAAGATTAAATAACAGCCCTGCTTGACATTTGAATCTGTCACTGGCCAGCCCTGCATGCTGCTGTAGTGTAAATAACCCACTTTGCCGTGGCCAGCCCAGAAAATCAGTGAATGGGGAAAATAAATAAATAAAGCAGTGAGAGTGCTTCCTTACAACTCAGAGAAGATGTGGTCGATCTCAGGCCGAGGGCAGAGGTTGTTCAGGAACACTCTGTACACTTCAGGCGTGAAGTCATCTTGAGGGATTGAATCATTCTGTGAAATGGGGAAACAAACAGTGAGAGAGACATACAGCACTGTTATATGTTCTCTGCACACTGAGCACTCGGTTTTGGCTGCTTTTGATTTCCGTCCTGCAACCCAGAGGAGCCCAGGTTCTGCAGGGTTGTAAGCTCCCCTGAATGCCAGAGCATCTTAAAGAGTACAGCTTTAAAAAATACACACAAATATATCTGTATTTTAATTTTAGTTATTATATTATGTATAATATTGTTTATTTTATATAATATTATTTATTATATTTTATATATAATATAATATATTTATTTTATGTACTATATATCTGTATTTTTTTATTGATTATTTTTTATATTTCAGCTTCCATGAGTCCCAGGTATGTCATCCTCTGAGCACCTGGGAAGGAGGAGGAAGGCACAAGTCCCTACCTGCCCCCGAGCAGAAATGGGTGTACCAGCCCTGCTGAGTCTCTGAGCTCACCCCAGCAGTGCTGAGCCCGTGGTTGTCAGTGAGCAGAGCAGCAGCATCACAGGGGTGAGGATGTCACTCATCCTCCCAGAGCTGTCACACAGCTGGGGAGCAATGTGGGTCACTGTGTCACTGCTGCTACACTTGTTCCCTGGCAGCAGCAGGGATCCTTCCTGCACATACACGTTCAGGATGCCACAGTTCTGGGCAGCACTCAAGCAGCACAGCTCTGCCATCCATCTTTATCTTTGTCCTGAACACTCAGTGTGACACACTGGGCAACCAGACTTCTTTTAGAGAAATTGATAAAAATGCTCACCTGCAGAACACATGCCAGCTTTTTTTTTCCCTTACATCTTCTACAATTTAGAGTGATTTAATTTTAGAGTGATTTAAATTTAGTCCAACTTCTAGGTGACAATTTCATCATCCTCACTACATTTTTCTCTGAAAAAATCAAATTACTGTGGGCATTTACTGTACTGAGTATAAGAGTCCTTGATCCAAAGCTATGGCATGTGGTCTCTGGGAGCACCATGGCCCACAGGATGGCTCTCCATGCTCCAAAAAGGGATGAACTAGAGGAAGAGGATGGTAATTTGGGCACAGAGCTGCTTGCTTAGCAAGGCTAGCTGGGGCATGCAGTGCCTGTGTTCCTGTGCCTGTTCAGCAGCATTGCCAGGGGAACCTGCAGCATGGCTCAAGCCTTTGTTGGACCCAAGGAAACTTTGCTGTGCTCTTCCTGCCTCAGGTTACAAGAAGTAAACAATGCCACAGGCATCACTTTGTGTCCTTTCATCCGAAATCCACACAGCCTTGAGAAGGCTTTATCCTGTTTCTGTCCATAGGAGTCAATCTGTCCCAGACTGACCAGTCTGGGCTGTCCTCTGCTCTGCCTGGACAACCATCCCCAGGCTCCCACATTCTGGGTGACCCCACCAGATCCTTAACCCTCCTTTTCTGGCAGGCTGGGGTGGCTGCAGGGTGAGCTGGCTCAGACTCCCCCAGCCAGAGCCTCCCTGTGTGTGTGCTCCACATGGGATCAATCCCTGAGCCAGGTAACTCACTGCTGCCAAAGCCAGGGCCAGGCTGGATGGAGAAGGGGGAATGCTGAGGGGACAGCATGAAAACAGGGCTGCCAGTGGCACTGCCCCCATGGCACTAAAAAACTCCAGCTGTGCAGCTCTCGGTGCCAACACCTGTGTTTGCCTTGAGGCTGGGATTCCCAAAGCTTGGGAATTCTCCAGTTAGATCTGCCAGCCTGCCCTCCCCTGCTCATAACCCCTGTCCAGCAGGGTGCTGCTCCTCAGCCAGGCCTTTTCAATGATTCTCTGAGAATTCACCACAGAGCTACAGCTACATCAAGCCACTATTTTTTTCTTTACAAGGGATTTGAAGGTGCTCAGCTGAACAAAAGTTTATTTCTTCCAACAGCCTGAGATCCAGAACCTCAGACCCAATTAGCAGACATCACTTTGCCTCCCTGTGTCTCCAAACACCCACTGCAAAGAGAACAACCAACATGAGCCCTCAGGCACTAGTGTACAGCGCTTTTTAATAGGTGTTTCCTAGCAGTACCATCACCAGTGGGTACAAACCACAGATATCTAGATGGGAGACTGAAGCCACCTCAGGCACACCTCCCACAGCCACATTTGGCTTCCAAAAGCCTGTATGCCCCCAGGGATGGAAATACACTGCCCCCTGACTCAGGCTGGTCTGAGCCATCCCCGTTCCAGAGGAACCACCCACACACCTTATGGGCTCATCTCTTTGTGACACCAAGGAACAGAGCACAAACCCTCTGCACCACATGAGAGCATCCCTCCTTTCCAGCCTAGCTCAACGCTGGCATTCCATTTTATTCCTTGATTAGATTCTCTACTAATTTCAAGCCCTGCTGATTTAGGATTTGCCTGCTAACCTGCCTGCTTTTGTAACATCTGTATCCAGTCTGTTACGTATTTGGCAGCATGAGAGCTAATTCAGATTATTTGCACAGATTGGACTCAAGAGCTGGTTATTTTATTTTAACACTCAAGCTTGCTGGTGCTTTATTGTGAACCCTGACATTAACTAGAAGGCAAAAACCACTTTTCACAGCCAAAAGGCCAGCTAAAATAAAACTCTCCAAATTCTATTTAAGGCACCTTCAACCAAAACAAACAAAAAACATCCAACAATAACAAAAAGCAACCTTATTTCCAAAAGATAGCCAAGTTTTAAACAAAACCAACACAGGGGAATCAGACAGCAGTCAGAAATTCATTGGGGTACTTTAAAACTTTGTTTAAATGTTTATTTAATCTTTCTGCTTTTAGATCTGCTGGATGATGACTGTTCCAAAAATCAGGGTTTGATCCTCCAAGACTCCACACAGGCCAGTTGTGACCCAGAAAGAGAGAAATAATTAAAGCCATGTTTTGAAAAGTGCTTGACTTGAGGCCCATGTCTCATCCCACTGTGATCATGCCCTGCTGCTCAGCACTGCAGAGAATCCATCTCTATTAAGGTCCTTAAAGACAAAATAAAGGATTTATTTCAGCAACTCTGAGGGTCCTCTCTGGCGCTACTCCTCAGGAGGAAAACAATTACCTGGGCAAGGAGAACTCTTGCTCCTCTTGCACTAAGTGCAGAGCCTGCAGGTTTTTTCCCTGGGGATTGGGGCTGATGGATGGGGTACCTGTCCTGTCACAGAAAATCCACACAGGGACACTGTCCCCTGTCACTGTGAGAGGCACATGAGGGAATATCCCAGGCTTCAAGATCCACTCCCAAGTTCCAAGAGCTGCAGAACACATGGTGTGAAGCTCATGGCCAATGAGCTCCATATCCTCCCAGAGCAATGAGAGGTGGGCAAGCTCAGGGAGAAAATCCACGAGGCATGAATATGAAAATGCAGAGCCTGAACTGCTAACATCCATGAGAGATTTTCATGAATTCTCTGAATAATTTGGCTGAGCAAGCTCCCTGATATTCATGTCTTGCGTGCCGCTGGAGTCCACTGCTCTCCCAAGGTTTTATGGTAACACCATGTGTCCTGCAGTAATAGGGCAGAAAAGCTGGAGCTAAGAATTTCACTTGCTCAAATAAACAGGAACACAAAGGAAGGGAGATGTGGTTGAAGTTCTGCTTCTCTTCCATTCCCTTACCTCCATGAGATTCAGTTTTGCCCCTCCAAAGTATTTTCCAAAGATGATCACCACAGTTCTCTTTGGTGCATGCAGCACATTTCCCTTTTGTCCCAACCAAAGAAAGGATCTACTTCATACTCTGAATCATTTTCAAGATGGTATCCCAGCAACAAGCATCCAGCAGTGTGTATGTAAAACTGGCTCTACTTAGATAAATAGCAGAAAAGGCTGCAGTTTCTTTCAAAGACCCAAATGGTATTTAAATTTTCCTTTCACAGACACGTAGTAAACGGAAGGAATAAATCAGCTGATTCAGAAAGCAGCGCCTCAGAGATTTTTTTTGCACACTTTGTCTTGTTTGCTATCAATTAAATGGAAACTCATCTTTAAAACCTTTCTCTCCACATTTCTAACCTCACAATATTACTTCAGATAAGATTATTACAGTATTTTATACCTACTTTGCTGACATTCCTTGGAATTTTATTTAAACCTACGAAGGAAGGTCTCACTGAAGGGGTGTTTGAGGGTTGGCTGGGAAAGATTCTGCTCCTCTGTTCTGGAGCTGCAGGAAGGGGCTCTGTTAAACCAGTGGGGGAGCAGATGTCAAGGAAACCTCTCAGCACAGAGCTTTTTGTATGAGTCAGGGGATCAGGAGATGCAGTGTGTCTCTGCTACAGAAGGGTTGTGCCCCATCTCTTGGACCCCTGAAGGAAGGAATTATCCTGCAGGAACCTGTCCTGGGATTAAAACCCAGCTTGAGCAGAGAGGTGAGAGCACATGTCCCACTGCGGTTGCTCCCAGCCTCACCCAATCTGTGACTCCAGAGTTAACTGGAATCACCTGCTCAAGGTCATGCCATCTGAAAAAGGCTTCTTAAGGGCCAGGTGCCATCCTGGAAATGCTCTGGGTTGAGGACAGCTCCTGGATGAGCAGGATGCAACGGCTGCATGCCTGCAGTGTTAGCATCTCCCACAGCACATTTCCACAATTCCTTCATGCACCTTTTGGATAAGGCAGGGAGGTTTAGCCTGTCACTTATCTGCAGCTACAGATCACACCTCAGGCTAACACTGAAATTGTGCAAAGATCACTTATCCTTCAAATGGCCTCACAGGATTCCTCCAGGACAGCTCACACAAATCTGCCCTTCCTTTGAATCCTTTCAGGCTTCTTCCAGTGCCCCTGATCCCAAACAACTCCAACCCAAAGGCACTCAGAGGGCTCTCAGGAACCTCGGGGTGGGAAAGCCAGAGCTGCTGCTGAGGAGCCATCCAGAGCAAAGGCAGCACAGAGCAGAGGACACAGCAGCCAAGCCCAGCCAAGCTTGTAGGAGCATCAGGGGATAGGACGGTCAGGATGGATGGAGATGAGAGATCTCCGAGGCCAGGTCAGGAACTTGTGGTTTACTGCAAAGGGCCTGGGTGCAGGGCCCTGCTGGGAGCTGCCAGCCACAGCTCAGAGCAGGCCTGACAGAAGAGAGGGGGAGAGAGGACGAGAGGGTAAGAGAGCAAAAGGGCAAGAGAGCAAAAGGGGTAAGAGAGCGAGGTTCTCCTTACAATACAATAAATCTTCTGGGTTGAATATTCTAATTTGTTGTCTCATATAGCACAGCAGTTCTATTATCATTATAGCACAAGGATTCCATATCACCAGAGTTTTGTGCCTCCTCAATGTTTCTCGTAGGCAGCTCCTCTAAGCACTGACTCTTCCTGGTCGTTGCAACAGCCATCTGACTCCAGCTCCCACCAATCCACTCTTTTATACCACTGTTCTTATTGGCTACAGGTGTGACCTGTTAACATCAGGCCTGCTCCTAATCTTTAGTAATTGGTTCAGCTGCAACTCTTTAGGGGGTAAGATTGCACTCTATACACTTTCATTTACCCATACTGTCTCCCCCTACACTAATTTTTACTAACTAATCTAGTACAATATACAAATTTTATAGCATTTACATACAGCCTGTAAGAATCATTACATTACCACACTGTGTTACATTTTAAACTTTAAAAACTCCTCTTTGGGGCCCTTCTGCCAAGCTGGCAGGGCCTGCTCTGACCCTTGAAGCTGCCTGCAAGCAGAGGGTGTTGCTCCATCAAAAGGGGATCACCTTCAGCCGGCCACACCATTGTTTTCTTCATTGTTTGAGGTGTCTCAAAGCTTGCTTTCATTTCAATCTCCCTTATAGTTTCCATATTCTCAAAACCTTTTGCCAGGCAATCATATTGATAAGGCTTTCCTGTTCCATGTCCCCCACAAGAGCTTGCTCGGTGCTTACCCTGGAGGAGGGCAGGTTGCAGGCCTCCAGCGCCGTCTCCACGCGCTTTCTGTCCGAGGAGAACAGGCGGTAAATGCTGCAAGGGGCACAAACACAGGGTTTGCTGTAAACACCTGCCTTGATGGCCCTTGTGGCTCAAGGACTGAGTATCTCCCAGCAGCCTATTGCATCTTTAGCCATTTGTTTCCCTTTGCAGGCTGCTCAGTACAGAGTGGAGTTTGACAGTACACAGGTTTAACCCTACCCCACACCAGCCCCTATCACAGCAGGCATTTATTTCAGCCATCACTGGTCTCCTCATTCCCCCAGTGCCATGCAATTTGAATCTGCTTATTTACACATATCCCTGATATAAAGAAATTATGCTGCTTCTTTTATTTTTTTTTTAATTTTTAATTTTCACAAGTGGAAAGAACCAGGGCAGAGAGGCAGAACGCCTGTGCCCCAAGGGCATTTGAGCAGAGACACCCCATCATCACTGTTATAAAGAGAGGGTAAAATTATTCTTCTAGGCACAGGGGTCCCCAGCTCATCCCAAACACATCTTCACAGCCCAAAGCCAGCAGAGAGCACGTGGCAAGGAAGGGGAACAGCACTTACTTCTTCAGAGGAATGCGCCCCTCTGGAGTCACCTGCAGCTTGAGCTTTGTATAGCTGTGGAGAGAAAAGCACCCTGCTTTATTTTTACAGCATTTTCAAGGAGCTCTCCATCACCTTCTTAGCTCTGGGCTAGTGCTCTGATCATGTGGCAAGTCCCACTCAACTCCTCCTCCCAGCAGGAAAACATGTTGGGATATCATTATTGACCACAAACCTTCTACTGTCTGTCCTGAGAGAACTGTAAATGAGTTTTACAGCAACATCATCTGGTGAAAAATGTGGCAACACTTAAATATTTTAGAGGACTTTTTTTCTTTTTTTTTTTTTAGAAAACTCAGCTTTTTCACTTCACCCACTGGTCTGCCAAGAGAAGAAGGAACTGCAAGGTTCTAATAAACTTTCCTTTTCTTCCCAACAGAAAATGCCATTAGCAACCACTTCAAAAGCACAGTGCACGTTGAAACTAGGATGACTGGGATAGGAACATTTCTACAAATCCTTGACTGCCCACAGTTTCATCTTCTGGAAACTGAAGCCTTTCGTGCTACTGTGTCACCAAGCACAACCTCCAGCACTGAGGGAGATTAAAACAAAAAAAATCACAACAGTTATTTAAAAAAACCCAAAAGTTTCTTTTATTTTGCCTTCTAGTTTTTCAAAATTTGACTACATTTTGGTGACATTGAGTGTTTTCCTCTATAACCAAGGAGGTTAGAAATAACAGAAGATGTCCAAAAGCTGTTTATTATTGCACTCCCAGTGCTCCAAGGAACTACATGTCATAGAGAAAACCCCTTCATTCTGCTCTAATGCAATCTGGTTTTCTCTTTCAACGAAAGGGTTCTGATAGGACTCCAACCAACCCTTTGCTTAGTACACCAGTTATAATGGGGAAATAATTTAATCTTCAAAGTCATACATTTCTTAAGTGGCTGATTTGGCATCCGCGCAGAGGAGCTGGGAAACCTTACGGTTTCCAAGTGATTTATTAATTAGTGGGAAAAAACACAGGAATGCCATGCTTGCCTGCCACTGAATCCACACAGTGTGTCCAGTGACTTCATCTTTAATTAATATGGCTTGAAAAGCTGCCAAGAAACAGCTCCAGCAAAGGAGCTATCCTGTAGCGTGTGATGAGACATTTCTCCCCTGGTTTGGGTAGGAAAGGGCCCATTAGGCACAGCCCAACCCTCCCCACTGCAGAGCTGCCAGCAGAGCCCACTGGGCACCTGGGCATTTCAGGGGCAGGGAATTGTACAACAAATCCCCCTCCAAGCCCTTCTCCAGCCTGTGGAGCTGAAGGAAGTCACAGCTCAGGTGGGCACACTCCCAGCAGGCAGGGCCAACAGGAAATGTGAAATGTTCCCATCCATCTGGGATTTTGTTTGCCTAAAACATCCCTGCTGCCCCAACACACCCTTGTCAGACACAATGCTGTGTTTCCAACAACACCCACCCTTCAGAGCTGCCTCAAGAATTCCTGCATGGGGAGGAAACATACACCCACAGATGCACATATCTCCCTCCCTCCCACAGCAGGCACCTGTGGCTCTGTGGGATTAAATTCAGCACTCTGAAACATTCTGACTCTGAGGGCAGCTCATGGAAGAAACCTCACAAAGTGCAGGAAAAGGGGAAGTTAATTTTGGAGGGAAGAAGATTTTAGGAAGGTAAGTTTAGCCCTGCCTGTGAGCAGGGAAAAGTGTTTGGGGGAGGCACTAAGCTGACTTTAAGCAGCTAACTCACAGGCTGGGGAGGTGCAGCCCCTCTTTTAGAAGCCCAAGAGGCCAGTGAGTATCCCAGTTCAACACCAGCACTTTCTGGCAGGCTTTGCCATGCTCTTCTCAAAGATCTGATTTCCACTAAACTGCCTCTCATCAGCTGAGAACTGCTGAATTGAGAATTGTCAGGTTGACAATTGTCAGTTGCTTCATGTCTTCCCTTTTACCCAAACCTTCTCAAAAACAGCTTTTCTGCTTCAAGGAAAGCAACCCAGAATCTGCCCACTCTGCCAGGCAATGCAGAGGAATGAATTCTCTCTGGATCACATGGAAATCAGAGAGATGGGACTGAGAAAAAGGGACTTCTGGCATTTTTCTTTTTTGTTTTGTTATCAATAAAAGACAAATAGGAAAACAAACCAGAAGCAAGTCAGTCCAGAATATTCTTTCTTTTTTAATGGAGACTTTCAGCCTAGAGCTGAAGCTTCAACTGTACAAGGGGCAGGGAACATGCAACTCTGACTTTTTCTGCAATGATTTCATAGTTTGCCAGGAGAACCCTAGAAAGGATTTCTGCTTAGATGACTTGTGGATAACAGGCTTTTTAGAGCCACAGGGACCAGGAGCTGTGTTTACAGAAGCGACACGGCACCAGAGCAGAAACAATGGATGCCAAGGTGAGTAAGAGGCTGGAGGAAGATGCTGCAGAGGGAGGAGCAGCTCCCTCAGGGTGACAGGCAGGGCCTTCTCCAGAAACAGGACACCCAGCTCCCAAGGTGACACAACCAGGGCCTTCTCCAGAAACAGGACACCCAGCTCCCTCAGAGTGACACCCAGCTCCCTCAGGGTGACACCCAGCTCCCAGGGTGACATCAGGGCCACTTACGCCTTCTCCAGGAACGCGTCCCTCGACATGTTCTGGGCCAAGAGATTTGTTGCCAGACTGAACACTTCATCTGACCATTCCTGTGAAGGAAAAAGTGAATAAATGAGGCTCAGTTTAGATGTTTAGTGACACAATGCAACACATTTTTGGAAATTATGCTTTGAATAAAAGGGCCTAATTAAAGCCTGAACTTGATTTTTCCAATTACATCTTCCCTCCTCATCTGTGAGACCTGTTTTTCTCATGCTAGAGAAAAAATGAAGACTGTTACAAATCGAAGTCCTGACTCTATCCAAGATAAGAAAGAAGCTTATAAACTCCCCAAGCAGCAGAAATACACAGGAGTACATTTCAATTACTCTGATGTGCAAGGAAGATGTAACTCCAAAGAACTCTTTCTCCCTGATTGCACATCCTCACACAGTGGTCCTATCCTCCACTAAATATTTTTCCAGGGAAGGAATGGCTTCCAAGGGATGTCCAAGAGGATCCAGATCCAAGGGACACCTTCCCCTAGACAGGCTGCTCCACATTGCTCCAGTCCTTTTCCTGCCTCCCTGACCTTTCCTGTTCCCAGCAGGGCTGACCATGATTATAAACTGAATTTTAGACTCAGAGTTTGTGCTGCTCTCCTCCCTCTAAGGTCTCTCCCACAGCTCTTCATTGCCAGCTTCAGTGTGTTTTTCCTTTCTAACCTGATGCTTATTCACAACCTTTAATTGCAAATCTTTTTCATCACAACTGTGGTTTTGGATTGGCTTCATTTCACCTCACTGAAAGAAAGGGAAGAAAACAAGCAGTGCCTTTGCAAACAATGCGACTGCTTTTTGTTTTAGTTGACAAAGCTTTCAGAGTTTTGTTCCAAACGAAAGTTAGGTTTCCTTTCCTAACAGTCCAAATCAAAAACTCCCACTGCCACCCTCTTTGGGAAATATTCCCTTCTCCTTGGCCTTTCTTTTTCTTGAGATAAAAATATATATTAAAAAAAAGAAGGATTCCCTTCAGACAAAAATGGATAGGGATGGAAAGTGTCATTGACTTCCACTGAAACAAATGTTCCTGTGAAACTTTGATGCTTGGAGCCTGTTTTACCTAAAACTCCTCATTTTTCCACATGACTAGGTGAATGATTTGAGAAGCTGGGGGAGTTTTCCACCTTTTTTATATGCTGAGGTTTTTTCCCTGATGTTATCAGACCTTGTTCCTGAAGCTGGTGTCCCACCTGTGCTCCCAAGGATAAGGCTGCCTGCATGCCCAGTGTTTTAGACTGTTTTGGTGGCCTCTGATGCCCTCCAGCTCTCAGATCCTGAGCCCATCCCATTCACCCTCAGAGATAACACCTCTCCTGTGCTGCTGTTTCTGCAAGAGAAACCTTCTTCCCTCACACACAGACTTGTTCTGGAGGCAAATCAGTGTTGCCCAGATAGTCCTCCCTCCACCCTCTTGTGTCATTCTTCTCCTTTAATTGTTTTTCCTTCTTAGGTCTAGTTTGGAAAAGCCAGGGGTGTGAGAAGGCAGAGGAGGAGGAGTCAGGCTCTTTAGCAACACAACTGCTTTGCTGTGAGTCCTGGAACAGAGAGCATATTAAGTGCAGCATCTGTTTTTCTTCTTGGCAACTCATTTTTCCAGGCTCAAAATAGGCTCATCTTGTAAACACTGCTTTGTTTAGGCACTAATAATAGCTGCCCAGGCTTCTCCCTGTGACACTGACAGCCACAGAGACTCACACAGCACAAAATACTCGCTGGAAATCGAAAATACACTGCCTTTTAACAGACCCTGATGGACTGTTCTCATCTTGCTGCTTCTGCTGGGCTTGAAGCTGCAATATTTTGTGTAAACCAGAAGTAGGGCACTCCAAGAGTATCCCACACCCCCAGCTCTTCCTTTCCTTTGTCCGAGTGCTTGTTGACAGGAATGTGAGGGGAACTCACTCATTATGTGCCTGTCACACACATTATTTATATCAGCGGCCTCGCCATTTGTTCCATTCTGCTCCTCTGCTGGCTTTTCCTGGCTCTCCAAAGCAGCCCCATCACTCTTGGCAAACCCTCTGGGGGTACCTGCAGGCTGAGCCACTCCTAACTGTGACTGCCATGGGTGCTGCAGCCTCTGCACAGATGTGATACAACAGGAAAACAGAAATCTGGGCGCTTTTGGAAACGAAATAGGGCTGCAGCAGTGCCAGCAAACCCAGCACTGATCCCTCATGGGAGCAGAAGGACCTGACCTTCTGATCTGCAACTCCAAGCAAGCCACATCCATCATGGTAATAGAGAGCTTCCTGCACCTGATCCCCTCCTGGCTGTGTCCTGCCACACCAGTTCACCTTCTGCCATTCCTGTGAACTTTGCTGAGGGGTAATTCAGCTGCTCAGGGCTTTGGCAGGCAGCACACGAGCAGCAGCTCCTGTAGTAATGTGCTGCTCCTTTGGAAATGCACTAATCTCTCTGCCTCTGCATGCATCAGGGGACCATGAGACAGAAGAGATGAGACCTTTTTCATAAGAAAAGGCAGCACAGAGTCTTGAAAACTCTTCCTTCAAATCAGGCCTGACTACATGTGAAGGCAATGTCCCTCACACATTTCTTTTTGGTGGGAGGCTAACAAAGCAAGCTGCTGAAATTCTACACTTTCAGAATTTCATTTTTTAAAAAACTGTATCAAATGGAAGTGAATTTATTTTATTCTACTGATCAAGCTCTTACATACACTGGGGAAGCTAGAAAAATGAAGATGTATGCTAGAAAGAATAGGACAGCGTGACTTGTGAATCATCCTCAATGACATCATTTTACTGATGGAGGAATTCATCAGCTCTCAGTGATGCACTTTACCCAAAGCTCATCAAAGTGAGGAGAAAGAGATTTCCTAGGGCTCTGGACAGGGCCCTGCATGGCCCGGATGGGAGTGCAGAAAGAACAGAGCTGCCATGAGAGGCACCAAAGAGAGTGAAAGGGGTGGGAACAAGGAGATGTTCCCTTCTCAATCTGCTGGATTTGGGAAGAGAGGGAACTGATGGGCTGCACTTCCTCATGCTGGGAGTGGAGACAGAGAAAAGGAGCATTTGCTCAGAACAGGTTTGAGAATGAACTCTGCTGCTTCTGCAGCAATCTGAGGATGCTCACAAATAAATCCTATCCCAGACAGGCACTCTCAGATGGAAACAAGTGAGGGCTCTCTCAGTGCTGCTTGCCTCCCCAGCAGGACACACCTTTCTGCCTGCCCTTTACACCAGGGCCTCATGAATTCCAAGCTGCATTCTTTGATCAAAGCAAGTGCCCTCAGCTCATCACTGATGTGCTTTAAACATCAGTTATTTTCTCCTGGAGGAACAAACATAAACCAGCACACTGACATTTCTATTTCCTGCACCTGAGGCAAGCTGAATAACAACCCCAGACTTGCATTCTCCTACTTCTCCCATAACTTGGCCAGTGGATGTGACCAGCAGAGTTTGTAGCAGAAAAGGCAAAGGGAGAAATGCTCTAATGGAATGATTTTAATTGCCTCATTAAGACCATTACAGTTTACTGCGCCTGTCTCCTTAAGGGAGGGCTGGCCAACACTTGCCACACAACTTGAAAAACAAGGTGTCACAAATGAAGGGTTAACCACAAAATATTCATGCACTGAAAAGGAAAGGTGGGAAGGATTTCCATTGGCACTTGCTTTCCCTGGAACATCAGAAGGGTCAAAATTTGCAAGCGTGACGCTGGCAACGCCTTGTACTGACATTGCTCCCCAGAGCTCCCTGAGGGCTGACTTGTGCCTGATGTGCTTATTTATTACACCTTCTCTGACTCACTGCATGGGGCTGAGACAATAGAGACCAAATTCTGTGTTCTGGTTCATGTAAAGTTGGTAAACAGGTTCAAAAGGGAGGAATTTTTAGATGCGTTCAGCAGCAATCAAAACTGTTTTGATTCAGACAATCAGGACATTTAACACGGCCTCAAAGCACACACAATTCATCTGCAATGCCTTAAAAATTACATCCCCAGGCCACTGTGCCCAACTGATCAAATATTAATTTATTTGCTCTACTGCATTTACAAATAAAAAGGAAGACTCAGATTCTTAGTTACTCAGATGGGTAGGAGTTACTCAAGATTTGGAGCAGCCAAGCTTTTACAAAATATGATTTTATCCACTTTAAGGTTCCATTATCAAACAGAAAATAGCCCTAAAACACCCATTTCTGTGCTGTTTTAGCACATAGATGATGGCTCACGGACTGCTGGCTAGACAGGAAAGTGAAAAAGGAGGACACAAGCTTCTGATTTGGGTGATTTTCCCTGCTCCTTGATAAGGGACAGCAATTTCTGCTGGGAAAGCTTTAGCATACCTTTTCATTTCCCTTCATAAGCACAGCTCCTTTTTTTCTCCTGAAGAGTTATTTCAACTGCTTTCATTTCTGCACTGTTAAGATTTCTCACCCTATAGAGCTCTGCATTTTCCAGCCTAAGAACTGCACTTCCCTCTCAGCTCTTCATGGACCACCACAAACTCTTCTGTCTCTATTCTTCTGTGCCAAAGAACTGGAAATTTTTGCCAGTTGGCTAAAGAAGATTAGCAGAAATGGGAATTTGGCAAGCAGAAATGTCCCCTCCTTGCTGAAGGCTTTCATCGTATGACCTTTTTGCACCTGGCCTAACAGTCCTTGTTGGCTGTGAGGTGTTAAAATAATCCCTTGCTGTGGTTAAATCCCAGCAGGATGCAGAGAAGCTGTTTTCACACAATCTGGTGAAGGCCAGGATGTGAAAATGCCCTGTGGAAAGTGTTCTGTGCGTGGATTTCTGGATTTCTGGGAGCAGAGCGTGCCCACATGAGTGGAAGGGGAGAGAGGAGAAGCTTTGGGATGTCTGTTGGAAACAGATAAAGCAAAAATTCCCAGTTCATTAAACAGAATTGAATTGTAGAGAAATTGGAAGGAGGAGGAAAAAACTCAAACACAAATGTACTAAGTGTAATTTTATGTTGTGGGTTGAAGAAGTGGGAAGAAACTGATGGACCTACACAGAAAAAATTACTTTTCTAAGAAAATTATATTGACTACAAGCCTTATCAAGGGCTCTCAGCAGGCAAAATGTGATACTGCTACTGAAATACCGATGTGTGTTTGGGGAGCCACAGTGTAACATCTCATTCCTGAGCTAAAATTTGTGTGTAACACTATTTTTACTGTGATTATTTGAGCTTTACAAGCAATGTTCTGAACACAAGTACACTTAGCAGGGGCATTAATCTTCCTGAATAAACTCCTTGGGGAAAAAAAAAAAACACGAAACAAAAATTACACATTTGTTCTTGGGAACTGAGTGGCCCAGAATAGAAGTGTGCTTCAACTCACAGCAGCTCCTGCTTTCAGCTCAGGTATCCCTATCTCCAAACACTACCCCCAAAGCCTGAATTGGCTATGACAGACTTCACGTGGCAGGTGTGTTACCTTTGCAATGTCATCCTGGAATGCCACGAGGTTCAGGTAGGAGATGTTGACCAGGTCAGGCCCGTACACCACGGTGATCATCCTGTTTTCCAGCCGGCCTCCCGCGTTCCCAGCGTCCAGCAGCTCCCGCAGCTTCGGGTCCTGCAGGGGAGCAGCCACCAAGGGGTTAAAAACTGCTGCAAAATACACTGCACAAACTGCAAACACTCCCACTCTGAAAATCTCTGTAGTTCTGAACGTTTTAAGCACGTTGGCCTGTTGGTTCTGATCCGGCTAATGACTCATTAAATAGTTAAAGTTATTAGCCCAGAATAAAAAGGAAATCATTGCTGTAAATCCTCCAAAGCTCTGAGCTCCTTGTTGGTGCTGTGCACACTCAGAGCTGTCCAGCTGATGGCTGCACAGTCCTGTTTTCAGTCATTTTGCTGCAGAAGTCAAGCAAACACAAACTGTCAAAACAACACAATCTGTCCAAAGGCTACTGTCCTCAGCAGCGATTTTAATGGGTTTGAGATAAAACTGAAAATGAGAACTTAAGTTTTTCCTAAAGAATTAAGAAAACTTTTGGAGTTAACTTTCTTAAACTCTATGAAATGAGTAATGGAATTCTGGTGTTGCCCTCCTTTTTCTTCTTTGTGTTCAACAGGTTATTCATTATTTATTGTTTATTTATTTATTATTGAAATTATTAGTTATATTCAATTTAGTTTTTAGCCTTTTTCTCCCCCCCCCCCCCCCCCCCCCCGTTTGTGTCCAATACAGATTCACAGACTCATCTAGGTTGGAAAAGGCCTTTAAGAGCATGGAGTGCAGCTGTTCCCCCTGCTCTGCCAAAGGCACCACTGACCCATGTCCCCAAATGCCACCTCCACACTGTTAAAGCCCTCCAGGGATGGTGACTCAACCCCTTCGTGGGCACCTTGTTCCAGCCTCACAGAGGAGCCACCAGCTAACACTTCTGCGAAGGAAAGCAGAATTCAAGGATTTTCATCAGCTATTAATAGCCTGAACCTCAGCTGCACTGGCAACCTAAATGTGAGTGAAAACCTCAGGGTATTTGGTGACTCTGCTCATTTCTGTGAGGCTGCTCCATTTCCAAGAAATGCACTCAGTGTGTCTGAAATGAAGAAAACGGGTCCCTGGACTCATGGTAAAGTTTATGGAGGCAGATGAAAAGCTGCCCTGCATGACTGGATTCACCCTTTGGAAAGGGCCTGTACAATGTGAAAGCTCAGCTTTCCTAGAAGGCAACACTGCTCAGTCTCCTACAAAAACTAAAAAATGGCTAGCAAGAGAGTCCCTGTGGGATGGCAGATGCTGGGCAGAGATCAAGTTATTTCAAAACTGCCACAATAAATGCTCTGCACTTTGAATTTCATTCTCCCATGAATCCTCTCCCCACACTGCCTGCATATGTTCCATTTGTGGTATTCTTAATATTTCATAACTTTTGGAATAAGTATCTACATTTCCACCAACTGACAGCAATTAAATTTAATATAACAAGGTTAAGATGATAAAAAAGGGCCATTTTTCATGGATCTTGCAGGAAATCCTGTACCAACAAGACATCAATCTACAGGGCATCTCCTGATTGGTATCATACCTTCTTGGAGGCAATGGAGCTGTGTGTGTGTTCACCAAACACTTCACCAGATTTAGGAAAACACTTTTGAAGCATGAGGTAGAAACTGAAAAGAAAGTACAAGGCTGTCTATCATAAGTGCTGAGCCTCTTAAATACTGGCTATGATGCCAACAGTTACAGGAGAACAGACAGAATGATCCTATTTAAGGGCTCTGTAGATGGGGAATATCATTGTGCTCCCAGACAAAGATGGTTTCGTGGGTAAACAAGTTAATCACAGCCTTTCACAGGAGAGAAACACAGGAGGGGGATACAGAAATAGCAGTTGTGTTTCAGAGATTTCAGAGGATTCAAAGCAGAAAGACAAAGAAATGGTATCATTTAGATGTGGGAGAAGGGCTAGAGAAATGCCCTGCAGTTGCTCAGTCAGTCATGGTGCATTACTGGATGGGTTCCTTTCTCTTTTATTTACAGGCTGGAGGTTTCAAAGCTTTGTTTTATGTCTCTGGGAGATGAGAATCCATCTCCTTTCCATTCCAGCCCCAAATCAGACAGATAAATGCCTGTGCTCAAGGGCCTGTCTGGGAGCAGCATCATTCTTCCTGGGCTCAGACAGAGGAGGATTGTGTCTGTGCTTTCCTGCTTGCCCAGCACTGCCCCTGCTCCCTCCCTCTGCCTGAGCCTCCTGCTCACAGCTCCGCTCTGGACCATGGACTGCACTGGGAGCAACACAAGGAGAGGGCAGAACCTCCCTCTTCTGTATTTACACCTGGCCAAGGATGTCTCAGGGGTGAATCACACTCCGGTATGACCAAGACATGCATCAGCCACAGAGTAAAGAAACAAATATATTTGCAATGAGATGTTTTCTCCAAGGAAATTCATCCAAAGCAAAGTTATCTGGCACTGGCTCAGTTTTCAGAAGTGCAAATAAGTGGCACATCAAGCAATGTGAGTGTGGATTTGGTTTTCCAAATCCAAGGGATTTTTTGCCAGGTTTTCCAAGCAAGCAGTTAGAGCATTGTCTTTGGACTGCTGTGTTTGAATGGCTAAAATGTGAGTTTCTCTGCTCTGTTCAAGGCTTGGCTAGCAAGGTTGGAAGCACAGAGTCCATTACAGCAGTGCCCTGTCCAGAACCACCCAGCAGCTGTCAATAAAGGGAATACACCACAATTCCTGGGCTGTCTCAGTGAAACATGCTGTAGGCCCCACAGACCCCAAAGACATATTCTAATAGCTGGTTTTTAGTATTGCTTTAAACATTTTCTATTTTTAATTTCAGTGCAAGAGAATAATTTTGATGCTAACATGACTCAGAGCCAGGCTGACCCCTGCCATGGGTGCATTTGCCCTTCAGGGGTGACAGATGCACTTGTCAGCGACAACCTCACCCTTAGCTGATGATCTAGGCCATAAATAGTGCTTGGATCTGAGGTTCTCACACACCAAACCCCACTGCCAACTCCCACATTCATTCCTCAGCTCCCTTGTTACCCCCTTTGCTGCAAACACTGCTGAAGAGATGAGCAAAATCTCCTTTACCAACATCTTGAAGGCTCTCAGTGCTCTATGAATCAAAGCCCTTCTGGAAATGTCAGCAGGTTTTCCTGTGGAGATGGCAGGAAAGCACATGGGGAAAAATACCAAACCAAGCAGCAAGACCAAATTTAGCTTCTTTCATGGAAATGGGATTGATTTTGGTGGTTCCATTTTGGGGCATGACACTGCCAAGGCTGCTGCTGGCTGGGGTTGTGGTTCATGCACTGGGCCACAAGTGGACAGATTGGTTTTGGGATAAACTCTGCTAAACTGGGGCCTAATTAGCAATATGCTGAGCTCTTTGATGGACATTCAGAAGAATTACACCTATTTAATATTGATTACAGCAACTTTTGGAACACCTGAAGTTTGGGAATCCACCCATGGGATGGCCAATGAACAGCAGCCATTGGCAATACCCACATAACTCATGCAAGTTCCCTTTGCAGCTCAATATTTCAAGTCTTTGATGTTTCCTGTTGTTTCTTGATGTCAAATGCGATCAGTTTGGTTTTCCCCTTCCACTGCAGTCTGGTAGGAGCTTCAGCTCAAGGACTGTAAGTACCTGAAGATTGCTCCAGAAATAGGTCAGGAAAATCAGTGTTTGCATGGGACAGTGCTGCTTAAATTCCCAGGGGGAGATGGAATTTGTGAGCAGGCAAATGTGGAGGACGTGATAAGGATGGTGTTGGCAGCACAAAGAGCTTTAGAATCTATCAAAAATCACATTAGTCATGTCAAATTTGGGGCTAGGGTTGGTCAGAGGATTGCCTGCTCATTGGAAAACATTTTCCCTATTTGGTTCTGCTGTCTTGGGAAACTTATCAAAGAAAATATACCTTAAAACATTGGGAAATAAAGAGAGAATAGTGAAAAAAATTAAACAGAAACATTTAAAAAAAAAAAAAAAGCTAATAGAGGTTCTAGCATTTTCATGAACAAATGCAAAATAATGACTTTTTGTTAGAAACCAGGGTCCTGTGGACAGATGGATAAAAATAGATTTCAATCAGGCTTCCCTAACTTTCTCCTGCTGTATTTCCTTTCCACTGGAAATCATAAGAATAACACAAACTTAGAGAGGCACCTCAGCCACATCACAATCCCTGCCTACCACTGTGACTGCTGCTATTAAAATGTAGGTCCTAACCCTGAAATCCCAATTAGTGTGTGCTCTGCACAGCAAATGCCATAACATCTTTTATTAGTATCACCAGCTCCTTAAACTGTTTTTTGTTTTTAACTTCTGCAAACCTGCAGCACACCATCTGCCGGTGGAAACGCTGTGGCTCTTTCATGCATGGTTATAAAAGGCTGCCATGAGGTTCTGTGGCACCCAAATGCTGGTTCCAACACTCCAGGGAGCAGCAGGGCAGCTGCAGTGGTGCCTCGGGTTTGGTTTTTATATTTTTCAGGTTCTGTTCTGCTTTAGTGTGTGGGTCTGGGCTCCATATTATGGGATGGTGAGCTCTGTGCACAGAGCAGGGAGACAAAACAATTCCTGCTCCAGCTGGGCACCAAGGACAAATGACCCAAATCTCAGCCCAGGAGCACAAACACCGTGGGCTGGAGAGAGAAAAACAAGGATGGGACTTGATAACCTAAAGCTGGAATTGGACAATTAGCTCCAAGATGCAAATGGAGCAGAACTGATCACAGACCCCGTGAGCGTTCGTGCATTTTGGGGCCATTTTGGTTCATCTTGGGTGCAGCCCAAGGTGCATCAATCGAGATCCTTTGAATAAATCCCTATTTTATTCTGTAACTCCATCCAGCCCCTGCTCTAGGCCAGCCTTCCCAAGGCACCAGCAGCACCATCTCAGAGAGCAGCTTCTGATCCCTTTAAAAAGCAAAGGAAATGCTAAAGGTTTTCCTGGGTTTGATGGTTATAGATATCCAGACAATCACAACTTCTTGGGCTGCTGGAACAGGTGTGCAACTAAATATTGGGAATTTTTAGTTAAAACATTAATTTACAATGCAAAAACCTCTCAAAACTATCTCACAGAGTTATAGGGCACTCCAGAATTCCTTGCACTGCAACTATCATGGTCTGCATTACTACCTGTAACTGTCACAATCCCAAATCATTGCATTTATGTCCTGACAAATTCAGGAGAGACTTTAAACAAAAATGGCACCAATTTTCACCTTTGTTTTCTGCTCATCAAACTGAGATTTCCAAGCGCTCAAAAGTGCATTTATATTTTTCTAGCTCAATATCTATCCCAGAAGAAGGAATATAGGGGAGGAAAGAAGCTCCTACATATGCAAAGAGTTTTCCAGGAAACACTGGAGTTTGAGGCTTAAATTAAACAAAGTACCTTGCTAAATTAGGGCTTTCTATTGTGACTCAATTGAAGGCAGAACTCCCACAGATCTTCCACAAATAGAACAATGTCTTGTCTTCAAGAATTCCTTATCACAGAGTGTTTATCAACAAAAATGTATATATATAGATAGCATGGACATGTCATATATTTGACCCAGATTTCAAAATACCAGCTCTTAACACTTAAAGCACCAGGTGAGTTGCTGGTTCAGGGGTAGTAAAACAGGAAATAAAAAGTGAAAAAGTGACTCCTAAAATCACAGCACTTACCCTGTGGCTAGCTGAGGGTTGCCAAGCCCCAGCTGTGCTGAGTGACCCAACCCAGCTCCTCAGTGCCAGCTGCCCAGCACACAACACCAGCTAAAGGCAGGAAATGATTTCTAAGGCTCTCAAATCTCCTTTGTACCCCCTGTGGCAGCTGAAGCACATACACAGCTCTGCTCTGCCAGGATTTCAGGTCCACGATGACACCTAAGAGCTGCTCCTCATCTTTGTGTGGGACCCTCAGGAACAAAATGTCCTTTTCAGCTGGCTGAAACTCACTGCTAACAATGCCCACACAGACCTCACATTCCCATTCTGGTTCCATTCCCTTTGTGCCAGACATCACCAGGAGCTTCCCACTGAGGGCATGGACAGACTCATCCTGCAGAGAAATCTTCTTCTCTGCCCCCTTTGCTGAGAGCAAAGTCAGAACTCTCAAGTTTATCCTCCAGCAATGCCTCTCAGTGACTAAGGAGAATGTCCAACATGGGAATCACATGTGCAGAACTCACTGACAGCATTTTGTCTGTCTCATTGACAGCCATGTGAAATGAACAGACTGCAATTAATATATCAAAGATATTCAAAACAGTGCTCTCCAAACTCTCTTTGATGACACACAACACATAGGAAGTTTGATAGCTAAATGGATTTATGTGTATCAAGTTATCCTTACCAAAATCATTGTCATTAAACCAGAAATCTATGTAGCCCAACAAACACTGCAGTATGGTTTCAATACAAATAATGTCTTCACACATTTCACAAAAGAGTATCAGATCAAGACAGAACCAAAATATTTGCAAATAAATTTCTCCCCCTTTCTAAGGTTTCAGAATGGATTCCAACTTTGGTGTGCTATCACCATAGCTACCTATGCACAGAAACAGAGCCAGGATCTTGTTTAAACACCCAAGTCACCCAGACATCATTTCTGTGCAAACCAAGTCACTGTGCACAAAACAAGAGGAAGTTTCTTTAAAAAATAATCTCAATCATCTAAACTGGGCTCAATTTGACCATCTGCTCAGTTAATACAGTGGAATGTTTCTGACATATGACGCAGCATGAGGTAAAAGGAGTCAGAAATGCTTTAGTCAGTCCCTAGGGAAGGAGATCCAAGGCATGCACGGATCTGGTACATGCAGCAATCCCAAATACCTCCGATGCAGCTAAAACCCCAGGGCTGTTCTTCCCACAGACATTATCAGGGAGGACAGGGTGCCATAAATCAAACACTCAGGGCTGATTAACCTTCCCCATGAAACACCTACTCCAGAACAATGGCTGGTTTGCCTAAAACAGCGTGATCCAACTCCAGGCTTGAAGTAACAACATCAACACATCAAGTTTACCAGGACCAGGCTGTGGAAAGAGTGAAAAAGATACTCTTTTTTCTGTGATGTACAGCTTTTGAGGAAGAGAGAGCAAGTGCCAGCTTAATCCATATTTTTCTTTGGCAAAGGAATAAGAGGGAAGCCACTCTCTGCCTGTACAAAGGAACTCTGGAAAAGAGAGGACTGTGTCAATAGACATTTCCAATAGAATTCTAACTGTGAGCTCTGAAAATGCAGGATGAATTCATGCTGGCTTTCTATGACACCTACATTGCAAGACACAGGTTATTTAAAAACATCCAAGGTGATAAATCAGTACTTTTATAACATCTAGGGACATCCCCCCAGCAAACCTGGCAGTCCTATGCCAGCCACCCCACCAGGAGGACAGATCACCCTTTGGAAGCTCTCAGGTCTCTTTTCACCTCCATTTTCACTGACACCATCATTTCTGTACCAGATGTGCTGCAAAACCTTACTGGAGACAACACTACAAATTCACTGATGGCAAAATTCACTGAGGGTAATTCAGTTCTAGTTTTGATGAAGATACTCCTGAGAGTACAAAATCAGATTGATTTCTGGGGAAAAGGGAGAGAGATGCCCACAGGATACCTATGGCAAACACACTGAAAGCAGGATTTTAGCTGAAATACAAAGTGAATTAATTGCATGTGCTGAGGAAAGCCAAGGGAGAAAAGCAGGGCCACCTCATCCCTCTTTTCCTGACCTTTCTCACAGTTCCAGTGATCCCAATCCAGCCTCCCTGGGTCTCTCATGACAGAACATGAAGCAAATATCCAGCCAGGATTTTATTTTCATTTTCCATCCGAACACTCATATTTCTCAAGATGGTTTTTTTCTAGGCTTGTGGTATTTGAGTTTTAGGTTGTTTGCAAGACTGTGTGTTCTAACAAAAAACAAGTGACAGCATAAACCATCTAAGTAAAATCAGACCAAATGTGGTGGTTTTCAGTGCTTTTGGATGTGGCTGTGATTAACATGAGAAAGCTTTACTTATCACAGTGTAAATCTTAATTGATATTGATGCCAACTCAATACCAAGCAGCTACAACCACTCACAACCTTCCTCTAGGTGTTCTCTAACTCATGAACATTTTTTACCGATTTTATCAGCTGCAGATGGCTCATTATTTTAAAGATGACCTTTAAAGACACACACTTCCCTTCCCTGCTTTTCCTTCCTCCAAATTCCACGAGTTTTTCTTCAATTTAATTTAAAAGGAAGAGATGAACAGACAGTGGAGAAAAGAAACTCATCTCATTTCCATGTCACTTTTATGAACTCGTTTTCTTTGGTCTGTATGAGACTATTGCAAAACCTATAAAAAGCCTTTAAATGAAATGATTTCTACAGCAACTTGCACAGCCCCTGAGGGCAGGAATAGCTGGAACAGCAGCTTCATTTTCACTTATCTATAAATCTCACATGCATTGTTCTCCCAAACTGGAATTGCTGTGTGCAGTTATTTTAACAGATTTACTTCAGAGGTTGAGGCACAATCGGCTCCTCATTTATCTGAATTTGTCAAAATCTGAGCAGGATGAGAGGCACTGTGGGCATCCCCACGCTGCTCTGGAGTGCTCCACCAGGGCTGCAGGACAACCTCCTGCACTTTAATGCATATTTTGGTTTTTGGCTGGTGGAAATGTGTCCATCCAGACGGTCTGAAACGCTGCCTGCACCAAGTACCCACCCCAAACAGACAGGACAGATGAAACCAGAGAGCCAGGACTGAAAACATCTGACTAACGAGCTGCTCATTTTTGCAACATTTCACACACGCTCAGCAGTAGAGGAAAAAAATAATAATAATTTAAAAATAATTAAAAAACCCCAACAAACAAAAACAAACAAAAATAACAAGAAAAGAGCCTGTGTGCCATGCCAGCAACATTTTGTTCACTCTTACCTGTCTCAGACACACATTTTGGTGTCATTTTTTTTCAATCGCAAAGTCACGAGGGACGCTTAATGCTAAAGGTTTCAATTTACCTGATTTTAATTATTGTAAACACTCACTGCTCCCATTACCTCAAAGTATTTAATTCTAGGGAACTCATTTGCAGCATAGGAAAGAAAAATAAACCATTTCAATGATGATGCAACAGAAGTGGAAATTGTTTCCTTCTTGGGCTGTAGCAAACACTCAGCCTGTGAGCTCAGCACAGGCTCTTAATGGCACATGTGATTAATTATTGATGCCTAATGATGAGTTGTGCTGCACTGTCCTGTGTCACAAAGCCTTCCCTGCACCTCAGAGCAGAAGCAGAAATACATGCAGACATTTGACACCGACAAATTGATGCCAAATTAGCCCACACAGATGAACTAATTCCCTGTGGATCTCGATGGAGCTGCCCTCGCTCCTGGTGACAACCCAGCTCGGTGGGAATTGGAGCCAGGACAGCACAAAGCCAAGGGACTTGACTCTGAAAATCCATAAAACCAGCTAAAAACCACATGGCAAAATCATATGGCAGATGCCAATGCCTCAAATGGCAAAGTTAATAGAGAAAAAGTTATGCATAATAAAAATCAAATTAAGACTCCTTTTTACAACTTGCTCAGTTTCTATTTACTCCAGAGAGGAGGATTTCCTCTAAGTACATTTTAACTTTTAAAATAAGTGTCTAGCAGACAAAAACCAAGTAGAAATAGGCTCCTGGTTTACAAGACAACATGACTACTGAAGGAAAAAAAAAAGGAAGTAAAATCTACAAGGAGCATGAGTAAGAAGCACAAATATGTTTTGCTGGCTGAGGAGGGAGAGACAGCAGTGAATAAATGCAGCCACTGGATTTGGGTGGTTTAATGCCAGATGAATTTCAGCCCCTGTGCAAGCACAGGAACCATGTCCAGTCTATGCTAGGAAAGGACATCAAGTACTGATGTCCCTGGCCAGCAGCTGCACAGAGCAATTCTTCAGGGGATGCCAGGGACATTATTTAAGGCATTGGTTTTGTACTCCACGGTTTTGAGAGCTAATTGGGGAAGGAAATATACAAAGGGTGGCTGGATCAATTTTAAATCAAGCCTGAAGAACACAACACATCACTTGGAGAGCAGTGCTGGAGAAAATCATGAGTGTCACAAATCACAGATTTGTGAGCAGCCAAACAACGTGAGAATACCAAGACATGGATGAGGGAAAATCAGTGCAGGCAGAAAGTGGTGGAAATGGTCCCAAAAAATCCAGATGCAAACTTTTGAGTGAGCAGTTTTGGGCATCTGAATCATTCACATGAGTTCTAGAACCACAGTTCACTCATAAATACACATTGCTGCCTGTACATCTGCATTGGGACAGCTGCACCAAACTTGGTCCTTCAAACTTTTCCAGATTCATCAGCTTTCCTCATGGTTCACAGGGAAAGGCACAGGGACAGCAGCTGCTGCTTTTAAAAAGAGACAGCTCTCACTGAACCCCTCTGCATCCCTGATAGCCATGGCTGGCTCTTTTCCACAGCAGAAATCATTAAACTTTGGGAAAGCACAAGCAAACAAAGAATATTTTTCACCCCAGAACCTCCCGTGATTCCTAACTAGGTACCAACACCAGGTGATGCACAGAAACCAAGAGATAACAATGGCAATTCTGCCCTAATGCACAAACCCAACACCTCAATTCCAAGAGGTTCACCTGCATTTACAGAAGTTGAGAAACGGTAAAAAGCTGGCAGAGGAAGTTTAACCGTGATTAATTGTTTTTAAAGCTCCTCACACAAATCATGGCAGCTTGCAAAGAATTCAATTTCTTACATTCAGAGGGTGGATCAGCACTTCTCTTCCTAATTTCCCTTGCTAAGTGCCAGACAGACTCCCAGTTATCCAAGAATTTAATGAACTAAATCCAGCCATTTAAGGCTGTTTCATCTAGATAAGAAGCTTCCCAACGTGAAGGATAAAACAGCCTTAAAGGCAATGGAAAACAAACCCCACTTTGATGTGCATAAACTACCCAAGCAGTTAATTTTCAATGATAAAAATAAAATTTTAGCTGGGGGATGTCAAGTAAACAGGCTTGGCAGGAGAAAGGAGTCCAGGAAAGAAGAGGAGGCTGGAAAATTCCTGCACAAACTCCAGGCCACACTTTGTGCTCCCCCTTTGCTGAACTTCCCCCGGATCCCCAGTGGAGCACTTGACTGAGCAAAACTATGAACTCCAGGCTTTGACCAAAATACTTCTGAAAGGTTACAAAGTCCAGTGCTTTTTGAAAAGGGAATTAAAAATATTTTGTGCACATAAGATGGTGGCACTGAGGGTACGCTTCCTCCATTTGGATCCCTTCCAATACATCCTTGGGAAAACAAATAGTTATAATGGATGCAATTTGGAAAGGGATATTCTGCAAATATAGGAATATTCTAAATGTCACTTCCCCAAAACAACAATATGACACTGGGTTTTAATAAAGATGCATTAATTCCTTGCTGTTCTGAGTTCATTTTTCCCCTCATCCTTTAACAGGCAATAAAGAGACAAAACCTGAACATCTCTTGTGATGAGAGGTGAAAAATCCAGAATTTCAGTGTCTTCATTTCCTCCCTCTGTAAACTGAGCTTTTGTCTCTTTTGCTTCTCTAGAATCTACTGAGTTTAATTTTTCTTACATTCTGATCAACCACTCTTGCCTCACTGAGAGTGTTAACACAGCAGAAGTCTTTTTTCCCCTTTGGATGATTTTCATGAAGAATAAATGTATCTTCATCCTTCCACATCTGAATGAGCTCTGAGGTGATGAAGCACAAACCCTCACTGCATTCACATGAGCAGAGTTCAGACCTTCCCTTCCCTCCCCTGCCTGATTGTGTCCCTGGGATGCTGCTTTGAGGAGCCCATGATATTGTCTGAAAAATCTCTTTGCCAGGATTTTTCTCCTGAGAAGCTTCAGAGGAAAAGAAAACCAACAATTATCTGCTGCTGTGGAATGCAACAGGTGCATCTTTGATTGTCCATGTTGGTTGTTTTTATTAATGGCCAATCACAGTCCAGCTGGCTCAGACTCTCTGAGAGTCACAGCTTTTGTTATCATTCCTTTCTATTTCTTGCAAGCCTTCTGCTTAAATCCTGTCTTCTATTCTTTTAGTAAGTTTTATTATATCAAATTAAATGATAATATATAATATATAATATATAATATATAATATATAATATATAATATATAATATATAATATATAATATAATATGTGATATTATATTATATTATATTATATGACAATATAATATAATATAATATAATATAATATAATATAATATAATATAATATAATATAATATAATATAATATAATATAATATAATATAATATAATATAATATAATATAATATAATATAATATAATATAATATAATATAATATAATAATATATTTGGAGAACATCCCCAGGCTGTGGGATGGGACCATTCCAGCCTGGCCTGCCAGTGACCCCAACCCTGCCAGCTCACCCATAAACCAAACAAACCCCTGCAGATAAAACCTGGTGAGTAATGGGTCAGTGCTATAAATAGGAAGATCAATAGTGCCTGGAGTCAGCCTGAATGCTGCAATTAATGATTTCCCAAAACAGCAGCAGGCCAGGGCCACGTGGTACAGCTGGCACCTACCTGGGACTACAGAGCATGAGCAACACGGGGTCAAAACCCTCTAAGCACCTTCTCTTCCTCTTTCCCATATTTTCCATACCATTTAGACACTTAAATAGGCTAGGATTTGCTTTATATGCTCAGTGGGTTTATTTGAAAAAGATTATACATATATATATATGTGTGTATATGTATATATGTATGTATGTATATATATGTATATATATATTCTTTTATATATTTTATATATATTAATATATATTTATATATATATAATATTTTATTTATATATATAATAATCTTATATAAATGAAAAAGATTATTCTTTTATATATATAAAAGAATAATCACTTACATATATAGTGTATATATATAAAATGTGTATATATATAAAAATACAGTGTATATATATAAATATATATGTAAATATAGTGTATATATATAAAATATATATATATAAAGGATAATAAAAATTATCCTTTCAGAATAATCTACATTTTATATACATACACTATAACAAATATACTTCTTTAATATTTCTGTGAGATAATTTATATTGGCACCACCGTATGGTTTTAATTCTATACATGGTGGTGGTGCTTGTGGCATTTGCCCCTTTCTGTGCAAGCACAACTAACAACAGGGAGTAAATTCTCAGCAAATTCTTTGAATGTCTCTTTGATTTTGGTTTTGATCCCAACTCACAGCTAAGCTCCTGGAGTAAGGGAACAACAGGATGTTTGGAAAGAGGGATAAATGCCACAGTGGGAAATGGAATAAAAGTACGGCCTTACACCTCCCCAGGAAAAACAAGCTGTGCCAGTAGAACACACAGTGAATGGAAGCGCCTGAGCAGCCTCCTGGGCAGGGTTCCCAGCAGGAATTTATTTCTGCCTTATCAAGTTTCTCATCAGTTTTTAAACCAGGCTGCTGAATAGGTAAATCTCCTGAATGGCAGGAAATTCACTGTGGAGACAGAAACTTCCAGGCTGCAGTGGATATCATCTACCCCGAAATCTGACCTCTGAGACCTCTAACTGCAGCACTGAGGAGATTCTACAACCAGACTGAACTCATGATTCAAATGGATTTAAAAAAATAATGAAGACCACAACTAAACAAAATGTTTTAAAAACCCCACAAACAAACAACTCACAAAAACCCCCAATCAAACTATAAAAACAACCCAAAGATCCCAACTTACCACTGCTGAGATTTTCACTATTAATACAAAGGAATGGAGAAATTTAAATTACAATGGAGAAAGTTTTAAAAAATGCAGAAAGTTGATAGATAGGGCGATTGACACACATAAACTTACTGCTCTCAAACCAGTTTGCCAGAACCATTATCAAACCCCCTTTGATATGTTCAATCATTTAGCACCTTTAGAGGGGTTATACCCTGATCTGACACTGCTTTTCCCTGCCAGCCCTAAATAAAATCAAATTCCCATGAATTGGGTGAGTCCTTGCCTCAGCACCTGATCCTTTCTGCTGCCATTTGGAGTTGTGCTTGTGTAGAACACATCTGCTGATATCCACATCTTCTCTCAAGGGAGCTGGGACCCCAAAAAGCTGCAAAGTGCCAGTTATTTGGTGTCACATGTGCCACAAGATGCTCTCCCAGTTATTTGGTGTCACACAAGCCACACGATGGCTCTCCCAGTTATTTGGTGTCACCTGGCCACAGCAGACTGAGCTCCATTCCCTGCACACCCCTTGGGTTCAGGGATTTGATCACATCAGACTCTCCTGGCGCCTCACATGGAGGTTCTGAACCTTCCTTCAGGAACCTGGGAGTGCAACTGCAAGTTTGTGCTCCATTTTATGGACAAGGAAAGCACAGAGCACAAGAAATTTATTTATTTTTAATGCCCTGTGGGATGAGTGAGCTGCTCCAAAGGATGTCCTGCATGAACCAGGAGGGGAAGCTGAACAAATCCCAGCTAACTCTGTGAGGATCAGAAAGCTGGAACCTCACACCTTAAAAAACAAGGAAAGGAAAATAAAATACACTTCCATGGACCCAGCTACATTGCTGCTGCCTCTCTCGAGGCCTCCTGCCAGATCCTGCTCAGGCAAGGATGTACAAAAGCAAACACTGAAAAACAAGTTCCTATTTTTTTTGAAGCTCGGAGCAGCTCATTGTGCTGTTTCCCTTCAGATCAAGTGGCAGCAGCAGCAGAGCAAATACCTGAGCAGGGCATATTTTATTAGATCAGCTGTCAGGCAAATTCTCTTTTGCCTTAAAAACAAAACAAAACAAAACAAAAACGGCCACTCTCCCAAAAAAAGGAAGAAAAAAAAGGCAAATAGGACAGGCTTTTCTGAGTATGTTTCTATGAAGGTTGTTTTAAAGCTTCCAAATCGTGAATTAATGCCACCAATGGAAGCACTGTGCAAGAAGACTTGGGAGCTGCTGGCTCTGAGGCAGGAAGGGCTGTGCTCAGGACCTTGGGAGCACAGGAGCCTTTGGGATGAGCTCTGCTGGCACTTTGTGCCACGGGGAGCACAATGTGAACAATCCCACTGGGTGTAACCTGCCAAGCCCCCATTCCCAAGCCAGGAAGGAAAAGCAGAAGCTCACAGAATGCAGGAGGAGTTAAATAGTTGTGGTTGCTGTGATGGGATGCTCTTGGAAGCTGCAGGAATTAATTGGGCAATACCAAACCAAGGCACCAAGAAGCCAAAAGATGCCCCTTCCTCCTCATGTTGCCATGGATTCCTGTGATGCTCATCACTGGGAGCTCTGCAGGAGAGGGGAACGAGGCTGATGGCTCCAGTTTATCCCCAATTTCTGGTCTTATTCCCATCCCTGGTGGGAGCAGAACAGTGATGCAGACACTGACCTGAGGCACCTGAGCAGCTCTCGTGAAATCCGCGCCCAAAACTTCCCTTTGGGTTTGTTTTGGCTTTTTCAAGGACTTCAATTACATCTACAATTCCTCTTTACACTGCAGATTTTCATATTAAGAAGGAAAAAAAAAAAAAGTGTTTTTTTTCCCCTTGCTTTAATGTATCTGTTCCTGACATATTTCTTTTGCCTAGGTGTGACATTTTAACGTGGGCTTAGGAGGAAAGAATTTTAGAGAAGGGTATAGATTTTTGCAAGATCTCTGATTCAAGAGGAGCTGAAAAAAAGCCCTTAAAATCTTTGAAGAATTCTATTGCTGAAGCACAAAATACTGAAAAACCTGATTATTCTTCAGGCAATAGAAAAAAAAAAGAATGAGTGGCTTTGATATTTCTAAGATGATGCAGACAATGTCACTTGCTTTTCCATTTCCAAGCCTTTTTGTAAATATTCGGACTTTAGAGCAGCAAGAAGCCTCTCCATATTTTCAGACACAAAAAAAATGAAGTATTTCCTAAGGGGAAAAATAAATATTTTCTGTAAACTCCCCAGCTGTCTGGGAAGAAAGCAGCAGAAAAGGAGATGGGGAAGAAGTCTCACACACCTGAGACAGTTTTTCCAATGAGAACAGTTTTTAAGATTAATTTTTGACAGTGGCTGCCAGTTGCTCACCTGAAAGCCTTTCTCAATCTCTCTGGACCTTTTCTTTCCATGAGTCTCTCTGTATCACTACTTATTACCACAAAAACTCCTCATTTGTGAAAAGATCTTAATTCTGAAATTAACTTTATGAGAGAAAATGATAGCTCTTAGATAACACCATCACCTGTGGTACCACGGATGTAAACATTAGCAATTTAAAGCTTTCAGGGTGATGTTTCTTCTATTTTTTTTATACTTTCTCCCAGGAGATTCCTCCTCTGCTGCATTTCAGTTCTTTTTTTCTTCACATTTCTTTTAAGAGCCCCCACGTCCTTGATTTTCCTGGATCATTGTTTCAGCCCATGTGGCTCTCACTATATTCTGTCTTCTGTGAATTTCAGCAGCTGACATCCCTCATTTTCTCTGGTTGAAAGGAAAATTAAATATACACCATTTAATCAGCCTACATATGCTCATTTTCCTTTGTCCTGACTGTTGGGGTGTAATAGCTCGGGTTTTATTTGCTGTTAACAGGCTTGTAATTGTTTCTGATAAAATAATACAGTGTTTGTTCAGCTCTGCAAAACAGAAACACATAAAACCACAAGTTTTGTGCACAGCCTTTGTGTGAGCTGAAGGAGGGTTCAGCAGCTAAGCGCTCCTGGTGACTATCAGATTCAATCAGTCTGTTTAGTGAGGTTCTGCAAGGAGAATATGACAGTTCTGCTCCTGTTTACTGAAAACACTGACCAGGAAAGCCAGACAGGGACATGAAAAAGTCAGGCAACAAATACTTAGAGGAGAACACAACTGCTTCTTTTTCTTTTAAAAGCAATTTTGCTGCAATGATTTGCTGTCCAGATTTTGCATAAAGATCACGAGGGATCCATTCCAAAATTCTATTTGTGGTTGCTTTTTTGACATCTTACAGAAATGCTGCTTTTGCTGTGTAGGTGACAGGAAATGTACGTTAAATAACAGAAATTTAGCCTCTCAGAAGGAATTCAAAGGTCTCTCTGGTGTGAGACACAGCATGAAAATTAATCAGTGGAATTCCTCATCAGACAGTCCACAACACAAGCACAGAAAACCTTTCATTCAGGGAACCATATGTCCCTAAAAATACCTGGCCTAGCCCCAAATTATGCAAGGTGCAGCTCTCAGCTTTCTTCCCCAGCACAGCAATTATGCCTCCATTGTGCTCCCATCTCTTATTTTTAGCAGTGAATGTGTCCACACAAAAAACTGATTAATTCTCATCAGCATCTGGCACAGCCCTGGCTATTCTTTTACAGGTAATCAAAAGCTGCCCTCACTTTTTTTGGCCAGCAAAAAATGTTCCAGTGAGCAATTCAGGAATATTTACCCTGGACACAAGATTGTTCTCCTGTTAGCACGCTGACATATCTTGAGATCAAACTGTAAGAAGAAATCTCAGCTGCTGAATGGTGGAAAGGTTTTGTGCAGAGCCTGCATGCTGCCTTCCTTTCCCTTGGCAGGATGCCTTGTGGATGATTGCTGATTTTTAAATACTAAAAAGTCTGTTCTGCTATTGCTAAACACATTCCTGAGGCAAAGGAGAAATGGGGGGAAATTATGAGGATTAAAGCAAAGTATCTAAAACCTCCCTTTTGTTAGGGAATAGAAATATGCCATGCCCTGAAAGCCTATGGAAACCACGCTGTGTTATTTTGTTCCTTTGTTGGCTGGGGGATTTTTTGCCTCTGAACGTGTCAGTAATGATGACCCTCATCACTATTTCACAAAGCAATGCAGAAATCATTAAAGTTTCCTACTAAGAGTCTGGAGAGCATCTCATAAATGCAGGCTCTGATCAACAACCCCTGAAAAATCCCCACCAAAATCATCACACAAATGCCCCAAAATAAGATGTTCCCTCAGCTTTCCATACAAACTCCTCACTATCAGAAAATCCGCCTTGCTGCCATTAAAAAAAAAAAAACCAACCAAACTCAAGAAAACAACAATAAACTCCAAACAAACAAATAATAAAACCCAGAAGAAAATTCAGTTTCCTAGAAGCTTGGCAAACTGCAGCCTGATGGAATCTCGACTTGCAAAATGCTATTTCTGTACAACTGCTGCCATTACTGCAGCCCCGTCACCTGTTCCTGGAGAAGGAAAAAAAAAACAGATTTTTTTTCCCCCAATGAAATATCTGGAAGTTCTTGATCTGAGCAAAAATGAATTTAAATTTGCAATATCCACTTTGGAAGTTTTAATTAATTCAGAATGTCTTCAGTGGCTTTGTTTATTTTTAAAAGCCATGCAATACCCTTAGTGCACAATCACATCCCAATCCATGGCTGCATTAATCACATTTTAAATGACAAGGACATCCATGATCAAAGAATCTCATCCTGCCTGACTCACAGAAGCTCCTGATGCAGCCTGACACTGATCTAGACCAGAAGAGGCTTCAGCGTTAAAAACAAAATCAGATTCATTGTTAGCCTGCAGTTATTTGCCTTTCTTGTTAATAATTTCAGTCCTTTCCTATTAAACCAGGCTGGATACATCAGGCAGAGTCTCAGCCAGAGGCATCTGTGAAGTATTCAGCTTTAATCCATGTCCAATCCATTCAGGGATCCTGGAGATAACCTGCAGCTCTCCACACACTGCCTCTGTCCCTGGACGATCATTTCACTTCCTCAAGGGGTGCAAAAGAACATTTCTGCTCCCCCAAATATCCCCTTAACAAGCCACTTTTAACAAATGACTTTAAATTGTGTGTGGCAGATCTGTGTGACCATCCTGACAGCAGCTCTAACTCTGACTGGAATGATTTCATTTCTCCTTTTTCCAGGCTCACAAACCCTCTTCACTCCAACTTTCTAACTCATGTTTTGGCAATCAGGTGCTCAGGAGATGGCACGTGCTGCAGGATGCAGACAAACACTCTGGCATTTGAACTGCTGTGGAAATCTAAATCTGCTCCTGAGGATTTCCAGAGCCCAGCCTTTGTCCCTGGATCATGTTCCCACACAAGAAGGGCCTCACACTCACTGCCTCACCAGATTTCCAAGCTGTTTGCTCATTCTGCTGGCTTTGCTAATTGTGAGCCCAGGGAGCTGAGCCCAGGCTGTAAAACCCCAGCTCATTAAAGCTACAGAGAAAAGGTGTGAGGAGATAATTTCTCCGTGCCTTGCTCCTCAGGTATGACAAGCAGCAGCTCTGGGGCTGCTCCCCTGCAATTACAGGAGCTGCCTGCGCTGAATTAATTCATTTCAATGCTAAACATGCTCTAACAAGGTATATTGTAAATAGCACAAACACACAGGCGACGACCTGCACTTATGCTGCCTCCCAGCAGGTACAAAAGCCCCTTGATAATCAGGATGTTTCAGTACAAACTCACACAAGTAGAAGGCCAGATGTAGAACACATCCCCCATTGGGCCCACACTATTTTGCACTCACATTTCTACAGCCAATTCCCTCCAAAGCTCAATGCTGAGCAGCTCCAGAGAGAAGGTGACACCTGGATTAAACACAAACCTTGCTTGTACCAGGCAGCACAACCTTTATTGTCACTGTACCCAGTGCTGTGTCACCACTGCAGCACCATGGAGAGACTCGTCTTCTGGAAACTGCAGAAACTGGAATGGACTTAGAGAAACTCCCCACGAAATTTAAGATGACATTTGCCTTTTCTGGGAAGACCTGGGCCTTGTGGGGAGATTGGAGAGGGAAAGGCCTACTGTGTCTACAAAGGGACAGTAGACACAGTAGGCCTTTATATTGCCTGACTTTGTATTTGGTTGTGAAGAGAGCAAGGGAGTAATAACTGGGACATTGCACAAAAATCCAGTGTGGGGCTTCACCTCAGCACACTTTTCCAAAAGCAGAAGTTTGGCATTTTGCCTAAACTCCAATGGAACAAGAAGGCACTTCCAGAGGGAGGTGCTTGCTGCCACGGCTGTACCAAGACACACAACCTGCCTGGGTGTCCAGGCTTTAGGTAAGCAAAATGACAATTAATACAGGGGAAAAATAGTCAGAGATGAGCCATGCAACAACTGCCCAACCCGGGTCCTGGATCACTTCACAGCTCACCTTCTCCCAACAGCTTGGCTCAGTTCATTGTGGAGATGCTCCAGCCTGATGGAGACTCACACAGGAGTACTGAAAACATCTGGAACTGCCAAAAACCCATTCCTTGTGCCTTTAGACTCCACTTCTACAGCTGAGGTGATGAAGGCACAAAAAGCTAACAACCTTCTGGGTGCCCCACAGTCACTTCTGAGCTCCCTGAAGCCTCCTACGCTTTGGGACCAGAGTTGCAGTTTTCCTGGCATGGCATTGCCAAGGGGCTCAAGCCATCAAGTCCTAAAGGCCAAGAGTTCAGACCCTTGTGGCTTTTTAAGGGATCGTTCTCTTTTATTAGGACAATATCCAAAGGGAGGTGCTTCCCCAAACCCAACGGTCTCCATTCAATAATGAAAGCATTTTGCCTGAGACACGGAGCTCATAGAATGCAATAAAACCATCCACTGCTCATGAATCAGGTGCTTCAAAGCAATATAAACAGCAATAAAAAGGTTAGAACGTTATTTCTGTAAACTTTGCTGCCAAAGCAGTGTGACAGTTGTGCCTCAGCACACAGACTGAGGAGGGAAATTCTTTTTAAACAGACAAACCTAGTGCCAGGACAGGGAGAGCCTCAGAGCTGGGCTGCAGGGATTGGGGCTCTGTATCAGAGAGCTGAAAGAGGCTTCTCAGCAGCTTTTCACAGGGGTGGTTAAAGGAAACCCTCCCAGATTCGTTTCAATAAAGAAAAGGTTTTATTGGCACCAGCAGGGAGTGGAATTTCCACTGTGGACCTGGCCCTGCTGCCAGAACCCTCTCACGTTCTGGTTCTCATGGATGTGGGCACAGAGTGGGCACAGCCCTCTGCAAGACCTCCTCAGAAAGGACACTTAGCCCAGAGACTGATTTCCCACACAGAGAACAAGTTTGCTTTGTTTTGCAGCGGTTCATGATCTGCTCTGACTCCCTTCCCTGGCACTGAATAAATCTCAATTCAGATGCAGTTGCCCCCATGGTTACAAAACAAACTGTCAGCTCCCCGAGAAGTGACAGCTGAGTGCAAGGACAAAACGTTAAAAATAAAAGGTAAAATATATATCAATATAAAATACATTATTACTGCTTTCTGCAAACAGAAGAACCTTCTCTCGAGCAGTACATAGTACTGGAATTTAATAGCATTTTGGCAATATTATGCAACTCACAGACAGCAAAGAAATAAGGGCTCAGTGGTGAAGTGCTCTGCATGCAGAACTACTGAAAAGCTGCTTGACATGGAAAACAGTGCCTACATAAAGCATTAGTGCTTTGGAAGATCCTCACTGAGAGGTGTAACTTGTAATATTACAAAAAGAACTGGCCTTGAAAATTGGCAGATCTTTAAACCCCTGAATTCCTTCCAAAATGTGTATTATGCTTTTATTTGAGGGGGGGGAGGGGGAGAAAGCATTTCAACTTGAATTTATGACTGAGAACAGAAATGACTTTACACTGGAAGAGGAATCAAACAGACCTCAAAGAGACATTGTCTGATTTAAACTGAGCCAGTAACAACCATCAATACCAACATCTGGTGTCAGTGGAAGCAATTTCAAGCACAAAGAAGCTGTAGCAGCTCCTACAACCTGCAAAGAGTGGTAATGTCAGTCCAAAGTATTATAAAAAATCCACACTGGCTTAGCAGCTATCAAGAAGTTTGAGATCCATAAGAAATCCTGAGAAGCTGGCAGCATGAAGAAAGTAAGTGGAATTTATTTATTTTCAGGGAAAAGACTTTGAGAAATCCAAAACATGTGCAGCATGAAGAGAAGCAAGCAGAGAAGTACAAGCAGGACAAAGCAAACAGCTCTGACAAGCTCATCCTTGAGCCTTTGTAAATAAAACCCAGGAAAGGAAGGATCATACAAATATCTGCAATGAAATTCAAGCCCAGCCAGAGCCATGAAAAAGCTGTGTCAGAAAGGTGAATTACCTGAACCAAGCTCAGGTCTCACTGCCAGATCTCACTGCCATTACCTTTTTAATTACAGAGAAAGGTTAATAAAATGTAGCAGAAATACATTTATGACACTTCAAAGACAAGACTCTGCTAAATTCCAGTTCCATCCCGCAGCAAGTGCCTGAGACAGAATTAATAACCTGTAACTTAAGAGTCTTTCTTTGTAGCAATAAATACAGAGAGATATTGCACAGAAATTCTGCCCCAGGGACAGAACAGATCTGTGCTTCAGTGATTCAAGTCAACAACAGCAACAAAGCTTTCAGAGTTTTCCAAAACCCTGTTGAATCCTTTCAAACCAAGATCTGGGGGTTGTAGAGGCAAACCAAGTTACAGCATTTATTCCCTGCTGCACACAGCCCCCTGCACATGATCAGCACAGGAGTGACATTACAGCACCAAAGGAATTCAGAGGAAATTCAATAAATTCCAGCTTAATCAATGGAATATCCTGAGCACCTTCTTCCCCAAGCCTGAGAAAGCCTAGATATGTGTAAGTGATTATAAATGCCCATGAAAGTACAGAGCTTGGAATCTCACATGCTCTGAAACTCCTGTTTTCCTCCCAAACCCCAGTGTGTCTTTCAGCAGCCCATTTCATTCCCCAGCTCGATTTAAAGCATGCACTGTCCTGCAGCTGCCAGGTCAGATTCTCCTCATTCTCGGTGGCAGAACCCACCACAACCCACTCTGATAACCCACCCAGAGCAGTGACAGCCTTCCTTCCTGAAAGCCCAAGGCAGAGCAGGGGGAGCCCAGTCATTGATCTGACAAGTAATTTGTGGCTTTGCCTGACAGGGATTAATTAAGATTGGAAGAGAAGTGGGAGCAGGGATGACAAGCAACAGAGGTCCCTGAGGGGCTGAGAAACCAGAGGGACGTTTCACAGCTAAAGGGCACATCAACAAACCCCTGAATGCTGGAGTCCCTCAATTGCATGGCCACAGCACCTTCCACGCTTCTCCTAGGAAAGGGGAGAGAGAGCAAAGGAAGGCTGGGATCCACACTGCAACCTGGAGCAAAATTCTCAGTGAAAGCAGTAACTTAATTACAGAAATGAATTTTAATGCAACCAGATTGGAATTATTTACCTGGGTTCATTGCTGTAAATCGGCACAGTCTTCTGAATGTCAGCTCCAAATTAAGCCAATATAAATATTTGATGGAAGTTCACAATACGTGTAAACAACAATATACTAATGACACTGAGTTGTTTTGTAACACTGAAAATGAGATCTTACTCCTAATGAACTTTCTGCATACTCAAATTATTTTAAATTATTTGTTCTACCTCCATTTGTTCTGGTATACGAGATTATATTAACGAGGTGTAATTGTGATGCACAGCAATGTGTGAAGAATTTTTCAGTGTTTAGTCTCATGAAAAGCACAAATATGAAGCAATCCTGAAGTTTGTGGACAAGTAAAACCCCAGGGATGACTGGAAATCAAGCCTGCAGAGCCCAGAGATGGAGAGCTCAAAGTCTGGCTTAGCCAAATGCTCAGGATCACTCAGGGAGCAGGAGGAGGCAGCTGCTGCTCCCAGAACAGGGTGGGAAGGGCAGGGAATTGCACCACTCCATCAGCCAGAGCCACAGTAACATCTGACACAATTGTACTTGCATGTAGAAAATTGTGGCTGAAGCCAAAAGCAGATGAAATGCAACAGCAAAGCAATGTGATTTCTCTTTTTCCAAGGCCTCACTCAATTTCCTCTTGTGCATCTTCTGCAAGCAGCAGCGGTGTCAGCTCTGCTCTGGAGATTATCTCTGTCCTGGGATGGGGCTCTGCATCCCTGTGTTATCCCACTTTGGATACGGGGCTGCAGTTCAATCCTGCACAAAAAACAGCTCTGTGAACTTGTAGTCAGTGCTATTAATTGGCTGCCTTGATACTTAATTAATCTTCTCAGTGGAACATCTTCATCCTATGTAACATTTGCACTTCCATCAGTTACTGAAAGTGGCGTATCGATTAGAAACAGAAAAAGAGCAGCTTGGAGAAAACCCAGCCACACCTCAAGCAAGACACAGCCACAAGAATGAATCCTTGCTTTGTAACCACCTTCTTATCAGATATTTCTATTTACCAGACCTTGCTATTGTTCTTGTAAATTGGGGTGGTCTCAAGCACTAAAATTCACCTGACAGATCAGGCATAAGCTTCATATACAGAAGTTTCTTCCTGAATTATAGAAGAAATAATAAACATTTTCTAAAAGGGCTTTTGGTGACT
This sequence comes from Melospiza melodia melodia, assembly GCF_035770615.1. Lineage (NCBI taxonomy): Eukaryota > Metazoa > Chordata > Aves > Passeriformes > Passerellidae > Melospiza > Melospiza melodia. The sequence continues at coordinate 116,200,227 of NC_086196.1, read as the reverse complement.
TTACAGAAGTCTGTATCTGCCCACAGGTGCCCACTGGGACTCCTGCAAGCAGGTCCTCCTTCACCACTGAAACACCTTCTCAGACCCACTCTCCAGGCTCTAAATTGGGCAAGAGCTGGAACAGAGTTTCCAGGGTCACATCTCCCCCGTGTGCTCAGCTCAGTCCCTTTCTGTGTCTGCATTTAATTTTGGCACTGGGACTTCTGACATTCTGGAACACTTCAGGCTCTGATCATCTGATTCAGATGCAACCCCAGACTCGTAGACACCTACGTTGTGGGGGTGGCTGCATTCTCAACTTTGCTTCAACTTTCTCTCCTATTTCAGCCTTACATAACGCATCTATTTCAGTCTGTGCCATCAAACATTAAAATTAAGAAAAGCCTTGCTTCACAGCTGAATATAAAGTGAGTTCTTGATGCTCATGTTCCCAGCAGGGACATTTAACCACATCCAGTCGCTGCCACCTGTGTAAATGGGGTGCAGCAATTTTGCCTTCACAATCATTTTTTTAGAATAAAAATTGCAGGTGCACATTGACACCTCAATGTACAAACTGCAGAGAATGCAAACTGTGCCATTACTATGATTTGCCCAATACCTCCATAGGAGTTTTTTAAACTTGAAGTTTATATCTCTTCTTTTATTCCCAGACAACAATCGGTGAGTTTTGTGATAATAAAATACAACCAGAAAAATGCTTAATGCTAAAATTTACATGCTCAAAAAAATGGTGCCTAGAAATTATATAAAAAAGCAGCCCTTTCATATTTTACTCACGGAGTGGCTTTGAGAAGGGAAAGCTCACCAACCAATTCTTTTGAAAACCTATTGCAACACTGCCAGTTTTGAAAGAAAATACATAATTTTCCAGCAGAGTTGAAAGCAGGGAAAAGCAGACAATCCCCATCAGCGAAGAGGAAATAAAGTGCTCTCTCCTCTGGCTCTGAACAGAGACAAATGTTATTTGTTTTAATGAAGAATGGCTCACACAAATGCTCTTTGGATCTGTTTTGGTTTGATTTTTCTTTTTTTTTTCTTTTTTGGGAAAAACTTTTGTCAGATAATGTTTTAAAGCATTCCCAAATGTTTTATATTATGCAGCCGACCCAATCCATTGTCTGCTAAGTAATGAAAATGTCCAGATTCATCTGTGAAGCAGAAAGTCCTTGCAAAGTTAATGGTGTTTGATAAATGGCACCTTCTTCCCCAGCCCTCCTTAACTGGATGCAGTGATCACACATCTGTCTCCCTTCCCAGTGGAATATTCATTTCTGTTGCCTCCCAGCCCTGAGAGCTCTCACCTGCCAGCTGAGGGAACAAAGCAAAATGAATTTGTGCAATTCAAGAGGAACTGGAAATATTCCTAAAGAGGGGCAGATTAGCACAAGAATGACTGCTGGTCATTAAAGGCTGTCCAAACCACTCTGCAGTGTAGGTCCCTTGTATTTCATCTATTTCTCTCTGGGAAAAGTGCTCTGCTTGCAGAGCTGTCTCTATTTTTATACTTTCTGAAGAGAGGAGTCAATGGGCTTCACGCTGCTTTAACACACTGCACCCTGGAGAATTCTGTCCATGTTTGTGTAGTAAAGTGGTTATTACAGCAAAAAAGAAATCCAGTGGCACACATTTTCCTGAGAAGCAGGCTGGACTTTCCCTCACACTGGGCAGCAGTGGCTGGTACTGAACACAGTCTCCCACAGCACCAGGGAAAGTGCAGAACAATGTCCAAACTTGGACCCCAGGTAAAAAACAAAGGTCCCCCAGGTAAAACACCCTCAGATACACCCCAAAGGTCCCCCAGGTAAAACCCCCTCAGATACACCCCAAAGGTTCCCCAGGTAAAACCCCCTCAGATACCCCCCAAAGGTCTCCCCAGGTAAAACCCCCTCACTACACCCCAAAGGTCTCCCCAGGTAAAAGCCCCTCAGATACCCCCCAAAGGTCTCATCAGGTAAAATCCCCTCAGATCCACCCCAAAGGGCTGTCCTGACCACTGACCCCATAAACCCTTGAGGCAGTGGTTTATAACCCTCTAAAAACCACTGGAGGCGGGGAATGCCTTCCCAGAGCTGCTCAGAAACCCCCCTTCCATGGGGAAGGCACCAAGGTCTCTCTCAAAGCAAGGTACACACTGCTGCAGCCCACATGTTCTCCTGGCATTTCAGCACAAAACTCTTGCCACAAACACAGGGATTTTGTCACTGCCCTCCTCGTTTGACAAATTCTTGTTCAATTTTTGTCTAATTGTCATAAAGCATATGTGTTCATTTATAAACATATCAGTCAACCATTCAGCACACTTGGAAATATTCATAATCAACAGGAGATAGGGAACTCAGTCTTCTTAAAATCCTAGGATTACTCTCCTCATGGAAAGAAATTAAATGTTTTCTGAACATTTACTACTAATTAAGTACCCAATTAGTACAAAACCAGCAAATATCAAAGCAGATCATTTATATAAAGGGAAGTATACACAGAATGACAAACAATATTCTCCTCCTTCAAAGACCAGACCTGTAAAACCAGTGGAACCAAGGAAGCAGTGCAAACAGAACCTGGCAACCAAAGAAGCCATACAATAAAATCAAACTCCAGAATCTTTATGAGTACTTTTTCTGGACAAAATGAGGTAATCATTTCTCCAACTCCCTTCAAAGGCATTACTTCAGTGCAAAGCTATGCATGTACCTAAAAACATTTACAGGCACAGAAGCCTTCCTGTAAATTGAAAATAAATTAATCAGCTCAGGCAGTGTTTCACCAGGGCCCTGCTGAGGGCAGAAAATGTGACAGGGTCTGAATGAAAGCTGAGGCTGTTCCATAAGCTGCATGGGTGCAGTTCTGATGAGGTGATGAATGATATCACCTCTCATTATATCTCATGGCTGTTGAAGGCATTCTGCACCTCAGTGTGTGCGAGCCCAGTATCCCTCCAGCTGGAAATGCACTCCTTAAAGGCAGCAATTCTGCTTGGGCACAAAGTCTAATCCTACAAAGGCCCCAGGAAAAGATTCTGCCAACTTCAAAGCAGAGCGTGCTTCTTGCAGAATATGGTAATAATTATCCATCCCTTCAGCACATTAGAAATATTCATTTCATCAAGGTCAGAGCCACTTGAGGGACTGTGAGTGCTTGCTCATTTTAATGCGTGATTTCTGTATATTGCCCCATAAGTCTCTGGGAAGTGTGAACACCAAGAACATGCTGAAACTACCATGTTGTTAAGTAGGAAAACTACACTGAACCCATTAATTTAAAAGGCTGGTTTATTTTCTAGACTAATTTAAGGAGTTTTGTCTGGTTGTTTACATTAAAACAGTTTTTACTCAGTAGCTAAAGTTAATTTGAAGCTTGTGCATATAGAGAGATTCATTACCAACAACACCAAAAGAAGAACTAAATACAAACCCAAGCAATTATGTTTCTTAATTGCTATCTCATTTAGGGTCAGAGATACCAACATCTCTTCATCACACTTGACATTCAGAACTGCTCGGGT